>NW_023425595.1:65768856-67083856 GCF_014108245.1 Pipistrellus kuhlii
AGGCGGTTAGAGCCAATTTTGGGTGACAAGTGTGAGGCATAAAGATTTGGCCCCCTCTGTGCACCTCGCCTAAGTGAAGGAGCCTGGAGGAATGGGCAGGGCAGACCTGGGAGAGGCATGGCCTGAGGGCCCTACCTTCTGGGGTAGAAGGTGTGGGGGAAGTCTGTGGCCCAGGCTGGACAGAGTCACAGAGGGAGGAGCTAACAAAGCCAGGGCAGAGACCAGAACCAGCTGTGCGTGTCTGTGCACACTCATGTGCACAAAGCCACTGGAGCCCACGTTTGTGTATCTATGTACTTATCTTTTTCTATCTTTAGGATGTTTTCTCTTTTATTCCTTTTGTTTTTCTCCTTCCTCAGGCTGCAGTTTTCCTCGTTTCCATCTCTTCTTTCTTGTTCTTTTATTCTGACCCTTCTTCCTTCCTCTTTCTGTCTCAGTCTCTCTCTGTCTCTGCTTTTGTCTTCCTGTCTTTCCATATACCCCATCGTTTTTCTTTCTGTCATAGCTCATCCTGCCCCACCTCTGGCCCTGCACCCTCTGTGTCTCCTGCAGATTCTGCTCAGACTTGCCTCTGTAAGATGTAAGGTGAGAGCCCTGGGGACACCTGGGCATGTCCTGTGACTCCTGGTCCAGACCTGGCTGATTCCTCTGCCCCCGGGGGAGGGTCTGGCCATGCTCAACGTGCAGCTAAGCTCTTAGATCTGAGGCTACTGGGTTGGGGAACAAGTCCTTGTCACATACAAGTCCCATTGTTGCTGAAGCTGGAGCAGCGACCAAGATTGAGGGGTAAGGACCAGGGGCAGGACCAGCAATCACTCAAGAAAGGGGGTGGGGCACAGTGAGGGACGCAGAGAAGAAGGGTCCAGGGTCGATGTGTGGCCATCTGACTTGAGTGACAGGCCTGAAGATCCCCTGAGGGAAGAGTGTGAGGCACAGCGGAGTGGACTCGGCCTGGCTGCTGATAAACAGAGCACTGGGGAAGCCACTCAGCAATCCGGGAGGATGCCAGGCCCTGGGGAACGTGTGTGCCTGAGACAAAGCGGGCCGAGGCGGTGCCCTTCCACTGCCTCTCCGACTTGGGGGCCCCATTCCTTTTCTCCAGCATCTTGGCTGGCCTCACTCTCTCCTGCTGCCAGAACCTTGTCCTTTTGTCTCCTGCTCTTCTCTCCTCTCCCTGGAATGTGACCAACAAAGACTTGGATCTTCTCTGGTCACCCACCTGGTAAAGAAAGGGCCTGGACTCAGGTGTGGCTTTGTACCCAGTGAGCCCAGAACGCAGAGGGACTGGGCTGTCACCAGGTTGATGAAAGGAGTGGACAGAAGCAGAGACCACTCAGGCTGCCACACCCAGAACAAGAACAGTCTGAGTGGGGGTTGGGGAGCTATCTTTCTCTCCAGGGCCCTTGGAATGCCTCCAAACACTTGGTTCACTTCTGTCCCACCCACCACCTACCCTCGCTCACACATGCAGGGATCCAAAGGGAGACATCGTCACCCTCCCTACCCCAGGGGTGCTCTACAATCCAGCACCTGACAACACCCTGGAGGTACCTCAAGGAAACCAAGTTGCCCTTGGAGCCCGACTCTCAGCAGAAGCCCAATACCAAGTTGAGAGGTCTTGGTCCTGCTTCTGAAGCCACCCACAGGGGCTTCCACAGTCCCCTGGCTGCAGGCTGACTTGGCATCCTCCCACACCCCTAGCCATTGCCAGGCAAATGCTCCAACCAAGGCATCTGTGTAGAGCAAGCCTGCCACCTGGTGGTGAGGCAACCAAACTACAGGCCAGGGCTCTTGAGGGGGTTCGGTCTTCTTTGCACCCCACACCCTGGATGCCTGAGAGCAGTGCTGCCATGTTGGGGGTCCTCTAGACCCTTCTGAAAGAGTTCAAGGGACAAAAAAGCAATAAGCAGGTGTGGGGTTGGGTTCGAGGGCCGAGGCAGGGGACCCGTGGGCAAGGCCTGACTGGAGGGACTGGTGGAAGAAGGCTTGAGGCTCCCAGAATCTTCCCTCAAGTAGCCCTCTCCCAGGTGGTCCTCCCCTGGATGGTTCTCCCCAGATGGACTTCCCCTGGATGGTCCTCCCCAGATGTCAGTGAGAAAGTGGTAGCATGGGGCACGGGGAAGGCTAAGCCTGGTACCACCATCTCCATCGATTGAAGCTCCTGCAGCAGAATCAGAACAGACATGGAAAGATGCAGACCCTGCTCTCAAGGAGCTCATGCGTTAGCAGCAAGAGTGACCTGGAACCAGGAGCTGACCCTGTGGCTCCAAAGACAGCTATTGTTGGAGCAGGAGAACCCTTGGGGTTTGGCTAGTCCCTCAGAGGCCGCTGGATGAGTTTCATGGCCACTTCCTCCACACGCAAAAATGTTCACATTAAAATTCACATTTTATGACTACTTTTGTGTAAAGAGAAATATATTTATACTATGTACTAAAATCCCAGTGCATGAAAATTCATGCAATGGGAGGCGTTCCTCAGCCTAGCCTATGTCTCGGAGCCCTCTAGGGATATCTGATGGACAGCTTAGGCTCACTCCCCCCGGGAGGTGGGCCTAAGACAAGTCTGGCCTCCCTCTATAGGAGGCAACCAGTGGTGGGCCAATCAGGGGACAATGCGGCCCCATCCCTCAATTGGCTCTCTGCTGCCACTTGTTACCACCCCCAATCATCCTCCATCTGCTGGCTGGCACCTGCCTTGTCTGGCCTGGCACCTCCCACTCATCAGCCTACCCCATGCCAACTTATTGTTCTACTGTTCAGTCAATTTGTATATTAGTCTTTTTTTTTAATGTAAGATTATAACATTGTCTTCAACTTAAAAGGTCATTATTTTTCTTCTGTCTTTAAAAGAAATTAACCACTTTTGTGTGCCTAATGGATACATTAACCCTGAATCCAATCTCTTCATCTTGCAGATAAGAGACTGAAGCCCAGGAGAGGAGGGGCCTGCACATGTCACACAACAAGCTGGTGGTCAGGCTGGACCATGGCTCTCTCCATCACCCACTTCATCTTTTTCTGGAAGCAGAAAATTCCTGCCACCTATACCACAGTCCAAAGAAGGGCCCACTCACCCAGCTATGAGACCCTTTGGGGTTCCCACCATAGGAAAGCCCAAGGCTGGGTGCCACCTACTCCTCCTGGCCCTCCAGCAGTGTCTTTTACACCCTCTCACCAATCCTGGCCCTGCTGCCAGGTTGCCACTATCACCGCAGTTCTTTGGACTGCTATCTTATTAATTTCCAATTTGCAAAAAGAGAGAGCTTCAAATGTCCATCTCATGAGCCCAGCAAACACAAAGATGACCCACGTGTCTCTGGACAGCCTTTCATTTACTTCCCAGTGCACACAGACACTGTTGGGAGGCTGGATGGCACCAGCTTTAACATAATAAATGATTCAAGTAGCAGAGATCCTATATAATAAAAGCCTAGGTGGTGTCACACAACATCATCACAAAATTGCCACTGTGCTGTCATCACAAGATGGCCACCACAATATGGCCACCACAAGATCGCTGCCCTCATGTCATCACAAGATGGCCACAATAAGATGGTCACCATAAGTTGGCCAGCAGGGTAGGGCAGTTGTGGGCTATCAGGCCAGGAGGGGAGAGCAGTTGTGGGCAATCAGGCCAGCAGAGGAGGGCATTTGGGGGCAATTGAGGTGGCAGAGGAGGTCAGTTGGGGGTGATCAGGCTTGCAGGAGAGTGGTTAGGGGGCAATCAGGCTGTCAGCAGGCAGTGGTTAGGAGCCAGCAGTCTCAGATGGTGAGAGGGATGTCTGATCCTAAGGGGTCGATCCTAAACTGGCAGTCAGACGTCCCCCAAGGGTTCCCAGATTGGAGAGGGTGCAGACTGAGCTGAGGGACACCCCCACTTCATGCACAAATTTTGTGCACTGGGCCTCTAATTAGTTAATAAAGCTCTGGGCTTCCTCCCAGCCCTGCCTACTTAGTGGGCAACACCAAGGAATGGTTCCTCTCCTTTGAAGGTGCCTGATGTGGGAAGTGGGAAGTATCCCCAGGTTTGAGCCACCTATCCAGCTTTCCTTGGGACCCTTGGTGCCAGGCAGAAGCTGTGACAAGGGTGGAGAGGAAGAGACCCCGGGAGATGCCAGGGTGGACTGGAGCAGTTCCTACTCCAGGTCTCAGCCTATCAGTGGGAGTCACAACCTAACGATGGCAAATGTAAACCTTTCCTAGACATGGCTTGGAAGCCCATGGGTCAGAGCATGCCCAAAAGTAAAGAAGATGCTGGTTACTTTTGCAGTTAGGCAAAGGGACCAGAGATGCTTTTCTTGAACACAAAGCATCTGAAGTCCCATCCCTGCTTTTACTCTACTCACCTGCCAGATGTGTTTGACAGACCCTCACACCCCACCATACACCATCGCCTTATCCCCAGTACCTCATCCATGAGGTGATCCCCCAGCGGTGCTGCCCCCACACACATAGTTCACCCATCCCCCATCAGAGAACCCAGTGTCTTTCTCTGGTGCTAATGAAAGCCAGGAGTGCAGGAGACGACTGAGGGGCCACAGTTCTTCAGGTGGGCTTGTTAGTCGGGTTGCTCAGCAAGATCCTGCAAGAAACACAGAAATGAAAAGGAAAAAATCAGAATTGAGTCCTAGTCCATGATACTGGGAAAGAGGCTTCAGGGAAGGCAAGGTAGGGGAGAAAGGATAGCTATTGGTAAAGCACTAAGTATGGGCTAGAACCAGAACCATCTTGGGGACCCCCTCGTTGTAAGATCTCCCCCCTGGCTCAGCTTAGGCTCCCCAAGCCCAATAATCTCAAGAAAGGTAAACCTAAAAAAACACACCCAAGTCATTTCTTCTTTGTTACACATGATATTAAAGCCAGAGCCTCTGGCTGCAGGCTCTCTGACCACTCCAAGTTCCCACTTGAATTCCCCTTAGACCTGCATCAGACCTGTGAGCAGGGAGCTGTCCTTATTCCCAGCCCCTTAGGCCTCACAATGCTCCTGAGGCCACAAAATTGTGAGCCACAGTCACCTTTGTTCCCAGGCACAAGTATTACTCATTGTTATTGACAGTAAGAGCCTCTTTAGTAGCTCTAACTTTCTCCTTCTGTCATGCTCAAAGGGCTGCCTACGCATACTCTTGTTTATGCAGATAGGCCTCCTGTATACAGTACACAGCCATTGAATATGATGGAAATCGAATTACATATGAACACACTTGGGGATTCCTACCATGGACCCTTTTAGATAGTGAATAACTATCCCCTCAATCACTCAATCAGCATTAATTCAAACCCAGGTATTCATATAACAAGTTTGATGTGAGCAAAACCTGCATGGACACACACACACACACACACACACACACACACACACACACGCTCCTGGGTAGAGAATGTCAACTTGCCTAGTATAGTGCCAGGAGCAAATCAGTCTTGAAAATTTTCTGATAGTGGCACTGGTGAACCGCAACACCAAGGATTGTAAAAGAGTATTGTTTCCATTTAAGAAAGTGGAAACTGAGGCCCAGAAGAGAGTAATGGTTTCATTGCTGCTCCCATCTTTACAGTGACCCACAGAAGATCATGTTCAAATCCTGTAAGAACTTCAGAGTCACAATAGATGGTGGAGAAGTGGGGGGAAAAAGGGAGGGTGATTGTTGAGGTGCAGGGATTGATATCAGAGAGTACTGAGTTTCACACAAGTTCTTATAGGTTCAGGAGTGGGGTGGGAGTGATACATGTAATGAGGAAGTAGACAGGGTGAGGACTTCCCTAAGTCCAAGGTTGTGGGGTCCAAGTATTGCCACTGCCTTAGTAAACACAACCTTCCCGTGACCTCCTGTCCAGGCCTTCCTTACTCTTGGCTGGGAGCCACCTCTGCCACACACCAAACAGTGGCTGGGAGAGATCCCTGTGTAGACACCACAGCTTGGGCAAGTCAAACACTCAGTTCTAAGTGCTTTTGTTTTGACTTTCTGCTATCTACTCCCCATTCTCTAGACCCTGGAAAGACCCAGCCCCACCCCCAAGCTGGGGATCCCTATAACCCCCCATGCCAAGTAAACTTGGATTCTTTGCCCTGCCCTACCACAACTAACAACCCACTCCATTTAGCATGACTTTTAAATGGCTCATCCTGCACCATCCAGTTCAATTCTATTCACACTGAAAGGCAGAAAGGATTGAGCTCAGTTTTTCCTGTGGGAAAACTAACCCTTGGAAAGGTTAAGAACCTCCTCAACCACACCAGGGCTTCTAAAAGGAAGCCCACTATTCTCCTCTACATAGCACAAGGCTTGTGGCAAGGAGTCAGACCGGATATGCCTAATGTTCCTTGTGGCATTAGTATCCTGCCATTTTCTGAAGCCTTGACTCAGAAATGAGTAACTAGATTCCAAAATGGCAATGGAGCACACTTCCAGAACCAAATTGTAATTACAACTAAAATACAGGGGAAAAAACATCCTGAATAATTAACTGAATACTAGCTAGAGAGAACCCTGGAAACAAAGGATGGAAAGTGGAAACTGCACAGAGAATGGTAGAAAGTGTGGAGGCCCAAAAGACTGGCTGGGCTCCAACAGACAGCAGCTGAAGTTCCAAAGGGACATCTCAGATGTGAGGGGTTCCCACTGAGAAGTCTGGGGTCTAAATGCCAAGCTGGTCTCCCCAGCCCAGAGCACCAGAACTAAGAAAGGTTCCCACATAACTTCTGAAAAGCAGTAGGGTTGCTGTCTGCCAAGGAGAGATGGCTAGAAACAAGGCACCCTCTTAAAGGGTCAACACACAAAATTTCATTTGGATCCACTCACCTTTGGCTCTGGTAGAGGGAGGTCAGAATGGAATGGAGATGTGTGAGTAGAAGCCAGGGTTGGGGGCTCTAGGGTTAGATCTTGGAAGAGAGGCACCCCAATTTCCTGTGCTGAACCATTCCCTCACACTGCAGAGGACATCTTTCTCTTGAGAACTTTGGCTATCCAGGCGGTTTTTGCCATGGAGAAGGCAAAAATCTATTATAAAACCCCTTGCCTCACCCTGTGGAGTTTCTGAGGCCCATTGAAGACTGAGAATAACAATCAGCCTGCAGCCAGAAGCAATTATCCCACCCTGTTGAAAACCCTCTCACCCACCTGTGGTTGATAACCTGAAGCAAATCAAGACTGAATACAATCAAACTTCAGGCAGAGGCAGATTTCTGGGGGCTTTGAATCTTTGCCTGATCTAATTTGAGGTGGAGGGCTAGGAAAAGCAGATCTTGGAGCACATCTTGGTCCTTTCTAAAGGCACCCAGACCTTGCAGAGGGAGAAACAAGCTGTGGTTTGCTAATAGCTACAAACAGGATACCCAGGGCCAGTCAGAAACAGTGTCTGACATTGTCCTACACTAGAGATTGGTAGGTGTAACAGATCTACCTAATACATAGACACAAACCCAAACAGGCAGCCAAAATGAGGAGACAAAAAACAAGCCCCAAACAAAAAGGACATGAGAATTCTCCAGTAGAACAGATAAACGACATGGAGATAAGAAATTTATCAGATATTGTATTCAGAATAATGATGGCAAAGATGCTCAACAGATGAGAAAAGATATAGTAACTATGAAGAATGACATAACACTAATAAAGAACACAGTGGAAGGAATACACATCAGATTAGGGAAAGCCGAAGATCAAATCAATGAATTAGGGTAGGAAAAAAATCATTTAATCAGACAAGATTAAGAAAAATACAAATAAAAATAAAACAATTTAAAAACAGGAGGATAGTTTAAGGGAGTTCTGGGATAACATGAGATATAACAATATTCGTAGAATAGGAGTCCCAGGAGGTGAAGAAAGTGAGCAAGGGATACAGAAGGTGTTTGAAGAAATAATGGCAGAAAACTTCCCTAATTTGGTGAAGGAAAAAGTCACACAAGTTCAGAAGGCACAGAGAGTCTTAAGCAAGAAAAACCCAAACAAACACACTCCCAGAAACATTATAATTAAAATATCAAAAATTAAAGACAAAGAGAGAATCTTCAAGGCAGCAAGAGAAAAGCAATTTGTTACCTACATAGGAGCTCCATAAGGCTGTCAGCTGATTTTTCAAAGAAACTCTACAGTCCAGAAGGAATGGCATGAAATATTCAAGGTAATGGAAAGTAAGAATCTGAGACCAAGATTACTATATCAAGCAAGGCTATCATTCAAAATAGATGGTGAAATAAAGCATTTCCTATTAAAAAAAAAAAAAAAAAAAAAAGACTAAAAATGTTTTTCACCACCAAACCAGCACTGCAAGAAATACTAAAGGGACTCCTGAAATGAGAAGAAATAGAGAGAGAGTAAAACATAGACATAAAGAATTAAAATGGTAATAAATAAGTACTTATCAATAATAACCTTAAATGTAAATGTTTAAATGCTCCAATAAAATCCTTAGGGTAGCTGAATGGATATGAAAAGATGACCCAAATATATGCTGTCTACAAGAGACCCACTTCACAATAAAAAACTCTTACAGGATGAGAGTGAAGGTATGGAAAATTTTTTTTCCATGCAAATGGAAACAAAATAAAAACTGGGGTGGTAATACTCACATCTGGCAAAATAGACTTCAAAATGAAGGCTATAAAAAGAAACAATAAAGGTCACTACATAATACTGTGTTTCCCCAAAAATAAGACATCCTCTGAAAATAAGACCTAGAAACAGGGTACTAAAGAGATTGATCCAACAAGAAGACACAGCCCTGGTAAATGTATATGCACCCAATATTGGAGCACCTAAATATATATTAAAAAAAAAAAAAAAACTTCTAGAGGACTTCAAGGGAAAGATTGACAGCAATACATGCATAGTAGGGGACTTTAATACCCCACTTGTAGGGGACTTTAATACCCCACTGACTTCACTGAATAGATTTTCTAGGAAAAATAATAATAACAATAAAACAGTGACTCTAAAGGACACTCTGTATCAAATGGATTTTTGACATTTATAGAACATTTCACTCCAAAGCTGCAGAATATACATTCTTCTCAAGTGCACATGGGTCATTCTCAAAAATAGACCACATATTAGGACACAAAACAAGAATCTACAAACTCAAGAAGATTGAAGTCATTTCAAGCATTTTCTCAGGTCATAATGGAGTGAAATTAGAAGCCAACTACAGTAAAAACATTCAAACACATTGAGGATGAGTAGTATGTTATTAAACAATGAATGGGCTACTGATGAAATCAAAAGAAAAATTTAAAAAACTTCCTAAAAACAAATAAAAATAAATGAACAACAACCCAAAATCTCTAGGACACAGCAAAGCAGTCCTGAGAGGAAAGTTCATAGTAATACAAACCTACCTCAAAAAATAAGAAAACTTAATAATAATCTAATTAACCCTACAACTTAAAGAATTATAAAGAGCTGAAACTGGTTTGGCTCAGTGGATAGAGCATCGGCCTGCAGACTGAAAGGTTCCAGGTTCAATTCTGATCAAGGGCATGTACCTTGGTTGTGGGCACATCCCCAGTAGGTGGTGGGCAAGAGGCAGCTGATCAATGATTCTCTCTCATTGATGTTTCTAGCTCTCTATCCTTCTCTCTTCCTCTCTGTAAAAAAATCAATAAAATATATTTTTTAAAAAGAATTATAAAGAGAACAACAAGAAAAGCCCAGTGTAAGTAGAAGGAACAAAATAATAAAGAAACAAACGTGATGAAGTAATAACTGACATTATAGAAATACAAAGGATTGTAAGAGAATACTATGAGCAACTATATGTCAACAAGCTGGGCACTGTGAATGAAATGGAAAAATTCCTAGAAAAACACAATCTTCCAAATCAGTAAGAATCAGAAAACCTAAATAGGCCAATAACATTTGAGGATTATGAAGCAACAATTAAAAAAAAAAAAAAAAAAAAAAAAAAAAAAAAAAAAAGCAAGCCCTGGTCCAGACAGCTTCACAGGGGAGTTTTACCAAATTTTCCGAGAACACCTATCCTCCTCAAACTATTCCAAAAAAAAATTCCAAGAGGAAGGAACATTTCCAATCTATTTTTATGAGGCCAGCATTATCCTAATTCCAAAACCAGATAAGGACACTACCAAGAAAGAGAATTATAGGGCAATATATTAATCTTGATGAACATAGATGCTAAAATCCTCAACAAAAGATTTGCAAGTCATATGTCATATACCATGACCAAGTGGGATTTATTCCAGAGATGTAAGGCTGGTACAATAATGGCAAGTCAATAAATGTGATACATCACACAAAGTGAGAAACAAAAATCACATGATCATATCAATAGACACAGAAAAAGCATTTGACAAAATTCAGCACCCATTTTTTTAAAAATATTTTGATTGATTTTAGAGAGGAAAAAAGAGAGTGGAAAAAAAAAAAAAACAGCAATGAGAAAGAATCATTGATCAGCTGCCTCCTGCATGCCCCACTCTGAGGATCAAGCCTGCAACCTGGGCATGTGCCCTACCGGGGATCAAACAGTGACCTCATGGTTCACAGTTCGACACTCAACTACTGAGCCATGCCATCTGGGTCCAATACCCATTTTTTATAAAAATGTAACAAAGTAGAAATAAAGAGATCATACCTCAACATAATAAAGGCCATATGTGACAGACATCATACTCAGTGGGAAAAAACTAAAACCATTTCCCCTAAAATAGGAACAAGACAGAGATGTCCATTTTCACCACTCTTATTCAACATAGTACGGTACTAGAAGTCCTAGCCAAAACAATCAGACAAGAAGAAAACATAAAATTCACTCAAATTGGAAAGGAGGAAGGTTTTTTGCAGATGACCTGATATTATACATAAAAAACCCTAAAGACTCCCCAAACTCTCATTATTTGTAGATGACATAATATTATACATAGAAAACTCTAAAGACTCCACCAAAAAACTACTAGACTTAAAGAAATTCAACAATGCAGCACAATACAAAATTAACTCCCTAAAATTGATGGCATTTTTATAAACACCAATAATGAGTTCTCAGAAAGAGAAACTAAATAAACAATCCCATTTATCATAGCAACAACAAAAAATTAAGACACCTAGGAATAAACTTAACCAAGGAGGTAAAAGACTTGTACTCAGAAAGCTACATGACATTGAAAAAAGAGACAGAGGAAGATATAAACAAGTAGAAGAATATACGGTATTCATGGGTTGGTAGAATCAACATCATTAAAACGTTCGTACTACTCAACGCAATCTGTAAATTCAATGTATTACCTATTAAAATACCAATGTCATATTTCACAGATCTAGAACAAACACTCCAAACATTTATACGGAACCAAAATGACCCCAAATAGCCATAGCAATCTTTAGAAAGAAGAACAAAGTTGAAGGGATCACAATAGCAGATATTAAATTATACTACAAGTCATTGTACTCAAAACAGCCTGGTTCTGGCACAAGAACAGACATATAGATGAATGGAATGGAACCGAGACCCCAGAAATTGACCCAAGCCATTGCACTCAATTAATTTTGACAAAGGAAGCAAGAGCATACAGTGGAGTCAAGATAATCTCTTCAATAAATGGTGTTGGGAAAATTGGACAGGTATATGTGAAAAAATGAAACTGGACCACCAACTTACATCATACGTAAGAATAAACTCAAACTTAAATGTAAGACATGAAACCATAAACATACTAGAAGAAACCATAGGCAGCTAATCTCAAACATCTCTCATAGCAATATGTTTGTGGATGCATCTCTTAAGCCAAAGGAAACTAAGGAGAAAAACAAACAAATGCAACTACATCCAAATAAAAAGCTTCTGCACAGCAAAGGAAACCATCAACAAAACAAAAAGGGAGCCCTCTGCAGGGGAGAACATATTTGGCAATGATATCTGATAAAGGGTTAATATCCAAAATATATAAGGAACTTGTACAACTTAACAAAAGGAAAACAATCCAATTAAAAAATGGACAAAGGACCTAAAGAGACACTTCAGAGCAGACACACAGATGGCCAAGAGACATATGAAAAATGCTCAAAGTCACTGATCATCAGAGAGATGCAAATTAAAATGACAATGAGGTATCACCTCACACCTGTCAGAATGGCTACCATCAACAAATCAACAAACGACAGTGCTGGCAAGGATGTGGAGAAAGGGGACCCTAGGGCACTGCTGGTGCAGCCATTATGGAAAACAGTATGGAGTTTCTTCAAAAAATTAAATAGGGAACAGCCATTTGACCTAGTGATCCCACCTCTAGTAATATATCCTAAGAAACCAAAAATACCAATCAGAAAGAATGTATGCACCCCTAATTCATAGCAGCACAATTTACCATAGCTAAGATCTGGAATCAGCCCAAGTGCCCATCAGTAGAGGAGTAGATAAAAAGTCCTGGGACATTTATACAATGAAATACTATGCAGCAGTAAGAAGGAAAGATCTCTTACCCTTGAGACAGTATGGAAGGACCTGGAGAGCATTATGCTAAGAGAAATATGTCAGTCAGAGAAAGACAAGTATCACATGATCTCACTCATATGTGGAATGTAATGAACAAAATAAACTGATGAACAAAACAGAAGACATAGAAGCATGGAATAGACTGTTGAATGTTAGAGAGAAGTTGGGGTGGGTAGGTGGGTGGGAAGAGATCAACCAAAGAACTTGTATGCATATATGCATAACCATGGACACAGACAATAGGGTGGTGAAGGCCTATGGCGAAGGTTGACTGGAAGGGGTCAATGGGAGAGAAAAAAGGGACACATGTAATATTTTCAACAATAAAGATTAAAAAAATAACAGAAATGTGTAACCAATCCAGAGAGACGGCCTAGAAACCAGGGCTGAAAGGAGGGCAGACCTAGCTGGTGGCAGGGCGGGAAAGAATCCTGAGCTCTGTCTTCATCAGACAGGCACCCCCTCTTCTACTCCCACCCCTTCTTATAAAACTGAGAAACAAAGACAGTGGTGGCAGTGGGAGGTAGAAATGCTGTCTTGGTTGCTATTAAAGGCTGAGTTGTCGGATATGGCTCCGTGGACCATCCCACCCCCAACTGAGAGCCAGGTGGGCTTCCCCACCATCACATGGAGTGGCAGGCTCTGACACGGAGGTGGCCATGAGGGGGGCCTGTGAGAATGTGGGTGTCACAGATAGGCCAGAGGCAGCTGGGGTTTTGCACTCAGTCTGATCTTTAACAGATACAAAACCAGTAGAACTGAGCTGCCCCATGTATTCTCCCCAAGCACCTAATAGACCCATCTGCACCCCTCCCAGGAGCAGAGAGGAAAGCAGAGATGCCAAGGAAGACACCAAATGAGCTCCCTCCACATGGAAGGGGTGACTGAGAAGGAAGCATCTCTGCAACCCAGGGGCCTGGGCTCCAGCCCTGACCAGTACACCCGCATCCTCATGGGGCCACCCCAGCCTCCTCACAGGGTCACTCAGCCTCCTCATGAGGTCACTCAGCCTCAGAGGTCTCAGCCTCTGCATCATCCAACACTGACTGTCCCCTCCCTGCTCATTGCACTGGGTTCAGAAGGTGCAGGTGCAAGGGCAATGGGCTCCTTCATTGTCTGAGATGGAGAGCATGATGGGTTTTTGGAAATTTCTTCTACTTTGGACCCTTGGTGTCCAAGAACAACTGTTCCATGCCTATGTAAGTTAGCTATGGTGATTAAATCACAAAGATATGAACATCCCAAGGGCAGTGCAGAACTTTGATGTTGCAACACCACAAATGTGTCCTGCAAGGTCAAGTTGCCGATGTGTAGGTCCTCTCACTGTTGGCCACTATTTTACATGTAGCCCAGAGGCTGGCTGAGGCCACCAACCCCTACATACAGAGAAACTTGGACCAAATTCATAAATTCTCAACCTAATCCAGAGGCTGTAATTTATGGGCTTTCCACAGCAAGTTAATTTCTCATCCTCCCTCCCCCCCCACACACACACACCCATCACAGCTCTCTCCATCCTGCTCCATGCCAGCCGGGCACAGAGCTCAGCCCTCCATGGAGGCCCAGGAGGACACATGTGCACCAGCAGTCCCCATGTCTAGAAACGTGCCTGGGATGTGCGGCCTCCAGGAGAGCACACTGCTTCCTCACTGAATTCCGTGTAATGAAGGCCTACTGCATGCCAGCCGCTGCCCTAGCCTGGGTACCGCGGTGACAGACTCAAACTTTCATGGAGCTTCTATATGGTGAACAGTCAAGAGCAGGGCTGTGCTCCTTGCTTGCTGCAGGGAGATTGGTCCTGAGACCGCTGCGGACAGTGGCCGAGAGGGAGGCCCAGTCCTGGGCTAAAGCATCTGTTTGTTGGTTCCAGGCCTCTAGTGCCCTCTCCTCTGGCCTCAGGTCTGACAGAGCCCGCAGAGGGAGCCGCAGGGTTAAATAGGCTGCAGTGCCCAGGGTCCTCAGACCTGCAGAGGACTTAGCAGGAATGAGAAATAAACTCTTAACACAACAAAGACTATAGATAGCATGCCTTTTGGGACATCACTGGTTCTCTCTGGTTCCCTCTGAGAATCAGCCACCTGCCCCTGGCCCAGCACAGAAGGGTTTCTGCAATGCCCAGCTCCTGGGATCTCAGCCCCTCCTTCCAAAAGCTAAGAAAGTCTCATTTGCAACCTTACTGTAAACGCCCTGAGGCCAGGGGCTGGGGCTGGAGCCCCTGCAACCTGCCTTGTGGTGCTTTCATAAAGACCCTGATCCCAGTCGGTTCTCCTTGTGGCACTAGTTGTGTCCAGAAGCGTCACCTTGAACCCTCAGTCAGCAAACTGAACCTGTGTCCCAAGGGCAAGGGCAGGCCAGGCTTTGAGTCTCTCCTCCCTTTCCCATTATGGAGCAATACCTAACTTTGTTTTGTGTGTGTTTCTGTTTAAAGACACTTTATTGAGTGCACGTTTGGGTTCCTTCACTCTGAGCTCCCAGCCAGCATCACTTAATCCCTGACCTCCCCTCCCCACCCTGCCCTGAAGCTTCCTTAACACATCCATAGGGCCTTTCACAGCGCTGTGCCTGGGGCCCTTCTCAACAACAAAATTGCCAACAAAAAGCACAAAACTGTACAAACAGGTGGCACTAAGTCGAGAAAGGGACACTGCCGCCTGAGTGTGGCAGAGTGCGGCGTGCCTGCCAGGGCCCAGGCGTGTCAGGCCCTCACCACACTGTGTGTCTGCAATGACCATGGAAGCACCACCAGGAGCAATTTGAGTTACAAACCTAGCAAGCAGGCAAGTCCACAAATACGGGACCACAGCTAACTAGGACTGGCTGCGCGCAGGATGGAGCACTGCTCGGCAATGGAAAGGGAGGAATGGCAGATGCACGCACACTGACCGGGTGAATCCCAGGCTCTGTGAGAGAGAGAGAGAAGCCAGTCCTGAGAAGTCACACTATCCGTTTATAGCATTCTTGAAAAGACATGTCTAAAGCGACGAAAGACAGTTCCATGGATGCCAGGGCACAGAAGTGGGGTGTTCGGTTCTAGTAATGGGATGGCTGGAGTGAATTTGGGGGGTGATGAGTCTGTTATGTATCCTGATTACTGTGGCAGTAGCACAAACCTATACATACATGAACATGCAGGAAACTGTACATCAGGAGAGAAATTTAATTGCACTATAAGAAAGAAAGTGAGGAAATAAATTTAGTAATGAGTAGCCACAGAGGCAACACCTGCAACATTGTGACATCAGGACTACTTTGCTCCAGGCAGTGGAGCCCAGGGCCGATGTCTATGGCTCTGGGAGCCAAGGATGTGCACCCGTGCTTGGGTTCTGGATCAGACCCCTGCAGTGGTCCCAGGAGCCCACCAGCTGTCCAAGAGGCAACCAGCCCGTCCAGAGCCTTCTGAGCCATTTGCAGCTGCTCCTCTGTGCGAAGACCCCGCTCCTACAAGGTCCCCTGGGGAACTGGTTTTCATCCTCCTGCAAAGAGATCCCCCTCAGAAGTTTGTGTTGCCCCTAGCAACCAGCTCTCTCTCCAAAGGGCTTTGAATACGGATGGCCTTAGGAAGGCTGCTTCTCAGAACTGGTTTCTAAAGACCTCCTATCACAATGTGAACAAAACATTTTTAAACAGAAAATTTATCAAGATTTTAAAACAAAGATTCAAACTATTTTCATCATATTCTGACTACATGTTTGCTGAGTGGCTTGAGGGTGATTTTTATTCTCTCCAAAGGAAGCAAGAAGGAGTGATGGTGGCAGATCATGAAATGCTACCTGTTGCGAGAGAACTGTGAGAGGTAAATAGAGATAATGTGATATCTCTGTAAAATCCCCTAGTAACGGGTCATGCACATAGGAGGTGTTTAATAAGTGCCAGGGAAAATCAAGACAAATCCCCAGGTCTGAAAGACTTGTACAGTATATCGGGAACACACACACACATTTATTGAGAATGAGCTATGTGGCAGGCTACTGGTGGCCAGTAAAGAGCGTGCCACATAAAAAAGGTGCTCAATAAATAAATAAAATATGGCCCAGGCCTTCAAGGGCTCCAAATCTAATGAAGAGAACAATGTGCATAAATAGATGTCCGATCAGGTAGAGAGACTGGTGCTAGAATAAAATATAAAAAGCATGCTCTGGGGAAATGGGTAAGGAGAGGATATCAGTCAAGGTGCTTTGGCTGCAAGTGATGGGATGAACAGGAGCAAGAGCAATGTGTCGCCGCACATGATTTGGAAGGAGCTGGGTGTATCCAGAGGCTCATATGGGTGTTGATGGGCAATTCTGCTTGCTCTCCTGCAATCCTTTGTCCTTCTCTGCTTTCATGAAAGTGATTGTAAGTTTGGAAATGAATCTGGCTTGAATTCCAGCTCTGCTATTTACTAGCCTGAGCTTTTCTGAGCTGCAGCTTCCTCATTTGTAAATAAGATGGTAGTGATGATTAAAGGAGGGAAGACATAATTTTTGTTGTTGAATGTATTCTATGTTATTTTTTCAGTTCAACAATATTTTCTTTTAATTTTTAAGCACCCATCCACTCATCCATCCATCCACCCATTCATCATTTCACCCATCCATCTTTCATCCACCCATCCATGCATTCACCCGTCTATGCATCCACCACCCAATATGTATTAAGCACCTGCTCTGTTGCAGACAATACACAATACACTGAGAATACTGATATTGATAAGCTGGCTCCCCTACCCCCCAGTTACTTACAGTTAAGTGAGGGCAATGAGACAAACAAATATGAAACACAAAAATGTAAAAAAGGGCATAGAGTACAAAGGACTCCTTAAATCTGTATAGAGCTTATTATTCTTTTACACTATTACACTCAATAGCTCCACCAAAGTGTCATAACAGCCTCACCAGACATAGCATCATTCTGTCTTACCAAGGAGGAAACTGTGGCCAGTTGTCAGGAGCATGGCTAAATGCTTGCAGTCGGCAGGAGGTAAGAACAAGTCCCACTTTCTGTGGCATTAAAAGGAAATGTTTCCTGGGGGGAGGAAAGGGGACTTGTCTTCCTATTACTTTGAAATATAGTGACCGATAAAGACGCTGTGAGCAGCTGTGAATTAAACACGAGAGAGCCAAAGGAGAGCAGGAGGGAGTACACCAACGCCACCAAGTTCTGCACGAACCTGGCTGAAGAATGAATGTGGGTGAAGAGTCCGAGTTTGAGAAACATCGGGCTGCCAGCTGGGCAGAGGCAGCAAGAGTAAAGCATGAGCGGAGTCCCAGCAAAGTGCTGGCATTTTCCTCCTGAATCTTGACAGAAGCCTTGAAGTGTCTGCATTACCAGAGGACACACAGAACCCTAGTGCAGCACAGCCTACACCCTGCATCCTGTCTGCTGCACATCTCACCTCTGCAGTGCATTTGGGCTCTTAGGATCATCTTTGACTCCACCCTCTCTCCCCACACTAGCTTTACCTGAGGCAGGTGATGTAAGCCATTTGCCCAGGGGATGCGGCTGGCAGGCAGAAAACCTGGAGGCCCAACCAGGTCTGAGGTGTTGGTTCTGCCCTCGGTTCTGTCAATCACATGGCTGCCCTCCATACCAGATGCCAGAGGTGGGAATTGGCTGCTGGCTTTCTTGTGCCCCACCTGGGTCTGACCTGCCCAGACCCACCTTAGGGCACCTTCTCTGGTTCACTCAACTGGGAAGTGATGGGGCTGGTGCTCCCTGGTGGGACCGATCAGCAAGGGAGAGGTTGGCAGTAGGGGCTTGGATTCAGGGCTCCCAGCAGGCTGCCCACTTCTCCTGTTGGCAGAGGGATCTCTGCTGCCCGTGCCAGGGAGCATGATGCCACCTGGCCTCCTGGAAGCAGAACATTTCCAGGCACAACATGAAATTTTGCTCTTTGGACTAGCATTTTTTTTAACCCAAGAAAAACTGTAAAATAGTTGTAGAAAGAAGAGCAGTTAAAATGGAGGAATAAATGGGACATTTTCCCAGCTGGGCAGGCGGATGCTGATTGAGTACAATCAATGCCACCCGCCCGCTAACGAGACCCAATCAGGCAGGGCGATTAGAGACATTCTTCGGAAAGAAACCGACAGCTGCAGGGAAGTTTCTGCTTTTCTCGAAGGGAGAGTGTGGGAGGGGCAGGCAGAGGGAGGAGAAGGACTCAACAAAGCATGGGCACCCAACAGCCCTTTCTCAAAGAAGGCAAGGAGGAGAGAGGATGGTACAAGCTCAAGGAGAGCCTGTTGCTGCCTCCATTTCCTCAGACGTTGATTTCCACAGTCATTCCCACCACCTGCCTCCTCCTGAGCCTGGGGGTAGGCATGGCCAGTCCCCTAAACAGGATCACAGCTCCATATGCAAAGCCTGTCGCAGGTTACGAAGCTTCTTCGCGTACAAACTCTCATTTGCTTCACAGAAACCTTCAAAGGCAGGCATTTTTAATATTTTCCCTAGTTTGAAGGATGACTTTAATACAGTTCATTCTAATACATATTTATTGAGCATCTACTTTGCATACAGAATTGGTGTTAGAGTTAAAAAATAATAGTGCTTGCTCTCAGCAAGTTCATAGTCTAATAAGAAAGATATATGTCACTTTGATATTTTCTGGTAATGATTCCTTTCAGTAGAATGACAACTAATAGGTGCAGGAGGAATTTTTAAGTTTAAAAAATAAAAATCACCATTGTGCACATATCAAAATAGATTCAGGCAAGACCATCAAAGGATGCTAAAACCATTTGGTGAAAATTTGGCAAGGATTAGGGTATTTTCCACCTCAAACTATTACCCCACAAATTGCTGATTAATCACAAGAGGGGAAATTATAAACTTCTACTATAAAAACTTGGAAGGAAACAAAAGTAAACAAGACCAAGACTAGGACCAAGAGAGACCGTGAGTCTCCCAATATGATGTGCTGGAAAGAACACGGCATAATTTATGTAGAACTCCTGCCAAAAATATGCAGCTAAAATGACCATGAATAAACCATCTCACATATCCAGACTGAGGGGCATTCTACATAGCACCCAGCCGGCACCTTCACACTTCAAGGTCGTTAGAGGAAATGGACTCCAGAAGAAATGCTCCAGATCAGAGACTGAAGGAAAAGCTTTCACAACTGAATGCCATGGGTGTTCCTGGATCGGGCCCCCTATCAGAAAAAAACTGCTCTAAAGGACAGTTAGGAGGTAATCTGAGAGATTTGAGTGTCACTCCATAAGAGCAGAAGTCTGTTTGAAGTGAGTAGGTGAGTATGTGGCAGAATCCCGCCTACCTGACATCACTCATCCATGTCTGAAAGCTCTCTCATAATTAATTCTTGATGTCCCCCCAACTTATAAGTCTCATATTTCCCATGCAGTGTGATGTCAGTACCATCTTCCCAATTGCTCAAGCTAACCACCTGGAAGACAGCTCTGTTTCTCTCTCTCACCCTCACAGCTTGTCTCTCAGCAACTCCTACTGACTTTACCTTCACAGTGTGCTCCACTGCGCCACTGCTGCCCCTCACTATCACTCTGGTTCAACCCTATCATCTTATGGAGGACTACAAATGTAACCTCTTCCTTCCCCCGCAAGCCATCTTTCACAAACGGGCTAAGGCATTTTTTCACTTATAAGTTAATATGTGACCCTACCCTGCCCAAACCTCCCCCACGTTCCCACTGAGCTTAGAATAAGGTTCTGAAATCTATCCCTTCCCTGAAAGAGCCCTTACCTCCTGCAGCCTCAGTGCTGAGACATCTGCAGACTCCACAGAGAGGGTGCCTGTGAGTGGCTCACCGCACAACTGTGTTCCCAACCTCACAGGGTGTCTTCTGATCAAGTTAGGCCAAAATGGGACATGAACATTAGAATGGGGCCTATGAGAAGACCCCAGTGAAGCTGAGGACCTTGTACCCCTGAATTCTGCTAAGTTTTCCTTGTAGAAGCAACTCTTTCGTGACTGCCTAAGATTTGCCCCATTTGCCTGAAGAACCGTATGGGCCTCCCTAGGGCACAGCTGATTCCCCTCAGGACCCATCAGCCCTCTTTGCTTCTAAACCCATAACAAGACTCAAGGCTCAATAGGCACAAAGTGTGAGGTGCAAGGAGGTCCACTAAACAGCAACAGAGCTGCATTCGTTTTCCAGGATACACAGAGGGGAGCCTGGGTGGGGCTGTCGGGGAAACGAGGTGTAGGAAATAGAAACATAAAATTGGGTCAGAGCAGAGTTACTAACATGGGCCACTGAGCAGAGATTATGGGCTTAGTTTTAGCTTGAGGGATAGGGCTCTAACAGTTTGTTTGCTTAGTTGACTAAAATATGGACCCCAAATGGTCTGCATTACATTAAGTTAAAATGCCAACACTGCCTTGGTGTATAGTAGAGAAAGGTATCCAAAGACTTAGGGAGAGTGGAATATTAAAATGAGTTCATCATGTAAGACATATTTACTCTCCCTTCCCCAGGAGGGTCTACAGGACACATTTCCCCCCACAACTGTGAGAAAGAAACGTATGAGAGAAGCCCCAGCATCAGTAAACAGTTCATTAGTCACTCTTCTCTGTAAGTCAGAAACCACAGCGGGGACTGCTACCGTTGAACTGGGATCTCTACAGGGAGGAGTATAGTGGGAGATGGGGTGACAGGGCCCAAATGTTGGCACTTAATTGCCAAAGCCCAGGTGGGCATGGTTTACTGACATAGGCGGCAGGGTCAAAGCAGTAGCCAGAATTGTCTGGCTCTGAGACCTATGACATTGGCTTGTTAGTCTTGGTGTCCCTAGAAAAGAAATAGACATGTAGTCTACTCCAGTTCTACTTGGTCTGTATATGCAGAGGAATTCTAAGGAACAAAGTCTGATGTGAAAGGCAAAAACATGGTCACCATCCCACAGACAGTCCGAGATAGCCCCTTTACAGGCTCAGAACCCTTTGAATAGAAGACCTGCTACAGTCCAACCCTACCCTGTCAATCTTTCTTAGCCTTCTCCAAAGAGATTACAGCCGTTTACCAGGGTCTCTGTGTTTTGGGGGGAAGAAAAATAATCACATCATTCAGGAATTAGACACTGGCTCTGAACTGACACTAATTCCTGGAGACCCAACATGTCACTGTGGCCACTCAGAGTAGGAGTTGACAGAGGTAAGATAATCAATGGATTTTTAGTTTATGTCCCTCCGATAGTGGGCTCATTGGACCTTGAACACATCCTGTGGTATTTCCCCCATCCATGGAATGCACTGAGTGGACTATATACTCAGCAAGTAGGAGAGTCCAACGCTATTTCTGTCCTGGGAGAAGAGGGCTATTGTGGAGAAGGCCAAGTGGAAGCCATTGGCACTGAGCTACCTACAGAACTAGTAAGATGCATAGTGCAGCATTCCCATAGAAAATGCAGAGATGAATGCTACCAATTAAGGACTTGAAATATGCAGATGTGGTGATTCCAACCATATGTCCATTTAGCTTACCTATCAGGAAACAGATGGATCTTGGAGCGTGACAGTGGATTATCATAAACTTGATCAGATGGTGATGCCACAATTGGAACTGTTGTTCCAGAGGTGGTTTTGTTGTTTGAGCAAATTAATACTTCCCCTTAGACTTGGTAAGCAGCTATTGATCTGGCAAAGGCTTTTTTCACTATACCTGTTAGTAAGGACCACCAGAAGCAGTTTGCTTGCAGCTCACAAGGGCAGCAATACACCTTCACTGTTCTACCTCAGGGGTATAGCAACTCTCCAGGCATGTATTATAACATAGTCCACAGAGATTTTGATCACCTTTCCCTCCCACAGAACAGTACACTGGCAATCTATTTGGATGATATTATGCTGATTGGACCTGGTGAGCAGGAAGTAACAACTGCTCTTGACATATTGGTAAGACATTTGCATGCCAGAAGGTTAAAAATAAATCCCACAAAAATTCAGGGGTTTTCTACCTCAGTAAAATGTCTAGGGATCCTTACCAAAGAATTCACTTCACAGTAAGTTAAGGATAGCAATGGGCCTGTGCTACTGGAATTTGCTGGTCCCACCATATCCTTCATCATCCTGCAGCATCATTTGATTTATAGAACAGTGGAACCACCTTTTGAAGACTCATGGTGCTACTAGGTGGCAATATCCGGGAGTCTGAAACCAAGATCCCCAGCATTCAGTATATGGTGCTGCCTCTCCTGTAGCAAAGATTTATGGGTTTGGCAATCAAAGCATGAAACATTAACTGTTACTCCTACTGATCCACAAGATGTTTAATGAATCCACTAGATCCAATAAGTGTTTACTTCCTCTCTCTGTGCCTTTAGGTTTTACTTCTCCAGAGAACTTAGTTCCGAAAGAAGAATACTTTCACCAGGAGACACAACAATAAATCCACTGAACTGGATGGCTGCCACCCAGCTACATGGGGCTCCTTATGTACCTGAAACAACAGGCAAAGCAGTGGTTACTGTACTAAAGAGATGACTGATCCTGATGATCGGGAGTATTGGGGTTGCCTCTACACAATGGAGGTAAGCAAAAGTATGCCTGGAATACTTAGGGCCTCTCTTAGCTGCTGTGACTAAAGTCCATGGAAAACTATAACTCAATTCAAGCAGGACTACTAATGGCCAGACCCTCATGAATGAAGGTTTGGGTCACTCTATCAGGCAAAAGACCAAGCTAAGGTACTTGAAGAAGACAAAAGGAATGAAGAATGGGTAGAAGAAGGTAATTACATATACCAGTTATGTCCATGTGCTCAGTTTAAAAATAAGAAGTGTAACAGTTATAAATATTTCTACCTTGTTTTGTGAAAAAAATTAAATATATAAAATTTAATATCAATATATTAATATGTAAATATGTTAATATATTACTCTAAATGCATCGTATGCATATTTATAATTTTTCCTTCTCTTATTTTCTTATCATATAACATCACATGTTAATAACAGTTAATTTTCTAGCTCAGTGTTTAAGAGTCAAGATGAAGAAGAGTGAACACTGTGTAAGAACTTTGCAATGGCTTACGGGGAAAGTGTTGGTATATTTTTGGTTGTTCTCAGAATAGTTGTGTCATTTAGGCTCAGTAGAGCTTTGCTAGCACTCTTATGTGGATATTAAGTGTGGTTTAAGGAGATGTGTGGGGTACCAGGAGTGATCTGGGATGGTCTTTTTGATGTGTCAGCTTGCCTAGGCTACAGTCCCCAGTTACTCAGTAGAACACTAATCTATATGTTAGCATAAAGATATTATGTGGATATGACTCAAGTCCATAATCAGTTGACTTTAAGTAAAAAAGATTATCCTAGATCATCTGAACAGCCCTGATTTAATCATTTGAATGAACTTAAAAGCAGGGCTCAGGCTTCCCTGAAAGGAAAAGAAATCCTGCCTGTAGACAGAAATTTCAGTCCATGCCCAAGAATTCCTGACAGTCTCCCCTATAGAGTCCAGACTTCCCCACAATCATGTATGCACAGTGCTTGTAAAAAAAAAAAAATCCCTTAGTATGTATCTTACTTGTGTAGCTTCTAGGATTGAACTTCACTGATAGAATTGGGGTTCTGGGTGTTTTAAATTGCATAGGACAAGTAGCAGCACTTAACCATCAATAGCAAAATTGGTGTCATTGCCAAAATAGTTTGCAAGGTCTGAGGCAATCAGCAGGGCTTGAACTGCATGGTTAATTGCTGATGGAGAAATAGAAAGCTACCTTGTAATTAAAAAAAACAAAAACAAAAACCAGGACTGGCAACCAGAAGGCTACCATCAGCTTTGATTAGTAGAGATGTACAGGTCTTTACTCAGTTTTCAGACTGGGCAGACCCCAGGCTCACCGATGAAGTGGAGTCCCTGCCATACTGTGGGAAGATCACATACAATGTTACTGCTAGTACATACGGCATGTATTCTCTAAATCCTTTCCCAAAGTGGCATGAGGACATTTGCCAGGTGACTGTGCCCTGAGGAAAAGGAAATGCCTTGATTTTTCAAGAACCATTAGACATCGGATTTGAGCTGACTCCACCAGGGAACTCAAACTGCCATTGCACTACTCTGACTGGAGCGGAGGTTAATAGAGGGCAGATGATCAATGGAGTTTGGACCAGAGCCCATCCTCACTGAGTTCACTGAGCCTATCATGCCATTCTGCAGTTATTTTTTGACATCTGGGAAAGCCCTTGTGTTGATTCCCTAGCCGGTGGTGGAAAGGCTCTGTGATAGGCATGCCCAATTGCACCTCTGGAAAGATAGAGTACAGGGACCATGTAGTAACTGGGAGTATTGCAGAAGTTACCACCACCATCAGGATTACAGAGTGTGGGGACAATAATCCACATCATATCTCTTCTCAGTGACCTATCTTAACCCTGTGAACACCTGGTTGATGATGGTATCCAACTGTAAACTTAACCCAGTTGCAGCTGTCGTGGCAGATGTAGAATCTAGAAAGGATTAAATCAACCCAGTTGGGAATATAGCTACTTATCTGTCAAATGTATTCTTGATCCCCATCAATACCAAATAGTAAAGAATAGTTTTCATTTACATGGCAAGGGCAGCAGTACTCAGGCACTATATTTCCCAAAAAATATGTTAACTCCTTCCCATGCTATAGTGCTAAGAACCTTGTTAATTTTGACGTTTTGAAGACCTTCACGAAGCTCCACCATATGATGATTATACTTTCTTGGTATTCTACAATAGATGAGTGCTTTTCAAACAATCTGACACTTTTTTTAAAAATCATTTATATCCTTTATTTGGGAGGTTGCTTTGCCTGTAAACTCACAGCTGATAAGGCACATTGTTGCAATATCATGGGGGATGAGGGAGACAGACCAACCTGAGGGTCCTGGTAAAGGACAAAGTGGGACAGCTTCCTGTTCTACCCTTCCTCCCCCGACTCCAGGAGCAAAGAGCCAAGTCCAGGTAGCCTCCTCTTCACCCCCACCATTGTTATCAAGCTTCTTTTAAAGCAACACATCCTTAAAAATCAAATTCTTCTGTTTTTGTCTTGCGTGTTTTTCTTTATCATGCGAGTCCAAAAAACAATGCTTGGGGAGTCATTCTCAAGAATTCATGTAGAACAGGTGGCCTAGACTAAAGCCTTGGCAAGATTCTTGGCCAACCCAAATCAAAACCCCAGCAGATCATGCACAAGCACAACAGTTCTGCTGAGAAAGGACGAGTTACTCCTTGCCGGGTACAGGACCCGGAGTGGGTCAGTGTAGGAGCCAAGGTCCTTCTGTCCTTGGAAGTATGGAATCAGGTCTGTGCCAATTCAATACTGCTGTGCTAGGAGCAACAACAGCTGCAGATAATCAAAACACAACACAAGAAAGAAACCCCAAACGAAGTTTTCCTCTTAGAATTAAAAGATAAAATACAATAGCATTATTCCTCTATTATTCTTGGCAAATGACAAGTTGAAAAACATTTAGAGGGCAACATCTGGAGATTCTGCATCCATTCGCCTAGCACAGTAGTTGGCAAACTCATTAGTCAACAGAGCCAAATATCAACAGTACAATGATTGAAATTTCTTTTGACAGTCAAATTTTTTAAACTTAATCTATATAGTTAGGTATATTGTTATTAACTTAATTGGGGTACTCCTAAGCTGACCTTTGCTAAAAACTCAAGGGGCCAAAAAGACACATGTGGCTCTCGAGCCGCAGTTTGCCGACCACTGGCCTAGCAGGAGGTAGAAGGGATTCACACACAGAAAGCACAGATTAAAAAATGTACTGATGGTCATTTGGTTCAGGCGAGTCAAGGGCCCTGCACTTCCAGAGGGATGAGAGTTTCTCCAGTGCATATCCGTGGCATACAGAGTGTGCTCCATTCATATTTAATCATCTGTCTGCAATCAGCTTAATTGTCAGGCCACGCATCAAGAGGAAACCTGACATATATGGTAACCTCAGGGTGTCTGAACGCAAAGAGCATTGCAGAAATCACTGTGCACTTGAATTGTACACAGACGTTCTAAGCAGCTTCTTTCCCTCGGTTTATGGAAGAGGTAGGTCATCTGCAAAAAAGAACAGAATGAACACATGTCTCTACAGCCTATCACTTTGCAAAAGAGGCACCCTGGACAAGGATAGTCGGCACCCTCTCCTGAGGCAGCTCTGGGCTTGGCAAGAGGCAAATAAATACAACAGACTACCCTGAGCTCCTTGTTACTCAGTAAAATAGAAACAGGGTTTTCTGAGCGGCTATCCAGTTCAGAGTGTCCTACTGAACCAGGGCTGTCCTTCATGATGAGAGACTACACGTGGATGAATACTGTCCAAACCACCCATCAAGGGTAATTACAAAACAAGGGGGAGGGACTGTGGAGGACCACACCCATGACACACAGAAGCAGTAGAGTCCAGGGACACACAACCAAAACAATCCAGATCACGTGGCCTTTCTTCTGTTCAGATGATTGTCATTGCTTGTTTCATTCAAATGCATGTCTTTCTGACTGAACTTTTTATGACGGTTCCAGAAACTAAGGCCAACAGAGCGATGGCCAACAGCTTAAAGACCGTTTCCCAGGAGAAGAGCATCCAGAGAGGTGAGGATTGATAGGATGGAGCCTGTCTGCTCACAGAGGAAGTTGTAAGGAATCAAACCGATAAGTACAGGGAAAAACTGCCCAATGGGGATGTTCAGAACCGAGGCCCAGAGGTTCAAGAACCAGTTTGGTGCCATGGGGAAAAGTCTCAAAAACAGTCAGAGAAGAAACAAGCTGTTTCTGTTCTCCTCCACCTACCTCTGCAGCAGGGCCACTTTCTCAGGAAAGCAGACCACCAGTGGTTTGCCAAACATACTGGGAAGCAGGTGGCAGCATGTGGCTCCCGCTGAAGTCAGCACACAGCACAGCAGAAGCCCCAGCCGTGGCCCGGACAAAGTGCCCACTGAAACATCCTGCTTTCAATGACCTCAACAAGCCCCGTGTCTGTGTGCAGGGCAGTTGTGTCCACAGCAAGTACAAGGCGAAGGAGCAGCCAAGGAAGACCAGGAGCAGGCGGAGCAGGAGGTGCATCTCAGCGTCCGGCACCCATCCCACTGGCTGTGAGGAGATTGGAGACAGAGCCTGCACCCTGCCACGCGCAGCCCAAGGCCCCTATCTGACACTTTTATAAACTTCAATAAAAGTGAATGACTAAGAAAATAAATTAACAGCAAAGACATAGCGAACAAATTTTTAAATTATGAGAGTCAATAGATAGAAAATTATATTTCAATAAATATAATCTGAGAAAAAATATGTAACACAGGGAAAGAATTGCAAATGCTGTATACACACTTATTTAAAGTGTACATTAAATTATTAATATAAAAATCACTATTAGGCTCAAAACTTCTTGTCATTCTTTATTTATAACTAAACAAAAGTTATGAGTGAAATATTGATTCCTCTATATTAAATATCCTTAAGCATACTAGTTTCATGCTTGTAAAATTATGTAAATTAGGTTGGATTTATAATAATCCTGCTTGCCAGGAATAAGATATACCTATGGTAATCACTTACTAAAGTATATAAATGTCTAATCACTATTTTATACACCAAAAACTAATGTAATGTTATGTCAACTATAATTGAAAAATAAATTTTAAAAATGTATCTAAACCATTTCTATGACTTAATTATATAACACTCACAGTAGGAAACCAAACTTATAGAGGCATGTGGCCAGGAATTAAAGAGATTTTAAAATCATTCAAGCAAGCTCTGATTATTATTTTTTACTTTTCTCTAAAATAAAATAAGGGATGCTGTATTTTCAGTCATTCTTCAGTTCTTTGTCAGCAAGTCCCAATTCTTTGTCTTGTAAAATTATATTTAAACCTAGATTATATTTTAATAAAAACTATATATTTATGGTCTTACACGCTGGGATTACAATTGACAAACTAACCTTAAATATTATACAACACATACACAGCTTGCATGAGTTCAATAACACCCACACTGGTCTAACACAGTTAAATAAAGATCACCGATCATGAACTTTGTAGCCATAGCAATGTCAATTGCTGTAAAGTTTTCTAAAACCTTGCCTCTCAATTTCTGTCTTTTTCTCCTTGCAGAAGAGTAACATACCATTCACAAACCAGCACCAGTCCACACAACCCACTGTAGGGCAACTGTAGATCGCTAGTAATAAAAATGAGTGCAGCAAATATGGGTTCCAGGAAGATACAGGCTCCTGCCATACATGTAATGGGCATTTTAGGATTCTGGTGGTCTGGGACAGGTTGAGACATTTTCTATAACATAAATGACAAGTTCTTGTATCTCACACCTCCTTCTATTCAGAGAAAGGCACACGTTGGTATATAAGCTGCACTTTGAAGGACTGCTTTGATCCATTACCAGGGGACTTTCCACAAGAACAGTCTCGGCAGCACATCCAGGCTGTAGGTGCGAGTTGTAACGCCACTCACACCGTGCGAACCAGGGGCGGAGAGATTCATCCATAATGCATAAAGGTCTTCTATGGAATCTTTTGCACACTTCAGCTGGAGAGGCCTTGACAGGCTGTTAGGCCCTAGGAGACTGAGCCTGTGTGGAATAAGGAGCTATGTAATCAGAGCTGCCCATTGTGGTGTGGGTGCTATCAGACCTACCAAGTTTTATAAGGTGGAGTGGGCCGAACAGCAATCCATCATACTATGCAAGTGGTACCTTTTGGGTTGAAGCAGAACAGGTCCAGAAGGTACAAGTAAATGACACTAATAAGTGAGCCAGACTCCCACATCTCCTACATCTATTCACTGATGCTGCTAGCCCACTCCACATCTATTACCTTGGGGTGCAGGAGTTCCTATTACCGACCAAGGTTAAAGGAAAAAACCCTGAGGCTGGTTTGTAAAAAGTATAATATGCTAGTGCTAGCCAAGAATTGCATTTGCATTAAAGTCCTACTCAAAATCTACTAAAGGAAATTCTCAGTAGTAAATGTTCTCATTAGCAGACAAGGAATATTATACTTTGTCATCCATTGTAGGTGGAGGAAAAGGAACTGAGCTGGGTAAACAGCTCTCTGGGGTGCGCACAAGGCATGCAGGTCTCTACAGGCCCTCATGCCCAGCAGAGGTCATCCTGTAGGACAAGGTGGGCCAACTTGTCCTCAGTCTACCACTCCTGGTGCAGCGATCTTATGAGCAGAGCGACAGTGTGGTGAGGATGGAAACTGCCCCTGTGCCCCAAAGTGTGGGCTCCCTCCCATCAAAACTGACAGCTATGTCCACTGATGGCTGTCTGACATGGCATAATTAACTTCTCAGGGAGACCAGCCAGCCGCTTGGAGACCCTCCATTACGTCAGACCCCTTTCACCCTGAAGGAGACATCACATATCCTTATTAGATTAATACTCTTTTTATATATATTATTGATTTCAGAGAGGAAGGGGGAGGGAGAGAGAGAGGGGAACATCAATGATGAGAGAGAATCATTTATCAGCTGCCTCCTGCACGGCCCCTACTGGGAATTGAGCCCCCAACTTGGGTGTGTGCCCTTGACAGGAATCAAACCTGGGATCCTTCAGTCCACAGGCCGACGCTCTATCCACTGAGTCAACCTGGCTAGGATTATTAATACTCAATGTGAGTTTGCCTTCCCTGCCTACAATGGATGCCTATAATACCTGTACTGGCACTACCATCCAAGGGCATACGGTATGCCTAACTTATCAACATGGTTTCCCATACTACGCTGCCTTGGGTCAAAACTCTCATTTTATAGCAAAGGAGTTGCACCAATAGGCTAATGACCATGATCACAGGGTATACTGGTCTAACCAGGTACCCTAACCCCCAAAATAGACATTGCAGTCAAAGAGTGGGCTGATCTTTAATGCTCCGGTTGTTGTGCCAATGAAGGGTCAGTGCCCTGTACATAGGGCACAGTCCTCCACGACACAGTACATGTGCTAAGATAATGACCTGCATGTTATTGTACTCCAGTAGCTGGAATCTGTGGAGGCAGGAGTCAACAGGCAGGCAAAGGAGTGATCATTCTCACCCTCACTTCCAGTGGCCCACATGTAGGATGTGTCCTTCCTAACTCTACAACATCACATTCTGCCAGGATGAAGGTCCCCAGGGGCAAATACTTTCTCAGGGATCCCAGCTAGAGTCCCCCAGAATGGAAAGCTATGGCAATCATCTGACTACTTGGGGCTCCTCAGGTCAATGGACTCACAGGCAAAGAAATATGTTAACTTAATGGCAGGGCAAGTGTTGACTTAATGGCATCCTAATGCCATGATTTTATGAAGAGTTAGAGTTGCTCTACAAGATAAGGTCAGGGAGGAGTATGTCTGGTAACCCAGGGCATGCGCAGGTATGTCACTTTGTGCTTTTATGCCCAGAGATCACATTATGTGCAATTATAAATCCGCAGTCCAAGGAAGCTGCTAAGGCCTTAGACACCTCATAGATGAGGCTGGATGCTCCTACCAAGAGCAGACAGAGGGCTAAGAAGATCTAGAATGGAGATAGGAGAGGAAGATGATGACTATCAATCACAGCTTTGGGACCAACTAAGGAACATTAGCTTGCTGCACTAACCACTTGCTTTGAGTCTTTTCAGAGATTGTGACTAGCCCCCACTTTGGAGAGAAGTCTGTAACTTATTGGACTTGCATCTCCACTCAGATAAAAAATAAAAAAAGAAGGCATCGTCTTTCATTGAAATGGGGAGAGTTCCGCATACACAAAGCATAAACATCATGAAGCAATGAACATCAAGCAGCACGTTGTTTGGGCAGAACGTGTGCGGGGAGAGTGCTGAGGGCCTACGGTCCCCTGGAGGAGAAGACGAGGCCACAAATCCGGGGCATCTCCTCTTAAAGAGCAGCCTTTCCGCTGCATCCCGTTCACTCTGCTGCGAGCGGGAGAGCTGCGGCCTGAGCCTCTGCCCATGGAAAGATGTGCATCCACACCGTGGTCGCTACCTCAAGCACTGATTTAAACTAGTCTTTGAGCGTATAGTTCAAGGAAAGAATAACACAAAGCAGCCAGCGCTAAGTGCCAACGACATTAATTATAGTCAGACAATGCTTCAAAGCTCCTGAGGAAAGAATACGTTTCCAAGGAAGGCCCAGCGGCAGGCCCCACCGTGAGCTTGAACCTGATTTCACCAATAACAACTGTCTAGCAGCGGAGGTTGGCAGTGGGCTCTCCCTCCCCACGCAGTGGCCTTCCCTCTGGGGGTGGCCCTGTGCCAGCTGCACAGCGAGGAGGGCATTGTGTGCCATGCAAATGCTGACATGATTTGGATGTCAGCCTCTTTCCCAGCCTCCCCGCAGCTAGCTCCATGGTCTTAGGTACAAAGTGGTCCTGGTGGCGGGGAGGTGGGCTACTCTGTTGGCTGACAGCAGGCACCTCCTCTCACCAAGGCTGCCAGGCTTAGCATCCTGCCGAGTCCCTGCCCTGCCCAAAGCACAGCCCAGAGGAGTCTCCAGCACACACTGATTGCCAGGGGTCCAGTGGCACTTTGATGGCACTGGACCCCTTCCATTGTGAGGGGCGCAGCGCTGGCCTCACTGAGGGCGGCACAGGCTGGGCTGGGACTTGCCGTCCTGGCTTGTAAGGCTCCTGCTAGCTCCACCCTCCGTGGGCTTGCAAAAACGTCTTTTCCACCATCGTGGTCTTCCTCACAACATTGCTTCTAATAAAGGGATTCATTTCTCAGCAGAAGCAGTGTGGCACTGGCTCCAGCCTATTGCATTCACTCTTATTACACACCTCATCGCCCAAAAATAACTGACCCAAATGAATGGCAGACAGAGCTACTGGGGCCTCACTGTGCTTCTAGCTGGGAGACAGCCTCTAAAATAACGGGCCTGTCTTACGGAACGCAGAGTAAACCTCCACTCAGTGACCAATACACGGTGCTGCTTCTTTCATTAGCAGGATACAGGCATCAGGAGCTGGATGTAGGAATGGCTCCTCTCACTATGACACCTAAAAACCCACAGGATGTTTGCTTCCTGTCACTGCGACTTAAGCTCTGCCAGAGGTTCCACTGATTTACAAGTTAAGACTGCCCCTCTGGCTATTTTTAAAAAATATGTTTCTATTGATTTTAGAGATGGGGGAGAGAGAGAGAGAGAAAGAGAGAGAGAGAGAGAGAGAGAGAGAGAGAGAGAGAGAGAGAGAGAGAGAGAGAGAGAGAAAAGAGGAATATTCCTGGAACTTGGAATAGAACCTGCAACTTTTCAGTGCATGGGATGATGTTCAACCAACTGAGCCATACCGACCAAAGCTCCCCTCTGGCTATATTGAGATCCTTGTGCCACTGAAGCTATAGGCAAAAAAAAAAAAAAAGGGGGGGGGGGGTTACTCTGCTAGTTGGGGTGATTAACAGGAAATTTAATCGCAGAGATGACTGTGTCTGGTGCCTAAGAGCTTCTCAGGGGCACCTTCACTAATCCTGTGTCCAACAGTAAACATTCATGGAAAACATAGTCATCGAAAAAGACTCTCAGGCATGAAGAGTTAGGTCGCTATCACCCCACCAGGTGAAATTCCGGATGTGGATGATGAAGAATGTGAAACAGGTAATGTATCTATAGATAAGAACTTCCTATACACGTGTGCATGTTTAATTCTGTAGATTACATATTATATATACAGACATACATATACTTTAAACTTGTCTTTAAAGTTAAACAAGGACTATAACTATTACGCACATTTTCTTCTTTCCTTCTTTGTGTGTATTATTTCATTTTCTGTCCTCCTTCCCTTGTTATATCATACAAATCATTAAACATTAACATTGCAGCTTACTCTTAAGGAAAAAATAAATGACAAAATATAAAATTATGTTATTTCATGTACAAGAACATGCATAAAGTTACCAAGTGGAGATTAAGAAAAGATCCAATCCCATTACCACAAATATCTCTGTAAGCAAAAATATCTCCCAACCCCAGCAAACCGCACTGTTTGACAAAACAAACAACAATGGTTTATTCTGAAACTCACCATGAAATTCATTATAGGGAGACTTACCCAACTTAACTTAAAATGTTAATACTCCACAGGGACAAAGAGGAGCACTTGCCTCGATGCAGCTGTACATGGACAAGCCTGCCCATACAAACCCATCTGGCCACAAAGAGAATCTGAAACACGGGGGGAGGGAGAAGGAAAGGGGTAGCAATGTGGCCTGGTGATGAGCATTGCAGCTGTCTCCTGGAGGGGACACGTGACTGCTGGCCCTGGCATCTCCTCATCCTCAGGAGAGAACAAGGTGTCTTTCTACAAAAGATACTGCTTCTCATTCGTGATGCAACCATGTGTTATGGCTGCAGGGGGTTCAGATCTGCGTGGTCAGGAATGAATAGATGATGACTACCCAAAAGAGTACCTGGAACAGCCAAACATGTGTCTTTCCAATTCAAACCTATTTTTACCCTCCCCTTTGTGACACTGGGGCCCCGCTGTGCCCCTGGCTCCCTGCCAGGGCTAAGAGTGGTCCTGGAGGAAGGCTGAGGGCTGGAGAGGGAATACGGAGTATGGTCCTCTCTGTTCTGCCCATTGGCTACCGTTTCTGGCTCACCTGGCCGTTGCTACATGTTTAAAGGCAGCAGTTGAATACTGTCCAACATTTTTCCAACACGGCCTCACTGGCTCCGCAGAGACACCATGCCAGCTGGTGGGACCCTTCTCCTTAGGACTGGTTGCAGCCCATGGCACCCCCTCATCCAAACTCGGGGGCCCCAGCCAACCAATTTTTTTTTCCTCAGAGGTTTCACCCTCAGCTCTGTGAACCTCCTGCAAAAATCTATGTTTTACTAACTTCAAGCTCTTCCCTTTGTTCCCCCAATTCTGGGGGGTGGGGACGGGTAGCTGCTTCCTGCAGTTGCTACTTCCATGAAACCCTAATTTTCCCTTTTGTCTGAGCCAGTTAACAGTTCTTTATATTAATTTTTTTATGCTTAAATTTTCCAAAATACCTGGTATGGCTTCTGTCTCCTCTCTCAATGGGGGTCTCTATAGTGAAATGGCAGATTAACCTGGCCTCTGCCACACCCCATGTTCCAGCACCATCAGAACTGCCTGTGCTCCCTCCCCACTCATCATGTGGTCTGTGCTTCCGTGTTGTCTACCTGTTCTAGGAAGCATGACAAGACCATCTTTTAGGACCAATGGTGAGTAATGAGGGGTGGACCTAGAGACATGGATTAGGCCAGGCTCTGAATGAACCACAAGGAATTTTATGTAATACTGTTGAGAAGATGGATTTGGTAAGATTTTAAGCTGAAGAATGAAATGGAAACAGCAGTATTTCAGGAGCTACATCTGGAATGTTCTTCCAGACCAAAATTTCCCCTCCCCATCTTAGCATTCTTGCTGAGGAAAATCTATAGAGCTCTTTCTTCCTCTCCTTACCCTGCCAGGCATTCCCCACCCTCATTATCACTAGCACAACTACCGCCATTATGCCCTGTAGGCCAACCACCCTCACTGTCACTAGCACTAGGACTGCCATTATGTTCTATAGGTTAACAGAGGACAGGGGAAGGTTGAGAAAAGGGAAGGTAGAGGCTGATGGGAGAAGAGTCTGAAAGAAAGATTGGTAGAAAAAGAGAAGTTAATAAAAGGGGAAATGAGAAAGGGCCTCAATTGAGAATATGATAGTTCATCGATACATGGACATAATTAATCCATTCAATAACCACAGAGCTATTTGAGAATAGCTTAATTGGCAGCTTGATGCTGTGACTCTACGGGGAGTGAGAAGTCTCCTAGGATAGCTGCTATGTACTGAATGTGTCCCCCTCCAAATTCATATGTTGAAATCTTACCCTCAAAGTTATGGTATTAGAAGGTAGGGTCTTTGGGGGTGTCTAGGTTATGAGGGTAGAGCCCTCAGGAATAGGATAAGTGCCCTTATTTTTAAAAGCCCCAGGAGAGCCCTCTTGCCTTCTTACCATGTGTGGGCACAGAGGTGTGCAGGCCAGAGGAGGCCCTCACCAGAACAGTCATGCTGGCACCTGGCCTTGGACTTTCAGGCTCCACCAGTGAGCAATAGATGCCTGTTGTTCCTGAGCCACCCAACTAAGGCATTCATGATAGTGGCCTGAGTGGCCTAAGACAACAACCTATCTGTGATCTATTCCATTTTTTTACAAAACTATGAGTGATGAAATGGGAATAAAGGCTGGTTATGGGGAGAGCATGGCTATAGCTTAAGCCCTTCTGTAAGAACCACAAAGAATAGGGCGAGAGCTTTTAAATAAGCTCCCTCCCCAACCCCGGATACCCAACTTCTCATCCCTCAGCGAGTACTTAAATAAGTCTACACTGTGCAAGGTGCTGGCCTCACAGTGTTAAGTAAAACGGGTGATGGGCCTGCCTTCAGTGGGTGTACAGTCCAGGTACCAAGATATAAATAACGCAGTGTCAAGTGTCCTAAGTGATCATCAGTGCAGGAATATAAAAGACCAAGAAACTCCAATTAGCAGTGGGTGGAGAGAAAACCAGGAAAAGCTTCGTGAAAAACGTGGCATTGGATCTGGGTCTGGAAATGTAGGTAGAATCTGAGCAGGTAGGAGAAGAAGAGGGACAGGCACTACAGGCAGAAAGCACGGCATACTCAGAAGCCTAGAGATGGGAACCTTGGGTGCGGGTGAAGAAGAGCAAGTAGGACTATGTGGTGGAGCATAAGGCATCCAGGAGGGGCTTCACCTTCCCTCTCCACCCTCCACCATCATTTCCCCAGCCTCACCCTCTGGAGTTACCCTACCCTCTAACTTTTCCATCTCTCACTACTTCCCCCTCCCCATCGCTGCCCCCAGGGAACCCTCAATCAGAATAGAGGGATTTATGAGCAATAGCCCTCCCTTCCTTAGATCAATGGCCAAAGATCAATAGCTATAATACAGAAAATTAATCCATATTCATTAGAATTGAATTGAGCAAATGATATTATAAAAACTCTCTGGAAATCTATGGAGGGGAATTAAAGAGAAAGTTATTCTAATGTTACCACTGTCTGCCAAGCTACAGGTTTAAGAAACTGGTCAAGGGCCGTTCCTATTAATTTTCAAAGGAAACCCAAAAGGTCCTGCAGGGTCAGCTCTGTGCTGGCCACTCAGATGCAGAGGGCAAAGGAGACCCAGAGCCTCTTCCTCTGCATGGATTCAGAGATCCAGGAAGCAGAATGGGATGAATGAACTCGTGAGTCACCTCCAGTCTGGGAATCTTGTGACTCCCAGTTCCTCCTCCCTGACACCAAGGAGCCACCAATGTGCTTCAGGAATGTCACATGTGGTCATTACTTCAACAACAGCTTGACTCCTGAGGACCAGCCCCCTGGTCCCCTCCCCTGGTCCCAAAAGTCTCTGATCATTTTCATAGCCAGACCCCCCACCCCAACATGTCACAAAATAAGAGCAGACAGATTCACAGACAGCTTTGGGCTCACGCAGCTGTGAAAACTGGAGACCTCTCAGAGGGAAGGTGCCGGCAGGCCTGTGGCAGGGTGAGGGGGGGTTGCAGGCACAGAGAGAGGGGCCAGCCACCAGTTCTGGCTGTACCTCCATGAGCTGAGTGAAGATGGGATGACCTCTTTGAAGCTTGGATTCTTTATCTGCAGAAAAAGGACCGTAATATAATAACTCCAACCTCAACAGGTTACTACAAAGATTGATTAGCATAATGCATGGTGGAAGTGCTTTGCAAACTGCTATTCAAAAACATTATTATATTGTCCTGAAACTCAAGATGCTCTTCTGAGATGGGTATATTGTTAACGGGATCTGCCAAGGGGCTCCCTGAGGTCCATACGTGTCCTGGAATTATATGCCAAATACAATTGTCTATCAATATGTGTATATGCATTTTGAGGGGAAAGAGGACCGGTTTTAAAAAGGTCCTCCAAGAAGTCTGTGACCAGAGAGATTAAAAAATGAGAACATGGGAACTGTGGAGGCCTCTGCCAGTCTTTCCCAGTGCCCCTACAAGGTAAGAATGGGGGATGGCCCTACACTGGGAGGTAGTAGAGAGGTCACCTGTCCTTTCCCCGCCACTAAAAATGCCATTACCTGCTCCCTGAAGGGGCCTTGGGGTGGACCTTGGTTCCCTGTAAAGTAGGACAAATGACTCTCCATCTAGAATCAATCCCTTTCGCTCCAACCTTCTGCGGTCTCAGGGCCCATACACTATTCCGGGCCCTTTCCTTCCCCAGGCTTGTCTGTACCTTTTTCTGGGGAATTGTCACGCATCTGGAGGAAGCAGTGTGGGCAGAAATGACCACAGAGCTACAGGGAATATTTAAGGAGTCCAACAACCACTCAGCTCATATTTATTGAGCATCTGCCATGTTCCAGGAGCCATGCAGGCACACAAGAGACGGACTTGGGCTGAGCAAGCCCTCTATAGGCCAGCCTCCAAGGACCGAGCTGCCACACCAAGGCAGTTCCACAATGTTCAGTTGTCTGTGTGGCATTTATTCAAGTTAGTCTACAGGGTAAGACCGTGATTTGGGTAAAGGACATATCCCCCATTAGACCGCAAATGCCATAAGGGTGAAAGGGGTCCAGACAGTGTTCTGCATGTGTTTGTTGAATTAAATTGAATTAAAGCAGAGTTGTTTATTATCCCTTTAGGTAGTAAAGAGAAAAAGTAAAAAGGAATAGACAGAGCACTCAAAACGCTGCTGAAGAATTCTCCTCTACTAACTATGCACACACACTCAAATGCACACAGGCACGCAAATACACAGACACACACGTGCACACACATGTATAGACATGCCACACAGACACATGTGTGCACATGAGTGCATAGACATGCACACAGACAAACATACACATACACAGAGAGATGCACCTGTGCATATGCGCACATACACATGCAGACATGCATGTATGTGTGGACATGTGATGTGTGCATATATGTGCACATGCATGTGTATGTGCACACGCACCTACACATTTAGAGGAAATGCTTGGCTCCTTGCCACTGACTTGAAAACCCAGCTTCAGGAGACAATTAAATGCTATCTTTACATCTCAGTATTTTCCTTTCAAATCCAAACAGCCCCAACAGGAGCCATTGCTGGCACTTACTTCACTCCTTAAAACATCCACAGAGGTCTTACTCTTTTAAAATTAAGTCATCGAGAGCAGAGAATATGCGAGAGGCTGTGGGCTGAAACTGGGCTAAGCCCCTGAAACAAGCCTGTGGGAGCCCCAATTTACTTGCTTAGATGCAGTGTGGGATCTGGCTCCCTTGGGCCTGGGGCCTGGCCTCCCAGACTGCAACCACCCCAGGGTCTGAAAAGGACAAAGGGGTATGCTCTTGCTACCCCCTTCCCCCTAGAGGCACTGAGCACCCTGCAATCAGAGGCTTGGCAGAGTCATGCCAACTGCCAGGCGAGAAGCTGTCCTTGCTGACTAGATTACCCAGCGGGGAGACCAGGCAGGATGAGCAGGTGCTTGCGGCCAGTCTGTAGCTCTCTATCCCTGCACCAATGACAGTGCTTCCAGACCAGGCTGCGGACGCCTCCCTACACTACCCTCCACCGGCCACCAGGCCTCTTTCACAGACACACTTTGCCTCTTCTCCCGCAAGCTGTCCCTACCAGCCTACCCTGCAGGACTCCAAGCTCAGGGCTGAGGATAGGAAATGAAGCCCCTTCCCAGAGGTTGTTTGAGCTGAGGGTGGGCACTGGAGCTCTGCCATGGGCTAATCTTACACCTTTGAGCACTGACAATGCGTCCAAGTCTAGGCCCCCATCTGTGGGCAGGCCTTCTCCACGAAACCCAGTCCTGGGACGTCAGCAAGACAGGCGCTGAACACTCCTGGGGAAAACTGGTTGAGGAAGACTCTTCTCACTGACTCAGGCAGCCAGCAGACACCCTGCCTGCACTTCCTGCTGGCACTGTGTGGACACTGCTGGGTGCAATCCAGCTCCTGTGAGTTCCTTGACATTGTAGGCAAATTCTATTCCGTGTGCTTTTCCATGGGGCGCAGACCCTTGCGTTTCACCAAGGTCACACGGTAAAGCTACATTTGAAATCTAAGTCTCTGATTTCAAGTTCAAGTGCTGGCTTGCTCCCCACCGGCCAGCAGTTAGTGCCTTGACATTTGAGAGTCCAGCTTAGAGAGATTCCTCCTGTTCTCCTGGCATGGGGGAGGGGGCCAGTCAGAGAAATGGAACACCTGCCTGGATCTGGAACAGCTAGGGGCAGGCTTGGCCGCCAGGCCTCTGGGTCTGGACGGTGGGAAGGGGGTAGAGCACATCTCTGAGTGCTTCCAGGACTTTGTATAGTTTATTTACCACATCCAAGACCAATTTCCTTTCCTTCTGTTGCTTTGAAGATAATTGAAGGTACTTGCATTGTCTGCCTGGGAATGTAAAAAGCTAGCTAATGCTGCAGCCCATGCTTCTTGCTTAATGCTGTGCCCCACCCGCCCCAGCAGCGCGAAGGCAGCCTTCATTGACCATTTGGGTAGAGCAGCCCTGCCCGCTACTTTGTTAATCAGAAATGGGGCTGGAGGTTGGGGTGGCCCTCAGGATAATGGCAGGCAGACTGAGCTGTTACACCCAAATGGAATATTTAGCAGCATCATTTGCAGGATTCCTCTGGTCTGAGCAGCACGGCCTGGGGATGGGGGAAGGGGAGGGTGCCCACTGGAGCTCCCAGAGCCGGGGCACTGAACAGCCCTTCCAGCCTGCAGGGAGAGCGGCAGCAGCAGCAGCTCCAGCGCAGGCAGAGAACATGCCGCAGGGAAGAGGGACAAGGGCACCTGCCAGGGCACCATCCCCAGGGTAGACCAGGACTGCCTCCCAAGGGCAGGATGCCAGGCTTTGCAAAGCCTGCACTGGAGCCCCTTTAAAGGACATGAAATTGGGGAGTCCACCCCCAGGAAGAAAGGTCTCATTGCCTCATCCATCCACACTTCTTTGAGGTCCTGATTATTATGGAAAATGTGGCAAGGACTTACGGGGTGAGCTGAAGTGGAAGAAATAGAAAAGGTTCCATTCCCCCTTTTCTTCCCTCGCAGATCACTCTGAGGACAGAGCATTCTAGTCCTGTGCACATTATACCACACCACCCTGACATCCTCATTTCTGAAATCCTGCCACTCGGCAATAGATAGGACTTTGCAGGGCAGGTGTTCACTCAACAATCATTGAGCTCCTCACCTCCTGTGACCAGGTACAGCCCACCTTCAGGTATGGAGCTCCTTCCCCAACTGGCCTACATGGAATGCCTCCACAGATGGAGAATGCATTGCCTATTGTTCCGCATTCCAAACAACCCTTGTTAGAAATAATTCCTTTTAATTAGGCCAGAATGTTTCCATTCAGCTTCTATTTATACCATTGGCCCTTGTCTCCTCCCCTCACTCCCTATTCCCAACCCCCAGTTATTACCAAAGTCACAACAGAGCCCTTCAGATATCTGAAAACAGCCTCCAGGTTCCTGCCACACCAGGAACATGACCAAAATCGAGTTACAATCTGAGGATCCAGGGGGACTGTGGCAATTCTAAACCTTTTGGATATCAAATTCTTCTCTCTCACATTTATTTGATTCTTTTTCCACTGAATCTCCAGGTAGCAGTCATGAAACTGTTGAAAAAAGCAGTTACAGACTTTATATATTGACCCCTTACCAGATGTATCATTGACAAATACATTCTCTCATTCAGCGGATTGTGGTTTCATTTTGTTGATGGTTTCCTTTGTTGTGCAAAAACGTTTTAGTTTGATGTAGTCCCACTTGTTTATTTTTCCTTTTGTTTCCCTTGTCCAAGGAATTATATCAGGAAAAAATACTGCTGAGAGAAATCCCCGAGATTTTACTGCCTACATTTTCTCTAGGATTTTTATTATTTAAAATCTATCATTTAAGCATTTATTCTATTTTGAGTTTATTCTTGTGTCCAGTGTAAGAAGGTGGTATAGTTTCATTTTTTCACATATCTGTCCAATATTCTCAACACCATTTATTGCATAGACTGTCTTTACCCCATTGCATGTTTTTGCCTCTTTTGTCATAGATTAATTGACCATAAAGGCGTGGGTTTATTTCTGGGCTCTCTGTTCTGTTCCATTGATCTATGTGTCTGTTTTTATGCCAGTACCATACTGTTTTGATTAATATGGCCTTGAAGCATAGTTTGATATCAGGTAACATGATTCCTCCAACTTTGTCCATCTTTCTCAAGATTGCTATGGCTATTCAGGGTCTTTTTTGATTCCATATGAATTTTGGTGGTTAATATCCAAAATTTATAAAGAACTTATAAAACTCAGCACTGAAAAACAAGCATTCCAATTTAAAAATGGGTAAAGGACCTCAATGCACACTTCTCCAAAGAGGACATACAGTTGGCTAACAGAGACATGAAAAAATGCTCACTAATCATCAGAGAAATGCAAATTTAAAGCACAATGATATAGCATCTCACACCTGTCAGAATGGCTTTTGTCAATAAATCAACAAACAAGTGTTCAGGATGTGGAGAAAATGGAATCCTCATGCACTGCTGGTGGGAAAGCAAACTGGTGCAGCAAGTCTGGAGTTACTTCCAATAATTAAAAATGGAACTGCTTTATAACCCAGAGATTCCACTTCTGGGAATATATCTAAAGGAACCAGAAATGCTAATTTGAAAGACTCTATGCACCCCTATGTTCATAGCAGCATTATCCTCAATAACCAATATTTTGAAGCAGCCCAAGTGCCCATCAGTAGATGAGTGGGGAAAATATTGTGGTACATTTACACAATGGAATACTACTCAGTCATAAAAAAAGAGGAAAATCTTACCTTTTTCGACAGCATGGATGGACTTAGAGGGTATTTTGTTAAGTGAAATAAGCCAGTCAGAGAAAAACAACTACCATATGATTTCACTTACATGTGGAATCTAATGAACAAAATAAACTAAACAAACAAAAACAGATACTGACTCATAGCTACAGAGAACAGAATGATTGCCGTCAGGAAGATGGGCGGGAAAGATGAAGGGATTATGCAAAAACAAACTCATAGCCACAGGCAATAGCAAGGTAATTACCAAAGAAAGTGGAGGGGGGATAGAGAGGATAAAGGGGGGATAATGGTGATGGATGGAGACTTGATTTGGGATAATGAACACACAATTAACACGCGAAGTCAGATGATGTATGTAGAACTATATACCTAAAACCTATATAATTTTGCCAAGGCCGGTTTGGCTCAGAGGTAGAGCATCAGTCTGCGGACTGAAGGGTCCCAGGTTCGATTCCGGTCAAGGGCATGTACATTGGTTGCGGGCACATCCCCGGTAGGGGGTGTGCAAGAGGCAGCTGGTCCATGTTTTTCTCTCATCGACGTTTCTAGCTCTCTATCTCTCTCCCTTCCTCTCTGTAAAAAATCAATAAAATATATTTTTAAAAAAATTACTCTTTAAAAAAAAAACCTATATAATTTTTTTAACCAATGCCACCCCAATAAATTCAATTTTAAAAAGAGAGAGAGAGAGAGAGAGAGAGAGAGAGAGAGAGAGAGAGAGAGAGACAGAAGCAGCTTACAAAATTCCTGTTCTTATTTGGGATAGCCCGGTTTGTAGCGAATTCTTTTGCTAATAAAAACTTTTAAAAACAAAAACAATTCTAACAATTATCAGAGAGCTACCCAGGCAGCAGAACTTAAGAGCCAAAAGGCTGGAGGGAAGGGCAGTGAATTGGGGAGCACCCTGCATGCAGTATTGCTTTTGAGATGATTCACTGCTTCACATGAAGTCACTCAGAGACCCAGAGGATGCATGGAGGCTGAAGGGACGGGCATAAAAGAGAGGCGAGACACCAGGAAGTGAGGCCGAGCTTTGTTATTTGGGGCCCATGAGGCTGAGGAGACCTCCAGATCAAAGCCGAGGGGCTGGAGAGAGCCCAGGAGCCAGGGGTTTCCTGTGGGGGCTGTACTCCAGAAGTAGCAGTCCAGTGGCTGAGGCCCAGCCATACAGACCGTGAGGCCAGGAGACTAGAGAGAGCTCTGAGCTGCCGGTGCTCACTTCTGAGATGCCATGAGGGGGCCAGGCTGGTAGACTGTGCCCCTTCCTAATAGGATCTGCATCCTGAAACAGACCAAGAAATGGAGGCACAATGGTCATGTTCAAAAGGGCCGTGGCCACATGCAACCTGTTCCCTGTACTACCTGCACTCAACGTGCCCAAGGACAAGGCCTTCAAGAAATACACTATTCAAAATACAGCAGCGCCCAGCCGTGGGGGACTTTCCCAAAGCCAGTGTCTTCAGCTCCTAGGCCTTCCCAAGTTGTATGCAGAGTTCTATGACTGTGTGTGCCCCTCACAGCAAGGGGCCCCTCACAGCAAGAGAGCCCCTCACAGCAAGGGGGCCAGATAGCGCTCTTGTGATACTGGCAGGACAGACTTCCCCACTCCAATGTGGAGCTACAGTGCTGCCCCATGATCTCTGCCAAAGCCATGGAAGCACCTGAGTCCTACGGGCTGAAGAAAAACTAACCCCCTGGAAAAACATTAAATGGAAGCTGTACTTCAAGAACAGAGATTTTAGTAGACTTCCAAGCTACGGAGACACAAATGAGACGAGCAGGGAGAAGGCTTGGCTCCAGGATTTTGTTTGGTCCCATGAAGCACTGACTCAAAGAGAAGTGAGTAGAGGCTGGAACCGAGCAGCAGAGAGAGGAACAGAGCTTCAAGTGCAGGGGTCTCCCCTCCCCTAACTGACTAAGCAAACCTGAACTATTATAGAAACACATAACATTCAGAGACTACAGTTGGTCATAAGAATGCTGACATTTACCTGGCCAGCATGGCTCCGTAGTTGTGCATAGACCTATAAACTACGAGGTCCAGGTTTGACTCCCAGTCAGGGCACTTACCTGGGTTGCAGGCTCAGCCCCCTGTAGGAGGCAGCCAATCAATGATTCTCCCTCATCATTGATGTTTCTATTTCTCTCTCCCTCTCCCTTCCTCTTTACCCCCCCCCCAATGGCTGGGCATTTTCTTTATCAGAGCATCAGCCACATGCATTTGAACATAAGCACTTGTTCACTCAGTGGATGGCATGGCCATGGTTGGTTGGTATGCCACATATTTTTGAGCACTTTGAAATGGTTGGGAAGCACCAGGTGGTGATCTTCCTCTCTTAAGTCAATAAAAATATATTTTTTAAAAGAAAAGAATGCTGGCATTTGATAAATAAATGACTAGGCATTCTAGGACACCGAGTGAAATAGCTGAGAACCACAATAAAGAACAGATATTAGAAACAGACTCACAGCTGAACAAAATATTAGTGTTTTCAGAAACAGACTTTAAAATAACTATCTTCAGGAAAGGAGATCAAAAGGTAAATATTAGAAAAAAATACCCATATTATCTCATTGTAAAATACAACTTTAGAACTAAAATATATAGTAACTAAAATCGATCATTTGGGTTTAACAAGAGGTTGGACACAGCTGGTGGGAGGGACAGCCAGACTGGGAGCAGGAGGAAGATCTTTAAAAGATGGAAATGTAGAAATGAGTCTAAGGCATCTGGGACATGGGGAATGTCTCATATACATGAACTGAACTCACAGAAGAAAAGGAGAGAGAAAATGTGGCATAAACAATATTTGAAGAATAATGGCTGAGAATTCCTTAAGCTGAAGAAAGACATCAAGCCACTCAGAGAACCTCGAACAAGGTCAGTGTGCACACCAGCAAAGCCAGGAAAACTCAGAGCCAAGAGAAACACAGAAAGCAGCCGGAGAATAAACCCACATCACTTTCAAATGAGTAACACTAAAGCATGGATAACTTCTTAATAGAAATAATGAAAGTGGTAAAGGTAATGGTTTTCCATTTATTGTAAAAAATCAAAGGACTTATATGCATGTATGTAAGCACAACCAATGGATACAGACAGTGGGGGGATGAGGGCTTGTGCTGGGGGTAGGAGTGGGCAAGGAGGCATTAATGGGGGAAAAGGGAGACATATGCAATACCTTCAACAATAAAGAATTTTTTAAAAAATCAAAGATGCATATTGTAATACTAGGAGTAGCCACTAAAAGAATAGAAAGAGATTTTCCAACTAACACAGTAATAGAAATCATAAAATATACTTGTTTTACTCAAGAGAAGAAAAAAAAAAAGAACAAAAGGAGCAGTTAGTAAAAGATACAAATAAAAAACAGTATGTCTAAACCCAAATATATCAGCAATTACATAAAAGGTTAAATATGTTAAATTCTATTAAAAACAGAAATTGTCTTCAAGCTTCTAATTTGACAGATAAGTTTTTTAATACCTATTAGCATTTATATTATTCTGAAAACAAATGTAAGAGTCCTGGATTGGGCCAGACTCGTGACTTAAGGTGGTACCTGCATGGAGTCCTCACACCCAGTGCTCTGCTCAGGGCTGGTGTAATGAAGCACATGATCAGGCATGTGCATGCAAGAATGAAGGTCTGGCACCACTGGGGAGATTCCCAAACCCTGAGACTAAGTACTAAATAGAAACAGTCACACAGCTGCCTTCCTGCCCTCCTGGGAGAGGAAGGGGAGCCTTGGCTTTCTAGTTCAAACACATGTCCTTAGGGAAGAGAAGACAAGGTCTCCACTCTGGAATGCAGGTGTTTGGTGCGGGGGTAGATAAGGCTCCTTTTGCTTTGAAAGGGAGTAAATGCTCCATATAAAGAATAAAAATGGCTTCAAGTCTATCACTCTGAGAATTTGAAGAGCAAATGTGTCTGGGAAAAGAAATGCTCCATTATTAGAGCATGTCCATTCCCTTTGCTTAGAAAGACTTAGAAAAATTTAGCTGTGCAGAAACATGAAAACATGCATATGGCTTTCCAACAACTATAATATGACAAAAAAAGACAAAAACACCCAACTTCATTCTGTTTACAAGGGATGCATCTTAAATATAAAACCACAGAAAAAAGTAAAAGATTAGAAAAAGATATATCATGCAAACAATAACCAAAGGAAAACTAGTGTAGCTATACTTATACCAGATAAAGTGGACTTTAAGGCACCAAGAATTATCAGAGATTTTAAAAAAGACATTTTCTAATGACAAAAAGATTAATTTACCAGGAAGATATAAAAATTATAAATTTGTGAGCACTTCATAACAAGACTTCAAAATATATATTAAAAAAATTGAGCAATGAGAAATAAAGAACATCTTACTTTTGTTTTCAGTATCTGGTAGAATGAACATGCAAAAGTATCATAAAAAGGACATAAAAGATTTGAAATATATACTTAAGCCTAATCAAACTAAAACTATTAAACTAATCCTACATAATAAAAAGCTAATATGCAAAACAACCGAACCACTGAACGACCAGTCACTATAACATGCACTGGCCACCAGGGGGCAGATGCTCAATGCAAGAGCTGCCCCCTGGTGGTCAGTGTGCTCCCACAGGGGGAGCGCTGCTCAGCCAGAAGCCTGGCTCAAGGATGGTGAGCACAGCAGCAGTGGCAGGAGCCTCTCCTGCCTCTTTGCGGCAGTACTAAGAACCCTGGCGGGGGGGGGGGGGGGGGGGGGGGGGCGCGGGGGGAGAGACACAGGGGCAGGAGGGGAACAGGCCTAAGCCAGTAGGGGTCCCAGACTGTGAGAGGGTGCAAGCCAGGTTGAGAGACCTCTCTCCCCTCACCCCCAGTGTACAAATGTCATGCACTGAGCCTCTAGTTTAAAATATATAAAAACAATACACTCAATATTTATTTGAGTAACAGGTACCAGATGTACCCTTTCCCCTGAAACAACTAAATGTATTAAGACAATGGTTCTCAAGACTTTAAATATCAGGCAACAAAGAATAGTGATCCCTGAAAGATGGGAAACAAAGGAGGTGGCTGAGCCATATAATTAGCCCCAGATTTCTGCAGGCTATGTACAAGAAGGGGAAACCTAAGTGGAATATTCACTAATCTCCATGAATTTAGGAGATAGATCCAAGTCAGGGGAGACCAAGGCCTACAGGGTTCACTTATAACACAGCTCACTAGTTCTCTCATTTAGACTTTAGCCTTTTTAATTTCTCTGTTTCATTTTGAATAGAGCTCACTGCATGGATGTAACTTACAAGTGTAATGAGGAACAAAAGAAGTCACACACAGAAGAGCATATACTGTTTGACTTTACTTGCACAAACTCAAAAGCAGGCAAAACTCCTCAATAGCAATCAAGTCAGAACAGGGTGAAGTTTGGTGGGTTTAGTGACTAAGGGCGTGAAAGAAGTTTTGGCTACAGGCATTAGTCTGTTTCTTAATCTGAACTATTATAGTTGGTTACATGACAGGGAAAACTCATTGGGTTGTACACTCATAATTGTATACTTCTCTGCATACATTTTTGCTTCCATTTTTTTAAATGCTTGCCAAGTAATTTTTAAAAAGTCACCAACACCATCTGCATCATGATTTTATATATGTTAATATATATAGAGAATATATGCTAAACATACATAACTATATATGCCAAAATACTAGTGATGATTATGTTTAGATGTTGGTTTATGAGTATTTTTTAATTTCTTCTTTATACCTTTTGTATTGTCTGAATATTTTCAATGAAAATATATTGCATAAAAAAATAAAGTTCTAATTTTCAGATTGTAAAATGATGTTGTGATTATGTTTAAAGAAGAAAAGAGTCCTATTCTTTCACAAATAGATAATTAAAGCATTAATGTGTGGAATGATATGTTTAGCAGGGGGCAGGGAAAAGTGGGGCATATAGACTTTTTTAATGGCCATCTGTTGTAATTGTTGAGGCTGAATTATGGCCCATGGGGGCTTATTATACTCTTTCCTCCAACTACGAGTGATTGAATTTTTTTTAAAAAGTTGAAAAACCAACAAATACAGTATTCTTTCATAAACATAAAACTTATGAATGGCAGATATTACCCATAACAAAAACTTTTATGCATAAAAGGGAGAGGGTTAAGTGTGAGAAAGACTTTTCTCAATACTTGGATGGGGGCACTGGACTCCATCAGGAGTCTGCCATGGAGACTGTGTTCATTCCATGTTGAAGGTCTGCTGGGATCCGAGCTTTGGTCAAGCATCTAGCTCATAGCACCACTGCCTCACAAGAAAGAAACCATTACAGAGCCCACCTTCCCACCAGCCCTGTGAAGCACATAGTGACTTGGAAATGGAGCACCAATAACTGACCCTTACTCTAGACTAGGGGTGTCGAACTCAATCAGAGAAGGGGCCAAAATCTAAAATCCAGCCTAAATCGCGGGCCGAATGGTTTACTGAACAGTCATAAACTGTCATTGTGATGGAAACGCAGCGGAGTGCAGTGATGACAGCGCGGTGCGGGCCACATTGCAAGGCCTGGCGGGACGGATTTGGCCCGCGGGCCTTGTGTTTGACACATGTGCTCTAGACTCTATTAGAGCCCATTCTTCTCGTACGCTCTCTCAAGGAGGAAGGAGGCGACTTCTTCATGGGGAATCAGGATCCACCTTACAAGTTTCTTGCCCTTTCAAGCCTAGGAGTAAGGTACCAAGGACAGGAATTGGCTGGGAGGTGGGGGAAGGGGAGGTCTAAACTGCCCTAGAGGAAGAGCAGTAGCTCTGTGAGTTCCGACCAGAGTGGAGGCCGTGGGTGCTGTCTACACTGGCCCTCAGCAACCATGTTGGATGTCATCTGGTTGGCTCTTGTCCTGCCTTTCATCTGCTCCTCACTGGAGCCAGGATGTGGATATGACTGTGTCTCCATCTCTCTATGACCAAGTTGAAGAGATCACCTTTTCTATAGCCTCATTTGGATTATGGGTAAAATGAACACCAGCTGAATGTTCAACAAACTTCACAGGTCAAGATCTTAATTTCTTTTGGAGAGGGGTGCTAGGTAGGAGGAGTCGTCAGTAGGCAACTGAGAAATCTTCAACATGAGAAGTCCGCCATGGTCCTTTAAAAAAAATCAGAAGAATTAGGTTGTTACTTTAGCATGTTTCATTTTGGTTTTCAATCTGAAGGTAACATAGAACTTGAAGATTGGTCAAGGATGACACACTAAGGCATTCTCTAGAAAAATGCTGTTCATCAGGAATATAATCAAAGCCACAAATATGAACTAAATATAAAATTTTATTTTTTATTTATTTCTATCTCTCCCTCTCTCTATTCAGAGAAAAGGGAGAGGGAGAGATAGAAACATCATTGATGAGAGAGAAAATCATTGATTGCCTGCCTCCCACGCCCCCTTCTAAGGATCCAGCTTGCAAGACAGACATGTGTCCGTGACAGGGAATGGAACCCAGGACCCTTCAGTCTGAAGGCTGATGCTCTACCCACTGAACCAAACCAGCCAGGGATAAATATAAAATTTTAAATTTTCTCATAGCCAATTTTAAAAAGTCAAAATGGAAGAAATGTGAAATTAATAATGTTTTATTAAATCTAATTTATCTAAAACATTATTTTAACACATAATAAACATAAAAATATTAATTAAATATTTTACGTTTTCTGAGGAACTAGAGAGTAGATGTGGGCATGCATCCTGATCACCCAAAGGTTTAGGATCCAGGGGAGTGTTCTGTTATAGAAGTGAGATGAGGACATAAAGAGATGGTTACCAAAAATTCTGTGACTTTCTGGATTGCCTCTGTGTCTCCCATCTGCCCTCCCCCCTGCTTTTGGAGCCTGTCTTTTCCCACACTGCCCAGTGCTGAGCAGGGGACACTCTGCTTCACACACCAGCTTTTACCTGCTGGTCATACCATGGACAAGGGTTTAGTAAATCCCATACTAGGCGCCACAGGCCTCCCTGTACATGAGCGGCCAGCGAGAGGGCAGGTAGGAAAGCTCAGGTTTATGGGGGCTGTGGAACCACCACTTACTGATCCCTCCCTGGCTAATGTCACCATCAGCCCTGCTGTTAGATAGGCACCATTATCCCTTTTCACAAATGAGAAGTTAAGCACCTTGTAGTGTGAGGGTGATCCCTCCAGGATTGGCAGCACTGATATTGGAATCCAGGTCTCTCTGCATTCACTAATTGTTCACTAAGAATACCCTCAAACTTCACTCCTACTTACTGAGAAATTCAAACAACTGTGGCTTTCAGGAGCAGCTCCAGTCCTGAACTTTCTCCCCTGAGACTTCCTCCCCCATCTCCTCCAGAGGCCATCAGGCATCTACTCCTCCCTCACCCTGTGAGCAGGGCCAGACAGCTGCCAGGAGCCTCAGTCCAGACCAGAAGCTTAACCATTCAAGACTCATATCTTCTCAAAACTGAGACGCTTTAGTGGAAGGAACCTTTCAACAGAGCCAACTCCCCAAATCGGTTGGAGTCATGTCCACAGAGACTCCACTGTCCTCTCCCTCTCCCTCCTCATAGGAAATCCCAGTCTCTGCCTGCTGGTCTTCCAGGAGCAGAACTTCTCCCTCCACTGGGCCCAAGACCCTCTTCCTGAGGTTTCTACACACTTTCTCCTGCTCCTGAGGGACCTAGAGAACAAGCATGTCCTCTCACTCACAGGTCCCTGGCCAGACAGCTATCATGCTCCTAGGAGCCTCTGGCCTAAGATGTTCATTTCCTCCAACCAGGCACTCCATCACCTGCTTCTCCCCCTACCCCCAGTCCCCACCTCAGCCACTCCCCACTGAATGCCCTGCAGCTGCAGGCCCCTCTGGCAGGGCCCTGTGAAGAGGGGTCACTGTTTGCTGCAATCCTTTCTCTCCACCTCTTTCCCTGTCTCCTTCCTTCCACAATCATCAAAAGGAAAGAGTTAGATCAAATGCTTGGGGCTCATCCCCCGTCATTCCCTCTGGGCTCTGGTAGCCAATTTATTAGCCTCTCTAATGGGCATAACTGGGCTCTCCTGTCAGATCCCTCCCGTACCTTACAGAGACTTGCTACCAGCCATTGTTAGAGGAGGAGGGCACATTAAATTCCCAGGATTTGGAATGGGCTTTGAGACAGTCTGCCTCTTCAACCACCTGTATTACCTTTATCCAAATGCTATGGACAATCTAGGACAAATGAGAACATCCAGGTCAACTGCTTCTAGAGCTGGGAGGGGACACTATTTTCAAAGACATTCCTGACCCTCTGTACCAGGAGTCCTCTTTCTTCAGACACCACAAATGAGTGATCAAAGTGAAGACTTTGGATGGATGGTGATAAAACACCGTGGATTACAACCTGGGATGCTGAGGTTCATGGAAAAGTCGTCTGAAGACACCCCAAGAGGGTGTTCTTTGCTCAGAGTTGTAGGAGCAGCAGGGCAATCCTTCACCCACATGTTCTGGGAAGGTGTTTCAGACATAGGGGCACACTTGACATCCAGCCTGAATCCACATGTATATGCCACTCCTGCTCCCCACAGCTACTCAGCTAGCCTGCATCACTGTGTGAGGGCCCAGAGAAGTATAAGGAAGAATAATGTCACTTCTCCTGGCCTGGCTGTGACATTGCCCCAGGTCTGGCTAACTTTGCAGAGGAAACATAGACATGATCCCAGGGGCATCTCCATGGGCAGGGAAGGCCCTGGAACCACTGCCTGCCCTACTTAGTTTACACCTGTCCTACCCCCAAGCCCATATAGTCAGCTAGGGGGCCCGTCACACCTTGTGATGGAAAATTCAATTATATTCAGACAGCAAGCATGCATCCTAGTCTGTCCGGGGAGTTAAGCGCACGGTAAAGGTTGCAGGAGGAAGTCTGGAGACAAAGTGTAGCTTCAAGGAGGATGCACGTGGGAGGTCTGACTAATCACTGCAGCAAATACAGTTCCTCCAGTCATTCCAGCTCGGTCAACTCAGACAGGGTCCTGATGGCACACGCTCCCCTGGACCATAGGCACCCATCTCTCTCAGACACAGGCGCCCACCTCCCTCACCTCCTCCTCAGCCAGCACACCCAGCTCTAGGCCCAGCGGCTCAGGGGACACCCTAAAGTAAGACCAGCCTTTTCATGTGCTGTCTCTCTTCACCTTTCCTCGGTCCTAGGTTTCCCTCTAAGATCCCATCCCGGCTGAACCAGGGGTTCACTGTGTGCCCATGGGGCAGCGTCTTCCCCAGACTGGCCTTGTTTTCTCATCTGTAAGATGAGGGGCTGGAAACAGATGGCGCCTAAGCCCACTTCCATGCTGACCGCAAGGCCCCTTCTTGTTTGGCCATTCTTAGAACCACTGTGCATCCGCTGGACAGTCAGGGCCCCTGGGATCGCTGTGGGGCCGCCTTGCCTGCTCCTGTTCACAACCCCTGCTAGCCGAGGGCCCAGTTTCCAAGGCTGGATGCCCATGTGGGTCACCATCAATATCACCGCCCACCCCTGCTGCCCACACTCACAGATGCTTACTTATGGCCTTGGGAGAGGCAAGCAGGCAGGGAAACAGCCATTTCTATGCTAACTGCCCACGTGTGGCTTAAGGGATGGAAAATGGAACTGCAAAACAGCCCAGAAATCAGGAAAACTGGCGTCCTCACCCCTGAAGGCTGAGCCGAGCCCTGACGACATGGGTCTGACCTGGAACTTGAGGCCCAGTCTTGGACAGTGAGGGCTCATTATGCTGCGAGGAGGGCTGCTGGCCCTGGAAATCAGAAACCAGTGTGACTCCAACACTGCTGTGCCCACAAATGGAAAGCACGTGCCCCCTTTAGCACAGGCGGGGCTCACATAGACAGCCTGCCCTTGTCCCTCCCTCCCCAAACCGGCTCTCTGGAAGGAGGCAAGAATGGCAAGTGGAAGAAGCATGACCAGGATCAGGAGACAGCTCAGCCAGCTAGGAGCTTTGTCCAGGTTGTCCCCGCTCTGGGCCTCAGTTTCCCATTGGGTGCCAGTCTATGTGACACGAAAGTCCCTTCCAACCCAAGCCCCTCCTGGGGGGATTGGCAGGCGCATTTACAGTGAAGTGTGCGGGAATTATATGGCTGGAGTTCTTCCCCGCCTAACTGAGCCATCTCCTAACAAGGAGACAGACCTGTCAGCAGGATGAGGAGACAATGAGGCAACTGCAGGAGAACAAGCCAGCTGGCGGGCTGTCTGGAGACAGAGAAAGTGGGTGTGAAAAGATGTCCTCTGACAAGAATGAAAGGTTTGGGCTAGCGTAGGAACGTGAACCTCACTATTTGACTGTATCCACCAAACACAGGCAGGAAAATGGAGAGGGTCAGCTTGGACGCTGACCCTCCTGTGGATGAGTCCTGGAATGAGCGAACCAAGTGCCCCAAGCTGTTCGCCCAGCACCAGCTTTGTTGTCTGAGTGCAAGTGTGCCCTGGGGCAAAGGGCGGGTGGCTTCTCGCGTGTGCCTGACCTGGGCAGAGGGTGGGGAGGGGGCCCTGGGAACCACACTATGCATACTAGAAGAGGGTTAAAAGCAGTGCCTGCCACCTTGTGGGGAGGGGGTGGCATTACCAGATGGAAACAAAACCTACCTGCCTGCATCAGTGATTTAAAAAGAAGTACAAACTGATTACCCGAGGCACACAAGGGGCGCTTCTGGTGGAACTACCTGTGGCCTGCCCAGCCACTGCTACACAGGACACAGATTCCCCTCCCCCCTTGCCTGGTACAACAATATCCAGTGGTAATGAATTATTTTTATAATATCATTATAGGCCCCAAATCCCATCCATACCATTTAAATTGTGATGCATTTTACTAATGAGAAAACTAGGGCTCAGAGAGGATAAAACATATAGTTGAGATCAGACCATCAATAATTGGACTCGAACCCAGGCCTCCAACATCTACGGTGTCAGAGCTGCTGCCTGGGCTGGGAGGAGCGAGTCAAGTTGGTGAGCAGGCATTCTTCGGTGCCTGCATGGCAGGAAGGCAGAGGGGCCAGCACCCGCGGAGGCCCAGCAGCCCATGGCATGCTGGGAGAGCTTTCCCGCAAAATGGAGCAGGCTGCCAGCATGCTCATTACCCAACCTTATTCCATTTCATAATAAATGGAGCCCCTGGAGGGCCTGGCATGGCGAGGTGGGGTGAGATGGGGAGCGGAGACTATTACGGGATTTTAACCTTCGTCTTCTCTTTCCGGGCCCCTGGAACAGCTGTTTGACAAAATGGATCTGTGCAGACAATCATTTTTGCTGCATTACTTAATATACAGTTGCTCTCGGCAAGAGATATAATTGACTTGCTTAACTAATCAATCTTTCTATAAGCATAGCTGCTTTTCCTCTCCCACTGGGGGAGGGGAGCAGGAGAAGTGGGAGGAAAGAGGAATTGCAAGGAGCAACCTTTGGCATGAATTACAGAGCTCTAGCATCCCGCTAAGGTTTCAAAGCTGGGGACAAAAACTGCTGCCAAGCTTTTCCACCCCAGTCCCTTCTCGGTCCAGATGTGGTTTGTGGTGGCCTGGAGTCACGTTCGTCCACAGTAAGGAGCACAGTGTCAGAAGTCAAAGGGGCCAAGGTCCCGGAATCCACACTCATCTTTAGTTGTTTTTGAAGCAACTTGCTGTATATTTAGAAATAGGAGTGTGTCTAATGACTTGAGACTTGACTCAGATTAAGGAAGGAAGCTATGAATAAGATCTCACTTGGTGCTGAAACCGGTTTGGCTCAGTAGATAGAGCATTGGTCTGCGGACTGAAAAGTCCCAGGTTCTATTCTGGTCAAGGGCATGTACCTTGGTTGTGGGCACATCCCCAGTAGGGGGTGTGCAAGAGGCAGCTGATCGATGTTTCTCTCTCATCGATGTTTCTAGCTCTCTGTCCCTCTCCCTTCCTCTCTGTAAAAAAATCAATAAAATATATATATATTTTTTAAAAAGATCTCACTTGGACTGAGCATGAGCTATTCTGACTCTCCCATGTTCCATCTGTCCTCTTCCCTGCTCACTTTCTTATCTCTCCCACTTTGGGGGAACAGCAGAATCACCCAGAAAACCCCTCCCAAGCACAGGCCCAGGCACATTGCCCGCTCTCTAACATGCACTGATTTGACTCATCTCTTCTCTCAATTTCAAAGAGGGAAGCTCAACCATCCTCCCTTTTCTCCTCTTCTTCTCCACCTCTATTCTCCATCACTCCCACACCTTCACCGACACACACGTACCCACCTGGGTACTGTTGGATTTGGGCCTATCAATCTAAATTTAGAGGAAATGGAGTTGGAAGATAAGTCACAGAGTAGAGAAGGTGATTTAATGAAAATGATAATGGCACCCAGCCATTGTGGCTCAGTGGTTGAGCATTGATCTATGAACCTGGAGGTCACGGTTTAATTCCCAGTCAGGGCACATGCATGGGTATGATGATAATACCCAACAGGCAAGATGATGAAATAAAAATAATACCTGCCTTGAGGCTCCCTTCCACCTACTCCTAACAGTACAATCTTGATAAATCCATCTCTTTAAATTCTAACTCAAGTATCACCAAGCTGACTGAGGTGCCCCTTGTCTGGCCCCTACTCATGTGCATTAGATGCACTACTTAGATATTATCATTTTTGTCTACATGGCTGTCTCCCCAACTCCACAAGGCACTTTGTGAAAGCAATGATTTGACCTTGACCAAAGTGCCTAGTACTTTGCAGGAAACATAGTTGACATTCAATGCAGAATTAACATGGAATTATGAAGTTAAAAATTGCAATGTCTCTATTTTAAGACAACAGATTCCTGCCACCCAGTAGGAGACCTCTCTCTAGAGAAGAGACACAAGACCTATCTTTTGTCGCATTAAAGTATTTTATCAATGGTGTGGATGAAATTTGAGGAAGGATGATTACCTAATTTGCATATGACAAAAATTGAAGAAATTAATTGCATGGCAGACCCAGAATCTGACTGTCTGAGAAGGCGAGGACATAAGCCAGAACCACACAGGTGAAATATAGGAATGTTAAGTACAGATTTTTACATTTAGGTCCAAAGAATCAATTGGACAAGGGCAAGAGAAAGGAGCTGTCTTGGCAGAGATTCATGAAAAAAAAAAAAAAAATCTTGGTGTTTGAGCTCACCACAAACTCAATATGGCGGTACAGCTTCCAGGAGGAGAAGTTAGAAGAGAAATAATTGTCCCCTTGTAGTCCACCCTGTGGAGACCATCTGGACCACTGAGCTATGCTCTTACTCATTTTAAAAGAAGCAGAGAAGCACCTAGGATACCAAGGAGTCTAGAAACAGTGGCAAGAACTGGGGAGTGTCAGGGAAAAATGACAACTAGATGCAAACATGAGACAGGCTGCTCCTTGGAGGAAGGAGAAGTCAAGGTTTACCTGGCAGAGGAATGAAAGGGCAGGCATGATAGCCAGAACCACCTGGGCTCAAACCCCAGCTCTGCCATTTGCCAGGTGGTAACCTAGGGTGAGTTTCTGGCTTCCCATACCCCAATTTCTTCATGAATAAAACAGTATGTTGGTTCTTAGCTCCAGAGTTAAATGAGTCAATGTGTGTAAAGATCTTAAGAAAATGCACAAAATAAGCTCTCAATGGATGATAGCTATAATTATGCTATGACTTCACAGGACGGACCAGGACGAAGTGCAGACTTTACCAGAAGGCTTATTTCAATGGTGTAAGAATTTCTAACAACCAGAACTGCTGCCCACATCGAATGGGAGGCCTGTGAGGTGAAGAGTTCCTGGACATTGGAAGGTCAGATAAACTGGACTCTGTGGTGGGCCCTCTGTACCAGGTAAAGGATAGCACACGATTTCCTTTAAGGTCCCTTCCAACTCTTAAGATTCTTTGAGTCTACCAGAAGTCCCCTCCCTCCCTTCCTCCTTTGGGAGCTGAAGAATGTTTCCTTTATATGGGGAGCACCAGGAGAAGTCCACTCTGCAGGGAGGGCTCCAGACCCTCTGTGGCTCACTGCAGAGCCTGGAGCCCCTCCAGCCCCACTGGGACAGACAGACAGCACTTCCCCAGCAGAGTACAGGAGGGGAACTGCAAAAGAGGCAGGTAGGCCTTGGCCCCCATGCTGATAGTGAGCACCAGAAAAGGCAGGTGCCTGAGGGACTCCAAGGAATGAGAAATAAGATTTAATTAGGAGTCACCAGCTCCCCTGCGAGCAGAGGCGTCACAGCCAGGTCTGAGGGTGACATTTCAGGAGGCCCCGGAAAGGGCTCGCTTTTGCCTTGTGCCTGCACCTCTCAGAATCCCGCCATCTTCGCTTCCGCAGAAAGGCAGCCTGAGCCTGGCTTGGTCCCAGTGAAGACGTGCCAGCAGGAGGCGCTGGCCAGATCACTGGCCTGGAAGGGGGCACAGGCGGGCGTGGTGATATCCTGGGCTGCAGCAAGCCTGCGTGAAGGCACAGAAAAGCTCAGCCCCACTCTTGGCCTGAATGAATACGATGAGTTTACTGCTCTCTCCCCCGTGGCCTTGACCCAAGCTGGTTCATCTCTTGGAGGTCCTGTTTCCCTATTTACAAAATGAGGGGCTGTGCTGCTTGACCTCAAAAGTCCTTTCCCATGCAAACGGTTTGCCAAGAAACCTCACAATCTTGGGGTACTTGATTCTCCCTACAACCCACCAAGGTAGGTAGGCCACATCCTATAGCTTACAGGAGAGGCAACCTTTAGAAGGGTGACTTCTCTGCCGAAACCGGTTTGGCTCAGCGGTAGAGCGTCGGTCTGCGGACTGAAAGGTCCCGGGTTCGATTCCGGTCAGGGGCATGTACGTTGGCTGCGGGCACATCCCCAGTAGGGGGTGTGCAAGAGGCAGCTGGTCGATGTTTCTCTCTCATCGACATTTCTAGCTCTCTATCTCTCTCCCTTCCTCTATGTAAAAAATCAATAAAATATATTAAAAAAAAAAAGAAGGGTGACTTCTCATAGTCACAGAGCCAGAAAGCAGGAGAAAGGAGACCTACCCATGACTGTTGAACCCCAAAAGGTGGTGTATTCTTCTTACTCCATCCGTTGTCTTTCTTACTCTGCATGCAGCACCACCAGAGCATTCTTGCCACAAGTCCTGCAGGGCCTTCTCCCTGATAAGGGGGGAGAGGGATGCACCGTGAGCTGGGTGGGGCAAAAAAGGGGACAGAGGCTGCTGAAGGTTAAGACCAGCCCCATCTGGATTGATCCTCCTGAGGGGGAGCTTCCTGGCCAGCAGTGAAACTGATCAGGGTTCGATGCTCAAAGCAAGCATCATTGCTTTGGCACCTCAGCACCGAGCCTCCCTCCCTCTGCGAGCAGAGGTGATCTTCATGGCATTGTTTATAGAGCTGAATGTTCAGACTGATTCTCTTTTCCCTTCCCTTTTTGGGAAGAAACAAACAAATACCCCACCCCCTCCAGGGTGGGAAGCCTGTCCTCCCCAGCTCTCGCAGGCAGACAGCAGCCAGGTATCCCTTTCCCCAGCAAGTTCCTCTGAAATACCAGAGGCCAAGGCCCAGAGCCTCCCAGTTCTGTTCTCATCCATGTACTCCCCTGGCACCTGGGAGACTGGTTAGGAGAACAAGACAAAACAAATGAAACAAAACAAACCAAGAGAAGGCCAGCCCTACGCGGGGCATCTGGGACTTTTGCTCCTCCAGGCTGTTCATCTCTGGGTAAACTCCAAGCAGTTGCCTTCCCGTTAGACCAAAGGCCCAGCTCTCTTTCCTTATGCACTATCAGAGCAGCTAGAGCTTTTCCCCTCCACCCCCACCGAGGGTGGCAAGCCCGCCCCAGGTTCTGTGCACCAAAGGAGTCTGCCAGCACCTGGCTACCTGCTTTTCCTCAGTAGGAAACAGCATGCTTTCAGCCACTGAACCCATCCCATCCCATCCCAAAGCTCTGAGCTTTCCCTGGGGCGTGGAGAGAGCCCAGGGAGACACCCCATCCAGCAGCCACCACGAGCTGGCTAGACTAGTGCATCCATCCAACCACATGCAGCCCGAGTGCCACTTACACACTAAAAAAAAGCTTCTGGGACCAAACATCCTTTCCTCTCCTGGAATCCGAAGGGCACCCAAAGTCCTGCAGTAAAGCAAGATCTGCTGTGTTTAACCCAAGGTTCTCCAAACTTTTAAACTATGGATTGCTTTCTCCTTGGAATGATTACGGACATTGGGAACTGGGGTTCCATGGAACACACACACACAATTCTAGACACTATGGACTAGCTGATTCTTCAGGTGCCTTAGAAGTCCTGACAGTTTGTGATTCTAAACCTTACAGTCTCATTTAACATGACCAAAGTCGTGGACAGCCGCTCGGGATCTCTCCATGCATGTCTCCAAGGTCTCTCATGCTCTGTGGCGGGTAACTGAAGTTTCCTTCTTTGCAGTTACCTGCCGAAAGGAGAAGGGGTTACAGGTCTGCCCTCCTGACCCTCGACACTTCTATCCACTGTTTCTACAGTAGCCACACAGCCATGGGCTTTCATGAGTCAGCTTTCAGTTCTGTCTCTGCTGCTGACAGCTATGCGGCCTTAAACAAGTCACAAAAGCCCTCTGAGCCTTGGTGTGGCTGCAGAATTCTAAGATAGCTCCTGAGTCTAGGGCAGGTGCCCACATCCTGTGCAATCCCCTCCCCTAGAGTGTGTGTGTGTGTGGGGGGGGTGTCTCACTCATACTATTAGGTGACGAATCAGTTGATTCTGATTTAACCAAAAGGAAGGTTGTCTTGTGTGCGTCTGTGAGCTGCTTTCTAGAATAAGGAGTCCAGAGCCTCACTTCCACTTTTTTGCTTATCTTTTCTTTCAGGACTGTCCCTTGGTATTAAGGTGGGCTGAGAGGGATCAAGCCTTAAGCCACCGTGTAAGGGAAGAAACCTCTCAAGAATGGATTATTAGATTTGACCACCTGTAGGTGAAAAGGTCCTACCAAGCAAGTTTCCAATCACCATTAACCAGGTCATTAGTCAGTTCATTGACAGTCAGCCAAACATGCATTCATTCAATAACAAGCATGTATTGTGTACCAACCATGTAATAGGTCTGTGGTAGGTGCTGGGGAAAAGATAGCATCCTTGCAGTTCCCAGTGTGTTATGGGTACAAACAAGTAGTGACAATAAGAGTTCGATCAGGAACCCAGCCTGGAATTGCAAACCCATAGATCTATTTGGCTGTGAGCATCAAAGGAAAGATGATGACTCATATTTCATTGCTGTAGCCATCAGATGCCAAGTTATAGGATTTTCAAGGAGTTCTATTGCCAAGGCTGCCCCCTACTCCTGAGGCAGTGGCCACTCAGTTACAGGAAAAACAACCTGAATGGAAACAAAGAACTGAATCAGGCATATTTGCTGACCTGCCGATCCACTGAGAAGGACAGCCAGTGGAAGAAAAACACTGAGAGCACTGCGTGTGAGCACTCACTGTTCCCTACCCCAGCAAGTAACAGCACAACAAGGTGACAGGTATAGAACATTTTCAGAGTCATACTGGCAAATCTACTCAACAGGTACCAGGTGACTCTATGCACCTGGACGTTGTTCTAGGTGCTAGGCATCATCAGAAGACAGACTATGAGTCTCCTCCCATAGAATTTACCTAGAAAAGAGAGGCAAACAAAACAATAGACATAAAGTAAACAAATCAATAGACCAGAAGGTAGTGGGTGAGACTGCAGGAGCAGGCAGGGATTGCAACTTTAAGTGAGTGGTCAGTGTAGTTGACATGTAATATTATCACATATATTTATTAAAGACAACACTTTTTATGGCCTATTAAACTCCACTATAATGTACCTCAGATTTCTCCTCCATTCCATCAACCAGATTCAGGTCATCTAAGAAACACAGGTATTAGTTTCCTATTGCTGCTGTAACAAATTTCTACAAACTCAGTAGCTTGAAACCACATATATATATTGTATTATCTTACAGTTCTAGACATCAGAAGTCCAAAACTAGACTCACTGGCTAAGATCAAGATGTTGGCAGGGCTGGGTTCTCTTTGGGGACTTCAGAAAAGAATTCCTTTTTCTTGAATTTTTCTGGTACTAGAGGCCACCTGATTTCTTGGCAATGAAGGCTGTTATTTTCTCATGCAATTACTCTAACTGGCTCTTCTTCCTCCCCCTCTCCCTGCACTGTCTGGATAGTACAGGCTCATTCCCTAGTTTAAGGTCAGTTGATTAATTCTACCTGTAACTTAATTTCCCTTTGTCATAGTCACAGATTCTAAGGATTAGAATAGGAACTTGGGGCAGGGGTATTATTGTGTCTACCACAAAGTGTCTCAATTCCTAGCTCAAAGTCAACACAAGCCACATCTCAGGAACGCTAACTGTCTTCATTCACTCATTCATTTATTTATTCACTTGGGAATCTGGCTTTAGGAATCTGGCCTGGGACTTGTTCTCCTGCCTCCCCTGTAATGTTTATTTTAGTAACAGATAGGTTCTTTTGCCCAGAAATCCTGCTCTGGGAGAATGTGGGGTATATAGAGAGTGAGGAGGAGAGAGATCCCATTTCCCCAGAACCTCTTACTCCTTTCTTTCCAGAATGGAATAGGTATATGGGATGGGTGAGGGGAGTTTTCCTGACAAACTCTGTTAGTAGGGCTATTTGAATCATTCTAATTACTCCAGAAACCCATTAAATTTCCCAGTGAGGGATGCTGAGGGAAAAAAGCAAGGAGAGATTGAGGAGGGGCTAAGAAAGAGAAACAGCAACTGGGCATTGGCTCCTGCTGCTGCTTCTGAGGCTCATTTAAAACAAGAAGCAGGGGATGGAGCCAAGGGCAAGAGAGAAAATAAAGACATAGTGTCAGGTCCTGCCATTAGAAATGCAAAGTTCATTAGAAAAGCATTGATTGCAAAGAATTGACTTAGCAGTGATTTGATTGTCAGGCCTACAGTACATCCAAAGAAAAATTTCATTATGATTCAGGATTTGTTAAAAAAAGAAAGACAGGAAGGCAGTGGAGCAAGGGCACGCTATGACAGCGTCTATTGTCAGAAGCTCACGCCTGACCTGTGAGCTCCCCCCAGAGGGCCACGTCCACTGTGTGATGGGGGCTGGTGCTTTGTTCCTCACTACCCAGAAAGGACCCACAGTCTGTGTGCTCTGCGGAGGGGCACACACGTGTGGGACATGACCTCTCTCATGGGCTCAATGGAACAATGTCCTATGGCTGCACCTCCCAGTTAAGGGAGACCACTCTCCAGCCTGGACATTTCTTTACTGTCCCTCTCTTTCTCTCTCTTACACAGTATGGGGCCTGGTAAGAGTAGAGGCATCTGGTACCAAGAGTGCCCAGTCATAAGCCACCCTGGTCCTATTGCTTCCCATTGCTTAGAGAGCTTCACTAAGTCCTCCTAGGCCCCTCCTCCTGCACATCTGCCTGAGGTCCTGAAGCCCCTCCCTCTACTGACTCATTCTGCAGCCTCCTTCTCACACCTTTAGATCCCTGGAAAGATCCCTGTTTGGGTTCTTTCTGTCTGGGATCCTTGAATAGTCCTTTAGATTCTGGTCTTGATTTCACCTTGCAAGAACATAGATTCTCTGGGAAATCTTGACTTGTCTCTGTCCTGCCTTTCCAGCCCCCAACAGAAGCTGGCTCCTCCACTGATTCTAAAGAGAGCATTTCATCCACTAAAACCACTTGGACAGGTCCTATTTTGTTTATTGGGCTATTTGTTCTAGCAGGCTCTGCCTCCATTTCTGCACATCAGTTCTGCCCTCTCCCCTCCTCCTGCCTCCGCCTCTGCTCTTAGCTATTTGCACCCGGCGTTCTTTGTTTCCTCTCTTCTCTGACCAAACATCACTGTCTAGCTCTTCCCGGCTGTGCTCCTGTAATTCTCTGGCCAACTGGCCAACTGCAGGTTCTTCTCCGTCACTCAGCTTGAAACTCTCTCCCTCTGCAGGATTTCATGACCTCCTACCCTAATTCTCATCTGTAAAATGAGTGTAATAATAACAACGTACCCACCTATCTCAGAGGAGCAACTACAATCACTCACTGTGCCAGTGCTTTGCAAACTGAAAGGGCTGCTTAAATGTAAATTGTTTTGTTTCTCCAATTCAGGAGTTCACAATGAACACAATTTGCATTTTGAAGGCAATTTTCCATGATTCACATTAAATATTTAAGAGATACATTTTGCCAGTGATTCTCTACTCTAGATGAAAAGTAGTGGTTTCAATGGTCTGGGTTAAGACGCAGGCAAAGCAGTATTGAAAGCTCCCAGGTGATGGAAATTTGCAAGGACAGCCAATGCTTTGTACTTGACTCTACTTTCTACAGAGCTATCACCCACCTGTCCCTGGTCTAAACTCCTCTCCTCCACCTACTTTCTGCCCGCCCTCCTCCTTTCTTGGCTCCCCTGCACAAGGTGGGCCTATAGAAGAACTATAAGAGAGACAAAGAGTCCTAGAACTTGGGAGACTGACAAGAGGCCTGAGGAATGGGAGTTGACCCCTGAGAGTTCACTTCTGAGGTTACCAAGTGGCAGGTGAGCACTTCTCCTCCTCCTAAAAGCAACACAGCTGCAGTAAGATGTCAAACTGCACCTCTGCTTTTTGCTTCCTCATTAAATGCCTCACTTGTATCACCCTAACCCTGGCTCTGCCTCTAACATGCAAATCTGACTCCAGTGTTGACTTTATTCATCCATTCCTGTCTCAGCCCTGACCTATACTCATCAAATCTATTTCCTATTTATATGCTAGCCATGCATGATAAGATCTATTCTGGTTTGAAAGACGCTATAATGTGAACAAGTGTAGAATTGATGAAACATAAAACGTCACCTGTTGACTCCACCTTTTGTCCTCCATCACGGATTCAATGTTCCTCAGCTGGTCCTCTGGGGCTGACCCAATTAAGGCCTCTGATTTCATCTCATTCTGCAATTCCTGATTCCCTTTGGCTGTTGGCTGAAAACAGAGAGGGAAGCAGTCCTGCTCCATCACCTCAGCCATCTCTATGCTCAAGAGCTGGTCCCTGGAAGCCATGGAACCAGAGGGACCTGAGGCCACAGGGAAGACCTTCGCTGTGACAGCCTCAGCCACACCAAGATGAGCAAACAGGCCTCACACATGTACTAAAGGCCAAGCCCTGAGCCAAATGCCAGGGCTGCAGGATCACTAAGGCTGCTCCTTGACCCCACACATCTCAGCTCACTCAGGCTAAACAGCTGCCCGCTCTGAAGCACTCTGCGGTGGGGTATGATATAATGCACATGTGTCAAACACAAGGCCCGCGGGCCAAATCCGTCCTGCCAGGCCTTGCAATGTGGCCCGCACCGCGCTGTCATCACTGCACTCCGCTGCGTTTCCATCACAATGACAGTTTATGACTGTTCAGTAAACCATTCGGCCCGCAATTTAGGCTGGATTTTAGATTTTGGCCCCTTCTCTGATTGAGTTCAACACCCCTAATATAATGGGTAGGGTTTCCTAACTACTGTGTGTTGGAGGCTGGGATAGAAATTAGGCAAGGCTTAACAAAAGAAGTGACAATGAGCCATGTCTGGAAGGAAAAGAAGGAAATTAACAAGCCAAGAGGAGGAGAAAGGTGTTCCACGCAGAGGAGAAGCATGAACAACAACGTGTACATGGCCAAAGTTAAGGCCCAGGAGGCTGTGGTGAGGGTATATTGTTGGGGGAGGGAGCGGGTAAAAAATAACATGGAGGCTGGTTGTGGAAAGTTTGAATGGCAGGCTGAAGAGTTAGCCTCAGCAACAGGGAGTCAGGGATATATCTACGCAGGAGTGTGGCATGCCCTGCAGCACACTGAATTGGCTAGGACTTCTGCTAAACAAGCAGATCTCAGAGATCCCCTGACCTCCTGTCTTCTCACACTGTTTTCTAGGCTCTGCTCCTGTCCCGGTCTCTGAAAACAGAGGGGGAAGCAGTCCTGCTCCATTTTCTCAGCCATCTCCATGCTCAAGAGCTGGTTCCTGGAAGCTCTGCATTTCTGGCAGAGCTGAAATTCCAAGGGTGGCATAGATGCCAGTTCAGAGGGCTTAGCTCAGGGGCAAATCCACAGAAGCACAGCAATGGGACCCAAGCCTGAAGCCAGGGGAGGCTGAGCTGGGGAGAATTTTTATCAGAACCATTTAGGAAGAGGACGGGGTCCTGAGCTGGGAGGGGATGTGAGGAGGGAATACCCACCATGAGCTCCTTGTCACCAAATGTCACATTGATCAGTCCTCCAAAGAGCAAAGCAATTGGCCCCAAGATGTGTGAGGAGAGCTGATTCTCAGGCACCCTGAGTAAAAGCCAGTGATCCTTCTGAAGAGTGAAGTTTGCTTAAAGGAGAGCCAGAAGTGCTGTGATGAGCACATCCATTAATGTTATTACTGCACAGGAACAGTCGCCATGGTGACTGGGCTTTCCTTCTGCGGCTGAGCTGCTCCAGGTGATCAAAAGGGACCCCAATTTATGGTATCCTTTGATTTAGAGACAATTGGCGTGAGAAGGGATTTGGGAGGCTTTTCTCGATGGTTATTTCCTGGAAAAGAAGAGGCAGTGTATTAATTAAGGTAATTCTAGCTACTGTGACGAATAAACACAAAATCTCAGTAGTTTAACGCAAAACAGGTTTTATTTCTTCCTCTTATGGGGAGGCGCTCTGCTTCTGGGAGTCACTCAAGGATCCAGATTGATAAAGCTCTGCCACCATTAATGTGTGTCTACCCCATGGCCACCCTGGGACTCATGGCCAGCCAGCAGCTGGGGGAGCCTGAGAGAATATATGCCTGAAAGGTGATTATGAATGAGGCCTGGAATGGGCATGTGTCAGTCACTTCCACTCACATTCCTTCTCAAAATGAAGATGCTAGGGGCAGTGGCATCTGCACAAAGACTCTCAGTGACAGCTCCACACTGCAGAAGAGAAGCACGAACCTTGGTGGACCACTGACCACCTGTTCTGGGAAGCCAGTGTCCACAGGGAAAGGGGCACTGGACCAGGTGTCCAAGGCATAAATGTGTGACCTACAATGTGTCCCTTTTCTTCCCTTGGCCTCAACATCGTCATTCCCTACAATGGAGGGCTGGGCTCAATGCTCCCCAGCAGGCTTTGACACATTGAGGCTGTGCGTGGGGAAGAAAGGGTGCCCTGCCTCGTGAGGTTCTGCCTGGCAAGGCAGCCTCCTGGGCCTGGGGTCACAGTGCTCTAAGAAGACTGGGCCAGAGACATCTCAATTTGACATCGCCCAAATGGGATCCCGGAGAGGCTGGAACGTGAACAGCTCCTGCAGCAGAGGAAACAGTAGAGGTCACATGATTTGAGCCTGCATCGGGGTCCAAGTGTCCTCTCCTGAGCAGGAAGACGCAGGCTGTCTCTGGGGACCACAGGACTGAGCAGAAGGGCTGTCTGAGTCACCAAGGTGAGCACTCGATGTGCAGGTGGAGCTGCTGGAGCTACATGGAAACAAACACACAAACATGGGTGTGTACCCACACACAGTTGCACATGGATGGATACACAAAGGCCAGATGGGGCTGGGCCTGTATACACGTTGCCAACCAGCCATGAATGGTGCACACACTCAGACACTGAGTTCCATTTGGACATTATAGCAGGACCATGGGGACGCATCATCAGTGCGTGTAGATAGGCATGGAAGCTCATCTCCACACACAACTCTCATTGGCACATTCAGAGCATTCCCACAGCCATCTGCATAGCTTCCCACAGAGGGACACACACCTAGGGTCACATCCACAGGAGCACACAATGCAACCGCCCACTTCACTAACACCACGGTGCATACACACATGCACAAGGGTCCACAGGAGGAATGCCTCGCAGCTCACCACCTGACCTTGGAGCTGCACAGGGGCTGGGAGTGTCTTCAGCCGGGCCGGCTATGTTGGTCCTGGACGAGTCACTGCCTCTCTGGCTTTAGTAGCCTCCTCCCAGGGATATGGGCTTGGGCCAGGTCTCTGGATGCCACTTCTAAATGGCCTGATGGACAGTCACATCCCATGGGGAGCATAGCCCCCATGCTAATGAGAAGTGGGCAAGCACAGTCCAGAAAGGACAGGGAAGCACAGAGAGCCACTGGTGTGTGACTAGTGATGGCATTTATGCAGACAGGGTTCAAGGAAATAAATGTGGCATCAGTACTTCCCTTAAAGCGGACTTGGCCTCAGCTGGATGGCACGGAGGCCAACCCCGGCCTCCAGCCTTGCAAGAGGGCATGCGGGGGTGGCCTGCAGAGGGCAGGCTTCAGGGGCATTCAGGGAGAAGAGGGCGGTGGGGGCTTTCTCCTGGCCTAAGTCCCCTGGGGATGAGTCTTCCCAGGAGTCTCCAGAAGACAGAGCCCGCACCAGGAGGCCCAGCCAGCAACCTGCCGTGCCCTGGCTACAGGCGCTGCCCCACGCAGCCCGCAGCAGCCCTCTGCCTTCAGCAGCCTCAGAAAGTGCCTCTGAGGAGATCGTGCCCTTTGCCTTCCACTGTCCAAAGCTCATGCCCCTGCAGGGCGACACTGCCCAAGACGGGGGTGAGGGCTCCGTAGGTGAGTGCTGCATACGAATGTGAACCCACTTGAGCAGGTGTGCACCCATGTGAGCTGGGTGTGCATCCATGTGAGGATCCGTGTGCACTCACATGAGCAGGTGTGCACCCACGTGAGCAGGTATGCATGAGGCTGGGTTGTTTGTTTCCTGCATCTCTGCACACGTGCCTTACTCTTATCTGTCCCACAAGGTCTGACTGTTCACAAGTCCGTCCTCACCCACCTGAATCTGCTAGCCTAATGCACATTGAATATGCAAGTCATCTGTGGGCAAGTTTGCTTTTATATGCTTTTCCCCATATGCCCCATTCTTGGTTACCCAAAGTGTCCATCTTAAAGGGAAATCATTTCTGCTTTCTGCCCCGACACAGGGGAGAGCAGTGAGGAGAAACCTCCTGCTGTCCTCCCTACTTGCCTCCCCTCCTTGACCCACTCCTCTTTTCACATCACTGGTGAGACTCAGAGAAGATGCATGGTGCCTGTGTGGGCACGGGCAGACTAGGAAGCCTCCTCCCCTTTCCGCAGGGTGGGCCAGGCTCTCGCAGAGCAGAACCTCAGCTATCTGGTTCTTGGCTTGACTCCAGCCAAACTCAACACAGGAGGGGAGGGGAGAAAGCCCACATCGGCCTCATTTCTTTAAATCAACTTTGCTGGCAATAAAGCTAGTATTTCAACAAACCTAATATGCTGTCAGTTGTAAAACACACCCCAACTTCAGAAATGTGAACATGTGTGTCTTTAAGGAGAGATGTAAGGCAGAAGTATTCTGGCCACTACCTTCCTCATGTGTCTTTTCACTTGATTCAGAAATTGGGGAGAAGAGGGAAGCAGTTAACTATCACCGTTAGGTCTCCAGACACTGTATATACATGCACACGGGTACCTGTGCCTACACAGCCATAACAGCTGGGCAGGAACCTGCCCATCTGCGACCTCTGGTGTGTCCACTGCTCGCTGAGGACCTACATGTATTGTACATGTGTGGACCGCTGATCCTGAGAGGCCTGCACAGATGGTCGTTTCTCTGGGGGAAGGGGGGTGGACGATCATATGAGCCATTTTGTGTGACTGTGAATCGCAGCACAGGTCTGGACTCCCCACCCAGCATCCCGAGAGGCACCACTTTAATCAAGAGGGACCAGAGGACTCCTGCCTCTCTCTTGCACCTTCACTCTCCTGCCAGCTTCTCCCAGGGTCCCTCCCAGACAGGCCGCCTTGACTGTTGAGAACAGCAGGCGCATAGCAATCCAGCAATTAGAACTAATTGTGTCTCCCTGACAAGCCATTACTTCACCAGAACGAGGAAGGAGCTGGGGGACTGGGAGGTGAAGGGGTATGGGGTGGGGGTTATAGGGCAGGAACAGGGAGGGGGATTGTTCCCTATATCTCTGGACCAGGCAGTTTGGAGAAGAGCGGGCCTTCGATCTCCTCCCCCACCTTCATTCCTACCCTCCATCCTCTCCTGCCCGCTTTGTCTCCCTTGCCTCTGAGTGTCTGGCCGTGCAAAGGCCATGAAGTAGATTGCCCCTGAGGAGCCCAGATCAGGCCCACAGCTCCCAGCAGGAAGAGCTGGGTTTGCTGGTCCTCTGCCCCGTTCTCAGCAGGACACGCGATCTGCAGGCCTGAGCAGGCATGGAGCTGCCACAGACAACGAGCTTCTGGGGGACCCGCCGTGGCACCCAGCAGCTCCTGTCTCTCCAACGTTTCCCCAACCCAGATGGCTCTGGCCCTCCAGGACTCAGGTACAAGGAATGTTGACAGGGGAACACAAGGTCCAGAAGACATGGGTCCTTCCCTCAAGGGCCTAACCCAACACAAAAGAAAAGAAATCCCCACAAATGACTCCTAAAAGAAGGCCGTGAAAAACAGTCATGAGAGACAGGCCTGCAGGTTCCCTGCTTTCAGGACAGACACATGGACAACACACAGAACTGAAACGAGGGCTCCAAAGGAAGGAGGTGGTGCAAGGGCACTGGGCCCAGCACATCATGAAGAGGAAGCAAAGGAGGAGGGACAGGAGGAGGCCAGCAACACCAATGGTGACACCAAAACCTTGCCCAACATCTCCTCCGGGGCCCAGACTCTGCTCCTTACTGCCTGGCCCAGCCCATCTCTGCCTGCCCAGCCTCACTTCCTGGAATCACTAAGCCAGAAGTGACATCGTGAGACAACCACCGGAGAGGCAGAGAGGTGTCTTTGGTTCTGGTTAAGTTACAGCAGGATGAGAATAGATGAGAAGATAATAAAAGAAAAGAAAAAAAGATAACACTTTGAATCTGTGTAATATGGCCTCCAAAGCACTTTTATATACATAATCTTACGTTGGCAGAGGAAGGTACTGTGGACAGCACTGCAAGATAATGACCAGGCTCGAGAGGTGTGGGGGATGGGAGGGGGGTAGCTAAGGACACACAGCCTATCCTGGCTCCGCTGCCACACCAGTGCCAGGAAGGACTCAGTGAACACACTTGGAGCCACTGGTGAGGAAGCAGGCAGATGCCCTGAGAAGTATCCTCCCCACAGGTGCCTTTCTACCAGGTGCCCGGAAGGATGGAAGGATGTCCACAGAGCTGCCAGGTGGGCTCCCTCCTCACCACCACCCCTGCCCCCCTCACGCCCTCTGCTCTGGGTCCATCTGGAAGCTAAGGCTTTTCAGATCTGAGCAGTGGAGACCACCCGCCCTTACAAGTACGACCAGGCGGGGATGTGACCTCCTGGAGGTCACATAGCACAGCTAGGGCAGCCTCCTGCCTGGCCCACTCCACCTGGCTGCCCACACTCCCTTTCTCTCCACAGCACTGGGCCCTGCGCCAGGCAGAAAGCCCTGCCCACGGCTGATGATGGGTGTTGTGATGTTCTGTGGGCAGCAGAGAGCCACTTAGAGAGCAGGGAGGCTAGTGCCCACCCTCGGGTGCAGTGTCCCCTCAGCACACGTGTGCTGAACACAAGTGCCAGGCCTGGGTCCCAGGGAGCACGAGGAGGCACAGCCCCCCGAGGCTGATGCTGCAGCCCAGGATACGCATTGGGCAGCTCTGGGCTAACTGACCACTACAGCAAGCCTGGTCAGAAGTCACGACCCAGCGTGGGTGCCTGGCCCAGAGGGAATTTTTTATTAAACGTTGAAACAGTATCCAATTGTCAAAACAGATTTCTCATCAACTTCAGGGCCCTGGCTTCTCCTGATAAACTTGGGAGACCTGGCAGACTGGGCCTGTGTTCCTGCATTCCCCCGTTCAGCCACGGGATGGTCCCCACCCGAGTGCGGGGATGCTGAAGCCACAGGGCAGTGGCCGCGGCCCTGGAGGAGAGTCTCTCCCTAGGGCCCCGCAGCAGGAGCAGCCTTGCAGGGCTTGTCCACCCCAGCCCAGCAGGGGGGCAGGCCTTGCAGGGCTTGTCCACCCCAGCCCAGCAGGGGGGAGGGGCCTTGCAGGGCGTGTCCACCCCAGCCCAGCAGGGGGGCAGACCTTGCAGAGCATGTCCACTCTAGCCCAGCAGGAGGGTGAGCTTTGCAGGCATGTCCACTCCAGTCCAGCAGCGGGGGTGGGCTTTGCAGGGCATGTCCATTCCAGCCCAGCAGTAGAGGTGGGCTTTGCAAGGCGTGTCCACTCCAGCCCAGCGGGGGGGAGGGGCCTTTCAGGGCATGTCCACTCCAACCCAGCAGGGGGGTGAGTGTTGTAGGGTGTGTCCACTCCAGCTTGCAGTCTCCATGATTCCCCAGACATACCACTCACTGATGATTTTTCCTGGTCTCTGGGTTTGGGCCTCCACCAGAGCAGCTGACTAGAAAGGCAGAAACTAAGCAAACGTGGGGTGAGAATGTTGGCCATATGTTCTGTTTGTGCGAATATTTTAACTTTTTCTCTTTTTTAGTTTAAAAATGGAATGAATGTGTAGAGAGTTTTTGTGACGGAAGATCTAGAACATTGGTTCTCAACCTTTCTAATGCTTTGGACTCTTTAATATAGCTCCTCATGTTGTGGTGACCCCATCAAATTATTTTAGTTGCTACTTCGTAACTGTAATTTTGCTACTGTTATGAATCGTAATGTAAATATCTGTGTTTTCTGATGGTCTTAGGGGACCCTGCTAGCGGTTCTCAACACGTAGCTCAGTTGGCCTGAGGTAGGGCCGGAGGAGAGATGCGGCTGAAGGGTGGACGAGACCCTGCCAGGCCTTCTGAGCTGCAGGACAGCTCCTGGACCACGTCCAGTGGGCAATCAGGAGCCACTGGGGCTTTAATCAGGGCAGTGATGAGGCCAGTTTGCATTTTAAACACTTCTTTGGGAAATGGATTGGAGTGAAGCAAAGTGAAGGCAGGCAGACTAGGATGTGACCGGAATAGATCGGGCAGGAGCCATGGCATGGCAGTTGGGGCTGGGGTCCTGCAAAGGAAGTGAAAACGGTGCTTGATCCTAATCACCTGGAGGAGATGGAAAACAGTGAGCATCTAATCCAGTGCCCAGTCCCAGGCACTCGGCACACTTCCTGTGCTCTTATAAATGCCATGAATGTTTGTTGAGTGAATGGATAAATGAAGAAAAGGTCTAATAAACAAGTAAATAAGCAGATAGTGGTATGTAAATGTTAGCTTGTTTGAACCTCATCCCTCCATTGCACATTGTTCAAAAAAAAAGTGACTACCAATTTCTCAAGGCCTACTATGTGCTGGATAACAATATTAGATGCTTCCTAGAGACCCCTTCCAAGGTGAAGTGCCCCAATGCCCATTTCCCCCATTTCTATCTCCCCAACTTTGTATTATTGTAGGGAAAGAAGTACAACTGCCAATGAAGTGAAAGTTTGGAAATTATTACGCTCAAGTTGCTGAACACTTATTTAGTTCAATAGCTCACTAGTTATCTGCCTCATTGCCAACATTTAGTGAGCACATACCACATATCAACAACTGTGCTGGACAACAGGGATACAAAGGAGAAGAGGTTCTGTGGCCTGTCCTAGGGGAACTCACCATCTGGTGGGGAGGAGAGAGGTTGAGGGAGGACCCCGGGTTGTGCAAGAGTGTGTGCAAGGCTCAAAGTGATCAATGGGTTGGGCACATGTAGTGAGACTAGGAAGTGATACCTGGGAGGGGACTGGCCATGAGAATGGAAAAGTAGCTGGATGAGCCCCTGAATTAGGGCAATAGTAATGGGACAAAGAAAGGGGGATAGCGGTATTCCTTTTTAAAAAATATATTTTTATTGATTTCAGAGAAGAAGGGAGAGGGAGAGATAGAAACATCAATGATGAGAGACAAAGAGGAGGGACAAAGAGGTTGCAGATGCCTCAGCGATGGGCCAGACAGGATGCTGACCATTTGATTATGAGAATGAATGCACTACTGCCCAGCTGAAGGTTCTGAGGATCGGGGGTTTCAGCCAGAGCAGCCACCCAACAGACCCGTGCCCCCTTCTCCCCCCACCTCAGTGTGGTAGCTGAGACATGTCATTGTCCCTCAGGGCCAATGTCTCAGGGCAGGTTCCAACTGGCTGGACACACACTCCTGCTCTTCTTACCTGTCAAAATGCTCAAGTCTGATCAACCTACTTGCTCTCAAACCAAATAACTCTGTCTTTGGCTAAATAGAGAAGGAAGGCTGGAGGATCTGAAGAGACACTTATTTATCTCTTTACCAGCCATTCTAATGAATAATTTCATGTTTGCAAAAGCTCATTTTGAAATTTGAAGACAAGAGATATATTGCCAAGGCAGCTCTAATACTGCAACATTAATTTTGCACTGAAAGATTTACTCAAAAATTAGATTTTACAATTTTAATGCCTCCATTCTTTTCTTTAAATAAGCTGTGAAATACAGTTAATTAGACTTAAACCCTGGAAGCTTAGACGGGTTGAGCTTTGGTGTAAGCTACAGAAGAAAGCTAGCTTTTTCACTTGCAAATTAAATCTAAACTCATTACATGCCTAAACCTATACCACTTGCAGGAATCCCACCGGGCTGAGGGGGGGTCTTCTGGAGGCTCCAGATCTCTCCCTACAGAGTCTGCTGCAGAGAAGGTGGGAGCACATGGAAGGGAGACCGTGGGAGGGGAGGACAGAGGACATCTGGCAGGGGTGTCTTGAGCAATGAGAGGGCATTCTTTGGAACATCAGCCTGGAGAATTGCTCCTTAGGGGAAAGAAGTAATTAAAAATTAGAAAAACTAGGGAAGTGCTGCATATCATGCTCTCTCTCAGAAAGCCACATGGTTTGAAGAAATAAAACAAGCCAACAAGTAAATAAAAATTGTTTTAACTTTGCTTCATTCAGAATGCCCCTTTTCGTCAAAACACCTACCATGGAGTCCATGCACTGCTCACCAGGACCACGTTCTTCTCCTTAAACATGGCCTTGGAGACCCCGCCCAAACATTATGCTCCCCCCAACACCCATCTCTTCATATGCTTGTGAAACACTCACATGCACACCAGCTCAGAAATACAACACTGGACTCACAACAGGCTGAGGAATCAGGGCCCACGGTAGACACAACACAGGTCCCAGCAAAGTGATCGTGCTTGCTTGGCATTGCCTAACACATGCATCAGAGGGACAATCCCAGGTGTAAGGAAGCGAGGGACATATCAGCCCACAGCCCACAGCTCTCCTAATGCTAGAATCCCGTCAACAACTTGGTGTGGGTTCATTCAGTGCTTGGTCCCACCTCAGGACAGGGAACTCACTATTCCCTGGAAGCCCACCTGCTATCTGGTCAGATCCGACTTTCTATGTAGACATAAGGCTGCCTTATCAGACTCTTCAGTGCTCAGAGATAAACTTGTCCACAAATCTGCTGGGTGGGCTCCCAATGAGCTGGACTAGGAGCTCCACTCCAGCAACCCCCAGCTCCTTCCCTCCCTGACTTGCATTTCTGAGTCAAAGACCCTCTTTTTCAGCTACTGGTTCCTGATTCCATGCCCAAGTCCCTTTTCTCAGACCACTGCTTCTTCATCCTCTTGAGACCAGGGACTTGGTCCCAGAATCCAATGAAACCAATGGGTCCTCTTCCCAGAATTACTCAACATTAGAAACTGCAACCATGCCTTGGAGCCCGCCCCAGCCTGTCTGGGACTTCCTAGCAGAGGCATCTTGATCTGTTTGCTGGCCTTGGCTAACCCTAACCAACCCCAAAAGAATTTTCTCAAAGTCCACTCTGTGCCTTCCTCTGTGTCCTTTACCATTCAGGACACCGTCCTTTCTGTGCACTATCATTCTATTTAAGGCATAATTCATCTTTGGAGACAAATAATAAAAATATAACAATAATAGTTCCACTTCACTATTGTAGTTTACAGCATGGTGTGGGAGCAGAATGGTTTTAATTTGACCTTCACCAAAGCTCAGGTCATGGGGGTTATATTTTGCTTTTAACAAAGTAAACAACAGGCTCAAAAAACTTGAATGACATCCCCATAGGAGAGTGAAGAAAAAGGTCCTCTTAATCCCACTTCAGTATCCTTGTAACATAGCAGGCTGCTGCCAAATGTCAACCCTACAGCCTGGGTTTCATCTAGGACTCATAGCTCTCAGTGTCACAGAGCGGACGGGGGACTGTTTATTCCCCAAGTAACAAGTGACAGGACCTACATATTATTTGTATGTTACAGGATTAAGAGCAGTGCATGGGCTTTTAAAGTACCCACCTGGGTCAGCACCGGTGTTGACATTGCAGCAACACCACTGAGCAAGATGCTCCACCTTGGGAACTGACAACAGGGCCCACTCACGGAGCTTCTGGGAGGACCGAAGGAGGCCACCCACCGAGGGCAGAGCACAGAGTGCACCTCAGATGTTAGACTGGAGAGGAACAGGCACCCAGGAAGCCAACACCGTTCCTGGGAGAGCTAACAATAGAACTAGGCTCAGGGAGTGGCTGTAGTGTGGGTCTGTGGAAGACAGGAGGCTATAAAAAAGTGTCCAGGCAGGAAATTGCAAAGTCTGTTGGAGGCGGGCCATGGGAAGTTATAATTAAGCTCAGACTTGAGCAGTAGAGGTTGCGTGGGGAGAGGCAGCAGAGAGCAGAAAGTAAGGCAGATTGGGGCTTTGGAGTCTGGACTTCTTTCTGAAGCCCCTGGGAGTCACTGAAGGTGATGAACTGGAACGGGATAAAGGATGGTGGCTAGTCCATTGACTAATGATGGAAGCAGGAGTCTGGAGAGTAGACAGCTCGGGAGCTTCCTGGGTGATGGAGATGAAAACTAATCGCTTGCATCTTGTTGGACCCTAGCAAGATGGCCTGCCTTATTTCAGTCCCAGGGGCCCTCCCTTCCCACCCTGAGTTCCCTGAGCAGCATTACTGGGTCTTACAGGGGCCCCATTCCAGGATTCCCTGTCAAACTGCCTGACTTGTGACAGTTCTAACCTAGGGCTGGGATACTTCTGAACTCTTGCCAACTGGGGACTGGACCCACCCCCCCCCACACCCCCCCCATGTAACTCGCCATGAAAACAGTTTTCTCTGGTCTCAAGTTCACTCCCAGGGCTGTGCAACCTACTGCCCACCACAGGCAACATAGCATGCTGAGTGCTGGGGAGGGCATGGAATTGGGTGCAAAAAGTTCACAGCCTTCAGGAAGCTTGTAACCCAGTGCAGAGGGTGAGCCATGTATAGGAACGACTGTGAGGTAGGGTCAAGGTGATTCAAAGAGCTCTGGAGAATATCCATGGCTAAATAGCTACAACTGGTCCTCAAAAACTGGCCTGGAAAGCATGCTAGGTCTCCATTTATTTGGCCAATATGACCATCCCCATCTGAACTTAGGTGCCCACCCCCTCACACCCAATCTGTGAAGGAACAGCTGCCTGCTCTTCCATCTCTGCGTGCTCCATGCCTGCTTATCCCCTACGTAGCCATGGAAGTATATCTCCTCCGCTTAGGTCTGCAAACACACCCACGGAGGGATTGCAGTGGGGGGGATCTTTCCCTGAAAACAAAAGAAAAATGCCAAGGACTATAAAAAGAAACGTGTTTGCAGAGAGTTTGCTTCTCATTGCAAATTTAACGTTTAGCCAAATATTGAGTTGGCAGCCACAGCCACTGAGGACCCCAGGCCCTGTATTCTTCTGGTCATTTCACCTTTTCTCAGCTGAGTGCTAGGAGATGCTTGCATTTCTCTCCACACAGGTTAGGCCGGCCCTGCCTCAGGTCCTGGGAGTCCTCAGGGATGTCCTGAACCCACCTTGTCTCTGACTTGGGCCCCTAGTCACTCCCATTGGGTCAGAGCTGCTACTCTGACACCCCGTTCTGTCCCACAGACCCATTTCATTGGGATGTGCTCTGGACCTACCCAGCCTGGGCCGCCGCAAGCCGACAGCTCTCCCTTTGCTTCCGCTAGGCTTCCGCCTTATCGTTCCTCCCCACCTCGCTCTCATCGGCTTCCAGGCAACCTTCAGAGCTAACACTTCTTTCCCTGACAGAGCCATACTGCCACCTAGGATTTGGTGCCCCAGTTAGCAGTCCCTATACCTCCAGGCAGTCCAGTCCAGGCCCTGCCATTGCCAGGGTCATAGGTCAGGGAGTCTCCTATCTACGGGTTATAAAGGAAAAGTGGTCATCAGTATCACAGATTTTTCTTTCTTTCTTTCATTTACTCATTCTCCCTCCCTCCCCTGCTCCTTCTCTCTCTCCTCCCCCCCCCCCCGCCCCGCCCCCAATCCACCACTCTCCCTTCCAGTCTCCTTGGTTACCCACATTCTTATTGATGCCAGATCAGGGGTTACAGGATGGTGCTGGCACGAATCTTCTTCAAAAGAGAGACTAGCGAGGGAGCAGAGAGAGGGAAGGAGGTGCCCTGCATCCCCCGCACCCGGGCTCCCCTCCCTGGCTGGCTGTCTCTAACCCTAGGCCACAGAATTCATCGCTCACTCTGATTCAATGGGACAGTTATTTTATATTATTAAAATAAGAGGTTATCATCACCACCAATCTCCATCTCCTTTCCAATCTCATCTGAAAAGCAGGCTTTGCCTCCTGCTCCCAGACCCCTAATTCTCTCTGCCTCGGCTGCTAAATCATTTAACCTGGCCAAGTGTCGGGAGATGCATTTTACATGAGACAGGAGGCGGGCACGCGGGGCTGGCTGAAGAGGCTGCAAAGCAATAGCTGAGGTGGCCGAGGGTCCAAGCAGACTTGGAGTCAGGGAGGGTGGGGTCTCCTCCTTCTCCCCTCCCTCTTAAGAGGACAAGAGCGCCAATGCCTGGACCCCCTTTGCAGAGATGTTGCTGAAACCCAAAAAGACACCAGTAGCGGGGCAGTGGTCACCAGGCCACAAGCCTCCCTGGAATCTAAGCCCGAGCATTATGATGCTTGGCCTGGCCAGGCCGGGACTGAGGTGAGAGCAGGATTCGGAGTGAACCACTCCCCCAGCAATCACCCACTTCTCCTGATGTTCACGTGGAAGGGGCCTCCCGTATTCTATCTGGCAGCCTCTGGGGTGGGAGCCAGAACCACTTGCACACCAAAGTGACTGGTGAGACGCCCTGGCTTGGGGCCAGGGGAGCTTTGGAGTGTCTCACAGGCTCCCGGACAGGCTGAGCCTTCCTCCCAGACGATGTCCCCCGCCCAGCAGCCACATGCTTGGCCCCACAGCTGTGCTAACGAGAATGCTCTCCCCAAACAACAGATTAATTGATTTAAAACTTTTAATGCCAGATGTTCGGTGGAAGCATTTTCATAATCCTCGTGCTGGAATTAATCGTGTGTCCTGGTCTGCAGGGAGGGTGGTGTAAGCCCTGCAGAGGGGGATGAAGCTGCTGCCTCTCTTAGTCCCTCCTCCCGTCTGGTTTCTAATCACAGGCCGGGCCCCTGATGGAGTTGGTGGTCGCAGGGACAGGCTGTGGCTGGGTGTGGGGGAATAGCCCCTGAGGGCCAGGAAGTCAGTTTAGCTGAGCCCTGCTTCCTTGCAAGGCCAAGATGGGATACAGCCTATTCCAGACGCTCCCCATCAGCCAGGCCACCGTTGACTCCAGAGCCAGACACACTTGCTGGTCACCAGGACACGGCCTCCTTCTTCCTGGGAATGAGACTCCTGCTGGTGAATTTCTCTTTTTTACTTCCCAGGAACTTCAAAAGCACCCACTTCTCTGAACTGGGAAGGAGAGAGGGAAAGATCTCCAGTGAAATCGGGCTTCTTCGCCACTCCCCCCTCCCCCCCCCCCCCACACACACACACTGTAGCATGCCTCTGCTGCCTTCTTGGTGTCCTCTGCTGTCCTTCAGCCTTGCCTCTCCTCTCACTCTGGCCTGGGCTCTTGCTCCTTTCTCCTCCTTGATCCCGAAGCCCTGAATTCCTCTCGTGTGTCTCCAAATGTCCGTCTTCCACCTCTGTCTCCTCCTGCCAGCTCTCTGTCCCTAGTTCCTCTCCTTCAGCCTCTTACACCCACAGTGGCCCAGTCTGTCACCACGCAGGTCTACCTGTGCAAGCCTCCTGTGCAGGGGCTTGCCGTCACCCTCCATTTGCAGAGGGCTAAGCTGCGGCCAGGTTATGTTGTGCCGCCTCCAGCCCACCCCACCTGCAGGCTTCCTGCCCCCATGGAATAGCTACGGGGGGGGGGGGGGGGGGGGCACTGTACGCGATGATGCCAAGTGCTTGCCCTATTCAGAGATCATAAGTCCATGTCGGCGTGGCAGCTCCCATGCCGAGCTGCCAGACCACCTGGGTACAATTGTGAAGTGGCAACAGGAAGCTTATGGCCGGGGTGAGCCTGTCTGGGCACCTTCGCCTCCTGCTGACTGAGCCCAGCAATGCCACATCTCTTGAGAGTCACTCCAACGGCTGGGGATGGTGTGACTCCCACCTCACTGCTCACGCGCCCCTCGGCAGTCATGCAAATGCTGAGCTCTGAGCAGGCCGGGCCTGCCGATGACCTCTACAGCCCAAGCGTCCAGCCCTAAAGGAACACCTCTCGAGGGCGACAGGCACACTCTGTCCCTTTTAATGCTGAACACCCTTGGGCTCCTCTGGTCCCCTGGTGCCCTGCTGTCAAAGCTAAATCGATACTCCCTTTTTTCTCTGCAAGAACATCTCAGTAATCCTAATTGGTCACTATGGCAACCCAGCTTCAGCTCCTCACGGCCTCAATGAAGAGACAGAAGGATGAGAGCGTGAGATGGAGGTTAAGCCTACTTATTGTATAATGCTCTGCCTTTGATATCACCTAGATCCACATGCTAAGTACCTGGAAAGAAACAAAATCCCGTGTAAATTAGAATGATACCATCCAATCCCTGCTATGTCCTCGCTCATAGCCGCCTTCTGAGTCGCTGGCCTGACCCCTCTGCCCGGCGCTGACGGGATCTGGTGGGTCACCTTCATCAGGGAGGATAGGGAGGGCTGCAGACCCTGCAGGCCAGGCCGGGTGCTGGGCAGGGCCGCTGCCCACAGCCCCACCCTCTCCAGGAGGGCGCGGGGAGAGGAGGCAGGAAGACTGCAGGGAGCCTCACCCTGTGCTCCCCTGGGAAAAGAGTCCCTGCCCTTCCACTCCATTTCCCCAGCGGCAGGTCACCCCCACTTGGTTGGGGCACCCTAAAAGCCTTAGTCCTGCAGTGGGCTCAGGGGTAAAGTTCCCAGCTCTCTCTCTCCTCTCTCCTCTCTCTCTCTCTCTCTCTCTCTCTCTCTCTCTCTCTCTCTCTCTCTCTCACACACACACACACACACACACACACACACACACACACACACTCCTGCTTGCAGATGTCTTCCCATCCAGCTAACCACTTTGCCCTCGGTGCAGCCTCATGGGCTGAGCCACCTGCAGTGACTCCATACCCTCACTGTACCAGGGTGGAGGCTGGCACTGCAGCTGCAGCCAAGCCCACCAATGACCTCCCGAGCTCCCCCAGCTCTGCCCCTGCCAGTGGGCTCCCCCTGCTCTGCCCCTGCCAGTGGGCTCCCCCAGCTCTGCCCCTGCCTGTGGACTCAGAGGCTGACTTCTCCATCCCCGAAGAGGTAGATTCGGGCTTTTTCTCCAACCCACCACCCTGCTTCTCTCCGCCTACCCCACATGGCGCTTCTAACCAGTCTCCCACCTGCTGCAACAGAAGACTGTGGGTTCACCTTGTATCCCGGCAGGGGCCACAGGCTGATCAGCCATCTACCTGCAAAGGGCAACACCAGTGTGGCCTCTCTCCTCAGCTCAAACCCATCCATTGAGTTTTGTCCCAGCCTGGAAAAGACCCTTTACAGGAGCAACTCAGAGTTTTCCAGCAGTGAGGGTCCTCGACCCCCAGGAAAGGAGTCCCATGAGCACTAGCTTTTTCCTCCTGATAAACAGAATGTGAGAAAGCCTCGGCCATGCGGCTCTCTTCTCTGCCACTCCATGATCTCTCCACCAGCTCATGAGACCTCACAGAGACATCAACTCTGGTCAAATAAAAACAAAAAATTAAAATAAGAAAACACAAAAAAAGAAAATAACAAAAAAAAAAATTAAAATTAAAATAAAAAGGAAAAAAGAAGGCAATCGCAAAGGCAAACTAAGGCTTTTAAGTTCTATCAGCTTCCTGGGCTATCACGGACAAAATCCTCAGCCTAGGCAGGGCCTTATTTATAGGAGTGGTTTGCAATTTCATCACAATGGCACCTTATGAGGTCAGAGAAAGAAATGGACCAATCCCGGCTGGGGAGTGGTTTGCAATTCCATCACAATGGCACCTTATGAGGTCAGAGCAACAAATGGACCAAACCTGGCTGGGGATGAACTATAGTGGTTTTTCTCACTTTTGGTCTCATAACCCTTAAATTCTGGGAAAAACAAAAAGACACACACTTTTGTTTATTTGGGATATTATGTTGATATTTATTTTATTTTTTTAATATATTTTATTTTATTATCACATATTTATCCTCAACCCCCCATTCCAATTCCCCTCCATTCCTCCCCCCCCCCACCTCTATTGTCCTTGACTACTGGTTAGGCTCATATGTATGCACATAAGTCCTTTGGTTGATCTCTTTTTTTTTTTTTTTTTTTTTTTTTTTATCTCTACCCTCCCTTTGAGGTCCAACAGACTGACCCATGGCTCCTTATCTCTGGGTCTGTTCTTAATCATCAGTCTATGTTGTTCATCATTTCCCCTAGATGAGTGAGATCATGTTGTATTGGAAATATACTTATAAGAATCAAAAAATGAGACAAACAATAATCGTTATGCTGAAAGGCATATGAATCAGTCTGTAGTGAGTTTCTTTCTGGGCCAACAGTTCTTTTGAGACCCAATTTCAATGTCAAATAGTTCCTTATGTGTACATGTCAGCAATGATATTTCAGTTCTGGATGGTGGACATCTGATGATTGCTAGTACGGCTAGAAAGGTGTTCTCAGGCATTCTTGAGTTTCTGGTTACCTCACAATTTCTTTCCTGAGGTTATATGTTCTGATTGGCATTTCTCTGTCTCTGAAAATATATATATATATATATATATATATATATATATATATATATATATATATATTCATATATTCATATATTCAATATATATATATTCAGAGAGCCCGACTTTGTTTATTTGAGTCCTCTCTCTTTGCTTTTCGGTGAGTCTGGCTAGAGCTTCATCAATCTTGTTTATCTTTTCAAATAACCAGCTCTTGGTTTTATTGATTTTTTGTATTTTTTTTTTGTCTCTATGTCATTTATTTCTGCTCTGATCTTTATTATTTTCTTCCTTCTGCTCATTGTGGGCTTTTCTTGTTGCTCTCTTTTTAATTCTTTGAGTTGTTGAGTTAGATTATTTATCAACCTTTTTTTTTTTTTTTTTTTTTTTTTTTTTTTTTTTAGGTAGGCCTGTAGAGCTATAAATTTTCCTCTCAGGACTGCTTTCATTGTGTCCAATAGCATTTGTATTGTTGTGTGTTTATTGTCATTAGTCTCCAGAAATTTTTAAATTTCTTCTTTGATCTCATTGTTAACCCAATCATTGTTTAATAGCATGCTATACATCTTCCAAGTGTTTGAATTTTTTGGAATGTTTTTATTATAGTTTATTTCTAATATTATGCCATTGTGGTCTGAGAAAATGCTTGATATGATTTCAATCTTTTTGAATTTAGGGAGACTTTGTGACCCAATATGTTGTCTAATTTTGAAAATGACCCATGTGCACTTGAGAAGAATGTATATTCTGTGGTTTGGGGGTGAAATGCTCTGAGGATGTCTATTAAGTCCATCTGATCTAGTGAGTCATTAAGCATTTCTGGTTTTTTGCTGACTTTTTGTCTAGTTGATTTATCCAGTGATGTCAGTTGTGTATTAAAGTCTCCTACTATGATTTTATTGTTGTTGATTTTTCCCTTGATATCATCCAGATTTTTTATGTATCGATATTTGGGTGCTCCTGCATTGGGTACAAATATGTTTATCAGGATTATATCCTCTTGTCGTAACAATTTCTTTATTATTATGAAGTGGCCTTCTTTATCTTTTGTTATGTCCTTTACTTTGAGGTCTATTTTGTCAGAAATAAGTACTGTTACCCCAGCTTTTTTTTTTTTTTTTCATTTTCATTTGCCTGAAACATGTTTTTCCATCCCTTCAATTTTAATCTGTGTAAGTCCTTTTTTCTGAGGTGGGTCTCAGATATATATATATATATATATATATATATATATATATATATATATATATATATATATATATATATTTTTTTTTTTTTTTTTTTTTTTTTTTTATCCATTTAGCAACTCGATGTCTTTTGAGTGGAGCATTTAGTCCGTTTACATTTAAGGTTATTATTGAAAGATACTTGTTTGTAGCCATTATTATTTTTTGGGACTGTGTTCCTTCCTACCTTTTCTTTTTACACCAGTCCCTTTAGCATTTCATGCATTGCTAGCTTGGTAGTGATAAACTCCTTTTGCATTTTTTGTCTGTGAAGCTCCTTATTTGGCCTTCAATTTTGAAAGATAACCTTGCTGAAGAAAGTATTCTTGGATTCAGTCCCTTGGTTTGCATCACTTTGTAGATTTCCTCCATTTTTTTTCTGGTCTGATATGTTTCTGTTGAGAAATCATTTGATAATCTAATGGGGGTTCCCTTGTATGTAACTTTCTGTTTCTCTCTTGAAACCTTTAAGATCCTCTTTGTCCTGAATATTTGCCATGGAGATTATGATGTGTTTTGGTGTGGGTCTTTTCGGGTTCATCCTATTTGGGACTCTCTGAGCTTGTATGACTTTTTTCTTTGCTACATCAGGGAAGTTTTCTGACATTATTTCTTCAAATATTTCTCTAACCCTTGTTCTTCTTCCTGTTGTTCTGGCACCCCTTTTATTCTTATGTTGCTTCATTTCATGTTGTCCCATAGCTCCCTTAGGTTCTCCTCCTGTCTTAATTTTTTTCTCCAATTGCAATTCAATTTGGCTGTGTTTTGCTTCCCTGTCTTCTAGTTCACTAATTCGGTCCTCCGCTTCTCCTAGTCTACTGTTGAAGCTTTCCATGGTGTTTTTTTTTTTTTTTATTGCAGCTATATCACTCTTCATTTATTCTTGATTCTTACATAAGTTGTTGATTTTTTTTCATCATTTTTTTCTTGACTCTTGCATAAGGTGTTAATTTTTTCTTCCTTCTGATTTATGAACTCTCTGACCCTTATTCTGAATTCTTTTTCTGACATATTGCATGCCTCTGTTTCACTTAACTACTTTTCTGGCCTTTCTTCCTTTTCTTTCTTTTGGTGACATCTTTGTTTACCTATTTTGGTCTTACCGACTGATCTAGATGTTGAGCTGTGCAGGGGCTACTCCTTGGGTGGCAGTAACTTCTCTGGCTGCAGTTGCTCTATAGTAGCAGCTGCTTCTCAGTTGGCAACAGTTCCTCTGGTGGATGCTGTTCTCAGCAGCAGTGCCTCCTCTGGCTGGTGGGGGAGGCTGCTCACATAGCTTCTGTTCCTTGGACAGGGTTGAGCTGATTGTGAGGTTGCTGTGGAACTGGCTGCTCCCTCAGCTGCTGCTCCTTGGACAGGGGCAGGCCACATGAAGCTGCTGTTCTTGGGCCTGTGGCAGGTTGTTTGTGGGTCTGCTGTTCCTTGGACAGGAGCAGGCTGTTTACATGTCTGCTGTTCATGTGGTTGCAGTGCCCTGGGCTAAAGCGTTGGGCCAGTCAGAGAACAACCTGCTTCCAAACTCACAGGAGACTGTGCTCTGGACAGCTGGAGCCTCTTTGACTGTGGGATCGCAACCTAGGTAGTGTGCCCCTGCCAGGGGTGGATGTAGAGTCCCAGGTGTTATCTGATGGCACTCTGATTGGAGTTGAGGTTGAGATCCCAGTTACAGCAGCTCTACCCTTCAAAAAAGCTAGGCCCCTTAGGACAAGTTGGCCTTCCAGTACTGTTTGTAATGGTGGCAGAAGCTGCCTAGTGAGGGGAGCCTGATTAGCCTGCCCCTGAAGGTCCTGTGGGATATAACTGTGCCTTACTCACTCACTTACACACATATACACACTTGACCACATGCTGTTCTTTTACTCCCTCATTCACTCATGCTCTTTCCCTCACTGCCAGGTTCTTCTTGCCTCTATAGTTGGGTCTGGGGTGTTGTTGACCCTTTCATGGATGAAATTTCCTCTCCAGGTGTCTCGTTATGTGGCTTGCTCTCAAATTCCTTGGCCTGACTGGATAAAATTCACCTCAACAAGACTCAACACTGAGAGAACTAAGCACAGATATATTTATGACACCAAAAGCCTCTCCTGTGAAAAGAGATATAGGATAGTGAAAAGAGAGCAAAATGCTATGGAAGAGAAAGAAAAGGATATGGGATAAAAGACAAAGGAATAAGAGAATTGGAGCAGAATCTGAAGAGGCTAAGCTTTTATGGTGAAAATAAGATTGAGAATTGGATGAATATGGGGAGGATCTCAATTTAGTATTGAGGAAGTTGAAAGGGAATAAGTGGATGAGAGGAAAGAGAATGAGAAGAAAAAATAATGAATTTACAAAAAAATTGATTTCAAAAATGGTATAAAAATTAAAAATAGCAAATAATAATGATGAAAAATAATGTGAACAGAAATAAAAGAAAAGCAACAAACCAGAACAAGAAAAAAAAAGAAGAAAGAAAGAAAGAAAGAAAGAAAGAAAGAAAGAAAGAAAGAAAGGCAGAAAGAAAGAAAGGCAGAAAGAGAGAGAGAGAGAGAGAGAGAGAGAGAGAGAGAGAGAGAGAGAGAGAGAGAGAAGAGGGAGGGAGGGAGGGAGGGAGGGAGGGAGGAAGGAAGGAAGGAAGGAAGGAAAGAAGAAAAAAGGGAAAATAAACGTGAAAAAAAGTAGAGTGTCTTCCTTTGACTGGCTTATGATTCCATTTGTCTTTACTGTTCTGTTAGTCAGTTTCCCGGTTGCTAGAGCTAAAGATTAGTCTTTAGGCCCTTCCTATATCTTCAGGGAGAATTCAGATTCCTTGTTTTACTCAAGGTGTGATCTGGGTGTGGCTATATTGCTTGCCTGGAGACTGGAGGGAGGGGTTATCTCTCAGGAGAAAATGGCAACAGGACTTAGATGACTCAGCAACAGATCCGCCACCACCTCCCCTGGATCACCACCCACTCTTTCCTGATTCCACAACCCCACACCTTTTCCCGCACTTTAGTCATAAGTCAGTGTCTGTATCCAAAAGGTAGGACCCATTTTCTAATCCAGAAAGGATAGGAGAACATGTGTTGGTCTGGGCCAGCCTGTAGGAGATACAGGCCGGCTCCCGGTGTGTGGAGCAGAAGGCAGAGTGGAGTGCAGTGGTAGAGTCACCTTGGAAGCAGATAGGTGGGGTTTTAGAGCCTGGGGTGAATCACTTGGCACCCTTGAGCCTCGGCCTCATGGAGACCATCACATCTGGCATGCAAGTCCTATGAGGAGCAGTGATCAAGCCTGGGAGGCTTTCTAAGTGAAGAAACGTGGTTCCGCTGAAGGACTGTCATCATTGCAGCCATGACATGGACCCAGGTGCTCCTGGCCTTGGGTGGGTGACCATCACATTTTTCCCCTCGTGGAGCCTGTTCAGAGACAGGAAGGGTCCCTAGTGCCTGTCAGTCAGTGACCCTTGCATTCTTGCCTTCATGCCCCTCCCCCTCTTGCTGGCCCAGGGAGTCTTTTCTGTCCACTTGCCCGGAGATGGGGCAGCTACATGCTCTCAGACCAGCACAGGGTGGCTGTCTTCACCTCTGAGTCCCATCCCACCTGCTGGGAACATGCCCAGACCCCTGACAGGACAGTGTCCCCATCAGTGATTTTTTTTTTATCAGGAATGGAGGTATAGACACCTGTCGGATACACCATTTGAGCTCCAGCAGCTTCTGCCGCATAGATAAAGCAAGAATTGCATTTATCACCATGACACCAATGAGGATACCGACACAGGAAGGTGGTGTGACATCTCCAGGCCATGGAGCTGGTGAGCTGCAGGTCTGAGACTTCTGATTGCCAAGTGCAAGCCTGTGCTCCTGCTGCTGCCTGCCACCTCTGAGCCCCGGACCTCTCCCGCTCCTCTGCAGGGTAAACGCTTGAAGAAGGCCCTGTGCTCAGAGGCATGTGGAGTGGAATATGGGGTCAGGGCTCATCTGCATTTTGGCGACAGAAGGCTGCTGAGAGCACAAGGCCCCCTGTGCTCCTGGTGCTGGGTGGGTGTGAGCGGCTGTCAGAAGGCGATTACAACAGTTATGGATATTGCTTGTCATGCTCCCATCAGCAGACACCTCTTCCAATTGACTAGTTGCTTGTATTTCCAGAAAAGGGGATGCCAGACGTAGCTTATTGCACTGAGAGAGTGCAGAACGCCCAGGCAAAGCTGCCCGGCTGCTGTGGAGGCTGTAGTTTAACCCCTGGGGGTCTAGCAATCAGAATTCCTAGAGCCAAGGACAACAGACAAGGCAGTCTGCATCTATAATAAGAAATGAACGGAGACTTGTTTGTTTGGAATTCAAAAATCACTTTCTTATAAACAGTGCTATAGAACTAGCATTCATTGAGCCCTACTATGTGCTGGTGGGTTCAAGGCATTCCATCCAAATTATTCTCATTATATCATCAACTGATTATAACCTGACCAGATGGTAGTGACAGACACTGGCTGTTGGTCACCAGCTCAGTGACTCTTTTTTCTCAGGCACATAGTCCCTGTGCAGCCTTCTTTGATTAGGTGCAGCCACGTGGCCATGGAATATAGGGGAAATCATGTGCACCTCTTCCTAAATGGCCCGTTACATGCCTCCTGCTCAGTTCTTTGTGGGTTCTCTCTTCCTTCACCCATCTGTGTGGTCAGTGGACATCTCCCAAGCTCTAGGGAATGACATCCACTAAATAGGAGGATCCAGGGTCCCTGAATGACTGTCTGGAGCCAACCCCATTACTGGCCTCTGTTGAAACATGGCATGAGTGAAAAATAAAACGTCCTTGTGTTAAGCCATGAGATGTGGTGGGCTTTTTTTACTGAAGCTCACCCATCTAACTAGTTCAGGATGTATCAGTACATGTCAACAGTTCCCTTTCCAGGGGAGAAATCGAGGCTCATAAGAAGTGTTACATGCCCATGATGCCAAGATTCAAAGTGAGGTATGCCAGACTTTAAAGCCAGGAATTTTCCATGCTTTCCACCACAATTGATGGCTAGGTTCCTAGACCAGCCACAAAAATCTACTTTATCAACAAAATATCCCATGCATTTTTCAACCACCCTCAGCCATTGCCCAAGCAGTTTCTGTGGAACAAGGATTGAAGCTCCAAAACTGACTGAGCCACACCCTTTCACCATCACATGCCCACAGGTCGGCTGTCCTCCAGGCCTGAGCTAAGAACCACCTCTGCCAGTGTGGGAGTTGCTCTCTTGGCTGCTCTCCAAGGACTCTGAGTCCGGATAGAAAATCAGTGTTGCCCTGGGCATGAGGGGTTCACACTCCCCAGTTCTCTCTCTACCCTAAATCCCTCTCCTCCCTGCCCCTCCATATGCCCTCTCCTCTTTGACTGCCCACATACTTCCCCACTCCTTAATCCAATTTAGCTCCCAAGTCCCTCACTGATGCTTTTTTATTACAAAGAACACGGCACTTTCCCAGATCCTGTCTTCAAACATTTACATTCCAGAAGCCCCCTTCCTCCCAGCCTTAACAGGTCTTAGCAGAAAGTGCCCCCTCACTACCAGCCTGCCCTCTAGAGTAGGGGTGTCGAACTCAATCAGAGAAGGGGCCCAAATCTAAAATCCAGCCTAAATCGCAGGCCGAATGGTTTACTGAACAGTCATAAACTGTCATTGTGATGGAAATGCAGCGGAGTGCAGTGATGACAGCGCGGTGCGGGCCACATTGCAAGGCCTGGCGGGACGGATTTGGCCCGCGGGCCTTGTGTTTGACACATGTGCTCTAGAGGGATGGGTGTGCTATTATACAAGCACCCACCCTAAAGCGTGTCTCATAGGCTGCTTCTGCCACTCCAAAGCAGAATCTAATCCTGGCCTTTCCTGCAAGCGAGTCTGATGTCCATGGTGCTGATTTGGGAGACTAGGGCTGGTCATCCTTTTTCTACTCACTATTCAGCCAGGGAATTGATCATCGGACTCTGCTCTAAGCCTCATGCCACTCATCAACAAAAAGGAATTATTAACGGTACTTACCTGGCACAAAGAGTTCAGTAAATGGTAGTATTTATATATATATATAAAAAGCCAGCTACTGGAATGCCATAAAGACTGGAAAGACCAGTCGCTAGGACGCTCACTGCGGCCAGCAAACCAGCCAGATCAGGTGGTGGGGCCAGCCAGCCAACCTCCCATGGCCCCTCTCCCAGCTGGCCCGGCCCCCAATGACCTCCACCACTCAGATCAGCCCACAGCCCAACCCCCAATCAGCCCCCACTACTCCATCAGCCCACGGCCCCTCCCCCAGCCAGCTCCAACCCGAATGGGCCCCACACACACCATCCTGGGGCAGGGCCTGTGGCCCACTGCCCACAGCCCATCCCCACAGTCAGATGATGGGGGCAGGCCAGCCAACCTCTCGCCATCTCCTTCTCCTGACAGGCCTGACCCCAATCCACCCTGATTGGGGCTGGGCTGGCCAGATCTCACCTAAGCACAAATTCATGCACTGGGCCTCTAGTTTATAATAATTATGCTGCTATTCTCCAGGCCCACATAACATACCTATTCACTGCCACTTCCCAGATATATTCTTCCACCCTAAATCCATTGCTAAACAGTATTTGGGTAAGTGATGCCATCCTCATCATCCTTCCCACACTTCCCTGTAGCATGAACACAGGTTTTTCAAGGTGTTTTGTGCTGATAGTGGAAGAGAAAGAGGAATTAACAAAACAACTAACTGGTTTCACTGGTTGAAATATGAGCAGAGCTCACTTCAGAATTTTTCCACTTTGATTATCTCCCTTCATTAATTCACCTCTTGGCTCCTCATTAGGGAACAAGAACCAAACTCATGCACCTTTTTATTTTTTTAACTTAGACATTTGGGTTCCTAAGAATCTCTGTGCTTGCTTCTCTGAGCACAGCCCACACTCTGCTGAAACTGTCTTCTTATAAATACAATAATGCTGTACACCTTTGCATCCCCATCATGCACAATGCCAGCCCCATTTTTTAGGTCCAAACAAAGAAATAAATTAATAAACAAATAATCAAAAGTACAAATGGAATGTGGTGGACTGATCCCCCCCCCCCCCCCAATTCATTGTCCCTGCATCCACATTGGTTTTTCCAATTCTTCATCATTGGAAAAGGGGCGACTTCATATGAAGGAGGGGTAACTTAACTTTGGGTTTGCACACTTGAGGCTTGTGGGGAGGGGGGAGCACATAATGAAGCAGAAGTGACAGTGAGCCAGTTCTAAGCCTGAATCTAAGAGGCCTTGCACTTCTGATTTTTATTATTTAAAAGAGCCTGCCCTGGACAGCCATGTAAGAAGTGTTAAAGCCATGAAGAGCAGGGCCACCAGAGCTGCCACAACCTGCAGCAGAGGCCCCACAGATCTAAACAGCAGCATTAACACAGGCAGTTGAGCCCATTCTAGAGGAACCACACCCCAGCTAACCTGAAGAGCATGAGTGATAATAAGTGATTATTGTTTAAGCCTCTAAGTCTGAGAGTGGATTTGTTGTGTGGCATTCTGTGGACAATAGCTCACCAACACATTGAGGAAAACACACAATGGATATTTTTTATCATCTTCATGGTTTATGAAGTTCAGCATCTCACCTCCTCTGAACCTTAAGTCCTCTTCTATAAAGTCTAGATGACAATGTCTGGTCACCTTCCATATATCACAAAGGCCATGGTTGGTTTCAACTGGCGTAAGGATAGGAGACTACAGCAATGAGTTAACCAGCAGCACAGAGAATGATTATTAGGGGCTAATATCCATAATCCTCTAACACCATGTACATCCACTGTCTCTAGCCCTATGTACTCAGTTGAAATGGGACACCAGAGGGTTTAGGGGGAGTATTTGGTCCACAAAAGTACTGGTAAAATTAATTCTCTTTCAAGCAGGAACTTAGAACTGTCTCTTTCATGTTTGATCAGAAAATTCAACTGAATTCCTCAATTTTGGGAATCAGAAGCTCTGATTCTACTCTATCACATCCAATGCTGAATGCACTTTGCCACACACCCATCAGAGTCTCCAGCCTCCACCAACCCCCGCCAGGGGCACTATCTCCACTTTGGACAGCTCTGATTGTAAGAAAGCTGTTCCTTATCTCCTCTAACCCCCAGACAAGGACAGTTTCCTAGTTATAAGCTTCTCATGGCATCCACAGTTTCCTTTTACGGAGTGTATTGCAGAGCACAACATAAAAGCTGTTTGTGTGATAATGTTTGATGTCTGTCTCCCACTCTGCCCTTCCAACTCTTTAGTACCTAGCATGATAACAGTAAATTCATAAATAAATGAACAAACTACTTTTAATATTATTTAACAATCTCTTATAATAGTTGCTTAATGGAGATTGACTCAATAATGAATGAATAAATGAGTGAATAAATGAACAGAGGATGGTGTGTCTTTCCAAACGTCCTTGCTGCCAACTGGTATTAATTCTATCACCTGCGGGTCCCACAGAACAAGCCTCCTTTCTGCGTCAGCCCCTCACACTTCACAGGAGTTGAGAGCGGACTCCTGAGAGATTTCTGATTAGGAGACAAAGGATTGAGAGTGAGGAATTTATAACTCATATAGCAGACATTTATTGAGTATATGTTATATGTCAGACTCATTTGTGGGTATTGGGGATACAACAATAAGAATAAGAGACCAAAATAAATCCCTTCCCTCATATTGTTTATTCTCTAATGAAGGGAGAGATAATAAACAAATAAACAAGTAACAGCACCGAGTGTGTCAGATGGTGATAAATGCAATGGATGCAGTAATATGAAGAATGGAGAATAAACAAGGCTGCTGCCTTAAATGGGATGGTTAGGGAAGACCTTTTTGAGAAGCTATTTGAACAAAGCTCTGAAGCTGGAGAGGGAGGGAACTGCGCAGCTGTTTGCAGTGAGAAGAGCTGGGCAGAGAGGAGTGGGGGAAGGGGGGGGGGGTCCTGAGTGGAGAGCGTGTGAACAGGCCATGGAGAGGTGTGGAGGCCAGTGTGCCTGCATCAGAGTGAACAAGAAAGAGAATGGACGAAGTGAAATCAAAAGGGAGCTCAGGGAGATGTGCAGCCATTTGAGGACCTTGGTTCTCTGAGTAAAATAAAACAATCGGCTCATTTTGAGCACAGCAGTGGTTATACTGGGGGCCAGCAGGGGTAGGCGCAATCAGTTAGAAGGATGTGACAATAATACGAGACAGTGATGGCAGGCTGTCCCAGGGGCTCTGCTCCTTTGAGCCTGTGCCAGGTGCCTGGAGGTGCTGATTCAGTGCTGAATGAGGGCAGCTTACATAGATGGGAGTCAGAAATGGTCTGGTTTGGGAGTCAAAACAACTGGATTTCAGGCTCAGAATTCCATGTTAGGCCTTTCCCAAGTTTCTTGCATTTGTTTGTCTAGCATCCTGTGTTTGGTCTCAGGATGAGAATGAAGATTTAAGCATGTGTCAAAGTAGCCAGCTCAGCCAGACACAGACATCATGCCATGTCGATCTGAAATGTCCAGATTAGACCAGTCCATAGTAGATTAGTGCTTGCTGGGGCCGGAGGAGAAACAGCCTGGGCAGAGAAGGGACACTAGGTAAAAATTAGGAAAATCACAACAAAATATGAACTTTCGTTAATAACAACGTATTAACATTGGTTTGCTAACTGTAGTGGTGTTCCTTACTAACGTAGGGGGTTAATAATAGGGGAACTTGGGTGTGGGGTCACATGGAAACTCTGTGCTACCTTCATCATTTGTATAACAACTAAAACTATATAAAATGAAAAGCTGATTCGAAAAAGAAGAAGACGAAGAAGAAGAGTGACCATTCAGGCCTGGGAAATGGGAGAAAGAGGCCAGAAAGCCTGGGGAGCCCTCTCTCCCAGGCTGAGCCCACCCGGGCTCCGGGGAGAAAGCCTGTCTTGGCCATTCTTGCACAGTCCATTCTTAGAGCTGCTCCTCGATGTGCCTGGGCAGTAAGCTGGCTGTTTAAAATCACAATAACAAAGTGAGAAAGCTGATACAAACAGTATTTCCAAATGACATAATGTCCCCTGGTGGGTGATCTGGGCCTCTCCATGTCCAGGCAAATGAGGTTACAGCAGGGCCTGCATTGGCCGGCCTTGGCCTTGGAGCCCAGCTGCAGACCACTCCTGCCCCGACCACATTGGGCTGAAGGTGGGGCCTGGCCACCCGCAGGAGCAGGCCCTGCTCTCAGGAGACGTCTGGCTCCCACTTCTCAGTCACAGATCAAGGGTGTGGCTGCAGAACTGACGGCCTGTCTGCCCTTCTCCTGCTCTCCTCAGCCAACATGCCGCATCTTCAGAGCTGCTTGGCTAGGGGTGCAGAGGGGGTGCCTTGCTTCCTGTGGACAGACCAAACCCGGCTGGGCAAGGCCATGTTCAGCCACCATCTGCCTCCTGCCCAAGTCAGCAGTGCCCTCTCTTCTGCGCCTGCCATCTACTCTCCCGTCTCCCGGCCCAAGCCTGTCAGAAATAGGACACCCTGGCAGCAGGAGCAGAAGAGTGGAAGGGGCAGGGGGCCTTGTTTACCTAACACTGTGCTAGTTGCTCAAAGGTCAAGGCCCATCTGCCAGACAGCAGGTGCCAGGAAACCAGCTGCCTTCGTGGCACGGGCACCGATCATTAGTGAGGGGCAGGTGGACAGACCAAATAACTGCCCCCTGGTGCCAAGCCTGCTACATGCACACATAGACACACAAGCACACAGGCACACACAGACACACGCACATATACATACATGCACACAGGCATACACATGCAGGCACATATGCACACACATACAGGCACACACGCATCCACACACCCAGAATTGACCGGGTGGCCTTAATTACCTCATTTGCTGCATGACGTGTGGCAAATGTTGAGTCCTATGTTGGCTTCTTCCTGTCACTCTCCAGGCCCCTGAACCACCATCCCTGTTCCCTGCATATGCTTTGGGAACCCATTTTAGTATTAGACTAAATTCAACATAATTAAGAAATGTAATCAGCTATTGTTTGGGGGTAAAATGAGAGACACCATAACTCATTTTAAATCTGAACAGCGACAATTTGGAAGCCCTGGGCTTCCGGAACTAATGTCAGCTCATTGAGAGTGTTCTCTTTAGGAATCGGATGTCCCGCCTGACTGTGCCCCTGCAGTCCTGGCTCAGTCCCTCAGGCTGTCTGCTGACACAGGTGGCATTGGGCAAGAGTGAAGCCCTCAGTCATGGGGCATCCAGGGCAGGTGAGGGCAGGAGGGCCCTGCAGGTGGCATGGCCTTTCCTAGCCTCCAAGCTGCCCTCAGAGAGACAGGGAGGACACTCCGCTTGACCCGAGGAGGAAGACTGGGAGCTGAGAAATGAACTGCCGGCACATGTTCTAGCAGCTCGGGGACACCAGGAAGCAGTGAGTCCCTGCAGCAACAGCCCCTCTTCAAGGTGTTTGCCACACCAGCAGGTAGGCTGAAGAGCACATAGTCCGGAGAAGCAGGACCCTGGGGGTAGCAAGGACAGGTCCTCACAGGACACAGAAGTGCCTCCAGGCTCCAGGGGAACGGTCCATTGGCCTCGGCTCACAGGGGAGATTGCGTTCTAGGAGCTGCTGGCCCCACACTGGCCTGGGGACAGGGAGGACTTCTCGGGAAGGGATTGCACCACTGTGTGACCTGACCAGCCCCTTCTCCTCTCTGATCCTGTCTCTAATCTGTAAGCTGTCAGTCTCGGTCCCTGAGCTTCGACCTTCACTGTGCATTAAAATCACTTGGAAAACATTTTTAAAATATACTTGCCAAAGCAAGCCCAGAGATTTGGGCTTAAGTGTGGAAGGGAGTTGCCAGTAGTTTTTAAAACTCCAGGTGATTCTGGTTTAGCCAGGCCTGAGAAAACCAGCGCCACTTAGCATGTATCAGACCTGCCAGAGGGCTTATTAAACACAGATTCTGGGCCTGGCCTTGAGAGGGCCTCATTTGGTTGGTTAGGGGGCCTGAGAGATTGCACTTCTAACAAGTTCCCAGAGGCTGCTGCTGCTGCTGCTGCTGCTGCTGCCGCTGCCACCACCATCCTGGGGACCACACTTAGAGAAACAGTGCCCTGGACCAGAGCCACTCAAAGCAGAGTCCCCGAAGTGGCAGCACCAGCATCACCAGGAAGCCTCTGAAAATTTAAAAGAAGGTGCCTTCTTTCAAACATTAGCATAACGTGCCCGTAGAAGATGGAGAAAGGACCATGTGCTGAGAGAAGAACTGCAGGGAAGTTAGGAGGGGCGGAGGGAGCAGGGATGCTGGCAGGAGGGAGCGGCCTGTGTTGGGTGGAGAGAGGTGAGGAGGAGGTGTCAAGCCCAAGCGCTGCTGCCCTCTGGGCCCCCTCCCCTCCCTCGCTTTCCACGTGGAAAGGTTCCATGGAGCCCCCCTGCCCACTTTCCACAGGTGGGAGATTTGTATTCAACACTGGCTCAGCCTGAATAAGACATCATGTTCAATGTCATCACCTCACCTGTGTTACCAATGGACAAGAACATGGGACTTGAATGGCTACCTAGAGACCCCGGGCAAGGCGTAGTTCACCTTTGATTCTGGGTCTGCTCTAGGCTGGTACTGTCCCCATCAGCACTTCCTGCAGCCTGGTCTGTAGCCACAGCACCTCCACAGGCCCTAAGCTGCATACCTGCTATGAGTCATCCTCATCGAGGAGAGAGGAGGTAGCCTGGCCAGTTGGGAGTTCCTGGCCTGGGAGGCAGCAGGCCTGGTGCTGCCTTGGGCTCAACATCAAATTACTGTGACACTGGCCCAGCCTCCTACCCTCTTGGGGCCTTAATCGCTCTTTCTCTGTAAAATTGGAAAAGGAATCTTTGCTGACTTCCCTCAGATGAGGTTGCAAGCATCTCGCTTACACTAGGTCACCCTTTGTTTGGGATGCTCCACTTCAGTCACAGCTGGTTTTTCCCTATTTGAAGACCGTGAGTATGGGGGACATCGTGTCTGAACTTCATGTCCAGCATCTTCAGTCTGGAAGGAAGCCAGGCCATGTGACCCATCTGGACATAACATGACAGAAGCATCCAAGGGCCAGCAGGGCCTGTTCCAAACGTGGTTCTGTTACTTCCTCCATTCCTCAGCTCCCATTCTGGGAGCTGCCAGAGAAACCTGTTGCACATGACTTTGGCTCATGGGTGGCAAATCTTCATCCTCGGAGGGTGGGTTCGCCTGTTGGAAACAGCCCAAAGCTATTCAAAGCCAAGAACGGCAAACGAGTGAGAGATTAGGCTGGGAAACACCACTTTTAATCTAAGGGAAGGTGTAACTATAATTAAATTGATCTAGAGGCTGATATGAATGGCTTCTAATATTGCCTCCAGCTCCAATATGCTATGATTTTCTTGTATAAATAGAAAATGGATTCTGAAAGCAAAGAAAAATATTCCACAGGTGTTTGGAATAAAGTAACTCAAAGGAATCTGCATAAAACTACCCTTTCCTGGTGACCACTCAAAGGGCAGTCTCACGGGAACCCACTTGTGTGCCACACTTTCAGAGACATTCCCACTTGTTCACTCAGACCTCACAGTACAGAGGACATGGGTGGGGGTCATAGTGTAAGCGCAGCTTTTGTTCTTTCTAAGTGGTACATAGAACAACGGTGCATCCTTCCAATGATGGCCTCTTCAATTCAAGAAATACAGGGAACCTCCCAGTGTTGTGAGTTTGCGTTTCAGTACAGTTATTTTTCAGGTAACGCCCACTTCTCAGACTAGTCTCCATTCTCAACTTTGGCTGCATGTTCCAGACCAACTGAAACAGGATTTCTGGGGACAGGATTTAGGCACCTTTGATTCTTCACGCTCTCTGGCACCAAGCCTATACATCTGAGGTTACCCCTATAGGAATGTGGGCTGTGGGGAAGCCAGCAGCATGGCTGTGGGTCAGAGAAGTAGAAAGGTTTTAGGAATAGATAGTGCTGAGCTCCTGGATTCAGCCGTGCCTAAAACTCCCTGCTTCTGGACTTTTGTAAACATTCAATCTTCTGAATTGTTTTGGCAGGTTCAACTTGCATTCTTTGTTACTCGCAACACACACAGAATGAGATGCCAGTAGAGCTGTGTAATATGCAATTGACTGAGCTGAGGAGGTAAAAGGGAGGACAATGAGGGGTCATCAAAAAGAAGGGCCAGCCTTAGCAGGTCTGGCTCAGTGGATAGAGCGTCAGCCCGAGGACTGAAGGATCCCAGGTTTGATTCTGGTCAATGGCACGTACCTTGGTTGCAGGTTCCCCAACTTTGGTTGGGGTGTATGCAGAAGCAATCAATCATCGACGAGTCTCTCTCACATCGGTGTTTCTCTTTGTCTCTCCCTCTCCCTTCCACTGTCTGTAAAAATTAATGAAAAAATATTTTTGGGTGAGGATTAATAACAAAAGCAGAAAGAGAAGGAGGAGGAGAAAGAGGAGGAAGAAGAGAAGGAGGAGGAGGAGGAGGAAGAGGAAGAGGAGGAAGAGGAGGAGGAGGAAGAGGAGGAGGAGGAGGAGGAGGCGGCCCAGGAGGTTAATAATCTTTGTTCTGAAGTAGCAAACCAGTTGATTAAACTATAGCCTCCGTTTATCTTGAAACTCATTTCATGTATTCCAAGGTTTCAGCACCTCATAATTTGTTAGCAACAATTTAAGATATTATAGGACACAGACCACTTTCTGAACTCTTCAGTAAGGTTTAACCCAGGCCCACCTGAAAATGGCTAGTGAAGATAATATGGATTTGCTGAGAGAGGTTCTTTTTAGCTTGTGGTCTGCAATTACACTCCCTGGGGTCTCACAATTAATAATTAGCCCTGAAGAGGTGGAAAAGCCACATCTGTACCTCACACTCAATTTCCTGCGAGTGGAGACAGAAAGTAAGAAACCCGGCAAAAGACAGATTAGGACTCAGGAGCAGCCTAATCCCCCAGGTGTCTTTCAAGTACACCTGTTAAGTATTGTCTGCCTAGAAAGGGATTTATCACTCCCCTGGCTAACGTGCAGCTGTAAGCCCGAAGACAGCTGCTTTTGGAGATTTCCGAGAGGTGCAGTCTGAGATTTCCACTTGCCCTACTGTGTAGCCCACGGAGGATGACTGAAAAGTAGAGCATTGAGGCCAGGACCTGCTGCCTGGAGAAGGTTTACAGACCCCACTCTCGCCTCAAAGAGAAGTTCTCTATCCTTGTTCTATAGTCTGTGGCCTGAAGCAAATAGACTCATGGGCCACAGGGACAATTAGGGTTGAGTTTGGTTACCGCTACCGAAGACTGACTGTATTGGCTTCACCAAAATATGGTTTTACTTTTTAAAGATACATCCCAGACACTGAGCAAACATCTGAAACACGACCCATGGAATGCAGGATTCACAGCTCAAAACAAAGCGCAGGGACAGAGGGTGAGATTAGTGGCTCAGGTTGGGTGGGGAAAGAGGAGCCCAGGGTGAGAGATGTGAGCCTTCGCCCTGAGCTGCCTTTTTGTTTCTCAGATGGATCCCTATGTTGCCAGGCAACAAACACGGCTGCTAGGGCTTTGCAGGGCTTCCCTGAAGTTCACAATGAAGACCAGAATAGAGTCCTGTTCCCCGAGAGTTGCAGTGTGTTGGGTGAGAGAAAAGAGATGTATATATTCAAAATTGTTCACTGTAGGTGACACACAAAGGAAGGGGACACAATGTACCAAATTCACACAGAAATCCAAAGGACCTAGATAGCCAGACCCATCTTGAAATAAAGGACAAAGTGGGAGGATTTACAGTTACCAATTTCAAAACTTACTACATGGCTAATAATAAAGACAGTGGTAGAGGCATAGAGAGAGGCAGGTAAAGCTACAGGGTAGAATGGATAGTCCAGAAATACACCCTCTACACTTGTGGCCAATTGATTTTGGCAAAGGTACCAAGACAATTTAGTAGGGGCAAAAAGTCTCCTCAACAAATGGTTCTGAGACAACTGGATACACAGACGAAAAAAATAAATCTGTACCATTGACTCATACCATAACACAAAAAATAACTCATAATCAATCATATATCTAAATGTAAGAACTAAAACTATAAAACTCTTAGAAGAAATCATAAGAGTAATCTTTATTACCTTTAGATAGGCAATGATTTCTTAGCTATGACACCAAAACACAACTGATAAAAGAAAGAATTGATAAATCAGACTTCAAAATTAAAAACTTCTCTTCAAAATGAAGAGACAAGCCACAGATTGGGAGAAAAATACATAAATATATTCACAAATCATGTATCTGACAAATCATGTGTCTATACATGGTAGGCAGAATTATGACTGCCCCCCTTCCCCAAAAAGCTGTCCAAGTCCTAATCCCTAGAACCTGTGTATATATTACCTTACATGGCAAAAGAAACTTTGTAGATGCCATTAAGATTAAGGACCTTGCCTGGTTTGTCAGTGGTTAGAGCACCAAAATGTCTGGGGTCTATTCCTGGTCAAGGGCACTTTTCTGGGTTGCAGGTTCAATCCCCAGCATGGTCAGGGCATGTATGGGAGTCAACCAATCAATGTGTCTCTGTAACATCAATGTTTTTTCCTCTCTCTCTCTCTCACTCTCACTCTCTCTCTCTCAGCTCAGTTGTGAAAGAGCGCCTCATGGAACAGAGGAACAGAACAGCTGTGAGATGGCCCAGGCAGCCCTGGAGCGAGGTGGCCCTCTTCCAGGAAGGAACAGTCTTCAGTGGAAAGGGCAAGTTCACTTAACAAGCGGGGAGCTCTTATAGAAAGAGAAGTGGCCACCCCTGGTCCATGATTGGTCTGTTCTCATGCAGATGAGGACTCCACATTTCCTAAGTTTGATCCAAAAAGCACTGTCTTGATTGGTTAGAGTGAATCTGCTCTGATTGGTTGGTGAAGATGCTGATGAGGCCATAGCTGCACAGTTCTGATTGGATGACAAAAGCCTTGGTCCTATTGGTTGAAATGGGATTTCAGGAACTCCTGTCTGAGGCATGGCTCTGATCTGCAGAAAGGAAGGCCAGTACAGATGCTGGCTTCTCCCTGAAGTGCAGCTTTTATAGAAACAGCTGCTAAGCTCTTCTTTTCTTTTTTAATTTGAGCCCAGTTAGCTACTGGGAGCTCTTCATGGTATATATTGTATCTTCTTTCTCAGAGTTCACACAATATAAAACTAATGTACCAAAATATATAAGAACTATTCCAACTCAGTAAGACAAATGTCCAATATTAAAAAGGGGAAGTGGAATAGACATTTTACTAAAGAAGATACAAAAATAATCAATAAGGATGGGAAAAGATGCTCAATGCAATTAGGGAAATGCCAGTTAATACCCTAATGGACATTACTTTATACCCAACACAAAGGCTAGCATCAAAAGGACACATGGTAACAAATGTTGGCGAGGATGGGGGAAAGTGGAAGTTTATGCATTGCTGGTGGGAATGAAAAACAGGGCAGCCACTTTTGAAATACTTGACACTTTCTGGAATTAATTAATATAGGATATAGAATAAGTATAAATATAGAGTATATAAGCATATAACCCAGTTATTTCACTCTGAGGAATCCCATTCCTCTCCTGAGAAATGAAAGTGTCTGCCCACAAAAAGATTTTTCTGAGTATTTATAGCAGTGTTAGTTTAATAGCCAAAAAGTTGAAATAACCCATGTTTTTTATTAACTGGTGATTGGTAAACTAAATAAGGAAAATAATCTTAATATATAAAAACCCTGTGTCGTAATGACCAGTAACGACTAGAGGCTGACCAACTGAAAGTCAGTGCTGGTCCTGCCACCAAGCAAGCGGTAAGGGTAAATCAGCAGGCAGGTAGAGGGATTAGGGATGATCAAGTAGGCATACCAGCAGTTAGGGATGATTAGGTAAGCAGACCAGCGGTTAAGGGTGATCAGGTAGACAGACCAGCAGTTAGGGGTGATCAGGTAGGTAGGCAGAGATTTGGGGTGATCAGGGAGGCTCAGGCCAGCCAAGCCATTGCACCACAGCCTGTCACCTGCAGAGAGAGGCCACCAGTGGCAGAGGAGAGGGGGCAGCGCTGTATAAATGGCAAGCAGTGGCAGTGGCAGGGGTGGGGCCAGCTGCCTGCAGCCCGGGGAAGGAAAGCCCCAATAGGCCCTGATCTCAGGCTAGGCCTAGAAACCCTACCCAAGAGGTCCCGGATTGTGAGAGGGTGCAGGCTGGGCTGAGGGATCCCTCCCTTCAGAGTGCATGAATTTTCGTGCACCGGGCCTCTAGTAATAAATAATAAGAAATAAAACACTAATATCTGCTACAACATGGATAAACCTCAAAAGTATGCTGTCAAAGGAGCCTGTCACCATGGGCCATCTATACCCTAGTATATAAAAGCATAGTGACTGAATGACTGGTTGCTATGGCACACACTGACCACCAGGGGGCAGACTCTCAATGAAGGAGCTGCCCCCTGGTGGTCAGTGCATTCCCACAGCCAACATCCCACAATGCCTTCCCACCCCTACTCCCAAGCCGGCTTCCCCTTCTTCCCATTGTCCTAGTTGCCAGACAAGCCGAGAGACCTTACCTGTGCACGATTCGTGCACTGGGCCTCTAGTAAGTGTATGGTTATGTTTAATGCCATGTTCAGAGGAGGCAGACCCATAACAACAGAAAGTACATCAGTGGTTGCTTAGAGCTGGGAGGGAATTGGTTGGGAGTGTGATGGCTAATCAGAGTAGAGGGTGTCTTTTATGGGGCAATAAAAACGTTCTGAAATTAAATTGTGATGATAGCACAACTCTGTAAATATACTAAAAGCCATTGACTTGTACACTCAGGACGAGTGAATTTAATGGCATGTGACTTATACTCCAATAAAGCAAAGGAGGAGGACTGGAATGAGCGGTGCTGCCCGTGGAGCTGGCCGCCCTGCCAGGGAGGCCGTTTTGCAGGTGGGTGGATCCTCATCCTCGGAACCTGCACTCTGAGAACTCACACCCGAAGGAATCCAGCTGGGCTCCCCGTGTGCTGATTAAATATCGAATCTGATTTACTTCGGTAGCTCATACATTGGACAGGCTCGGTCAGAGCATCCCAGAGAGCAGGGGGGTTCGGCTGGGAAGCACTCTGAGCCGGGTGAGGTGGAGAAGTGAGACTGGAAAGAGGAAAGGATGGCTGCAGTACCCACGGCTTCCAATCAGAAAACAGGGTACATGCAGATTCAGAGGCCACAAGGCCAACTGAACAAAGCCAGGCCCACCCAGACAGGCCCCAGCCTCCGGTACAGCCTGTCAGTCTCTGCCCGCGTCCGTCCCTGTGCGTGAGGGAGGGCCACCGGGGCTGCGGCCGCCTGGCCCAGGAGGGCTCCTCCGGGGCCGAGAGCGGGGCTGCCATTATGGCATCACGAACGGCACGGTGCACACAGGCAGGGGGCGCATGCGCAATCAGCCTGTTGGAGAGCCAGGCGGGCCTGCTGCCTTCTGAACATGTGCAGCTCCCCCATCCATCCATCCTCACCCACGAGAGACAAGGTGCAGCACCACATGGTGATGTATGCGCGCCTGCGACCTGGTTATGAGGTTATCAAGCGGCAAAGACGCCCCCAGGGGATGGAGGTGCTTTTTTCACAGAGGAAACTGGGAGTAAATGGCTGGAATCCATCTTGAGGGAGATAATAGAAGCACTTTTTTTAAATGTGGAAAAAACAATATTTTTCCCTAGAGCACTCAAGCTCTTCCAGGTGTAGACGGTGTTTCCCATTGATGGGCCCGAGACACGAAAGGAAGCATGTCTGCCTGCGCAGTGGCTTCATTCTAAGCCAAGCTGGGGAGAGGGCAGAGGGACACCTCCAGCCTCCATGTGGCCCAACCGCCTGGCTCCCCGAGGGTGGCCCAAGGACATACACTGCCGCCACCTCGCCACCTCAGGCACACGCCACTTCGGAACACCGTGGCTTCTGGGCCAGTGTCTGCTTGGATCTCTGTCATGGTTGCCGGGTGAGGGACCTACCCTCTGTGCCTGCATCAATGTAAATACTAAACGTTGTCCAACCGAATGTTTGCTGGACGAAGTGTTTACATTACTGATCTATCTGTGCAGGAACTCTGCCAGCTGAACAGTGAGATAATGAACATGAAGGCTTTGGAAGTGAGGAGAATGAAGGGGGAGGGGTATTAGTGAGGGGCAGGTGGTGGGGGAAGGCATTGACTTATCCATTCAGGTGGCAAGCACTTTCGGTCCCTGGGTCCACTTCTTTAAAAAACTCATGAGGTCATTTCCACTTTATGTGGAGAAGCTGAGACAGGCACGTTTTATGTGTCCCATCTGACCCAGTCTGTAAGTGTCAGTGCGGGATTTGAACTCCAGGTCGGCCTGACTCCAAATCCACAGCTGGTCCCAAAGGCTGGCCATGACGCTGCTAGACCAGGAGTCCCCCAGGGCCAGGGCACTGGGAATCCTGAGCCCGAGCCCCAGGAAAAGCACCAGGCAGGAACACCCAGCACCTTTGATTGACATGATGGCTTAGACATCCCTTCACCTCTTCTTCTCCTCTTTCGGAGAGGTTTCAAGATTACACTCTCTCCAATGGCCCCTCCCCCTGGAGAGGAGAGGAGGGGCTCCTGTCCCTGGCTTAGCCACCAGCATTTTGAGAGATGGCCTATTCTTGCCCTGACGTAGCACTAAACCTCTCTGAGCCTTGATCTCCAAATCGGGAAATTGGAACAGTTTGATGATTTTCAGACTTATTTCACCACTACTCAGTAAGAAGTATATTTTCTTACAATCCAGTTCACATGTAAATCTCTTTTTCCAAAAAACAAAGCTCACCCATGCTCTACCAGTATGTGATGTACTCTACTATTTATCTGTTTTATCCTCTTTCTTCTTTTTTAATGCTGGTCACAGCCCATTAATCGACTTGATTTCACTCCCCTAATGGGTCATGACCCACAATTTGGAAGATTCCCTTCTAGCTGCTCTGTAATGAGGACCCCGGCTGTGACCGACTTGATGTGTCTTTACCAGCCTGTTCCTCCTTCCGGGGGTCCTTTGGAGCCTGTGCTCCTGCTGCCCCACCCTCCTCTGGCCTTCCCATTCTGGGAATGTTTCCTGTGTGTGCATGTCACCTTAGTGCAGCCCCAGGAGAGAAGACTCACTGCAGTGTGCCCATGGCAGCTGGAACAGGACTGCCTGCCCAAGCTGCCTGCACGCCCAGGGCCCTACCCCTCTGCCTCCTGAGACGGGCACCCTGTGCTCAGGCCCAGGGCCTGTGGGCAGCTCCACCCACCTGTCCGCAGGCCATTGGCCATCCTGACAGAGCAGAGCTGTCTTTGCCTTCTAGCATCTAGCATCCCTGCCTCTGTGCTGCCTGTGGGTGCATGCTCATGCACAGACAGATTGGATACACCTGGGTCATGTATGTGTCTGGGGATGGGTCGGTCAGGTAAGTTCCTCCATGTTGATCTGTCTTTCTGAATCCCTGGTCCCACAGGAGCAGACATTCTTGGGCTGTACTTGATCTGACCGAATGTGTGTCCCTTAAGCCAGGCCTCTTCCAGGGCCCTGGTGAAGCCTGTCTCCTCCTGTGAAGGACCCCAGGACCTGGGATGCGGTAGCCAGGTGTCTCCTGGGCACAGGGGCTAGTGATGCTGGGAAAGACAGGGTGGGCTGTGGCCTCATGGCTGTCGAAACACAGGAACCGCATGCATAGTGCCACTGAAACCCTGTAGGACATCTCACCCCAAGGACATTGGGGAGCAAAGTTCTGGCTTAAGATTTGTAATGGCTGTTAATTGCTGCATGTGAATTTAGGTAGAGAGAGAGACAGGATGACAGCTAGCTGACAGTGGATAGATGTGAAGTAATAGCTAGTAGTGGGAAGATGGTAGGTAACTGTAAATAGTAGAGAATAAAAAAATAGCTGATAGAGCTCAGCACTTGGCAGATAATAGATAGCAGGGGATAGTAGATAACACAAGGAAGATACTGGATAATGGTTGGCCATAATAGAAGCTGATAGTAAATAATAGTAGATAAGAGTAGCTAATAATGGATAATAGGAGCGAGGTGCTAATAGCAGCTAATGGTGCTAGTAATTGGTAAGGGATAACAGAGGGAGTGTACTGGCAGATAAGGGTAGCTGGCCATAGATCACAGCTGGTAGCTCACAGGTGGCGGCCTGAAAGACCCCTAAATACCGAGCCTCTCCTACCGTAGTTCCACCTGTTATTCAAAATGGCTGTAGGGCTCACCCGGACACCTTTGTGTAAGTCTGTCCTGAAATCTCCTTAATCCCAGGCTGGGTGAGGACTAGTCAGCCCAGTCGTCACAAAACCTGATTTCCAATGTAACTGAATTTCTGAACCTAACTGTCCCCTATACCTGGGCTAACTAAGCATTAAAGAGAAAAAATCAACATGATATAGAAAAATGATAGTTACATGCAAACAAGTGGTTAGAATAAGATAGAACTTGAAGACATTGTAGAAAATAGGTCTAGGCAAAGTACCAAAAATTAGGTATAGCTGTATAGCAGCAGTTTCGGAAATTACCGAAAAATTGGTACAGTGGTCTGGTAGGGTTAAGCTCCTTCATTAGCTGCAGGATGCTGGGCCCACCACTCAGCTGCTATGATTCCTCTTCTCTCAGGGAGGAGATGGGTCACATTCCTGCTCTATTCACTGCAGAGGTCAAAGTGAGGATGAATGACAGAGGTAAGCACTTTGGCATTTCAAAGCTGCAGGAGGTCCTGTCTGTGGGCAATAGAATACCTGTGTCTTCTGTCCTCACAGTCAGTGGGTTGCATGTCAGGGACACAGACAACACGTGGTGGGCAGGCAGCCAAACCGCAGGTAGCCAGAGGTCCTCTGTCCTGGGCTTTTTCCTGCCTCCAAGTTCTACTAGCTGGTCTCATAACCAAATGGCCCTGAGACAGAGAAACAGGAGACAAGAACCTAATTTAATTCATACATATATTTGGGACCTCTGCGTGCCTGAGAGAGCCCAGACACCCCACACGCAGGAGAGGCTCAGAGATGGACAGTGACAGTTGTTCAGCTGTAACTTTCCTGAAGTCCAAGACACCCTGAGCTAGGGATGTCAGAGGTGCTTCAAAAGATCACTGCAAACCATGAGAAGAGCAGGCCCTTAATGAAGAGAAGTTTGTCCTGCCTGTAGATGAGTCAGAAGCAGGAATCTCTGACAGTCTCTATGGGCAGGCCTCTAATTCAAGGTCTTCAAGGTAGCTAAGAGGGAGAGGTGCAGAAGTTTCTCTTGAGCCTGCGGCTGAAGTTGCCTTTAGCTCAAAAAAATCTGCACACGACAGAGGCACATCTTGGGTTGACTTGTTCTGGACCCCCTCACACACCTTTCATAAATGCTCACAACCTGAGCATTCTCCTAACACCATCTAATGGTTTCTGTTGTTTGGCTGGTGCCTTCCTTGATTGTACTTGGAGTAAAATTCAAGCCCTGCATGAGGACCTATGAGCTCCTTTCTGATCTGGTGCTTCCCTACCCTTCTCCCTGTTAACTCATGCTGCCTTGGTAGCATCTGCTTGCTCCTCAAATGAGCCATAATAAAGCATCTCCTTAATTGCCTGGTACCTCCTGTCTTTCTCAATATTTTTCCCCTTGTGGAGCTAATGTGAGGATTAAATGGAATGACTTTTGAAAGTTGTATTGCACTGCATCTCTAATGTAAGTTTTATTGATTTAAGAGAGAAAGATCGATTTGTTGTTCCACTTATTTGTGCATTCATTGATTGATTCTTTGTATATGCCCTGCCTGGGGATCGAACCCACAACCTTGACATATCGGATGATGCTCTAATCAACTAGCTACCCTGCCAGGCCATCTCTAATGTAATTTATCCCCAGTGAGACTTGAATAATCTCCAATGATTCTCTAGATTGAGACAGAATATTGGTCCACTCACAGGTCAGAGAAAAGGTAACCACAAAATAATCAGTTACTCAGAACTCCAACCTCCCCAGTACCTCTGATCCCATGAAAAAGTGGGAAGAAAAATCCCTACCTTGTTTGTGTTATTTCCATATATAATATATATATATGTGTGTGTATATATATATATATATATACCCAAATATTTATATATATTTCCACATATTTATTTTCCATGTAGGTACAATAATATGAATTAATATGCAAATATAATACATAGTACATATTATAATATTAGGAACCATTTTTGTGTCAACTATGTATTGCATGATTAATTTTTATTATGCAATAACATCACATATGTATTAGTATACTATTTATAATAATAAAAGCATAATATGCTAATTAAACCAGATGTCCTTCTGGATGTCCATCTGGACCACCTTCCAGATGAAGAAGGGGCTGCAAGAGAAGCCCGGGTCCTGGGTGCCAAAAGGAAGGAAGGCCTACTATTGTATAAATGTCATGCATCTGGCCTCTAGTATAATAATACTATTTAATTAGTATATGCTATATATTAGTAATACTATATATATATGTTATTAATACTATGATACATGTAGTAATTATTATCATTCCCATTGTTGGTGTAAAGAAACAGTCTTAAAAGAAGGAGAGGATGCCCAGCCAGCCTGACTCAGTGGTTGAGTATTGCTCTATATATCAGGAGGTTACCGTTGTATTCCCAGTCAGGGCACATGCCTGGCATGCAGGCTTGATCCCCTGTCTGGGATGTAAAGGAGGCAGTGGATTCATGATTCTCTCTCATCATAGATGTTTCTATTTCTCCCTCTCCTTTCTTCTCTGGAATCAATAAAAATATCTTTAAAAAGAAAAAAAAGAAAAAGGGTTCATTCATGTTCCCATAACTAATCAGTAACAAAGCTGAAATAGGAACTCAGGTGAAGCTGACCCCAATGCTCATGAACTCTTTGTTCACACTGCTGTCTTGCTAAATATGATTCATTTAACATTATCATAACCGCCTACTCTGGATTTGTAATAAAGAGAAGATAAAGGATTGTTATACAAACATTGCCCTCAGAAAGTTCCCGAACCCAGTTTCAAGGCAAGAATGAGATGCTGGAAAGCATGAGGGAGCCACACAGGTAGTCAAGTCTCAAGGCTGTGGAGTGGGGGTATTGGGAGGGATTGGGGAAGGGGAGGGGCAGGCGGGTTCACAGGAGAGCGAGATCACTGTGCACTGTGGAGACAGGAATGCACGTGCCATGTGTGTGCTCAGCAAACACACTGGGTGAACACATAATTTCATTACTGTTTAAGGGGAAGGGTGGAATTTAATTTGGTTTTTAATTAGGACTCGCCCAACATATCTGGTCCCTTCAATGCTATAAAGATGGGAATGAGGAGAGTCATTCTAACCTCAGTGGACTCCTCCCTGTGTATTCTCCCCCTGCTGCCACTCCTAGAAGGGCTAGATTTGCCTTCCTAGGGAACAGACCTTGGCCAAGAACCCCAATCTTTTTTCAGGTGGCACGATTCCTTCCAGCTCCTCATGTAACTGTCTCCTAAGAGCCTCCCCCAATCCGCTAAAGATTTTTAAGTTATGGAAATTAAGGAGCATGCATATTCCTCAATTCCCCACATGGCATGATGGCCATTAACCAATTAATGGCTGTGCAGGTGCCAGCCAGTAGGCTAATGATTAGATAGTAATTGCCATATCATTACAAAGTAAATATAGGGTCGGACTGTCATCCACCCCAAAGAGGGCAACTGGGAATTCATTTTAATCCTATTAAGCATAATTATTCCTTGGTGTCTGAAACCTGTGATTTCCAATGTAATTATATAATGTTCGCCAGCTCCGTCCACAGGAGACAGGTTCAAAGGCAGACAATGAGGTGCAGCCTGAGGAGACGTGCAGCGGGAGCTTGAAGCTCACAGCAGCATCCGGTTTGGAAGATAAATTAGTTGGGAATATCCGAAGGCAAAGGAGCCAAGTAAGGGGAAGGAGGGAGAAAGAAGTGTCGCTGAGGTTTGATAGGGTCCTCTTCTCTGAATGTCTAGAAAGCCAGTTCTGTGGGTCTCATTACCCCAGATCTCCCGTAGATGGTATCCTTCACTCACTCATTCCACAAAAGCCGGTGAGTGAATATTGCTTGTAAGGTGTTATGTGGAGCACTGGAGGCAGAAGGGGAAGTAGAACAGGGGGCCAAGCACTGGTGGGGAGCATGCTATCTTCACTCCTCATTTTACAGGTGGGGAGCCTGAGGTTCCCCGGCCACTACATCTGCTCAACTCTCTCAAAGAAATGGAATTAACATTCCCAAAGCCAAAGATCATCTACATGCAAAAAGGTCCAAACAGAACTTTTCATGCTTGGCAGGAGCTGTGCAAGTGTGACACTTGAGACATAAAGTTGATAAAGAACCGTAAGTGCTGCTGGATGAGATGTGGAAAGCAATTGTCCCGGCCATGGGAGAGGTGAAGCTCTGCCCTGGTGCATTCTGGGAGATCCAAATACACCACTTTTCATGCTAATGTAGTAATGCCATATATCACCTTTAAAGAGAACTTGCTTGCAATAAACATTTACGCCAAAACTATTTCCTATAAATCAAGCCACAAATCCCTGGCCTAGCGGAGACACGCTTGTGTCTTAGAGTCTCGCTATTAAATCAGGTATTGTAATTTGCTTCAGAAATGTTTTGCCAAAAGGTTAAAATATACATTCTCGTAGCTCGTCAATCTCATGTGTTGGTGGAAAAGACCTTAGGGGTTTTCTCTCTTATTCAAGCCTTCTTTCAATTTTGCTACTGATTACCATGCAGACTTGAGGTACTAGGTTGGAGGGATGAGCTGCTGGTTGACGTAGGAGAGGAGACTGGAGGATTACCAGATCAAAGGTTTTTAATAACCTGCTGGTGATGTAAAAAAAATAATTTTGAAAGAACTATAACAACAACAAAAATATTAAACCACTATTTTAGCTACATTAATAAACCCATTACAAGTTGGGACAGAAGTAGCATGAGGGATAAAGTGGAGAAAACAGCCGGACAGGGCCTACCTTTATGCCTTTATGAAATTTACAGTTGAACAGTTTAGAGAACCTTTACGTTTGGTGACACACTTCACCTTTGTAACCTGGCAGAACCTATTCCCATTGTATGGGAGAGGCTGTGTGACCTGCGGGCAGTGGGCGGAGCAGGGCTTTCCTCCCACATCTGTCTGCCCTCCGTGCTCTCTCCACCTCCCACCTCCTCTCAGGCCCAAGGAGGCATATGCAGTTCTCAGAACACTGCACCATCCTCCACCTCAATTCCCAGTGGCCCCGCATACATGACATGCTGTCTACCGTCTACCCAGCCTGCCAAGAACCACTCTTCCATTGTGTGTGAATTATCTGTGTGGCACATAGCCACTGTAGCAGCAAAATTTATACTCAACAATACAGTTCTCCTGTGATTTTCAACTGCTAATGGAATTACTATTTTTGTTTATTTTAAAGCCATAGCAATAAAATAGGCCCCTACCAATATTCTTGCTGTTTTTGTCTTGACATTTTACGGGAAGTTACTTCACTAAAATAGCAGAATGCCTGTAAATGTACAAATGGCCTTCTCAGAAACAGGGGGGGGGGGGGGGGGGGGGGGGGGGGGGCTTGGCTTCTATCACGGTGGGGCCCACAGAATGACAGGTGGATGGGAAAATAGACAGGAAAGGTTGGGAACCACTGTCACCATGGAGGTCCAGAGGGAATGCATGTGAATCCAACCCTAAATGGCTGGATGATCCAAAGAGTAAACAGCCCTTTTCTCTCTGCTGGGTGCATCCAAGGAAGTGATTGTTAAAGAGAAAGGAAGCAGAAGAACAGGAGTGCTCACTGCTTCCATCATGCTGCCTGTGGGAAGCAAGTGGGAGCAGTGTGGGCCACACCCCTTGTTGTTCCAAGCCACATCCTAGATGCTGGTCCAAGGCTCAAGAGCAAATGGGAGGCAAAAGCAGATCAAAAAAGAGACAGAGAATGACCAGATGAGAGCCCTAACCTAGGACCCTCTGGGAGATGAAGACCCCCTGAAATACGAGGCATTTCAGATGTCCTACCCAAGAATCTCAATAGATGGCTTTAAACTTTTGCCTGGAATACTCACCATTTCATGGGCTTATGACACAACTTCAAAAGGGCCACACCAAATTACAAGTATGTTACCATCGACATTAGATATTTACATTCTGGCTTATCAATATCGCTATCTCCAAGAGGAGTACCTTGATGGAAGAAGACTGGATATTTATAACTTCATTCTCTTAATATAATTCACTTAATATAAATGTATGTTGCTATGAAAAAGCTCCTAGACTTACTGAATTTTGACTCCAGATAAAGAAAACTTAAATAATATGGGGGGTGAGATGACCTAGAAGTTTAAGAATCTGGAGGAGGGAGGTAGGCCCAGCTAGACCTCCACAATGAGGAAGGAGACAACCTAGACAAAGGGCCAGTGGGAGAAAAGAAAGAAGGTGGTTAAGGGAAGGGGAAGAGGGAAACTCTTACCCAAGACAGAGGCTTGGGAGTGGGAAAGGGCGTGGAGGCAGTAACACTGCAGTGAGTGTGAACGCAGTGGCCACAATAGGCCTCTTGGCTGGAGAGCCTGGAACAGAAGCGGGAACCAAGGCCTTAGGGATAAACCCCAGGAAAGGCCAGGCTGTGAAAGGACATTATCCAGGAGCCCAAACGGGCATGGAGTATGACGAGCCCGAAGTTCCAGGAATGAGTCAGCCAGCCTGTTAATATGGCATCCGAGCCACACCACACGGAGTGCCCAGGTTGTGATTATGATTTGCCAACCAGTACGTACTCAATGCCCAGGACTTCCTCCCACACATGGAGGAGCCTCACCAGGGATCATAGATGCCCTCTAGGCAAGGAGGCAGAGTGATGAACACGAGGAGGCAGAAGTTTCCCTGTGGGGATCCTTGGCTTGTCTCAACACACAAAATGGCACAGAATTGGGTGCAAAGAAAGAACCAACTTTTTGACCTCCAACCTTCTCCAGCAGGCAGGCACCCACCACCCTCCCAACCACCCACGGCGAGTCCATATTACCTTAGCCCTCACTGCCATCCTCATCCTGAAATTATTCAAATCTATTCTTATTGCACCCACACCAACGCCTGACTCTGCTCCTTCCCACATGGACTTAGGACAACAGGGAAGAGGCCAGGCCTGCAGCCTACTCTGAGAGCCCTCTGGACCCCTGTAGCTGAGCTAAGACCCAACAGCACATGAGCCACCTCCTCTGACCCAAGCATTGGAGGCTGTGCAGTGTGACTTGGCTGAGACTGGCATTTAACAAGGAAGAGGGCCAGGCCAGGAACCCTTGAATAGGCTGCTTCAAGAGAAGAAGCAGGCATGGGAAGCCATTGAGTGCCCTCTCTGCTGCAGGCTCCCTGAGAAAAGAAGGCAGCCCTGAGGCATCATTGGACCACAGAAGCACATACCTGAGTACCCACTGGGGTTCATATTTATATTTGCTACTGTCTGCAAATCCGTGTGGAAAAGAATCTACAGCCAATTGTTCACAGCTTCTCCCCTCCCCTACCATTCAGCCCATTGCTAGGCTTTCTCCAGATTGTTTGAATCCCTACCAGAATTGCCCACCCACCTTCTCTGCCTCTTCAAACTCTATCCATTCTCTCAGGCCTACCCCAAGTTCCCCCTCTTCATGAAGTCAGCCCAGGAGGAACCCCCTCAGACTTAACTCACATTGCCTGTCTCCATTCAAGGCTTCTGTCGTGGGCTCCACTCCTGCAGGCTGGGTCCCTCTTCATGGATTATTATCACAAAGGGAGACACAGCTCCTGGCATTGACAGAAAGACCCTGCCCTGTACTGCTCTGGTCTCCCCACAGCCCAGTAAGTAAATGGCAATGAAACATTTTTTATTAATCAGTATCAGTAAGCACAGGGACCTCTTACAGATTCTTACGGAGAGGAAATGAGGTCTTTTCTGCTCTGTGAGGTCAGGTAACTGATTCGGCTTCTCTAAGCTTCCATCCTCATGGGCACAATGAAGAGATTGAGCCCTACTTTATGGCGTTTTGAATTCAATGAAATAATGTGTGCTCACCGTTTAGCACATTAATGGGCAAGATGCTCAAACAGTGCTGGCCTGATCCCCACCCCCCTCATGTTTGTTCAGTGCTTTTACCTTAAGAAAACTCCTTTCTATGCTTCACCTTACGTGAGCCTCAGGACAACCCCATGAGATGTTCTATTTGTATGCCTATTTGACCGGAGAAGAAACTGAGGTCTGGGAGTGTATGTAACTCTAGCCCAAGGTGACACCAGTGAATTCTAGAAACAGCCTTTGGGGTCCACCTGATGTCAAAGTCCAGGCTGTCCTGGGAGGTGGTTGCCTGCTAGGGTGTGGTCTCAGGTTAGGGCAGTGAAAGAATTAATACAGGGGAGCAGCCAGAGGTCCTGAGAAGCCTAAAAAGGGCTAATTCCAATATAGCCCAATATTTAGGGCTAGTGATCTGAATCCAAGCCAGTAAGCTCAGTGTACATCCTGATAACCTATAATTAAGTCCCTATCTCCTTCCCAGATACTGGTCTTACAGAACTGGTTACTGTGAACAGTGCACTGCCCAGAGAGAGGGTTATTAACGCTGGCGCCAGGCCAGACCATCAGATATGGCCTAGAGACCCCCAACACCTGGGGCCTTCTTGCAAGGCCGGCAAAAAGGACCTGAAGCATAATCCATGTTTGTGGGACAAGGACCACAGGGAGATATAAGGAAGGGCCCCATGAGTGTTCCTTCACTCATATTTGGAAGGCTGTTCCCTGAGTCTGCTGACATATTAAACAGTGTCCCTCCTTTTCTTTGAAGCATCCTTGGTTTTCTTTGGTCTTCTGCAATAGTCCAGGGGTGTTGGTGGTGCTCCAACAAGGTGGGGACAATTTCTCACATTGACACCTGACCGCCAACCCTTGGCAGTAAGGGTACAGGGCCAGAAGAGACAAGGGCAGAAATAGAATATTGGGAACCAGCTATAATTGTAGAAATATGGCCTGGTAACTGTGATTGTGTGAGAAATAGTCACCTATTTCTGAAGTGACGGAGTCAGAGACAGAAGTAAGGTGAAAATGAGACCTTTAATACACTCTAGAGACCAGGCATCCATCCCATTGTATAGGCACATGAGGAGTAGCGATCACAGCCCATTAATTTAGTCTCTCCTCCTGTTCCTCATTGGCTGAGTACTCTGAGGTCGCCTGTTTCCTGTCACCTAGGTCTTGCTGTCTCCCCTTGGGCCATTTACCATACTGGTCTGAGGCCTTTCTAGCTACTCCCACTTCCCATCTAGCTAGGCGTCTTAGGGGTTCCTACCATGTTGGCCCATGTGCACAGCTCTTTGTTCCTCTTCCCTCCGCCCTACATTCTGTTTGTCCTGAGGGAATTCAGTAAATTCCATCAAAAGCCCACCATGCTGGAGATGGGCACAGAGGTCTATTCCAACAATTGTTTTATTCTGATTACAGAAGGCACATTCTAACCTGCTGGGCAGGACCTGGGAGTGTGCCTGGAAATGCAGCCCATCCTCCCCGTTTGGAGCTGCCTATGATCATGGAAAGATTAACAACTTTGTTGCAGAAACCAGAATCACCCTTTGAAGACCCAGCCCTTTTGCATGCCACTAAGCCCTTTGAAGATCTCCAGTCCCCATTATCTGTAACCTGCCCATCTGGCATACCCTGCCCCTTATAGTCTTTGTCCTTCTACCCCATATGGTGGGGGAAGAGCAGATTTTTGTGGATGACCTGCTGCTCTCTATTACTGCCAGCAGGATTGGAATAAACACTCATAATGATTCAACCCTGTCACTGCTTAATTGGCTCAAGTAGTGACAGGAAGCACAGACCCCTTGGTTGTCGAGTTACAGAAGGACCCAGGTGTGACCAGCATCCTGCATGATTTTGCCTCAGTGAGGATACTGAGGAATGCAGGCTGCAGGCAGTCGCCATGGCAATGGTGATGGAGAAGTACATCAAGCAGTAAGCTCCTCCTAGCCCAGCCCTTCTGCTAGGGACAAAGAAACAAGACTCCTCAGATCTTCATGACCCCCAAACTTCAATCCACACCCCCCCCCCCAGAATTTAAACCTTCCTTATAGCAACACCATCAGAAGACTATGGAAGGCACAGAGTGAGAGAACTGAAGGAGAGCCACTGCCTCAGTGCCTCCCCCATTGTGAATGCCACCTCCAATGTTCATTGCAAGGCTCCCAGGAGGCAGCGAAGGTAGGAGCATGAAAGGAAACTCTTGCTGATGGACATGAGCACATACTGTGCTACATCCTTGATATCCCCAACGTCCTTTGCTCTGCACATCCCAGTGAGGAAGGTATCAGTATTCCCATCTTACAGAGAAACTGAGACTCAGAGAGGTTAAGTACAAGCTAGTGCTTGTTAATTAAGTCAAACTTGGATTAAAAACCTGCAGTTATGACTTTGGGTGGAAAGGAAGGCTGAGGAAAGGGAATAGAAGTTGGGCAGGGCAGGTTCTCAGGCAGGAGATGGAGCATTACATGGGGAAGCACCAAAGTCAAAATTCAACTAAGGTAGTCATCATCTAGCCCGTCTGGCCTGACCTCTCATGCCCCTTTGATGAGACAGGAGGGAGGGTGAGAGCTGGGTCTAAACAACTGGGGTACATGCCCTGGCACCCACTGTGAGAGGGCAGTTGGGGGGACGGGTTGGGCAGGGAAAGGCCTATCTTCCCACTCTCCTCCACAGCCCAGCGAAGACTGTCTGTCCCCGCACCCTCTGCAGACTGAATTACAAAGAATCGGCAAAATAATTATGGGATGGAGAGGATTTATTAAATTGGATAAGTCCTGGCTACAGGCCTCTTGTTAGGCTTTGAGTGGCGTGTGTATTGTTTTTCATTAAGACTGCATAATGAAATAATTGTGTAATTAGTGAGGAATTTGTTACCTTTCAAGGAAGCATCTTTAATCCCCCTGAAGAACACCTCGCCCTCCCAGGAGCCATCTCCCTCAGGACAGAGAGGGAATAGGGGAGGGGAGAGACTACCCTTCCCGTCCACCTCTCTGACCACTGAGAAGAGAAGGTCACCCCCGCCACCCGCCGCCTCCAAAGGGCCTGCCTGCCCCATGACTCGCCGATGGCTCCATGGCAGTTGCTCTGTCCACCTCCTTCTAGACCCCTGCCGCTGCCCTCCCACTGCTTCCCGGAGGCATGGCTCCAGGTTCATCCAACTCTGATTCAGTGCAGACGCCTCTGGACTTGAACCCTCTTCAGGGTTCAAGCCTCTGCAATCCAGGAAGGAGGGGAGTTGCAGGCTTGTGTAGTTAGCACCACCCTGAGATAGTTATTCAAATGACAGGCCATAACCACTGATCTACCCCTAACCCCTACTGAGGCAGCTGTGGAGGATAAAAGAACCTGACCACGTGGGAGAGAGTTCAGGAGGAGCTGTGCGCCCTCATTCTCCACTACATGAACAGTCAGGGGTATCCTTACTCACTATCCATCTGGCCACTGCCCTTCCTCCTACGTGGTCCTCACTTTTCCCATCTGCACAATGGGGATCATGCCAGGTGTTCTAGGTCCCTTCCAGCTCTGAGAGTCTGCACTGACTCAATGCCTGAATGCCTGTTATCAGCCACCTCTGTCTTCTGCTCTGATCTGCTGTCCTCCAGTGTCTGAGGGGCTTTTATCAGAAGAAAGAGAAGGCCGGGTGGTAGATACTGGAGAGGACACTCCTCTTGAGAGCCCAGTCAAAGCTCTGTTCCTCGTCAAACACAAACCTTCCTGGGCTGGGTTACTGGTTAAGCTGTCACCAGCTTCTTTATTCTTCAAAGCAGGTTTTAAGAGGAGGTGGACAGAAAGAAAAACAAGACTGCTCAGATTTGAAAGAGATAAGAGGATGGAGAAAGGAGGGCAATGGCAGTCTGGGAGCGCCGAGTCTTGATTCCAGTCCCAGCACTGCCCCGTACAGCTGAGTGATGACAGCGCTGGACTTACCTGAGCCCAGGAGCCTGGAGGACTGTGGGGTTTAAGAAACCTCTCTGCTTTCTGTCCCAGAAACCCACTTCCTACAGAAAGCCGTCCTTCCCTGGATTTCAGAGAACACTCCCAGATGCCCCCTCGCTTCCCTGTGACAAGGCTGCTCATAGACCCTCAAAATGCCCTTTCGTGCCTCAGAAATGACACTCCGGCTGCTTGTCCCACTGATCAATCAGAACAAAAAGTTAACCAAACTTTGGTAATGCTTCTCTCCCCACCAGGTCCCCGACTGTGGCCTGTCCTGGCCTGAGGCAGAGGCAGCCCCTCCTCTGCACTGTCCTATCACCTCGGATCCCCCACCCCCTCTCTGCCCACACCCCACACCTGGTCTTCCTGGCTTGTTCACACCTCACTGTAACGCTATGACTGTAATGTAAAAGCCCTTTCTGCCCAACTCCTGGCTGCTAGCAGCTCTCCTGGGCAAATCCTCCTGTCTCTAACAACAGCTCCTTTTGGGTCCTCACAATAATCTCTCTGAGTGAAATCTCTCCTTGCTGGGTCTGCTCAGTTTTTCATTTGTTTTTCTTTGACAAGAAGAGGCCTGATGCACAAAATTTGTGCAAGAGTAGGCCCTCACAGCCCCAGTTGCCTTGGCCCTCACAGCCCTGGCTTTATCCGGAAGGTCGTCTGGATGGTCGTTCCACTGTCCTGCCATTTGGTCAATTTGAATATTACGCTTTTATTATTATAGATGACCATGGGCAAGTCATTTCACTGGAGTATCTATATCTCTCAAGTATGAAAAATGCGTCCCAAATTGTAAAGTCAAAGGCATAGTGTATATCCTAGTGTTTTGTATGGCATCAGTAAATAAAACCCAATCCTAGAGGGCACTCAAATCCTCCACCCTCAATTGTCCCCCCATGGCTGCACCCCAGCAACCACTCCCACTTGGACTTATCTCTGCTCTGTCCTCCACCCTCACCCTTCCAGGCTCCCACCCAAGCTTTCTGGACTATTTAGTTCAACTGTCTCAATCCAGAAGCCACCTCTCCTCCTGTCATACATCACTATCATGTACCACAAGAGGAGGGCTTTTATTTAACAACCAATGGAATTTCAGTTTGACTCATCTGGGGATGGGCCATCTCTCTCACACACAAACCAAAGATGCCTGGGTTGCAAGTAGATGTGCAAACCAGTGTGCTGGGTGGTATAAACTCTCACCACAGCAACATCAGGAGAGAGGAGAGGAGGGAAGAGGGGCGGGAGTGTGAGCCATGATAAAAAATGCAAGCCTCAAGGTGATCACCGCTCCTGACCCCCGCCTGACCCCTGCACTCTGTGCTGCTTACTAGTATTATTTTTTTCTTTTCTCACCAAGTCCCCAGATCAGCCCAAGCGCGGGAAAGGTCTCATCAACAATGTATGAGATGCTAACCAGCTGGGTGGGCGCAGGTGGTTACAGTGGAGGCCTTCCTGGGGCCCCAAGCTCCTCTCCCTCCCTTCTCTCCCCTCACCTGTTGCAAAGCTGCCAGTACTTGAGTGGGGCATGGCCCCAGATGAGAGAGAGGCTGCACTGTGAAAGGGACGGCTGGGCACAGGCCGCTCCAGGAACACACAATGACAGCTGGAGCCTCGAGAGAGAGGGCTGTGTGTACAAGATAGCTGGCTGGGTTGAGGCTCAAGCAGCCCCATCTAGGTGGGCTAAGGGCACCCCAAGCATCCTGGAGACCACCTGCATGTCTCTTCTCCCCACCTCTCTCTTCATACTCAGGCTCTGTGCAGACCCCAGTGACCCCACCAGGGCTGGGGGCCCTGGATAGGGGGTTGGGTTAGGAAATGGGTTTTAGAAACAGTGAAGCCACTTACTAGCCCAGGGACCTGGACTAAGTAGCCTCCAGTTCCCATCCCTAAATGAAGGTGTTGACTACAGAGTCTAAAATCTGATCCAGCTCTGGCCTCATCAAAGTGGAGACATGAAGAGATCCTCCTTCCTGTTTCCCCCGGGGGCCTGCCTACAACTGGAAAGTAGAAGTGGACAAAGCAGCTTTACAGGTGTAATTCAAATAAATTCTATAATCCTATATAATAAAGAGGTAATATGCAAATTGACTGTCATGCCCTCATAAAATGGCTTCCTACCACCAGGAGTGTTAGAGAAGGATGACCAAACAACTGAACAAGCAGGCTGCATGGGGCAACAAGGCCAGCAAAAGGGGGGGAAGGCCAGTTAGGGGTGAACAGGCCAGCAGAGGGGGCAATTGGGGGTGACCAAGCCAGCGGGGGGGTGAGGTGGGGGGGGGGGGGTTTGGGCAGTTAGGAGCAACCAGACCAACAGGGAGGGAGCAGTTGGGGAAACCAGGTTGGCAGGGGGGGCAGTTAGGGGCAATCAGGCCAGCAGGGGGGGGGGGCAGTTAGGAGCAATCAGGCCAGCAGGGGCTGGGGGGAGCAGTTAGGGGCAACTAGGCAGGCAGGCAGGTGAATGATTAGGAGCCAGAGGTCCAGAATTGTGAAAGAAATGTCCAACTGCTGGTTTAGGCCCAATTCTGGGGATCGGCCTAAACCAGCGGTCAGACATCCCCCAATGGGTCCCAGATTGGAGAGGATACAGGCTAGGCTGAGAGGACTTCCCCCCCCACCCCCCCACCCCCGCCATGCACAAATTTTATGCACTGGGCCTCTAGTTATTAAATAACAAATAAACTCTGTGTCTCACCATTGTAAACCTACATTTGCCCACCCCTGTACACCTCCTAACTCCCTAACCCGGGCACCATCTCCAGCTGCCATGGAGGACAAAGTGAGCTTATGTGAAACAACCAGTTGGGTTGGAAACATATTTGTTGTGGTTGTGAAGTCAAGAATGGAGACCAATTCTTTGCCAGTCTGGGCCTCCAGGGAGGAGCCCTCATGAGCAGCTCTCGTGGCCCAACCACCCCAGCCCAGACTGACCCCTTCCTGGTTCTTCTCCTGAAAGGCCTCGTTCCATGCCCATTCCATGCTCCTGGCATCTGGGGAAAGCCAGCCTGCAGGCCTAGTGATTCCATTTAAAAGGATGATATATGGGGGACCATGTTTAGTTGGATAACCAACTCAATCGTAAACCAATTAGAAGAGGGTGTGTTTATTGAGAAAGCCAAGGGCATCTCTTTCTGAGCTAATTACAAGATGCTGCCTGAATGTTAAAGAAATGGCTTACAGGTTGGGAAGAGCCCAGGAAAAAGCAAAGGGGAGAGGAGAGCTGTGACTCTAAGGAGGAAGATCCGGATGGACAGAACAAAGAAACAGTGAGCCTCCTTGCCCCTCCCTTCCCACATCCCAGTATTGCATAGATTCCTCTAGTGGCCAGAAATATTTAATCAGATACTTTTGTTTGGATCTTGCCTGCCTGGTAACCTGAAGATGTTACCATGGCAATCCCTGAGTAATACGTCTCGATTATTTATGGCCTTGCAAATAGGATGGGGAACCTCCAGGCACCAGAGAAACAGGGAGGTAGACCCCTGATTTCCTCCTCCCTCTACATCCCAGCAGAGGTGGCCAGGCCAGTTCACTGGAAATAGCTCAAAGCCGTTTGAATGGAAACCCCCTCTGCCCGTTCCCTTTAGTGTCCCTGAGAACTATCCTGTCCCACAGCCTTCCGTTCTGAAATCCTCACAGGTCTCCCAGGTTGCACACTGCTCAACAGGGAATAAACTGAGGTGGCCAGAGCGGGGATCAGGTATGACTTAGGCCTGTAGTTCTACTGTGAGCTGGACTAGAATTCTGTTCACACCGCCTATTACATCATGACCTCAGGCATGTCTCAGCCTTCCAAAGCCTTTGTTTCCTCCAGTGTTAAATAAAAATTAAAGTGAATTTTGTTTCATAGAGTCATTGTGAGGATTAAATAAAATCTATACTAATAAAGGGGTAATGTGCTAATTAGACTAGGAGACCTTCTGGGAGTCCTTCCGGACATCCTTCCAGACAAAGCCATGGTGGCGGCCGAGGAAGAGGCAGTTAAGGGCAATCAGGCCAGGAGGGGAAGGCAGTTGGGGTGATCAGGCCAGCAGGAGGGGGAAGTTGGGGGGCAATCAGGGCAACAAGATGGGGTGGAAGGGGAGAGGCAGTTAAGGGAGATTAGACTGGAATGGGAGGCAGTTGGGGGCAATCAGGCTGGTAGGTGGAGTAGTTAGGGGTGATAAGGCAGGCAGACAAGTGAGTGGTTAGGAACTAGCAGTCCCGGATTGCGAGAGGGATGTCCAACTGCCAGTTTAGGCTCAATCACACAGAGATCAGGCCTAAACTGGCAATTGGAAGTCCCCCAAAGGGTTCCAGGTTGGAGAGGATGCAGGCCGGGTTGAGACAACCCCCTTCCCATGCACAAATTTCATGAACCAGGCCACTAGTCATGTATATAAAGCTCTTGTATAGCTCCTGGTGCATAGTAAGTGCTCAATAAGTCATAGTTGTTCAGTAGCAATTACTTTACCAGTCATCTTAGCACATCCTTGTTTGTGGCTAGAAGTTAGGATTGTGATGAGGGCAGCGAGGGTAAAAGGTGAAGTGTTCAGGGTCAGGGGAGGCAATTTTTTCTCTTGTCCAATTCTCACAAGACAAGGCGACAGGAGCCCCCGTGGTCAAATCAAACTGGACCCCACAGCCCAGCTCTCTGGCTTGCCATCACCTGCTCCTAACAGACCAAATTCCCCTTCTTACTGGGTTAAATCATGTCTCTCCAAAATTCATGCCCATTCTATCACTATAACCTGATGTGGAAATATGCTGGGTCAGAGTGGACCACCCCTCATCCCCTGTGGACACAGACACGCAGGGAGAACATTGTGCATCGATGGAGGTGGAGACGGAAGTGATGCTGCCACAAGCCCAGGAACAAGGAGCAACCACAGCCCCAGGAGCTGTGGAGATGGGCGTGGGCAGTCTCCTCAGAGCTACAGGAGGACCCCCTGTGAAGCCCAGAAGTCCAACGCTGCCTCAGAGCTGAGTGAATACATTTCTATTGTTGAAGCCACCTGGCTTGTGGTATTTGTTGCAGCAGCCCCTGGGAATAAATGCATGGACTGTGACTCCAGTTCATTTTCCCCTAGGCCATGGGAACAGCTCTGTCTCCAGTTAGCTGACATGACTGGCTGTGCTGGACAAAGAGCCAAGCTGGGTCCCTGTTTCCTCTCTGCACTCATTGGCTGTTTCCCGAAAGGAATTGCTTCCCCTCTCTGAGCCACGGCCGTGAGACAGGACGCTTGATGCCTGCCCAAAGTGCAAGCTTGTTGAGAGGTTTGCATTTGGTCCTGTCTCTGCAGTACTTTTTCATCCCTACAGCAGGCTGCAGGTGCAGGTCCAGTGTTTACTTTCATTGTGATGACACAGAAAGAGAACTGTGTTCCCATGTCCCTCACGACTGTAGGTCAGAGCCCCACTCACCAGGAAGAGCAGAGGAGAACTTCTCCCACCCAAGCTGGGCCCTGGCCCACTCTGCCTGTTGGAATTCCTAGCCCAGCCCTCCTCTGTGGCCTCAGGGAGTCATGGCCCAGGACACAGACAACCGTGGTCAGTTGTAATACCAGTTGAGAACTATCACCAGGGAGACCACTGGAATGTCGGCTAACTGGGAGGCTCAGAAGGGACAGAGGGGAGGAAGCCAGGCCACAGCCTGAAAGGTCTTTTCTAAGGTCCTCTCCCTCTGCCTCTGCTGATGTTGACACTCACCGAGAGCGCCCGTGGTCCCTCCTATGTTCCCGTTCCCGGGAGACTCCGTGCTCTTCAGCCCTCAGCCAAAGGCTCCCGGCACTCAGCTTGGTTTCAGGGCTACCTGGGAGCAGCCTTTCAGCCTATGCTAGCCTGGTTCTTATTTGACAAATCCCCACAGCTACCTACCTGGCCTGGCACATGCTAGGAGGGAACTCAAAGAGTTTGAGTGAACCGATGACACTTAGGAGATCACTGTACTAGATTCATGATATGAAAAACAGAGTTCAAACTCCATAGCCAAGATGGAAAGAATGACCCTCCTCACTTACAGATGTTCATGCTCTGTCAGTCATAGTAATGTGAGATGGGAAAGTTTCATGTTTTACACTAAGACTGAACTACCTTCTGCTGGAAGGGAGAAAAGTGTGGTGTGCTCTTGTGTGTGTGTGTGTGTGTGTGTCTGTGTGTGTGTCTGTACATGCACAGCAGTGAGTAGGAAACGTGAATTTGGGGAAAAATACTATTTGACAAGCCCAGATTCCTGATGGTAGTGGTGATGTACTGGTTGCCATGAGTGTGTGTGCATCCATGAGTGTGTGCACATGTGCGTGCGTGTGTGTGTGTGTGTGCGCACGCGCGCGTGTGTGCATTGGGGGAGGGCATCACACTGTTCACTGTCCCTAGTGGTGGCATTTGGGGGCAGGTGGGCATCTGCAGCCTCTCTGTGGATGAGGTCCCTGCGCAGGTCACAGAGGCTAAAGACGGAGCAGAGCAGATGGGCGGGTCTGAAAGCGCTGAACCAGGTCCCCCACCTGCAGTCCTCAGACCCTCAGGTTCCTTGGGGGCACTGCAGCTCAGAGCTACTGTTCACACATACTTCTGTGCGCCTACGAAGCAACAGCTTACCCAGAGATAAGGCTCCCGGACTGCTGACTGAGACATCACTGCTGTGCTTTTGGCTGGAGTTATATCAACTCAGTGTGATAACACTGCTAATCTCCAGCGGATCTGAGCCCCTGATTGGCAGCCATACACAGCTTTGATTAATAAAAAATGAAAAAACAAATTATGACTTGAAAAATTTAGTTTGTTTGGTAGACAAGATCCTTTTAAATATGGTGCCTGGTGAGGGAGGGAGCTGGGACGGGACTGTTAAGAGCAGGGCTCCGGAGCTGACACTCAGCCTCAAATCCTGGTTCAACCGCCCGCTAAGAAGTCTGAGCGCTCTAAGCCTCAGTTTGTGTGCAAAATGGGAACCATATTAATATCCATCCCAGGGTTATTGCGAGTATTAAAGGGGGTAATACAGACATGTGCTTAGTCCCTTATCTAGTGCATTGGAAGCTGCATCACACATCAGCCCTTGTCACAATCTGCTCTCACTGGCAGTGGGAGAAGGCAGAGCCCACTAGTCCCGGTCACTCCTGAGGTTAGAGACTCATCGGTCACGCTGTTCTTACAATGAGACCAGAGGTGCCTGACCTCCACCCACAGGGCAGAACGCCCTCAGGCGTAGGACATCTCTGGGAGTTGAAATATTTGAACAAGAGGATGGACATCCCTTTGACCCTTCCCTACCAAAAGGAACCAGGTTCTATCAATTCATGAGGCCAGGGTTAGTCTTTGTGTATTATTTCCTACTGATGCATATATCTAACTGCCAAAAAGTGTGTGGCTTAAAACAGCACGCATGCATTATCTCACAGTCCGTAGGTCAGTGGGCTAAGCAGGCTCAGTTGAGGTCTCTGGACAGGGTCTGAGTAAATCAAAATAAAGGTATTGTCTAACTTGGTCCCTTTAGAGAGTCTGGGGAAGATTTCCCTTCCAACATCCTTCAGGTTGTTGGCTAACTTCAGTTCCTATGGCTGTAGGACTGAGGTCCCAGCAACCTTGCTGGCCTCCAGCCAGGAACCGCTCTCACTCATACAGGCACTCACATCCCTCATCTCCAGCTACCTCCCCCAGCTCCCTCCCCTCCAGCCCCCCATCTCCGCCCAGCATGACCACACAAGGCTTCTCGTGCTTTTCCCTCTGCCACCAGCCAGACAAAACACTGTTTTTAAAGGGCTTGTGTGATTAGATTCGTCACTTCAATAACCTCCCCATCTTAAGACAGTGGTGCCTATCATAAGCACAGGAGTGCATCATACTCCCAGGTGAGTGGGTGGGGTGGGGGGTAGGGGGGCGGGGGTTCATTCTTAGGATACTACCTGGCCCAAACACGATGTTAGACAGAGAGGAGTTGGCTTAGGATAAGGCAATGAGGGCTCTGGGAGGCCCTCATGGGGGAGTGTGTATTTCTTTCAATTCAAGGGGCACAGTCCCTGAGATGGGTGAGCACCCACTATCTCTAGTATCCCCCAAGACTGTGAGGCCCAGAGTTTCAGGGGGCAGGACTAATTTGCTGTGTCACCCACAAGTGCCTGCTCATTTGCTCCTGGCTTCTTTTCCTTCTCTTCACTCTGCCACACCCACATCCATCTCAGGTGGATCCGTCCTGTCCGCCACCTTCTTCCTCTCCTGCACTGGCTTGTGTTCAAACCTCGACTCCTCTGTGGCCATGGCTCCTGCTCTGTCTTAGGAGCCTCTCTTGGGGACCCGCAGAGCAAGCCTCCATGAGCTCTCAGCGAAGCCAAGACGGGCATCTTGCCAGCTGTTACTGTTCCGGGACTGTGTTCCCAATGCCCATCTCTCTAATGAGCTCCTGTCCTGCTCAGAGAGGCAACATGAGGGGAGCGAGTGGGACAGGAGCCAGGCCCGAGTGAGACAGGAGCCAGGCCCGAGTGGGACAGGAGCCAGGCCCGAGTCCTTGGAGATCCTGAAGGCTAGCGGACGGGACAGGAGAGGCACATCTGTCCAGCATGGCGTGGCTTCGGGCAGCCCAGCCTCTTAGGGCCTCAGTCCACCAGGAGTGCTTTGTCTGCCAAGGCCGGGCGCCAGCCCGTGGGCACGGAGGAGCGGGGGGAGCATCCCTCTGAAATGAGCACATTCACCTGGCAGCTCCCAGCTCCCAGAGCTCTGTCCCAGCTCCCACTCAGGGGTCCCTGCAGGCCTCCCCGGAGCCCCCAGGTGCGAAATAAATCAAAACCACAAATTCTTCCTTTCCTTTCTCTCCCCTACTACCCCCAGGACAGAAACCCATTCTCAGTCAGCACAGGCTGTTCTAGGCTCCCACCCCCTCTGCTGCCACCTGTAGCCTGGCCCAGGGAGAGCTCTGGGAAGCCCATGGCCTGGGAAGGGCCTGGGCCTGGGGGAAAGCAAGAGGCCAAACCCTCTCAGCTGCGGCTAAAGGTGTGTCCCCCCACCTCCCAGTGGTGCTGCTACTCCACAGCCAGTGGGTGGCTCCTCAGGCCAGCTGGGCCCACAGAGGCCGGAGGCCAGGGGGCTGGACCAGCTGCAAGAGGCAGGGAGGGTGGAGAGAGGGACAGCAGCAGCCTGGGAAGGGCAAGAAGCAGGCAATCTCAGTGGTTTCTGAACATTAAATGAGTTGGTGTTTAAATAGGTGCAAATGACATGCAAATGAGCCTCCCATACTTTTGAAAAGAGGCCTCAGCAGTTTGAGCAGGAGAACTGCAGTTCATCTCTGGGCCACCAGAGACTGCAGAGTGGCCACTCCTTAGGGACCCTCCACACATTGAGAGCTGCCTGAGCTGCCCCAGCCGCGCCCGCCTACCAGGGCCTCCCTGCACCACCTCATGCTGGGTGCTCCCCACGAAGCACCCACCTGCACTTCTCTCCCTTTGTTCTCACCACAAGCCATAAGCTGAATGGGTGAGAGGCAAGGGAGCACCTCCTGAGAATCCACAGCAGCATGGAGGTGAGAGGAGGGATGAGGTATCATTGTTTCCCCATTTGACACGTGGCAGAGCCTGACAGAGGCCGCACTGCAGTTTGGTGCCTGAGCTGAACCTGAGCCTCACCTCTCCAGACATCCATCCCCACCTCACTGGCTCCCTTGCTCTTCTTTCTTGTGAGCGGAGTTTCCCTCCTGAGGTCCGAGAGTGGGAAACTGCTCCAAGGGAAGGGGCCAGACCACTCCCAGCAGAAACTCAGCTGCATCTTATGTGGGCAACTTCAGCCCAACTCTCATCCACCTCCAGAACCCGGAGGAGTGGCTCACACAGGGGGTGTTCCCAACAGAGCCACCAGCTTCTGGTTTCTGCACCTCTGGAGCCCCCACCAATGCCTCCTGACTGCCCATCCTCTCCTAACGCAGATGTGCATGAACATCCCGGAACCGGCCTTCCCCAACCTGGGGCCCCAGTGGCTTGCAGTGGGGTCTATGAGTACCAGAAAGAAGACAGGAAGCGATCAGATGGCAACACACAGAGGAGGGCAGAGAGAGTGTCACCTGGGCATCGAGTCAGCCTTTCCAGAGCTTTGAGGGCTTGAGATGCCAGAAAGGCCATGGGGACGGCCACGGGGACCTGCCTGAGCCCCTGGGGAAGGCCAGGGAGAAGGCAGGGCGGTGGGGCATGGGTGAGGATCAGGGTTAATGAGCCTAAAGCTCACCGGTATCCACCAGGCAACAGGCGCTCTGTGCATTGTTACAAGTATAGTGGCGGCTCAGCTGTCAGCTCCTCCATCTTGAAAGGTCTGAAATGTTAGGGAATTAGGCTGCACTTGTGCCGCTGCTCTTAGTGCAAAATGTTAACCATGGGCTCCCCTCCACAGCCTGGCCTGTGTGTCGCAGGGTGCAGAGTGGGGGCCTGCAGACAGGAGCCAGGGCAAGAGCTGGCTTGGGGACTCAGAGTCTAGAATCTAATCTGAACCCCATTATTATCCCCATTTGAGATTCTCCTCTCAAATGGCTTAGGCACTATCCTTTGGCAGACAGCTTCTCAAGGTCATTGCAAAGGTGAGATCTGCTGGCCCACCCTGCAGCCTTCCTGTCTGGGAACATAGCCCACCAAGACCCTAACTGCAGCTTTAAGAATTCAAGATGTGCTCCCTCCACTCCCAGGCCCTCCTCCCACCACCGCCAGCCCCTGTGCCCAGAGCGGAGCGAGGCAGCAGCCGCAGACAGTCAGAAAATCTTATCTAGCCCTGGCCTGACATTTCAACAGCCCGAGACCCGGAGATAAAAGTTGTCATGGAACAAAGTTCCTCCCCCCGCCACCCCCATATTTCTGGAGGCTTCGGAGGTGCCGCGTGGGCACTGAGATGGTCCTCTCCCTCCTGCCCCTGCTGCTGCAGTGCCTCCTTTTGGGGGGGAACCTTCACAATTGATGATTACAAAGAAGCAGTTTATCACCTGTGCTTTTATGATTGCAGCGACTAAGGGGAAAAGATGTCCTTTCAGATAAGCATTTGAAGGAGGGGGAGAAAGATTTTCAAAGCCTCCTTTGTTCTTCTGAAGAGCCGTGCATGGAGCTCTGGCAGGCAGCCTGGGAGAAAGGGGAATTTTAAAAACACTATCTGAGCTGGCTTCCAAGCCGCTGTATTCATCCTGTCATCAATTAGGGCTGCTCCTTAACAAGGAGTGTGGGCTATTGTCTCACCCAGCCTCTCCCCCTAATTGGATGTGGACCTGTGATGGAGTCTGTGGAAAAGGGCCTCATGCTGCAGAGCTTGTCCATCACCTTGGCCTCTGATGCCCAAGGTCAGCTCAGACCAGGCTGCCGCTGCCTCGGGGGCATGGTGCTGGCAGGGAGATAAGGAAGGACCTTTCTGAGGCCCCTCAGTGCTGGCAGAGAGCGTGGACTCAGAACTCAGAGAAGGGCAGGGTGCCACTACAAGCCGGGAGCTGAGTTGGGAGAAGGGAGAAGATGGAGGGTCAGTTCTGTGGCCTCTGCTGTTCCATTCCTGCCCAGCAGCAGCCTAATGTCCCTCCATTGGAGACTCAACCTTGCACCCAGCTCCTGACTGTGAGCCTTGTCAGGCAGAGAGCTTTCGGGGCTTCTGTCTACAAAAGACGGGTCTGAATTAGGTCGAGCTGCTGCAGACACAACAAACATTGTGCTCAAGAAGCCTGTGAGCTGAAACTGGTTTGGCTCAATGGATAGAGTGTTGGCCTGTGGACTGAAAGGTCCCGGGTTCAATTCTGGCCACGGGTATGTACCATGGTTATGGGCACATCCCCAGTAGGGGGTGTGCAAGAGGCAGTGTTTCTAACTATCTATCCCTCTCTCTTCCTCTCTATAAAAAATTTAATAAAATATGTTTTTGTTTTTGTTTTTAAAGAAGCCTGTGACCCAAGCCACAGCCCGGGCACTGCGAACTCTCAAGAAATGACTGTCTCCCTTAGCAACGCAAACTTCTGGTCCTCCCTGTTTGCACTGAGAAGAACTTCTTGGGGGAAATGAAGCTGGCTCTCCTGGGCCCCTATGCATTTGGGGATGAGGAAGGCTTGGGGCTCGGGACGCTCCCCACTTTTCCTTTCTATCCCAAGTAGGAACATTTTCTTAATAGCCAAGATTATGCTTGAGTAGCTCGATGAGACTTTACCAATGCTCAGGAGAAACAGAGGGAGGAAACCCAAAGCAACACAGAACAGTCATCTGGTTCAGGACCTTCAGTTGCTCATTTTCAACTCCAAGACCTCAGACAGGAGCTCCCTGCTGGTGCCGAGATGGACCATGCTTGGCCCTCACTGGAGGCCACTGCTCCCCAGCCCATCCGGAGCTAAGGAGGCTCATTTCCAAGCAAGTGAGATGGGACTTACATTCCAACCTATCTGAGGCCTGCCTTCTGGTGTCCACCTCAGGTTCAGAATCTGCCCCTTGACTGAATAATGAAGGCAGGGAATATCCTCCTTAACAATATCCCCAGGAGGAAGCACATCTATCTACCCACCTGACCAGGCCTCCACGTCGTGAGCATATAAAATGCAGCCCATACAAATGCAGTCCATGGGCAAGAAACGCAGACATTCAAAGCAAAGGTTTAGCCTCCTAGCCTACACGGGCCTCGCCCACTTGAAGCCTTGGTCCTGAGCTAGGTTTCCTGCCCTCCACTCCAGCTCTCTGTAGCAATAACGCCGTGCCCTTCTTGGCCAGAGTCCTAATGCACTCCTGCTTGGCTCTCACCAACTCCTGGCCCTGTGCACAGGTCTGGATGCAATTCCTTCAAATTCCTACCTGCCGGCAGGGTCCCTCCACTGATGAAGTGGGTCATCCAAATCCACAATGAAACACCACCCGACTTCCGGCACTAATAGCTCTGGACCTCACCCAGCTCATTGCAATCATTGACAACAGCACAGAATAAGGCCTGAGGTCACCCCAAGAATTCTTGGCCCCAACCAAGCACTAGCCACATTGCTGAGTGAGATGGTAATTATGGAGGAACCAGCTCTTCATTCTCCAAAATTCTCCTCAGGAAGGACATCCCATGTATTTCTGCAAAAGCAGACAAGTCCTCTAAGAGATCTGAAAGTGAACAGAGATGCCCTACATGAGGCAAGAATTTGCTGGTACTTAGAGGAGAGAGAGAGAGAGAGAGAGAGAGAGAGAGAGAGAGAGAGAGAGAGAGAGAGATATGGCAAGATGGCTGAAGTCTGTGTCTCACCAAGCAAACTGAAACATCTCTTCAATTTCCCCCTCCCCTGATCTTTAACAAGTCTGCAAAAACTCAGCAAATGCTGGGAGTGATTGGAGGGTATAAGGCAACCAGCCAAGGAGAAGATACAGACAGGCCTGGAGTGGAGCATCGGGAGCATGACAGAATAAGTAAAGGAGCTCAGGAAAATCACAGGTGCATGTCACAGTCCACAGAACCGAGCTTCCAGTCAAGTTCAATCGCTCTTTAAGGATCAAGAGGTTTCAACTCAGCCCTGTCCAGTTTGGCTCAGTGGATAGAGCATCAGCCTGCAGACTTAAGGGTCCCAGGTTCAATTCCGGTCAAGGGCATGTACCTTAGTTGCAGGCACATCCCCAATAGGGACTGTGCAGGAGGCAGCTGATCAATGTTTCTCTCCCAGCAATGTTTCTAATTCTTTATCCCTCTCCCTTCCTCTCTGTAAAAAAATCAATAAAATATAATGGGGGGTAAAAAAGAGGTTTCAGCTCATACCTTAGAGTATATTTATTGTAGTTACCATTTTAGAGTACCTACTAGATGGCAAATTTTACTTACTTTGTTTTTAAACCTCATAATAACCCTGTGAGGAAGGGGAAACTGAGGGTCAGAGTGGTTAGATAACTTCCCCAGGTGAGACAGCTGTTTTGTCAGAGCCAGCGTGTGGCCAGCAGAGTCCAAAATTCATGCTCCTTCCAATATGATGAGTTAGACTCCCAAAGTCTCCTGGTTCTTTCCATCTTTATTTTGGTCTCTTCCAACTTCATCTGCTCCTTACAGCCCATGGGTCTATGACATCAACTGAGTCAGACCACAGTCAGTCAGTCACTCAAAAATGCTTTCAGAATCTTGCCATTTGCCAGGAATTGTGCAAGAGATTAAGAAATCAACACAGAACTCCCCGGGGACACTTTATTACATTAACGTAAACAAAGAGAGAGCTGAAGAACCAGAGGCAGCACTCCTCCAAGGGGGAAGCAAATGAAGCAGCTGCGAGACTTGTGTCCTGAAAGAAGAGAACCAGCGCTTTCCTTGTCGAAGTGACCAATGTGTTCATGTTTGCATGAAAACATACACACGGACTTGAGTGTCCTAAGCATATCCTGATCCTATTGTAAAAAGGACCTAAATGTTCTATAAATCACTCTCAACAGTTCTATAATGAAGTATGTAACTAATAAAATGATTGGGTTAAAAAAAATAAATAAATAAATAAATAAAAGAAAGAAATCAACACAGCCAAAACCGGTTTAGCTCAATGGATAGAGCGTCGGCCTGCAGACTGAAAGGTCCCAGGTTCGATTCAGTCAAGGGCATGTACCTTGGTTGCGGGCACATCCCCAGCAGGGGGTGTGCAAGAGGCAGCTGATCGATGATTCTCTCTCATCGATATTTCTAACTCTCTATCCTTCTCTCTTCCTCCCTGTAAAAAATCAATAAAATATATTTAATAAAGAAATCAACATAGGTACCACACAATGACCAAGTGTTGGTGTCATGACAGGCGGGCATCTGTGGAACTGAGAGTCAGCACAGGGTGCCCCATTCTGCTGCAGGGCAGGTGGTGGGTACAGGACACTGGAAGATTCTTTAGCCAAAATTGGACCACACTCCTGATGACAAACGGTGGAGCCCAGAGGTCCCTAGAAGGTATGACTTCTTTTTTGTTTTTTTCCACTTTACCCCTCTGCTGATAAAAAGTATAGATCAGTGGTCGGCAAACTCATTAGTCAACAGAGCCAAATATCAACAGTACAATGATTAAAATTCTTTTGAGAGCCAAATTTTTTAAACTTAAACTTCTACTAATGCCACTTCTTCAAAATAGACTCGCTCAGGCCGTGATATTTTGTGGAAGAGCCAAACTCAAGAGGCCAAGGAGCCACATGTGGCTCACGAGCCGCAGTTTGCTGACCACTGCTATAGATTGTACAGGCTTAACCTTACCTTGAAGGTAAGGAGAGACCGAGCTAACATTTTCTGAATACCTCCTATGTACCAGGCACCCTCCAGCCCTCACAAGTCCATTTTGCTAACATAGCAACAGATGCATTGAGTACCTTAACCAGGTCGTGCAACTGGAAAATGCAGAGCTGGGATTCAAACCCAGCCCTGCCTGCTTCAAAGCCCGGGGATGAACTTTCCACTATACGCTACCTTTGGTCCTCCAGGCAGATGCTGCTGGGAGCCCACCTGAACCAGCTGGTCAAGCACATGTGTGCACAGCATGTAGCAAGTGCTGCATGGCTCTGCTGGGATGCTCCCCAAGTCAGCAAATATGAAATAATGAAATGTTTGAGGACTTGGGTCCATGCTCTGCAGTTCTTCTACCCCAGAAGTTCCTCCCCCATGCTGCCTTGCCTTCCTTCATCTCCACCTCCCTTTCCCAGGCAGGAAGTCTGAGCACAAGCCTCAGGAAAATGTCAGCCAGGCCCAGCCAAGCATATGCCTATGTCATTGGCACCCGCAAGGGGCTCCAAGTCAGAAGATGAAGAACCTGGTGCCAGGGGAGGGGCAGATGGCATCGCATCAGCCCGTCACTGCTTTGAGAACCCTTGAACCTACTCTTGGCTTCCTCTCTGAAACAGGGTTGCCCATGAGCCTTCATCCGCCGTGCCCATGGCAATCTACCCAGCCTGCAATGCCATGCCAACCCATGAGCTGGGAGAGATACTACCATGGCTCGACTCCCTCTGCCACCTGCCTGTTGTCACTCTTCATCGACCGTCGTTGGCCTTCCCCAGGGCTGCGCTCCTGGGCCCCAGGCTTCCAATCTGCTCTCTGGGAGGCTGACAGAAGACAGGCAGGGCTGGGGAGGCCTCCCTTCCTCACTCCCATGAGTTCCTTGCCCAAGGCCTGGATGACGGAACAAGTGCAGGAACCCAGATGGTAATTGCTGCCATCTAATTATGCGTGCATATGATATCAGCCAAGAGCATTTGACTATCTCCTGCGGTTTCAGGCAGATCAAATGGTATGGCACACAGTTCGAGGATTACTCCAACAGGGTAATGGCTGACAAGACTGCCTGCTGCCAGAGAGACAGCCACCAACAGGCTGTCTTCTCCCGTTGGCACCCTCATTCTTCACCCGAGGGAAGAAGCACTGGGGGCTCAAACCTTTCAGACCAGCAGGGGCTGGAGCTCAATAAGGCCTGTGGCTCTTGGCCTTCCCCCAGCCCCATCCTGCCCGTCACAGTCTAGAAGTCACTAGGATAGAAGCAAAGGGTGTATGTTTTTCAAAACTTGAGTCTATGTGTTCATGGAGAATTCTGTTGACTTCGATGACCGTGAAGAAGTTCCATTTCCTCCTGAGGTAGTGATCTGTCTCCCCTTACCTACAAAGAAACTTCAACACCAGAGGCACTCATTTGCAACAAATTGGGAACTTTTATTGCCTTTTCCTGGCCCAGTTTCCTGGAGGACAGCTATCCTGTTTGGCTTTATTTTCTTGCCAGAAGCTAAGATCCTTAGCATGAAACTTTGGATACCCTGAGGGCTCCATGCTTACCACCCTCAGGTTTACAGCACTCCTCAGCTATTTTCTGGCTATTGGCCATATGAAAGGTACTGTGCTGGCCACTGGGGCAGACATGCACAAACCACATATGTGCCATGGGATGGTCTCCATCTAACCCGCTATTTAATTAAAAGATAAATGAACCAGGACCGGTTTGGCTCAATGGATAGAGCGTCGGCTTGGGGACTGAAGGGTCCCGAGTTCGATACCGGTCAAGGGCATGTACCTGGGTTGTGGGCATATCCCCAGTAGGGGGTGTGCAAGAGGCAGCTGGTCGATGATTCTCTCTCATCGATGTTTCTGACTCTGTATCTCTCTCCCTTCCTCTCTGTACAAAATCAATAAAATATATTAAAAAAAAAAAAAAAAAAAAAAAAAAAAAGATAAGTGAAAGGAAGAATCCCCAGGAAAGGAAAAGGCAGGTGGCAGCTGAAGGTGGTATGAACCATTGCAACAAGAAGAGTTCAGGTGAGAAGACAGCAGCAAGGACTTCCTAGGTTTCCTACATTTGCATTGTAAATATGCACTCATTGTGCCCATTGCATATGAACTATGAGACAGTCTCTGATCTTAACACATGGGAAGGCGAGGGAATAAGACATGTATGTACGAGGACAGTACTGCTATGTGTACTCATCACCTGAGAAACAAGAGAATGGCACAGGGGAAGCCCTGCTGACAGCAGCAGTGAGGAGGCCTCCGGGGCTGTCAGGATTCAGCAGAGCAGAGCAAGTCCCAGAGCAGGACACAGAGGATTGGGAGCTGGGAGCTGGCACTTACCTGGCCCTGTAGTGGCTAACTCAGGGAGCTAACTCAGATGGAAATAATGAACTTGTCTGGTGAACAAAGCAGCTACCATGGGACATAGCTCTCTTCACTCCTGGCCCAGGATAAGAGTACAAAGAAGCTGTAGAGGGAGTTGACCCTTGGAAAGCCCATATTTAAGGACCGGGATTGAACTGAATCCTACAATGGAGATTGGTAGGCACACTGGACAGGGCTCTAAGGTCAGGTGCATAACCAAAGTCACCAGACCTGGCCCATGACATTGACGAGCCAGCAAAAATGATGTGGCAGTTCTCACCTGGTTGCTTTGGAGCATCCCCTGATTCATTGATTCACTCTTTCCCTGGGCACAGAGTGTGGCTTTCCTCTAAGACTTAGAGTCTAAGTGAAGGGCCGGCTGTCCAGGTATGGGAAGGATCAACTAGCAGCTGGGCCCAGGCAAGGTTTATCTAGAGCAGGTAGAACCAGAGTTGAGCTCTAACAGACACCGAGAGAGGGCAGGGCTTTATTGGCAGAAGCAAAGAGTGAGAAAAGACACTGAGGTGGGACTTTTATGACGTGCTTCTGGTCCAGTTAGAAAGTGTGTTCTACTGGACACATTTGAAGAGCAATGCTTGTTATATTTGAGGACATGGGTCAGGGCTAGAATGTAAGGGGAGTTGAGTATCAGACTAGGGACTTTGGAAATTCTTTTGGAGGAAGTCCAGAGCTGAAAGAGGGGTATAGATATGGTGGAGCCACTGGAGATGAAAGTAACAACCAGGTGGAGAGTTCTAGGTAGGAAGGAAAGAGATTTATTTGGGCAGTAAGTGTGTGTGTGTGTGTGTGTGGGGGGGGGGGGGGGGGGTATCTGTGTGCATGTGTGCGTGTGTGTAGAACAAGGTGCTGGAGGAACAGAGCCATGCTTACAATGAGCTCACTGGAGTCACCCCACACTTGGCTCTGGATCTGAGGCTCAGCTATGGGATTAGATATGAGGTAAAAATTAGGCAATGCCAACTGCCACTCCCACTTTCACTTCCAGCGGCCCTTCTCCTTTCCCTCCATCTCCCTTCCTCCCTTTGCCTCCAACTAGGATGCCTTCCCTGCTCCTCTCCAGCAGCATGACTGCCTTCCAGCCACAGGGAGCCATGTGTCAGCCTGTGTATCACCACCGAAGGGTGACACCTCGTGGCTAATGAAGAGAGAAAGTGCATCAGAAGTGTTTAGGACAGATGACAACTGATCAGAGGTCTCCTACTTGCCCAGATGCGTTTTGTCAACTGATCACTCAGCAGACAAGAGAGGGAGGGAGCTTCAACCCCAGGGGGCTCTGGAGAGAGGAAGGCTATTTTGATGCAGGTGGCTTCACTCTGATCTCAGCAACACGGCCCACTGCTCCCCTTTGAAGTCCATCTGGGACAGGGTAGAGCTCCATTTCCCTGGAGAGCAATGAGAGCAGCAGGTTGTGATGTGCTCAGAAATTAATTCCATGAAAGCAGAGACAATGCTCTGGCAGCACCACTGTGGCTTCTCCAGCCTGCATGGACCACACAGCCACATGGCCTTGAAAAGAGACCAAATCTCTCTGAATGTATGTCTTGTTATCTGCAAAACAAGGATAATTCTGCACTTTATTAAACCTAAGATACCATTGACTGTAAGACCCATCATTCTCTAAATTTACCAGTAAGAAATAAAAGAAATGCTACCAAGTAAACTATGACATGCCATCAATTCTAAGACCTATCCTGCTGACAGAGATGTTAAAATGAGAAAAAATGTCAGTATGAAAATTTATGAAATATGATAATAGTAAATCTTACCACGCAAGGCTTTGGAGAGGATCAAGTGAGCTAATGAGCATCAACATGGGTAGCAAATTGTGAAACACTCACCATGTGTGGTGTGTTCATTAGGTAGTGATGATGGGAAAGCTCTCAATTGCTTTGAAGGTGAGTCTCAGGAGGGAAGGCATTCATATCCACACCCCCAGTGCCTCCAACAGTGCTGGGCTCATAGTTGGTTCTCAAAAAATATTTTTAATAAATGGATGATGAGTAATCATCTATAATAATAAAAGCATAACATACAAATCAACCGAATGGCTGAACAGTGGAATGACCATCTGGACAACCACAATATGACACTCACTGGCGCCAGGCCAGCCAAGGTGGGTGCGATGTGATTGGTCGGGGCCAGCCATTGCCCCATGATTGCCCTGCAGAGGGAAGCCCAGGCAACTGAACGATGGGGCGATCAACCGGTGGGGACTTCTGACAAGGCCTCCCTCTGCAGAGGGATTGATCACAGGGCTCTCAGACTGTGAAAGGATTCAGGACAGGATGAGGGACCTCTATGCCCCCAGAGTGCACAAATTTCATGCACTGGGCCTCTATTTAAATATAACAGTCCCATGCCATGACAGTTGCATCTGTGCTACACCCTTTGCTGATGTGTGGGGTGCATGCAAGGTGAAGGCTTGGCAGGCTCAAGGTGGGGGCATCCTGAATGCTCCAGGCACTGCCTCCTACAGCTCAGTTCAGTTTTCATAAAAGAATACTGGAATTCTCTCCCAATGGACATGGCAAGCACCCCCCTTCTGAACAAGTCAAAACCTGGGAGCATTTAGGAAATGAAAACTGCAGGGGAAACTGGGGCCGAGCCCTATGTGGAAGAGATGCACATGCACTTCTTAGATTTCATACCATAGGTGACTTCACCTGTATCACTCCAGGTCCAGCCATGAAAAACAACTAATGGTTCTGTTGCTGGAGCAAAAACTGCAAAGCTGGGAATGGAGGCACCCAGGCTAGAGAGCTGGAACTGGCCCGGAGGGCTGGAGGCAAGGGTAGGCAACTGGCCTTTGGGCTGAAAGTGATGGGGACTAATGGGATCCAAGTGCCTTTTACTAGTGCCTCTTGGAGCATTTCTCAGCCCCTCAGATAGGGTGGGCACATGAGTGGTTGTGATGCTTACACATAAAGCTCACCATCAAATGCCCACTTAGTAGCTGTCATTGTTATTATTATTATCATGTCCAGAAAGGCTCCTTGTCTATGGAGAGATAATAAAACAACCTCTTAGGGTTGTCATGATGGTTCAGTGAGACAACCTAAGTAACATGTTAAGTATTGTGTTTGACACATACTAGGTGTTCAAAAATATTAATTTATTCTGTTCTTTTTGGTGCTTATCACATCTTGCCTTTTAGCATATTTACTTGTATGCTTGTCTCTGTTGTTCTTTATGAAGCAAACATTGTGATGTATGCTCATTTAGCAGAAACAAGATGGAATTGTGGTAGGAAAATGGGCTTTGGAGTCAGAAAGACCTGGATTCAAATCGAGGCCCATAGCTTACTTGTCAGCTGGGTGATCTTAAATAATTTGTTATATTCCATTTTCTCATCTGTAAATACTCAGCTCCCATGCAGAAGTGTCTGGCTCATACAATATGATTTGTAATATCTGTTGAGTATGTGAATGAGAGCAAAGCTGCCCCAGACATAGACAGGAATCCCAGTGACCCAAGCTAATATCAGGTCATCCTTGACTTTTCTTCTCTTACCTCCTCATCTAATTAATCACAAAATTGTGGCCATGCTATCTCCTTAGTAGTTTCGAATCTGTCTGCTTCTCCTCCTCCCTATTGCCTCCGTATTGACCTCTCAATCCAGGCCACCAGCATTTCTAGGCTGAATTCCTGCATGAGCCATCTATCTGCACAGCCTTGTGCAGCAGACACTATTGGTTGCTTACCCAGACTTTTGTTCCGGTGTCCACCTCTCTTCTACATGGCACAAAGGTAAGTCTGGATTCACCAAAGCCAGTCATGGTAAACTCATTCCTCTGTCAGTGATTCATTTTGGTAGGGCATCAGACCCAACCTTGGCCAATGGGAATAAGAGGAAATCTGTTTGGGGGCGGAGGGGTCTTCAACGAAAGATTTCCTTGCTGATAGAGAGAGATTCACAGGAAGAGACATTGCTTCTTTTTCCACCTCAGGCTGTGCTGTCTGTGTGGAAAGCCACCTTGCATGGCAAGGGGTCATGTCCCATAGGCTGAGGACCACAGAGCAGAAAGATAGAAAGAACCTGGGCTCTCAATGGCATCATAGAGGTGCCAATCTTACCAAGCCTGAGCATTTCCTGTGGCTGTACTTCTTCCCATGTGAGATGAGTGTTTCCCTTATTGTCAGAATCAGTTTAGTCTGGGTTCTCTATGACTTGCAGCATTCTAACTGATACATCTTTCTACCTCCAGTCTCACTTCTCTCAAATCATTCTCCACAACCATACACTAGAGAAATCTGGTGGTAAATCTGGACATGTGGTCTTCTATGGCTTCTCTTTAACATCAATTTCAAGTCCAAATGTCTCAGAATGGCCTATGGTGCCCTTCATGTTCAGCCTCTGCTCCCTCCACAGCCCTACATCTTTTCACTGCAATCTCCTGGGCCCTCTTGACCCCTTTCACCCCTAACAATGCTATAATCTACTCTCAACCAACTGGGCAAGTCATTGAAGCTTTCATCCTTAATATCCTTACTTATAAAGCAGGGATAGTGACAGTATCTTTCTCATAGAATTCCTGTGCACATGAAATGAGTTAATATATATAAAATATATAAAGGACTGGTACTCAGATTCATCTGAAAGTGTTACATAAACATTGCTGTCATTATTTCCTGAAATATGTATTTCTCTAGTCTCACCTAGCCCCCTCCACAGGTTGAAGGAGGAAGACAGGGCCCTAGGATGGCAGAGTCACAGGACGAAGGAGCCTGGGCCCCTGAACCAGCACAGAGAAAAGCCGCCCACAGACATGTTGAGCTCATGTGCAAAACAGACCCTAGTATGAATCTTCTCATTGGTTACAGCAGCTTGCACTCCCCTAACTAGCAGACTCCCCTTCCATGTGCCCTGACTGCCTTGTGACACTCCCTTTTCTAGTAATTATCTTGCTCTGTGGCTGTTGTCAATGTATTATACATTTTCCTTTTCCTTCCCTAACCACCTGGTAGAAGCAAAACCAAGTCAAGTTCACCTTGGAATGCTTTTACAAGTTGAACTGTGTCCCTCAGAAAGATATGTTGAAGTCGCAACTCCCATTACCTCAAAATGTGACCTTCTCTTAAACTAGGTCATTACTGATGTCAGGAGCATACAGGAGCAGAGTGACTGGAGTCCAGAATGATTACTGTCCTTAAAAGAAGAGAGGGATTTGGGCACAGACATGCACAGAGGGGAGACGATGTGCAAATTCGGGAAGCAGGGGAGAAGGCCAAGTGATGAAGGCAGAGGAAGAGGGTGGGGTGACATAGCAGCACACCAAGGCACCCCAAGGACTGTAGCCACAGTCAGAGCCCAGAGGTGAGGGAGGATTCTGTGGAGGCTCAGAGAGCACACTCCTGCCAACACCTGTACTTTGGACTTCCAGCCTCCAGAATAAGAGAATACATTTCCATCACTCTATGCCACCAGTGTGCGGTGTGTCTGTTATGGCAACCCCAGGGAACCAACACAAGTACCGATTCTTATAACAGCATCAACCAGCATTGGAACTTGGTCAATATTTTTGGAAAGAAGAGAGGAAGGAGGAAAGAAGAAAAGAAGGAAGAAAATAAAACTCCCTTTGCCCTGAGTGGTGTCCTTCTCCACAGTTTCTGGGGTTGGGGGCTCTGTGTGGGGAAGGAAAGACTTCTTTCCTCGGATGTTATGAACATGTACTTGATGCTTTCTCCTCAGAGAAGGAGCATAGAGTCGAGGAAACACTTCCCTCAGGTAACCAGCTGACAATATAATATGAGGCTATAAAGCTAGAGAATCCCCATGGCCTCATGAGCTTGGAGAGAGAACGAAACACTGTTAAAACTGAATGATCAGCGGCAGCACTGCGTAATTCTTCTAAAGTGTCTTCTAGGCACCCGTGCTCCATAAGTAGACAGTGTATCTGGTGTGGGTGCCACTTGGTGGGAGTCAGGGTGAAGAATAGGGTGGTGCTCACAAGCTCCAGGCAGGGGCTCTGGACCTTTCCAGAGTTGTCAGCCTCGGGGGTGGGGGCTGTCAAAGAGCTGGGAGCTGCACTGAGTGCCTCTGAAGGGAAGCTGTGGCGAGAGGGGGGGGGGGGGGGGCGCACGCAGAGCTGCATGGTGGGCTCACTAACCTCTGGAGAGCAGGGAAAGGACAACCCCCAGGCCAGCATGGTGCGCAGTCACTGGTGATTGCTCCTGGGAGATGTGGGGATGGCATTACTTGCCTATTGCTGCTGTGGCAACCTCCACACATTCAGTATGCTACCGCTCTGGGGTCAGAAGCTCAGAATGGGTTTCACTGGGCTGACATTGAGGTGTCAGCTGATCTGCATTCCTTTCTGAAAGTTCAAGGGGAGAACTCATTCCCAGGCTTTTCCACCTTCCAGATGCTGTTGCTTTCCTTGGTTCCTCTCCTTCAAAGCCAGAAACACTAGCTGAGTCCTCTTGCCACCATCTCTCAAGGTTGCCCTCCTCTGCCTCCTCCTTCCATCTTTAAGGGTCCTGGTGATTACATTGGCCCAAATGACTAATCCAGAATAATTCCATGCTTTTCTTTATTGATTTATTTGTGTGTGTGTGTGTGTGTGAGAGAGAGAGAGAGAGAGAGAGAGAGAGAGGTTTGTTGTTCTACTTATTCATACATTTCTCGGTTCATTCTTGTATGTGTCCTGACCAGGGATCCAACCCACAGCCTCTGCATATCCGGACAAAGCTCTAACCAACACTAATCTCCCTGTTTTAAAGCCAGCCAATTAGCATCCTTATTTCCATATGCAATTTTAATTCCTCTTGCCACAGAAGGTAACACATTCACCAGTACCAGGATTAAGAGGGTGGACATTTTGGCTGGTCTGTGGGGAGCATTATTCTGACCACCACATCTGCCCTCTCATCCCCAAAGATATAAGTTCATTCTGTAAACAAAACACAAATACATTCACCCTATTTCTGGTGCCAAAGTCTATATTTGGGTTCAACATGAGAAGCAGAATCAGTAGGCGGTATATACTAAGAAGCTTGTTGCAAGGAATTGACTTACATCTGGCATGGGAAATGTCCGGCCCCAAGAAATCATTTGGTCTGGCTCTGCGAAGTGGGACTCAAAATTCAGTAAGTCTAGGAGCTTTTTTCATAGTGACATACAATTATATTACGTGAATTATATTAAGAGAATGATGTTATAAATATTCAGATGGCCCATGGCAGGAAAAAGGTTCCCCACCCCTGGCTTACATGAGGGTGGGGGCAGGCTTAGCAAGTCTGGAACCACAGGGCAGGCTGGAACTCTTGGGCTCGAATGGAAACTGCAGTCCGAGGGGGATTGCCACCTCCTCAAGGAAGCCTCTGCTCTGTCTTTAAGTGCTTTTCAACTGATTGAATCAGAACTGCCCAGAGTGGTCGGCAAACTCATTAGTCAACAGAGGCAAATATCGTCAGTACAATTGAAATTTCTTTTGAGAGCCAAATTTTTTAAACTTAAACTATATAGGTAGGTACATTGTTTTTAACTTAATTAGGGTACTCTTAAGCTGGCCTACGAGCCTCATTCAAGGGGCCAAAAAGCCGCATTTGGCTCTCGAGCCACAGTTTGCTGACCACAGGCCCAGACCACTTAGGATAGCCTCCCCGACTTCCAGCCACCTGATTATGGATTGTAATCACTCCTACAAACACCTTCACAGTGGCACCTCTATTGCGTCTGAGTGACTGGGACTGCAGCATCGTTGACCATTACACAGACATGGGGCTCACTAAGGACGCAGTGCTCTGCTTCAGCTGCTGACTCAGCTCCCTGACCCTCAACAGGCACGGCACTTCCTCAGGAAGGTCCTCTTGGTGGAGGTGAGTGGCCTGGGAGTCCTGGATGCTCATTCCGCTGCTCTGTTATCAGATGGGGGTGCCTAAGAACAAAGGCCAGATTTGTACCTCTATTTCCATCTGGCAAGGGCAGAGTTACTGTTCTTGTACTGCAGATACTCAGGAAATGTCAATTGGAAGAATTTTGCCTTTGTCCAATAAATATTCTCCTCTGCTTCTAATCTTACAGCCCACATCAACAGCTACCAGTTTGACTACAATTCCAGCTCTTAGTTCAGAGTTTGGTACAACTTGCAACAATCCCAGCATCATATATGGCAGCATTAGGATAATGGCAAGTCGCTCCAGGGATGGGAGTGAGTCAGTGATGGTGAAACACATGAGTAGATTAAAGGCTGAGGCCATGGCATTTCTTTGTGGAGACATTTTAAATGGAAAAGAGCCCATTATGCTTGTATTAGGGTGAATATTAACTTGTTTAGAGACAAATTACCTCAGACTGACCTAACAGGTGGGGAGTTCTCATTCCTGAGTGTTTCAGATCTTCAGGAAATCCAAGGGAGCCTATGTATCTGTTAAGGTTGCTGAAAGAGGAACACAGGAGGCCAAAATGGGTAAAGAATTATGCATTTATTAGGTCATCTAGAAAACCAGATGAGCTGAGCCTCAAAATGGTACCAGCACCCACAGATGGAGATTCAGAGGTTTTAAAGGACTTTAGGGGGGCTTTTTCTGGGCCGAGAATTCTCTGGGCAAGTCCTGAGGGGAAAGGGAATGGTCTTAGCAAGTGCTAAGCAAAAGGGAATGTCTGTTGTGAAGTGATCTAAAGGTCAGTTCCCAGGGGAAGGAGTGTCCAGTCAATTATTCGATCAGATCTAACAGTACTCAATGACATAGAAAAAAAGTCTGATGGTCCAGCCTTTGGAAAACATGTCCTTACCCCTTATTTTGTAGACTCAGAGAGGAAGACAGCCAGCCATGGGCACAGATCTACAGCTGGAAGTCAGGGCCTGTGATTCTGATGCAATTTTCACTTTTGACTCTGTTATCATGGCAACCTCAGTGATGTCATGTGCCAGGATACTCATAACTCAATCTATGCACCTAGAAGGCATATTTTCCCAAAGTTCACTGATACATTCACTGGTAGAAAATCCAAAAAGTGACTTGGAGATGACTTTGACATCTTCCTCGTCAATAATTTCCAAAGGCATGTCCAATAAGCATCCTTTCTGAATAAAAACAACTTGTGACTTAAGAAAAGTTCCCTTTCCATTCTTTTCAACTAAATTACCTCCCCCACGTCTATCCAATAGGAAATGCTGAAACCCTCTCTGTTTTCAGAATCATTGGATACTTGTGATTCACTGGCTTTAGCAATCTCATAAAAACAAGCCCAACTGAAAGTGTTTACTTTACATATAACTGGATCGTGAACAAGAATAAATCATTGATGTAATCATATTTATTTTTGTTTTCCACTGTCCCTTTATGGTTTATGCAACAAGTAGAAATTTTCCCTTTTCCCATGATTATCATCTTTGTCTGGGCTTGCTTTGTAGCTGGTGGCTGTGATGAGCAAAGTTCCAAGATGGCCCCAATACTGCTACCCTTTGGTGCACACATCCTCTTTTTTGTGTGGGCAGAACCTGGAAATACAATGGGTTGTTACTCCCTGGAGTATGTTACACTCCACAAGACTCCTTTAGCAGAATGAATAGACATTCCCCTGCTGGGACCTGAGGCCCCAGAACATTTTTTCTTGTCTCTAAGAAATGGGGACCTTGGTTGTATAACTACAAGGAGCTAAATTATGTCAACAGTTAGAAGAGAATCCCAAGCTTCACATGAGAATACAGACACATTAATTTCAGCCTGTGAGACCCTGAGCAAAAAAAACAGGAAGGTCACGCTCTGCCTCTTGACCTGTGGAAATTGTGAGATAATCAATGGGCATTGTTTTAAACCACTAAAACTGTGGTAATTTGTTATACAGCAGTAGCAAACATATAAAGTAGCTCCCTAGAGTTCTTTCTATTAAAATATAAAGGAAGTCTGTCCCGCATGGCTCATGGGTTGGGTGTTGACCTATGAACCAGGAGGTCATGATTTGATTCCTGGTCAGGGCACATGCCCGAGTTACAGGCTTGATCCCCAGTAGGGAGCATGCAAGAGGCAGCCAATCAATGATTCTCTCTCATCATTGATGTTTCTATCTCTCCCTCTTCCTTTCTCACTGAAATATATATATATATATATATAATATATGTTTTTTATTATTATTATTTTAAACACAAAGAAAAAAAATATATAGTACAACATCATAAGTGTGCAAGGCCACCCAAGGCTGGGTGCTGTGCTGGGGGCTCTATCTTCTGTCTCCCAGACCATAGTCTGCCACTGTGAAGGTTGAGGGGGTCAATGTGTAGTACCACCGTCAAGAAGCTCTGTGAACAGAAAATCCTAATGATACCATTATTAGCTAGTTATTAATAACAGAAAAAGAGCAAAGGGAGGCCAGACATTATAGACAAGCCATTTAGGCAGATTCCCCAGGAAGTTACAAGTTTATACTCCACAAAGGGAAAATAGATGCATGCCCAGTAGAGCTGGAGGAACCCATGGAGTGTGGTTGCTGTCAGTCACACCTGGGAACCCAGATTGTTGGCCAGAATGGGCGTAGCCACTGCAAGGGCCTGAAGATTTGTGAGAACTTGAAGTTAACTGCCTGAACAGAGAAGTTCGCTAGCTTGGTTCCTCTTGGCACGCTTGACTCCTGGCTCATGCTTGGCTTCCTGGCCTTCTTCCGTGCAACCCCCTGCCATGAGGACCCACACACAGTGGCTGAACTGGACCAGCTGCAACTGGAACAGAAACTCTGGACTTTGCCTCTGCTTCTGGCTTTACCCCAGCTATACTTTCATGTCTAGACCAAGGGAAATAGGTCTTTGGAAACCCAACGATTTAACTCCACACAAATAAAAATCACTGTTCTCCTGTGAGAGACTCAGAAAATTACTTTTTTCGGGATATGGTAAGGAATCTGCCCCCAGCAGCACCCCGCAGGGAAGAGGACGCCCCACTCTCTGATAACCTACCAGCACTTTAAGTTGCAAACACAATCTCAGTTCAAAATTGTGAACATTTGGTAACTCTCAATTTGATTTGTTGTTGCATCTTTTCCCCACTCCTGCAGGAGCCTGCCGCCTCTGCGATGCTTGCATGGGGAGGGGAGCAAGGTTCTCTTCCATGGTCCAGCAAAGGCACCCCTTGTCAGCAGCACAGGCTCTGAATCCTTCGCATCCCAATCAGAATGCCTCTTGTGTGGTAGGCAGTTGGACAGATGTGAGCAGAGCAAAGACAATGTGCCAGGCACAGAAGGTCACCACAGCAGAAAGCCTGGGTGCCTAGCAACAGGCAAAACTGGGACATTAAGGACCTGGGCCTCAGGGCAAACTTTTCTCCCCTGGGGTTTGAATCCCCTGAGCTTTCAAATCATTGGCCATGCAGTTTAGACCCCCTGACTTTCCATCTCTAGATGTAACATTCAGGCCTCAGTTATATTTCAGCTCCAAGCCCAGAAAAGTAGCAAAACCAGAGAAGCAAGGTCAGGACTGCTCTCAGCACCAGTGGCATTTACTAATAACTCCCTTCCCCCACCACCACCTCCTACTCCATCCCTCCACCCGCCCAGCCCACCCTGGCTGACCAGTCAGTGGAAACCAGGGCCCTGAAAGGACTCACCTAGAAGGCTGGTAAATATTCTTAGTCCTCCACTGGGACCTTCCCTAAGCTCTCCACCCTTAAGAGCTTTTAGCACTGGAGGACCCAGTGCACCCTCCTTCTTGGGAACACACCATTGGCTTTCCCTTCTTGCTTGCGGCTCCTACCCCCTTTCCCCCCCCTCCCCCCCCCTCCACACAAACACACTATGATCCCCAGCACAGGTTACATCCTGTGCCCATTTCTTCTACTGCTCACTTCTTCTACCTCTGTAACTTGCTAAATAAGTTTTCTCTTATATTTGAGTCTTGGCTTTGAATTCTCTTCCAGGCAGAACTCAAGTACCAAGGCTGCTGAATCAAGATCCTGTCTGAGACCCTGGTCTAACACCTTGTCACCATCACTCGCGAGCCAGTCAGTTACCCCGGTCTAGGCTCTGCCAACACTATAGTTTGGGCCAGCGAGATGGAGTGCTAAGCCCCTTCTCAGGGACCCACCTGTTTAAACTTTAATCAAAAACCCCCAGTTCCTCCTCCTCCACTCCACCTCCCGGCCTGCTGGAAATCCTATCCTTTGGGGGCTGAGAATGAGACTGTTCTCCACAGTCAGGTTTACTATATAAAATCTGGGCTCTGAGCCCTCTGGCTTTGGCTTTTGATATTTAAAGCCAAGCTTTTGAAATTCAAAAATACCCTTTTTTCTCTCAAGCACCTTGCCCTTAGAATTGAAATCCATGGCTCTCCATACAGTTGCCTCTACAATAGATTTACAAAAGGCTACTTAAGAGCTCAAAAGCCAGGAAGGGATGCTTTGTTCTCTCTGTATGGTCTCTACCCCAGGGCCAGGCATGGAGAAAGTCCTGCTGCTGCTCAAAGGCCAGGTGGAGAAAGAGAGGGTTAAAGGAATTGGAAAGGCACCAAGTTTAATATCAAAACTTTACTGTAAGACATTTATAAAGTGCTGAGGTATGTTTCCCCTGAGGCTCAGCAAGGTGTGGTTTTCATGATTAGTTCTAACCAAAGTATTAGGAAACCTTTATAAATACACACCTTGCCTGAATGATGATGGTTTGACTTGGCCATTACCAGACTTTAGAATGGTACAAAAGCAATATGCATTCTGTAGAAACCATATTTTGAATTTTGATCTTTTTCCAGGCTAGTGATACATAGTACAATACTCTCTTGTGAGGCTGCTGTAGGCAGTTGGACAGACATGAGAAGAGCAAGGATGATGGGCCAGGTACAGGTCATCAGACTGGAAAGCCCAGGTATTGAACAATCCATTATAGGTGAGACCTTGCCCCCAGGGTGACTTTTCCTCCCCTAGCATAACCCTGGTCTTGAGTGCTAGGGTCACCAAAGGAAGAAGACAGGAAGCCAAAAGTAGTAAGGGATTATACATTTACTAGCAGCCCGGTGCATGAAAATTCATGCTCTGGAGGGGGGTCCCTCAGCCCAGCCTGAACCCTCTCACAGTTCAGGAGCCCTCAGAGGCAGGAGACGACCCTGAAATCAGGGGAAGGCGACACCCCCATCACACCTCTGCTGCTGCCACTGCTGGCAGCACAAGCCTCGGCTGGCCCTGGTTACCTGAGCCTTGGGCGGCCCTGGGCAGCCAGACAGCCATCATCCGAGGCTTGCCTGCACCTAGGGCCACCCCTGGGTCGCTGGGGGGCTGAGGAAATGGGCACCACAATTTTGAGGGTTATGGGTGCTGTCTCTTTTAGGGTGTGACAGTCAATTAGCATATTCCCTCCTTATTGGCTGTGGGTGCCACTATCTTTACAATGGCATGAGGGTCAATTAGCATATTCCTTCTTTATTAGATAGGATTAGATTATCTGGAAACCAGATGGGCTCAGCCCCAAAGTGGTATCGGCACCCAGGATGAGGAGTCAGAGGTTTTAAAAGACTCTAGGCGGGCTTTTTCATGGGAAACTCTCTGGGCAGGTCTAGATCCTGGGAAAGTATGGAGGGGAAAGATAATGGTTGTGGATGAAAAAAAAAAAAAAAAAAAAAAAAGGCCACATGCTGACCTGAATAGGTCAGTGAAGGCCTTGGCAATTTTGCAAACTCAAAGACCTAAAGTAACCACAAAGGATGATCTGAAATTAAACCTTTAATTAAAAGCAGTTTATAGTAGGTAGACATTTTCTAGGCCAGTATTTTCCCTGACAAAGATCAGCTTCTATCTTTACCCAGCCTGTCGTCTTCTGCATCTAAGATAACACCTGTTAAATGTCTGGGTAACCTGTAACTTTCCTTTTTCAGGACCTCTCAGAGCACAACAAATGGACTGGAGCAAAAAGCACAAATTCCCTCACTGTTATTGTTAACTGTTGTGTTAATTGTTGACTGTTAACTCTCCTGCACCCATCTATGTAAAAGAAGCATGGGTCCAACATTTCACTTTTTATCCAATCCCAGAGGTTCCCCTCCCCACTCCCCCACTGTCCTTTCTCCCACCTCCTAAACTATCACCAATGGATTTCATATAACGGGTCTCTTCCTTTGATGGTAATTTATAAAAACCCCATCATTCTCCAGAGCATTATCCCAATACCTTGAAATTCTGCTTCCCAGCAACTGGACAGTTTGGCTCAAATAAACTCACAAAAATTATTTACAGGTTTGAATGTTGTTGTTTTTTATATTAACGTGGTCTTAGCAAATGGCATATGGTCTAAGCCAAAGGGAATGTCAGTTGTAAAGTGGTCTAAGGTCAGTTCCCAGGGAGGGGCATTGATCATTTATTAGATCAGACCTAACAATGAGGTTTGGACCCCCTGACCTTTCCTCCTAGAAATAACATCTAGGCCTCAGGTGTATTTTAGCTCCAGGCCAGATAAACAACAAAACCAGCCTCATGGAATAATGACCTCCCTACCCTGGTGCAGGCCAATCCATCAGTGCAGACCCCAATCCTGACAGGACACACCTGGAAAACTGCTGGATATTCTACTGAGATCTTCCCCTGGGATGTCCCCTAAAGACTCCACCCTTAAAACCTTTAGGAAGGAGGACCCAGTACCTCTCCCTCCAGGGAGCACACCATGCCTTTCCCTTCCTTCTCCATTTCTCTTTGTCTCCCCTTCTCCCCCTGCTCCAGGCATGTTACCATTAGCTTCCTCACTCCTAAGCTCCAAGGGCCCTTCCTTTACCTCTAGAATGTGTTTGCTAAGCTCATTTCTTCTAGGAATTACTTCTCCTACCTCTGTAATTTACCTAGTAAATGTTCTCTTACAGTTTGGGTCTGGACTTTGAATTCTTTCCTGGCCAGAATCAAAGTACCGAAGTTGCTGAACCCAGGTTTGCTCTCACTCTCAGTCCTCCCCAGTCAGACACATGAGGCTGTTCCCACTGCCTACAACAGTGCTGGGCAACTGTTGGCTAATATAAGTGTTTCGAGCACGCTTAAAGCAGGCTGGGCTAAGTTATGATTTTGGAAGATTGGGTGTTAAATGTAATTTTGACTACCAGTATTCAATTTACAATGGGTTCATTGAGACATGACCCCATCATAAGTGGAGGAGCATTTGTATTAACACAAATAGTTGATAGGTAAGTTTATTATGTTTATTTATGAGCATTTGTTAATTTCAACTTTAAAAAAAATAACCTAAAACTTCTACAATGTAATACTTTACATGCATAAATTATTTTATATACTTGAAAGAGAATATAAAAATATTTATAAGAATCCACATATACATGAACAACTAATGTTTGACAAAAGTGCAAAGACAATCTGTTGGAGAAAGGATAGTCTTTTCAAGAAATGGTGCTGGGACAATTGGATACCCATATTTTAAAAATTAACTTATCTCTGTTAGCAGCAAAATAGTATGAGAATGTTACCTGGGATTGGACCTTGGTTCAGCAATCACAATACTTAAGTTTTAGCTAGGAAAGAATTCAGAACCAAAAGTCAAATATAAGCCAAAGTTTATTTAGAAAATCTCAGAGGTAGAAGACATGACTGTGGAAGGCTGAGCCAGCTGGGCTATGTGGGCCCAGAAAACAAGTTACAGAGGCAAATTAAGGGCCATTGAAAAAACTGTGGTACATCTACACAATGAAATACTATGGGAATACTATGCTGCAGTAAAAAAAAAAAAAAAAAAAAAAAAAAAAAAAAAAAAAAAAAAAAGGAATTCTTACCATTTGCAACAGCATGGATGGAACTCGGGGGGGGGGGGGGGGGGGGGAAATAAGCCAGTCAGAGAAAGATAAATATCACATGATCTCACTCATTTGTGGAATATAATGAACAACATCAACTCATGAACAAAAACAGATCCAGAGACAGAGAAGCATCAATCAGACCGTCAAACCTCAGAGGGAAGGTAGGGGAGGGTGGGGGTAAAGGGAAGAGATCAACCAAAGGACTTGTGTGCATGCATATGAGCCTAACTAATGGGCACAGCCACCAGGGGGGTGAGGGCATTCATGGGGGGGTGGATATAGGGGTGCAATAGGGAGATAAGGATACATATGTAACACCTTAATCGATAAAGAAAAAAAAAAAAAAAGGCCATTTAAACTCAGGAGTAAGAAAGCAAGGATATACGTACCTGGGGCAGGAGAGGGGGCAAAGGCGTGGCCATGCTTCAAAGAAAGAGCACACACTTCACCTAAGGGTTTTAAAGGCAAGATTTTAGCAGAAAAGGGGAGAATCTCAATAGAATATTCATCAGCTTTCCAGTTGTGTCCTTACAGGGTCATGGTGTCTTCCAATTGATCAACCCTAGAGTAGGAGTTGATTGCAGCTGGTCCTAATGTCAGCCAGAGCATCTCCCTACCTGGTTGCTGCCTTTCTGGACCTGGAGCTGAAGCACAACTGAGGCCCAGCTGTTATCTTTAGGGCTTAATGCTTAAGGGAATGGTGGTGTAGGGGGGGCAAATGAGGCTATTCTCCAGCCCCTTTGTTCCTCCTTTGAGGGGGTCTACCATATGATCAGTGACATGACAGAGGAGGAAAGGTTAAAGGTCCAAGTCCATGACCAGTGATATGCTAGGGGAGAAAGGTCACCCTGGGGGGGACGTCCTTGTTTTTCCAGTTTTGCCCTTTGCTAGGCACCAGGGCTTTCTGCACTGGTGTCACTCCATACCTCACCTATTGTTCCTACTCTGCTCATATTTGCCTAACTGCCTACTACATAATCAGACATCCCATCATATGTAAAAATTAACTCAAAATGAGTCAGAGTTCTAAATGTATAACCTAAAACTATAACATTTCTAGAATAAAACATAAGAATAAATTTCTGTGACCTTAGATTAGACAGTGATTTCTTAAATACAGCATGAAAAACAATCCATAAAAAAACAAAATGGTAAATTGAACTTCATCAAAATTAAAAATTGCTATTCTTTAAAAGACACTATTAAATGAAAAGACACACCATGGACTGGAAGAAATCTTGTAATGTATCTGATAAAGAATTAAAGAATAAATTTTTTAATGAGCAAAGTATTTAAAGATACTTCACCAAAGGAGATATACTAGTATTATGGATGGCAAATAAGCACATGAAAGATATTCAGCATCATCAGTCATTACAGAAATGTAAATTAAAACCCCAGTGAGAGAATACTTCATATCCAACAAAATGACTAACACATAAAAGGTTGACCATAAGAAGTGTGGCTAAGTGACTCCAATATGTTACTGATGGGGATGCAAAAGGTAGAACCACTTTAGAAAACAGTTTCTTAAAAAGTTAAATATGATCCTAACATGTGGTCCGGCCATTCTTCCTTTAGGAATTTGTCCAAGAGAAATGAAAGCATATATCAATACAAAGACTTTTACACTAAAGTTTATAAGAGCTTTATTTGTAACTAGAGGCCTGGTGCATGAAATTTGTGCACAAGGGGACAGGGGTGCATCCCTCGGCCCAGCCTGCACCCTCTCGGCCCAGCATGTACCCTCTCCAATCTGGAACCCCTGGGCAGTCAGACATTCCTTTCACAATCCAGGACTGCTGGCTCCCAACTGCTCACCTGCCTCCCTTTCTGATTGCCCCTAACCATTGCCAGACTGATCACCCCCTAACCATTCCCCTGACAGCCTGATTAATGCCTAACTGCTCCCCTGCCAACCTGATTGCCCCTAACTGCCCTCCCCTGCAGGCCTGGTCCCCCCCAACTGCCCTTCCCTGCAGGCCTGATGCGTCCCAACTGCCCTCTCCTGCTGGCCATCTTGTGGCAGCCATCTGTGTCCACATGGGGGCAGACATCTTATGTGTTGGAGTGATGGTTAATCTGAATATTACTCTTTTAGTAGATAGGATAGTGATACTGTTGTAAATAATAAGAAAGGAGCAAAGGGCAGGCCAGAGAGAGCCATGTCATTTGGGCAGCTATGCTCCCTGGGAAGCACTAGCTCATTCCCTGCAGATCTCCACAAGAGGGGACAAAACAGAGGGCAGATAAATGCATGTGCAGTGAGTCAGGATGACTCAGGGAAGGTGCATGTCCGTCAAACCTGAAGACAGAGATCATTGGCCAGACAGGGAGGGACCACTACAAGCCACTAATTGGGGAAATTTGTAATCCCCCAAATAAAGGCATTTGTGTTCTTGACTCTTAGCTCTTAACTCTTGGCTCTTTGGTTCCTAAGCTTTGCTCCTGCCTGTGCTCCCTCCATTACCCTGTGGCCCCACAAGCCATGGAGAAATGGAATGCTGCTGGGGACACAAACTAAGCCAGCCTGATGCTGGTTTGGCCTGCTCCCACATGGAACAGAGACTCTGGACACTGGCTTTGATCTTAGCCCTGCTGAAGGCAAAATGGGACTTCTTCTTTGGCAGGACAAAGGGAAATGGGACTCTGGAAACTCAGAGGTATAATTCTACAGAAGTAAAGCTTCCTATAAAATCTCATCCTCCTGTGGGGGACCCCAGAAGGTTTGATTATAGCAGCACCCCAAGAACCCCACTTCTACCAATAACAATAGTCCCCAAATGAAAACAACCCAGATGTTCACCAACTGGGAAATGTATAAACAAGTTGGTATATCTATATAACAACATACTACTCAGTAATAAAAATAAATGAATAGGGATCAATAGGGGAAATAGGGGGATATCTGTAATACTTTCAACAATAAAGACAATGGGGGGAAAACCTAATGAACCATTTGACACTATAGATGAACCAATTATGCTGACTGAAAGACACTAGATAAATGAAGAATATACACTATACGACTCTATGTACATAAGATTAAAATAATGCTATGATAAAAGCACTTATTAAAATGGATATAAAAGGAAAGTACCTCCACATACTAAAGGGCATCTGTGACAAACCATCAGCTAACATCATACTCAACAGTGAAAAACTGAAAGATTTTTCCTAAGATCAGGAAGAAGGTAAGGATGCCCACTCTCATCACTCTTATTCAACATTAGTGGCTCAGTGCATGGAACTGTGCACATTGAAAGGAAATTAATCAGAAGAAATATTTTAATATCACTATATGCCCTTTCACTATAATAGAAGTGTCAACCAAATTCACAATCGACAATGACAGATCAAAACACATGCATGCAGTGATCGATCCAAGATGGCTGCACAGGTAAATACCTAGCCACAGTTGCACATAATTTCAATAAAATACAACTAAAATATAAAATGGACATTACCCAGAACTACAGGAAAGTCGACTGACTGGAAATTCTACAACAAGAATCAAGGAGAAAACCAGAAGGAAGCACGGAGGAGCTGTAAAAGCCTAAGGTACTGAGACACGTGGCGCGCGTGGAAAGAACAGAGCAGGAGTGGAGGGCGGCTGAGTGCCTGGCTGGTGTTCCCTAGCGGGAAGGAGATAAAAGCTCCGACTGTGCTGGGCCCCAGTTCCGACTGCTCTGAACCCCAGTTCTAGGCCAGACCCCGGGGACCCAGGCTCAAACAGAGGGAGCTGGGCTGTAAGGCGGAGCCCCGGGGGAGCAGCAAAAGGAGGTCCCGGCAGCGCACACATTGTGCGCAAAGAAGGGAAGGTTGGCTGTGCCACGGAATTGCTTTGACGGGAAGGAGACAGGGGCTCCAGACTGCTCTGAACGCCACCTCCAATCCCACTTCCAACTGAACAGAACCCTAGTTTCGGGCTCATTGGGGGAGAGCCTAGACTGTTTGGTAGCAGGAGAAAATAGAGGGCACCTTTCTCTCAGAGGCGCTTGCAGCAAGTACTGAAGGACCCTGAGACCCAGGAACCGCATAGGGCAGGCATAGGGCGGGGCTGACGAAAGCCAAGGCTGTAGGCTCCACCCTGAAACTCTGCCCCATCAGGAAAGCTGCAAAAATGCGACAAAATAGATCACAAATGAAAGAAATGGAGGACAAAAAGCGACTGGATATAGAGTTCAAATCTACGCTTATAAGGTTTTTCAAGAATTTCCTAGAAAAGGTCGATAAGTCCTATGAGGATATGAAAAGGGATCAACTAGAATTAATAAGGAATCAACAAGAAATGATAAGGGATCAACAAGAAATAAAGAATACATTGTCTGAAATAAAAAATATTATAGAGTCTTACAAACAGAATGGAAGATCGCAAGAATCTAGTCAAAGATTTGGAACATAAACAGCCAGAAGACACTCCTCCGCAGAAGCAAGAAGACAAGAGAATCCAGAAAATTGAAGATAATGTAAGAAACCTCTGGGACAACTTCAAGCAAACCAACATCAGAATTATGGGGTCCCAGAAGATTAGAGAGAGCAAGATATCGAAAACATACTGAAAGAAATAGTGACAGAAAACTTCCCCTACCTGGTGAAAGAATTAGACTTACAAGTCCAGGAAGCACACAGAACTCCAAACAAAAGGAATCCAAAGAGGACCACACCAAGACAAATCATAATTAAAATTCCAAGAGCAAAAGACAAAGAGAGAATATTAAAAGCAGCAAGAGCAAAGCAGGTACTTACTTATAAAGGAGCACCTATAGATTGTCAGCTGATTTCTCAACAGAAACCATGCAGGCTAGACGGGAATGGCAAGAAATATTCAAGGTGATGAATAGTAAGAACCTACAGCCAAAGATAATCTACCCAGCAAAGCTATCACTCAGAATCAAAAGCCAGATAAAGAGCTTCACTAATAATAATAAAAAAAAAAGCTAAAGGAGTTCATCAACACCAAACCAGAATTATATGAATTGCTGAAGGGGGTTCTTTTGGAAGAGAAAGTAAATAAAGATAAAAATTATGAACAACAAATACGTAGCTATCAACAAGTGAATCTAAAAACCAAGGAAATTAAAAAAAAATCTGATGAACAATATTAACTGGTGAATATAATAGAATCAGAGGTATGGAAGGGGAGTGAACTGACGATTCTTGGGGAAAAGGGGTGAGGGGGATGTGGGAAGAGACTGAACATAAACTGTGCACCTATGGATGAGGACAATGAGGGGTGGGGAAAGGGCAGAGGGTAGGGTGGGAACCTGGTGGAGGGGAGCAATGGAGGGGGGGATAAAAAGAGGAACATTTGTAATAATATGAACAATAAAGATTTATTTAAAAATAAAAAAAACACATGCATGCAATTGGCACCAGTGAGAGCTTTATATGTATCATTCATGTGTGAGTCAACTTACTTTATATATATATAATAAACTGTTTAATTAGACCTGCTTTCTGAGGTAGCTATACTTTTTCTAGCCCAATGAAGAATTATCTCTTTCAAATAATTGTCAGAAACACAGCAGTAAATATCAACATGAAGCAGATTATTATTGTAGATCACACAGGAAGAATAGTGTCTGACTATATTCTGTGCAGTGAGAAAACCTGAAATCATTTTCAAGGTCCACCATTTCTTACTTCTTTTAAGTCAAGTCAAGTTTCTAAGCTTTCTAAATCTCCATTTTCCAACTAATGAAAAGAAAATAGGATTCTACCAACTCCAGGACTTCTGTGAGGATCAAATGAGGCATGGGAAAACACTTCACAGACATTTGGTTAAAGTGCAAATGTTAAATAAATAAATAAATAAATAAATAAATAAAGTGCAATTGTTTCCACCTGACTATAAAGCAAGTCATGTTCCTGGGCTGAAGAAACTGCAAGGAGGCTAGCCGCTAGGGAAAGGAAGCCTGGCATTGCTATGTGATGTCATTATCTGGCGCCCACAGCACTGTTTCTGGGCTGGGCTATGTGCTATGGGCATGGGATCTTGGCAACATTGGCTACGATTTGGTGGGCTGTGGCTCCAGGATAGTGGCAGGGCCTGGGTCCTACTTGGGGGAAGCCAAGTGTTGCTTTGTGGGTGCCAGGTCCATGATGCCATTTCTCTGTAAATAGCCAGTGTGTGTCACGGCAGCTCCTGTGTTGAGCATCTCTCCCCTGGTGGTTAGTGAGCATCATTGCAACTAAGTGTATGAAAGTACACTTAGCATACTAGTCTGATATATATATATATAGTACTAAGATTAGCAACCAGGGAAGAAAAGAAATAAAAGGCATCCAAATTGGGAATGAAGACATAAAACTTAACTATTTATAGATGACATGATTGTATATATTAAAAAATTCCTAAGGAATTCACCAAAAGACTACTAGAAACAATAAACAAATACAGTAAAGTTGCAGAAAATCAATATATAAAAATTGGTGGCATTCCTATATACTAACAAAAAAAAATATCAGGAAAAAAGAAATGGCAAAAGCAACCAATTTACAATCAACTAAAAGAATATAATACCTAGGGGGGAAAAAACTTAACAAAGGAGGTGATGGGCCTGTATACTGAAAATGTTGAAAGAAGACACAAAGAAATAGGAAAATATTGCACATTCATGCATTGGAAGAATTAATATTGTTAAAATGATCATATTACCTAAAACATATGCAGATTTAATTCAATCCTTTTCAAAGTCTTAACAGCATTTTCCACAGAAATAGAACAAAAAGCCCCTCCAAATTGTATGGAATCACAAAAGACCCTGAATCAACAAATCAATCCTGAGAAGAAGAAGAAGAAGAAGAAGAAGAAGAAGAAGAAGAAGAAGAAGAAGAAGAAGAAAAAGCCAGAGGTATTATACTCCCTGACTTCAAACTATACTACAAAGCTAGAGTAAAACAGTATGGTATTGACCAAAATATAGATACGCAAAATAGGTACATGGAACAGAATTAAGAGCCAAGAAACAAGCCCATACAACTAAGCCCATACAACTAAAAAAAGCCAAAAATATACAATGGAGAAAGGAAATCTCTTCAATAAATTGTGTTGTGAAAACTAGAAAGCCACATGCAAAAGATTGAAACTAGGTTCATATCCAACACCATACACAGATATTACCTCAAGATGGATTAAGACTTTAATATAACACCTGTAACAATAAAATACATAGAAGAAAACATAGTAGGCACTAAACTTATGTACCTTGGTCTCAGAGGCTTTTTGTGAACTTGACCCAAAAGATAGGGAAATAAAAGAAAAATAAATGAATGGGACTATTTAAACTTAAAAGTTACTTCATGGCAAAAGAAAAAAATCAATAAGACAAAAAGGCAATCAACTGAATGGAATAATATATTTGCAAATGATACCTCTGATAAGGAGCCAATAACCAAAATATATAAAGAACTCATACAACTCAGCAACAAGAAAACAATCCAATTAAAAAAGGGCAGAGGACTTGAATAGACACTGCCAAGGAAGATACACAGATATATAAAAAGATGCTCAACATCAGTAAATATAAGGGAAAATGCAAATAAAAACTATAATGAGTTATCACCTCACACCTGCTGTAATGGCTATTATCATTAAGACAAGAAATATCAGATATTGGAATGGATTTGGAAAAAAGGGAACCTTCATTTACTGCTGGTGGAAATGTAAATTAGTACAGTCACTATGGAAATTAAAAACAAACTTACCAAATGACCCAACAATCTCTCTTCTGGGTACCTACCCCAATACACTTTGAAAACATTTATTTGTAATGATACATATACTGCTATGTTTATTGCAGCATTATTTATAATATCCAAGACATGGAAACACCTAAGTGTCCTCCAACTGATGATTGGATACAGAATATGTGATACATAAATACAATCCAATATTTCTCAGCCATAAAAAAAGATGAAATATTGCTATTTGTAACAATATGAATGGATCTTGAGAATATCGTGTTAAGTGAAATAAGTCAGATGAAAAAGGACAAGAACTGTATGATTTCATTCATATCCTATATAATAAAACCCTAATATACAAATCAACCAAACATCAGAATGCCTGTTGCTATGACAAGCACTGACCACCAGGGGGCAGACGCTCAATGCAGGAGCTGCCCCCTAGTGGTCAGTGTGGCTCCCCTGTTGGGCTTAGCAGGACTCACAGCTGGCAAGTGCAGTGGCGGTGGCAGGAGCCTCTCCTGCCTACACAGCAGTGCTAAGGATGTCTGACTGCTGACTGCTGGCAGGCCCACTCAACAGGGAGCGGGCCTAAGCCATTAGTCAGACATCCCCTGAGGGCTCCCAGACTGTGTGAGGGCACGGGCCAAGCTGAGGGGACCCCCCACCCCCAAGTGCACGAATTTCATGCACGGCCTTGAGTGTGAGATATAAAATAAAAAGCAACAAACAAAACAAACAAGTAAACTCATATGTACAGACAATACAGTAGTATGGTGGTTACCAGAGGGGAAGAGGGTTGGGAGGAGAACAAAGTAGGTAGGGGTCAAATATGGGGTGACAGAAGACTAGGCTCTGGGTGGCGAGCACGCAATGGAGTATATTATGAAGTTGTACACCTGAAATGTATATAATGTTATTAATCAGTGTTACCCCAATAAATATAAAAGAAAAAATTTTTAAAAGAAAAAATGCAAACATTGGTAGGGACAGAAAGCAGGTCTGTGATTGCCTGTGGGGAGAGTGGGTGAAGGGTATAGCAGGGGACAGAGAGGAACAGGATGGATGGGTATAGAGGTGCATGAGGAAATTTGAAAGGTAATGGATATTTATCATCCTAATGACAGTGACAATTTCACAGGTATATAGAAATGACAAAACAAAACTTACCAAACTGTACATTTTAAATATGTGTCGTTTCTCATGTCAATCATACCTCGATAAAACTGTTAAAATCATGATAATAAGAATGATGTGTGTTCAGGGTCTGTCATAGGGAGAAACTTCTAACATGGTCCCTACACACCTTTCAGAACCTAAGGATCGCACACCACTACACGAGGATGTCACTTCACCTGTGACCCTCATTACATAGTATACACAAAATTAACATTTAATTTTTAACTGTGCTTATAATAAAATGGATAACTAATTTTATTATTTTATAAAATATATTTTATTGATTTTTTTTTAACGGAGAGGAGGGAGAGGGATAGAGAGTTAGAAACTTCTATGAGAGAGAAACATAGATCAGCTGCCTCCTGCACACTCTCTACTGGGTATGTGCCTTCAACCAAGGTACATGCCCTTGACCGGAATCGAACCTGGGACCCTTGAGTCCACAGGTCGATGCTCTATCCACTGAGCCAAACCAGTTAGGGCTATAATTTTAAAATGTTAATATCGTATCCAAAATTATCAAGTTCTGTGAATTTATGGCAGGTATGTCAGCAGACGTCCAGTCCCTCCATCTGTCTTTTTTTTTTTTTTTAGAATAAAATTATGATGTTTATAATGCGAATCAGATCCATCTGTCTTAAAGGACCTGTAGCCTGAGAGGGTGGAATGGGTTGGTAGAGGGTGAGGATGAGCATCTTCACCTGAGACAGAACCCAGAGTCCCTGGCCATGGGAGGAGCACAGAGGAGAAAGATAGGCCTAAGCCTGGCCAGGGTGGGTGTGGAGGGCCACATAGCCTGCAGGAGTAATAACACCAGCGCTGGGTTATTGCAGTCTGTCTGTGTTCCCTCAGTCCATCCTGAAACCTGGGAGATAGGTACTACTATTAAGCACTACAAAAGATTAGGGGGCTGATCTTTAAATGACTTGCCTGAGAGGACAAACCACAAGAGCTGAAGGAGTTTCCAAGGTATTAGTTTCCTGTTGCTGCTGTAACTAATTAGCACCAATGAGTGACTTCACACAATGCACATGGGTCTTTCACAGCACCAGGGAAGCCTAAAATCAGTCATGGGGCTGAAATCAGGTGTCAGTAGTTCACAACTACCAGTCTCTTCCACTGGGAGGTCAGTATCCCAGGTTCCAGGGATTAGGACTCGGGCATCTTCGGGGGCCTTTGCCTGTCTACACACCAACTCTGGTGACTGCTTCCATCAGGCGTCTTCAAACTACGGCCCACGGGCCACATGCGGCCCGCAGAGGAGCCTGATCCGGCCCGCCAGGTTTTTTGGGCAGTGAGCGCAGCCGAGGTGTTACAGTAGGAATTAGTAGTTCATATAGTCCGGCCCTCCAGCTCTCTGAGGGACCGTGATCTGGCCCCCACTTTAAAAAGTTTGAGGACCCCTGAAAAGGTGTGTGCTGGCCAGACTCAGTCAGCCTGCCCCAGCCCACTTTCTGGGGCTCCCCCTGCGCATGGGAACAGGACTCACAACCTACAAGACCAGTGATGCTCACGGTGCTTCCCCTCACCAAGACCTGTGGGATCCTGGCCACTCTCAGGAGCCATCCAGATGTCAGCAACCTGGGAACCTTCCCCTGCTCTCAGTGGGAGGTGCTGGTGCTGCCTGGAGCCCCTGCGGTATTTGGGTATCACATAGACCTTACCCTGTGTGAGCGTTAGTCTGGTGTCATATCTCATCTGTCTGTGTAGCCCCCACAGCCTACCACAGAGCACCGAGCCAGAGGGTGTGGTGTTTATCCAGCGCCCAGCACATCAGCGGTTGCATGCTAGCCAGGAGCCTGGCGGGGCGCTCTCCTGGCCCAGGACACACTGGTTCTGCCCAGAGCCTGCCAGCCGGGGTCCCCCTGCCCAAGGCAGCAGCTTTGCCCAGAGCAGTGCGTACTCTACCCGCTGTCCAGGGCCGGGCCCAGCATGCTGGCGAGGAGCTGCTTTAACTTGGAGTGTGGAGTCTAAAGGACAGATGGTGTAAATGAGTACGAATTGGGAATTCAAAGCAGAAAGTTGATGGCATTCCAGGCTGATGGGTTCTCATCCTTGGGTCCTCGTGGCTGGAAAAGGCAGGGCAAGGAGCAGTTGGGCAATACATTGGCTCTGGCTGGTCCAGGCTCCTGGCTCAGCCCTTTCCTACTATTTGAGGCAAGTTTCTTTCAACTGGAGCCACTAGCCTCTGGGAATATGCCCCAGCTCTCACCCAAAATGGTTCGTAAAGCCATGGGGGCTGGAGTAGGCGCTGACACCACACAGCCATAGACTGAAGGTTTGTGACACCCCCCTCAGATTCACATGATAAAATACTAACCACCCAGTGGCATGGTATCAGGAGGGGTGGATGTGGGGATGTGGTTAGGGCATGCGTGTGAAACCTTCATACGTGGGATTGGTGCTCTATGAGACCCCAAGAGCTTCCTGCCTCTCACATCACATGTGAACACGAAAACAAGGCGAGACCACCATCCAGGAGCCTGAGGGGGGGGGGGGCCTCAGGCAGACACCCAGCCTGCCAGCACCTCCATCTTGGATCCCCAGCCCCCAGAGCTGTGAGAGGCAGATGCCTGCTGTTTGAGCCACCCTAGCATGACAGTATCCCAAACAGATTCAGACCCCAACTGAGTTCATATCTTTATTTTTCCTCAATGGGACTCAAAGCTCAAGAAAGTGAAGGCCCCAGCCACTAGTAGTACCACCTCCATTTTGATCAACCAGGAGTTATTGGCACCGTGGGCACAGGCTCTGGTCAGGTACCGGCTCGCTGTTCCTAAACGCTGCACACATAGGTGCAGATGAGTGTGTGTGTGGGGGAGAGGACGGGGGGAGAGAGGTTGTGTGCTGCAGCACCTGGGACTGGAAATAAGGCCCTCAGTATTCTTCCAGACAGACCTGGGTTCCAGTTCTCATAGTTAAGTCCATTGCTTGGCTTATGTACCTCCTTTGTGGACAGAGGGGTCTGAAGCCAGAGATGTCTACGTTAACCTATAAGAGTTTCCTGCCTCTCACAAATGACGCCCATACAAAAATACTTCACGGGTTCCTCCAAAGACCGTGGGGGACTGGGAGCCAGAGTCGAGAACTGTTCTGGCCAAATGTTGGGCGTTTGCCTGCGTGGGGTGCTGCCTGCCCCAGCGTGGAGTGGAGACGTGGAGACACATGAGGGAAAGGAAAGGAAAGGAAAGTCTCTTAGGAGAGTGACAGGAGAGTGACAACCACTGGCAGCTCTTCACACGAAGTGGAATAGGGTAAAGTACCGCCTCAGTCGCCCTCCAGCAAGCAGGACCTAGTAACGTGCCAATAGCAAACAAAAGTGGATTTGGAGCGAATCAAGTGTTTGGCACTGGACAGAGCACTGCGTATTTCTCTGGAGATACTGGACAGTAGCAACTGCCTGTGGACCTGCCACTTTGCTCATTCTAAACAACAGATGTGGCACATGGATAGACAGGACACTGAACACATCCAGGGCGCCATGCACACTGCAGGCATGCAGAATTGCATATTCTTGGTGATAGTTCCCAGCAGATGTGTCCTAAGGAAGGAGCCCATTGTCACCTGAACCTGAACCAGGTACCGTGAGCTGGGGCTCCGCTGCAGGGCCAGAGTGTCTGGCACCCTGCCTGCCCTTGGGTTCTTTTCTTAGCTAGAGGGAGCTGGGGTACATGATAATCAGAGGGCCTGACCTCCCGACCTGGTCTATGACATCCACTGAGCTAGACTCAGTGCTGGGTAGAGAGACCTGGCCCTGATAAAGGCACACGGGTGGCTGAGGGCTTTCCACCACCATCCTGAGCCTGACCACATCCGGTATGGAGGAGAGAGTGGGGCTGAATGCCGTTCTCACTGCGTCCCCAAGACCCAGCACAGTGCCTAGCACAGAAAGGGGGCACAATACAAGTTAGCTAAGGGAATGAATGAATGAAAGAATAAATGAATGAATGAGGGAGTGAATTCTTCAACAGACACTATGTAGCACATGGTGTGTGCTCTTCTATCATTTTGTGTCATCTCTCTGGTCCTCAGAAGGAGACAGCAAAGCAATGCCTGGGGGCTTCTCTGAAGGAAGGCAAAATGCTGAAATAGATTCACTTGAAAGATCTCTCTCACTGTTGTCACTCACTGGGCCCTGCTGAGGGCCCCACCTCTCAGGAAACCTATTCACCAAACCCACTGGCAAGTTGGAAATGTAATCCCTAGCTTCCTCTGCAGAATGTTACTATAACAGCAGGGCTTCCCAGAGCCCTGCAGGACCCCTGGCCAGTGGGTCATGCCTTCTTCTCCCACGTTGATGCTGCTCAGCACCAGAGACTCCCAAATAACGCACCAGGAAAAACCATGTCAACTTGTGTATTTTGTCTTGGACCACCTCCTATTCCTTCCTGCAGCAAGTGCTTATTCAGCGCCGGCTCCCCAGCAGGCACTGTGCTGATGAAACGTGGGGTTCCAGGTGCAGACTTCTTCTCATAGGTATGATGAAGTTGAAGAATAATTTCATGGACTAACAGATTTCCTTAATAAAAATGTGGAAGTTTATTGGAAGCATATACAAATTCCATCCAGGCAGAGGTGTACCCAAAGGGACCCCCCTCGGAAGGGGCTCCCAAATGGGAAAAGCGTGCTCTTTCTAATGGGGGGAAAAAATCTAAATCCAAAAATCTGAAGTCTATAAATCTGTAATGTTCTTGTGTCCCTTTGTCTCCAGTTTATATTTGCTGCAGTTCTTTGTCTGACCCTGACCCTTTCTAATTGGGCCTTCCTTAATTTAGGACCCCAGTGCTTTCCTCATTAGTCACTCTGCTACAATATATCAGTTTCAAAGCTCAAAGCCCACATGGTGTCCTCTCCCTCACCCCAACCCCCACCCCCACTGCCCCCACCCCCACCGCCCCCACCCCCACTGCCCCCACCCCCACCGCCCCCCACCTTCCGCTTTCTCTTCCCTTATCTCGCAACATTCCACTATCCTCTGTGAAAATATGTTTCCTTCTTCTGAATATCCTGTGACTTTTCTTTATCCTCTGTGAATGTATGCCTTCTGGTGGCTCCAAGCCATCACCTATGCATTTAGGGGCCCCCATAGACCCCCTAAACCTACCTGTTTCGGCTCTAAAATTTCTTTCACTGGATGCTGGGAATATACAAAGAACAATGGGTGTGGCCCCACCTCATAGAGTGAATGGTCAATCAGAAAATACATGCGAGCAAGCTGTTCAATGCACTGCAAGGCCTGCATCTCTAGGCTTCTTGGAGGAAGTGACAATAAAACCAGGACTTGAGGGCTGAGTAGGAGTTACAGGCAGAGGAAACAGCATGTGCCAGGCCCAGGAGCCAGAGTAAGCATGCACTTCTAACAAGTCAAAACCCAGGCTGGCTAGAGCTGTAAATGGAAGGGCAGCAAGAGAGGAGTGTGGGAGCCGGGCCCCAGGCCTTCCTTGTCAATTGACATGGAGTCTGTGCTTAGTCCAGGAAGGCAGTTTGCCAGCAGAGAACCATGACATGTTTCTGGAATGTGTGAGGTCCAAGCATGCTAGGGAGGAGGGGACAAGCAAAGAGGGAACAGCAAGAGATCTGGACAAGCTGGAACCCATTTCTGAGCATGTAAGGCAGATTCTCCTTACTCTCCCTCCCTAACACCCTGAGAATAACGGTTACAGTACCACCCCTGTGCTTCATACTTCAGGAGGGCCATGCCATCTCCTCATGTGATTCTACAATGAGGTGGCAAGGAAGGCCACCCTCACTTCAGAGATGCAGAAACTGAGACCCAAGGAGGCAAAATAACTCATCTCAAATAGCATAATAGATGCGGTTGCATGGAGAGATTTCTATTTTCCTAACTCTAAGCTGTTATTATACATTCATTTTAAGGTTAGGAAACAGCGCTCCACCTGGAGAGTCTCTGATCTGTCACCCTAGTCTCCTCCCTACACAAGAAGGCCACCCTGCCCACCGCTGGAGTGGGCCCCAGGCAGGAGAGCTGTGGGTGCCCTGGGCATCACAGGCCACACAGCCAGAAGGCAAGTGGCCTCAGAGCGCACCCGCTGAGGCTGAGGCCAGGGGAGAGCGGTTCTGTTTCGTTCCGTTCCATAGGGAGCAGCTGAGACTGGCCTGGGGTCCAGGCAGAGAGGAGGGGTGGCCTCCCGCCTGCCAGGAGAGGCCATGGATCTTCACAAGCGTCCCCATAAAATCTCAGCTCGGCCCCCAAAATGGAAGGGAAAATGAAGCAAAACCACGGAAGGAAGACAAACAGCTGAAAGGAAGGTTAAGGAGAAACGGTATAGAGGGAGGTGGAGGGGGGGTGGGTAGATAAGGCTCTGGTGCCGCTTCCTCACCATCAGAGCCAGTGCCCACACTGAAGGTGCAGGAAGGAGGGAGATGTTGTGAGGCTTGGGTTTGGGTTTATGACAGAGCCGTGAATGACTCACTGCTCGGTGAAAGGCCAGGAAGCCCCTCCAGCTGTGGCCTGACACGTACACGCCTCCGGTGCTGAATGGATGCTCAGCCGACCTGCATGTCTGCCGCTTGATGGACACATTCATGGTCCTGTGTCCCAGCCCCGAAGGAGGAACATCTAAGAAACCAGAATAAACACAACATTAGGGCCACAGACACAAGGACAGACACAGCGACACAGCTGGGGCCCCAGGGAAGTGACATCATGGGGTAGTCATGATTGTAGGAAAGAGCAGTGACCTTGCTCCCTTTGCCCCTCCCCTTCCACGAAGGACCTCAGGAAGTAGGTGAAAATATAAAAGCCAACAAAATGAGTGGGGTTCACCCTCAGAGAGGACACTGGAGAAAACCCATGATCCCAGGGAGTAAAGAGTGTGTCGCCCCAAGTCCAGTCGAGGGAACCAGTTCTTTTCCCAGGAGAACTGGATGGAGGGGGTTGTGTGTAAGTTCTGGGGATAGGCTGCACTAACAGGAGGAGGTGCCAGGCTTGGACTCTGGAAAAGGAAGCCCAAAGTGGGCCTGCCCCATCCTCTGTCCACCTGGCTCTAGCTCAGAGCCCAGGCCACACGTCTGAGCTCTGACTCCCCAGCCCTGCTGAACCCCCACTCTTGCACCAGGATGTGCTTCACTGGCCTTGGACCTGGGAAGCAGGCCTGCGAGCTGGCTTGGGCTATTTGGACAGGAAATGCCATGGTCCCTAGTGGGAGGGCCAAAACCAGGCCCTCTACAGCACATGCTCAGAGCAAGAACCTGGTCGCCCAGGTTTATGTGTAGCAGTGGCCCACAGAGCAGGCATCTGCTGGGGATTGTCCAGCGCTGGCTGAAAGGGGACACAGGTCCATAGGGTGCCCGGGCTCTGGAAAGGAGACTGTGCCAGTGATGAGGGATTCTGGCTCCCTGGCCTCACTGGACACTGGCTTCCACTAGTCCTGGTCTATGCTCTCTCCGGTGGCTGTCACCCTCACTCTTGTCCTGGTGCAAGGAGATGCCCCAAAAAGCAGAAAGAAGCCTTTGATCACTGAACAGGAACAGCCCTCTGTGAACTATGCCCTGAGTCCGTCTCTATCGGTATCTGTGAGTCACATGACTCACCCACCCTGAGGCCCCCTTCTTCCGGAGGCCCCGTCCCTCTCTGCTAGGCTTTCAGCAGGGCCACTGCTGGCATTTGGGGTGGATGAGTCTGTGGTGGGGACTGCACATGGCGGGACGCCTGGCCTCCCTTGTCTCAATGCACTGAACACTGAGAGCCTGCAGAGCACCGGAATCCCACTCTTGCCAAAGCACTACCTCACCTCGTCAATACCCTCTGTTGAGCCAGGCACCACTGCTTAGCTGCCACTAGGGAAGAGAAGCATGAGGGTAGACATGGGGAGCAGCCAGCGGAGCCCCAGAAGTGGGGACAGAAACAGACAGCAGACCAGGGACCAGACAGAAGTGGAGCCGGAAAACCATGGGGATAGCCAGGACCATCATGATGAACCTCACACACTCCCACAAACCAATACGCTCAGCAAGCTGGCCTTTCAGTCTGTATTCTCTGTTAAGGGTCGTCACCTTTGAACCCAGTTGCCACCTTGAAAGAGACCATCAGCTGTTGCCAGTCTACCACGGAGCCCCTACAGTCCCTTTTGGGAGTTGGAAACCTGATGGGATTAAACAGACAGAGCTGTCTTGGCCCCCCTTTCTCCCTCCCAGCTTGACCCTTGCTCACTCCATGGGCCAGCCAGTCCCTGAGGAAAGCCATGGCTGAGAGATTGTGGCAGGTCGCTCCGCTGGCTCCTTAGGTGGCTTCCCCCAGGGAGAGTAGCCAGCGACCACTAGCAGGACCAGAGAACTATCAGGCTGGGATGGAGCTGGCTGGAAGTCCAGTGGTTAGAGCAACTATCACACTGGTAGTGCTACCCCAGGCAGCCCTGGCAGAGCAAGCCAACATAGTGGGTCTCTCGGTGCAAGGAACCCTTCCTGCCTGGGTCCATACTCTGAGCTTCCTCTGATCCCACCCTCCATCCTCCAGGGCTCAGCTTCACAGAGGCAGGAGTGCTCCGGGCCCCGCTATAGAGAGAAGCAGAGGACTCAGAAAAAGACGCTTTGCCAGCTTTGCCCTTCTGAGGCACAAGCCCAGCACAGTCCCCGCGTCACAGGCACCCACACCCACACACCTGAGCACCCACACATCTGATCCAGGCAGTCGGCCAACAGCCCCGTATTCCCAAAGGATAGAGAATAGGAGACCCCATGTGCAGTGTGGCATGCGATGGGCACCTAAGACACCTGGGTCCGGTGTCCTACTGTCACCTAAAATTAAGAGGCAGGGCCTTCCGCTGGGACCCTGGGAACCCAGCTCGCTGCCATCACTTGCTCCGCTCCCTCCTCTGCTCCGAAGCAGACCCTGTAGCTGTCCGTGCCTGCTATTGAGAGTGGAACAAACTACCTCTTGGAGCCTCCGGGGGGCCCTGGGAGTGGAGCACATATAAATCCCCAGCCCGGAGATGGAAGATGGGTAATCACTAACTCACCGCTCACTGCGACGCACCGCCGTGGGCCCCGTCTGCACCAAGCTCCGTAAACACATCCACTTACTTGATCCTCACAGCCATCGCTCTGAGTTCGGTCCTATAGTTATTTCTCACTTTCAAAGCCAAGGCAATCGAGGCTCAGAGAAGTTGAATAACTTGCCAAGGGCTACAAGTGTGCAGAGCTCTACTCCATGGAGCGCGTGCACAGAGGAGACTTCACAAACACTTGGCAATGAAAGAGCAGTAATGCTCCACCTTGTCTTCGGTGATCACCCTCCAGGCAGCACTGTGCATTCAGGAAGTCCTTAGTGAGTGCTTACCCAATCCTGTCCACTGCCGGGAGGTGGGTGGGGGGAAACACACACAAAAAACACGTGCAAAAATCAGTCACTGGAAACATTTAAGTAATAAAAAGTTAGCAACAATTAACATTAACTTGACTTAATTTCAAGGTTATCTGTTTCCACTTTTAGCTAATTAAATGGTAGGGAAATGGTGCATAACTAGTTGACTACAGAGTGAGGTAGCAAAAGGAACACTATTATAGATTTGAAGTCCCGGGGCTGAGTTTACAACCTGCCAGCTGCTCAGTCAGGGACGTCAGGGAGACACAGGACCTGTGCAGGCCTCTGCCGGTCTGCACCGTCTCCCTCACCATTGCACAGTGCTCTCAGGGGCTCCTGGGAAATGCAAAGGCGCAGCAGGAGGATTAGAAATTTTAAAGCTGCAACCCTAGCTGGTTTGGCTCAGTGGATAGAGCATCAGCCCGCAGACTGAAGGGTCCCAGGTTCGATTCTGTACACTAATCGATGTGTCTCTCACATCAATGTTTCTCTTTGTGTCTCTCCCCCTCCCTTCCACTCTCTCTAAATAAATCAATGGAAAAATATCCTCAGGCTATGATTCAAAAAAGAAGAAGAAACATGTGAGGGGCTATTCTCTTTTTGAAGGTTGAAAGTTAATCCATTGATAGTATTTAACTTTTTTGAATGCATTAGTGGGCAATTTGCCATAATTTTTTTCTCATTAATTTGCCTGAAAATTTCCCTGAAAATCATGTGTTCTTTCCACAATGTGCAGAATGATGGTGTAGCGATGTGGCTCGATTCCCATATCCAGGATTTTTCATGTGATGATTGAGGGAAGGGAAGCCGTAGCTATGATGTGGCAGGTCAGCAACGCGCTTAGTGCTAAGAGCCTGGTCCCTAGGCTTGTCTCACGTTCAGCAGTTTTCACGTTGGTTGGTGTTTATAGAAGCTGACCAGACTGAAACCTCCGTGAGGGCAAGGAGGTGTCTCCGTATCTGACACCTTGATCTCCCACCACTTAGCACAGACCTGAGCACCACAGAAGGTGCCCAGTGCCCCAACGCAGGGTCAGTCCCAGGAAGTGAAGGCCTTCGGATTTCACTTGGGTTACCTTTGGGTGTAGGTGAGCTTGGGTTACCTATGGGTGTAGATTAAGGTGACCAGATTTTAACATTGGTAAAGCAGGACACCATTGACTTGGGGGCGGGGTGGGAGAAGGGGGGGAGGAAGAGGTCCTTGATTAAAAATTTGGTCTATATGTTAATAGCATGAAAAGACATAAGTCCTTCTGCTAATCCTAATTTCTTTTCTTTGTCCCCAAAAGTTGTTTTCCGAAAAAATTCCTGTATTTTGGAGGAAGATGCAGCAGTATTTAAATATCTTTTATGTTTCTGTATCTCCAAGTGCTTTAAAATATTATTCTTCCCGCCCTGCGAAATAGAAAATTAACCATTACATTTCTCACATTTTACCATGTAATCGCTTTTGGTTTTATTAATATGAGGAAATTCACTTCTTAGATCATCTTTGAATTTGCATCCTCTTTTCTTACTCATTATGTTAAAAATCTAAAAAAAATAATTAAAATATTATAAATTATTATATACATATTGCTTAAAACACAGTAAGTAGGTACATAATTACATGAATATATTTTATTGTTAGTTTATAAATTAAATTAATTTGATTGTTATAAAGTAACTATATTTTTAAAATTATTTAAATTTTAATCATATATTTCTTTCTAAATAATAATAATACTAACTTGTATTATTTTCCCTCTGAATTTGCCGTAATGTAAGTCGTATCACTTTCAAGGCTGGCGCTAGACTTTTTGCCGCCACTGTAAAATATAAATAATATGAGTACTGTCTGCTAAATTCAAGAAAATTTAAGTATTTATGAAATAAATAAGTAAATTACTTACCTAAATTATCTTAATAGTTGATTTTTAATGACATCACCTATTTAGCTAGCTTAGAAGCACGTAGTACAATGTGTATCATCTGAGAGACAGTTACAAAATGTTTTCGTCATTGCCAATCCCAAAAAATGCCATTGTTCATTCATTCCAAACAACGGTGGTCCAATTCTAACAACTGATCAACAATGCATACTTTGAGGAGTTCTCCATAATCAGTTCTCAACAATTATTTGTTATTATTAAAGTTTAACATTATAAAATTAACAAAAATAATATAAAATTCATATCCTGACTAAATAGCCACATGGCCACCAAAAACCATATATTCCCTTCCCTTTCTCCCACCCTTACCTAGTTCTCATGCATTCTTTCCAAAAATCAGGACTTTTTTAATCCGTCCCGGGATGACGGCCAAATTGTTAAAAATCAGGACGGTCCCAACAAAATCAGGATGTCTGGTCACCTTGTTAGGTATCTAAAACCCCCAACACCAGATCACCTTCTGCTCCAAGGTTGCTCCCTACCCAGGGGCGAGGTGCACTAGAATTGGAAGGCCACCCCCCTCTAAGACAACCATGGACCCCCATAAGCCTAGGGACATCCATCATGCCCACCATGGGGCATCTCACAGTGGAGTGTCTTGTGATCCCCCACAGCCTTATCTATGGGCTTTGAAATTGGGGAGAGGGCTGTGTTAAGTCACAAAAAACACTTTCAATACTGGCAGCACTGTCATGCCCACTCCAGAGTTACTTACTGGTAGCCAGGACCCAAGGGCCAGATTTCTGCCTCATTCACCAGATACACCGTTCCTAGAAAATGAGGGATCTTCTTGTTGGCAACCAATCTGGACTTCTAGACCACAGGAAGATGGGGATATGGCGTCCACTTGTGAGGCTCATCCTCATTCACAGGTCCCGATGGCCTTGTACACTTGACCACTTCCAAAAATTTACTTGGCCCAAACCAATCTTCACCTAAACAATTCCAGCTGTTCACCTGTCCCTACGCTCAAACCTTTCTCCTGTTTACATCACCAATCCTTTCTGTTCACCATGCCCCATGCTTGACTTGACCTCCTTCAGCTGCAGGACTGGGCCCCAGCCCTTACTCCAGAAGCCCCGGCCCCTAGTTCATTTGGGCAATGAGCAAGCTGCACCGGCTTGGCAGAGCTCCTCACACAGGGAGCGAGGGGGTGAAGCAATGGGGCATCTCACAGTGGAGTGTCCTCCAACCCCCACAGCCCTGTCTATGGGCTTGGACATCGGGGAGAGAGCTATGTCAAGTCCCCAAAAACCAATTTCCACTCTGGGATCGGCATCCTGCCCCCTGCAGAGTGACTCAGTGGTCGCCTGGCCTCTGCGGGCCGGCTTTCTGGCCCATTCCTGGGGAACGTCCTTCCAGGAGGTCAGGGACCTTCTCCCTGGCATCCAGTCAGGATATCTGGACCACAGAAAGGTGAGGCTTTCGCATCCTTTTGCCACCCTTGGCCTCATTCCCAGGGCCCCAGGGCCTTATCCGATTGACCGCTTCCAGCTGGTGACCGGGCCCCAACCCATTCTGCCCTTGAGCGCTTCCTACTGGTCACCCGGCCCCCCGGGCCCCAACCCCCTTGATTAGTGGGCCTGTGCCAGCTGTTCACCCCAGTCCCTAGCCACTGGCCTGCCTCTTCCTGACAGCATTGCTTCAGGCTGTTCACCTGGCCCCGCCCCCTCTTTAACTTGATAGCCTTCAGCTGAGGGCCTAGGCCTGAGCCCTTGCTCTGGAAGCCCCGCCGAGTCGTTCATTGGACCAATGAGCTAGCAACACCTGCCAGGCAGAGCTGCTCCCACACCCCCTCCAGGAATAGGCTGGAGGGAGAGTAGCTCCAACCTCTGGAAGTGGGGTCAAGTGCCTGAAGTCCCCAAGGCCAGAGCAGCTTCCTCTAACAGGAGGCCTCCCACCCTGCGGCCAGGTCCACAGGCATGGGCAGACCAGCCCCCCTTCAGGACGATCATGTGCCCACATGAGCCTCGGAAGCCCTCCATGACCCCTTATGGGGCAACTCACAGTGGAGTGTCCTCCTGCACCCACAGCCCTGTTTATGGGCTTGGATATCTGCGAGAGCTGTGTCAAGTACCTGAAAACCACTTTCCACTCTGGGATTGGCATCCAACCCCCTCCGGAGTGACTCAGTGGTCGCCGGGCCCCCGAGGGACAGATTTCTGGCCCCTTTCTGGGAAACATCCTTCACGGGGGACAGGGACCTTCTCGCTGGCATCGAGTCTGTACCTCTGGAACACAGGAAGGTGTGGCTTTCGGGTCCACTTGCCACCTGCGACCTCATTACCAGGGGCCCAGGTCCTTATCCGCTTGACCACTTCTAGCTGGTGACCAGGCCCCAACCCATTCTGCCCCTGAGCGCTTCCTGCTGGTCACCCGGACCCCCAGACCCCCACCCTTTTGATTAGTGAGACTGTGCTGGCTGTTCACCCCAGTCCCTAGCCATGGCCTTCCTCCTGCTAAACTCAGCACTTCAGGCTGTTCACCTGACCCCGCCCCCTCATTAACTTGATAGCCTTCAGCTGAGGGCCTGGGCCTGAGCCCTTGCTCAGGAAGCCCCGCATGTCAGTCATTGGGCAAATGAGCGAGCTGCACCACCCTGGCAGAGTTGCTCCTCACATGGGGAGGAGTGGGTATAGCTCAGACCTCTGGAAGTGGGGTCAGGTGCCTGAAGCCCCCAAGGCCAGAGCAGCTTCCTCTCACAGGTGGCCTCCCACCCCGCCACCAGGTCCACAGGCATGGGTGGACCGGCCCCCCACCCCCTTCAGGAAGGTCATGTGCCCCCATGAGCCTCGGAGGCTTCCCATGTCCGCCACGATGGGGCGTCTCATGATGGAGTGTCCTCCTCCACCCACAACCATTTCTACGGGCTTGGACATCGGCGAGAGCTGTGTCAAGTCCCCGAAAACCACTTTCCACTCTGGAATCGGCGTCCTGTTCCCTCCGGAGTGACTCAGTGGACGCCAGGGCCCCGCGGGCCAGCTCACTGGCCCATTCCTGGGGAGCGCCCTTCCCAGAGGACAGGGACCTTCTCGCTGGCATCCAGTCTGGATATCTGGACCACAGGAAGGTGGGGCTTTCGCGTCCACTTGCCACCTTTGGCCTCTTTCCCAGGGCCCCAGGGCCTTATCCGCTTGACTGCTCCAGCTGGTGACCGGGCCCCAACCCATTATGCCCCTGGGCGCTTCCTGCTTTTCACTCTGCCCCACAGACCCCCACCCCCTTGATTAGTGGGCCTGTGCTGGCTGTTCACCCCAGTCCCTACTGGCCTTCCTCCTGCTGATGTCATAGCTTCAGGCTGTTCACCTGACCCCGCCCCCTCATTGACTTGGTAGCCTTCAGCTGAGAGCCTGACCCTGAGCTCTTGATCCGGAAGCGCTGCCCCCTCGTTTATTGGGCTGGTGAGAGATTGACACAGGCTGGGCAGAGCTGCTCCTCATACAGGGGATGAGGGGGTGTAGCTCCCGACTGGTCATTGTGGGGTCAGATGCCTGAAGCCCCAAGAACAAAGCGCCTTACACTCACAGGTGGCCTGACACGGGGGGCCAGGTCCACAGGCCTGGGCAGATTAACCCCTCTTCAGTAGGTTTATGGGGCATTTCACAGTGGAATGTCCTCCGACCCCCACAGCCCTGTCTATGGGCTTGGTCCTGACAGGGGTCTTCAAACTACGGCCCGCGGGCCACATGCGGCCCGCATTGGAGTCTGATCCGGCCTGCCAGGTTTTTTGGGCAGTGAGTGCAGCTGAGGTGTTACAGTAGGAATTAGTAGTTCATATAGTCCGGCCCTCCAGCTCTCTGAGGGACCGTGATCTGGCCCCCACTTTAAAAAGTTTGAGGACCCCTGCCGCTTGGACATCTGCGAGAGAGCTGTGTCAAGTCCCCAAAAGCCAATTTCCACTCTGAATTCGGCGTCCTGGCCCCTCTGGATTGACTTAGTGGTGTCCGGGCCCCCGAGTGCCAGCTTTCCTTCCCATTCCTGGGGAATGCCCTTCCCGGAGGACAGGGACTTTCTCGCTGGCATCTAGTCTGGACGTCTGGACCACAGAAAGGTGGGGCTTTCGCGTCCACTTGCCACCCTCAGCCCCAGGGCCTTATCCAGGTGACTACTTCCAGCTGGTGACCAGGCCCCAACCCATTCTGCACTTGAGCGCTTCCTGGTGGACACCCGGCCACCTGGGCCCCCACCCCCTTGATTCGGGGGCCAGTGCGGGCTGTTCACCGGAGTCCCTAGACCAGGGGTCTTCAAACTTCTCTCATTATGAGAATCACCTGGTGGAGGTGTTAAAACACAGATTTCTGATAGCACTTCTTATAGTTGGGATCCAGGAATCTGTGTTTTAACACCTCCACCAGGTGATTCTCATAATGAGAGAAGTTTGAAGACCCCTGCAGACACTGGCCTTCCTCCTGCTGACATCATCGCTTCTGGCTGTTCACCTGGCCCCGCCCCTCATTGACATGATAGCCTTCAGCTCAGGGTCTGGGCCTGAGCCCTTGCTCCAATGAGCGAGCGGGACCAGCCTGTCAGAGCTGCTCCTCATACAGGGTGGGAGGGGGTGTAGCTCCGGACCTCTGGAAGTGGGGTCAGGTGCCTGAAGCCCCCGAGGCCAGAGCGCCTTCTGCTCACAGGTGGCCTCCCACCACGGGGCAGGTCCACAGGCATGGGCAGAATAGCTCCCTCTTCATTAGGGCAGTGGGACCCAATGAGCCTCGGGGTTTCCCCATGGCCCCCGCCATGGGGCACCTCACAGTGGATAGTCCTGAGACCTGCAAAGCCCTGTGTATGGGCTTGGACATCGGGGAGAGAGCTGTGTCATGTCCCCGAAAGCCACTTTCCACTCTGGAATCGGCGTCCTGCCCTCTCCAGAGTGACTTAGTGTTCGCTGGGCCCGTGCGGGCCAGCTTTCCGGTGCATTCCTGGGGAACGCCCTTCCCGGAGGACAGGGACCTTCTCGCTGGCATCCAGTCTGGACTCTGGACCACAGGAAGGTGGGGCTTTCGCTTCCGCTTGCCACCTTCCACCTCATTCCCAGGGCCCCAGAGCATTATCCATGTGACCGGGACCCAACCCATTCTGCCCTTGAGCTCTTCCTGCTGGACACCCGGCCCCCGGTTCCCCACCCTCTTGATTAGGGGGCCGTTTTAGGCTCTTCACCCCAGTCCCTAGCCACTGGCCTTCCTCCTGCTGATGTCATCGCTTCAGGCTGTTCACCTGGCCCTGACCCCTCGTTGACTTGATAGCCTTCAGCTGAGGACTTGTGCCCATGGCCTTGTTGCGGAAGCCCCACCCCCTTTTTCATTGTACCAATGAGCGAGCAGCACCAGCTGTGCCATGCTGCTCCTCACACAGGAGGGGGTGGTAGGTCCGGACCCCTGGAAGTGGGGTTAGGTGCCTGAATCTCCCAAGGCAAGAGTTTCTTTTGCTCACCGGTGGCCTCCCTACCGGTGGCCAGTTCCACAGGCATGGGCAGACCAGCACCCCCTTCAGGAAGGCCATGCGCCCCCTTGAGCCTCGGGGCCTCCTATGGCCCTCGCCCTGCGGCACCTCACACTAGAGCACATGTGTCAAACACAAGGCCCGCGGGCCAAATACCTTGATAGCATGTGAGTTGGTTAACAGCACTGTTAAGGAAAAGATTGTTCCACTCATTTTAAATTCACATTTCTGGTTAACATTGTCAGTTTATGACTGTTCAGTAAACCATTCGGCCCGCGATTTAGGCTGGATTTTAGATTTTGGCCCCTTCTCTGATTGAGTCCGACACCCCTACACTAGAGTGTCCTGCGACCCCCACAGACCTGTCTATGGTCTTGGACATTGGGGAGAGAGCTGTGACAAGTCCTCGAAAACCACTTTCCACTCTGGGAGTGGCGTCCCGCCCTCTCCGGAGTGACTTAGTGGTCGCTGGGCCTCGGAGGTCCAGCTTTCTGGCCCATTCCTGCGTATCGCCTTTTCCAGAGGACAGCGACCTTCTTGCTGGCATCCAGTCTGGACATCTGGACCACAGGATGGTGGGGCTTTTGCGTCCACTTGCCACCCTCGGCCTTATTTCCAGGGCCCCAGGGCCTTATCCAGCTGTTTACCTCGTCCCAACCCATTCTTTACCTTACCACTTTTAGCTGATCTCCTGGCCCTACCACCGTTGTTTCTGTCACTGTAACAGTTCGTTCACACGTGTCTGGACCCACCAGCCTTTCTCCTGTTTAAGTCACCACTCCAGGCTGTTCATTTGGCCCCTTCCCCTTTTTGCCATGACCACTTTCAGCCATTCACTGGAGCCTTCCCTTTTGTTCCAAAAGCTCCCTTCCCCACCCTCCCAATTCATGTGACCAATGAGCGGCACTGACCAGGATGCATTGCTCCTCACACAAAGGGGTGATTGCCTAATCTCTTGAAGTGGTGTTAGGTTAAGGTGACAAAATTTACCATTGGTAAAGTTGCCACCATTGACGGGTGGGAGAGTGTTCTTTATTAAAAATTTGGTCTATATGTTAATAGCATGAAAAGGCATATGTCCTTCTGCTAATGTTAATTTCTTCTCTTCGTCCCCATAAGTTGTTTTCCGAAAAAAATCTTGTATTTTGGAGGATGATGCAGCAGTATTTAAATACATTTTACGTTTCTGTGTCCCCAAGTGCTTCCCTCCATGCCAAATAGAAAATTCATCATTACATTTCTCACATTTTACCATGTAATCACTTTTATTTTTTTTAATAAAACAAAACTTCTTAGATCATCTTTGAATCTGGATCCTGTTTTCTAACTCATTATGTTAAAAATCTAAAAAAATATATTTTTAAGGAACTATCTGGCATTGAAATTGGGACTGAAAAGAACTGTTGGCCCAGAAAGGAACTCACTACAGACTGATTCATTTGCCTCTCAGCATAACCATTATGGCTTATTGCAGTTTAGGTTCTTACAAGGGTATTTATTTCTTGGATCACATGATCTCACACATCTAGAGGAAATAATGAACAACATAAACAGACCCAGAGAAAGAGAACCAGCGATCAGACTCTCAAACCTCAGAGGGAAAGTAAGGGAGGATGGGGGTAAGGGGAAGAGATCAACCAAAGGACTTGTGTGCATGCATATGGGCCTAGCCAGTGGCCATGGACAGTGGGGGTAGGAGGGGGCATATCTAGGGAGGGTTTGGGGATGGTAATGGGGGAATAAGGACAGTTATGTGAGACCATAAGCAATAAAAAAAATTTAAAATTATATTATAAATTATTATATACATATTGCTTAGAAATACAGTAAGTAGGTATATAATTACATGAACATATTTTATTGTTAGTTTATAAATTAAATTAATTTGATTGTTATAAAGTAACTATATTTGCCAAAACTGGTTTGGCTCAGTGGATAGAGCGTTGGCCTGCGGACTGAAAGGTCTTAGGTTCGATTCCAGTCAAGGGCATGTACGTTGGTTGCAGGCACACCCCCAGTAGGGTGTGTGCAAGAGGCAGCTGATCAATGTTTCTCTCTCATCAATGTTTCTAACTCTCTATACCTCTCTTTTCCTCTCTATAAAAAAATCAATAAAATATATTTAAAAATAATATAAAATAAATAAATAAAGTAACTATATTTAAAAAATTGTTTAAATTTTAATCGTATATTTCTTTCTAAATAATAACAATACTAACTTGTATTATTTTTTCCTCTGAATCTGCTGTAATGACTTATAAGTATCACTTTCAAGGCTGGTGCTAGACTTTTTGCCGCCACTATAAAATATAAATAATATGAGTACTGTCTGCTAAATTCAAGAAAATTTATGTATTTATGAAATAAATAAGTAAATTACTTACCTAAATTATCTGAATAGATGATTTGTAATGACATCACTTGTTTAACTAGCTAACTAGCACGCAGTACGATGTGCATCATCTGAGAGACAGTTACAAAATCTTTTCATCATTGCCAATCCCAAAAAATGCCATTGTTCATTAAGTCCAAACAAAGGTGGTTGAATTCTAACAACTGATCAACAATGCGAACTTTGATAAGCAGTTCTTGATAATCAATTCTCAACAATCATTTGTTATTATTAAAGTTTAGCATTATAAAATTAACAAAAATAATATAAAACTCATATCCTGGATAAATAGCCACATAGCCGCCGAAAACCGTATATTCCCTTTCTGTTCTTCCCCCCCACCCCCACCGTTCCCTAGCTTGTCCTGCATTCTTTCCAAAAATTGGGACTTTTTTTAAAACACAGCGGGACGAGGGACAAATTGTTAGAAATCGGGACTGTCCCGCCAAAATCGGGAGGTCTGGTCACCTTAGTGTAGGTGAGCTTGGGTTACCTTTGGGTGTAGGTGAGCTCAGATTACCTTGCTGGGGGCACAAAAAAGAGGCTGATGCTTTTGGAGGTGGTTACAGCTGGTCACCTGAGCCCTCATATCACGGTGGCAGCTTGATTCTGATAACAGATAATACTCACCGATATCCCCACACTACCTCTGGCTCATCCGATTCTCAACAACCATGAAGTACAATGATTTGTCCTGCTTGACTGATGAGGGAGCGAAGGCACAGCAGCGTCAGGCCCCCAAAACCAAACCCAGTGCTAACCCAGAGTGGGCTGGGATCTGCCCAGCCCCATGCCCTGTGCCCTGTTCTCTGAGCCCTGTGCCCTGGCCTGGAAGCTGCCTCTGACTGCCGAGAGCCAAGCACGAATCATCCTGCTCCCCCTCCAATGAGATGAGGTCATTCCTCAACTTTCCAAACGAGGGTCGGAAAGAACAACTCTTCTCATTCAGGTAAATTCGTGTCTGCAGAGAAGGACAGGCTGAGCCGCGCTTGGCTTTTGGCTGGAGTCAGTGTGATTGTCTCTACTGATGGTGACTGGCGCAAGCTGGGACATTGCGGACTTAATTTTGCCAACTTACAAATGCACTAGAGACGAGGTAGGTGCCGGACTGCTCAGCAAGCTGGCAAGGGGTTTCTCTTGGCTGAGTAGGTCTGTCCTTCCCAGTCATGACTGTGCAGTGTGGGAGTTGAAAGTGGGAGGAATCACTTGGCCTGTTACCAAGTATTTTTAATGATGGGATCCTTCCATCTCTCTCCTTGTATTGGCCTAACTATGGGAAGAGATGGATGCCTGGTGAGCCATGGATCTTGCTCAAAAAGACACTCCCTGAGCCTGCACCTGGCAACACAGGAATGACGACCCCAGCATAGCGCCTGGCTGATGCCAGCCTTAGAGACAGGCTGTGTGAGCTCCTGCAGACACATGCCCCGAGGGCCCAACAGTGCTGAGGACCTGTGGCACTTGAGGTTCCTAACAGACCCAGGCTCAGCGAGGGACTTGCATCCTAAGCTCTCAAACAAGGTTTTCAGGGGGAAAAATGCCATTGCCACTAAGGATATGCATGAATGAATGAATGAATGAATGAGTGAATATTGTTCTCAAAGAGTTTTCATTCTCAAACACCCCATTAAGCAAGTTTAAAGTAAGTCCTTTAAAATTGTAGAATTTAAGCATTGGCCATTACTTAACTACAATGGCATCACAGATAAGACTTTGAGCTTTTAGCTCCCTAGTTACTATTTAACGCACATCCACAGAGTGAGGTGTTGCTAAACCCGCCAGGAGCTGGTGCCCAGCTGGAGAGTGAGATACCATTAGGTGAGCTCGGTTCCAGGAGCCATGGGATTGATCAGTGCCAGGTGGACAGGGTGAATGGGAGAGAAACGTTTGCTTTGGGGGTCGCTCAGAGGAGAGCTCGTGGGGGAGTCGCCTAGGAAAGGCACTTGAATGAGCAGGATTTTACTGAGTGGATTTGGGAGGAAATGGAAAGAAAGGAGACAGGCTCAGACTGGGTGAATGGATGAAAGTGCACCGGGTTCCCTTGAGCATGCGGTTCTGTGGGCCAATGCGTGGGAGACAGGATGGGGATGGCGGTTCCCACTGGCGGCACAAATTGAGACCCAATTGTGCTGAGCTTTGAATGTCAAAGGCGAGGCTTCTGGGGTTTATTTGGGATGCAATGGGGAGCTATTGACAGTTACTGAGCAGGAAGAGAGATGATAGGATCAGTTGCTTCCCAGGCTCTGGTTTTGAGGAACATATGATTCTTTTTGGCAGGTGTGATGTACAGCCATGGAAGTCAAAACTACTGCCCCAGGGAGCGTTCACCTGGCTTCACTTCCCGCCTGCTCTCCGTCCCAGACAGCTGGTGAGTAGGCTGGCCTGTGCCCTGGGTCAGTTTCTTCTCTCTAAGTCCTCTCTCACAGCTCCTCTGTCTCACTCCTCTCTCTAACTCCTCTCTCTAACAGCTCCTCTATCTGATTCCTCTTTCTCACTCCTCTCTCTCACAGCTCCTCTCTCTCTCTCACTCCTCTCTCTAAATCCTCTAACAGCTCCTCTATCTGATTCCTCTCTTTCACTCGTCTCTCTCAGCTCCTCCCTCTCACTCTTCTCTCTAATTCCTCCCTCTAACTCTTCTCTCTCACAGTTCCTCTCTCTCACAGCTCTTCTCTCTAACTCCTGCTTTGCTAAACACTGGCCATGGTGCTTATACAGGCTCCAGATTCCTCTGCAGCTAAAATTCAATAACAGCAAGCTTTTCTCTATTCCTGGGAAAAAAAGTTAATTGATGATTGCCTTAATTATCAATTTTTCAACTACTCATTTGTTTTAAAATGCTGGCCTGTGTTACAGCTTGCCTTAGAGATCCTACTTAATTTAATACAAAATTATATTTTTAATTAGCCTGGGCTTTGCAGTGGGCCCATCTGGGTCAGAATCCTTGGTCAACCGCTTACCAGCTCTGTGACCTTTGGCAAATCAATTGCCATTTCTGAGCCTCCAAACACTCACCTGCACAATGTGGGCAGCTTGTCCTTCCCACCCAGACAGGAGAATGAATGCATCCAGCACCTATGGAGTCCCAGCCCAGTGGCAATGCTGTGAAGTACTCACCAAGAACACCTCCCAGTCCCCTCACCTCCTTCTCCCTCATCATGAGGAGGGAGCCGGTTGCAACCGAGGCCAGCGAGGCAGCCCCTTTGCGGTGTGTGCAGAGGGAGGCAGTGCTGGGGGAACAAGCAGGAGCCTTGGCTGCAGGACAGGCCTGGGTTCAACCCTGGCAGTTCTCACGGGCAGCATGACCCAGGCCAAGCATTGACTCTCCAGCCATCAGCCCCCTACGTGGAGAAGTAACGTCCACTTACCAGGCTGCCTCAGTGAGCTGCACCGCGCAGGCTCCCTAGCAGGTAGCTCTCACATAGGCGGGGCTCAGCAAACATTACCATTGGAAACTTCTATCAGCTTCCAGGCAAATCTGAGGACCACTGGGCTCAGTCCTTCACTCTCTTAAACCCACTGTTCTTGGTTCTTCCTTCCGTTTCTTTTCTAAATACTTTCCATCCTCCTGTTTGCCCAGGAGGAGATATCTTATACTGACTCATCCCTGTGTCACCCCAGACAGACAGACCTGCCTGGAGTCCTGGCTCTGCTGCTCACAAGCTGAGGGACTTGAACCAGATAGTTCGCCCTCCTCCTAAGTCGGTGAGGGGGTTACATGAGAATGTGCAGGGAAAGCTCTGAAACAGCACCTGTGTGCAGCCCTCTTATGGACCATGGCGGGCCCTCTCTAAATCCACACTCCCAAAGCCCTCTTCTCTGCACCAGCAAAGGCCAGGTCCTTGGAAGACACCATAGGGGAGAGCTGGGGAGGCCTCACCTCCTGGGGGAGCTGAGAGGTCCGCAGTCCAGCTGGAGGAAGCCCAGCCCGTGGGCCCCGGAAAGGAGCGGAGGAGTCTGGAGTTTTCCAAAGACGGGAGTTAGAGGGAGTGACCGCTGCCTTGGTCAGGACACCGGGTGGAGAGTGGAAAGATGAACAAAGACACAAAAGAGCCTGAAATTGGGGAAAAGGAAAATTGAATTTGCTTATGGATATTCTCATTCCACAAACATCCACAGAGTGCCTACAGGCACCAGCAGGAAGGCTGGCCTTGGTTAGCCCGCATCAGACTGTCCAGCAACTTGGAGGCAAGGCCATCTGCTAAGGGAGGGGTGAGGTCCTTGGGAGCGGGTTTAAATGACAGTCCCTTCGCCCACCCTGCAAAGATGCCCATCAGGACTCTCCAGGTGGCTCTCAGGGAGATGGCCCACGACCACAGTTTGAGAAACTAATTAGAAGCTTACAAGAGCTTGGGGGTCACAGCTGAGGTCACCTTTGCAGAGGACCAAGGCTGCACTTTTCATAGTCTCTTAGGGGTGTGGGGTGAGCAGTAAGTGGGACTCACTGATGAGTCAGATGTATGAGGAGGGCAGCAGGGGAAGAAAGGAGGGAGATGCAGTGAGGGGGGATTGCAAGGGGCCTGACTCTAATTCCAATATGCTTTGAACACCCCATTTCTGACCCCGCCTTCCAACTCTCCCAACCCCCTGAGAGCCTTTCAGTGAATTAGCTCTCCCAAGCAGCCACGCTTCCTTCAGCTCTGAGCTGTTAACTGCAGTGACACTTACAGCACCTCTAAGATCCAGACTGCTCCAAGGTGGAGGCACTCCTGTTCCTCAAGACGATGGCTGGCGAGCATGAGGAAGCCACAGCTTCCAGAGCAATTCCACCATGTCACTGTGCCTTCTGCCACATCGGCGCTTCTCCTCGTGTGATCACAGACTGCCATGAGCATGACCTCAGTCCAGATCAGAAAGAGGGAGAGGGGAGGGGGGAAGGAGGAGAGGGTAGGCCCTGAGAGCTGAACTTTTCATGTGTTCTGGGCTGATTCTGAAGAAAACTATAACATTATAACATGAAAACCTGATATAACAAAAAGCATACTTGGTCCTGGTCCCCAGTTTCTGGCACAGACCTTCAAAAAGCCTTGGAATTTCCTGCTAGGAGTGTCTGCCCATAACCAGCCCCTGACTCAGCTGGTTCCGTAAGCAGAGAGAACGGTGCCACCTCCGCCCTGAGACCGTTCCTGATGCAGCCTTTACAAGGACACTGTAATGGCAAGTGTAGCGCTTCCAGGGAGTTCCGGGAGTTCTAGAAAATTACAGACCTGAAGGGAGGTTGTGGGAACCCCATATTGCAGCCAAGTCAGACAGAAGTGCAGGTCTGATGATCCTGCCTGTGGCTGGCCTCTGAGGAAGGGCTCTCTGGCTGGGGGCCTTGGGCTTTAATCTGTGAAATCTGACGCTGACTCCTAGTTGTACAGAATTGAGTGGAATTGCAGGATATTCAGCTGCTGTCAGAGATTTGGTGTTAGCACACAGAAACCGTCGTCCTATTCAAGCCACACAATAACCTGTAAGTGACCATCGATATCCCTGACTTATAGCAGAGAGGCTGAGACGCAGAGCCCACAGGCACAGAGGCACTGAGCAGCAATGCAGCAATGGGAAGCCGTGTCCTTGGTTCAAGGTCAGCCTCTTCCCTCTAGAGCACAGCAGCCTCCTGCTCCCACATGCCCCCCGGGTTGGTGGTAAAATCATAGAGCTTGGCAGGGGTCACCTAATTCCACTCATCAGGGCCAATCCCAGGGAGGCATGAGAAAGAATAGAGGCCCTCAGCTTCCGGCATTTAAATGACACCTTTCTGACTGTGTGCCTGGTGCAGACCTCACAGATTTGTAATTGTGACAACCTATGAAAAGTACAGGTGACTGGGAGCAATTTAATGATAATAAAATGAAAATGAAAAGAGTAAACAGCGCTGCTGGCCTCCCAACCTCCAGCACCTCCATCATTAAGTGCCTCCCATTCTTTTCCCCGCAGACAGTTAGTGAGTCTGTAGTTGCCACATTAGATGCAGAACTCATGTCTCTTGGATTCTCTGTGGGCAGCAGCCCCAGCTCTGGGGCAGCCCCCTAACTGCAGAGTCCGGGTCCTCCGGGCCACCGACTTTGGAAAAAGCCATGGTACAGGCACCTCTCCCGCCTTGCTCCTCGCTGCCTGCCCAGAGCGGCTGCCTGCTGGTTCCTCCTGGAGCCCCTCATCTGAGCAGCCACAAATTGACCTTCTCCTGGGTGTGTCCTTGCCTCACTCGCTGCTAATAGAGCCTTAAAGAGCTGCAGACTCCACAGCCTCTGCCATGCAGGTTAATTCAGAGCCCAGCCGTGCTGTGATCAAGTGACCTTTACCCGCTTCCCTGCTAATTGTGATGGGCAGCTCCATTTTCTCTCCCTCCCGGTACCCCCTTGTTCTAAATTGGAAATCTATCAATTTTCTAGGTAAATGGAAAATAAAGACACATGGTACAAGAAACACACACACACACACACACACACACACACGCAGGGACTAGATTGTGCCTCCTTTTTTTCATTCTAAACTTCCAGATCTTAGATCAGGGGTGTCGAACCCAATCAGAGAAGGGGCCAAAATCTAAAATCCAGCCTAAATCGCGGGGCGAATGGTTTACTGAACAGTCATAAACTGACAATGTTAACCAGAAATGTGAATTTAAAATGAGTGGAACAATCTTTTCCTTAACAGTGCTGTTAACCAACTCACATGCTATCAAGCAAAACAGTAATATTGGTATCAAGCAAAACAGTAATATTGGAATGTACCTAAAATGCTCATTGTTTTGTTTTCTGGCTAGATGTCTGACACCGTTTTCCCCGGATCAATGAGTCAATGTTCGGTTTTATTTCTTGGGCTGTAGCAACCCGCAAAACAGCATGGAAGTTGTCATCGGTAATGCGTGATCTGTGCTTGTTTTTGTTCAGATTCATTATTGAAAACATCTGTTCACAAAGATAGGTGATCCCGAACATGGATAGAATACGGGCAGCATGAAGTCGGAGCTCTGGCATTGAGTCAGGGGGCAGTAGAGGGTAGAAGTCCTCAATTTCAACATCCTGAAACCTTGATTTCAGGCCACTGTCAGACTGAAGCTCGATTATCTCCATCTGAAGGTGATGGGGCACATTGTTGACATCAACTGTAAAAGAATTGGCAAAGATGTCAAAGCCTGAGTGTTGTGTTCTAAAGTCAGAGAAGCGCCGCTCAAATTCACTTAGTAAACGGCTAACTTTGGTAGCCAGCCGACTGCAAGGAAAAGTACCAGAAATAGTGGTTGAGATACTCAAACAAACGGGAAAGTGGGCAAGATTGTCCTGTTCCAGTTGGAACTTCCATAGTTGAAGTTTACGCTGGAATGCTGTGATCATGTCAGACATCTTCGTGATGACTTGTTTGCGTCCCTGCAGCTTCAGATTCAGTTGGGCGAGATGCTCGCATATGTCACACATCATAGCAAAATCACATAGCCAGGCGGGATCTGACAGTTCAGGCAAGGGCTTTCCTTTACTTTCCATGAAAAGAGCAATTTGTTCTCTGAGCTCAAAAAATCTTTTGAGGACTGCGCTCTTGCTCAGCCATCTTACTTCTGTGTGGTATGGGACGTTTCCATGCTCTGCACCCACCTCCTGTAAAAACTGCTGGAACTGGCGATGATTCAGGCCACATGCCCATATAAAGTTAATAGTTTTAATGACTGTGGTCATTATGTCATTCATGTCCAGAACTTTTCCACACATAGCCTCTTGGTGGATAATGCGATGATAAGTAATCAAGGGTGTGTGGCAGTGACTTTTTTGCATTCTTTCCTTCATTAGTCCAACCAAGCCTTTCTTTTCTCCGCACATTGAAGGTGCGCCATCGGTAGTTAGCCCCACCAACTTTTCCCAGGGTAATTTAAAATTATTTATAGATTTCTCCACAGCCTCAAATATATCTCTACCAGTCGTCGTCCCATGCATGGCAGCTACAGCCAAAAGTTCCTCAGTGACAGAGAGGTCGGTCTTCGTAGCACGTATAAAGATGGACAGCTGCGCTGTATCAGTGTTGTCTGTGCGTTCATCGATAGCAAGTGAAAAAGTGAGATAACTGCATGCCTGTTCGGCCAGCTGTGATGATAGATTTCCTGAGAGTTCTTGAACTCTATCTGCAATGGTGTTTCTTGACAAACTGACATTTTGAAAACTCTGTATCTGGTCTGGGCATACTTGCTCACACACTTTTAGCATGCATTGCTTCAAAAAGGCACCCTCTGAAAAACACCTTGAAGTATGGGCAATTTCTTCAGCCACTGTAAAGCTTGCTTTCACTGCAGCATCATTTTTTGCTGTAGCCTTTGTAAACATTTGCGCTGTGATTGTAGTTTGCCTTTTAGTTCTTTAACAATTTTATGCTTTTCTTCCAAAGTATATTTGCCATACTTAACATTATGTTTGGTGTCAAAATGACGACGTATATTGTACTCTTTCATCACCGACACAGTCTCATAACACAATATACACACTGGTTTGCCCTCTCTAAGCACAAACATGTATTCATTTTCCCATTTGTCATTAAATTGTCTGCCTTCACCGTCAACTTTTCTTTTCCTGGACATTTTGGGATCAATATTGGCAGTAAAAGATGTAGTTTATTGGAAATCTGCGTTAGAAGGAAAAAGTTGAAAACTGCACAGGGATAGCTTGATTTGGCAGATGGAGTAGAGAAAAAAAAAGTCAGTCAATAAATGCCTGGCTGGGTACAGATAGCAGATTCTGTTGCGATTTTTATGCATGCACTTTATGCCAGGAACTGGCAGCTTCTGCTGTGTATTTTTTATGCCCACACACTCACTCTCTCCTCTGCTCTGCCACCCGCACAACCACATCGGATGCCAGACTATAGGTCACGCCTCCTGAATCTCGCGTGACTTGTTATCTATGCACATGCGTAATAGATAGCAAGTATGGCGGCCGGCGAGGCGGCCGGCGAGATCACAAGCCTCCTATGTCACCGCACATCATTGTGATGGAACGCAGCGGAGTGCAGTGATGACAGCGCGGTGCGGGCCACATTGCAAGGCCTGGCGGGCAGGATTTGGCCCACGGGCCTTGTGTTTGACATGTGTATCTTAGATGAATGCTGTAGCTGGATCCTGAGCTGATGCCAGAAGAAAATGAAGGTTCCAAAAAAGATTCTTACTCCACAATTGTATTAATTGCTTCCTCATCAGGGTACAATAACAATAATCCTACCTAATAAAAGAGCAGTATGCAAATTAACCATCACTCTGCTACACCCATAACCCACACCCACAAGCCAGGCCCACCAGCCAATCAGGAGCAAATATGCAAATAAACCCAACCAAGATGGCTATAGCTACAGAGAGCAGGAGCGAGGCTTGGGCTTCCCCGGCAATTGAAGAAGCTAAGTTTTCTGCCTGCCCTTGCCGGTGCAGGCCTCCACTCAAGACTACAAAGTTTCAATTATAGAAGGTATACAAATCCAAACAGAAATGGTGGCAGCCAGTAAGCTGGAAAGAACAGGAGGCTAGGGTTTCCCCCAGCAATGGAGGAAGCCAAGCTTTCTGCACACCCTGGCCAGCCCAGGCCTCTGCTTAAGGCTACAAAGTTGCTATTATAGAAGATACATAAACCCCAACAGAAATGGCTCTCAGTGCTTCTGGAGAAAGCATTTCCTAGCCGTGGGAGCAACATTGCAAAAACCCTAAAGCAGAACCAGCAAGGAGGCTGGCATGGATTGAGCAGAAGCAGAAGGAGCACAGGAGATGAGTCCAGAGGTAATGCAGGCAGGCGGGGGTGGGGGGGATGGGCAGCCTTGCAGACCATTGGCTATTACTCTGTGCCACAGAGGGGGTGGGGTAGGTGGGAAAGGTCATGGGAGTTTTGAGCACAGCTGTGGCACAACCTGACATCTTTAAAGGGTCACTCTGGCTTCTATATGAGGCAGGAAGGAAAGAAGAGGAGTTAGTGGTGGATGCCACGAATCCAAGTGACAAAGGACAGGGTCTTGGACAAGGGAGGTGGCAGTGGAGGCAATGAACTATCATTGGTTCTACCTAACCAAATATGCTAATGAGTTGGCTATTCATATGTGAACGAGCAAGGAGTCACTGATGGCTCCAAGGTTTGTTTTCTGTTTTTATTTTTTAAAATATGTTTTTATTGATTTCAGAGAGGAAGGGAAAAAGTTAGAAACATCAATGATGAGAGAATCATTGATCAGCTGCCTCCTGCATGCTCCCTACTGGGGATCGAGTCCAAAACCAGGCATGTGCCCTGACTGGGAATTGAACCTTGATCTTCTGGTTCATAGATTGACGCTCAAGCACTGAGCCATGCTGTCTGGGCTAAATATATATTTATTGATTTCAGAGAAAGGAAGGGAGAGGAGATAGAGAGATAGAAACATAAATGATGATAGAGAATCACTGACTGGCTGCCTCCTACAGGAATCAAGCCCACAACTCTGGCATGAACCCTTAACCAAAATCGAACCTGGGACCTACAGTTTGCCAGCTGACGCTCTAGCTACTGAGCCAAACCAGCTAGGGTGGCTTGGAGGTTATTTTACTTGAGCCAGTGGAAGAACCAAGTTGCCATTGCTAAAATGGGATAAAGTAGGAGAAGGAGGTGTTGCAATTGAATTGCATCCCTCAAAAAAGATATGGTGCTGTTCTAACCCCCAAAACTTGAAATGTGACCTTAATTGGAATAGAGTAGTCTGCAAATGTAGTCAAGTTAAGTTGAAGTCATTTGGATTACCCTATCTAATCCAATATATTGTTGTCCTTATGCAATGAAACATTTGGTGGATTCACACACGAGGAGAGTGACTGTGAGGATTGGGGTCACACTGCTGCAAGCCAAGGAACTCGCAGAAGCAGGGAGAGGCCCAGGACAGACCCTGCCCTGGAGGGAGTGGAGCCTGCCAATATCTGGATTGGAACGTCTCACCTTTAGGCTGTGAACCAAAGAAATCCTGGTGTTGAGGCCCCTCGGGCTGTAGCACTTGGCTGGGGCAGGGTGGCAGTAGGCTCAGTAGTTCACATTGAGACAGTCAAGTGGAAAAGTCCAGTAAGCAGCTGGGAGTACATCTGGAATTCATGGGTGAGGACTGGACTGGACATGCCCATTTGAGCATCGCCTTACCTGCTGGGAACTTATCGCCATGGGTCTGCGGAGGTCACTTAGGGGATGGAGAAGAGGCCTGTGGATTGAGCTCCGAGAAACTCCACCAGTCAAGGATGGTTGGGGGGGAGGAAGAGTCAGAAAGCAGCAGGTGAGCAAAGAGGAGAATGAGGAGAGGTGTTGTCCTGAAAGGCAAGAAAAGGAACTATTCTGAGAAGAAAAGGGTCGTCAGCTCTATCAAATGTCAGCGATGAGCTAAGTTGGATGAAGATAAAGAATTGACCATTGGGTTAGCAAGGCAGTGCATCTGTGATCTTGGCAATGGCAGTTTCAGAGATGGGAGTGATGCCTAATTGGAATGGGTTGAAGAGAGAAGGGAGGAGGAAATTGGGGGCAGAGGTGCAGGCATTTCTTTGGAGGAGTTTGCTAAAGGGATATGTGAGGCACAGAGAGAGCTTTTTAGAAGGTAAGAAAGATAACTCTATTCTAAGCTGAGAGCAATGAGGCAGGGGGGTGGGGCTGATAAGTCAGCAGAGAGGAAAAGGAGTTGTGGAGTGATGTCCTCGGAAACCCCATGGGGAAGGGATGGAGTACATACTTGCCCAAGGTAACAGGAGGGAGGCGGGTACATGGGTACAAGTGACGAGGGGGGGGAGGCAGGGGTGGATGTGGTGGTAAGATGGGAAAGTCACTGGCTAAGCCTGAGGAGGGGAGGAGGTGCTGCACTTGAGGAGGGAGAGAAATTGGAGCAGTCATAAGGAGAGAGGGGGGGAAATGATGGCAAGGTTGCCGGGAAGCACTTGTGTGGCCTGAGGTTGGAAGATCAGTCAGTGAAGGATGTGTTCTTCTCCAGCCGTGGAGTTGCCCACCCACATGTAAGCTCAAAGACAACAGCGAGTTGGACTTAATCAGACTTAGGATCTGCTCCTCAAATGCAAAAAGCAGAGGCACAAAGGAACTGAGGGATATGCAGAAGAGAGATTATAATGATGGCCTGTGAAATTTAAGCTGGATAAGAATAAAAGGGAGGACTTGAGAAGGGCAGGGATCCCTAAAGGGAATTTGGATCAAGGGACTGTAAGTTTCAATAGGAATTATTGGGGTCAGTGTACTAGAGTTTGTGTGATAGAAGAATGGAAGTGGGGCTCAGAGAATAAAAGTGGGGCTCCCTAACATGACTGCCTGGCTTTGGACACTGGCTCTGAGTTGCTGGGAACTACACATATTCTTTAATTTTATTTATTTATTTATTGTTTGTTTGTTTGTTTGTTTGTTTGTTTAGCAGGAACTAGCCAGAGTGTATTGGGTTCTTTACACCCAAGAAGGCTGATGGATACCATAGTAATGATAATGGTAATCTTTCCATTATTATAACTACTAGAGGCCTAGTGCATGAAATTCATGCACTGGGGGGATAGGGGGGTGTCCCTCAGCACCCTCTCCAATCTGGGACCCCTCGGGAGATGTCCAACTGCCTGTTTAGGGATCAGGCCTAAACAGGCAATTGAACATCCCTTTCATAATTCGGGACTGCTGGCTCCAAACTGCTTGCCTGACTGCCTGAATGCCCCTAACCTCTCCCCTACCAACCTGATTGATGCCTAACTGTTCCCCTGACAGCCCTCCCCTGACAGCCCGGTTACCCCCAAATGCCCTCCCCTGCATATTCCCTCTTTATTAGATAGGGTTTTTTCTTTAACATATTGACAGTGTACCTTGATAAACCAGTAAAAATGTAAACCCAAAGTAAAAGTGTCATAAAGAAACTCCTTAAACAGGAATTTCATGAGACCTTGGAAAGGTGATATCATGTGGTTGTTTCTTCCTTTCTTCCTTCTCTTTCTTTTTCTTTATGTTTCATCTTTTGTACTTTATTTCTTTTCTCCTTTTATTCCTTTTCTGTCTTCTCTTTCTCTTAACTTTTCCATTGGTAGACTCCTCAGTACTTGAATCTGTCTTGCTTCCAGAAGATGAAAAAGAGGGAAACACAGCGTCTTCTGAAGAAAAAGATGATCTATGTTGGGACCGGTGGTGTTTCTGGTTTTGCTCTTTTCCTGGTTTGTTTGTCATTTCTGCCGGCCCTGGCAACTTCAGGACTTGTGCTTGGGCACTTCTTATTCATGTCTACAAAACCTCCCGCCTTGGTGAAAACCGAGGGGAAAAGGCCCTCCTGGGTGGGCTCAAGCCCTGTCCAGGGTGGGGAGCACCCACCACTGCCCTTGCAGGGCCACCCTCTGGACCCGGGGTGCTCTCCAGCAATGTAACTGCAATGTCCCGTTTGCCTTCAGAAGTTAGTGCTAAGTTACTTCCGATGTGAAACCCTACCTCAGTCATTTCCTTTGTGGTTTCTAAAGATTTTAAACAAAACCCATTTACCTCCCTAACCTGGTCAGAAGTTTCTACCCAATGGGAGAGGTTTGCTGGGCAGTATCGCCCAGATATACACCCCCCCCCCCCCCCCCACACACACACACACAATCTTTAATCACTTGACTGGGAGCAAGGGAAGTTCTGAGGCTATAGGTATGTGTATGTGTGGGGGGAATCACTCCCTGGGGGTGAAGGCCCTTTAGAGGCTGACACCCCAGGCTACCACTGGGAGGAGATTGCTCTGGGGGGCATACCTAGCTGCCTCCCAGGCCGACACCCCTGATTGCAGCTGGGAGCTGATCCATGGGGGGGAGGGGGGAGGGGGAGAGGGGCGCAGCACACATGCCTCCCAAGTCCACAGCCCTGGACTGGCTGAGAGGTGCAGGGCGCCTCCCAGCTGACAGGCCTCGACCCTGGCTGCGACTGTAAGCTGAACGTCCCTAGAGGGGTGCAGATGCCTCTCAGCCAACAGGCCTACAGCCTGGGCCATGGCTGAGAGTGGATTGCAAGGGAGAGGCACGCTCACAGCCTGGCCATATCTAGAAGTGGAACACGCTGAGAGTGGAGCTGGCATCTCCTAGCAGATAGGCCTTCGGCCAGCCTGAGCCACAGCTGGGAGCAGATCATGCCTGGGAGGCACGGCTGCCTCCCAGGTCCTCAGCCATGGCCACGACTGAAAGCAAAACAAGCCAGAGGGGCATGGGCACCTCCCAGCTGACAGGTCTATCACCTGGATCACTGCTGGGAGCGGATCACACTGGAAGGCGTTGCCTCCTCACAGGCCCAGGGCCTGGGCCAGGGATAGAGGCAGATCTTAGGGGGGTGGGGTGCGGGAGCCTCCCAGGCAACAGCCAGGGCTGCGCCTGGGAGTAGATCGCACCAGGGATGCACAGCCTAGGCTAGTAGCAGATAGTGCCGGGGCTGCAACCACCTCCCAGGCCTACAGCCTGGGCCACGCTGCTGGCTCTCATCGGCTGCCCTCCCTGGGACTGGGAGCCTCCTGCGGATCTGAGAGGACTGGGTGCTGCCATCTTGTCTCTATGGGTGCTGCCATTTTTGTCACGGAGTGATGGTTAATTTGCATATTACTCTATTATTAGATAGGATAAGCCCCCCACACACCCCCTTGACAAAAGTGACAGGGGATTCCAGCACTCCTGGTTCTCCTAGAAAGAACCCCCAGGGCTGGCTTAGTCTCCCAGAGGGCTGCCTTTCCTTCTCCTTTCAGTCAGCCACTGGGGAAGGCACCCCCCAAATCCCGACTCTGCCCTCCATCAGGTGCTCCTATCTCCTCTTCTGACTTAATTTCTGTCCCTCATTAACCCTTGCTTTTGCTCCCTGGTAGCCATAGTCAGCCATCAGCAAAGCGTCCTTCCTTAGTCTCTCTTCTGAGAATTCTCTGCTGCTCCCCTGAGGACATCACTTTCGGAGGGATCTTTAGTTGGTGGCTATTTTCTCTCTCACAGCACTGCTGTGCCTGGAGCTGGCCAGGGCGCCTTCCTTGCCTCTCTTTGATGCTTCCGTGCTATTCCTGGCCCCTCTCTAAGAAGCCCCGTTTTGGACCTCATGTCATCAGGAGTTGTCATGGTTACCTAACAACTCTGGTGACTTGCTCTCATTCCTTCAAGATTTCAGCTCCGGGCTCACTGACACTCTCCCAATACAGTTTCTCTCAACATTCTCGGTGGTTTCAAGATCCAGGATCTTTCCAGTGCCGTGGCCTATGTTCTTTGACTTTCTCCTCCAATGCTCTTGTTCTCCATCCTGCCCAAGCCACCACTTCCACAGTCATGCCCTTGGCCTCGTCACCACAGTCATTGCCACCCCTCCAAGGTATACCTGCTTACAGACACTGCTCTCCCCTCTGCGTGCCTGGTCTCATTTGGCCTCGAGGCGGCCAGCTCTGTGAGGAAGGTAGTGAGATTACCATATTGCAGATAAGGAAACAGAATTTAAAGAACATATGAAGCTGCTCATGCCCTCCCCCAGCTGTCAGGTGGCTGGGCCAGGGTGCAGGCTGCACACAGCCTCGTGCTGCAGTGCATGCTGGCCTGCCATGTGGATGGCGCCGCCTGGAGCTGCGCAGCGCACAGTGCGAGCACCCTGCCCACGTTGTTCCAAAGTCCATTTCCACCCAACTTTATCCTACAGTCCAGTAATCAGGGCCTTTTAAGTGAGAGCTCCTGAGGGCCGGAGATTTCTTTGTAGCCTCAGACAGTAGCACAAGGCCTGGCACTAGCAGCTGCGCAACAAATGGGTGCAAGATTGAACGCTATCAGAGATGAACTTGAATGTGCTCATCAGCTCTTGAATCACTGGATCCACAGAGGCTCCGCTTGAAGCCTAAAATGGGCGGTTTAAACAAACGAAAGGAAGCCCTGCTGCTCAGCACAGCTGGTCATCAGCTTAGGAAAATCATTAACCCAGGAGGCAGCATAGGCAGCAATACTAATGGACGCCAGGTGTGTCCAGGAAAGGTCAGTGTGCTCTCCGCCAGGAGCAGCCAGAGGGGCTGGTGTCTGAGCGCTCACCACAACCCAGGCTGGATAGGCTGAACACTTTACTGATCGCTCCGGGGAACTTCCTTATGGAAACTGGAACTACCATGACCTCCTTGGGGAGTGAGTGCTGTAAACAGGAAATAATTCACCGAAATGCTCAGCACAGGCTTGGCACAGCGCTGATCTCACTGCTATGAGCAACTAAAAATAGTAATAAATGTGAACTGTTATTCCTAGAAATGATGACAACAAATGAAATTGTGTTGACATTTCCCGAGTAGGAAAGAAATTCATAAATATTGCATTTCATACAAAGAAACCAGGTTCAATTTTCCTCTTATGTGGACACTTCACTGATCAAGACTTTAAAAGGCTAATCTTTAGCCTTTGGGAATGCATATAGATAGAAGAACTATTTGATTGTTTTTCTCCCTGGTGTTCTTCAGCCAGGGCTATTTTTAACTAAAGCAGCAACATAATGATAATCGCCTACTTCAGGTGTCTCCCATCTCCTATTGTTTCTACCAGGAATTTCCAGGGGACCAGCACTGTGTGGGAACCAAATAAAACTTCAAAGGAGACTCCTACCTTCTTGTGCAGAGACTCTGTGTGAAGTCTGTGACTATTATGGTACACAGACAAGATGAAATAGATTAATATTACTAGAAACCAGATCGCAGAGAAAATCATCCTGAATTTTCCAGCTCAATCATGCTCAGAACCAACATGCCTACAAATCTGATGTAGCCCTGAGAGGCTGCCCCGCAGAACTGAGTGCCTTAAAGACCACGATCATTCAGTTATGTGTCGGCTGCTCTCTGGATGCACAAGCCCACCATGGTACCTGGTAGGAAGTAGGTTTTACATTCAGGCACAAAAGAGAGAGAGAGAGAGAGAGAGAGAGAGAGAGAAAGAGAGAGAGAGAGAGAGAGAGAGAGAGAGAGAGAGAGAGAGAGAGAGAGAGAGAGAGAGGAGAGAGGAGGGGCTGGGGAGGGACCAGGGAGGGGATGTGGATAGAAAGACAGATGGATGAAACAGCATAACATGATGCCCTTAGCATCATCTCTAAAGTTATATTAGGTTCTAAAATTAACTCCACCATTATTTAATCATGTGCCTTTGAAAAAATTGCTTAATTCCTATGGGCCTCAGATTCCTTATCTGTAATATAGGGGTAATGTAAGTACTAACTGTACAGTCCTGGTGATATTAAGTAAGAAAATACACACAAAGCACTTACTTGGCCATCAACACGTATGGACTCTGTGCCAAACGCAGGTCCCAGCCCTGGGACTATCTCATCAAACAAAACAGGTAAAAATCCCTTCCTTCATACAGTTTAAATGAATGAACCAATTAGACTGTTATTTAGTACATGTGAAGGTAAGTGTTCTTAAGCAAAACAGAGTAAGGGGGTATGCAAGGGTTTTCAATTTAAATAAGTGATCAGGATGGTCCTCACAGACATGGGAACATTTGACCCGTGACTCCAAGGAGGGAGGGAGGGAGCTTTCCAGGAAGAGGAAATGGCAATGCAAAGGCCCTGAGGCAGGAGTGCACCCGGTGTGCTGGGAGCATAGAGAGGCTGCTGTGGCTGCAGCATCAAAGAGAAAGGGAAGAATAGCAAGAGATAAGGTCCCTGCAGGGAACGGAACATTAAGGTACATTCCTTAGGACCACCTTATAGACCACTGGAGTCTTTACCTCCCCTTTCTTTTAGTGAAATGGGGATCCCTTCAGAGCAGCAGAGGGATACGGTCCGATTCTCCCTTTTAACAGGGTCACTGTTGTGTGGAGGACCTGAAACTTAATTGGGGCACCATGGGAGCTATTGTTTTTTTGTTTGTTTGTTTTTGTTTTTCTAATATATTTTTATTGATTTCAGAGAGGAAGGGAGAGGGAGAGAGAGAAACATCAATGATGAGAGAGAATCATGGATCGGCTGCTTCTTGCACTCCCCACACTGGAGATTGCCCGCAACCTGGGCATTTGCCCTGACTGGGAATCAACCATGACCTTCTGGTTCCTAGGTCGATGCTCAGCCACTGAGCCTTGCCGGCTGGGCAATGGTAGCTGTTGTAAACGCTTAGCAGAAAGTTTCCTTCTTGGGGGTCTTAGGTGAGCTGCTTGGCTCCCTAATGACTTACACCATCTGTTTTCATGGACGGGAGCCAGGAGCTCTGCAGCATTGACTGGAAGGGGTTAGAACTGGCACTGTGATGCTATATGACTCATATCAGAAAGTTCTCCAGAGCAGGGGGACGGCACGTGTGGGGAAATGTGTTACCACTTGAAGTCACATCTGTGAGGGATGGCTCTTCCACAGCCACCAGGCAGCCACCTGTGAGGGGTGCATGTGCTCTCCCCAGTGCTGGTGGTGAGGACCTCACAATAGGTCTGATCCTCTCCTCCTCCTCCTCTTCCCCCTCCTCCTTCTCCTCCTCCTTCAATACCATCTTCTTCGTGTCCATGATAATATCTCATCAATATCAGCAGCAGCATGATTCATCTCTCATTCTGCTGCACCTGTGATAGCACTTCACACGCATGGCCATAACAATCTCCACGGTAACGCTGAGGCCAGGTTACCACTCTCTCCATTTAACCCAGGGAGTAGTGAGGCCCGGAGAGTGTGGGAACCTGCCAGAGGCCCCACAGCTGGCATGGGGCAGAGCAGAATCAAAACACAAGAGTCTGACTCAGGAGTGTGAACCCACAGCCATGATGCTACCTGCCTATAGCTGCTTTGTCTGGAGGCTACTGCCTTTCTTTCAATCTGTTTGAAATGCTGTTAACATGCCCCACGGCATACAGAGAAGGGGAAAGCAAGGTGGAAGGAAAAGGACCAATGGCCACCAGCATGCCCCTCTGGCCTCTCGCTGCCAAGTGCTCAACCACCAGCCCAGGAACGAGCATGTGCAGACAGGAAGAGCATGTGTAGGACAGATGTGGGTGTATTTGCGGCTCCAGCTATGAACAAGGCTTCCCCTGTCATGGGAGGAGGGGAAGGTCCTTCAAAACATCAGTTCCAGAGCAGACCTTCCCACTGCCTTTCCCCAGCTGGGACCCTTCACCTCTCCTTACCTCCACCTTCTTGCCGGAAGGTGAAGGAGGTTATAGTTCCTCCTTCAGAGTCTTGTCACTGAGATTGAATGTGCTAATGCACAATGTAATAGGAAAACCACTAGACACTTCACATTACAAAATCAGTAGACACTGGCTAGCTTCTAGCATTCATCCCCAACATGGCCACCTACTGGTCAGAGTCTTATAACGAGAATTCGAGCTGTGGATCAAAGTGAACAGATGCCTGGCAAGTCTGATGCTGACCTTGGAATGAAAAGGTAGGAATCTGTCTCAGGAATGCTCACTTCCCAGGTCAGGGGCCTGCAAGCATCATTTCATTCAGGCCAGGCCTCTGCCCACAGGGGAGCAGCCCCAGGGGAGCCTTCAAATACTTGTGCTGGCCTTGTACCGGGCATGACCCACTTCCCCAACAAGGTCTGTGTGGCCTAGAGGAGGTATCCACCGTGTTCGGTGTGGCTGGGTCTGCGCAGAACTCAGCTCTGCAAGGCATCCTGCAGTCCTGTATTCCTGTTCTCTTCACCCTGCACGTCAACAGGAAAATGCTCAGCATCACCAATCACCAGGGCAGCACAAAGCACAAACACAGTCAGCTATTGCCTCACACCATTAGGATGGCTTTTCTCAGAAAGACAAGTGATCGGCATTAGTGAGATTGTGCAGTAAAGGGGACCTCGTGCACTGTTGGTGGAATTGTAAATCAGAGCAGCCATTATGGAAAACAGTGTGGAGGTTCCTCCAAAAAAAATAAAATAAAATAAGACTAAAACTACCATATGCTCCAGCACTTTCATTCCTAAGTATATATCAAAAAAAAAATTGAAATCAGTATCTTAAGGGAATATTTGCACCTCCTTATCCATGGCAGCATTATTCACAATAGCCAAGATATGGAAACAACCTATTTTTCCATTAATGGAGGAATATGTATACAGAAGATGTAATACACACACACACACACACACACACACACACACACACACGGATATTATTCAGCCATGAGAGTAAAAGGAAAACTGTCATTTGCAACAACAAGGAGGGAGCATGGAACTTGAGGGCATTGTGCTAAGTGAGATAAGGCAGACAGAAAAAAGCAAATATTGTATGATGTCACTTATATGTGAAATCTTAAAAAACATCACTGAGCTTGTGAATGTAGGATGGTGGTGACAAGGGCTGGGCTCGGGGCAAGGGGGAGGGTTTTGGAGAAATTATATAAGGCACAAAGTTACAACTAGTAGATAAACAACATTCTGGAGCTCCAATGCCAGCACAGTGATTATAGTCAACAACACTATAGAATAAACTTCTAAAATGCAGAGAGACTAACCCTTAACTGTTCTTAACACAAAAAGCAAATGGTAGATAGGTGACATGATAAAGGTATTGGCAAGCGCTACTGGAGTAATCATATTGCAATATATGTATAGCAAACCAATGCCTTGTACACCTTAAACTTACACCATATTCGATGTCACATATATCTCCATTTTTAAAGGAACACATTTACTGTCACCCCACACTGGCTCGCAGCACCAAGCAAGTGCTACAGGGTGGTAGCAGACAACCAATGTCCCTGGAGGAAGGGAATCTATACTACTAAAAGGGTAATATGCTAATTAGACCAGGTTGACTGGCCATCTTCCAGATGTCCGACTTCCTTCTAGACAAATTCATGGTGGTGGGGGCCAAGGCAGGAGCAGTTAGGGTGATCAGGCAGGAAAAGGCAGTTAGGGGCGATCAGGCTGTCAGGGGGGGCAAGATAGAGGCAATCAGGCCAGCAGGCAGAGGGCTTAGGAGCCAGATGTCCCAGATTGCCAGTTGGACATCCCCCAAGGGATCCCAGATTGGAGAAGATGCAGGCCAGGCTGAGAAAGCCCCCACTCCTGTGCACGAATATTGTGTACTGGTCCTCTGGTAAAGAAATAATGGGAGAAAGGAGGAAATTTTGAGCTTTTTATTGTTGTTGTTAATCCTCACCCACGGCTATTTTTCCATTGATTTTTAGAGAGAGTGGAAGGAAAGGGAAGAGTCACAGAGAGAAACATCAATATGAGAGAGACACATGGATTGCATGCTTCCCACATACATCCCAACTATGCCTAGGGATGGAGCCTGCAACCAAGGTATGTGCCCTTGACCAGAATCAACCCTGGGTTCCTTCTATCCACTGAACCCAACCGGGTAGGGTGAAATTTGAGCTTTTTAATAAATAACCCCTGCATTTTTTTTCCACCAAACAAATATGGCAACCCCGTGGGAAAGTGATAATTTCCCAGTCAGGAGAGGAATGTGGATCTCCTGGAGGAACAGGCAGGGCCACTGGGGGGGAGGGGGGAGCCATTGGAAGGGGGGGGAGGGCTTGTCCAGGGTGACTCATCTCCTAGCATATCTACTGGCCCAGCCCCTCCGTCAGTCAGGGAGTTCCTGCTGCTCCCATGCTTCTCCAGACTCCGCGTCCCCCCCCCCCCCAATTCCAAGCACAAATACAGCCAACCACATCACTGCTCGCCGCCATCTGTTAAATAACAAACCAACTGGCACATCTCACCAATTAGGCAAAGACATCTGGGGTTGCAACATGTGACTTACTGCTCTCCAGGATCCGAAAGGTGCTTGTCACCGGCCTGAGGGGATAGGCTGCTTCTGTTCCCTTTACTGGGCAGCATTCTTTCCCTGGGACCCAAGGAAGACAGGCAGCACGCAGGCCAGGGCAGTGGAGCCGAGTGCCCAGCACGAAGTGCAGGCACTTCTTCCTCCCACCTGTCCTGAGGCAGTCAGCAAGGTAGCACTGCATATGTCAGGCATCTGACTTGACACTGGGATTTGCATACGCATGGGGAAAGAGGAATTTCTAAAACTGGTCTGAGGACCGTGGGCACCAGAATCATGGGAGCTTGTCAGCACAGAGGTTCTGAGGCCCAGCCAGCCCCTCTGCATCCGCATCTGGGGGAGACCCACATACCTGCGTATCACCACTCCAGCCTGCTCCCCAGGAGGTTCTTGCAGTTTGACAACCACTCCTGCAAAGCCCTTCTTATCTTCTTAGAAATTGAGGTTTCTTAAAATTTACATGGGCAGAGTGTGTGTGTGTGAGTGTGTGTGTGGGGGGGGGGGGTGGTTCTGGCAAGTAGTGCAGTCACAGAAGGGACCATGCTTCCACCCTCATCCTACCTGGAAGGGAACAAGGCCCAAGCGACATGCTGAGCTGTGTCCTCCCCTAGAGATATGCTGAGGTTCGAACTCCCAGAATCTCAGAATGTGCCCTCCTTCAGCAACTGAATCTCTTTTTTTTTAAAGGAGAGAATTCTTTTTTTTTATTTTAAATATATTTTATTGATTTTTTTCTTACAGAGAGGAAGAGAGAGGGATAGAGAGTTAGAAACATCAATGAGAGACAATCATTGATCAGCTGCCTCTTGCACACCCCCTACTGGGGATATGCCAGCAACCAAGGTACATGCCCTTGACCAGAATCAAACCTGGGAACTTTCAGTCCACAGGCTGATGCTCTATCCACTGAGCCAAACCAGTTTCGGCCAGCAACTGAGTCTTCACAGAGGAAACCAGGTTTAAATGAGGGTGCTGGGTGGCCACCATACCATCCACAATGGCCCTGGAGAAAGGAGACATTTGGACACAGAGCAGAGACGAATGTACCCAGAGGGAGGAGTAAGCACAGACGAGGAGCCGCCTATGAAGAGGGGAGCTCCACCTCAAGGAGCTGCCTGAGCTGGAAGGGGAGGGAGGTGGCCTCGACGCCCTGGTTTCAGTCTCAGTATGCAGCGCTGCGAGGCAGTACCTGTTGGTTGTTCTAAGGTACCAGTGTGGGTTCTCGGTTACTTGCATAGCTGCCTGAGCCAACCAATGCAACCCACAGAGGGCAAGTGACTGCAGCGGGATAGTGGGTGAGGCAGACGCCCACAGGCTCCGGACTCTCTCCTGAGCTCCATCCCTCAGGCACAGCCACATGGTCTCCCTCTGTGCTGCAGGGATGCCGAGCCCTCCAGGATGCAGAGCAGGGACCTTTCCTGCTATTCTCCCAGGGGCAGGCGCCAAAGGGTGCTCGTTACAGGGGTGCAGTCACTCAGTGTCCAGCCTCAGGCCAGGCAGGTGCCACAGGGCAGCAGGCAAAGGGCGAACTGGGTGCCACTGCAGCTTCCGTGTACTCCTTACGGTAACCCTGTTGAAACTCAAAATGGCAGGCAGCAAGCACACCAGGGACTTTCCACACAGCCTTTCCAGCGAACCACGGCCACCCCACGGGTAGCCTGAGGAAGTCTGTGTGTGTATGTCGGGGGGTTGGAGGAGGTGGGCAGAGCTCAGAAAGCTGCCCTGCCACCCATTGTATGGCTGCACCAGCTCTGCTCATCTGTGAAGCTGTGGGTGGGCATTGGGACCAGGCACAGGCAGGATTCGGTCTCACCCATATGTCCTCATACCTTAACGAAGCCAACTCTGAGGACACAGTGACAGAACCATTGGGGGAGGCTCACCCTCTGGACAATGCCTCTCAGTACCATGGCATCCTCCCCTCACAGGCCCTGGGCTCTGCAGCCAGGCCACCGGCTGGGTAGTCAAGGCCCCAACAGGTGCTGCTGCCCAATGTGGAGGCAGGTCTGCTGACTTCTCCCCATTCAGGGACGATGGTCACCCACAACCCTGTGAACAGCTCGCCAGCCTCTGCCGGTGAGGCCCAGGCCGGCGGGAGGGGCCCACTAGAAGAGAACTCATCGGCTTAGCTATCTGGCATTAGGAGCAAAGCAGACTCTTTAGGCCGTGGTCCCTGGCGGTGTGGTGGCTGATGGGGCCAGGATATGGGATTTCTTAGCTGTTTAGGGAGACACCCCAGACAGATGCCAGGAACTCTCTGTGCTCCTTCCCAACACCAGCCTGAGAGCGAGAGCAGCCTCGCGGGGTGGGTGGGGGGCAGCCTGCAGCTATGGGCTCCTCCTGTGGCCACCTGTGCCTCAAAGGCCCCAGGACCCGGGCACTTGTGCCCTCAGGTAACCTCCACGCAGAGAGTCATTTGTGACGAGGATGGAGAGAGAAAGGAGGGAGAGCGTGCAATCAAGTTAATTCTAACGACACTGATAAGAAGACTTGGGGCGCAGCCAAAGGCTCCATTACAGTAATGGCTCTGGTCTCCTCTGTCACCACCTCAGCCGTCTTCTCCCGCCCCATTTGCTCATGGCAATGACCACGGTGCTGGGAGACAAGGACAGCAGGGATGGAGACTGATGCCACGGGCACCCTCTTTTCACCCCCTAGTCTTCATGATCAGTGGTCAGCGCCATGCAGGGCAGCTGCAGGGAGGGAAGCCAATTATGTCCTGACTATAGGAACAGGAGACATGGATGGAATGGGAGCAGGAAACACGGATGGAAGGGGCTGGCCTGCAGCTGCTGCCACCCCTTTCCCTTGGCCAGAGGCCCCATGGCGCCCAGGGTGGCACAGGCCCGCCGTGCTCTGTATGCATGGACCATGGCATCAATGCATCCCTGGAGCGGTGCAGAGTGGCCCTGGTGGACACCCATGTGTATGTAGGAAGCTTTGCCAGGCAGCCCAGGACACGGAGAAAGAATTGGTACAATTTAACCAAAGCCTCCAGGACTAAACCTATGTCCCCTTTTTCGTCTGCGGGTTTTTTTTTTTATTGAGATGAAATTCTTATAATATAAATTTATCATTATAGAGTGAGCAGTTTAGTACATGCAATGTTGTATAATAACTATTTCTGTCTAGTCCAAACATTTCATCCTCCCCAAAGAAATCCCCACCCCATACCCCGCCCTGGCACCTCGATCTGCTTTCTGCTTCCACAGGCTTGACTGTTCTGGGATTTCACTGAAATAGAATCATCCAATACGTGGCCCTTAGGACCTGCTTCTGTCACACAGTGTGTTTCTGAGGTTCATCACATTGCAGTGCTTGTCACAACTCCATTCCTTTCAATGGCTCAGTAATGCTTCATTGTATGGATATGCCAAAGTCTGTTTGTCTGTGTCTGCTGATGGGCATTTGGGCTAAATCTACATTCCTGATTGGACCCAGAGTTCTCAAAGCCACCTTCCCCGCTTGGACCTGCCTCCCAGGTGGGCCCAGCCTATCTCTCCTGCAGACTCTGTTCGGACAGCTCCCCGGCCATGATCTTACAGCCACGTAATGCCACACGCAACATGGCCTCTCCAAGGAGCACGCCCGCCCCATGAGGGGTGCCTCTGAGAAAGGTGCAGGTGCCCACCCTGAGGATGGCACCTATAAGCCTCTAGGAAAGAGATGTCAGCAGATCAGCTGTCTTCAATCTGGCCCCAATTTTACGACCCGGAATTGTCAATCAGTGAGCATTTGGAGAAAGTTATTTCACTTGAACTACTGTATTTGGTATATTCCTTTCAGGTGCGGCATTCTGTCCCGCCCCGCACCGGAGAAGAGCTACTCGCCAAGCCCAGCCAGGCACCTCCCAGAAGACCATGCCATGGGCAGGATCCGGTCTTATCCAGGATGCCCTCACCGGGTGCCCGCTCCAGGCCAACACCACAATGTACCAGAGGTTGCAGTGATTCACAGACACGCCTGAGTAGCGAGCGGCCTGGAAAAGGAGACGAATGTGGAGGACTCACGGTAAGAGGGAAGACAGACCCTGAGTCTCACAGGGGCCCGGAGCCCAAGACTGGGAACCTTCTTGGCAGGCTTCTCAGAAGCCCTGGCCTCAGAGATGGCCAGGGGGGAGTGCTTCCTGAGGGAGGGGACTGTGGGCATGAAAGCATGAGTGTGTGTTTGCTCTGGTCCCCAAGGGGACACTCAGCTCAGCACCCAGAGGGGCTAGAAAGGTGCGTGGGCATCAGGCTATGGTGTCTGTCCTAAAGTACGAACAAGTTTGGGACCAGAGGAGGAGGGATCAGAATGGGCAGAGGCTGGAGGCTGGGAGGCCCAGCAGGAGGCTGTGGCAATGGCCCTGACCAGACCCTGAGGAGCTGACCCCAGGCACATGCAGTTTCTCTGCAGGAAACAGGTTGAGAACAGCAATCTTGGTGCCCGCTGGCGGGCAGGCCCTGCAGCGTGGATGCAGTGCTCTATGCAAAATTGAGAAAAGCAGTGGGGAGCTGATGGGAATGGGAAGCTGGAGTCCTCCACCCACCCCTGTAGGCAGCCACAGGGCTATGGACAGAAATGAACTGCGTCAAAAAGACATTTCAGACCCTAGCCGGTTTGGCTCAGTGGATGAAGCATCAGCCCATGGACTGAAGGGTCCGTGTTTGATTCTGGTCAAGGGCATGTACCTCAGTTGCAGGCTCGATCCCTGGCCCTGGTTGAGGTACATGCCAGAGGCAACCAAGCGATGTGTCTCTCTCACATCCATGTTTCTCCCCTCCCCTCCAACTCTCTCTAAAAAGCGATGAAAAAAATATCCTCGGGTGAGGATTAACAATAAGAATAAGACATTTCGGAGTAGGGTGACTAGAGTACTCAGGAATGAATTGCTGCGCCCCCCTCAGGCCCAAACCAGGAAATTATCAAAGGCAGTTTCCCAGAGTCCAGATCCTCTTTCCCTCCTGAGCCTGGGGAGCACCTCTCATGCTGACACCCAGCTCAGAGCAGCTGTCCGCAGCCACTGAGGCTCACCAATCCTGTGGCTGCCTGGCCATATCCTCCCAGACAGAGCGGCTGACCTGCGGGCAGGTCAGTCCAGCCGCGCCTCGGCCCTCCCTGTGCTGCCACGCGTTTGCCCCAGGGATGCCAGCCTCATCCCCGGCCTGGATGCCCATTCCGGGTGCTGGGAGATGAATTATGTTTCATTTATATCAAAGAAGCAATCTCGGAGCCCATTTGTGATCAAATTTGCTGTCAGAGGAACTTTGCTTTATCTCATTACATCTGATATCTTCTGGCTTCTTGTCCTTGAGACTATTAAAGTTTAATGTCAAATTCAAGATGAAATGAAATCTTTGCTGTATCATCTCATCAGACCTGAGCATTCCCCCTTCCATCTAAGAATCTTTGACAACTAATTACAATGGGCAGTGGGGGGGGGGGGGGGGGGGGAAAGCCTGCTCCCCTCCCATTTGTTGAAAACACGAGGATTTGAGGGTTGCCAATGAGCATTGTGGTGGTGGAGCACACGGGGAGGCGCTTGAACCCATTCAGCTCCTCTCCTTTGTTCCTTCACCCAAATGCATCACCCTCTTGACCAATGGCACCTGCTCTCACCCCTGTGAGACAGCACCCCTGTCCCAGGCACACAGTGGAGGTAAGAACTCCCCGGCTGGCAGGTGGCCACGCCTGGGGAGCTTCCAGGCTCTGCCAGGCTCTGCCAGCTCCCCTCTCTCAGCCTCAGTTTCCTCAAATGTAAAATGATATGGTTGGCTAGAATCATGAACTTCATTTACGGGCCAGGAGGGAACCGGGGTGAGGAAACAGCTGCGTGTGAAGCAGCAGGGCAGCGGGCTATGGCAGAGACAAGTACATTCCTATCAGAAGGCATTTGACTTAAAAAAGTGAGCGTGGGAAACTCGCGTCTGTAGGAAATTACATATCACACAACCCTGAGACTGTTGATTCCGGAGGCTCGTTACTGCCTCCAGCCATGGACACAGGCTCCAAATGGGATAAGCTTTTCCTGGAACGGAGCTGGCGTGCTGAACAAAGGACAGAGATCAGTTCTGTGCACACAGAGCTGATGGAAGGCTCAGCAACACTCGGTCAGAACACCCAAAAAGCAATGTCTAAAACAAGGGAGTGGGGGTTAAAAAAGAAAAGAAAAAAAAAGCTTTGTAGTACAATGTATCAACAAGTTCATTTATTCATCCAGCACTTGCTAAGCTTTTCTTGTGTACACTTCCACTGTCCCAGGTATGCAGGATGGAGCAGTTAATAAGAAAGACAAAACGTGTGACCCTCATAGAACCTACACACTGGGGAAGAATGACAGCAATAAGTAAGTAATTCACTGGTTCTAGTTTACAAATTCTTAAAGCGGAAGCAGTCAGAGTGCTGAGGCTGCTGGATGCTGTGGTGGCTCGAACCCTGGCTCTGCCACAGCCACCTGTGACCTTGGGCAATTGCCGACTTCTCCAGCCGTTGTCCCCTCATCCACACAGTGGGGACTATTGTATTTTGGTCCCGACCTGGAGGGTTTGGTGGGTTTGGTGAAGGGTCTGCACACAGGAAGTGACCACATCTACTGGCACAACCCTATTTCTGCAAAGCCTGGAGCACGGAGCACTGATCACAGCCTGGTGCCCCATGCCCCCCAGGAGTGCCCTGGGGCTGCACTCCCAGCAGGCCCACAGCTCAGGACCCGCTGCTCTGCCAGGGGAAGCTGGGATGACTTCAACACACTCAGCTGATCTAGGATTTGCTTCTCAATAATAATTTCTCCGTTTTCTTTATTCACCCATCTCTTGGCCTAAGCATCTTCAGGGAAGTTCTTCCTGAAATCCAGCCCCTGGCATTTCTATAGCAACCAAAGCCCCGGCTTCTACTATTCTCAGTAAGCAGAGAGCATCTTGAAACCCAGTCTCAGCCCTTCTATTCTTGCAGGGGTTGGGGATGGTGAGAGAAATAACAACCCAAAATGTTTCTTTTGAAGTCAGGATACCTGGGTGCAGAGTCAACACTTACTTTCACAACAGCCCTATAGACACCACCCACCCATTACACCGATGGAAACTTCCAGGCATGTTCAATCACCACCCAAGGCAGCCCAGTGGGCCAGCGACAGAGCAAGCCATGAACGGCATCAGCTGGCCTCCAAACACGCTGTACTGACTCATCATCCTCTGGGTGACACACACCGGTTCAGGGTGCGACACAGCCAGGGAGACTGAGCCCCACAAGCAAGCACTCCATGGCTTATGGGTCTGGGTTTGTGTCCCTCAAGAGGCAGTGCCTTGGAAGGCTGTGTTTATCCAGGGATGAAGCTGCTATTTTGGGGGGTTAAGTTTTGGGTTGTGTGGTTTGGTTTGTTGGGGGCAGTTTTGCTGTGAATCTGCTCCATAGTAAACTTCCATGCTTTGCAGCAGATTTGATTTCTGGAAAAAGGCCAAGCTCATTGGGAGCCAAACCCCGCCAATAAGGAGCAAAATAACTGCTTGCTGACAACAACATGAAAATTAAATGCCCGTTGTTTGACTCTAAAGAAAAGAGATGAGTTTTACCCTTTGGCTCCTAAACCTCCTCTGAATGTAATTCCAGTAAAGAAGTTCCCAAAATGCGTTGAACCGTGGTGAGGTCTTGGGAATAAAACAGCACGGCAAGGGGAGTCAGGCTTGGAGGACATCTAAGATCGCTAAGCTCTAGATTTCAAACCAGCAGACACGGAAGGACTCCAAGTACGTGCAAGACAACTTCCAGACACTCTGTAGCTAAACAAAAACAAAATCCTCAAAGAGCTTCCAGTTCTCGGAGAAGAGGAGAGGGGAGGATGCCTATAGCAAAGCAACTAATACCCAGGACACAAAGCAGACCATGAGGCCCACTCCCACCTCAAGAGGGCTGGGGGAGGCCTCCGAGGGAGGGAGGGGCCTCTATCTGGTGGGAAGCAAGAGGTTTTGTGGAGGAGGCAGCCTTGAGCTGGGCCTCAGAGCAATGCTTCCCAACCTTTCCATGACGTGGCACACACAGGAAGGGGTAACAGCGGCTGGCTGGCTGGGACAAGGGCCTAATGCTGCTCAGGCAGGAGCAAACTGGCCAGGAGGGCCTCAGGGACTCCGTCCAGCTGGCTGCCCTTGACTCAGAGACACCAACACTGCCCTACACCCCAGCTGGGAAGCCCTGCCTTAGGGAAGGAGCAGAACTCCCACAGATGGGTTGCAAGTTCAAAGGCACAGGGCAGAAAGGTGGTAAGTGCTGGGTGTGTTCTGAGTGAGGCCCATAAGCCCTGGTAGGCAGGTTGAGGCCCGTGCCATGGGGCCGTGAGGGCCACGCCTTAGAGTTTGGAATTAATACCACAGCCAACAGAGGTCCTTTGAGAGCCACTGGTGTGTGTGGGGCTGGTGTGTTTGAGAAACAAAGGCAAAGGCAAAACCTCAAAACTTCTTACAATTCACTTCAAAACAGCCATAAACAATAGACTTTAAACAAACTGATAAATCCCCTGAGCCAGGAGCCAGGCCTTCTCCTGCTTCCAGTTAGCAGGGGGCCCTGCTTAGAGAGGAAGGCCCAGGGGACTCAGAAATAAGATGAAAACCTCCGGGCTCCAGGTCTGGTTTGTTTAATGTTGCGACACTAAAGTCAACACCAGTGTTTCCTCAGGGGCCAGGGCCCGCAGCCTAAGCAGGCCGACTCCCGGTGTCTTCTCTCCCGCCCGTGCCCGCGTGAGGTGCCCCTGCTGTGGCCTGTGCTGACTGAAATGAGAGCAAACTCTGTGCATGCGTGGCACAGAGCCAGGCACAGAGCCAGGCACACAGCCCTGGTGAGGGGGCACAGGGCTGACACAGGCTGAGGGAGAGCAGGTCCAAGATGGTGTGAGCGTTGCCATGGAGATTTAATTCTCCACTAGACGCAAATCCCATGCAAAAGGCCAAGAATGGCCGTGTTAGGTCAAAACCAGAACATGAACTGGGGGAAAAGATTGCTTTTCAAGAGAACCAGACAATTAATCCAGCAGAGGAACCGCCCCACGGAGAGAACATTACAGACAGCTCCTGTCAGGAATCCTGATTCTGCCTAATCCAGCCCTGAAGTCGCCCACAAGTGCTGTTTCCTTGGGGAAGAGAGGGGAGGTGAGAGGTCGGGAAAATGTGCCTGCAGAGGCGGGAGAGGTGTAGAACTTGGGCTGTGTTCAGAGGAGCTGCGAGTGTCTCCCCAGGAATTCTAACGAGGAGCAAAATTAGGTACATGACCCAGGTGGCTCAGGTCAGTGCCTTCCAACATTTTTTTTAAACTAAAAATTCTGAAATTGTCCAAAACACCATTTTCTTAGGCCTAAATCTAACAGAAGAACAGGAATCTGGGCTCATGGCTGGCAAGTGCAGCCGTGATGGCGGGAGCCTCTCCTGTGGGAAGGATGTCCGACCGCTGGCTTAGGCCCGATCCCCGGGAGCAGGCCTAAGCCAGCAGGCGGACATCTCCCCAAAACTCTCAAACTGTGAGAGAGCACAGGCCAGGCTGAGGGGATCTCCCCCGCTCCCCCAGTTTATGAATTTTGTGCACCAGGCCTTTAGTATATATAAAGAATCCTGGACAGGTAGAGAGGAGATAGACTTTTGTCCAGTCTGGAGTTGTATGACCCAGTCCAAATGCTTTAAGGAAGGGGATTCTGGTGTGCCATGCTGACCCAATGGCCCATGAATGTGAGCAGTGTCTCTAAACCAACACCCTGTAACAGTTTGTTCAGCATCTGAAAGGCTGAGCCCTCAACACATGCCTACCTACTTAGCTAACCTGAATCTCTGCAGCCCAAGGAGATGGTCTTCCTTGTTGCTGCAGTTTCTCAAGCATGTCCCTGTGGGGGAGAGGACACTAAAGCACCCTATTCCAAGTGACTGAGGGGCAGCCCTTGGTATTTCTATTGTCATTTTGATCCCAAGTGATTTTGATCCCTTTACCTCCCTCTGTGGCTGGGCAGGAACCCGCATTAAAAGAAGCTGGTACAATGAAAGGAATCTCTAGTGAGGCAGCAGGATGGGCCTGGCACAGCCCCCTGACATCATGGGACACTGTGGGTGGCACACTGCCCTGCCTCACAGGTGACCCCACCAGCCAATGATGTTATGGTCTCCATCTCCCTAGATGCAGGAGAGAGCCCCACTCTGCCTCGCCGAGCGGTCCTCTGAGAACCCACTCTCCCACCCTTCCCAGACCACCCCCCCACACATTTTGTGTGGACTTTTTTGTGTGAGGAAATGCTCCCAGCACACTGTGATGAAGGGGGTGACAAGAACGTATTACTGTGTGAGAGTGTTACTGAAACACAGAGCCACAGTGACAGAAAGAAGGGAAGGACAGTAAGATGATGCACCGCAAATACTAATAGTGGTGTGTCCAGGTAGTAGAATATGCATGAATTTTTTTCTTTGTGCTTTTCTGTGTTTCCCACGTTTTTGGCCATGAATATGTATTACTTTGTAATCAGAGAAAGGACAGCACGCGGTAATTTCAGAAAGGCTTTGTGGGCTTCCTACCCACTTGGGCTTGGTGCTCTTACAGATTTCATGGAAAATGCACAGTCCTTGCCCTTCAGAGCTCCTCACCCCAATGCACTGCCAATCTACCCAGAGTCCAGAGACATTCCTGGGGAGCCATAGGACTGCCCTTGGCAGGAGACCCATCAGGAAGGAGGGGGCCCTGCGGGGTGATGGTCCCGGTGCAGGATGGGGGTGATGGAGCCCTGACAAAGTGGATGTTTCCTGGGAACTGGCACTCCCTTCGCCTCTCCTTCATCAACTCAGGGCACCCTTGGTCTTCCTGAAGGCAGCCTTGCCCATGAGATCGAGAGAAGCCATGGGGTGTGCTGGTGCCCCACCTAGCAGGGCCTGGCTCCCCACTGGAGAACTCAGCACTCCCTCACTGGAGAAATCATCACATGCTAAGGGCTCTCTCTCTCCCTCTCCTTCTCTTCTCCCCCTCTCTCTCCATGGGCTTGTAAGTGAACTGGAATGAGTTCAGTGAGACTGAAAGGAGGCAGAAAGACAGTATCTTGATTTGAATCAGAGGTACAAAAACATGGCAAGTCTCTGGATCCTAATATCCCCTTCCCCTTCCTCCCTGTGTGGGAAGTAGCCTGCGCTTCTGAAGGTAGGCCCGTGGAGAAAGGGGCCTGGGAGCAGCACCAGGCCAGGGTGGGGAGTCTTCCCTCCGCACTGAACCCAGGGAGGAAAGGCGAGCCGTTCTTCTACTTGAGAGATAAAAACTGTAGCTGCGATCTTTGGCATTCCTGAAGCTCCTTCCCACCCCCACAGCTTTTATGCAATACATCCTATTCAACAGGAGGGAAATGGAGGCTCAGAGGGTGAAGCAGAGGCTGGGGGGGGGGGGGGGGGGGGGGGGAGTGGCATACCCAAGGGCGTGGACTGACATAGCTAGCTCTGTAGCCTAGGAGTCCCCAGAATCAGGCTTCTCTCCCCAGTGCCTGCTGGGTAATTTACATGAACCCACTTACCTCTTTGAGCTTTGGGGAGCTTTGCCAGGGAGCATCAGGGATCTCTGAGAGGCCAGACTCACCCTCAGCCCTCACTCTGTGGGCCGACCCCTAGCAAGTGTCCAATCTTATCCTGCCGAGCTTGAATACAGTCACTCCTTACCATAAAAAAGACACCATTCTGAGGTCCTGACAAAGAACCCTCTGCCAGGGTCCTGCTCTACCAGCCCAAGGGACAACTGCATAGCAGTGCCATGCCTCTCAGAGCTCAGTTTGCACCAGATGCATTTGTGAAAATTAGAATGGAGCGCCCCCTCCTGGCAGATGTATGTAGATGGATTTCAGTTCTCACTCAACCCAGGGGTGCCTTGAGCCTCATCCCCCAGGACATAGTAGCCACCCTCCTTCTCCCCCATCCCTACTCCCAGGCACACTCCTAACCCTTTTCCCTCAAGCTCCCCACTGGTGATCAGGGTGTCTCCCCGCCGGCACCCCTAGCCAATGGTCTCCATTGGACTTCTAACTCCCTATGCAGAGCTGATGAAACCTCATTCCTAGGAGAAGCTGAGCACTTTGCTCGTCCTCTGGGCACCCCGCCCACCCCCTTGGAGAGCTCCTTTATGCTCTATTTTTAGTTTCTTGATTGCAAGTGAGAAGGGAGAATCAGAGTTCCAGGAAATGGCAATAACCAACCCAGAAAAATGGACAGCAGCGAGCAGCGTTGCAGGGGGTGGGGGGAGGAGGTTACTCATATTGGAGGCCAGAGGGGTGCTGGGCAACAGGGAATCTCCACTCCCCAGGGGTGGGAAAGAAGGAGGGCAGGGGCTGCCACCCACCCCACCTCCAGACCAGCACAGAAAAGGGTTCCCTAAAGCCAGAGGACCCTGAGAGGCACTAGCCCAGCCCTCCTTTCCGCCAGCTGGGCAGGGCAGGGCTGAAGCAGCAGCTCCCTTCTCTGGCCAGGCACCAGGAGACCATGCCCTCTCTCTGCCTGCGGGCAAAGAGCGAGGGGATCCCTCCCCCCAGCCCAGCCCAGCCCAGGCTAGGCCAGGCCAGGTTCAGCTTGAAGCCATTCAGCCTGGCCTTCCCTCCTTGGTGGGCCCTTGGCCTGCACCAGATGTAACATCCCCTGCAGAGAGCAGACAGGAGGTGCAGGCAGGAGCTCCCCCCCTCATCCCCCCTATTCCCCCCCCCCCCCCCCCCCCCCCCGCGTGCGCTGCACTCTTATCCTAAATGAATGAACTGGCAGTTCCGAACTGCGGTGCAATTGGCAGTTATTGCTGGCAGTTTATCAGTATTAACTGATTAGGCCCGGATGATGGATCCCCTGTCGCTCCGCCAGCCGCCCCACATCCTGGCCACTGTACCCTCTACTGCCCCCAGTAGTGCAGCCAGACTGGGTGCCTTGGAGGTACCCTGGCCCTGCCTCTGCCTCCCGCCTGCCCCAGTCCTTCTTTCCCAGGCTCCCCACTCCAGGCGCACTCCTCCCCCCAAGAGAGACAGATTTAAATAAATAAAACAAAATTCAAATGAGGACACTAAATCTCCCCGGCGTTTAATTGATGATCATTATGCTTGGGAACCTAAACTCTTTTAATTTCACTGCGGTGCAGGGAGATGAATTATAGAATTACAGTCACCAATTATCAATCACGCCTTTGCTCCCAGTCTCGCCTGCCCAGCGCTCGCCTCCCTCTCCCCGGCCAGGGGGTGAGAAGCAGGATGATAACCTTGGAAGCAGGAGCTTCCCAGGGGAGACCGGGGGAAGTCAGGGGGGTGCCCCTGGGGTCTCTGTTTCTCTCTCTGGCTGCCATCACTCCGTTTCTAGCACGCTACCTTTCCACTGACATTTTTTTTTTTTTTTTTAAGCAGCAGAGAAAAAAAAACCTTTTTCATCTAGATTCTAGACCTTGGCATTTAATTCATTTTGTACAGGGTAAGATGTACTGGTAGCTTCTGCCCCACACTGGCCAGGATTCCAGCAGGAACTTCTGCCCCAACCCAAGCAGCTGCTGCCATGCCCCCTTCTCAGGAGGCTGCCTGCTGAAGAAGCACTGAAGGGTCCAAGGCAGGCCTGAGAATGCGGCCCCACTGAGCCCGACTGAGCCCCACTGCACCTTACTGCACCCCACGGCACCCCACTGCACCCCATGGCGCCCCATAGCACCCTACTAAGCCCCACTGAGCCCCACTGCGCCCCACTGTGCCCCACTGAGCCCCACTGAGCCCCACTGCGCCCCACTGAGCCCCACTGAGCTCCACTGCCTGAGCTGAGGAGCTGGGGCTCCCCCACCAGGGCCTGATCCACTGTCTCACCGGGCTGTCCTTCACATGAAAATAATAATAATAACTTGAATAATAATCTCCACCAACTCTGTGAATGATTTGCATTTGTATAGAGCTCTGCAATTTACAAAATACTTTCATGTGCATTATCTCATTTGATCCTCCCAATAATCCTGAGAGAGGTGGCAGAGCAGGTATTTTTGTTATTCAAATGTTTATTCACTCATCCCTCTACCATTTATTGAGTTTCTACTTTGTGCCAGGCCCAGGAGATACAAAGTCAAGAAAAAAGGAGGCCCCCTTTTTCACAGAATCCACAGTCTGCTGGGGAGACCAGCTCAGGGAGCAAAAATTAAAAAGCCTAAGGGACCTCGTGTGCCACTTCCTAGGAGGAACAGGGGCCCAGAGAGGCTGTGCCACTGACTGCAGCTGAGTGACAGAGTTGGAATCAGGCCCAAATCCACCTCATTGGCCCGCCAGGCTCCACAGATGTGCTCCCCACCCCACCCCCACCCGCAAGTTATTACGTTGTCATCATTGTCTTCACCTGGCCGATTTTTTTTAAGTGTCCATAGAATTTATTTCAAGCCTTGGGTCCCCCAAATGATCTTCATTGGTAAACGTCACAGGTTAGGAGCAAAAAGTTGGGAGCCTCCGACACCAAACTCTCAAGGTCAAGAGCACAGCCCCACACAGAGGCCTGGTCCTCTCTGGGCGCCTGGCACCTGGGGGTCCTTCCTGTGAGAGGCTGTGTGGAAGCTTCTGGTCAAGTTCTTATGGTTGATTGATGGGTGCACTGGCTGGTTGGTGGTTCATAACACCCTGTTTTGTTCCAAAAAGGATCTGAGGTGGAACAAGAAAGGCATCCTCTCCTGCAGAGCTGCTAGGCAGAAGCTTGGCTTGCCCGCCAGTCATTATTCTATCCACCTAACAGTCCCAGCCCCAGTGTTTATCTCTGGTTGGCGGTCCAGTGCTCACAGCTCCCTAACCCCCACCCTCCCAGGCCCTCTGACTGCAGGTGGACAGAGGTGGAATTAACCTTGGCCAGTGCTAGCCTCAGCCCTACCTCCAAAGAGGGCGGGCCCTCAGGTTCCCTGTGCTGGTGACTGAGGCAAGAGGCCACTCTCACAGAGCCAGGCCAGCGGCTTGGCCACTTTGCAGAGCTGAGTGTCTCCAAGAAGAGGGCCTGTAGGGATCACAGCCTGGGGCAGAGCCCAGCAGTCTGCTGGCCAAAGCCGGGACAGCTCTATCCTGCCCCCAGCTGGCTTCCCTGGGCTCTGGGCCACTGGCCTCCAGCTCTGGGCCAGGCACCCAGCCATGCCAGGGAGCCACGCTATGCTGGCATGGAGCAGCCCTGTGCCGTTCTGCCAGGCCTGGAGGGCTGAGGGAAGCAGGGCACTGTGGAAGTGATGTCTCCATCCTCAGGTGGTCCTGGGGACTGCCTTCCAAGCCACACCCACTCCAGGGCCCAAGCTCCCCCACCAGGGAAAGCTCATTTTTTATCTCCAGCAGCTCCTGCCGTCCCGCCCACGGCACCGCATTTTGTTCCCAAGTCTAACTGCATTCGAGTCCTGCCTCTGAGCTTCATCCCCGCCTGCCTTTTACTCTGTTGGCCTACACCAGTGGTCGGCAAACTCATTAGTCAACAGAGCCAAATATCAACAGGACAACGATTGAAATTTCTTTTGAGAGCCAAATTTTTTAAACTTTCTAATGCCACTTCTTCAAAACAGACTCGCCCAGGCCGTGGTATTTTGTGGAAGAGCCACACTCAAGGGGCCAAAGAGCCGCAGTTTGCCGACCACGGGTTTACACACATCTCTCCTACCTGCAAAACTTCAACTACCATCTTCTCTGGGAAGCCATCCTGGCTGCCCCCCACCACCCTACAAGTTACCTACACTCCTCCAGCCTCTGGCCTGGCACAGGCCCGTCGCCCCTTCTCACCCTGTGTTAGGCAGGCAGTCTGTCCCTCTCGCTGCTCCTTCTCTGGGCTCTGAGCACTTTCGAGGCTGGCTTGTTTCCGTGGCTCCTGTGTCCTGGTGCCATGACCAGGCTGAGCATGAACCACCAGCTGTGAAACTGAGTGTGAGCCCTGGGCCAGGGTGCCAGCTCTCCAGGGTGCCCAACTTCCTCGGCGTTAGCGCTGCAATCCTCTGCCCTCGGAAGTCCCGGGTCCCTGGCTGGCTGGCTGGCTGGCAGCTCTTCTCTGAGCCTCTCCCTGGGGCCTGAAGGCTGCAGGCCTCACACAGTGTGGGATCTCTCTCAGGGCTGGTCACTATGCCATGTGTCTCCAGGGAGCGGGGCTCAGCTCGCTGTCCAGCTTACAGGAGTGGCTTTGACCAGACTGATGGAGGGATTCGGAGAGTTCCAGAATGCATTCCGAGGACTGGGGCTTGCCAGAGCGGGCCCGAGGCCTGGAGAAATGGAAGGCCTGTCCAGGATGACCTGGGAGACTGAGACATTGCGGGGTGACATGGGGACACGCAGGGAGTCCTAGACCATGACACAGGCTTCCCTGGGAGCCACGCTTCTGCCCTGAGACCCAGAGCATGCGGGTAGAGCTGCCCGCTGCCTCCTCCAGGCAGGGGCACAGCTTATACTACCTTTATTTAACCCTCCCAGCAAGCCTGTGTCACAGACAGAACTGACGCCTGGAGACCTCAAACAATGTGTCTGCTGTCACCCAGCTCATGGCGCTGCTGGCTTCAAACCCGCGGCCTCTGGCTCAGGAGCCCAATCCCTTCCATGGAGCCGAGCCCCGCGGCCCAGGCCCCTCCAGGCCCGGCTCCCTCTGGCTCTCCGGGCAGATGCCAAGTGCGCCCTGCTGCGGGGTCAGGCACTCAGCACAGGGAAGGAAGGAGGCAGAGGTGCAGGCTGAGGGCACCCACTGGAGGGAAGACTGGCCAGCAGGGTGGGGTGGGCCCTGTGGGCACCCCCCTCTGAGCCAGGCTCAGGGCCAGGACACAGGGCGGTGACAGTGTCACAGCGGAAGCTGCCTTGTTCAGACGACAGGCAGAGAAATGTCGTGGGAGGAAAGCAGAACAGAAAGACGCAAAGGAGGAATGGCACAGCCTTCAGGGAGGGCACGTGGAGTCCAGAAAGGGCATAGGTCCTGATCGCCCCAGGTGTGAGTTTCCGGCCACCTGCTGATTTCTTCCACCGACACCCCTTCAGCTGCTCTGTGGGCTGCTCCCCAGGGTGCCCCACCCACCTCACAGACCTCTATCCTCTAGCCTGCCCACAGGCAGCAGAGAATGAACATCTGCTCCTAGCAGAGCCCATTGAATGGCCTCACCCACCATCCACCTGGCCCCGGCACTGGTCAGAGGCTCCCCGCCAACCTCGCACCAGGAACCTGCTGCTGGAGCCGGCCCGGCGGGCCCACTGCTTGGCTTTGCCCTGCCTCCTGAATGCAGGGTGCTGGCAGTGGCTCAGCAAGAACAGGCCTGCCCGGCCCTCTGGGCCCCCCTCCCCTTGTGAGCCAGCTTCAAAGGTGACAGAGGAGTTCATAAGCACCAGGCCGGGCCACCTGCTGTGCCCACCCCGACTTCTCCCGCCCAATCTGCCTGGCCCAGACCCCCTATCTTCATTGCAGCCTCCAATAGCTGTGCCATTTCTCCCCTAATTACAAATATAACAGCTGACAGACACATCCAGAGCTCCTCCCCCTCCCCTTCCCCCTCCCCCACCCCAGCTAACAGCCCCTTAGCACAGATCCCTCTCTCTGCTGCCCTCGCCCATATTTCATGGAATGGCCTCAAAGTGCTCTCCCTCCCGCCTAACCTCCTGCTTTTCAAGGCGACAGCTTTGTGAAAGCGGAGGGGGAAATAAAGCCTTTTACTAAAATGTCACTGGAGGGGAGGGGGTGGGGGGCGTTCTAATAGGCCATCCAAGGCTGCTTTTTTTTTTAAGTGTGATAAATTTGGCCTGTCTTAAAAAGACAGCTCAGTGTTGCTTATCAACTGTGATTTGACCAGATAGCAGTTTCAAAAAAACAGACATTGGTCCTTTTATAATAAATGAAAGCAATAAAACCAAGAGCTGGGCCAGAACCGTAATTAAGAATTGGGAGCTGAAAGCGGTGGGTGTGCCAGCGGAGGGCAGAGTCAGCCTCTGGGCAGGAGGAGGGGGCTGGACCGCTAGCATCCTGGGGGGCAGCCCCCCATCCGAACGGGGGGCAGCGGTTTTGTTACCCAGGGAGAGGGGGCCCTGTGTTCCACTCCCCCTTCCTTGCCCCCTCATGTTGGGAGACCTCCTGCCTTGGGCAGATGGGCCTGGTGGCAGGACGGTCATGGGGAGGATCATCACCCACTGCCCAGCCCAGCAAACGCCTCTTTAAATGCAGCTGGAAACGCCCTCCGCGCTGTCTGTGCACAATAAACACCCGGACTCGCTTCCTAAAGAGCTGTCTGTCTACCACAGACTCCATCTCAAGCGGCTGCTCTGCATCCCTTTTGGCTTTATTAAAACTGATTTTCTATTTGCACTATAAAAATGAATCTGATTAAATTTCCATTTTCCCCAAAGAGAGGGCTCTCTCTCCTCTCTCCCTCTCTCTCCCTCCCTCTCTCTCCCTCCCTCTCTCTCTCTCTCTCTCTCTCTCTCTCTCTCTCTCTCCCCCCCTCCTTGCCTTCCTATCTTTGTCCCCTCCCACTCTCCTTCTCCACTCCTTTCTCTTTCCCCAAAAAAAAAGGATTCTTAATTATTCTCCCTCCTCATCCCTCTGTTATCCTCCCCCTACAAGGTTCCTATTACAGTTGCCATGGGGATGGCCATGGATGGTGCTCCCTGGGGCGGCAGCAGGAGGACCCAGGCCATCTCCCAACCACACCTTATGAGGAGCCTGCTGCTCAGGGAAGGCCCTGTGCCTGGAGGGTGTCCAGAGCTGCCCACCTGCTCTGTGTGCTGTAGTTCTGACAAAGCCAAGGTTCCAGGTTCAATCCTCCCCTTGGCCACTTAGGCCTTCATTGTGTCAGGGCCCTGCTGTAATCCTGTCACATGGCCAGACTGTGTGTGACGAAGGCCCTGAAGGACGGGGTGCCTGCCACTATAGTAGCTGTCTTAGCAAACACGCTTCTCCTTTTGCATTTTCACTTATCTCTCATTGACAATAGAGACCTCATGTCGGTGTGACAGTGACAGCTAGCACTCATTAAAGGCTCGCTATGGTGTGCCCTGCTCTTCATCATCCTTACACTCGCTCTCCGAGGGAGACGACGGCTCAGGGATGGGCTCCTGGGAACAGGGGACCGGGCGGGCCAGCTCAGAGCCTGTGCATGGGCCACTCCACACCCCACCTCCCAGGAGAGAGGACCCTGTTTAGAGACAAGCCCCGAGTGCTCAGGGGTTCGCAGAGAAAGGCTCAGGCAGCAGATCTGCGGGCGAGAGGATGGGCTGCCCTGCCAAGGCCACCTCTCTTCAGTTTCCTGGCTCACGGGGTGCCACTGCCTCCAGGCCCCAAAGTGCTGGCCGAAGCTTGGACCCGCTCCCTCCCCATGGCACAGTGGAGGCAGCCTGGCATTTTTCAGCAAATGTAAATAATGAGAGCTAATATCAGTGACAGACACCACGTGACTTCCCTCTGCTTCTCAGCGCCTGTGTGTGCATCATCACCAACTTACTAGTGAAGAAGGGAAGGGAAGGGAAGGGAAGGGAAGGGAAGGGAAGGGAAGGGAAGGGAAGGGAAGGGAAGGGAAGGGAAGGAAGGGAAGGGAAGGGAAGGGAAGGGAAGGGAGGGGAGGGGAGGGGAGGGGAGGGGAGGGGAGGGGAGGGGAGGGGAGGGGAGGGGAAGGGAGGGGAGGGGAGGAAGGAAGGAAGCCTTGAGCAGGCCGGGCTGGGTCTTCCTTCCTTCCTGCCTGCCTTCCTTCCTGCCTTCCTTCCTTCCACCATCGCTGTGATTTGCCTTACCTTCTGGTGGACTCATCCTTCCTCCAGTTTGCAGGTCCCCTAAGTGCTGGGCCCCTGCCTTCAGACCCTCAGCATCTCTCCCAGGAGAGCAGGAAGGTGAGGGCGGAGGCACACCTGCAGAGCAGGAGCCCAGGACCCACATTTTTGTCCAAAAAATAATACATACATACATACATACATGTGTAAGTAAGGATTGTTTGCTTTGAACCAAATTCTGTGCTTAAAGTCTCAAGAAACTTCCCAGAAGCAGCAAAGCCCTGTCTCGGTGTCCATGGGGAGGGCAGCCCCGGTCGGAAGCCTGTGGGGAAGGGGACCCCTAAGGAGGCACCTAAGCCCGAGATGCAGGCAGTGCGGCTGCTCGGTCTGTGCCCAGCTCTGGTGCCCGGCAGATAATAGCTGCTTAGTACACGCCGGCTGAAATGAATAGGATCATACACAGATAGGCACCTGGAACACTATAAATACCACATAAAGGTTTCTTTTGATTGATAACTGTCTGGATGTAGGAGACAGAGTAAAACCAGAATGCGCTTTTTAAAGGAGTGCTGGGAGCTCAGGGTTGGGAAGCACTGGGTTCGAGGGAAGATGCTGCGTGTGACTTCAGACATTTCGTGGTGGAGCAGGAGACTGAAGGAGAGATCTGAAGCCTGCTGGGTTTATGAGACTCAGGCCTGGAAATGAGCATCTGTGCGTCTGGGAGACAGAAAGAGTAGCTGCAAAAGGAGCGCCTTCAGGAAGTCAATCCAGCTGCCGGGGAAGGAGGCGCTGGCTGGGCCAGGAGGAAGTGACTCAGTGGAGACAGAGAAGGGAGGTAGGAGTCAACCAGAGATGTGTGGATAGAAGGACGAAGAGAACAAGCAAAATCATACTCACTTTTGGGGACTCTTGCCCTCTTTTCTGACAGCTTACATCCCTGCTTTCTCTCAGGACCAGCGCATGCAGCTCCAGCAGGTCCGGGCCTCCTGCTCTGCTGGGCACCTCTGCCTCACAGCCGTGCCTTCCCCCACTCCCACTCTACAGCCAGGCCTTCCCCCTCCCCCTCTCCACAGCCAGCCTTCTGTAGGACCGCATAGGCGCTAGCACAGCACAGGCTTTCTGCAAGGCTCCCAAGCACCGGTCCCTCGCTCTGGAAGGTTACAGATGTGGCCCAGAGAGGGAATGCGAACCCTGGAACTCACACAGTGGAGGGCAGAGCAGGACTGGATGCCGCTGTGTCCCAGGCCGCCCTCCTGGATCCCCACTGCAGTGTTCCCTGCAGAGAAGCAGGGGCCCAGGAGGGGGATTGGGGGAGGGGGGACACAGCCCCCCCAAGATTCACAGCTGGCCAGATCCAGAGGCTGGGTGTCCTGTCCACACTTGCCCCCCTGCCTGGACAGGAACAAGTTGCCTGTCCACCTCCCAGATCTCCAGGCCTCGGTGGCACAGTGCCCCCAGAGCAAGCAGACATGACCTCGCTGGCAGAGACCTGCAGGGCAGAGAGCTGGGCCTCAAAACCTGAGCCCTCCCTTCAGCTGTGCCCCCCTGGACTCAGATCAGGTCCCTGAGGATGGGGCGCCTTTAGGGCAAAGCACTTTTATTTCCTGAGCCGCCCCAGCTAACCTCCCTGCATCCACACCTAAAATCTGGGTCATTCTAAAGGCACAATTACACAGTCTCCACCATCCCTGAGCCGCTGCTGCTTGGAAACCCCTGGCCCTCCTGTTCTCAAGCTACCAATTTCCTCATCAGTCTTTTATTTGTCTGTTTTGCTCATTTTTTTAAGCGGGTGGCAATTGCTATTTAAATTGTTTTGTAAAGTGTCTTTGCATTTACAATGCCGGCTGTCAGCAGCGCCACAATAGGAAATGAGATTTGGCATCAAAGGCAAAGATGCTACTAAAATACATTTTAATAAATATGTAAATCAATTAATCAATCAGCCATCCAGGGAAGGAGCTTCGGGAACACAGACAGGCTGGCTGAGAGGGGCGCATTCGAGAGCATGTGGTCCAGCGTGATGGAGGAGCTCAGTGGGCATCAAACACAGCGTTAAGGGCACCTCTGGTCCCGGAGCCCCGGCCTGGACTTCCACCTTCCAGCTCTGCCTCAGTCGCCTTCATGCCCTCTGGCCCCTGCATGTAGTAAGTATACAGAGCCATCAAGGTACAGAGTCAGCTCCAGGGGTGAAAGTGGAAACCCCACAGCACCCTCAGGACCTCTCCCTGATGCTGTACCCTAAGAAGTCAGAGGTTTGGAAGTGATTGCAAGGGGTACTCGTATGTCCCTACATTGGACCAGCCTGGAGGAGTAGCATTGATAACCGGCAGGGAGGAGTGACAGCTGTTCTCTCTTTAAGGAATGAAGGAAAGGAGCCTGAGTGGCCACAGGCAGCTGGAGAAGCTGGGGAGAGGGAGCTGCTTGCTGCTGGAGGGAGCTGACTAGAAGAAAATATGACTCAGGGCAGTACTGAGGGGACAGAGAAGAGTCCCACCCATGACGAGCTTTTAAAGCAGGAGACAAATGCACACGGTGGCTGATGAGCAAGCGGGGGCTGTCTGGTGGCAAAGGGCTGACTACAGGGCCCTCGCCTCGTACCACGCTGTGTTAAAAGTGGCATCAAGCTGGCCGATCGAATCTGCGCTGGCATGCAGCTCTAAGCCTGGGCTGGACACACTGACACCAGAGCGCCTCCGAGCCATGGTGAGTGGTTTGCTAAAGAGGGTGCTTAGAGCTATGATAAGGACGTCAGCGTGGCCTGAGCAAGTTCCTTATACGCACAGCTGAGCAAGAAGAGCTCTACGCTCAGAACTGCCTGGCTTTCCCCCCACTGTGCGCGTGGACCCGGCATCTTCTCATTAAAGCAACCAGCGCCCTGTGGCTGTCAGCAAAGGTTGGCCTGACCCTGCCAAGGAAGGGACTGACCCCTGGAAGTGTGAAGACTAGGTGGGCCCACCTGAGGGACTTAAACACCCTCAGAGAGCAGGATATGAACAGAGAGATGGACACCAGCCTCAGCTCCTCCCCACCCCCTTCCTCTGCATCTGCTCCTCTCCCCAGCCCCACAGCCTCCCCCAGAGATCTAAGCCCTCTGATTGAAGACCTGTCCGACTCCCAAATTACCTCGTTTTTTAAATTGCTGCCACCTGGCTGCCCTGGCGCCCTCGCGGGTGTTCCCGTGAGCACACAGCAATGCATGCCTTCAGGGCCTCTGTACACCTTGCTTCACGCCTGTGACTGTGGGTCTCTGCTGCCCAGTGAGTTCACATTCAGCCAGGTATGTGTGTTTGTCACATACGTGTAGGCATGTGTGTGTCAGCAGATCTGAATGTGTGCACTGCGCCCGGCTTTGAAACACTCCTGCAGTCAACCAGTTGCATCCAGCAGAGGCTGGAGCTCAGTCCTGAGGCAGGAGTTGCTCTCCTTGCTCCCTGCCCTGGGGGAGCCCTGTCTCAGCGCCGCCCTTGCTCATGTGCCCCTCTACCAGAGGGGGACCCCTCGACCCAGTGACCCCACTTCTGCTCATCCTTACAGGCAGCGGCAGGAACCTGCCCTCCTCCCCACACCTGGTGCAGCGGGTGAATCTGCCCTTGCCCTCCCCTCCTGTGGTCACCATCCTAGTTACTGTGGAGATGCCAGCAGGGGTGCCCATGGAGTGGCCGGATGGCTCTCCGGTGGCCTTGCATGAGCTGGTTGAGGGGAGTGGCCCCCGCAGTTGCAGAAGCTACAATGCTGGGCGCTGGAATACCCAGCTCTGGTATTTGGTCCCTCGAGCAGCTGGCACCCATGCTTCGATTGTTTGGCAAAGTTGCTCTCAAGTTCTCTCCATGAAACAGCAGAACAGCAGCTCCTGCCTCCTCTCCTGGAGCACCGCCCTGAGCACCCGCACTACTAACCCAGCGTGTAGTAAGCATGTAGTAAGTATGCAGTAAGCATGCCCTCTTATTCTGAGGTTCCAGGGTAGATTATTTCCCAGGCCCTCCCAGTGCTCAGTCCCCTGGAGAGAGCCTTCCCATGCAAACCCACACCCCAGCCACCGCCTGTATGGGGCTGGCATCCTCTGGCTCTTACACACGCTCCTGCCCTAAGCGTCCCAACCAGGGACAGCCCTAGTCCCAGCTGCTGAAAGGGTTCCAACAGCCACGCCTAGCCTGCTTGTCTTGCCGCACCCATTTCTTCCCACAGGAAGCACAGGACCGGCTCCAGCCCTGTGCCCCCCTGGCTCCCTTGCCTCTTGCCCAATGTGGGTGCTCCCCCCGTGGCCCAGGCAATAAGGCACAGAGAAGTGCCACAAGCTATCTCTTCAGTAACCATCATCTCCCTGTCTGCTGGCCTCATCACAGCTAAGTAATAGCAAAACCTACATTTTAAGGCAAAGCATACCTCTCCCTGGGATCCGGGAAGATGGGGTCACATCAGCCCTTCATATGTTAATGCTCTGCCCACAAGTACAACAGCCGCTGGAATTTGCCTTTTACTCAAAGGTCATCTTTGTGCCCTTGGACACACAGCACAGTGCCTGGCACACAGAATGAGTGCCAACCTAGGAGCATCCGCACAGGACATTAGGGTCCGTTCAGAACGAATGCTGACATTCGGAACAGGAACTGGATGGGGCCATTCCCTACCGAGGACCACTCCCCCTCCTCGCCCCTCAGACTGCTCTCCAACAGGCACATTGGCCCCAAGTCCTGGATAAAAGATGCAAAAGGCATAGCCACGTCTGCTTGTGTGTGGGTTTATTTGCAATGATGTCTTTTATTTTTGTCCCCCAGAACCCAGTGCATATAGGAGGTACTCGGTGGTGTTTATGGATAAAATGAGCGCCCTGAAGTTCTTTGTGTGCACATACACTGTGTCTACCAAAATATGCTGGGAGCATCTCAGTGGAAGAGAACATTTCCATCTGCTTGGTTGGGGTGCTCCCTCCACCCAGCCCCAGCTCTCTGCTCGTGGGGCGCTCAGAAGGCCCGTGTGGCCATACATAATGACTGTCCAACTGCCCAGCTACCTAGTGTCCTCATGGCCCCAAACACACTGTTCCCCAGGCTCCTAGTGGCTCCCTCTTCCCAACCCTGAGGGTAACGCCAGTTCTGGGGAGACTTCTGAAGCACCAACTTTATTAAGATTGATTTGGCCTGTCGCCATTCTGACAGGTCCAAAAGCAAACACGGAGGGCCATGGGGGAGATTTGGTCATAATTACCATCTTTAATTACTGCTAAAACATCAATTGCTCTTGTTCAATTAGCAGTGCGGTTTCAGGCATGGCAAACTTCGCAACACAAAATAAGCTGAAAATTGATTTCTGAACACTTAATGCGGATCTGAAATTGCAAACCTGATAAGGTTGTCATAGAAGAGCCAGCGTGGCTGAGGAGCAACTTTGCAGGGCTGTAATTGCCTTGGTAGGAAGATTAATAACTTGTATACTTACATCTTGTTCATCAAGTAGGAGGCACTCGTGGGGGGAGCCCAGAGCCGTGAGGGGTGTGAGGCACAAAGGCAGAGGGAGGGTGTTAACAAGGACAAGGACAATTAGGCAAGGGAGAGCAGCAGCCTGCACCCAATGGCCCGTGAACAAGGACAGGGCCCCATGGGATGGCATGAGGGAGGGGCTGGCTGCCTGGGCTGGCTGCCAGAGAGCCAACCTCTGCAGAGCAGGCAGGTGGGAAAGAGGCCCGGGCCCCAGCCACCTCCACCTCACCTCCTTTTCCTTCGAGCCCTGGTGAAGGACCCTCAAGGTCAAACTCTTTAAAAGCACATTGGCTCCTGGCAGAGCTTCCTCTAGCCGGCCCTGCTGGCGAGGAAAAGAGCTGACTGTGATGGGCCAGAGAGGCAGCAGGGGCATAGGCTGTGAGGGCTGTGCTGCTCTCACTCTCTTCTTTGAATGCCAGGGTCTTCTGGCCGTGGGCTGAGTGGATTTCTGGGTGCCTGTCTCAGAATGGTGGGCGGGAGCATTTTATGAACTACCAGGTCTCCACAGAGTGTGCAATTGCTATTATTGTTGTTATTATTATTATTACTATTATTATTATTATTATTATTATTGCTATTATTATTCTGGGCCTGTGGTGCTTAATGTTGGGGCACAGTCAAAAAATATGAACAGGCAAAAAAACTATATGAACACCTTTGGAAAAAACCCCCTTTCTCTAAGCCCAGTCATTTAAGCTGAGGGGCAGGAAGAAAATATTCCCTTGTCAGCGTATAAACATCTACTGAGCTCTGGTGTTTACCAGAAACTGGGCAAAGCACTAGATAGATCAATCGATGGATTGATGGATATATATTTATATATATGTGTATATACATAATGGATATGTATGTGTGTATATATATGGATTGATGGAGAAAGAGAGGAAGGGAGGGAAGGAAGGGGGGAGAGAGAGAGAGAGTCATATTTAATTTAATCCTCTCACAGCACTAAGGATTTGGTATATATATTTTCTGGATGAGAAAAACAGCAGGATTATATAACTTACCTGAGTCACACACCTAGTAAGCTTGGAGCTGAGGTTCTCTCTGAGGTGAGGGACAATCCTCTGCAGCTCTGGCCTCTGGCCCTTTAAGCCTGCTTAGTGCCTTCCCCTGAACTGTGCTGGCCCAGGGCAGACACAACTGTGACCAGAAATGTTCTTGTCCAACCTACAGAAACGGAGACAGACACCCACCCAACCTGCCCTGCCCCGTACAGGCCAACAGGTTCTGAGCAGCAAATAGGACCTCAGGAGACAGGCTATTGCCAGCTTGGCTGGAGCCAGCCTAACCAGGCGCTCTTCTTCATGTCCTGGGTCCAGCCCATGGCCCCTGGGTCCAAGATTCAGCTCAGGTCCACAACAGTGTACTGAGGATCTTCTTGCCCAGCCTGAGCCAGAGACACGCCCTCTCTGGTGGGGGGAGGTGACAAGGGACGTCATCAGTGTGAGCCATGCAAACAGGTGAGTGAGGGAGCAGTGGGAAAAGGGTGTCCAGGACATGGAGGCGTGAAGGGCATGGTCTGCTAAGGGCCCAGAGCTGTTATGTGTCTCGAGCTTGGGTGCTGGGAGCTGAGGCAGAGGTGGCCAGGCCAATGAGGGCCCCACCAGACTCCTCTGTGGGCCCTGAACAGCGGGTTCGGCGTATGTGCCGCCTCCTCCCGTGTCCTCGCGTGGCGCTCTGAGGGTGCCTGCCTGAGTCCTCTTCTTAGGAGATCACCAGCTGTAGCTGGATGAGGGCCCAGCTGTAAGACCTCATTTTAACTGAATTTCCCCTAAAGACCTGTTTCCAAACACAGTGACATGCTGAGGTGCTGGGGGTTAGGACTTCTACATACAAATGGGGGCGGGGCACACATATGACGCATAACAGAGGGCCAGCAGGTAACAGGACTGGAGAAAAGGGGCAGTTGTTGCTGGGATTGGGCAAAATGCAATGAGGCCCAAGTCAGACTAGTGACTTCAGTGCCCTCCCTACCCTCCCTCTTCCTCCCCCTCCCCCCCCAAAGAAAGGAAGGCGCCTCTCGGAGAGCTGTGGTGAGAAGAGGGAGGAGGGGCATGGGAGGGCCTGCGGAAGGACTTCCTCAGAGGGGGGCATGCTCAGGGATCAGAGGCTGGGTCACCACACCACCTGCTTCTCTAAAACACTGCTCTCCGGACTCCCTGGGACACGCGGTGCACTTCTCCAAAGCACCATGCATGCGGTGCCGGCCACGCACCCTGAGGACATCTCCACGCTGGTGGGAGCAGGGTCAGCCGAGTAGGGAGGACGTCTGTTCTGGGCCCTGCTCTGTGGCTTTGAGAAAGTCACTCTCCGTAAAAGAAGAGGTTGAACTGGACTGCCTTTAAGCCGGTACTTTCCTCTCTGATCCCCCAACTGCAGAAAAGCAGAGTGCAACAACAGCCGTGGAGTAGAGAGAGGCCAGAGAAGATTGGGGTGAAGAGAGAAAGAAGGACCAGGTCTCCCCCCACCACACTGACCACCCCCCAGGGGCAGTCTTAATATGCTCAGACCTGGAGGCCAAGCCCGCTCTCCGACGTCCTGCCTGTCAAGAGTGTTCCTACCAGTCACTTAGGAGCAAACATTTACTGCAACAAGCACAATGGGCACAACAAACCAGCGTGCTTTCTAGCTCGGGTCTGCAGTGCGGCTGTGTCTCCCCCCTGCTCCCGGGCCCCCTGTCTGGGCCAGAGGCAGCGTCTCTGGCTGCTCCCCGCCACACCCACGGCAGTTTGCACCTGCGGCATTCCAAGGCTCTGCTTTAGCACAGGACCCGCCTCCACCCCTCCTGTCCCCTTCCAGTACTGCCCCAGTCTCGGGACTCTTCAGCCTCTGGACCATTGCAGTTTATTCCTCTCAGTTCCAGGGACGTGCACCCTTGTGGAGAGAGGCACAGCCTCCTAACTGGATTCTTCCTCCAGCCTCACTTTATGTGCTCTCACTCCCTAGCCCAGCCCTCCTAGCTCTCCCCAGCTGCCCGCCCAGGTGAGGTTCCAGGTCTTGAGCCAGTGAGAGCTGCTCTCTGGGAAGTTCTCAGGGCAAGGAGGAGGGGGGAGGGAAAAGCCCTGAGGCCTGAGCACCACTGTGTGAGCCCTGGGGCCGGCCTCCCACCTCATCTCCGGGAGGCGTACAGAGCCAGGCCCAGAGGCCCTCAGCTGGGCCTGGTTCTCCTTCGGATTTCAGCTGGGCAAACACTTAGACTTGAACCCTGGAACAGCCAACTAGGCTGCCTATTCCCTCGGCACCTGGCCCAGGGCTGGGGGAAACCCCTCCTGCAGTCCTTCGCATCGATGCGTGTGTCACCCCGGCCTGTGGGTGCTCAGCCCACACAGGGAAGCACAGCTCCCTCACCGAGGCCCTGCCGGATGGAATGGCCAGGATCAGCATGTCCGGGCGGCAGGAGCTGCTGTGCCCAGCTGGAGTTAGTGATAAGCCCACTGCCTGCACCTAGCCCACAAGGGGCACCCTTCTGTCCTGCTTATTTCTCTCCCTCCTTCTGTCTGCCCTTCCCTCGTTTCCAGTAACTCCCAGCAGCCTATGTGTTAAAGTTCAGACTCCTCAGCACTGAATGCTAAGCCTTAGGCGGCCAGCCATCCCCGCTACTGTCAGTCCCACCTGGCGCTACTCCTCAGCACATCCCACTCCATCCAGGCCTGTTGGAAAGGCTCCACCCCAATCTCCAGCTCAGGCCCAACCCCAGGTCACTGTCTGGATGGTGCCGGCCCACAGGAGCCCTCATGCCCATATCTTTTGTTGAGAGGACAGCCCAAAACCTCATGCTCTCTGCTGTGTTATTACAGACCCTCCATCCACAGCTCTTTGGCCAGTGAAAGGAGCTTAATCCAAAGGTTTCCTAGGATTGTTTTTGAGGATAAAAAGTTCTATCCAAATAAGAATAATGATCATAACTGGACCAGTCAAATAGTCTCAGAAGTTTGAATAGGAAAATACAGGGGGGCGGAGAGTGTCAGTCATCTGTAACAAAAGTACTGTAAAATTTAAAACACATATGGAGATACTAGTAGGTGTTGAGGTAATAGAATTGTGTGTGTGCTTTAAGTAAGCAGACATTAGATGTAAACAGAAACTATATGCTAAGCAGACCACACAAAATAAAGAAAATATCTATAGAACTTCTGGTTGGTGTTTCTCCCTCTAAAAGGAAAATAATTCTCTTGAAAATCACCTAGAAGCAAAAGGAGAATAAGAAACAAGCCCCTTCTAGAAAAGCTGGCAAAGGCCTATAGGCAGAGACCATGCACATGACTGGGTGCAGACCCACGCCTCTTAGGCCGCTGTGGCGCAGACCTCAGAGGGAGCTGGCAAACCAGCCCTCCGAGGGGGCCATAGTCCGGGGTCAAAGAAAGAGCATTTGTTAGGGAGGAAAGGCCGGCATGTGGATTTATTTACCATGAAATAGAAGCAGCAAGGCGGCCAATGAGGAATCATGCAGAGAAGGGTGTTTGTAGGAAGCGGTCTGGCGAGGGGGTGGCAAGGTGAGCACATCTGCAGTGTCATTGTCAGGTGGCCACAGAGAAGTCAACGTGAAATGTCTCACTCCCACCCCGTAGGCGAGTCCTGGCAGCGAGGCCATGGCCGTGCCTCCTCCTCCACTCCAGAAGCTCACACACAGCTGGCGCAAGCAGTTGCTTCATTCAAGGATGAATAATCAAAAAGAAACCACCATAGAAACTATACAGCGAGTGTACTGCAATATAAAAAGGAGAGAAATAGAGGGGGGAAATAGGGAGATAAAAACACTCACCCCAGCTGGTATGGCTCCATGGTTGAGTGTTGACCTATGAAACAGGAGGTCATGGTTCAATTCCAGGTCAGGACACATACCCAGGTTGTGAGCTCAGACCCCAGTGGGGGTCATGCAGGAGGTAGCCTATCAGTGATTCTCTCTCATCATTGATGTTTCTGTCTCTCTCCCTTCCTCTCTGAAGTCAACAAAATTATATAAAAAATAAATAAATAATAAAAAAAACAGAAAAATATTGCCAGGGGAAAAATAAGCAAACATACTATCGTGAAAATATTTTTAACATAATGAAGCAATTTTTTCTACAAACCAAGGGCACAGAAAGGAATCCAGATATTCAGAAAAAAATACATGGTAGACAAGCAAAGGATATGAGTCATAAAAAGCTAGAGCTCAGAAAATAAGTGAAAGAAAAACGTAAAACCAACTATAGACACTATGGAAAGCATAAGAAATTATATAGGAAACAGGATAGAAAATGGTGACAGAAAAATAGAAATTAATAGGACATTTAAAAAGATGAGAGAGGAAATGGCAGTATTATAAACAAATGTATATGTAATTCATGTCCCCACAAAGAGAACTGATAAGATATGATTTATAAGGAATTTCAAAATAAAAAAGAGCTAACTCTACAGATTAAAAATGTCTATTGTGTCTCAGGAAAATACTGGCAACGAATGATCAAATCTAAGATTTCAAAGGCAAAGAATCCTCTGGAACATACAGCCCAAAAGGTCAAGTTGCCTCACCAGGAGAGAGAAAAAAATCCGGATAGCCTCAGACATCACCACAACGTTATCCGGTGCAAAGAAATAACAAGTGTGATCTAAGAGGCTATATGCAGGCAAACTGCCAGTTAAGTAAGTACAAAGGCAGCATTTATGAACATGCAAGTACATAAGAACATCAAATTCCTGAGGTTGAAGAATCTACAAGAAGATAACTTCAGGCCAATCAAAAGATGAGTGGGAGAAAGTACAGTAGAATATCTGGGTGACCCCAATAAGCCCTACCTAAGACTAAGCCCAAGACCAAAGCAATGTGGCAACTATGGCTATAGAACCAAAAGGTCAGAATGCTTGATAGCATAGACAGTTTATAACCAGCAGGATTGGGCTCAGGGAAGGAAAGAGACGGTAGAAAATAGTGTTTGTATGGTGATAACATTTTTCTTTATATCCAGACATTTAAAGCTAATAAAGGACATATATGAATGTTTAAAGATAGAAAAAAAACCATTATGAAAATGAGTGATAATATAATCAACTGAAATAAAGTGGTGTGGAGAGGTTGGATTCAGGGGAAATTTTGTAATTCTTGGAGAAAGTGGTTAATAGATACTAAGAAAAAATATATATTTGCACAAAAGGTAACCTCTGGGGAGAAATAAAAGCCTTTAGGTTGTTAGAAGAAATGCACACATAAATAAACCAACCAAATAAAACAGGATAGGGAGTAAAAGACTAAAAAACAAATGAAGTGGCAATAAAACGAGAAAGAACATAAAACATGATTTAAAAGAAAGAAAAAAAACTGAGAACAAGCATATCTGTCATATTAGTGTATGCGAATGGGATCATTTTACCTGCTAAAATATTTTTATTCTCAGACTGGCCTAAATTTCTTGTATATCTTAAAACACAACTACTGAGAGAGGTTGAGAACAAAAGAATGAACAAAGATGTAAGATGCAAGCACAGACGGAAAGAGAGAAAGGAGCACATGTGTGCAGCTGGGAAGATTCAGTCCCGGCAGGCCGCGGAGATGCAGAGGACACACGGTAGTAAATGGGCTCCATCTCCAAGGACAATAACAGTTATGAACATTGTGCTTCAAATATCATCACATCGACCTCCTTAAAGGAGCACTGCAGGATAAACAAGGAGAAAGTAAGCGCATTCATAGTCAGAGGTCACAGGTGACCACCTGCCCAAGACAGAGGCCAACACAAATAACTCAAGGAGACAAACAGCAAACAATCAAATTAGCAAAGCTATTCTGACTGATTCTCTGAAAACAACACCTTCAGTGCCCTGAAGACAGAAAATGCTGGCTAAAGGACAACCTCAATGTACTCCCCAAAATAGGGACCATACAAATACTATTCTGAGACTATAATGTAATAAAATTAAAGTTTTGAAATAAAATCCTTCTCACTCAAAAATGCTAATTCTTCCTCTTGAACAGCAGTTGGGACCAAAATGACATCAAAACTGAAATTCAAAAATAACTTTAAATAACCCTAGTCACCTATGCGATGTCAGACCTATGCTAAAAGAAAGTTCATCAGTGAAAATGAAAGTAAATAATTAAGCATGCAACTCAAGAAGTTAGAAAAAAAATTAAGAAAATAGAAGGAAGACATGAGTTATATGAAAGCAGAAAACAATTAATTTAATTTAAAACTGTAAAATTTATATATATATATATATATATATATATATATATATATCCAAGACATGATTCTATTTTTTAAAATAATAAAGGTAATAGAAGAGATAAAACATTAACTAACATTATTAAACCAAAGGGAGGAAACAGAAATACTCAAAGTAATTATAATGGAAAAATAATCATAGAAACTGTCAAATTTAAAACTTAGTATGGCCCAGCCAGTGTTGCTCAATGGTTGAGTATGGCCCTATGAACCAAGTGATCATGGTTAGATTCCCAGTCAGGGTACATGCCTAGGTTGTGGGCTTGATCCTAGTGGAGGGCATTCAGGAGGCAGCTGACTAATAATTCTCTTTCATTGATGCTTTTTTCTATCTCACCCCTTCCTTTCCTCTCTCTGAAATCAATAAAAATATATTTATAAAACATAGTACGACAGTTTTACTTATCATTATATAATTTGAGAATGTGGATAAAAAGAAACATTTAAGAAAAATATAAGTTGCCAAAAGTAACCATAGTAAAGTTAAACAACCTAATGAATCAATTGCTACAGAAAATGAAAGACAATTGTCAGAGATGCCACCGCCAAATGAGCATCACGCCCAGAGAGTGTCCCAGAAGAATTTTAACATGCCTTTAAGAAACAAGTAGTGCCGAAACCGGTTTGGCTCAGTGGATAGAGTGTCGGTCTGTGGACTGAAAGGTCCCGGGTTCGATTCTGGTTAAGGACATGTACCTTGGTTGCGGGCACATCCCCAGTAGGGGGTATGCAGGAGGCAGCTGATCGATGTTTCTCTTTCATTGATGTTTCTAGCTCTCTATCCTACCTCTCTCTGTAAAAAATCAATAAAAATATATTAAAGAAAAAAAAAGAGAGAAAAGAAACAAGTAGTTCTGATGTTTTGTAAACTTTGTCAAAACATACCAAAAAATTACCATGCTTTTTTGGAAAGTAGTATAACAGTAACCATAATGAAATAACACCTCACACCTGTCAACAAACAAGAGTTGGCAAGGATGTGGAGAAAAGGGTACCCTCATACACTGTTGGTGGGAATGCAAATTGGGGCAGCCACTGTGGAAAATAGTATGGCGTCCCCGCTCCACCCCCCCCCCCCACCTTCCAAAAAAAAAAAATAGAACTGTGTAGAGGGCCACCTGGGAAGACACATGGACATTCTTTAGATTGTTGTTGGCTGGGCCCAGGATATTGGCAGAGTCATGTCAGTTGTACTCCCGCCCTGGGAGTGCCGAGATGTTCTTGGTTCCTGGCTTGTGTTTGTCTGGGAGGAAGGAGTGGGTGGGACCTGAGCCCTCCCAGGCTCCTTGTTTTTCTGTGAACCCCCCTTGTGGATTGGAGAATAAACAGATGTGCTGCGTGGCTCAGGAGGTCGTCGTCTGTCTCTCCAGCAGAGGAGATCCGAGGCCCTCCCAGCTCCCAGATTAAAATCTCTCTCTGTGTCTTCTCTCTTTATTTTTATTATTTCTCAGTCCCTGGGCACCTCCACTTAGAACCGGTTCGTTCATCTCTCTTTCCGTGCGGGACGCGGAAAAGGGAGATCCCCGCTGCATCAGGCCCCTGCAGAACTGCCCTTTGACCCAGTGATCCCACTTCTGGGTATTTATCAAAGAAACCCAAAACACTAAGAAGAATATTTCTCCCTTATGTTCACTGCAGTATTATTTTCAATAGCCAAGATATGGAAGTAATCCAAGTGCCCATCAATAGACCAATGGAGCCGAAACCGGTTTGGCTCAGTGGATAGAGCACCAGCCTGCGGACTGAAAGGTCCCAGGTTCGATTCCAGTCCGGGGCATGTACCTCGGTTGTGGGCACATTCACAGTGTGGGGTGTGCAGGATGCAGCTGATCAATGTTTCTCTCTCATCTATGTTTCTAACTCTCTATCCCTCTCCCTTCCTCTCTGTAAAAAATCAATAAAATATATATTTTTAAAAATAGATCAATGGATTAATAAAAAATGGTACTACATAATATATGCAATGAATAATACTTAACCATAAAAAGATTAAAATTTTACCATTTGCAACAGCATGAATTGTCCTAGAGATTATTATGCTAAATGACATAAGTCAGTCAGAGAAAAACAAATGCCATATGATTTCACTTATATGTGAAGTCTAATGAACATTATATGTGAAATATAATAAACAGAATAAACAAAACTGAAACAGATACTGAGAATAGACTGATGGTAGCCAGAGGGAAGAGTATTGGAGGGATGGGTGAAAAAGGGGAAGAGATTAAGAACTGAAAATGGGCAGGTCGTAATGAACATGGGGAAGTAAAGTACAACAGAGGGAATATAGTCCATGATATTGTGGTGACTATGCATGGAGCCAGGTGGGTGCTCGGGATGACACGGGAGCACTTTCTGGGATATAAGATTGCCGACCACTAAGCTATGCACCTGAAGCTGGTACAAAACCATGTTGAATGCAAACTATCATTAAAGATAAATAAAATAAAATAAAATAAAATAAAATAAAATAAAATGAATGGATTGAAGATAAAAAAGGAAATACCAGAACAATCAAAACCTGATCAAGAGCACAAAATGAAATGATAGCCTACTGTCACTTATGAATATCACAACAAAATTTATTTAAAAAAAAATATTAGAAAACAGAAATCAGGGTCACATTAGAAAATAATGGGCAGTGGAGTTTACCCAGGAATTTAAGAATGATTGCATATTTAAAACTCATTTTATAATTCATTATATTAATAGATCAAAAGAGAAAAATCACACAGATCATTCTCACAGTGGCTAAAAAGTCATCTGAAAAATTCACACCCATGCATGATTTTGTAAAGTGTGGTATAAAATAGTAATGGGTGGATAAGTTCTTAATATGATAAAAGATGTGTTTAAGCAATGACCATATTCATGGGGAAACACTATGAGCATTCTCATTTAAGTCAGCCAGGAAATACATTATCTCCACTATTATTTTGTATTATTCAGTGATGTGAGAGTTGCAAAGAAGATGATAAAATTACTATCATTTTTAGTCGATGTAATTGCTTACTTGGAAAACTCAAAATAATCAACTAAAAATGTTACAAATGACACCTAAGTTTATTAAGTTATAAAATTAATGTGAAAATATGTATACAAACACCCAGTTAGAAGATATTACGGAAGGGACTTCATTTTACTAGTATAGAGCAGCAGAAGACCAGGTGCAGAGAAGTAAACCAAGAGGCACAGATCTAAGAGAATAAAAACCTGAAAACACGATGAGGCACCAAGAGAAGGCCTGGATAGGACCATTCCACATCACGGAAGCAGACACTGCCCTTGTGTTAAATACACAGATTCAATCTAATCTTGCCCTAAAAAACCAACTGGGTTGGGTTTTGTCTTTTAATTTTGTTTAATTTTAATCTTTTTAACTAAAAAGATGGCTCTGAAATAATCACCTCTAGAAATAAGTAAAATATGAGGTGACCAAGATACTGTATAATAATGGAAGCACTACAGGACCCCAAATCCCCTTTCAAAAGGGCGAAGACGGAATGTTTCAATAACTGGCATTTAGCCACCTGGGTAGTTGTTTGCGAAGGAAAAAAAAAAGAAAATGAAAAGAAAAGAAACTAAAGTTGGATTCCTTTCTCCCACCTGATACCAAATCAACTCAAGAAGAATACAATACATTTTTACAAAATGAAACCATAAAATTCAAGGGAAAAATGGGAGAATTTTACAGTTATAATCTTGAAGAAGGGTAGACCTTTTAAAAAACCCAGGCTCCTTTGTAAAAACTTGATTAATTGAACCCTTTAAAAGTCAAGTCAGCTAGTTTGTGACTGGTGGGATGAAAACAGAATAAACAAAGCCAAAAAAAGAAATGATAAACTGAGGGGGGAGAATGTTTGAAAACCATGTCATAAACAGTTACCTTTCTAAAAGGAAAAAGAAGATCATTAAGTCAATGAGAAATTGGACAAATGATACAAACAGACATTCATCTAAAAAGATCTGGCTCTCAAAAATCTACCTAATAATAGGATAATATGCAAATTGGTCGGGATGCCGTTATGTAGCCACTCATCAGCAGGCTGCATCCCTGCCCCCTGAGCTGGCCTAGAAACATGAGGCTGAATCCCTGACCCCAGCAAAGGGCCCTGGGACATGAGTCTCCCATCCCCAACCCCCTGCGCTGGCCCACGAGTCCATAGGTGCATGGAGAGGCCCCTTCACTGCAGGCTGGGGGTCTGCAGGCTTGCAAAGGTCCACAGGCCTCCACCATAGCCCAGCCTGGGGGTGAGTCCACAGCGGGGCCTCCATGCACCTGTGCCAGGGGTCCACAGGCCTCCCATGGCTCTGGCCTAGCTCTTTGGGGCAATCCATTGAGGAGACCCCTGATGGGTGGACGGGGCCTACCTCTTTGGGATGATGGGCCTCTGGGTTCCCGTACTGTGACAGGGCATAGGCCATGCTGTGGTACTCCCCACCCACCCGAGTGCACAAATTTTGTGCACCGGGCCACTAGTAAATACATCAATCAATCACTCAACCAATGGGTCTGTCTCTCAAACATAGGAAAAGATGGTTGCCCTCACCTGTCATAAGAAAAAGTGGTAAACATTAAGAGCCATTTTTACCTCACATATGTTCAAAGGTCAAAAAACGTGCACTTCCCTGTGTAGGAAAGGATATAGAGACATGGTTGTGCAGGGGGTTCTGCTTTTAGAAAGTCGATTTGATAAGATCTCCCTGGCATGTCACTAACTGGATCTTCTGACACCGGGCCAGTTTCTTTCTTACCCTGAAACTTCATAGCACTGTCCCTAGGATTATTGTCAGAATTTAAACATAGCACCATCTCCTGGGGTTACTGACAGAATTTAAAGGATGGTGTATGCACCGAACACAGTGCTCAGCACAGTCACACTGGCATGGTGACCTCAGCATGGTCCAGCACTGCCTCCGCCTGGTTCACTCAGAGGATGTTCCAGCCACAGCCAACTTGTCCAGAGCTCTGCGCACTCCTGCTCGGAGCTGGAGCAGAAAGCTGGTATCCAGCTCCAGCCGGGATGTGAAGAGCAGAGAGCAGGCCCAGGAGCTGCTTCGGGGGCAGAGGAAGCGCTGCTCTGGGATGAAGTGGCCTGCACCGCCAGGATTGTCAGACAAACCATGCTTCTGCCTTTCCCTGGGCCAGAGGGAGCCATGTGGAAGGGAGAGAGCCATCTGGAGCCATTGGTGCCCTACACACAAGGTCCTGGGAGGGCAGCCAGTCTCCAACACCACTGGGTCCAGGGGGAGCCCTCGGGAGGGAGCACAGCCGGGGGGAGCCCATGAAAGAAGCTGCAGACACAGGAACTGGGGAGGAAGCCACAGAGCAGTCTGCTTCCCATCTGCTGGGCCCAGAGCGCCCAGAGCTGTGTGAGAGTCCTCAGGCAAGTGGAACTGCTGAGAGGAAGGGGAGCTAGAGCTCACAGGGCTGTTAGCTGGTGAGGGAGACTGGGGACGCTATTGCTCCTCTCTGGTGTTGGGCCCGAGGTCACTATACAAGGTCATGAAGCAAGGGAGAGCCAGGACACATTAGAGCCTGCACCAGCCTCTCTCTGCCTCACCTTGACCAGCTGCGGATGAGCTAGAGCACTGACTACAAACACACACACACACACACGTGCACACACACACACACACACACACACAGGCCCAGGACTCTCTCTCACACATGCACACACACACACCTGGCCCAGGACGCAGAAAACTGAGGGGGCACCAGTGGGATCTGGATGCCCAAGAGGCAGGCAGCGGGTTGCTGCCAGCATAGGTGAGGTACAGTGGCACCTGGGCCCAGGTAGCAACCATTCCAGCACAATGGTCACTGCTCTCCTCTGCCTTCTAAATCTTGCCCAGCTTTCTCTTGTGGTAAATCCTACTCCAGAATCATGCAGGCAAAGGAGTTCTGGGGAACTTAGTTCTAGCTCAGCTAGGGTGACTATAAGACCTACCAGGGTCTCTGACTGCATTGTCAGGTAAAAAGACTCTCCCCCCCGCCTCCCACACCTGGGCAATGCTCCTGGCATCTGGAGCAGCACAGGTTGGAAAGGAGAAGTGGACCATTCCTGCTCTGGGCAGGCAGCTGGAGCCACCACACCCTCAATACCCAACCAGAAGTCAGGTGCCAGTCACAGTAACAACCAAAAATATAGAGTAGCTGGCAAGTAACCTTCCAAAAGGTGCAAATGACTTTTACACAGAAAAACGTGTGGACTGTTAAAGAGCACACAGAAGACCTAAATACATGGAGAAAATTACTCCTGAAGTAAGCTACCCACTCAGCACAGTTCTGGCCAAATTCCAGCAGGGTTGCGTAGTTTTTAGTTTATTATGAATGAATCTGGGTTTGTTTTTTTTTGTGTTTTTTTCTGTATATTTGATTTCCTCCCTAGGGAAATGCCCATTGATATGACTGCCTTCTTTTTTAAGAGTATCACTGGGTTTTCCTGATTTGATGAACATTTTATTAAACTTACAACATTTTTCCTGTCAGGTTTGTAAAAAAAATGTTTCCAAGCTTGTTGATTGCCCTTGAATTCTGTTTATACTGTTTGGACAGTTAGGAGCTTTACATTTTAATGAAGTTAGGTCCGCCAGTTTGAGTATGATTTTTTCCATTAGTTTTAAGGTTAAAAACTTAAATCAGATATTTATTCTATTTTTTATTATTTAATTTTATAGTTAACTTCCTTTATAATGTTTTTATTGACTTTATTAATAGAGAGAGGAAGGGAGAAGGATGGAGAGGTAGAGATATCATTTGGCTGCCTCCTGCATGGCACACACTGGGAATCAAACCCACAACCTGGGTATGTGCCCTGACCAGGAATCAAACCGAGGACCTCCTTAGTTCATGGGTTGACACTCAACCACTGAGCCACACCAGCCAGGCACACATCTTTTTTATTGAGGTATAATTTATATATAACACATTAGTTTCAGATGATGATTCCATACTTGAACTATAACATGTTGTGAAATGATCACCTCAAAAAGTCTACTTCATATCCATTTCTATACATAGTTACACAATTTATTTCTTGTGATGAGAACTCTTAAGATCTACTCTCTTATCAATTCTAAGTTTGCAGCATAGTGTTATTACCTAGAGCCTTGTACATTACACCGCCATGACTTATTTTACAACTGGAAATAAGTCTTGTACCTTCGACCTCCCTCACCCATTCCCCCACCCAGTAAATGTCTTTGTCCACGTGGCATTTCTTCTTCTACTATGATAGTAGAAATGTATCTGAATGTACGTCAGTCTGTCTTCTCGCCACCCTCACCACCTTCTCATTTTCCCCAGCAAAGTGAACTTATAACCAGTATGTAATTGTGCGTTATCTTAACAGCTGGCAGCAGAGTTCCTCTTAGGAGACAATGTCACTGTTCAGAAGATTCTTCTGATAAACGTGGGATACAGGGGAACCCCCGGAACACAGACTGGTGCAGCCATGTGGAAGCAGCATGGAGTTTCCTCAAACAAATCATAAGCGGAACTGCCTTATGCCCCAGAAATTCCACCTCTGGGTCTCTATCCAAAGAAACCTGAAGCATTAATTTGAAAGAATATATGCACTCCTATGTCCTCTGCAGCATTATTTACAATGGTCAACATTTTGAAGCAGCCTAAGTGCCCATCAGTAGATGAGTGGATACTACTCAGCCATAAAAAAGAAGGAAATCTTTACCTTTTCTGTCAGCATGAATGGACCTGGAGGGCATTATCCTAAATGAAATAAGTCAGTCAGAGAAAGACCATATGACTTCACTCATATGTGGTATCTAATGAACAAAATAGAAACAGATGCATAGATACAGACTGACAGCTGTCAGAGGAGAGGCGGGAGAGGGTGGTGGACTGGGTGAGAAAGGTGAAGGCATTAAGAAGAAAAAAAACATAGACATGAACAACAGTGTGGTGATTGTCAGAGGGAAGGGATGGTAGGGGAAGGGAGAAGAGAGTAAAGGAGGGATAAATGGTGACAGAAGGAGACTTGACTTGGGGTGGGGAACACAATTTAATGTACAGATGACGTATTATGCAACTGTACACCTGAAAATGATGTAATTTTATTAACCAAAGTCACCTCAATAAATTCAAAAAACAAATTTTAAAAAGGTGAACCCCCAGAATGGAAGCCATAAACCACCCAGCTGATGGGGAATGTGTAAGGAGAATATCTTTGTGACCTAAGTGTAGCAAGATTTCTTTAATAAGACCCCAAAAGGCTAAAACCACGAGGCAGAAAGGAAATGATCCATTTGACTAGAATAAAATTAAGGTTTTCTATTCACTGACAGAACCAAAGCACAGAGCTAACAGGCAGGGGACCAACCAGGAGAAGACATTGCAACAATGAAAATAGAGAATGTAGATTTACTAGTACATATCATATATGTTTGAAGTAGTTCAAACCAACAAGAAAAAATTAGACACACTGAGAAAGGGCAAAAAATACAACCAAGGCTCAGCCGGTGTGGCTCGTGGTTGAACATCAAGAAGTAACGGTTTGATTCTTGGTCAGGACACATGCCCAGGTTTCAGGCTCAATCCCCAGTAGGGGGCAGCCGACCAATGTTTTTATTTTTTTCTTTCTCTCTCTCCCTCTTTCTCTTAAAATAAAAATCAATAAAATCATATTTTAAAAAACAAATATGACTAGTTAACTCACAGCAGGTAGGATCTGCAAAGCTCCTCCTTCCTGTGATTGGCACATGGAAGAGGAGTGGACAGTGGTCAGAGAAACACCAACGCCAGAAAAGCAGCCCTGCAAACCTGCCAGCCTGGCAGCAGGAGGGAACCTTCGCACCAATTACCGGAAAAGGTGGGAGACAAGCCCCACAGGCACTGCCAATGGGAGGTCAGCAGCTCTAAGGAAACCAAGCGTGCCAGCAAGCTTTCTCCTGGGTGTGACCTGCATGGAAATGTCCCCAGAGGATGTGCTTAAAACTTTCTCACAGCCAAGAACTGAAGTGGTTGGGTGGCCAACACTGGGCATCAGAAGCTGCATGCAATGGGCGCCCAGTGATGAGGAGGTGTGACACAGCAGCATGAGCTAATGTGGAAAACAGGGCTGAGTGGGAAAAGGAAGAAACAGATAAAAAATATGTATGTCTTTGATATATAATATCCTACCTAATAAAAGAGTAATATGTAAATTAACCATCACTCCACTACACCCACCAGCCACGCCCACCAGCCAATCAGAGCGAGTATGCAAATAAACCCAACCAAGATGGCTACAGCCACAAAGAGCAGGAGGGGGGCTTGGGTTCCCCAGGCAACAGAGAAAGCCAAGCTTTCCGCCTGCTCTTGCTGACCTAGGCCTCCACTCAAGGCTACAAAGTTTCAGTTATAAAGGTAAACAAATCCAAACAGAAATGGCAGCAGCCATGGAGCGAACAGAAGGCTTGGCTCTGCTCCTGGCTACAAAGTTTCAATTGTAGAAGGTAAATAAATTCCAGACACCAGGGCCTCCACTTGGATTGTCAGGGGGCGTGGCTGGCCTGCAAGCCACCACAGGCCCCTTGCTCAGGCCACCCCACACCCCAAGGGAACCCCTATCCTGATCTGGAATACCCTTCAGGGCAAACCAGCAGGCCCCCATCAGTGCACCAGGCCTCTATCCTATCTAATAAAACAGTAATATGCAGATCGACCATCACTCCAACACACAAGATGGCTGCCCCCATGTGGTCAAAGATCCTGTCCCCCTGTGGACACAGATGGCTACCACAGATGGCCAGCAGGGGAGGGCAGTTGAGAGGGACCAGGTCTGCAAGGGAGGGCAGTTGGAGGCAATCAACCTTGCAGGGCAGGGCAGTTAGAGGTGACCAGGTCGGCAGAGGAAAGAAGTTGGGGGCAAACAGGCTGGCAGGGGAGCAGTTAGACATCAATTAGGCTGGCATAAGAGTGGTTAGGGGGTGATCAAGCTGGCAGGCAGAAGTGGTTAGGGGCAATCAGGAAGGCAGGCAGGCGAGCAGTTGGGAGCTAGCAGTCCTGGATTGTGAGAGGGATGTCTGACTGCCCGTTTAGGCCCTATCCTTTGGGTCTAAACAGGCAGTCAGACATCCCTGGAGGAGTCCCAGATTGGAGAGGGTGCAGGCTGGGCTGAGGGACACTGCTATCCCCCCGGCCCCTGTGCACCAGACCTCTAGTAAATTATAAAATACAAAATATAAAAGTAGACATATTTGGCCTATATCACATGTATACGTATACATATACATACATAAGATATACATGTGGTATGCATTAGAGAGACAAGGATAGGGTGAAGTGAAAAGAAATAACGAAACAAAACAAAATAGGGCCTTTCCAGGTGCCCGAGGCCCGCTGCCATGGCCTGCAGGGCATGATTTGCTCCATTCCCTGCAGCTGCAGCCGATAAACAGCAGGAAAAGGAGGGCACCTTGGGCATCGCTGGGCTGCATTAGCATGACACTGCCCCTGCACACCCTTGGCAAGGACGGCTCCTTGTCACACTAAATCTGCAGCTCCAGGCTGGGTGCCAGAGGTGGGGTGCAGGGTCTTTGGTGGGCCTGGCACTGGCGGTCCCCACCACCACCTCAGTGATGCTGATGCTGGTGCCTTGTGCCTGGTGACAACGCCCTGTGGGGCGAGGAGCTGGACCTGCCTTTCTCAGCCAGTTCACACAGCCAGGCCAACCGCCACCCAGGAAGGAGCAGGAGGAGGGTTAGCAAACAGCTAGCCTGTCTGCCCCTCGATCAGATCACACCCACACCTGCCACTGGGCCCCTGTAGCCCCTGCCATCTCCCTCACACCCACAGCAGCTGCCCTCCCAGGTTATAACCTCCAGAAGGGCAGCCCAATGCCTCCTGTGCCCGCCCGCCCCCTCGTGCCCAGCTCAATGCCTGGCACGGAGCTGAGACTCGATACATGTTTGTTGGCACCAGGCTGGACATTTAAAGTTTTTGAGGAAGAAAGTGATTGATAAGAGGGAGCCAGGACAGTAATGTCGTCAGCACCTGCGGAAGGCGGGCAGAATGGGGCCAGCTGGGCTGACGGGAGGAAGGTCTAGGCCAGGGAGGCTGCAGGGCAAGGAGAGCGCGCTGGTCTCCACCGTCCCTGCCTACTCACTGTGTCCACCCAGCCCCACTCCCCCCTCTGCCCTCCACCCCGCCCTCCAGCTAAACTCAGAGAAGACAGCAGGGCAACATCAACTCAGACCCCACGGGCTCACCTGACATGCCAGGAGATGGGAGCGGAGGGCGAGTTCAGCCTGGAATTCACGCCCGGTCCTGCGTGTCCGAGGGGATGGACCACGGAAGCACACACAGCAGGACGTCTGGGAGCAGGGCCATGTGCTGCCCATGCCTGGGTCAGGACAGAACCAGATCCGGGAGCTCCAGGTGCCATTCTCTCAGCGGTTCTTCCTGCCCAGTACCCCCTTCCCTACTTCCCTCTGTGCCCTGCTCGTGGCGCCCCAGCGTGGAGGGCCTGGGAGCGGGAGCCCATTCTATGGCCACGCCAGCACACACGCTTTGTGTCATGCCTGTGCCCGAAGCGGGAAACCCTGAGACCCACCTGAGTCAGAGGTTCTAGGATAGGGGTGTCGAACTCAATCAGAGAAGGGGCCAAAATCTAAAATCCAGCCTAAATCGCGGGCCGAATGGTTTACTGAACAGTCATAAACTGTCATTGTGATGGAAACGCAGCGGAGTGCAGTGATGACAGCGTGGTGCGGGCCACATTGCAAGGCCTGGCGGGACGGATTTGGCCCGCGGGCCTTGTGTTTGACACATGTGTTCTAGGAGGTTGTCCACCCTTCACAGAATGTCTTTGTTTCCCTTCCTGGGTGTGTTTTCCTTAAGGGGACCAGGACACTTAAGGCGGGGAGAGGGGAGGAATGCAGGGGGGGAAGTGGAGGTGGAGCCCCAATCTACCAAATTCACTGTGCCCCTCTCCCACCTGCATGAAGCCCAAACCCTCCCCTGCGTTCAGAGGAGATGCCACGCCTAGCACATTGCTCATACTTTCCCGCTGTCATGGGGGTTCAGCAATAGGGAAAGGATGTCCTCCATTGGCCTGAGGCCGGGGAAAGAGGGCCTGGGTCGGGTCGGAGGTGGCGGGCCTCCTCTCAGCCAGCTCACCCTGGGGCTGCAGGGTCCCGGGCCACCAGCCTGAGAGATTGCTGAGCACCCACTTCAGGGAGCACCACTCCCAGCCCTGGTCTGACCCCTCCTGGCCAGACCCCCACAGAGCACTGAGCTGCTGGGGAAGAGAAAGGGGAGGAGTCACTAATTCTTCACCACAGATGCACTCCCCATCCCCTAACCCCCCAAAGAAAGGGAAGAAAGGAAACAGGGAAACCAGGAGGAAGCTGTCCTTCCCACCCTGCAGCCTCTGGCCTCTCCCCAGCTCAGGCTCCCGCTGCCCACCCAGAGCTTTTCACTCAAACCCAGAGACAGGAGAGAGGACACCCAGGAGGCACAGGGACCAGCAGCGGGCGGGTGTGTGCAGGCGGCGGCATTTGCAATATGAAATGGTCAGGGGTGTTGGCTCTGGCGTGTTTTCGAAGGTTTCGCTGTAATATCGTTTAGCCTCAGAAGGGCATGTCACTCAAACTCCAGGGGTCATTTATAAAAACATTTCTGTTGTGTTTCCAAGGAGAGTCTCCCTGGCCCAAGTGGCTGTGTGGAGGTTATGATGCTAACCTGAGGTGGGAGATGTCGGAGGGCAGGGCACGGGGCGGGGAGAAAACAGGAAGGGGCAGAGACGCTGGAGGAGAGAAAGCAGAGCAGCAGGAAGACAGAGCACAGAGACAGAGGCAGCGGGGAAAGCAGCTGACACTGTGAACACCCTAGCAGGTGTGGGCCATGTCCCAGGCTGCGGCTCTCCCAGCTCATGGTGTTTGGATTTTCTGTGAGTGTTGCCACTCCAACCGCCAATGGGAAAGACCACTTCCAGGTTGGGCACTCTGGAACCAAACTGCCTCCCCCCCCCCCCCCCAAACACACACACATACACCTGCCATTCCAGCGGAGACCAGGGAGCCTGACTGCGGTCCGCACTGGACTCCTGCAAGGGAGGGCTGTGAGCACGCCCTTCTCCTGCCATTACAGCCCCCGCTGCCCTTCAACTCCCCACCCAGTTCCCTCCACCAGCACCTCAGCCCCTAAATACAATGCTCTTAGACTGTCAGAGGGTGTGACAACGCTGGCCACAGAGGAAAGGAGGGGTGAGGAGGACGGGGGCCATTCCTGCAGGACTTCTCTCCTCGGTGCACTGGCCTCGCACTTCCGAAAGACCTGAATCTCAGATTCCAGCCCGGTGTCCAAGTGACTAATGTGGAAGCTGAGGCCTAGATGAGGGAAGACACTCTACCTCAGAGCAGCCAAGGCCCCGGTTAGGTAACACCCAGCCACACCCCGCTTCCCTCTTTCCTTGGCTAACCCCCCACTTAGGGCCCGGGCTCCCCCCTGCTTCCTCTCTTGGTTCAAAGCCCAGCAGAGAGGCCTCCAGCATAAAGTTCTGGAAAAGCCACCCCATAGAATGTGTTAGACCCCTGTGCGCCTTCCTGCTGGGCCGTCTCATCAGTGTGGGCAGCTCTCATCTGGGGATCAGGCATTCTGCATCTGGGGACACCTCCAAAGGGCCCGGTCTGGAGATCAAATGCCTGCTCCAGACTGTGGGGCAGAGGGCTACTCTAGACTGCTCCCCACAGGATGTACCCCAACCCCTACTGGGGAAAAGTAAAAACCACACACAGCCAGGGTAGCCTGCGGCTGGCAGCCCAGCTCAGAGTTCATGGGCGCAGCAGTGGGTGCAAATGGGGTGGAGAAAGAAAGGCTCAGGCTCAGACATGAGACGAGACCGGAAGTCTGAGGGGCAGGGCATCTGGAGTTGGATCATCCAGGCGTCTTCAAACTACGGCCCGCGGGCCACATGCGGCCCGCAGAGGAGTCTGATCCGACCCGCCAGGTTTTTTGGGCAGTGAGCGCAGCCGAGGAGTTACAGTAGGAATTAATAGTTCATATAGTCCGGCCCTCCAGCTCTCTGAGGGACCGTGATCTGGCCCCCACTTTAAAAAGTTTGAGGACCCCTGAAAGCTGCCTGAGCTAATCACAAGGAAAGTCCTAGCCCTCTGATCCTCTGTTTCCTGGTCAGTAGGAAGGAAGGAGAACCATGTCCCTGTAAGACTGCCCATCATGGTCGGGGGCCGAGGGCCGTCTGCCAGGACAGTTGCTGAGCTCCTGAGATTCTGTGGGCTCTGAGGGTTAGCACAGAGCTTTGACAAAGACGAGAACGTGAGCGAGTGCCGGAGGCAGGAGGGTAGAAACAGCCTATTTCTCGTTCCAAAGCCCAGAGCGGGGTGGGAACAACCGGCTCACACAGCTTGTCACCCAGAGCTGACACCCCGCCCACTTGTTCAGGTCCTGGTTTCTGCTCCCCCCCTTTCAGGTGACAAGACTAACAGCTTTTGGTGGGTGAAACTCTGCCCCCTGCTCCCCACTGTCCCTGCCACCCCACCACACGCCAGGAAAGGGATCCAGGGCAGCAGCTCCTCAAGACTGGGTGAGAGAGACCTGGAGGCTGGCCTGGCCCTGCAGCCCAGTGTGGGGTGGGGGTGGGGGTGGGGCTGTGGGAGGAGGAGGGCCATGTGGTCAGCCAGGCCTGGTAGCGCACACACTACTCCTACTATCAGCACCGACCACGGATTAGGAAATGTCACATTTCAAAGTCAGTGATTCCATTTGCTGCCCAGGAGAGGAAGAGCAGAGACAAGCAACCCCCAGGGCCAAGCACTGGGAAAGAGGCCAGCATCTGGGCCCTAGCCGGCTCCTGCCCACCTCCTGCAGGCCCTCTGCAGACCCACAGTGACAGCGTCTCCTGGGGCTCATCGCGCCAAGGGCCAAGGACAAATGGATTTCACAGCTTATCCAGGGAGAGAGGGGCGTGTCATGACTCAACTGTGACCCACCTTTGGTCTCTGCTCCCCTCATCCCTGCCCCCTCCCTCCCCTGTCCTCCACCATTCCCTCAGCCACACTCTGAGCCACAGCTCCAAGCAGCCCCTCACTCGGCCAGCTCCTGGCTCTGCCTCCTGGGATCAGCAAGCTGCTGGGACCCTTCCTGCAGGGGCAGGTGTCCAGCCTGCCCAGCCCCTGACCCAGGCTCCCCACTCTGCAGGCAGGATAGAAAGCATTAGGCCCCGAGAACAAAATGAAATGACACGTCTCCCTCTCTGGTTTGCTCTCCCTGCCGTTACTTTCCTCTTCCTCCCCAGCCTCATCAGAGACAATAATAAACACTTCTCCTTCCCATCACCATTGGAAAGGATGGTGCTCCTTAACTACAAAAGTAATGTCATGATACCAGCAATTAATTAATTCTAATCTGGCCCGGAAGAGAGGCCGGGCGTACAATCACCCCTACACCTCTGGAGCCAGGACCACCCCACGGTTACTGTGATTGAAATGGATTTGTATGGAGCCATTAGGTGCTATCTGCAATCAATCCATTACCATAAACTTAAGCGTCCACATTCTTTCATAGTAAATGAATTTTCAAATCACATTTCCCAACAAGCACTGCCTCAAGTCAACCCTTATTTATCTAATAACACCATGCAAATATTTTATTATATTTCAATGAAATGTGTCGGAAACTATTACCTTGTGCTGCCTTTGGAGCGGGGAGGGAAGGGCTGGTGGGAATGGGGCGACTTCCCCCTGCGGCTGCTCAGAGCAGAGGCAGCCCCCCCACACACACACACATACTCCCCGGCCCCCACTCCAGGCCCCCAGCCCCTTCAGGGAGGAGAGCCTATAAGTAGGGTCTTCCTATCCCAGCCAAGCTGAGGAGGTGCTGGTGCTGGGCAAATATAAGCCCCCACAAAGAGGAGGGACCCCCCCCCCCCAACCCCAGCAGCTCTCTGCCCCACCCTGAGCCACAGACCAAGGAAAGCCCTGGCTCCACGCGAGGCTGCCTGCGCTGTGTGTAACGGTCGGGTCACCTTGCTGAAGTTCTTCATCATCTTGCATAAGGGCCCCACATTGTCATTTTGCATAGGATGAGACCCCAGAATGTGGCTGGTCCCGGCCGGGGTGCACTGGGTCACACAAACACCTCTCAGACACCCTGCCCCTCCTGGGGAGTCGCCTATGATTTAGCAGCCAAGCAGTCCTGGTGAGAAGAGGCCCTTCCTGGCCTGGCCTTCCTCTGTCCAGCCCCCTTCCCATCCTGGCACAGCCCCCCACCCCCCGGAGTGTTCACCACGGAGGCTTGTGCAGTGAGCAGCAGGACACACACTGTACCCTGGACCCAGGTCCTGGAGGGAACCCAGAGTCAGGGGTCTCCTTGCCCTGCGCTGCTGGCAACACTGCTGCCAGGCACCCGCTGGGGCAGCTGGACTTGGGGACAGAGCTGCTGGCATCTGGCCCTGCCTGCTCAGTGTCCCCGGGGCCCACCCCAGCCCACGGCCACGGCGATGACAGAGTCAGAGGCAAGTGTCTGCAATGCCCCTGTCCCTGATGCCACAGTCTTGGAAGGGTTGGCCACTGTGGAGCAAAGCTCCCAAATGGCCATTTGCTTATTTTAGCTTCACAGTCCCTTCAGCCGAGGCCCCATTTTCCAGGGGCCGGCAGGCACCCACTAAGCAAGCTTGCGTGCACCTCGCCCTCCGGGCTCTGGTCTTGGTTTCCTCACCTGCAAAATGGGAAAAAGCATCTTCCACCAAAGTCTTTTGGTGCTTTTGCGAAGATGTGGTGGCTGGTGGGTTAAAGCACTCTGAGGAGAAGGATGGTGTCTGCTCTTCCAGGCCTCAAGCCAGTGTGTCCTGGTGAAGCGGATCCTCAGCGACCTGCATCCGGTGCTCCCCAAGCCCATGTGCCATGTACAAGCCTCCTCACGCATCTCTTCCACACGCCACATAGTCCTCCTTCCTCCATGGCAAGTCATCACAGCCTCTGTCCTTATTCAGAAGGCCGGAGGGCTTTGCAAAGTGCAAGTAGGAAAGCAGAACGATGCTAACCAGGAGGGGCACTCCGCTCTCCGCCTGCTGCATCGATCCCCCGCTCTGGGACGAAGACCTCAGAGCTGGTCTGGCTCCCAGGCAGCCAGGGGTGCGGCAGCCCACACGCCTCACACCACCGGTCTCTGAGGCTGAGCTTCCTCCTCTCCTGCCCCACTTCTGTTTAAGCATCCTCGTGCCTTCTCTCGTTCCCCACGTACTCATTCTGGCACATTTAACCCACACCACGACTTTGTGCTGCCTTGGGGCAGATGGGGAAGCTGAGGTCACAGACTTAGTTAGAATGAGGGTCTAACCTGGACCTGTCTAACTCAAGGCCAGGCCACATTCCATGACTCAGGCCAGCTGGGGCCCTGCCTCTCCCCCAGGCATTTGCATTTTCAAAAAGCCTGCTCAACAGTCAAACCTGGACTCTGGAATCCCAAAAGGTCTCCATCCATCCACCATCTCTCTATCTGTGCATCCAACATTTACTCTGTGTCAACAAATGCCAGGCACAGTTCTAGGCACTGCGCACACCAGCACAAGCCTGTGCCTCCAGGAGCTTACATGCTGGCCTTTAGTCATGGTCCTCTGGTCCATCCAGAAGCTGCACCGGGCCTGACTCAGAGCCCAGAGTGCCACCACTCAAGTCTGCAACCAAGAGAGAGAGGAGCCGGGCCCAGGCCTGCCTGCCTCCCAGAGTAGGCACCTTCTCTCCCTGGCCTCTGAGGGGCTGCCAGAGAGTTGAGGAAAGTCAGAGTCACTGCTCCTGGGAGGGGAGAGTTCCAGAGAATAGCATGGAGAAGAGGGTTCAGGGTGGAGATCTTCCCAGAATGCCCCAAACTGTGCCCTATAGGGATCCACTCACTGCAAATGTTAGCTTATACTGGAGCCTCCTGTGTGAGTGTGTGTGTGTGTGTGTGTGTGTGTGTGTGTGTGAGAGAGAGAGAGAGAGAGAGAGAGAGAGAGAGAGAGAGAGAGAGAGAGAGAGAGGACACCATCATTCAATCCCAAGTGCCCTGAAGGCAAAGATGTGAGCCTGTTTCTCAGGCACGCTGCCCGGCTGCATTCAGGGGTTTAAGCAGATGGACTGACCACAGGACAATCTGCCTGACCGACAGACAGTGCAGCCCAGACCAGCCGGCTGCGGACAGGGCTCCTCCCCATCTCGCTCTGTCCCTGTCACTCCTCCTCCTGCCTCTAATCATCACTGTGACAGATTTGACAGAAGGGCTCCCACCAGATAAAACTGCCTCTGGGCACAAGCACTGAACATAAAACATTTAGGGAAAATCATCCAGGAACAGTTGGCACCATGAGTAAACTGCTTTAAACACTCAGCTATAAGCAACCAGTTTAACACTGGCACAGCCAAGCCCTGGCATCAGCTTGGCCACCTTCCGGGGTTCCTAACGCCCCTCCTGGGCACTCATGATGGTGCCAGGAGCCCTCCTTCCCACCGGCCTGTTCTAGGAAGCCCCAGCCTGGAGGACACCAAGCAGGGAAATCTTTCGGGAATCCTTTGTCACCAGCCCCCTACTGTCCTGGCACAGGGATGAGGAGTCAAACAGGCCCGGCCAAGCCTCCACTCATCCCATGGAGCTTTCACAAGCCCTGTCTCCATCTCTCTCACTATCTGAGCAGTATTTATGACCCACGGAGGAGTTCCACATCTTCCCTCCTCTGGCCTGCACCACGGCTGTGTGGGGCTTAGACTCCATTCCTGAACCGCAGAAAAGGCCCCAGGCAGGTGCCCAGGCATAGAGTTGGCAGGTGGCAAAGCTGGGACAGAAACCAGCTTCTTCCTTTCTCCCTGGGCTTCCTTCCAGGAGCACTGTCTCTTGGCCCACAGCTGGGTGCCTCTTCGGGCTCAGAGGTGATCACCTGCGGTCCTGGGCTCAGAATCAAGGGTGGTCAGGCGGGTCCAGGAAGAAGCAGCCTTGGGGAGGGGCTCTGGGAGCCTGCCTGGCTCCATGGTTGGGGTCTCCCACTGCACCTTGGCTGTTCTGCTCTCTCCACCCCAAGGCATGCTCGCCTCCTAAGGAATGCAGGCAGGTCTGCTCAGACATGAGGCTAGGCCACAGGAGCTGAGTGAGTCCCTGAGCCTGCTCCCCACTATGGTGCCCCAGGAGCCTTAAGTAACCAAGATTCCAGCCCCAGGCCAGGCACAGCTGCTTCTTTCCTGGGCATGACCAGCAGAGCACATCTAAGGGTGTCTCTCACCCAATCCCTAGTGAATGCACAAGAGACCTTCTTCATACTTGTGAAATACATGGACCCTCCCACAACTCTGACCACATTCTAAATAATCCTATATAATAAAAGCCTAATATGCTAAGTGCCTGGTCGTACAGTCATCCATTCAACCAATCAAAGCGTAATATTCTAATGATATGCTAAGGCTGCTCAATAGCTCACTATGACATGCACTGACCACCAGGAGGCAGACGCTCCAACTGGTAGGTTAGGGGTCCAGCCAATTGGAACTGAGTGAGATGAACCAGACATGCCCTGGAATCCTCCTGCAGTCCCTCCCCAGCTGGCCAACCTCCCACATCTCTCCCCAGTCCCGATCATGCACCAATGGGGTCCCTAGGCCTGGCCTGCACCCTCTCACAATTCAGGACCCCTCAGGGGATGTCAGAAAGCCAGTTTTGGCCCAATCCCACAGGCCAGGCAGAGGGACCCCACTGGTGGATGAATTCATGCATTGGGCCTCTAGTTTAACATGTTACCATATAACAAATTAGAAAATGAGAGGTTTGAGTCATTCATAGCTAAGGATTGGCAGAATCCTCACTCCTGCTGCCACATCATTGGTGCTGCCAAACTTGTGCCAGGCAGTCATCTCTGATGGCAGCCTCATCGCAGGCCGGACCCCTGAGCCCTTCCTGGCAGGATGCCCTCGTCTACCATGGTCCCAGCTGGGCTCTGATCACAAGATGCATTGCCTGCCTCTCCGCCCTGCTGGCTCTTTCACTTAACGTACATCCTTAGATTCCGCCCCTGCACCGGGTACTGTGTGCGGCTGGGAATACAAGTGATCACAGTCCTGCCTGTCAGGAGCCTCAATAAGGGAGGGGGCGTTGGGAGCAGGGTGCAGTCACTCTGTGGGGGTTTCCATGACTAGAAGCAGAGGGGCTCTGCTGTGAACCCCTTGGGCTGGTCTTGGAAAATAAAAGGCTCCTTGAGCAAAGGGACCTGGAAGATGCTACCTGCGCTGGGAAAGGTTGACCAGGCGAAGGGGTAGGGGCAGGTGGCCCAGGCAGGAACACATTTTCTGCCTGGGCTGTAAGCATCTCAGCTGGATGCAGCAGAGACCGGATGGGGGCGCACCAGGAGAGAGGAGGCCAAAGGGGGAGCAGAGGCCTCGCTGTGCAGAGGTGGCCAGCCGTCAGCTAACTGGGCCTGGGAGCAGAGGGATCTACTGGAGGGCCTGACGCTGCGGAGAGGTAAGAGCCATCTGGTCTGAACAGACAGCCATCAGAGGAGGCAAAGCTGAAAATGAAGTAGATTTGGGAGCTAAGGAGCAACAGGAATGAAGAGACAGGAGGTATTTGGAGTGACTGCAGGGGCATGTGGCCGGACTCAGCATGTTTAGAAGATGGGAAGTGAAAGCCGTCAACACGGCCGCCAGGCTTTCTGACGGGCACCCAGGCAGAGGGCGGGCGTCGGAGCCCAGAGTGCCAGGTGCACGGCAGGACCTCCCACAGCCCATGCTGCCCACGAGCTCCTTGGGGGCAGAACACAGGAGCAGCAGGCATGGTGGGAGGGGTTATGAGTTAAGTCTGGGGGTACCCAGAGAAGAGGAGGGTACACAGGAGGTGGAGGGAGAGGGAGATGCCAGGGCCATCAGCTGGCGGACCAGGACTGAAGCCCTGGATGGGACCAAGGATGGAGGGGAGAGGAGGTGCTCACAACCGAGAAGCAGTCAGGGTGGTGGGGAGAGAATGGAAGGAGCCGCACCGTGGAAACCCGAAGCAGAGGTCAGCGAGGCCGGAGACCTGGAGGCTCAGGCAGGACCAGAGCTGGGCTCCCGGGCACCAGTCACACCCAGGTGGCAGCGACCGCAGCAGCGTGGTGGGTGACAGCCCAGAGCTTCCAATCGGGTGGTTTTATGTGTCGAATGGACTGGGCTAGGGAGGCCCAGGCACTTGGTTAAACGTTATTCTGAGTGTCTATGCGGGTGCTTTGGACGCGCTCAACATATGGCGTGGGGATTGAGTCCAGCCAGTCGCCCTCCATGCAGGGGGCTGGTCCGGCATTGGGAAGCAGACTGGAGAGGAGGCTGATCTTCCAAGGGCAGAGGGACGCCCCTGCTCCTCCCTGCGGGCAGGCTGCCACGGAAGTAACGGCTCTTCCAGGACATGATCCAGCCAGCTTTCAAAATGGAACCACACCATCAGCTGTCCTGAGATGCCAGCTTCCTGACGTGACTTTTGGGACTTCTCAGCCTCCATACTGTGTTGCTGAATTTCTTATAATAAATCTCCTTTTGGCTCTGCTGGCCAAGTCCTGAGCCAGAGGATTAGGCTGGGTGGGAAGGAAATGAAGCCAGGGCAGGTAAAGAAAGCAAAGGACCCTCCATGAGGGTGAAAGCACACTTAGTGAAGAAAAAAGCTAAGCAAGAGGGCTCGGTGGATGGGAGGTTGTGGTCAAAGTGCAGATGTAGAATGTCCGAGTGGGGGTGGGGCCGTTCCGGACAATAAGATTCAGAGGTCACCGTGGGAGTGGCTGCTGGATTAGAGTGAAGAAGGGCACTAATGCAGGCACCTCTTACTGCACTTCACTTTATTGCTTCACAGCTGCTGCATTTTTTACAGGTTGGAGGCAAGACCACCCAACAGCAGTACTCACTCTGTGGTGTTGGTCTGGGTCCGAACCCACAGCATCTGCACCTACTCCAGTGCCTATGTCTGCCACCTCCTCCTCCTTTCCTGGCCCCACCTCCTTTTTCTGCTCTCCCTGGCAGCTCCCTCTGGGTCATTCTCCTTTACATCCCTCTCTGTCTTTTCCACTTCCCCCTCTCTCTCTCCAGATTCTGGGATTGCCCTTCCTCGTCTCCTCCACTGTGCCGCACTCTCTCCTCCCAGCCTCAGTCGGGCTCTCAGCACTGCCTCTGCCTGTGTGTGCTCCCTTCTCCCCCACCCCCTTCTCTCCTTTCAAATCAAATCAACAAGCATTTATTGAGTCTGATCCCTGTCTCTCTCTTCTCCCTTCCCTGCCTGTCTCCCCTTGGCCTGGACTCCCACCACCTCCGGGGCCTGCGGTCAGGCGTGCACCCTGGAGCCAGCCCATGTGTGGCTGTCAGCAGGGTCCCTGGGGATGAGGGACTGAGTGCGGTCCTGCCTCCCCAGCTCCCCCTCCAGGCAGCCTGGCAGCATTCATTATTTAGAGAAATGATTTAGCATCCTGCTTCTGCCATCTCCTGCCACGGTGCCAGGTCCTGATATGTGATAAAAATATCAACGTTAAATCACCTCTGACAACTGCTGTTCCCCTGCAGTGTCACTGGAGCTGAGAGCTGGGCGAGCCAACAGCTCCTGCAGGACCTAAAGAGCCAGGCGCCCCCCAGCTGCTCTCAGAACCCCCCACCCCCAGCCTGGCAGGCAGGCCCTGTGCTGCCCGCACACCACACCACAGCCGCCCAACCTCCAACTCAACCCCACTCTGCTCAGACTCCTCACCCTGGATAGTGTTTATGGCACCATCGGTACAAAATTCCAATTAAAACTTATCCATTGATTCTTTACAACTTGAATGGCACTATGCAAGAACTGGCCCACATGGTATCTTTTTTAAGTTTCATGTCAGTTCTGGCAGGTGGAGATTATATCCCCATGGTAGAGATTTTTTAACGCCGAGGCTAGGAGATGCTAAGGTAGCCCTGAGGACACACAGCTACCAAGCAATGAGCCTGGGCCAGGATCTAGCTCTGTCTGACTCAAGCCCAGGGAATCATATCAAACTGAGCTGGCTGAGGGCCTCTGGCTGCCACAGTCAGAATCGGGCTTGGACCATGGACAGAGGCTGTGAATATCAGGGGCCAATATAGGTCCTTCTTCCTAGCATCTGACCACCAGCCTGGGATGGATTAATGTAATCTGGTGAGGATGTCGGGTGAGAGTTGGTTAGACCTTTGAATCCCCCTGCTCCTCACCCTCCTCACTCACCACCAAGGCCAAGCAAGGGTCCGCTGGCAACTGGAAAAGAGAAAAGAGGACTTAGGCCTATGTGAGCGGGACAGGATAGGAGGGAAAGCAGGAAAAGGAAGGACAGGCTTAGGGACTGGAGCCAAAGCCAGAGAGGGCATTGCTCCCGGCCACTCCCATGACCAACGTCACCCGCACGGCCTCTCTTTTCTTGGGAGCAGAAGCCATGTCTCTTTTGAACAAGCGGAAGGCCAGGCATCTGGAGACGCTCAGGAAATGTTTGCTGGCAGGTTCCTCAGTTAAGGGAGAGGGCAGAGCCTGCTGAGGCCTCCACAGGCGTCTCCAGGGCTTGGGATGAGGTGGCCTGGACCCTAAGGAAAGGACTCAGGGCTCTGGCAGTGGGAAGCCGGCTCTGTGAGGGGGTAGCCAGCCAAGCCGGTGGGTGTGGGCTGCTTTCATGGGATACAGGTCCCAAATAAAGGGGGTGATTGTCTGTGTATGCAGGTGAGCCCTCCTGGAAGCGGGCTTCATGCTTTTTGTGCTCTAGAGCAGCGAGGAAACCGGTGCGCCCCAAGTCTGTGCTCTAGAGCATCAAGGGAAATTGCAGGGATTTTGACAATATGCACTGACTGAGACCCCTCTTCCCTTAGATTGTCAAATTAAAAAATGACAACAGCCAACATAATAATAGCCATCTGATGTGAATGATCACAATTATATCTATTTTTTTGGTCAGGTCAGCAAATATAGTATATTTTTTGGTGTGCCACACAATTTTAGAAATTAGTTTATGTGTACATGAGATGAAAAGAGGTTGAGAATTGCTGCTCTAGAGAGATTTAGACAGGAAGGTGACCAGTATGAGGGCGGATAATGTCAGAAGAGAAATATTGAAGGAATTGGGCACATTAAGCCTGTAGAAGGGACAGAGACAAACTACCCCGTAGTTAAAGAGCTGTTATAGCATGAACTTGACCAGGTGGCCCACAAACTGTCTATCGTTGGAAACTGTAGAAAACGATGAGCTGGGCCCCTCTGAGGACAGAGCAGGGGGCAGACAGGCATATCCAGCAATGCTTCCCAACCTCGTCCACACCACGACTCACACAGACATCGAGCGTATCTGTCCAACTCCCTGGGAAGAGGAACGAAGAGGGTACCCACAGTTGCAGGTCATCAGCGATGGGATTCAGACCACCCTGTGGCAGTCCTGTGGCTGAGGATAACTTAGAAAATGTGCCAGTGTGAGTGCACTGGAGAAGCTCTGGTGTAGGAGCAGTGAGCTTCCTGTCACTGGAGGTATATGCATATAGAGCAAGTGAGAGTTTGGGGAGAAAGGATGCTGCAAGGGTTCAGATATTAGAAAGCAGGTTGGTCTCTTTCAGTCCAGAGCTTCCTAGATCCCGGCTCCAGGGAGGACTGGCAGGGGGAGGCATGACCACCCCAGCACACGCACGGGCCCAGAACAGAACACATCCAGGTCTTCCTCCTGCTCCTTGGAGAGCAGGGAGTTCCTACATTGGGGGCCTCTGACAATGAGGAGGGACTGCCTCAGCCACTTACCATGTGGTGGGAGGCTCAGGTGCCTGGGATAGGTCTGGCCCATTAGCCTCCCACCCTGGGGGGAGGGAGATGGAGGCCTCCATGTGGACTCATGAAAACCACCCTAATTGAATTCAGTTGAGCAGAAGTAAGGAGGATGGCTCCCTTCAATGACCCCCAGGCCCACACTCATGCATCATCCCAAGCACAGAGCAGTGCCCTGTCAGACAGACAACCAACGTTAGTGAGAGGGGACTTACATTGTCAAAATAAAAATCCAGGCTCTGCTCCCAGGGTGAGACAATAAGATGGCCCCAGGTAGGCCTGGCAAGACTCTCTCAGCATGTCTGGTGCGAGGAGGACAGGCCTGGGCTACTTGGCCTCCACCTCCTCAGCTAGAAAACAGGCTGGATAGAGCTTACCTCACAAGCTGGTGTGTGGCCTTGTACTCATGAACCCCCAGTGTCTCCCCTATAAAATGAGGAGGTTTGTTCGTACATTGCTAAGGTTCTTCAAGCTCTACAGCCCTACACTCTATGACCTGAGAACTCATAGCCAAGCCTGGTATGGGCCAAGGAAAGGTATCCATCCCTGGAACCCCAGTGCCTCTCTCCCTCCCTCAGTTCCAAACTTACTTCTTCAGGACAAGGATCTCCAGATCACCTCTCCTCCAACTCCCCAACCCTAGTCAAACCCAGACATCAACTCTGCAAATGTCCACCAACCTCATAAGACCCAGAAATCACTAGCTTTTGGTTTATAAAGCACTTCAGTGTCCCCAGCCAGGTGACCTCTACCTCTACCTGGCATAAAGCACAGCCTGCTCCCTGGAGGTTAAAAAGCCACTAACTGCCTCCCGTTTCACTCCAGTATTGACTGGGAGAGTACAAGATTATTGGTGTTTCATCAACAGCCAGCTGGCTTTCTTGTCTGGCCCTTACTAATAGAGAAAGAGAAAAGTCTGCTGGGTCACAGAGTCAGAGGCCAGGAAGGCCAGGTGAGGCTGGATGGGCTCTGGACAAGTTGCAGATGTAGTTATACATTTCTGGAGCAGAGTATCAAGGCCACACCTGCCCACCTGCAGCCCAGCAGCCTCTGTATCAGGTGAGGCCCATGGACTCCCACATCTCTGAGCTGACACTCAGTACACCTCATCCCTGTGCTCTGCATATTATAGTTTTCCTCCCTTTGTCCTAGCTGCACCTTCTCCACCTGCTACATGACCCAAGATGCCCACATCTATGGGTTACAGCACCCAAACTTCCCTTCTCTCTGGCTTCCATTTGAGTTCACCAAAGGAAACACTGGCAATTGAGTGGAGGTAGAAGGAAAGAGAAGTTGGACTACTGATTCCTGGCTCCCTCCCCTGCAGACTCTACCTAAGCTCCCCTCTACACCTTAGGGTGATTTGTCATCCTTATTGGATCCCATAACCCTGGTCACACTTCTGTCAATTGCTCCTTCCTAGACCCCCTCTTTAATTAGTCCTCTGGAGTGAATTATCTGCTTCTGGCTAAGATTCTGACCAAGTCTACTTCTTGTTCTGGACTAGTCAGGAACCCTGTCCTCAGCCCTAACTGCTGTGAGGACAAAAAGAACCCAGTGGTCAGCAGAGAATATGAGACATCTTAGTATCCTCACAAGTAAGAGAGTCACCAGGCAGACACAGAAGCCAATGCATCACTTATGTTACAGAATCAAGGTTCTCTTGTCTGGACTCACCTCCAGTCAGAATTATATCAGCCAATTCATGCATTCCTCTTCTCAGTCAGTAAGCCCTTAGTGAGCCCATTCTACATTCCAGGCACAGTGTGAGGTACTGAAATATAAATGTAGATCAGACACAGTTCCTGCCCCAAGGAGCTCACAGTCTGGTGGAAGTCAGACATACATAGAACTAAGGACAGAGTCTTGGAAGGCTGTGAGAAGGCTGACCATGCGGCAGAATGAGCACTGTCAATCATTCTCTGAGAACTAAACACCCAACAGATGTCCCTTATTTATCCCATCGATGCACCCAGAGGTGCAGTAATCTGCAGCATCACTATTTCTCCCAGGGGCTGCTGACTTGGAGGGCTAGGAAGCAGGGTCACACCCAGTGTCCCATGGCTCCCTCTCAGTCTGCCACCCTCCAGTTAAGAGTATCAACTTAGGAGTCCAAAGTCCCTCACAAGGGCAGGATTGTTCTGGAGTCTCCCTCCTGGATCATGTTTCATCAAAAAAGGGGCCTGGTAAAGGGACCACTTCAGCTCAGATAGGACTTTATGGGATTGATCTCTTGTACCCTGTTTCCCCAAAAAATAAGACAGTGTCTTATATTAATTTTTGCTCCCAAAGGTGCTCTAGGTCTTATTTTCAGGGGATGTATTATTTTTCCATGAAGAAGAATACGGTACACATTTATTGTTAAATAAAAATAAAGGAAATTTATTACCTGTATATGGTATGGTAGTACGGTAGTTGTCAACACAAACTAGACAAACTGTGAATCCTACAGTATCAAGAATTTACTCATTTATTCAATGACAATCATGTCATCATATTCTGGAACATCATCATAACAATCCAATTCCTGAATTTCCTGGTGAATTTCTTGTGACTCCATTTCTTTCAGAATCAGTGGACCAAATCTCTCATGTTTAGCCTAGGGGGTCCTTATTTTCGGAGGGGGGGGGGTGCCTTATATTTCACTCAGAAGAAAACCTGTAAGTAGGTCTTATTTTCGGAGGATGTCCTATTTTCGGGGAAACACGGTACTTGCCAACACCAGAAATGTGGTTATTCAAAAAAGAAACAATAAAATAACAAGTTGACGCCATACCATTTGATGAGGTTCCCTCCTCCTAAACACAAGTGTTCCTGCACTCACACACACCAACTGTCCCAGAAAAGCCCACAGTGATAGCAATGAATACCAAGCTCCCTGATCTCAAGGGGCAAAGGTGGGGTTGTGGAAAGGACATTTCCAAACACAGCTATTTACAACAGATGGACAAAACTAAAGTAAGCAATTCTAGAGCCTGAATACAGAGTTTGAGAAGGGTAGAGGTCTTCCAGTGCTACTGACAATAACTATTAAATAATTAAAAACCACTCAAAATGATTTTAAAAATTGAATTGAATTGAATGCTGTCATGTAGATCCTCCTTTTGAATATAAGCAGATTATAAGTTGTATTCCAAAGAGTTCAAAACCTACAGTGTGCCTTCAGGTGAGCTCATTTCTGGCAGCAAAGACTACAGAAAGGTCATTCTCACATTCAACAAGCATTTATTAGGAACCCACCATGGGCCAAGCACTGTACCAGGCTAGAGAGAAGCAAGCATGGAAATAGGCAGTGGCACAGTGCTATGGAAGGGCAGACCAGTGACAGCACCTCTGCCCAGAGAAATCAGAGAAGGGTTAATAGATAAGGTGAACAACTTAAGGCATGAAGAAAGGACTTTACCAGATGGAGAAGGGGTACTGATAAAGGCATTCTAGGCAGAGGCAAGAACATGGGCAAGGGTGCAGAGATGTGAATGGGCGTGGCATGCTCAAAGAGCAGCTCATAATTCCCTGGGCGAAGCACAGAGTATGGGGGCAGTGACAGGAGTGAAGCAAGAAAGGCAAGTGAAGGCCAGGTCATAAAGGAGTTTGCATGCCAGGCTAAAAGATTTAGAAGTTATTCAGTAGCAAATGCCAAGCCAATAAGGCTTTAAGGAAGAGCATGATGAGTTAGAGCATGGTTTTAGAAATTTCTATAGGGAGAACAAAGCCTGCTGCTCAAAGACTGTGGGGGTCCTGAAGAGAGTGAAGACCAAGGAATCTTCCAAGAGCAGCATCCCCTCCACCAGGGAGGAGTTGGATAGATACTCTTCTTCCGAGGGGAGTGCTCATGAGACAAGTGCCACAAATGCCTGATGGAAGCCACCTTCTCAATTTCCATCAGTGTTATACACAGAAAGGGCTGATGGGCTACAGGCCTTTGTGGGGAGGGTGACAACAGAGAAGTAACTAGTGTAGGGGCTGGCACTCTGAGGGTGACAATGGAGAAGACCTCAGGGACAGCAGCCACGGCTCAAGACAGACATGCAAATTGGTTTTGTGTTGGAAAAATGTTAGGTCATTAAAGGCCTCAAGAAGCTCATGAGACACATTGAAAAAGTAGTGAACTCAAGCTATATGATGATTAAAGCAGGTCTATAGAATCAAGGCAGGATTTTCAATGATGGTGGAGTGAAGAGACCAGCACATTCTCTTCCCAAAATCTATGAAAAAAAATAGTCAAGAACAAAAACAACATTTCAGGGCTCTGTTACTCAACCAAAGGGAAAACACAAATCAAGAAGCCTTTGTGCATGAAAAATTGATAAGTGGTAAGATAAGTGGGAATGTTCAAAGTCCTGCTTGGGACCATTCCCATCCCCACCCCCCCCACCGATGTTGAGCAGGATTGACCATGTAAATGAGAACCTTGACTGCAGGAGAAGGCCAATTTGCTTTGGAGCAGAAGGTGAGGATTCCAAGTGGTTTCTAGTACAAATGGACCATCAGACACTGTGTGAACCATCAACCACTGCCCTACTAAACTGAGGTTGCAGCACCCTGGGGACAAGCAGCAGAGCAGCAAACCAGCCTGAAATTTAACAAGGAGCTCCTAAATATGAGAGCCATAGAGGCTGGAAAGCATCCTCTCCAATGGCCTCAGAAAGTCACAACAGGGAAAACATAAAAACCATCTGAACTGTGAAATTACCCCCACAATCCACACAGAGGATGGAGGTTTCTGACTTAAGGTTGCTAGACATAAGGCAAGCCCCCAAAATCAGGGGTCCTGGCAAAACACAAAGCATACTCAGGAGCCAGGCAGCCAGGCAAGTAGATATCTTTACTTCTGCAGAAGGGTACATACCAACACAGATCTGGCAGCACATACACTGGGCAGGTAGTCTGCTCTGGTTTTTATTCTTTATACACGTGATCTGTCCTTCATTCTTGATTGATTACAGAGCTTAGGCTCACACTCTTGTGTGATTGGCTAATTTAAAAGAAGGGGTTGACCATGTGAATGGAGAAAAAAAAACCAAAAAACTTGGAGTAGCAATACTCATATCCAACAAAATAGACTTTAAAAGCATCATTCTAAGTTAAATAACCCAGTCATAGAAAGATAAATATATATAAACTCACTCATTTGTGGAATATAATGAACAACATAAACTGATGAACAAAAATAGAGCCGGAGGGAAAATATATATATATATATATATATATATATATATATATATATATATATATATATATATATATATATATATTAGAGGTCTGGTGTCTCTCAACCCAGCCTGTCCCCTTTCACAGTCCAGGAGCCCTGAAGGGCTGGAGGCAACCTGGCAATCAGGGGAAGGCTAAGCCATCACACCTCTGCTGCTGCCACTGCTGGCAGTGCAAGCCTTGGCCAGCCCTGGTTACCTGAGCCTCAGGTGGACCTGGGCAGATGGGGTGCTAAGGGATCTGGGCTGCCATCTTGTGGCTGTGGGCACCACCATTTTTGAGGGCATGACAGTCAATTAGCATATTCCCTTCCTATTGGCTGTGGGCATCGCCATCTTTATGACAATGTGAGGGTCAATTAGCATATTACCTCTTTATTAGATAGGATATATACTAGAATATAATAGAAGCAATCCTGTTATTTGCAAATTTTTAATATTTCCCACAACTTTTGTGATATCATACTCCTTTAGCATAGTTTTGGTAATATTATTATACTTAAAATTCTTTTATTCTTGAAATATTAATGTTTATTGCATGTAACATAAAAATGTTAATTGTTATATGTACAATCATTTTTCTTAAATAATTGGTGTTTATTGCATGTAAAATTATTATATTTAAGGTCATTTTTCTTAAAAATAAAAAAGAATTGACAGCTTGCTTCCAATAAAACCCCCAAAACAACAAAGTGATGAAAAGCAAGCACCTACAACCAGGACTACTTTACTAAGCAAAGCTATCATTGAGAATCAAATGACAAATAAAGAGCTTTCCAGATAAGATAAAGCTAAAGGAGTTCATCACCATCCAATGATATTACAAAAACATTAAATGCTCTTCTTTAAAAAAGAAGAAAAAAGATTTTAAACATTAATAATAAAATGGCAAGAAATACATATGTACCAACAATTACTTTAACTGAAAATGAATTAAATGTTCCAATTAAAAGACATACAGTGGCTGAATGAATAACCAAATAAGACCCTTATATATGCTGTTTACAAGAAACTCACTTCAGATCAAAAGATACACATAGTGAAAGAAATAAAGGGAAAAGGATATTTCATGAAAATGGAAACAACAAAAAATAGCTGGAGTAGCAGTACTCATACGGGGCAAAATAGACTTTATCACAAAAGCATAACAAGAGACAAAGAAGGATCCAGCAATTTCACTTCTGGGTATTATTTATCTGAAGAAACTCAATGCATTAATCTGAAAAGACATACATCCATTTGTTCATTGCAGCATCATTTACAATAGCCAGGATGTGAAAAGAGTCTAAGTGTCCACGAATAGATGAATGGATAAAGAGTGGTTCATATAAACAATGGAATATGAGTCAGTAATAAGAAATAATAAAATCTTGCCATCTTTAACAACATGGATAGACCTAGAGGTTATTGTGCTAAGTAAAATAAGTCAGACAAAGAAAGACAAATGCCATATGATTTTAATTTATGTGAAATCTAAAAAAAAAAAAAAGCAACAAATAAATAAACAAATATAACAGAAACACACTCATACATACAGAGAACATTTTGTTGGTTGCCAAATGGGAGAGGGGTTGGCAGTTGGGTGAAAAAGGTGAAAGGGTTAAAAAGTACAAATCGGTAATTATAGACTAGCCAAGGAGATATAAAATACTGCATAGGGAATCTTCATTAATAAAAGAGGAATATGCAGATTGACCACACTTCTGTGATGCCCCACCAGCCAATCAAGAGTGAGTATGCAAATTAACTCAACAAAGATGGCAAGTTAATTTGAATGCACAGGTGCAGAGTGAAGATTGAAGGCTCCAGCCTGAGCAAAGACTGAAGACTGAAGAGGCTTGGGATCTCCACTGTGGCCAGAAGGCCTGGGTCCTGGGTGCCGGAGAAAAACCAGTGCCAACAGTCAGGGTAAGGAAGGCATTTTATTGTTCATATTTTTCTTCTTTTAATATAAAGGCATTCTTTTTTTTAAAAATCTTTTCAGAGAGGAAAGGAGATATAGAAACATCAATGATGAGAATCATTGATCAGCTGCCTTCTGCATGCCCCCTACTGGGGATGTGCCCTTGGCCAGAATCCAAACTAGGACCCTTCAATCCACAGGCTGATGCTTTATTTACTGAGCCAAGGCAGCTAGCTCCTCCTCCTCCTCCTCCTCCTCCTCCTCCTCCTCCTCCTCCTCCTCCTCCTCCTCCTTCTCTTCTTCTTCTTCTTCTTCTTCTTCTTCTTCTTCTTCTTCTTCTCCTCCTCCTCCTCCTCCTCCTCCTCCTTCTCCTCCTCCTCCTCCTCCTCCTAGAATATCCTTCAACTGTTCAGGTAATACTGGTTTGGTGGTGATTTATTCCTTTAGCTTTTTCTTGTCTGTGATGCTCTTTATTTAACCTTCAATGAGAAATGATATCTTTGCTGAACAGAGTAATCTTGGTTATAGGTCCTTGCTATTCATCACTTTGAATATTTTTTGCCACTCCCTTCTGGTCTACAGGATTTCTGTTAAGAAATCAGCTGACAGTTGTATGGGTGCTCTCTCATAGGTAACTAGCTGCTTTTCTCTTCCAGCTTTTAAGAGTCTCTCTTTGTCTTTAGTCTTTAGCATTTTAATTTTGCTGTGTCTTGGTGTGGGCCTCTTTGGGTTCCTCTTGTTTGAGGCTCTCTGTAATTCCTAGACTTTTAAGTCTGTTTCTTTCACCAGATAGAAGTTTTCTATCATTATTTCTTCAAATAGGTCTTCAATATCTTGCTCTCTCTCTTTTCTCCTCCTAGCATCCTCTTAATGCAAATGTTGGTGTGCTTGAAGTTGTCCCAGAGGCTTCTTACACTATCTTCATTTTTTTTTTCTGTTTTCTCTTCTGATTGCTTCCTCATATTTCAAATAATTGATTTGATTATCAGAATCCTCTACTCTACTGTTGAATGCCTGTAAATTATTCTTTATTTTGGTTAGTATATGCTTAATTTCTGACTGGTCTCTTTTCTTGTTTTTGAGATTCTCATTAAGACCCTTGAAATTCTCACTAAGCCCCTTGAAGCTCTTATTAAGATCCTTGAGCATCCTTATAACCATTATTTCAAACTCTACATCGAATAGTTTGTTTGCTTCCATTTTATTTAATTATTTTTCTGTTTTTTCATTTGTGACATATTTTTGTGTCTCCACATTTGGGCTGCTTCCCTGTGTTTGTTTCTATGTGTTGGGTAGAATTGCCATGTCACCTGGAATTGGTAGAGTGGCTTTGTGAGGTAAGAATCCTGTTGGGCTCAGTGGTTGTGTGCACAATCTTGTAGTTGATGCTGTTGGCATCACTGGGAGGAATTGACCTCCTGGCCAATTGGCTGTGAGGATCAATTGTGACTATAGTGGCAAAAGACAACTGTGAAAAAGACAACTCTTTGAAATTTCTGAAATCCTGTAGACCAGAAGGGAGTGACCATGGTGGAAAGGGCTGGGCGGGAGCACAGAGGATGGGACTTGTTTCCGTGGGGCTTGGTGCACACTAAGTCTTTAGCTCATGATGTGCAGAGTTATAACCTAGTATGGTCTGAATCTGTCCACTGGGGCCTTATGGCAGGTGCAAAGTCAGCCACTGTCTGGGTCCAGCTGGCAAGAGCTACAGAACAATCTTCAGATGACTGCTACTTGTATTAGCCTTAGAAGTGTCCAAACAAGGCCAAGCTGTGAAGCAAAGAAGGCAGCTGATAGTGCCAGGTCTTTGGCCTCTTAATGTTTGGTATGAGGCATGCTGACACCAACTGTTTGAGAGATTTTAGCAAAGTCTAAAGCCTGAGCCAAAACAGGCATTCATATGTTAAAGCTGCTGCATACAGCTGGGGTGTGGCTGAAAATTGGATAGGGTGGGGTCTCAGGGAATCATCAGAGAAGAGCGAACAGTGTGAGTCAGGCAGATGGAAACTTAGATATGGCTGCCAATCATTTCTGCAATGGGGGAGATCTCAGCATAGGAACAGTGACCCCTGCAAGCACCCCTGTCTGGGAGAAAGCTACCCCTGAAGTTTTGCTCCAATGCCAGACAGTCCAGTTCCTCCCCATATGTCCTTGGATTCCTTCCAAGCCATTGCCCCAGTGCTAGAATCAGAGGGTGCAAATCCATGTGTTTGTGAACCAGCACTTTAAGAGGAACACCTGGGTGTCCAGCAGCCTCTGTGTCACTCAGCCATAATCCATGCTAGTTTTTACAGCCTCAAGTTATGGAGACTTTTCTTCCAGGCTCTGGAATCCTGAGCTGGGGGTTGGTGTGGGACTTGGACCCTTTGCTCCTAACAGGAGGCCTCTGCAGCTGAGATATTTCTCCTGATTAAAATAGAATGTCAGGCATGGGTATTGGAGCAGCCCTTCCCATACCTCCACACCGCTTACCATTTTCAATGTGTGCCCATCTTTATTTCCCTAGTTGTAGGATTTCCATCCAGCCAGATTCCAAGTGATTCTTCATGATGGTTGTTCTGTATTTTAGTGTAGTTTTTATGTGGTTGTGGGAGACTGTGAATACCAGTGTTTATCTATGCTGCTATCTTGGTTCTCAAAATAAGCTGCCTATGTATATAATATCCTAATAAGCAAATAGACCGAATGGCAGAACAACCGAACAACTGGTCACTATGACATGAGCTGACCACCAAAGAGTGTGCACAGAACATTGCAGGTGTTGGCCATTGTAGGATGGTGGAGCAGGTGAACGAAGCCAGCACTGAAACTACCTCTCACACCCACTGCTGGTGTCCATCGCTCAGCACCATCAGCAGGTGGAAACAGTGGCTGCTGGCCCCAATCGCCCCTGAGGGCTTCTCCACCTCCCCCTGCTCCTGAAGGGTAATCAGGGCAGCGGCCACTGCTCACTGCCACTGACAGCACTGGCCCTGCTTGTATCCACTGCTGGCACCAGCCCCAATCACTCTGCACTGTCAGTGGGTGCAAGCAAGGCTGGCACCATCAGTGCATGGGAGCAGCAGCGGCAGAACCAGGGCTGCTGGCAGACAGGGGACTGGGGGCCATGGTGGAAAGGGCTGGGCGGGAGCACAGAGGATGGGCAGAGATCTGCCCTTGTGCCCACTGTAGCCTCATAGCCCACAGTTCCTTTCAAGATGAACAAATTTGTGCACTGGTTCCCTAGTGTTTAAATGATGACAATGACTTAACAAGTAAGGAATTTTAATAAAGCAATAGAAGCTATGAAACAGAATCTAATGGGAATTCTAGTTTTGAAAATTATAGTAACAAAAATAAAAATTCACTATATGGTTCAACATCAGATTTGAGATATCAGAAGAAAGAATCAGTAAACTTGAAATCAATAGAAATTGCCCAATCTGAATAACAAAGAGAAAAGCTATTGAAGAAAAATGAACAGAGCCTCACTGAGACCTGAGAAACAACATGAATTGTACCATCATACCTGCAATGTGAGGCCCAGAGGAGAGACGGAGAGGAGAGATCAGAAAAATATTTGAAGAATCAAAAGAGGCCCCAATTTTGAAGTCCCCTCCACTACTCTGCTTTGGATTTGGGGAAGTGAGCTAGGAAGCTCAGAAGGTGCTAGAGTGAGAGCTCTTGCAAGCCTCAGCTCAGAGCTGCCTCTCAAGGACTAGGCATTATACCCACTTCATGCTGGGTGCAATGCTTGCACTTCCATCAATGTACTGTGAGCCATTCTATAGTCTCAGTCTCAAGAAGCAGGAAAGGCTTAGCGAGGTAAAGCAGCAGCCCAGTGCACAAAGCCAGGACTGAAACCCAGGCCCCTCTTCAGGCCTTTCCCACAGAGCCCTGATGTCCCAGCACTGGGGGCAAGACTGATGTGACTCCAGGCAAAGTGCTGCGCTGAGCAGAGGGACAGCCCAGAAACAGGTGTGAGCACAGAAGCGCCCACAAGTCTACAGGGCTGTCTCCTCTTTCCAAGGCAAGTGCACCTTTAGCCAGGATGGGCTGTCCGTTCCCCAGGAAGCTATACCCCATCTGTCTGGAGCTGATTCACCAGCAGAGGCTGGGGCTGGGGCTGGACAGGAGTCGATTTTAGGGATTCCCAACAACTTCAGCCAGCCTGACCCTCAAGACCAGGTCCACAGACCTGACCTGACCTGGCTCAACCCTTCATTCTCAACTGAAGACAAGTTGGGAAGTGCACGAAGCAGGAGAGCCTGGAGGGTGGGGAGGGGAATAAAGGCTGGCTGGGTGGGATATAGGGTTTGGAGGAAGGTGTGGCTAGGATGAGAATCTCAGGGATTGATGCCCAGGCTGCTGAGGAGACAGCAGTGAGTCCCGAGGCTCAGCCTGCTGTGTGCACGCTCCAAATTAAATAACTGCAACTCTCTTTTATTTCCTGTCTGACAGCAAATTATTGCAAATGCAGCCACTTCTGACATTCTAATATTCAGAGTCACATCCTGTGGGACAAGCCCGTCGCTATTGCCTGACCAGTGATTTGTATCAGGCGAGGAGGGAGCCGAGAGGGGCAGGGAGAGGCTGGGATGGAGGTTGCTGGGAAAAAAGGAGGGGAAAGTGCTCCAGTTCTGCTGGACCAGCCCTGGTCTTCCTGCCACAGGCCCCTGGGGTAGTTGGAGAGGCCTGACGGTTCCTCCCTTACCCCCCACCTCCCTTGAACCCTCAGTAAAGGCTTGTGAGCCCTCACTACATGCCAGGTGTGGGCCCAGCCTGGGAAGAGTGGGAGATGCTGGTTCACAGACCCCACTTCCCACAGCCCACCATCCTTCCCATCTCCCACAGTTCACCATCCTCCCCACCTCCCACAGCTCACCATCCTCCCCACCTCCCACAGCTCACCATCCTCCCCACTCCCCACAGCCCACCATACTCCCCACCCCCCCACAGCCACAATCCTCCCCCTCCCCACAGCCCACCATCCTCCCCACTCCCCACAGTCCACCATCCTCCCCGCCTCCCACAGCCCACCATCCTCCCCACTCCCCACAGCCCACCATCCTCCCCACACCCCACAATCCACCATCCTCCCCACCACCCCACAGCCACAATCCTCCTCCTCCCCACAGCCCACAATCCTCCCCCTCCCCACAGCCCACAATCCTCCCCCTCCCCATAGCCCACCATCCTCCCCACTCCCCATAGCCCACCATCCTCCTCACTCCCCATAGCCCACCATCCTCCCCGCCTCCCACAGCCCACCATCCTCCCCGCCTCCCACAGCCCACCATCCTCCCCACTCCCCACAGCCCACCATCCTCCCCACTTCCCACAGCCCACCATCCTCCAACCTCCCACAGCCCACCATCCTCTTCACCTCCCACAGCCCACCATCCTCCCCCTCCCCACAGCCCACCATCCTCCCCACTCCCCACAGCCCACCATCCTCCCCACCTCCCACAGCCCACCATCCTCTTCACCTCCCACAGCCCACCATCCTCCCCACTCCCCACAGCCCACCATCCTCCCCGCCCCCCCACAGCCCACCATCCTCCCCGCCCCCCACAGCCCACCATCCTCCCCACCCCCCACAGCCCAGCATCCTCCCCGCTCCCCACAGCCCACCATCCTCCCCGCTCCCCACAGCCCACCATCCTCCCCCGCCCCTTACAGCCCACCATCCTCCCCGCCTCAGACCCGTGTGGGATCCTCCAGGCAGCTCCGTATATGTATGTATAAAGGAATGTGCCAGAGTTTTCTATTCATACCAGTCAAGCACCAAACAGCCAAGGACAGAAGCAAATGAGGAGAAAAAGGAACCCTCCCACTGCTGGTGGGAATGCAGACTTGTGCAGCCATTATGGAAAAACAGTATAGAGGGGCCTTAAAAAATTAAAAATGGAACTGCCTTATGACCCAGCAATTCCACTTCCGGGAATATATCCAAAGGAACCCAAAACAGTAATTCAAAAAGATATATGCATCTCTTTGTTCATTGCAGTGTTATTTACAATTAGAGGCCCAGTGCACAAATTTCGTGTGGGGTGAGGTGGGGTCCCCTCAGCCCAGCCTGCACCCTTTCCAATCCAGGACTCCTTAGGGGGTATCTAACTGCTGTTTTAGTCCCAATACTGGGGATCGGGCCTAAACCAGCAATCAGACATTCCTCTCACAATACCGGACCCAGGCTCCTAACTGTTCACCTACCTGCCTGCCTAATCACCCCTAACCGCCTCCCCTGCTGGCCTGGCCACCCCCAACTGCCCCCCCACTCCTGCCTGGTTGCCCCTGACTTCCCACCCTGCTGGCCTGGTCACCCCTTACTGCCCCCTCTGCTGGTGTGGTCACCCCCAACTGCCCCACCACCACCAGTCTGGTTGCCCCTCACTACCCCCCCTGCCAGCCTGATTGCCCCATGCAGCCTGTTCGGTTGTCAATTCAGGTGTTTCAGATGCTAAGGTCACTTAGCTATATATATATATATATATATATATATATATAAGGAGCCCAAGTGCCCATCAGTAGATGAATGGGGCGGGGGGGAGTTGTGGTATATTTACACATTGAGATATTACTTAGCATAAAAAGGAGGAAATCTTACCCTTTGTGGCAGCATGGATAGACCTGGAGAGCATTGTGCTAAGGGAAATAAACCAGTCAGAGTAAGATAAGTGTCATATGATTTCATTTATATGTACAGTCTAATGAATAAAATAAACTAACAAACAAAATAAGGACAGACTTATAGGTACAGAGAACAGACTGGTAGTTGCCAGAGGGAAGGAGAATTGGGTAGATAGGTTAAAAAAAAAAAAAAAAAAAGGTGAAGTAATTAAAAAGTATAATTTAATAATTACAAAATAGTCATGGGAATATAAGATACAGAATAGAGAATATAGTCAATAATGTTGTAATAATCATGTATGGTTCCAGGTGGGTGCTGAAAATATGGGGAGAATACATTGTAAAGTATGTGATTGTCTAACCACTATGTTATATATCTGAAATTAGGATAAAATAATATTGAATGTAAATTACAATTGCAAAATAAAATTTAAACTTCTTTGCATAAAGAAGAGTATGGCCTCTACTATTCCAAAGGAAAGTATTGCTTACAAGATGAATAAAAATGTGAAAGATGTTTAAAGAAGAAAAAGGAGAAGAAAGAGGAGAAGGGGTGAGAAAAGGGGAGAGAGGAGGGGGGAGGAAAGGGGGAAGAGGAGAGGAGGGGAAAGGGAAGGAGGGGAAGGAGAAGGAAGAAAAGGAGAAGGGGAAGGGAAAGGGAAAGAGAAGGGGAAGGGGAGGGGAAGGAGAAGGGAAAGGGGAAGGAAAAGGAGGAGGAGGAGGAGGAGGAGGGAGGGAAGGGGAAGAAAAAAGGAAGAGGAAGGAAGGGGAAGGGGAATGGAGAGGAGGAGGAGGAGGAGGAGGAGAAAGGGATGGAGGAGGAGGAGGGGAAGGGGAAGAGAGAAGAGGAGGAGGAGGAGGAGGAGGAGGAGGAGGAGGAGGAGGAAGGGAAGGGGATAAAGGAGGAAGGGGAAAGGGGAAGGGGAAGAAAAAAAGGAAGAGGAAGGAAGGGGAAGGGGAATGGAGAGGAGGAGGAGGAGGCAGTGAAGGGGAAGAAGGAGGAGGAGGAGGAGAAGAAGGGGAAGGGGAAGGGAAACGGGAAGAGGAAAGAGAAGGGGAAAGGGAAAGGGAAGAAAGAGAGGTAAGTGGGTAAGTTGGCCACTCTAGAGCAGACAGGTCATTCCAGAGGCCTACAAACAAGTGACTGGGTGAAGCCAGGGTGGCCTTAGACTGGAATATAAGGAGGAAGGCTCTGAGGCAGGGAGACCAAGCAAGGAGTGAAAGGCCCAGCTGGCAATTAGGGGAGTGGTCAGAGGGCTGCTGCTGCCAGCCTGTGGCTAGACTGGATGGAGAGGGTGCTTGGCAGGGAGATGCTGGCTTTTAAAGAACCAGCAACATAGGAAACCTTTAAGAGTGGGGATAGGGGGTGGGACCAAGCCAAGAGGCTGGGGAGGAGGGGGCTGTAGACGAGGGAACAAAGGTTAAGGGTCCCTGGCCTGTGGGGGTGTGAATGGAACTTGGATTTGGGTCCCACCTTCCCAATTAGCCTTGGGGGGGGGGGGGGGGGGGGAAACTCTGAAAAAAAGAATAAAAGCAAGGAAGATAGAGGCTTGGAAAAATACCCTGAAGAGTTGCTCTGGCCTTTAAAAGGCAAGGAGTGTGGTAATGTAATAAACATGGCAACAAAGCATTTGTCACCAGGCTAATTTTATTAGAACAGATCTCAAATGGCTAATTTCCTTTTACTAATGAGCAAATTAGTTGAATCTCTGATCTACTTTGAAGGCAGGGATACTAATAAGACAGGAGTGACAGTGAGACCTGCTGTGAGCCGTGGTGACACGTGCGTTGGGTGGAAGGGAATCTTCGAGCATGGAGGGCTGTGCGAGCATGACCTTGCCCAGCGGGGCCTCTGGCTGTGCAGAGCAGCTGGCGCCCGCCCTACCCAAGGCAGGTGGGTGTCAGACTCAGGCGCTGTCCCAGGGGACCAGCCTAGGGGAGAAGCTGCGAGGGGAGTGCCAGCAAAGTAGGCATGTTTCCAGCAAACATGTAGAGCAAAATGGCTTTTTTTTTCAGCCAAGTTTCATTGATGGGGTTTGCCCAGCCTCCCAGCCTCCCTGCCTCCCCCGCCTCCTAGCCAGCATACCCTGAATGTAGAGAAAAGCTCTCTAGGATGTTCCACCTTCTGGAAGTCCCAGCCAGCTGCCACCAAGGCTGAAAGTTTTCTGTCAAACAGGCTCCCCAGAACCAGAGTGGGGCTCAGACCGCCTGCCTTTGGGTCAGTTACACGGGGGGCGGGGAACAAGGCCCAGGTCTTCTCTGGGAGGAAGGCCATAGAGCTGGGTGGCTTTGATCTGGCCGACATTTGATTACCATGCAGTGGCAGCAGCGTGCTGGAAGGCCCCAGCCAATCATCGCCCAAGGATGCTGCCCTCTGCCTGAAGGCTGGGGGAGAGGGTGGGGTCTCCCACTTGTTTTGATAGCACACTTGGCATTGGCAGAGGGTGAAGGCCAGAAAGGCACCCTGCGAAAAGACCAGGAGGAGAGCCAATACAGAAAGACCACTCACCTGGCCAATGCAGGCCCCCCCACCCCCCCACCCCCCCGTCAGCCTGGTGTTGCCTGGCATCTCGGGGGGTGGGGGTCTAGGAGCAGGCAGCTCCCTGGCCTCAAAGGCGCTCTATTTGTTACTTTCTGCTCAGAAGGCCTGAGAGAGCTGCGAGGTGGGGCAGTGGGCATCACCTGGGAGTCTGCCCAACGGGGAGCCCTTTGGAAAGGCCCTCAGAGTCCAGGACGAGAATGAGAACCCCTCCAATGGTCAGTCTCTCGGGACCCAGCTTGTTCCTCAAAAAGGAAGACACTCATTTCTGCATACTGTGTGGAGTCCATGAGGAAAGAGCAGGCGCAGCAAGCACGCAGTGTGCTCCTTCTTTCTGCAGGTGGCATGCAGGAGCTGCTGCTCCCTTCAGGCCATGCGGACAGGGTAAGCCCCGCGTGGAGCTGACAGGAAACAAGGCGGGAAGTCCCCAGGTGGCACGTGTGGATGCGAAGGGCAGCCTCTCCAGAAGAGAGCATCTCACCAAGGACTCGACGGGGATGCCCTGTGGGATCCCATGCCCACTGTCCTTGTCCCCCAGCACTGGCTGGGAGTCACATGCCCCACCCTTCTCTAAAGGCCTGGAAAGTCTCCTGTCCTGCCTCCTCACACCCAGGATCCCAGATCCAGCCCAAATCCAGCCCTGCAAACTATCTCTGTAGTAGCTTTTCCTGGGAGGTCCCTTAGGGACAGCACCAGAAGGTTAGATGTGGGACGGGCAGAGCTTACCACCCAGTCCAGATGCCAGCACTTCCTGTGGTCAAAGCTCTGACTGCTGTGGAGGTCATAGCCTCAGATCTCATTAGGGATCTTCTCTCCTTCCAGGATACACACACACACACACACACACACACACACACACACACACACACGCTCGCGCCTGTCCATGCCCCTCCCCCTGCGGTCCCCGGGGCCCCTCTCTGAAGTGCTCTGGCCGCATGCATTATTCAGCCACTTCTCCAGCTGAGAGGCCCAGGGGCCATGGGGCTGGCTGTTGGTGCACTTTCGTCTCCCAGGTGCGTGGGGAATGCAGAAACTCTTGCTGGTATCCAGGACATGGGGGTCTTAGTCCTGGGTCTGGGGCAACCCTCACACTTTGTGCTCCAGACCCATCCCTTACTGGCTGCCCCCAGGTTTGGTCAAATGCCGGCCACCAAAGCTTTATCACTACTCAGGGAGCCACGACTGGATGCACCCATTCCCCCTGCTTCTAGGCTCAAAGATCTGACGTGGTCCCAGCACAAGTTCAATGCCAGCTCTGTCGAAGGGCCTGTGTGGAGCCTGGGCCTCTGTAGTTGGCGCTGAGTCCCCTGGGGATGCCCTCAAGCTGAGGGCAGCATTAAAGCTGGCACACCCTTGGGCAGAGGGAGAAAGACCCCTCGTGAAGCAGTGCCAAGAGACACGACAAATTAAAGCCCACGCGAGAGCCAGCCCCGGAGGGTGTGCCCACCCACTGCCGGCTGCACAGGAGGTGGTGGGAGGTGGTGGTCTCTCCCAGAGAGGCAGACACACATCACACGAGGTGCATGTGACTGTCACATGGCTCTGCTCCACCCCTCGGGCTGCAGACTCCTCTGAATCGTTCACATTTCCTCCCAAGATGCACCGCCACGCCTCAGCCTCCTGTTACTCCAATAAATGCAAGAGTTGGGACATGGGAGAGAGATATAGGGTCAAACTGCCCCGTCCTAAATATTGCTTATCTTTTGTCTGTTCTATACCCATTTCCTCACAGCTTTGACTACCCACCCCCACCAGGGGATCAAAACCGGGTTTTTTTATACACGCCTGCGGCCTTCCTGGGTCCAGGGTGAGATCCCCAGTTCAAAACGAAGGAGGCCCAGCCAGCCTGGCCTCCGCGTGGGCAGGTGGAGTGCCAGCCGGAGGGCTCCGCACGGCCTCAGATGAAGGAAGACGGTGGGGGTGGCGCCCACAGGGCTGCGGTCCCTCTCTCAGGCCCCTGCGCCTGGTGCCTCCGGGCAGACCAAGAGCACCACACCATCTTTCCCTTCGCCAAGTCCCATTTCAGAAGCAACAGACAGGCCACCACGGGAGAAGCCTCTCTCTCAGCGAGGCCACCAGAGGCAGCTGGGAGAGAAAGCCGGAGGCAGGTACAGCTGCCCACAGACAAGATCTCAAAAGTGTGGCTTCTTCACTGATTCCTACAACCCAGGCCTCTTTTCCCAAACCCAATTCCCATGCCTGCATTCCTTCCCTGCACTCCCTGCTGTGCTTCCCACAGGCCCAGCCTCGGCACAGAGGATGGGGTGAGGGTTCTAGACTCACAGGGGCCACGGAGAAAGCTCACCTGCCCAGCCTTGGTATCATCTGGGTCCTGTTCACGGACTGTGGGTGTGGGAGAGACTGGGTGTGGGAGAGACTGGGTGTCGGAGAGACTGGGCCTCCCAGGCCTGTCTGCCAGCATTCTTCAGGCTCCAGAGCCGCAGCATCTGAGAGAAACGGATGCAGAGCCACACCGGGCCCGTGTGGCTGCGTGGGGCCACACATTCTAAATGAGGATCTTCCCGGGCAGGAGGCCAGCATACAGCAGCGACCCTGAGCTCCTCACTAACCTTCCACCCCTTTCCCTACGCCTCAGTTACCTCTCCCTAACTTATGCCCCAAATCCTTGGATTTTCTCACCCAATATACACGCGTGCATGCGCGCGCACACACACACACACACACACACACACACACATGTGCACACACACAGGCACACGTGCACACACCAATAACCTGGTCTGAACAGCCCACCCAACTGGAAATGAGCTGGATGGGCAGGAGCATGAAGAAAACATGAGACAATGAAGAGCAGCAGACCAGGAGTCCAAAGGCGTGGGCCCGGGAGCGCCAGGTCTCCAAGCTCAGTGTCCTTGTCTGGAGCGCAGGCAGCATCCATAATGCTGATGGCGATACTGACCATAGATGCCCCACAAAGCCCCACGCACCCCTCCCCTCTCCTGTCACAGTGGCGCGGGCACTGCCTGACTCTGGAGCCCCTGAGCTCAGCCTCCCCAAGCACTGACAGCACCTCCTCAGTTTCCCTCGGTCGCCGTGGTCCCTGCCACTCCCACATCCTGTGTGTCCCTCACTGTCTGAAGTCCCAGCATGCCTCCTAGGGCAGCTTGAGAACCAGACGAAGGTGTGAGTGTGGAGGGCCTCAGGGCTGAGGAACAGAGGGATGACCCTGGGCCCCACCGTGGGAGGAGGGAGGAAGGTCCGTCTTTCCTGGGCTCGGCCTCCGCAGAGCATCCCAGCACTCTGGCCACCTGGGCCAGGGTTCTGCCGAGGGCCCGGCCACCTGCACCAACTCTGATCATAGCAGGTGTGTAGCTGTTTCCATTGGGGTTGGAAATGCTGGGCTTTTTGTAGTTTCGAGTTTAAGATCTTCAGACTCCTCCCTTTGCTCTTTTCTTTATTAAAGTTTCCCTCAGCTGGCTTATGTAATACCCCAAATCAATTGCTTATTTTACTGTCTATTTAGAAATGAAAGTGGGATTTACAGAGGGAACCTGCAAGCCAGGAGGCAGCCTCAGGCTGCGCCAGAGGTGCTGGGAGGGAAGGCCTGGCAGCTGGCTGCCAAGCACCGTGGTAAAGGAGTCTTCAAGGGCCCGCGGCTGGCAAAGGCCCCAGAGCAGAGCTCTCGGCTGACAAGGTCACTGCCTCTCTCCGCTGCGCTCCCTCACCCCCATATAGGGCCTGGAACCTAATCTCCCTTCAGGCCACAGCTCAACCACTGAAATGGGCCCAGATCAGCCAGTTCCAGCAATCACTGGTCTTCGAAAGAAAACAATTCAAATTCATATGCAGGTGGCTCACCCCGTCCCTCCAACCCTTGTGAGTGGATTCCAAGTAGGCACTATGGCTAGGCATGGTTGGTCTAGAGACCCAAAAGGGAAGACTTGTAGAAAATCCTTGTAAAAAGGCAAATGAAAAAGCCATGGAGCTCAGTGGTCAGCAGAGGTTAGGAGGGAGGGGTCAACAGGTGGAGCACAGGGGATTCTAGGGCAGTGAAACTATTCTGTACTAGTGGCTCAGTGATGAAATTTGTGCACATTAAAAGGGAATTAATTAGAGGAAATATTTTAATATTGCTATTTGCCCTTTCTCTATAATAGAAGTATCAGAGATGAAAGAAAATTAATAAAATGTATATGAAAAATCTTCCTCCTGTCAGAGTCTGGGGCACATCATGGGAGCCAAAGTCAAATCCCTGCCCCCCCATGTGTGCCTCAATATCACAAGAGACCCAGGCCTGGCCAGCCCCACCCTCATCAAGCCCCACCAGGTCTGGGGGTTCAGCCTCATGTCCCTGCTGATTGCTCATTAAGATTTGTTGCAGAATCCCTGCCTCCACTGTGGGCACAGCCATTTTGTTATGGTGTGGCAGTCAATTTGCATATTTCCTCCTTATTAGATAGGATGCTACTGTAATGGTGGATACATGTCATTACACGTTTGTCAAAACCCACAGACTATACAAAACCAAGAATGAACCTTAATGTAAACTATAAACATTAGTTAATAATGATGTATCAGTACAGGTTCATCTGTCTTAACAAATATGCCACACTAATACAAGATGTTAATAATACAGGAAACTATAAGGGAAAGTAAAGGGGGTATCTGGGAGCTCTCTGTACTTTCAACTCATTTTTTTTAAACCCAAAATTCTCTAAAAATTAAGTCTATTAATTAAAAATAATAATACTAGCCAAAATCTGGAAATAACTCAAATGTCCATTATTGGATGAATGGTTAAAAATCCTATGGTAGATACCATGGAACACTGCTCAACAATAAGAAATGAACTATTTATTCACACACACACACACACACACACATACACAGTGCTGAGTTCTAGTGACAGAGCCACTGACTCACTGTATGGCCCCAGATAAACCACCAGCACTTTCTGCCTCTCACTCCAGCCCTCTCACTCCTGTGACTAGAAGAAAGATGATGGAGCTAAATCTGATCCCTCTCTTGCCTCCAAGGAAGAAGATGCTCTCCACAGCCCCTGGCTCTTCAGCAGCCTGATGGCTACACCCACCCAAGGTTTTCCTCTGGCCAGGCTCGCCCCGGCTGCTCTGTGGACCCACAAGCCCATGCATCAGCAGCAACACCCCCGGGCTCCAGCCGCTCCACGGCCCCAGCTCACTTCCTCCTCCGATCCAAGCTCTCCTGACTTGTCCATACATCACCAGGAATGCAATACCCTTAAAAAAGGAAAACCATTTTGCTCTGAACTAACAAAGTCAGGCCTCATTGTTCCCAATATCACCAAGCAATTTCCGAGCCAGGGGAGTGTTGAGTCGGAGTAAGAAGATAGGCAATTGGTCAGGGTCAGCTCACATGGTGGGGGTGAGGGTGAGAGCCCAGGAATGGGGGAGGAGGGGCTCAGAGTGGAATTAAGAAAGAAGGATGCTGGGGCGCCTAGAGGTGCAAGCAGCGGTGACACCCTAATATTTTCTGCCTCTGCACTTTCAACCCCACTCATTCTGCTCACCTATATGTTCACCCGGGACCTAACTTCTTTACCAATTAGCATCTCCTTTACACAGTGCTGACATGCCCACCGAGCTCAGCCTTCTCCGTGTAAGTTCCTGCAACAGGGAGTTCCCAGCCAAAGAGAGTCTGAGCAAATCCAAAACCCAAAGAGCATTACGCAGTCTCTGCCTGCCTAGGGCTCACCAAGTGTCCTTCAGGCCGGGTCCCCAAACCCCGCCTCTAGGGATCATCACGTGACCCCCTCTGAGAGAACTATTTGTCCCTATCCTGCTACCATGGCATTAGCTCTTGCACAAATTTAGTACCAGTTACTCAGCTCCTAGGCCACATAGCACACACAGCATAAACTCCACACGTTAATGACCTAATGTTGTAATAAATTACATGTTTGAGCATGGGTCTTGTTTATTTATTATTTACTGTTATATTTTCAGTCCCAAATACTGTTCCAAATACTAGTATATCGTAGGGACTTAATAAATGTTAAATGAGCAACATACTCTTGCGGCTGTACAATTTGGGACACAGTGCTGATGGACACCAATCACCTAACGGGACATCAAAAACCTCTTCAGAGAAAGAAGCTCACTGCCCACAGTCCTAGGACAGGGCTGCCCAGCAGAGCTTGGCCATCACAGGCTGCTCTGTGTGTGGCTGCCCAGCACACAGCTACTAGCTACTGAGCCCTTGAAACGGGGCCAGTGTGATGGAGGGGTGGCTTTTACACTTTAATTAACTTAATTTTAATTCATTTTCATTTGAAGAGCCACGTTGGATGGAACGGTTCTAGAAAGAGGTGTCGCTGGAGATGGGCTCCTGAGTGACAGGCACATGGAAGCTCCTGGGAAGAGCCTGGACACAGCGCTGCAGTCACAAGGAGCTCACGTTCGGCTTAGCAGCCCGTGTCTCACAGGACTGGTCGGTCATCAAGTACTGTGTTTTCCTTCCCGGGAGTAACAAGATGCATGTCCACCCAGGCTCCTCTGAGGGCCCATGAGCTCCTGCATGTAAACACTGCCCTGCAGACACTGTGTTCTTCCTATCGCAGGAGCACAGTAGGCATGAATGCGCACCTGAAAAAACATACATGTTAATATATAGTGACCACTTACCAAGTGCCCAGTGTGCTAAGAACCTGACAATAACCCCGAGAGAGAGGTGTGCTTATCACACATCCCAGGTTAGAAAATCGGATTAAAAGAGGTTGGTGCTCACATTCCAGCTGGCAACAGGCCTGACTCCGGAACCCCGACTCAGCCTGCTTTTTTGTCTAAAAAACTTTGAATAGTTTCTATGTCAGTGTTGGGCAGGGAGACACATAAGATACTGCAGACTGCCTGTGCTTAGTGTACAGCCTGTGCTTAGTGTACAGCCTGTGCTTAGTAGACAGCCTGTGCTTAGTATAAGGCCTGTGCTTAGTGTACAGCCTGTGCTTAGTGTACAGCCTGTGCTTAGTGTACAGCCTGTGCTTAGTGTACAGCCTGTGCTTAGTGTACAGCCTGTCCTTAGTATACAGCCTGTGCTTAGTAAACAGCCTGTGCTTAGTGTACAGCCTGTGCTTAGTATAAGGCCTGTGCTTAGTGTACAGCCTGTGCTTAGTGTACAGCCTGTGCTTAGTGTACAGCCTGTGCTTAGTGTACAGCCTGTGCTTAGTGTACAGCCTGTGCTCAGTAAACAGCCTGTGATTAGTAAACAGCCTGTGCTTAGTGTACAGCCTGTGCTCAGTAAACAGCCTGTGATTAGTAAACAGCCTGTGCTTAGTGTACAGCCTGTGCTTAGTATAAGGCCTGTGCTTAGTGTACAGCCTGTGCTTAGTGTACAGCCTGTGCTTAGTATACAGCCTGGGCTTAGTGTACAGCCTGTGCTTAGTGTATAGCCTGTGCTTAGTATACAGCCTGTCCTTAGTATACAGCCTGTGCTTAGTAGACAGCTGGTTCCCACCCAGGGCAAGTCCTCCCAGGGCACAGCCGGCAGTGGGTGGAGACACATTTGGTTGTTACACCTGGGGCGGGGGTGCTACTGGCACCGAGTGGGTAGAGGTCAGGATGCTGCTAACCATCCTGCTGGCACTGGACAGCCCACAGCAAAGGATCATCAGAGCCAAAGTGTCAACGGCCCCGAGGTGGAGAATCCTGGTCTAGAGCCTCACAGAACAGTGTCAATACTTACTGACAGCAAGAGAGAGGAGGGAACTGGACCTACAAGCTCCAAAAGGGGCGCCATGCTCGGAGCTGGGAACAGCAGTGCTGAGGTTCAGGGAAAGAATTCAGCTCTTCGAATCACAGCCACGTGAGCGAGCAGTGTGCAGGGCAGACCGGGGTGTGTGCTGAAGGACAGAATCCCCGCGCCCTGGACGCCTGTGATGGAATTGCACTGATGTGAGGCTGGGAAAGGGGAGGAGGAGCCAGGGGCTGAATCACCCCAGGCTACAAATCTCCCCCTCCCACTCTCTCCTTAGAGGAGAGGCAGGTTCTGAGCCACAGACAATGTGGGCAGAAAGCATGGAGCTCCTGCAAGGCCAGTCACCCCCGCACCCCTATTTTCCCATGTACAAAGTATGAATGATACATCTGCTCCCCATTTCACTGAAAGCTGCCCAGTCTCCAAGAGGTTAGCGAGGCAGCCAAACACCTTCATCAACATCACTACCATTTACTGAGCACTGACTATGTCACGTACTGCACTAAAGGCAAAATCTCACTTAGCCTCACAACAACCTGTTTTACAGATGAAGCAAATGAGTCCAGCCCAGGCTATCAGAACCTAGCGCACACCTAATCACCATGCGGGACTCCCTCTTGGTGTCGCACTGGGGCCTGGACAGTGAATGAAGTGGGCCCAGGTCCTGCTCTGCTCCTCCGCCTACAACTAGACTTGCCAGGCATCTTCATTCAGCCTTCGACTTCCTGCAGAGCTGGAAGGGTCTGCCAGACCCTCACTCTGTGCCTGGCATTGGGACTGAGATGGGAGGCTGACTCCTTGTGCTCCATGGGTGAAAGCCAAAGTCACAGCGTCTTCCTGCTGTGCACAGGCCCCCGTCCTTGGCACTCACAACCCGATTAGGGCCAAGGAGGTAACAAAAAAATGATGGTGTATAGCAAGTATGTGCTGGAATCAACAAAGCCCTGTGGGAGTTTGGACCTCAGATCTTGGGGATCAGGAGACATGAAAAGACGGTAGAGAGGGTGTCATCAAACCCTGCCTTTGTACTAGGAATTGAAGGAATGAGACGAGTTCTCCTGATACACTCGGAGTGAGAAGTGAGGAAAGTGCACTTTCTGCAGAGGGACTTGTGTGAACAAAGACACTGGACTGGGGAAAGGAGGCTCCAGCCTGGCCAGAGCTCGGGAAGGAACGGGGCCATCCCAGATGCAGACAGATGCAGGGGGCCGGGCGGTGGGCATCAGAGAGCCTCCTCCAGGCAGGGCGGAGTGGGGTTAGCACTGCTTCAGAGGGATCTGCCAGGAAATTACTTATGGTGCTAACAAGCAAGCACTCATTTAGCCTATAGCCCACATTATACAAACACAGCATTGAGCTCTCAAGTTAAGGCCCTAATGCCACTCTAAATTAAATTCATCAGTGTCTTAATTAAGATCTATATTTAGTTGTTAATTAAAGGGGAGAGAAAACTCATGATGCTGCATAGCAGAGATTTGGAATGGAGATAAATAATCTTTCGGTCCCTAACCTGGACATATGCCCACCCACTCTCAAGACAGCCCCCTGTCAGGGCAGGCAGTCCTTTAATCCTTCCTTTCTTCCTCATTCATTCCTTCTTCTTTTATTTATGCCTCATCTATTTATTGAACACCTACTATGTGCCTGGCACTGAGCTTTGATTCTGGGGCACAGTAGAGAGTAAATTAGAGATAGTCCCAGCCCTCAAATGGCTTACACTGCAGAGAAAAATACCCATGGATATGTACATGTCCCAGCTTTAAACCCACCCCCTCCCCCGGGTCTCCAGTGCTCTCTCAGGAAGAAGTCAGACACCCTGGGTGATGCCATGGCTGCTGCCTTCATCCATCAGCCAGAGGAGCCTTAGAAAGCGTCACGTGGGTCATCCAGGCTCCCTAGCTCCACCAGGCTGGGAAACTCCCAAGTGGGCCAGCTACCTAGCTGACCCTCTCATCCCATCCAGCAAATGATGAAGACTAGTAGCCAGGAGGATGGGGGAGGGGCCTGGGATCTCCCCTTCAGCCTTAGGCCTCTAGGATTCTCTGACACCCACTGGGGCACTGTGCCTGGGAGGGCTTCGCTGAATAGTCTACAACGAAAGACCACGGAACACAGACCGTCACAGCCACGAAGACATAGGCAGCTACCCTGGGAGGCCAAGTGACTTGGTCAAGTAAGCAGAGCCAGTAAAGGGCCAGAGCCAGAATCCACAGCCGCTTCGTGCCAATGCCTGTCTGGAGGGCACGAGCCTGGGTAAGCGGGGTTCCTGCCCTTGGGGCAGCCGGTGGGAGAGGGAAGCCAGTACAAATTAGGAGGTAGAGTGTTGGCATGGACACGAATCACCGATGAAATCTAACCCCGCTGCCCATCCTCACCCCCCCCCCCGGAAAATGTCTCTCCAGGGTCCCTGGGGCCCTCCCAGTGGGACAGTGAAGTCTGCTGGGGGCCGGGAGGGGGGGGGAGAGAAAGGCTATTCAAACCAGGACAGCAGGACACCAAGGTGCCTGGTGAGGCTCCCCTTGCTGGGTCCTGGGTCCGGAGAAACAACTGGAAGAGGACAGGCTTTGCAGGGCAGATGGATGGGCTGAGTTGATGTCAGAATGGTTAGCCAAGGGAAGAGACAGGAGGGCATCCCAGTGGGGGGCGGAGGTTGTACACAGGGACAGACTCCAGGAACAGGCTAGCACTTCTTTGTGAGGCAGGAACCAGTGGGCAGGCGAGGGGAGAAGTTTGGCCTGAGCGGCTGGGGAAGGGCCTAATGCAGGCATTTCACTCCGGGGAGCCTCCTGGCAGCGCCCAGGCTGGTGTGGCTCAGTGGATAAAGCCTCGGCAGGGGACCAAAGGGTCCTTGGTGGATTCCAGTCAAGGGCACTTACCTCTGTTGCAGGCTCCTCCACTGCCCAGGCCCTGAAGACTCCGGCAGGAGGTAACCATGATGTTTCTCTGTCTTTCCTTCTCTCTTCCACCCTCCCTAAAAGATCAATGGAAAAATGTCCCAGGGTGAGGATCAACAACAACAAAACAAAACCAAGTCCGTGAGACCAGAAGAGGAAGCATCCCTTCCTGGTCCTGGTGGCCCGGGCTCCATGAAGCCAGCTCCGAAGCACCCAGCTCCCCGGAGCAGAAAACAAGCACCGCCTTCCCTGGGCGCAGCGGGTCAGGGGCCAGGCAGACGGTGAACAGCGCCCAGAAAGTCAACTTGGCACAAAGCGCACCAGGGCCAGCTGTGGCTCGCAGAGCAGCTTTCTTCTGGCACCTCCTTCTTCCCAATAGTCAGCGACTACCCCGTGGCGCTTTGATCCCCGAAATCAAACTCTCCGTGTGGTGGGTGGCTAGATGTGCTAATCCGCACTGAGTGAGCCGAGATAATTACATTTCTCCCAGGTTTCCGGGAGTTCCCAATAAATACTGATGCACAGCTGTCCCCCTCCGGTTAGACAGGAGCTCTGCGTTGGCAACAGGGTCGCAGGCCCGGGGCGAACTGCCGCCCACCACCGTTGCTGCCCAGGACCGCGAGGCTCAGGGAGGTAGTGAAATCTAGAGCTTTGAGATTCAGGGACCCGGGTTTGAATCCCAGCGCCCCCATATGGGCATGAGGTCTTAGACTTATCACTGAACCACTCTGAGGCCCAGCGTCTAGCCGGCCGCGGAGACTGGATGAAATTGGTGAGAAGCGCCGAACAGTGCGAAGCTTGCCGCAGGGTCCTCGCCACCTGGAGTGGGAAAGACAGGGAGTGGGAGCGAGAGAATCTGAGCAGGCACCTCAGCCAAGGCACCCGCCCCCCGCAACACACACACACACACACACACACACACACACACACACACGCCCTGGCGGCACTCCAGGCCACGTAGAAATGGGTAACATCGCTCCTCCCCGCGGGCTGATTAGGTGGCGCTTGTAAAGCGCTGCAAAGACAAAACGCGACACAGGTGATCATTCCCCTTAGCCCTGCCCCAACACGCTTTCACCAGCGGGAGCCCCAGAGTCCTCAGCCAGCCCTGCACTGGGCGCTGCGCAGCCGGGAGCGCGGAGGCTGGTGCTGGACTGCCCTGTGTGCGCTCCCCCCTTTCCGGCTCTGCCTCTCCCAGGCCCTCCAGAGGTCAGGACGCCAGGACAACTATGGGAGGAAGAGGAGCAGGCACAGACACAGCTAACTGCAGATGTGCCCATCCGCTCTGGTAAGGGGGCGGGGATGCCCAGGAAGGGCCCTGAGAAGGTGCTGCGGGTCTTGGAGGTGCAGGAGTCCCTGAGGGACAGGGCTTGGTGAGGGGCCTGGTGGTTCTCTGGGCTGACAAGACAGCCCTAAGCAATGTCTTCCTACATCTTGCAGGATTTGCTGTCCATCCTCAGCCACTACCCCAAGAACCATGGCCCCTATCACTAGAGACCTTGTGGCCCAATCCCGCCTCCTCAGGCCAGGGCTGAAGGTTCCTGGGTGCAAACCCAAACTCAGAGCGGGTGTACCAGGAAGTGTACCAGGCAGTGACTCCGGCAGATCTCGGCCTTAAGCTCAGAGTGATACTGCCCTGGGCGTCTGAAACCCAGGCTGAATAGTTAGTTCTTTCTCCCACCTTCTTGGGGACGCTGACCCCCAAGGCCCGCGCTGGGAAGGGTCTCCCATCAGGTAGCCAGCTGGAAGCAGCCAAACCCGGCCCCCCGCAGTGGACACACCTCACTGCTCCCTCAGAATAAGCACAGCCATGCTTAGAAGAGTAGCCATGAATGGAGGGCAGAGCTCCTTGCCATTTACAAGTGCTGCAATATACATCATCTCAGTAGGCCCTGATGAGCCACTGGGGTTCGGAAGCTTGTGTGTGTGGGGGGGGATAACCCCCCCTGGTTGGTAGCAATGCTGGGGCAGAGCCAAGGTGCCCTCTCCAGATCCTGGCAGTCCCTCCAGCCCACCCTGAACATCTCTGGGATGAAACTTTTAAATGCATGCAGCTCTTGCCTACACTGTTGCTCCTGCTGCTTTCCTTAAAGTGAGCATTGATCCATCCACAAGCAGTTTTGCCCAAAGACACGTCCTGTTCATTTCAGAAGCTCATTAGTGTGGCTGAACCCCTCACCCTCCTCCTCGGAGGCAGAAAAAGACGCCTCTAATGGGGTAGGAAGGGCTGGAAGAGGGGAGGGGGGACCCACCCTCTGGGAAGTACAGATTAGACCACACCTATCTTCATCCTCCTTCCCCACTCCATAAATTCCGAATACATTGTTGGTTGAGTTCCCAGTGGGCATGTGTAAAATGGGGAGAAGCAAGCAGCCTGGGCCTGAGAGAAGGACAGAGGCAAGGAGCCCTTCCCTGGCACCAGCCTCTCCAGCTCTCAGCAGTGAGGTGGCCCCGCCTTTGGTGGCTCTGGATAGAAAGAAATGGATGTAAATGAGATGCAGGTGAGCACATTTATTTTATAGTCAATGTGCGGGCACTTTTTAAAAAAAAAAAAAAAAGACATGTTTTTATTGATTTCAGAGAGAGAGGAAGGGAAAGGGAGCAAGAGGAACATCCATGGGCTCCCTTCTGCCCAGCCTCTACTGAGGATCGAACTCACAACCTGGGTGTATGCCCTAGCTGGAATCGGACCGGCGACCTTTTGATGCAGGGGACCATGCCCAACCCTGACCAGCCAGGCAATATGTGGGCACTTTCCGCCCCCCAGCTGGCATCCTTCATTTCTGTTCTGAAGTGGAGGAAGGGAAGAAAGCAGTCTCACTCTGGTCTGGGCTCCCTTACCGCTTGCTGCCTCCCCTCCCCCTCTCCATCCTAATTCCCTGCTAGGTTCCAACCAATGTGTGGTGAGCAAGTGGCCCCACTGTAGTCAGAGGCCCCATTCACTAATCCAGAAAATAAAGTGCCCTGAGAAAACAGGCTAATCAAATTATACATTCCTCAGAACCACTTGTAAGCCAGGCACATTCTTCAATCTTAATTACAAATCTGAGCCGTTCCCACCATCTCCATAATCAACATTTGAACAGCGCTGACCCCCATGGCGCTAACCTTGACAGCCACACACCCTCTGGAGGGCTGAGGCTGCCTCCTCCCTGGAGACGGGTGCTGTGAGGCTGTGGGCAGGTTGAATTGCTAGGCTGTCCTCTCCATACCCCATGCCTTCTCTCCCCAAGGACACACAAACACAGAGTCTCAATTTATCCAATTCACCCTCCTCACTACCCTCCTGACACCCTCCATATAGATCTCTACCCCAAACCCGGTTTAGGGCCTTCTATCTCTCACCTAACAACTATAAGCATCCTGGCTGGCCCTCACTCAGTGCTACAGGCCTGTGCTCCTACAAAGCGCATCTGAGCATGTTTATCCCTATAAAACGCTGAGGTTCCTTAGAGCGGTCAAGATACAATCCAATACCCTGTCCCCTAGCACAGTGGCCGGCAAACTCATTAGTCCACAGAGCCAAATATCAACAGTAGAACAATTGAAATTTCTTTTGAGAGCCAAATTTTTTAAACTTAAACTTCTTCTATCACCACTTCTTCAAAATAGACTCGCCCAGGCCATGGTATTTTGTGGAAGAGCCACACTCAAGGAGCCAAAGAGCCACATGTGGCTCATGAGCTGCAGTTTGCCAACCACGGCCCTAGCACAACGCCCCAGGCTCTGAGATCCAGCCTCTGCCTCTCTCTCTATGTCACCTCCCCATGACACTGAAGGGATTCAGAGGGTGCTACCCAAAAATGTGTTACTGTGGCATCAGGTTTCCTTTGAGCTGAAGGCAATTTAAAAAAACAGATGCAGGACAAACTCTCCACCTCCCTCTCCAGCAGGAAGGCAGGATGATGCTTAATCACAGGAGACAACTCCCGGCTCTTATCAGCCCAGAGCTGGCACCAGAGGAATCTACATAGTAAATCTCGCTAAACAATCCTTCCCTTCCATTATTTACCTTCCCACAGCGGGCCACCTTTAAAAGCCTAAACCCTGTTCTTTGTCTTGTCACTTCTCTACAAATTTATTGCTTTCTTAAGTGAAGTAAGTCAGTCAGAGAAAGACAAATATCACATAATCTCACTCATATGTGGAACCTAAGTAACAAAATAAAGAACAGAGTGGATCCAGAGCCATAGAAGCATGGAAGAGTACGGAATCCCAGAGGGAAGGCAGGGGAGGGGGTGGGTGGGAGGTAATCAACCAAAGACCTTTTGTGCATATATGCCTAACCCATGGGCACAATAGGGAGGTGAAGGCCTAGGGGGTTGATTGGGGGGGAGGGGAGTAATAGGGCAGGGGGAAGGGGGACATATGTAATACTTTCACAATACAGAATTATTTAAACACACTCACAAAAAAATTATTTTGTTAAGATGCTACATAAGCTCAAGTTCTAACCACCTCATTTGAGTTACTCATCACTGAGTTACCCCATGTGTACGAACAATGTGTTTTAACTGTCCTTCTCTTGTTAACTTACTTTTCTCTAATTTTCATGTCCCCATGCAAGGAACCCCAGACGGGTAGAGGAAAAGAGTTGTGTCGCCTTCCCTATAATACTGAGCTACCGCCTCCCCACGTACACAAGGAGCCTTCATTTTCTGACCATTTGCGCATACTATGCATCCTGCCAGGAATCTTTTCCTTGGCTTTAACAACCTCGTCAGCTCCTGTTTAGTCTTTAAAACCTTGCAAGGAAAACACATGTGTACACAAAGGCTTGTACAGGAAGGTTCACAACAGAATAATTCATAACAGCCCCAAACTGGACACAGTCCAAATGTCCACCATTCAGTGACTGCACACACTGTGGTACATCCGGCCAGCAGGCTGTGACTCAGCCACGGGGAGGGACAGACCACTGTCTGTGAGCCTCAGGAACACTGTGCCAAGGAAATCAGCCAGACACACAGACCATCTATTATATGGTTCTATTTACACTAAATGTCCACTGCACCCACAGAGGCTGAAGGCAGCTTGGTGCTGGGTGGGAACAGTGATGACAGCGCACAGACTTGTGGTAATAGTGGCACAACTGCTTAAACATACGAATTCAGAAGTATACACATCTGATAGGTAAAGTTTATGGTATGGAAAAAATTAAAAGCAACACTGTTAATCAAGAAAATGGATCGATGGGTGGAAGGATGGATGGATGGGTGGATGAATAGATTTGTGATGAAGTAGGTGGGTTGAGTATTCACTGAAAATTTCTTTCAACTTCTCTGTATACTTTACAATTTTCATAATAAACGTTGGGGTGGGATAGGTGTCCTCGGTCCTCTCTCCTTTGCTCTCCTCTCACTCCACACACACCCACTCTTCAAAGACCTCTTGCATCCTCTTTACTAATTTCCTTGACCTTACGTAGGCCGTGCCCTTTGAGGCCGATCTTTGCCTCACCCAGGGTCACTTGAGGCTAGAAGAAGTGTACTGTTTAAGGGACTGAAATAGAAAACTAAACCTGTGTTTGGGGGGTTTGGTTTGGCTTTAATGGTTTAGCAAAATGTGTCTCACCTTTTGACTGCTGGAGCCAGTGCTTTGGGGAGGAGATGGTTGAATGGCATCAGGGAGGTCTGAAACTGGACTAACGCCTACAAACCCAGGCCCCTAAAGCAGAATTATCTTAAAGAAAGAGGGTGTCCCAGTGAGTGACCTCGGCTTGAGCCAAGGACACAGAAGTGCCCAGGAGAGGACAGGTGTGGCAAACCTTTTTAAGTGCACAAGTGCTCCCGGCCAGAGAGCCTTGCACAGCTGATACTTTGGTAGCAATGGCTGAGGTCTGCGTTTGACCCATGAGTGCTGCAGGATTGAAGCCCGAAGTTGAGGCTCCACTGTGGTCTGGCAGAGGCCTAGGGTCAGAGGACAAGAGCCTATGGGCTCTTTCAGTAGCAGAAGCCATGGCTAGTCACAGCCATGCTGGCCCTCAGGCTGCAGCCCTCCCTGTGCCAGGTAATGGCAAGAGGGAAGCCCCATGTGGGCCATGATGCCTCCAGAATGACTGAGCAGTGCGAGGGCCTGTGGGGGCCTCAAGAGAGAAGTCCCAGGCTTATTGCTAGTCAGGGAGGCACGCTCTCAGGCAACCTGATTTCAAGTGCGGGTGTGCTTGCTCCCCGAGTGTATGCACTGGCTCACATCATTGCTATGGTTTAGACCCTACTCCTGTGTTTCGCCTGTATCTGTCTGGCTAGAAAGTCAGATCTGAAGGCAGGGACTGTCTGCCATGTATCTCTGAATCCTTAGCACAGCTCCTGGCACATGGCGGTGCCTATGTGTGAGCCAGGGGTCCCGATCTGTGATCCCTGCTGATCCCAGCCCACTGCACAGAGCAAGCAAGCCCCTGCCTAGATTCCTCTGCCCCATGCCAGCCACCCCAAGAGGGGCGTGGGGACAGGATGCTTGTGAAGGACTTGGCACTTTTGGAGGGAGAGAGAACTGATAATAAAACAGGCTACAAGGCAGAATACCCTATGGAGAAAGTCCGAGTGAGCCTGGAGTTCACCCATTCGCTTATTCATTCCCACCTGCACGGTGGCCTCCGGTCCGGGGCAGAGTCCTGACCACCACAGCCTGCTGGGAGGACTGTGGGCCTGGACTATGCCGCCGTCTCACAGGGTGTCCAGATCCTATTGAACTGCACAGTCAGCATGCTGTGGCAGGTCACAAAGTCCCTCTGTAGGAATAACTTCAATCAGGGCCCTGCTGGCTCCTGTGGCAGGAAGAGCAGAGGTCAGGGACCCGAGCTGGCTCCCCAGGGCTCCGGGCTGTGGCAGGAGTCCCAGGGCCCGCAGAGCCCCTCTGTGCTCTCCCGTCTGGTGACAAGATGAGCTGCAGCAGGTCAAGGCATCCCTCCAGACCTGACAGCACGCAGCGCACAAAGAAGGCAGCCCTCTCCCTGTAGAGTCTTCCAGAAGCAAGAGGCCTGTTTTCAGAAGCTCCTGGGCTCTGTGTGTCTTACATAGACTGCACTCCCAGTTCCTCAACAGTCGCTGGCCAGGGAACAGGGCTTACTTCAGTGATGGGAGCCGCATCCCCGGAGCCACCCTGTGCATGTGCGGGAGAGGGCTGAGTGCCAGACACGCAGAGTCTCCATGGATTGTAAAGATAGAGATGGCAGCTGGCAGGATGCCCACAGTGTCCTACACAAACCCCAGGACAGCAGCCAGCAGAACTGCCAGGCAAGGCCACCCGTGAGCGGGGTCTCTGGCCGTGGGCCGAGTTCCCAGTGAGACAGAGGGCCCTGGGCTCAGCCTTTGCAAAAGCGCAGCAGGACAGTCAAGGATAAGGAACTGCTGGCCGGGCTGGAGTGCCTGGCACATGAGGAACATCACCAAACCCGATTAAAAAGATGAGCAGGGTACCGGGGCGAAGGCCCCCGCGCTGTGTAAGGGGCTTGAACCGTAGCCAGTGGGAGCGGAGGAGCCAGCCCTGGGCGGTGTCTCTGAGGGAGGGGCGGGTGTCTGTGTAGCTGGGAGCCACTGGGGTATCTCTAAGAACATCGCTGCGCCTTCTCAGGGGAAGCTCTGGGCCAGGCTTTCTGAGCACCCTGATGCTGACTGTGGCATCCGCGGTGGCTCAGGAACTTAAAGGTGAGCCAGGCGGGGGGAACGCAGGTGAGCACAGTGATTGCTGCCTCGCCCTGGGCCCTGTAAGGAGGACAGGCGCATGTGGATAAACAGGATGAATCCAATCCCATCCCAGCAGCCCAGGATGACCACCACCCCCCGCCCTAACCCCCCCCCCACACACACACACACAGACGGACCTGCTGCTTCCACTGAGCCTTATGTGCCCACACCCCCGCTGCCACCCGCGCCCCACCCGGCTCTGCAGAGGGAGCGGTGGCCATGGCCTCCCTGCTCCTCTCACAGCCCTTTCTCTCCTCCAGCCCCCAGCAGAGGCCGCTCACTGTGTCTCTGCCCTTTCTCCCAGAGGCTGTGCTTCTGTAGCCCAGGCACACATCGGAAGCGCAGGCCCGCACGCAGCACTTTCCGCAGCAGTGGAGAGAGCTCTGCCTCCCGTCCGGCTCCCGGTTACTGCCTCTCTCCAAATGAGCCCCAGAGTGGCCTGGGCACCTTCCTCGTCTGCTAGAGCTGCCCTGCCTTCCATAAGCCCACACTCCTCCTCTCTCCATCGGGCCAAAGTCTGCCCCAGAAGGGACAGGCCTGCACTCTGGCGTGCACAGTTCATCCCACGTGGAAGTATGAGGAGCCCATGCATCTGGATGTGTTCTCAGCTGTGCTGCCAGCCCAGCCTTCTCAGTGTCAGCAGCGAGCTCTTCCTGTTCCCCTGGAGGGGACTGATATTTGAACCAGACAGCCAAGCACAGACAGTGGCCAGGCAGAGCACAGGAGAGGAGGTGGCCTGAGCCAAGCGGCATGGGTCCCGGGAGAAGGCGACCAACATGCTCAGCTGGGAGAAGAGGCTGGAGGCCGACCACAGACCTGGAACTTCACTGGGGAGCCATAGGGGAGCCACACTGTGTTTGGGTCAAGGCATAACCAAAATCAGAACTGCAGGCATCTAAACACCTGGCTCCTGATTAGATGGGAGGAGCGAGGGAGCGAGAGCACCAGGTGCCAGGAACGTCAGGGTTTCCAGTTTGGCTGGGCGGCACTGTGGGCAGCCTCTGAGAAGCTGGGAGTCACGAGGAGGAGGTGGGTGCGGAGGGGAAGGACAGTAACTTTGGTGCCAGAACTTTGGGGTTTGCACCATTGAAAGGTGACCATAGAGAAGGAGCTGAAAGGGCTACAGTGCCACGTGGGCCTGGGGAGAACGCTGAGGGGGGAGCCACCCCCCACGGGATATTGACCGCCCCTGATGGCGTAATGAGACTCACTGCTGTTGCTAGCAGGGTCCCTTTCACTTTTCACTCTCTTACCAAAGACCATCTCCTGCTGCTGACACAGGCCGGTGCCCAGCACAGAGAAGGCCCCCCTCCCAGGAAAGGGCCAATGCAGAAGCAGCATGGCTCCAATTCACACCGCGGTGCTGACCCGGGGCTGGGGAACAGGACAGGCGTTGGTGGGGGAGCTGGGCTGGTGCTTTCCAGCTCTCAATGAGAGACAAGTAGCACAAGGAGTGTGGCCATGAGGGCGGTGGGAAGGCATCACTACTGCTAATGGGGCCTCCTGGACCCGTCAGAATCGGGTTGAGGACTTCCGCTGACAGGGATTTCGGCCACAGAAGGGCCACCCCTCTGCAGCCCTGGCTGGGCTTTCTGGAACTAGACGGTGGAAGAGGGGAAGGGAGGTGGTTCGGACCAGAATCAAAGGCTGAGGGAGCAGACCCCAGGGGCTAGACTCTTGCTCCTCAGAACTCCCCCAGGCCCACAGGGGGCTCCGGACAGCCCCCTTGATCCCAGGAGCTCCGGCCCTGTTTGAGAGTCCGCAGGCCGCAGGCCACAGCCCTGCCAGGGGCCTCTTCCCATAGAACTCAGGATCTGGAAGACTCCCAGGGGCGATAAGGAGTGGGCCCCAGCTCTGCCCTGCAGCCCTTCTCCATCTCTGTCCTCCAGCTGAGCCTGTTGGATTTCAAGGTGAAAGGTTAACATGGGAAGAAAAATGGCACCCCCAAAGGCCCACCACCTCCCACCACAGGTCAGGGAATCGGTCCTGATGGGCGGCTGATAGTGATGGTCAGAGGTCCATGCACAATCAGCTTTTGCCCGAGGGTCTGCCCAGAGGTCACAGGGACCATGATCCCAGTTAAGGTCAAGGGCGGCTTTGTTTCTGGGTGAGAATAGGGACTTGGATCTTGGCAGAATGACCCATGAATAAAAGATGCTCGATCCATGCTTGTTGGATGAACCAAGGGAGAATGGATGAAGCCCCATTCTCACCAGAGAGCAGGTTGAGGGCCTCTGTGGGGCTGCAGTACCCAGGGAAGGGAGACTCGGCCCAGGTGCCCAGAGCATGCTGCGGGCTGTGCTGCGGCGGCTTATTGGGAAATCAATAAGGAGGCGGCCCCATCTGGGCAGGCTGACATGCTGTATACAGGCCTTCTGCAAACACAATCATCTCCTAAGTTATTAATGGGCCCCGCTTGCTGCCTCTTCATTAGTGCTCAAATATCAACAGAGAACCGTTTACTCACCATGGGCGCCTGCTCACGCCAAGCAAATTTGGACAGGGCTAGTCAAACAGGGAGCTTGTTGTTGGGCTAATGACAGAGCCCAGTGTAAAGTTTAGCAGCGGCAGATGCAGGCAGAGAGGGCACGAGCAGGCACGGTCCCCGGAGCAGCCCAGCGAAGGCTGCAGGGGAAGGGGTGGTGCCCGAAGAAGTGGCTGTCCTGAGCCCCAGGCCACAGAGCCGTGTCCTCCATGGGAGCCTTGCTGGGTCCCTTCCACTGTGTGTGCAGTCATAACCGCTGCAAATCTTCACTTTGACCCTGGGAACGAGGCCTGGCAGGAACTGCAAGGCAACGTGGAATAGTGGCTGAGCCCTGGCTTAACAGCTAGATGAGCACAGGGCCAGTCCCTGCGCCAGCTGTGTGGCTAGGTACCAATTAGTTGGCCCAACCCTCGCCTTCCTCACCTGTGAAGTGGCAAGTCCAGTAGCACTTAACTCATAGAGGTGCCTGAAGGTTAAGTGAGATAGTGCACACCTAGTGCTTCCTCCCCAGACTCCTCCTGGGTGGGTAAGGAGACTGAGGTTCGGAGAGATGGGAGACTTCCATGAAGGTGTGTGCTTAGGAAGCGGCACAGCCAGACTGCAGCCCATTGCTTGCAACTTCAGGTCCAGGATGCTGTCCTCTGAAGGTCTCTCTACTGCAATGTGTGTGTGTGCGTACACATGCATGCACACACACACACACACACACAGCACCAACTATAGCCCTAACTGCCCTGCTTGCTCAGCTTGGACCAGCCCAGAGGACCTATCCCTAAAGGGCCCTCTATGGCCCCGCCTCTGGCACTTGCTCTATGCTTGTCTGCATCCCTGTTCTCTGTATCTCTGGTGGAATATCCACTGGGAGTGGGGGCCTTTGAGGCTCATCCAGTCCTGGCTGCTCAGAAAGTGCTGTTCCTTCCTGGGGTCTCCCCAGAACAATCCTCTGGGCTCTGTGAGGGAGGAGCCTTGTGAACTTCCCCAGAGGCCTGAGTCCTAAGTCCCTCCTCCCAGGGGCCCAGGCTTGGGGAAGGCTTGCCCCGGACACAGACAATGTTTTCCGGGACCTCACACACACCCCTGCGGCCTTGCTGTACCCACTTGTTTGTCTGCTTTTTTTTTAATATATTTTATTGAATTTTTACAGAGAGGAAGAGAGAGGAATAGAGAGTTAGAAACATCGATGAGAGAGAAGCATCGATCAGCTGCCCCTTGAACACCCCCTACTGGGGGTGTGCCTGCAACCAAGGTAGATGCCCTTGACCAGAATCGAACCGGGGACCTTTGGTTCCGCAGGCCAACGCTCTATCCACTGAGCCAAACCGGTTTTGGCTTGTCTGCTTTTCTAACCTCGGCTAATGCAGATGTCACCCTAGGTGACTCGTCTGGATTTCTTTCCCACCAGTCACCCATTTAACATCTTCTCCTCAGGGCACCACAGGCTCACCAAAAGGGACCAACTTCTGGTGGCCACAGAATCGGGGGACTATAGGAGGGGCAGGGAGCAGGAGATCCTCCTGTTAGAACAGCACCTCCATCTTCCTGCCAGGCCCACCATCACCTGCCTGTTTAAATAGTTTCCATGCATCTGTTGGTATCATGGTGCCTCCATGCTCAGCTCTAGGTGAGCACACACAGTGGTCAGAGCTAAGCTGCCCACCAGAGCTGCCCCTAAGAGAAGGAGCAGAGAGGAGCTGGTTCTGTCTGGGGGTGGGAGACTTCAGAGAGTGGGACTACCTGAACACATGCTGGAAGAATGGCTTGGCTTCCAGTCCAGAATGAGAAGAATGGCCTTCCAGGTCACGCTATCAGCACATGCAGACAGGCATGAAAGAGCACACACACTCAGAGACTCTGAGATTGGACCAGTTCTTGACAGGCCTGTGTCCCACACGATGGCACTTGGATGGAGAGCTTACATTTCATTCCCTTGGCCACCATTTGAATGGTCTCATGACAAGCAGCTCACTCCCCTGTGTGCCCATGTGGCCTGTGTCTCAGTGTCCCTGCACTGAAACAGTGCTTCTCCTCCTTCATGACCTGCGCCAGCCCTGGGGCAGCACAGGACACATCGCCACTCATTGCACAGAGCACTTACCGAGTGCCCGCTGTACCCTATAGCACATGACAAGAAAGCAATCCCCGGGGAAGGGTGAGCACTATCCGTACAAAACAACGCAGGGCACAGCCCCGCTCGCTGTTCCCCAGGCACACGCTCACACAGGCCCCAGCGTGGCTCTGTGTCTCCGCCGCAGTGGACGTACCTGCAGGGCCATGGCCCCGTTCCCGGGCCTGCCGCTGTCGTGGACACAAGCCAGTTCCTGCACAGGACACAGTCACTGTGTTCCCAGACCTCTCGCACACCCCTGCGGCCTTGCTGTACTCACTGGCTCTTCTGCTTTTCCAACCGCGGCTAATGCAGATGTCACCCCACGGTGACTCGTTTGGGTTTCTTTCCCAGCAGTAAAGGAGTTTGAAGCTTGAGTCATTGAGTCTGTGGCAATGAAAGGTCTCCTGACCAGAAGGAACAGGAAAATGTCACTGGCTGATGGAAACCATTTTCATGTGAAATGCCACCTTCTAATGATCATACCATTCGCTACAGCTGCCAGCAAAGCAACACTTAGCTCTCTCCTGGGGATCAGGCTCTGATCAAACAGTGTTGTACCTCCTTCTGCCCTTTCTCCCCAGAATCACGCATTTCAGGCCATCAGGAGCCTCCCAGCAAAGGGCGAGCACCCTGAAGGGCCTTGTACTGGCCTCCCTCACTCTCCACTCTCTGACCCTTGGGTGGGGCAAGGGGCTTCTGGTCCATCCACTGCAAACCAGGCCCTGGAGTGAGGGCCCCTCAGGCTCCCATGGCACACAATGCCTCCCTGGTCACTACACCCCGCTCTGTGTGAGCATCTCCTCTCTCCTCTCCAGACTCTGAGCTGCACGTAGAGGAGAGGAATCACGCCCATCCTGCTCACTGCTATGTCCTCAGGTCTAGCACACAGTAGGCACTCTATAATGAACAGATGGGGAATAATGAATGAAGGAAAAAAGAAACCACACCCCTCTTCTGCAGGGCAAAGGAGAACATTTCTGCTTTTTCCCAGACTGCTCTGGTCCAAAGAGGTCCACCCAGTGCACTCAGGTGCATGCATATGTGTGTGTGTGTGTGTGTGTGTACACACGCATGCACACACACTCACACTCTGTCTCATCCAAAGCCATCCCAGGTGGTTGTTCCTGTCCTAAACACCTTTGAGGTCCCCCACTCCAGATCAGTGGGGAGCTTCAGCACCTCATGCGGCCACCCAGGCTGACCTCACCTCCCAGCCCAGCCCCCCACCCCCAGGCACTCAGACCAGCCCTGGGCGGGTCACAGCTCACACTCTGGGCTCTCTACCAGGAATGCCCTTCTTCACCTTGGAAATCCTGGTTATCCTTCCACCCCAGGCTAAGAACACATCCCCTGGGAGCCAGGATTCTAAACGCCCCGCAAGACCCTCACTCTGGTCATCCCCTCAAACACTCACCTAGGTACCAACTCCGGGAACTTGGCAGATGGATTTTAAGTCTCAAAATCAGTGACCTTAGGAAAAGAGGAGGTGCTGGTGGGCTGATCTCAGCACCTGGTTTTGAGAGCAGAGCTCCTCCTGCTGAGCACAGAGGGCAGTAGGGGCTAGGGAAGCAGAGCCGAATTTCACCCTGATACCAGGCGGCATGAAGGTGGCAGGGGCCCAGGGGAGAGGACCCCAGAGCAGCTTCTGGGAGTCACAGCAACCGGCCACCAGCAAACCTTCAGCGAGGACCCAGGGACCTCGAGCTGAAAGCAGCCGATAGCCACTGAGCATAGAAGTGGGTTCCCCCCATAATCCCCCGTGGGACTTCCCCCCTGCAGGCGCTGCGCCAGGCCCCAGACAGGACTCTGGCCTCGGGAACAGGGACTCAGCAAGCATGGTGCATGGGATCTTGGTGTGTGCTTTTTCACCATTTTATTTTTTTTTAATTGTAAATCGTGGTAAAATACACATAACAAGAATTACCATCGCAGCCATTTCTGAAATTCAGGTTAGCACTGGTACAGACACTGGCCCTGTACTTCCTCCCTTCTTCCCGTTGCACCAGTTCCCATGGCCCCCTGCTCGCCCCCCAGACCAGGAGGCCTTGAATGCTCTCTCTCTGCATCGGTACTGTCCGCGCTGCGTGGTTTGTGCCATTGGTGCAGTGAGAGAAGAACAGTCGCCTCCTCTCCAAAGCTTTTGCTGATGCCCTCCTCGTCCAGGCTCCCCTGTCCCTTTTGAAGCCCAGAGCCCGTGGGGGGCAGCATTAGTGCCCATGTCCCCGTGGGTGAGCAGGACTTGAAGGTCCCTTGAGAGTGGAGACAGGAATGTATTCACAATGGGTTCCCCGTGGTGCCTGTTACCATAATAACTCAGAGTGGCAGTTACCTGTTTCCATTGTTAGCATCTATTACCTTCTGTGGTAAGTCCTATGGAAGCTGCACTAAAAACCCAAGGTGTTCATAATGAAAATCATAACAATAATCACCACTTGCTGGGCTCCAGGCTAAGTATTTCATATGTTTTTTTTTTTTTTTCATTTAAACCTCACTGCCTTATGAGGCCAAGTTATTATTAGCCCATTTTCGAGATAATAAGCAGGACTCAGCAGTTAAAAAGAGTGGCAGTAACTTGGCAGGATCACACAGCGAGGAAATGGAGACCCGCGTGCTCACCTCGGGGACCGAGGTGGCGGTGGGGGCTGGTCTGGCGGACTTCTCACAGCCTCAGCTCTGGGAGCCACGTGGCTCTCACCTGGGAGAGTGAGCAGGACTCTGTGAGGATGCCAGGGCCCTGCAGGAAAGGAGCTGAAAGTGGGCCCACTCGTTTCAAACCAGGTGGGGAACAGTAGGGGAAACTGAGGAAGGGCCTCCCTATCTCCAGTCCTCCTCTTCCATCAGGACATCTCCTCTCTAACGATGTGACGTATTAGACTTCCGATAAGGTTCCCAACATAAGGCCACTGCTAACCACCGTCTGAAAACTGCCCCGTCCTTGCAAGCCTTTCAGCATAAAGATAGACTCAGAACGTCACTCACATCAGTTCACCCAGCCCTCTCTCCTGCCTCCACTGGGTGGCGGGAGGGTCCCACAGTGGGCCAGCAGGTGCCCTAGATTCCAGCGCTTCTGCTGCTGGCCCCGGAGACTGGGAACACTGGTCTGGGAGTCAGCACGGGTGCCAGTCTCATCCCCAGCCATGAGTGACCTAAGGCAACTCCCTTTTCCTCTTTGGGCCTCAGTTTCCCAGCTCTGAAGTAAGGGTGTAGGCTGGGTACCTCCATTTATAAGCTTCTCCACAATGCAGGAGGCTATGCTTCTGAGCTCCTGGGAAGGCCCCCAGTAGCGCCTCAGCCTCCCTTACAGCTCTCACCAGGGCACCCCACCCCCTCCTGGAAATGGGAGAGACAGAATCGCAGAGCAGCTTCAGAAGGAGAAGGAAGTCAGGTGCAGAGGCCGGCCGGTGGGCGGAGCTGGCCGGAGGCACTGATTTAATAAGGGCCCACTTGGAATGATATCGCCCCAAATAATATAATAAACCCTAATTTACTCACATCTATCTCTCAGAGGTTTTGGGGGGAAGCCTAATCTCGCCTGCTCTACAGTGATGGATTAGTGCAATGGAAACTCCACTGGGAAATAAAAAAATACATCTTGTAGCTTTTGACGTGTTATTATTCAGTGTTATCTCGCATGCCTCATTCCAGGCCCATTACTCATGTTCACTTTTCCTTCCCTTCTTAGAAACCAGGCCAGAGGCAGGGCTGCCAGCACGTGCCCCCCTCTCCGTGTGCCTGAGCATCGCCTGTGCTCGGCTTTCCTGGGCTGGGGGAGGGGCTGGTCCTTCCGGAAGGTTCCTCGGGGGATAATGGCCATTGCGGTGGTCTGTGGTGGGCACCTCCCTTCTCCTTTCAGCAGCTGGAACCAGAGCTGCACCTGCCCCTCTCCAGGAGCCTAGCCAGCCTGGCCTCCGTGGGGACAACGGAGCCCCTGGCCTCTGACCTCCAGGGCTGGGCTTGCTAAGGGGTGGGGCTAGAAAACTCTCAAGCAAGAAGAGGACACAGATTACCTCTTGGAGCCCAAGGGCAGCCAGTACAGCCAGCACACCCAAGGAAGCGGGAGCAAAGGACAGGGGTGATTCTGGGTCTTTCCATGGCTTCCCTCTCCCTCTCCCTCTCCCTCTCCCTCTCTCTTCTCCCTCTTTCTTTCCTTCTCCCTCTTCCTCTCCCTTTCCCTCTCTGTATCTCTCTCCCTCTCCCTTTCCCTCTACCTCCGTCTTCTCTTTCGCCCTCCCCCACCCCGCCTCTGTAAATCTATTTCTCATGTCTCTCCCTAGAGACTGGCTCTCTTTATTATACAAAAGGGCCACCTCAGTTCCTGTTCTCCATCATCTCCCAGATACAACATCCCAGCAACTGTGTCCTGACTCTCCAATTCCAGAAGATAGCTCCTGAGTGGCCCAGCGTGGGCCAGAAATCCACCCAGACCAGGCAGTTACAGGGATGGAGTGAGGGAAGGGGTGGGTGGAGGCCATGTGGTATTTTCATGGCAGTCAGGCCCACACCTTCAGGGGGCAGTTCAGCAGGAAGGGGGTGCATACCAGGCAGGCCCTCTAAGGCTGTTGCTTCCTCACCTGTAAAATGGGGATGGTGACAGAAGGAAATGAGGCATGAGAGCAAAGGTGCTCTGTGAAGGGGGCTGGGCCAGCAGTCAGCCCTTTAGGCCTCCCAGTTCCTGCCCGACCACCCTCCCTCTGAGAAGAAGCAGGCAGCCCCTGGGATCTAAGCAAGGCCAGGCCACAGAGGGCAGCAGTGTGGTCTGTGCTGCTTCCCCAGACACTTGAAGGCCACAGACTGCAAACCTGTTTACACAGGAGAAGACAGGGAAGAAGGCAGAAAGTCATACCACCCTGGAGAGGCCACCCATAATTGCTAATAAGCAGGTGTGACCAAGTCTTTACAATAATCAAAGTTATCAACTGAGAACTTGCCCACGTCAGAGTCCAATGGCTCTTTAGCACGTTAAACCTTGAGGAGGTGGTGCCTCATATGCACTGGGGCCCATGCAGAGCCTATGTCCTGCCTGCTGATGGCAGGAAACTACAGGCAGAGCCCCAAGGGAACCTGGGGTCTCTTCCCCTACCTGGGGTTCTAGGCACAAAATCTCATCAGGCTGTCCCCTGCAAGCCCTGTCACTGCTGGGCGCTGGTCTCTGTCCAGACAGGTACTGCCTGAGATCCTACTTGGCACCTCGAGGGCTGAGACCCTTTGGGTCTGAAAGAAGTCAAGCTCCCATGTCAAGAAAACCCCTCTGAAGTCCCCTTGTACTTCTCCTCCACTGACACTCTGCTGGCCCTCGCCACCGCCTGCTCGGTAGACCTCATCCCTCATGGACACTCAGGATAGACAGACTTCTTTGTAACTCTTCACACTAACTTGGACTATTCATATTTTTCCTCTTATTTTGTACAACTTGTGGGTAGATTTTATTCATCCCATTTTGCTGCTGAAAAATATCACCTCAGAGAAGCTGATGTATTTGCCCAAGATCCCACAGCTATGAGCAATATTCATGCCTGAGTCTACCGTCTCCAGGACCTGTGCTCTTTAGAGCAGTGGTTTTCAACTTTTCTAATACAGTTTCTCATGTTGTGGTGAGCCCCAACCATAAAGGTTGAGAACCTCTGCTGTAGATCCTAAGACCATCAGAAAACACAAATATTTACATTACGATTCATAACAGTAGCAAAATTACAGTTATGAAGTAGCAACAAAAATAATTTTATGGTTGGGGGTCACCACAACATGAGGAACTGTATGTATTAAAAGGTCTCGGCATTAGGAAGGTTGAGAACCACTGCTTTAGAGAAACCCTCACAATTGCATGGACCAAACTCCCCTTGGCCTGACTCTCCCATGCCCTAAGAAGCTGACCTGGGCCTATGGAACAGGGCTGCCTGGACCACCAGCTTCATCTGAGGTGCAGGAGAAGTGGCTCTTGATGTGAAATTGAAAGACCTGGACTCCTCAAGTTGCAGTTATGCTCCTACTACCCGCATAATCTTGGGCAAGTTGTTTAACTCTCCTCATGCCTCAGCTTTCTCATCTGAGAAGTGGCAAGAATATTTTCTACTTCACAGAATTTTTAGGAGGAAATCAAAAGACCTAGCCAGCTGGAAGTCGTCGTCATCATCATCATCATCATCATTGTTCTTGGCCTTCAGGTACCGTCCTGTAATGGCCAGCCAACAACATGTGTGTGGATAAAAGTGCAAGCGGGTCTTTCATGCATTTTCATGCATATTAGTGCTATGTGTGTCCATGTGCCTTCCTCTCTCCTTGGTGTCTCCTTCCATGAATGTGTCTTTGTGTGGCCAGTTTCATGAACAGATTTCTCAGTAATGGAGAATTCACTGACCAATATTCCCACCCCACTCTGACTCCAATACAGGTCCCAGCCAGAGGCAAAATTATGAGGCTGACTTCAGTGACCTACTCAGGACCGACCATGCTACCCCTAAGAAGTCAGAGGCGTCTTATTCTGGCACACTCCCAGCCCATTCCAAGCCCCCTTAAAGATGTACTTCACCTCTGCTGTATCTCCTCTTGGTTAATATATCTGCATTTATAGGCTCTGTAAAGCTTTTCTCAACCTCTCAAAGGTAGGATGGCCTGGAGCCTCTCTGAAACACTTTTATTAATCTCTTCTGCTTGAGAAGTCCTATCTCCAAATACAACAGTCACGAGCCATCCTGGTGGTCTATGAGCTCAAGTTCATTGGTACCTCAAATTACATCATCTTAGAAATACTAATGCCATGTCATAGCCCTGGATTCCACCACCTAATCTATTGTGTCTTGGGCAGTCTTTGGACCCTATCCAAGGTTCTGATGTTTTTCTTGGGTGGCATAGTCTCCTGGTGTGTAACCAGTACTCCGTCCAACAATAGGGCCCATGAATGTGGAGCCTCAGAGAATGGATCAAGGTGGAAAAGGCACAATCTACATTTTGTAGGTAAGTTTCAATATTTACATCTCTAAATGGGGGTAAGAATAATGATTCGCAATAGTCATTGTGAGAATTACATGTGTTGCCTCCTACACACCTCCCACCGGGAACTGAAACCTGACCTGGTTCATAGGTCAACACTCAACCACTGAGCCACACTGGCTGGGAAACACACTTGCTTGTACTAAATTTCTCCAACACAGTTTCTTCTCTCATAAAGAGAGATCAGTAACCCCTTCCTGGAGTTTCTTTGGGATGGAATTTTTCAGTTTGTAAATAGCATCCACTATATAGTAGGTGTGGCCCTGTCCTTTTCACACTCTGCATTTCCCCTCCATCCAGTTCCTCTCCTAATCTCCATGGCCTTCAGTCCCCTCCCTGGAAATTCTGTCTTCCCTATGTCAGCCTGGGTTGTATGCTCCTAGAAGAATTTCTGGTCAGGCCTCTACCACCATTCCACCTCTCTCCACCTCATTGGGGTGCAGTCTTTTGAGAAGGGGTACCAAGGGTTATCCTGACTTCTGTTGAGGAAATAGCAGATGAAAAAGCTGGCTCCAGGACAGTCTGAGCCTCCTCATCCATGAGAGACAGAAGAGCTACAATTCCCTGGCATCACTTCCCCTTACCTTCTAAGCAAGCTCCCTTCTCAGCTGGGCAGTGCTCCCCTCTGTCTTGGCTGCTCCCTGCCATTGCCATGGCCTCTCCCACCCAAGACAGCCCCAAATAGGTCCAACCTCAGGCCCCAACAGCCTCAGCTCTCCCCCAGAATCTGGCCCCGTCCCTTGCTCTCTGCTTTCCTCTCCCCGTCTCTCCCTCTCATGTAAAACCCCAGTCTTGCCTCTAGTGCAGAAATGGAATTATGTAAAAGGATTTGAAAGGACAAATGTGCAGGGAGCCAAATGGCACCGGGATCTCCTCTTTCTCTTTGATAAATTCCTTGGCTGATCCAGCAGTCTTTCAATTAGGTGGATTAAACTGTAACCACGAGCTCTAGGAGGGAGGGAGGAGCTGCTTGGGGAAAACAATAAATTCTGTCAGAATGAGCCCATGGCTCCAAAGGGAGGCCCCTTCTCTAGGAGGTGGACTGCACCTCTTATTAAGCCCAGCACTTTACAGCTTGAAACATCTTTTTCATGCTCTGTATTTCGTTTGCTTTTATTAGGACGCTACCTATTTTACCCTATATAATAAAAGGGTAATATGAAAATTGACCCTAATGGCTGAATGATGAGCTATGATGTGCGCTGACCACCAGAGGCAGATGCTCAATGCAGGAGCTGCCCCCTGATGGTCAGTGCACTCCCACAGGGGGAGTTCCACTCAGCCACAAGCTGGGCTGAAGACTGCGAGCACAGTAGTGATGGCAGGAGCCTCTCCCACCTCCTTGGCAGCGCTAAGGATGTCCAACTGATTGCTCTCAGACTGCTAGAGGGCACAGGTTGGGCTGAGGGACCCTCCCCTACCCCCAGTGCATGAATTTTCCTGCACCATGAATGTGGAGCCTCAGAGAATGGATCAAGGGGGAAGAGGCACAATCTACATTTCGTAGGTAAGTTACAATATTTACATCTCTAAACGGGGGTAAGAATAATGATTCGCAATAGTCATTGTGAGAATTACATGTGTTGCCTCCTACACGCCTCCCACCAGGAATTGAAACCTGACCTGGTTCATAGGTCAACACTCAACCACTGAGCCACACTGGCTGGGAAACACACTTGCTTGTACTAAATTTCTCCAACACAGTTTCTTCTCTCATAAAGAGAGATCAGTAACCTCTTCCTGGAGTTTCTTTGGGATGGAATTTTTCAGTTTGTAAATAGCATCCACTATATAGTAGGTGTGGCCCTGTCCTTTTCACACTCTGCATTTCCCCTCCATCCAGTTCCTCTCCTAATCTCCATGGCCTTCAGTCCCCTCCCTGGAAATTCTGTCTTCCCTATGTCAGCCTGGGTTGTATGCTCCTAGAAGAATTTCTGGTCAGGCCTCTACCACCATTCCACCTCTCTCCACCCTCATTTGGGTGCAGTCTTTTGAGAAGGGGTACCATTCAGCCAGCTATGACCTCTTCCTAGTACTGAAGTCTGGAAAACTCTGGAGTCTAAGGTTTTGCTGCCTCTGGAGTCTATAGAACAGGCATCCCATTTTCTCAAGTCTAATGGAATCACCTGCCCAAACACAGTCATGCATGTCTGAGGGGGGTGGGGCAGCTGCTGAGCTTTCTGCTTTTCCTGCTCCCAGGGACTTTTGTGCCCTGTGTGATGGGGCAGTTTGGAGCCTGGATGTGGCAGGAAGCCACAGGGAGCACCCTGATTGCCAGGGTCAAGCTACTGTTCTGTTGTGTGACTTTGGGTCATTTACTTGCTAAGCCTCAGTTTTATTACTGACTAGAGGCCTGGTGCAGGATAGCACTCAAGTCTCCCAACATCTAGTCCTGGACCCTTCTCATGCCTCCTTATGTTAGGTCAAGCTGCTGAGCTCTGGGAGGAATGACTTAGCCAGAGGCTAAGAGTGGCTCTAGAAGATTGAGAAATCTAAGTGTGGTCATTGGTTGAGAATTGCCAGGATGCCTTGTGCTTAAATGTATCATTAGTCATTAAGCATATATTTCATGCAGAGAGATAGAGTAGATATTGTGGAATCTAGGAGAATAGGTGGGAAATTCATTGTCCAGTCATCCTGAAGCTTACTGCTAGACAAACATATATTCACTCCACAAGCATTAATTAAGATCCCATAAGGCATGTTGAGATGGTTGGATATGAATAAGATTCCTGTCTTCTGGAAGCTTCCATTCTAGTGGATAAGCAAAACTTATTAAGTATTTACAACACACTGGAAACTCTTCCATGTGCTTTACCTGTATTATCTCGTATCATCTGCACAAGCATTGTGAATGCTCACATTATGGATAAGGAAATGCATCCAGAAAAGTTAAGAAACATACTCAAGTACACCTATCACTTAGCCAAGCTGGGATTTGAACCCTGGTAGTTCAACTTCAAAGGCTGTGTACTTTTATCTGCTTTACTACTGCATTAGGTTAGTGTGAAAAAGTCCCAAAAGACATCTATCTTCCCAAAGGTGACTGAGCAAACTGCCTGCACCAAAGCTGGTGGTGCACACCCACCTTCAACCCCAGGACCCCAGTGACCAGCACCTCTGTAATCTACAGGCCTGTGGGATTCAAATGTGGATTCAACTCTCTGTTGCCTGCGACACTCCAGTCTGGTAGTGAGATGCTGTTTTAATTGAGACTTCACTTAGGTAAAGCTCATTTCCTCAAGTGCAAAAGGTTTCAGACACCCAAGGTCAAGTTTGGCCTAAGCTAGCACTCTCCCCTGATTCCTCTGACTGCAGTTGTAGAGTGACAGGAGGCTGTAAGCAGTCCCCCAAGAGAGAGGCCATCCCTCCTGAAAGACAAATGGCCTTGTATTCTGTGGAGACGGCCCTGACGCTCTGTGGCCTTTGGATTAGTGAGTGAGAGCAGTGCCCTGACAGGTCAGTGCTGTCATCAGAGAGGACAGGGGTGGTGAGCAAGCAGGGGACCCAGGTGGGGAGAGGTGACCCTGTCAGTGAAGAGGAGCCAGCCTGTGACAGCAGTTTAGCAGCTCTAACGAGCAGCCCCGCTCCCCCACATCAACGCTGACATCTTTGTTTGCTCAGGCAGCAGCACCGTCTGTCTGCTGGCCCAGGCCCTGCCTCCTCCCATCCAATCTTCCTGCAGCCAGTGCCAAACGAATGGCTGTGTGACAGTGAGGGGACAGCTGAGAACAAATCCCGGAGACGGGCCAGCCCCCGCCTCAGGCAGGACTTCGGCACAGTTGCACGGGCCCTGGATTTGGCAGAGGTCAGAGATAGAAAGTGGGGGACACCTTGGTAAGCTGACATTTACCAAGGACCTACTATGTGTGGGTCCTAGGCCAGTCTACTTTGGGAATTTGGGAATGACCAAGACTAATCCAGCCCTATAAGAGCCCCTAGTCGATAAACAACACAGGGAGCAATAATATCAGGTAAACACTGACAGCCACAAACAACTTACTATGGAAACACAGAGGAGAGACCATCACTCCTAGCTCAGAGGCAGTGGGAAGACTTTATGGAGGAAGCAGGTGGACCTAGAAGGACTTTGACAGGCAGGAGAACCACTGGAGCTGCAGAAGAGAGGCAGAGCAGCATGGAGTCGCTGAAAATTCAGGGATTCAACCTGGTTAAACCTTATGACACAGGAGTGTGACTAAAAAGATGAGTTGAGACCCGGCAATGGAAGGTCTTGGATGCCAGAAGCCATTTGTTCTTTATTGAGAAGAATGGGATCTCTTGAAGATATTAGATCTGGGTAATGATGTGCTCAGAACCGGGCGGGGAGGGGGGGAGGGCTAGAGCAGGGGGGAGAAATAGCCAGGAGCTGCAGAAGGTAGTTGGAGGAAGAGCCCTCTGGAGTCACTACTCTCTAGGAGGCTGTAAAACAAAGATGAGCATGTGCAGGGTTAGGTGGCTGGTGCAACAGAAACCCAAGGTAACGTGTTTTAACCTAAAAGAGACCTAGAGGAAGCCAGTCCCTGGAGGACATGGTAGCTTCAGACTGATCATGAACCCAGGGGTCTTCTCTTTCTGTTCTAACATCACAGCATATGCTTTCCATCACTTCATTAACCATAGTAGCTGCTGAAGCTTTTTCCATCCTTTCAGCAACAATAGGAAGGACGGAGAGAGGGCAGAAATCTCATTCTGAGGCAGCTCCCTTTAAGGAATCCTCACACCTTCTCTTAGATCACTTCCTCCTACTTAGGCACGTGCCAATACCAGCTGCAAAGGAGGATGGGAGATAGCGTCTCTGTTGTCACTGGGAGGAAGTGAGAGATGGTCAATGGAGGACAACCAGTAGTCTCTGGCCTAGGGAATCAGAGAGCTCTGGGCTGTGAGCGCGGGAGGCTGGGGGAGTATAAACCCAGGAACCAAAAAAAGGGAGTTCAAAGAAAGGGGAAGATTTGTGGTGAAGAAGGAGGCTGATTCTGATACCAGGGGTCCCTGCTCCATGAGCAGCCAGGGACTCCTACGGCCTCCCGATGGTCAGCCTTAACATAACCCCCTCCTCAGAGGGCAAGGGGCGATGAGAGGATGGGAACGAGGAACTGGGAGACCAGTTGGCCAGGGCTGAGAGGAGGCTCAGCCTTGTCCTATGCAAAGCAGTAGGGGTGCCGGCTAATCATGTATGTCAAGAGCTTCCTGGTAACATGGAAATGAAACTGTGTGGCTAGAGTCACAGATGGAGGCAAATACAGAGCACGAATGGGAAGCTACCCCAGGAAGCTTCCCTAGAGGGGCCTGCAACACAGCATGCTCTGCTGCCTGGCAGGGAACCCACAGAACAGGCAAAGTTCCCTTCCCAGGTAGGCCTTCCAGAGCTTGCCTCTGATCTCCACCACCCCACAGGCCATCCCCGTGGGAGACCCGGGAAACGAGAGGCCTGGGACCTGTTTCCAGTCTCCTCTCCCTCCTTCACTGCAGCGGAGGATGTGGGCCCACAGGTGGAACGCCAGCGACGGCCTTCTGTGTGTACAAGTGTGTATAATGAACACAGCCCAGGCTCCAGCTCTCACTCCATCAGCTGCTTCCTTCCCCAAATGTGCTCTCTCCTCTCACAGCCTGTCTTTCAACAGAAACCTTTGAATTTCCCCAATGCCTGATGGGGGTGGAAACAGGTTTCACTTCCCCAGCCAGTGTCAATGGGTTGTCAGTGGCCTCTGGAAGCTGTGGAGAATTCTGAGGACACTTCTTGACTCAGTGGGGAAAAGTGCCATAATCAATTTTTTAAAACATATTTTTGTTGATTTCAGAGAGGAAGGGAGAGGGAGAGAGAAATAGAAACATTAATGATGAGAGAGAATCATTGATGAGCTGGCTCTTGCATGTCCTCCACTGGGGATCAAGCCCACAACCGGGCATGTACCCTGACCAGGAATCGAACCAGAACCTCCTGATTCATCTGGTTCATAGGTCGATGTTCAACCACTGAGCCATGCCAGCTGGGCATATAATCAATTTTGATGTCTAATGAGGAAGGAAGCAGGAAAGGGTTAGAGGAACAAGTCCAGCACAAAACAGGTACTGTATTTAACACGTGTTTGTTAAATTGCAAGTCCTCTCCAAGGGTCCTTCCTCTCTGGGACCATCATCACCACCTGGGTCTGAAAGGACCACACAGTGCTCTGTCCCAAACCACAGCCGGCGTCTAGCCTGCTAGGCTAGAAGGACTCGGTAGACTATGAGGTGCAGGGTTCTTCGTAGGCAGCTCACATTTGTCTCTGAGATTCTCTTCCCGCGGCTGACACTCTGATCCCTCAGCTCAGAAATCCATGTCAGTCTGAGAAGACCTGAGGCCAGGAAGGGAGGTTCTAGGAGGAGTGAGAGAGGAGGCACATAGAGAGAGAAAGGGGTTCTGTTCCCTAAAACTCTAGGTGGGGTCAAGCAACTCTTGGGGGCCCAAATCTTGAGGGTTCCTGAGGAAGACCCACCTAGGACGAGCCAACTCCTGCACCCAGTCCAGCCTGGAAGCCCTATTAAAGGGAATGGCCAGGTTTTTCCCAAACCCTTCCCTAGCAGAAGCCCAGACAGCATCAGGTCTGCAGGGTGCTGCTCCTTAGCTTGATGGAGTTTCTGGGCGCCCCACCAGCCCCTCCACCCTCCCATACTCCACCCCCACCCCGCCTGGGTAAAACCTTGGCTGCCACCACACAGACCACTGGTCACCAGCACTGCAGTTCATCCAAACCAGCTCTTCCTGCTGGGTGGACCTGGACTGTGGCGTGAGGAAGACACCACAGCCCTGGTCCCAGAGGGCCGGCATCCTGCCTCGCCGCATCGGGATTTGCCAGAGTCTCTCCTGGGATCGTTACCTTCACCTTGAAGACCTGGTGGAGTTCCTGGAGGTAATGCCCACAGAAGCGTCCCCACCTCGGCGCCTGCATCCCCGTGCCAGTTCACGCCCATCCTCCAGCCCCAGTTTAAGGCTCCAGCAGCTTTTGCTCCAGGAAAGTGAAAATGACCCTTCAACTCTGCGATGTCCATGATGGGAAGCATCAAGTTCTCTGTTTCTGTTATGGATGCCTTTTTGCATCTGAGAGCTGGATCGCTTGCCTTCTGTTTATTTCAACGTCAGTGAGTTGGCTCAGCCACTTAAGAATGTGCCCATCTAGGGTCTGGGCCCCACAGACAATTCCCCAAATATTTATAATTCTGTCTCCACCTCACCCGAGGTCCAAATCTAGTGTTCAGCCCTAGCTGGTTTGGCTTAGTGGGTAGAGCGTCGGCCTGCAGACTGAGGGGTCCCGGTTTGATTCCCAGTTAGGACACATACATACTTTTTCATCACTGATGTTTCTATCTCTCTCTCCCTCTCTCTTCCTCTCTGAAATCAATAAAAATATTTATTTTTTTAAAAAGAATTACAGTTCAAAGCAAACGAGATTGATGGTGTGGTAGATCATCAGACTGAAGATGCAGAAAAGGCAGCAGGAAATGCTCCTCTCAGTTGGGCGTGACTTTTAATCAGCATGACCAGGAGCTGAGAGACCCGGGTGTCAGAGGTATGCCTTCCACAAGCTCATTAGCTATGGCTTGGGCTCCCCTAATGATGGGCAGACCAGGGAGTGCCCTGGGTAGTCCTACCCGATGGAGCTGCCGTCACTAGTGCTCCTACTTGTTTCTACAACAAAGCCTTTGTTCGCTCCACTCTGGACTGCACACAGTGTCCAGGACCACATACCAGCCGCTTCTCCCATAAGTCACCCTCCTGGCTGAAGACAGTGGCTTCCAGGATTTGAAAGGAGAACTAGGTGAATTCGTCCAAAAACACCTCCCTAGAAAAAGTAAATAACAAGAAACAACATGTGAGGGATTATTGGAGGGAGAGGGACTGGCGTGGCCCATGCAGCAGAAGCCCTGGTGCCCCTGTGCAGCCACTGGGAGGAGCTGGCTGCCACTTGGGAGGATCAGTCCGGATCAGTGCGGACTAGCTGGCCTACAACTCCTCCCAGGGGGTGTGTGGAGGGCCAGCGGGGCTACACTTCAAATGGGGTCTGGCTCCCCTATCTGAGCTCAGAGAACGGGAAGGAGCTACTGTACCAGGGAAGTCACCTGCAATAGCTAGAGGATTGTTTCCGTGGCCTTGGGCAGTATGACAGTGGCAGGGAAACCTGAGGGGAGAAAACGTAGACATTTCCTTTCAGGTTTGGGTGTGTGGAGTAAACTCCTCTGGTCCCTTGCTCTGGAGTCAGACACATTTTTTTGGGAAAAGCCAACATGGTTCTCCTAAAGGCCAGGACACCGTGACACAGAGCTCCCTGAGGCTGGCACATGATTGGTTGGATAAATATGAGGAGCAGTATTGTTCCTTAAGATCTGATCTGGCCCTAACTGTTTGGCTCAGTGAATAGAGTGACTGCCTGTGGACTGAAGGGTCCCAGGTTTGATTCCAGTCAAGGGCACATGCCGGATTGTGGACTTGATCCCCAGTAGAGGGGCATGCAGGAGGCAGTCAATCAATGATTCTCTTATCATTGATGTTTCTCTCTCTCTCCCTTCCTCTCTGAAATCATTAAAAATATATATTTTGTAAAAATTTGATCTGAGGACAAAAAGCTATGGAAATATCAGTGAGTGTGCTGAATTGAGGAAGAAGTTAGACTGTAAATCACTTAAATGGTATTTGGATAGCATTTGCCCAGAGATGCAAATATCTGGGCCCACTGCCAACCCCAGCAACCCATTTTTATCAACAGAAGCCAAATGCTCCAATGTCCTTCAACATGGAAGGCTATATCACCCACAGACCAGCAAGGTCTGGTGGCCCAGGGCCACCCAAGTCAGAAGGCACCGCTTAAGGCATGTGACTTCGGTGACCCAAATCAGATGTGCATATATAATGGAGTCTGACCTGATATTAAGTAATCTCCATTGCCTGGATATGTCGGAAACTCAATCGTCAGACCCACCACGTCTCATGAAGTGCCACAGGTCAGGAGGATCCCAGCAGTGGGCCTTTGGGAAGAGTGATCGGCTGTCCTAGGTGTCCATTGGACAGTGCCTGAGAGTGGCTGATCCACTGAGTCACAACGCCATGTTGCTATGGTGATCTGTGACAGCGCCTCCTCTCAGCAATGGCATTTGGAAGGTTAGGGTGAATGCCAAGGCTGGAATGGTGATTCATCATGCCTGTCCAGCTATGGGGGTTCCACGGGAGATTAGCAGAGGTGAGAGCAGGAACACTGCCCATATTGGGGCACCCCGTGGGCATCAGGTGAAGTATGTGTCACCAAGATAGTCTTTAGGCTGCTGTTAAGGAATTTCTTGCTTGTGGTAGGAATCCAAAATACAGATTTCATACAAAGAGTCAAGTTTATACAGAAGAATAAAACCCAGGAAATTGCTAGGTCTATTCAAATTAGTTCATGCTTCTTTTAAATCCTCTTTAATAATGAAATTGTGTTTATCTGATCAGGAATTTGTCATGATTTCCTTCTTAGAAGATTTCAGAGGAGACAGTTAATTTTAAACAAACTGATTGAATCCACATGACTTTTAGCTTCAGAAGGCATCATTTATAAAATCATATTTAAGAGGCAGTTAACTATTATAAATTATTTTGATGAATTATGGTACTATCAACATTTAAAATAACTGATCCTTTTAATTATTTACCTTAAAAAATGAACTGCCACTTGTCGCAATAAAATCAGCACTTCATGAGAATTTCAGCAAGGATGGACAGACAGGGGGAGGACAGAGGCAACGGGTATAGGTGTCAGGAAGCCCGAGGGGAGCAGCAGGGGTGCTGGGGCAGGAGGCTGTGAGAGTCTCCCTGCAGGTGGGAAACAGCATCTGATTGCATGGGCAAGTGAATCACAGCACGCCTGGCACTCTGGGCAGCCCTAGCCCCAAGCAGGGTCTAATAACCTCATCAGACCAGGGTGCCAGCAATTCCTACACTGTGCATGTCAGGCTGGGTATGATCCGAGCCAGCCAGCTTTATGCGATTACTTTCCTGATTGTGAATGGCACAGGCAGCATGGGGATGGAGTTTTCCAGGCTCGACTGCCAGCCCTGGGGGCTCATCCGATACCAGGCTATTACCTCCTGATTACTTGACTTGGCAGTCAACCCACTCTGAGCTGCACATCAGCAGCAGGAAGGGGGAGTGGGGAAGCTGGGGCTTAAGATTGCACTTGTCAATCATATGTCACACCAAAGGTGTGCTGAGGGTTCCATCCCTGGCTCCGGAGATGGGGAAGGGTGGTCAGGGAGGGTGAAGTTTGGGGTCTCTGCTCTAATCTCAGGACTGGAGAGGTCCCCACAGTTGATCATTGAATTTGAGGCTTGAAAAGGAAACAGGGATAAAGAGGTGAAGAGACTTGCCCAAGGTCACCATCTTAGTCCCTTCAGGATGTTATAACAAATTACTGTAGAGTGGGCAGTTTACAAACAAGACAAGCTGATGTCTCACACTTTCAAAGCTGGGGGTCCAAGATGCCAGCAGACGCAGTGTCCAGTGACGGTCCACCTCTTGTTCTTTCTCTGTCCTTACATGGCAGAGGGCCAAGGAACTGCCTGGGGTTTCTTTAAAGACATTAATCCCATTCATGAGGGCCTCATCCTCGTGACCTAATCACCCCAAAGGTCCCACCTCCAAATACTATCACTTGGGGATATTTTAATATATCAGCACTTAGAATTTGAAGATTGGAGGAGACACACGCATTTGGCCTATAGCAGCCTATAGTATTCAGACCATTAGGGAGGCCTGGGGCCCAGAACAGACCCTGTATCCCATGGAGGGTAAGGGCTCTGCCATTTGGGTCCCTCTTCTCTCAAGATCAGAGCCCTGATACTCTCCACCTGTAGGATATGACCCATTTAGTTTCTGGACAGATGCAGACCAGGGCAAGAACACACTGAGATCCAGAAGCTGCCTTGACCTTGTAAGCCCACATATCTAGGGAGCCAGAGCACTGGGCCACCATGTGCCCATCAAGTCAATGGCTCCCCCAATCGCATTCTGGGCCCAGGGAATTCTGCCTCACTGTTTGGTCAGTCAGCTGCTCCGTGTGCAGTGGGAACACCTTCCATACTGAAAGGTACTGACCAACAGCCTGCACTTCAAAGTCCTTGAGGCTATAGTTCAAGATGTTTCTCCTCTAGAAACTAAGCTCCCCAGGAGGACTCTGGCCCTTGCCTACTCGAAAAATAGGATTCTGCTCCCAGACCCTCAACACAGCATGGCTCTGCAATCCCCACCCTAGACTGTCAGCTCCATCAAGCAGTGTCTTAAAGTCCTACTCCTGGTGGTAAAGTCCTACTCCTGATGGTAAAGTCCTACTCCTGGTGCATCCAAATAGTGCCTCAATAAGTTAACATTCAATGTTATTTTGTATGTTTCAGATGTACAACATAGTAATTAGACAATCATATACTTTTAGAGGGTGGTCCCTTGATATTTCCAGCACCCACTTGAACCATACATAGTTAGTACAGTATTATTGATGATATTACAAATGGTGATATTATATCACTGGGAATATTTTGTGACTACAGATTTGTACTTCTTAATTCCTTCACCTTTTTTTACCCAATCCTCAATTCTCCTCCCCTCTGGCAGCCACCAGTCTATTCTCTGTATCTATGAGTCTGTTTCTATTTTGTTTATTAATTTACTAGAGGCCCAGTGCACGAAATTTGTGCATGGGGCGTGTGCATGTGTGTGTGTGTGTGTCCCTCAGCCAAGCCTGCACCCTCTCCAATCTGGTACCCCTCAAGGGATGTTCAACTGCCCATTTTTTAGGTCCGATCCCATTTGGATCAGAACTAAACGGGCATTTGGATATCCCTCTCACAATCCAGGACTGATGGTTCACAACCGCTCACCTGCCTGCCTGCCTGATTGCCCCTCCTTGTTTCTGCCTGCCAACCTGATCACCCCCTAACCATTCCCCTGCCAGCCTGATCAACACATAACTGATCCTCTGCTGGCCCAATTTCCCCAAACTGCCCTCCCTGCCAACTTGGTCTCCCCTAACAGCCCTCCCCTGCTGGCCTGGTCACCCTAATTGTTCTCCCCTGCAGGCCTGGTCACCCCCAACTGCCCTCCCCTGCCAGCCATTTTGTGGCAGCCATCTTGTGTCCACATGGGGGCAGCCATCTTGTGTGTTGGAGTGACAGTCAATTTGCATATTACTCTTTTATTAGATAGGATAGTCATGCTGACAGCTATGAGGTGATATCTTAATTTCCATTGCTTTGATGATTTGTTATGCTGAGAATCTTTTCATATGTCTATTGGCTATCCATTATGCCCTCTTTAGAGAAGTGTCTTTTCAGGTCCTCTGCCAATTTTTTAATTGGATTGTTTGATTTTTAGTGTTGAGTTGTATGAGTTCTTTACAAATTTTTACATTAACCCCATATTGGATATATCATTAGTGAATATCATCTTCCATTCAGTGAGTTGTCTTTTTTACAAAGGAGGCAAGAACATACAATGGTATAAAGACAGTTTATTCAATAAGTGGTGCTGGAAAAATTGGACAGATACATGCAAAATTGAAACTATACCACATTTATATTTCATTGATGGTTTCCTTTGCTGTGCAAAACGTTTTTATTTTGTCATTCCACTGTTCAGTCAATTTGCATATTATACTTTTATTATAAAATATGGATGCTGGATTTTTGTTGAATGCTTTTTCTGCATCAATATATATGACCATAGGATTTTTATCCTTCACGTTGTTTATGTGGTATCATGTTAATTGATTCATGGATATTGAATCAAAGTTGCATTCTATAATGAATACCACTTGATCCTGGTGTGATATTTTTGATGTATTGCTGAATTTGGTTTGCTAATATTTTGTTGAGGATTTTTGCATCTATGTTCATCAGGAATATTGGCCTATAATTTTCTTTCTTGGTAGTTTCTTTATCTGATTTTGGAATTAGAATAATGCTGATCTCATACAATAGGCTTGAGAGTTTTCCCTCCTCTTCAATTTTTCAGAATAATTTGAGAAGGCTAAGTACTATTTCTTCTTTGAATGTTTGGTAAAGTTCACCTGTGAAGCCATCAGTCCAGGGCTTTTGTTTGTTGGGAGATTTTTTTAATTACTGCTTTGATTTCATTAGTTGTAATTGTTCTGTTCAGATTTTCTGTTTTTTCTTGATTCAGTCTTGGAAGTTTGTATGTTTCTAGAAATTTATTTATTTATTCTAGGTTGTCCAATCTTTTGGCATAATATTTTCATATAATCCTTTGTATTTCTAGTTGATGTCTTGTTACTTCTCCTCTTTCATTTCTGATTTTATTTATTTTGATCCTCTCTTTTTTTCTTGATTAGTCTTGTTAAAGCTTTATCAACCTTTATTTTTTCAAAGTTGCAGTTTTTTGTTTCATTGACCTATTATATTGTCCTTTAGAATTTATTTTGTTTATTTCTGCTTTGATCTTTATTATTTCCTTTCTTCTTCTCATTTTGGGCTTTTTTGCCTTTTTTTTTCCTAGTTCCTTTAGGTGTAAGATTAGATTGTTTATTTGAGATTTTTTTTTGTTTCTTGAGGTAAGTCTGTAATGTTATTGAGGAGGCTAAAAGGGGTAATCCAATGTAACCCTCATATTTGGAAGCTAGTGATCTGAATCCAAGTCAGCAAGCTGTGTACATTGCTGATAACCTATAATTAAGTCACTACCTCTTTCCCAGGTACTGGTCTTGCAGAACTGGTTACAGAGGCCATTGGACTGTGGTCTGCCCGGAGGGAGGGCTATTAACTCTGACTCCAGACCAGACCATCAGATATGGCCTGGAGACCCCCAACACCTGGGGGCCTTTTTGCAAGACCGAAAAGGACAGGAAGCATAACCCATGTTTGTGGGACAAAGATCACAGGGAGGGAGATATAAGAGAGGGCCCCATGCGTGTTCCTTCACTCAGATGAGTCTGCTGGTGTATTAAACAGTGTCCCTCCTACTTCCTCAGAAGTGTCCTTAGTCTTCTTAGTCTTCTGTAACATTATGAATTTCCCTCTTACAACTACTTTCTCTGTGCCTCATAAATTTGGGGTTGTTATATTTTCACTTTTATTTGTCTCAAGGTGTCTTTTGGTTTCTTCCTTGATCTCATTGTTATCCTATTCAATGTGTAGTAACAGGATATTTAGTCTCCCTGTGTTTATGTGCTTTTCAGTTTTTTCTTTAATTGATTTCTAGTTTCATACTATTGTGGTCAGAAAAGATGCTTGACATAATTTCAATCATGTTAAGTTTGTTGAGACTTGTTTTGTGTCCTAACATGTGATCTATCCTAGAAGATGTACTCTGTGCCCTTGGAAAAAGTGTATGTCCTGCAGCTTTGGGGTGAAATGCTCTGAAAATATCAATTAAATCCATCTGGTCTAGTGTGTCATTTAAGGTCACTGTTTTCTTGTTGATTTTCTGTCTGGAGGATCTAGGCATTGGTGTCAATGGGGTGTTAAAGACCCTACTATGACTATATTACTGTTGACCTCTCCCTTTAAGTCTATCAAGATTTGCTTTATAAATTTAGGTGCTCCCATGTTGAGTACATAAATGTTTACAAGGACTATAACCTCTTATTGAATCAATCTCTTTATCATTTTGATAACCTATAATTAAGTCACTACCTCTTTCCCAGGTACTGGTCTTGCAGAACCAGTTACAGAACCAGTTATAATGGTTATAATATGTTTTTATTTATTTTTAGAGAGAGAAGGGAGAGAGAGAGAGAGAAGCATCAATGTGAGAGACATCAATTGGTTGCCTCTTGCATGCACCCCAACAGGGATTGAGCCCATAACCTGGGCATAGGCCCCAATCAGGAATCGAGCCAGTGAGCTTTTGGTGCAAGAATGATGCTCAACCAACTGAGCCACACTGGTGAAGGCCTTGTTTGTCTCTTATTATACTTGGCTTTAAAGTCTACTTTGTCTGATGTAAGTACTGCTACCTCAGCTTTTTTGTATGTTTGCTTCCATTGCATGAAATACTTTTTTTTTAATCTTTTACTTTCAGTCTGTGTGTGTCTTTTGTTCTGAGTTTGTATCCTGTAGAGAGCATATATATGGGTCTCATTTTCTTATCCATTTAGCTATCCTATGGCTTTTGATTGGAGCATTTAATCCATTTACAGTTACTTTTTTAATTTAATAAATCTTTATTGTTCAGATTATTACAATAGTTTCTCCTTTCTCTAACTTCCCCTCACCATAGCTCCCCTCCACCTGGTTCCCACCCCACCCTCTTCCTTACCTCCCCCCTCATTGTCCTCATTCATAGGTGTACAATTTATGTCCAGTCTCTTCCTGCTCTCCCCATATCCCTTTTCCACTGATAATTATCAATCTACTCCCTTTCTATGCCCCTGATTCTATTATATTCACCAGTTTATTCTGTTCCTTGGATTTTTAATTCTCTTGATTTTTGTGTTAACTTGTTGATAGATATGTATTTGTTGATCATAATTTTTATCTTTACTTTTTTTCTTCTTTTTCTTCTTCTCAAAGAATACCTTTCAGCATTTCATATAATACTGGTTTGATGGTGATGAATTCCTTTAGATTTTTCTTATCTGTGAAGCTCTTTATCTGACCTTTAATTTTAAATGATAGCTTTGTTGGGTAGAGTAATCTTGGTTATAGGTTCTTGCTATTCATCACTTGGAATATTTCTTGCCACTCCCTTCTGGCCTGCATAGTTTCTGATGATAAGTCAGCTGACAATCATATGGGTGCTCCCTTGTAGGTAATTAACTATTTTTCTCTTGCTACTTTTAATATTCTCTCTTTGTCTTTTGCTCTTGGCATTTTAATTATGATGTGTCTTGGTGTGATCCTCTTTGGATTCATTTTGTTTGGGGTTCTGTGGGCTTCCTGGATTTGTAAGTCTATTTCCTTCACCAGGTGGGGGAAGTTTTCAGTCATTATTTCTTCAAATAGTTTTTCAGTATCTTGCTCTCTCTCTTCTTCTGGCACCCCAATAATTCTGATGTTGTTACCCTTTAAGTTGTCCCAGAAGCTTCTTACACTATCATCAACTTTTTGAATTATTTTTTCTTTTCCCTTTCCCAATTGAGTGTTTTTTCCTTCTTTGTAATCCAAATCTTTGACTTGATTCTTATGTTTCTCTAGTTTGCTGTTGGATCTCTGTATAATAGTTTTTATTTCAGTCAGTGTATGTTTAATTTTTAGTTGGTCCTTTTTCATATCCTCAAGGGTTTGACCAAATTTATTGGCCTTTTCTAGGAAATTCTTGAAAAACCTTATAACCATTGTTTTGAATTCTATATGCAGTTATTTATTTTCTTTCATTTCTTTCATTTGTGATCTGTTAGTTTGTCTTCACTTTTTTTTTTCTCACCCATAGCCACGCATGGCTTATCCTTTTATTTATTTTTAACTTTTTCAAAATACATTTTTATTGATTTCAAAGATGAAAGGAGAGGGAGAGATAGAAACATCAATGATGAGAGAGAAACATTGACTGGCTGCCTCCCGCATGTCACACACTGGGGATGGAGCCCGCAACCTGGGCATGTGCCCTGACCGGGAATTGAACCGTGACCTTCTGGTTCATAGGTCAACCCTCAACCACTGAGTTTATAGGGTATCTTTGTGTGCTAGGTGTCCTATATGGCCCAGTGGGTCAGCCTCCCCAGTCACCTGAGGTGGACACTCTTGGTGAACCCCTTTGTGAACTGTGTGTACAGCCTTGTTGTAGTTAAATCTTGATTGTTATTGGTATCACTGAGAGGAATTGACCTCCAGGTCAACTGGATGTGAGTATCAGCTGTGTCTACACTGGGATACCTTCTGTATTGGAGACAGTCTTATAGGACCAGATTTGCAAAACTGTAAAAGCCTCTGTGCTTATCTTGGCTGGGGTGGAGTCTCAGGGCTGAACAGACAGTCTTGATTTCCAGTCAGCCCTACCCATGTGTGTGCGCTACCAGACCTCTGCCTTCTGCAGCTTCTCTGAGTTTCAGCCTGACAGTCCAGATTCCCCAAGGACCTCCCAAAGCTGGGGTTCAGGGCAGTCAGAACTGGGGTTCAGTGCAGCCAGGAGTTTCTGATTCCCTTCCACTAGGGAAAGCTAGAAGCAACCTCAGCAGTCAGTCTTCCCTGCACGCATGTATCCAAATCCTTGCCTGCCATGGCTTCCCTGAGCCCCGAGTCTCTGAGTCTCTGTTTGCCTTTCTACCTGACAGTCCAGACTTCCTCCATATGAGCCTGGGTTTACAGAGTTTCACCCAGAACTTGGATTCAGTGCAGTAGGAACTGGGGTGCAATCCAGTCAGGGGTTTCCTTCCCCTCCCTCCAGAGAATGCCATCCAGGCCCTCAGCCGCCCTTCCTCTCTGTGTGTGTCTCTGTACCTCAGTCCTTTACAGCTCCTCTTATATTCTGTGAGTTTTCCTCTTTCCTTCTAGTTGTAGAATTTCCACTCAGCTACCTTTCCTGTGGTTCTGGATGATGTCTGTTCTGTCTTTTAGTTGTAGTTTTGAAATTGTTGTGCAAAGCAACAATTTAGGTGTTTATCAATGCCGCCATCTTGATTTCTCTCTCTTCAGTTATATTTAAAGTGATTATTGATAGGTATGTACTTTTTGTCATTTTATTCTTGCAATAATGGTTTGGTGGTAGTGAATGCCTTTAGATAATTTTGTCTGGAAAGCTCTTTATTTTTTTCTTCAATTTTATTTTATTTTTTTTTAAATATATTTTATTGATTTTGTACAGAGAGGAAGGGAGAGAGATAGAGAGTTAGAAACATCGATGAGAGAGAGTCATCGATCAGCTGCCTCCTGCACACCCCCTACCAGGGATATGCCCGCAACCAAGCTACATGCCCTTGACCAGAATCGAACCCGGGACTCTTCAGTCCCCAAGCCGACGCTCTATCCATTGAGCCAAACCGGTCTCAGCTTTTTTCTTCAATTTTAAATGAAAACCTTGCTTGGTAGAATAGTCTTGGTTGACAATCCCTTCTGGCCTGAAATGTTCCTGTTGAGAAATCAACTGACAGTTTTATGGGGATAGAAAGAAAAGTTATAATGCCAACTTCCCATTTGAAGAAAGGAAGTGAACAATCCAGGATCAATGGCTTCTTCCTCCAAACCTAACACTGAGGACTTCACAGAGATAAAAAGAGAAATGCAGACATGATTGTATGGTAGAAGATTTAATGCAATCCCTATTAAAATACTAATGGTATATTTCACAGGCCTAAAACAAATACTCCAAAAATAAAAGGAAAGGTCCGCTGGACAAGATTTCCTGACCAAGAGGCCAGCACTGCCGCGGCTGCGGCGGCTCTCCCAGCGAGCTCTCGCGGAGAGAAGGCAGCGCCATCTTACCAGGAAAGGAGGAGAATCCCTGAGGCCTGGAAAAACACACAACGGGGAGGTCCATCACGCAGCTGAGAAGCCCGAATCGGCACAGGCGCGTGGAATCCGGGGAGTTCTTCGGTCACCCACGGAAAGGTCAGAGTTTGCGGGGACAGCCTAGGGGACAGGGGTCCCGCGGCCCAGGCAGCTACGGTAGCCTGGGAGCTCCAACCCCTCCCTCAGGGTAGCCGGGAGCACGCACTACCGGCCGCCGAGCAGCACCCAAAGAAGGCTGCAGCGACACCTAGTGCTGGGTTTGACGTAATCCTCCCCAGAAGCGGGACTTGTTTAAAACACCACAGGTCACTGGACAGAGCGTTAAGAATCTCGGCTGTTTCGCCAAGGGCGGAACATCTGGACACCTTGGTGCCTGATCCCCTTCACCCCCTTGCTTCTGAATACTAGGGAAGGACTGCCCAGTTGGACATATCCGGGGAAATTGCAGGGGGAAATTGCCTTCCTGGAAACAAGGGATCTGTACCAGAAGAGATAGTCTGGGAGCCAGCTGGCACCCTGCCAGCTAGAGCCATAGAGAAAGAAGGCCAGAGCAACCAAAAAGACTGGGAGGTCAAACCAGTAACACTGACACCTAAGAGCTGAATTACAAACTGCCCCCCCCCCTTTTTTTTTTTCCTTCTCTTTTCTTTTCTTTTATCTTTTAATTAATCAAAAATAAATGGACACAAATAACTAAGATATAGTCTACTTAAAATTAAGGATTGCCTTACAAATCTGAGGTGCAGTGGAATGCTGGGAACTGCAAGACTTTTTGGGCCGAGAATCAGGAGTGCCAAATACATTAACAGAGGAAGTGAATGACCACTACTGGACATTTTTATGCTAATTTTACTATTATTTTATTTTCATTTTTTACCTCTTTTATTTAATCTTCATTTTTTATATCTTTTACTTAAGAAACGATTTTTTTTCCTTACTTGATTTTACCTTTTTAATTATTACATTTTTCAATCTCTATCATCACTATTACTACTGCTATTTTGCAATTTTTTTTTTTCCCTCTTCAGTACCATTTTATTTTTTTTTCTTTATTTTACCTTGGGAGTAACCTTCATTCTATTTTAATCTCTACTATAGCATCATTCAACCCTATCTCAACTCGACCTTTACACCATCACTCTCTTGCTAAACTTCACCCTTTTAGTCTACGGTTTATCCTATCCCTTTCCGGCTTTAGTTTTTCCTCTATTCTTTCTGTATACCCCCTGCTAAAACTCTCACTATACTTATAGACCTATGTTCCAACCCCTGATCCAAGTGTATAAATACCAATCTCTGCACTATATTAACTAGTTAAAAAAAAAAAAAAAAAAGAAAGAAAGAAAGAAAAACTGTTCTCCCCTCTATCCTTTTCGCATTGTTTGTGTGAAGGTTGATTATTGTGAATTTTTAGGCTTGTTAGTGAAATTGTTATGCTTATTACTGTGTTGTTATTGTTGCTTTGTATTTTTTTTTAAAAAAATACTCTGTTTTTGTTTGTATCTTTTACTTCTGTATATCATAGCCTTACTTAATAATAGGGGATATTGTAGTTTGTATTAATCTCCAAGTATTGTTACTGGCATTAGCTGGGTTTAGTGGTTGTTCTATGGCAGTTTTCTCCACATATATATAGTTTGTTTCCCATTTCTCTTTTAGTTTGCTTCTTCTCTCTCTTTCTCTCTCTCTCTCCTTTCTTTTTTTCCCTGTTTTCCAACTTTATTTTGTCATTACTTTTTTTCCTCTTTTTCTATCTCTTTATCCCTCTTTTTTTTAATTTTATTTACTTAATTTTTTTTAATTTTAATTTTTACTTTTTAAAATTATTTTATTTTTACCTTTCTTCCTTCTATCCCCTAAGTTGCCTTTCTCTAGTGGTCACCTTTACTAAAGGTTATTAATATTGTAAGTATATTCCTGTTAAGTGCCTCTTGTGTTGTACCAGGTAGTGTTTGTATTTTGAAATTTTAAATCAACGCAGGAGAAGGAACACCACATAACCAGACATCCTGAGAAGAGAGGCCATGGGGAAACAAAAACATAGTCCGCACATGAAAGAAAAGCAGGCATCACCAGAAAAGGAAGTAAACGAGCCCGAGGTAAGCAGCCTACCAGAGCAAGAATTCAGAATAATGATCATAGCCTGGCTAAAAAGAATGGAAGAGAAATTTGACAATAACCAAGAAGAAATGAGGAAGAACCATGAGGAACTGAAGAAGAACCATGAGGAATTGAAGAAGAACCAAGAAGAAATGAAAAATGACATCGCTACCATGAAGAACTCAATAGAAAGCATCAAGAGTAGACTAGAGGAAGCAGAGGACCGCATCAGTGAGCTAGAAGATAAGATGGAAAAAAATACCCAAGTAGAGCAGCTTCTAGAAAAAAAGATTAAAAAGCAGGAGGAGAGCCTATGGGAGCTTTGGGACATTACAAAACAAAATAATATTCGAATAATAGGGGTTCCAGAAGGAAAGGAAACTGAGGTAGACATGGAAAAAGTATTTCAAGAAATAATGACAGAAAACTTTCCTGAAATAGAAAAGAAAAAACCCACACAAATCCAAGATGCTCGCAGAGTCCCAAGCAAAATGAATCCCAGAAGACAGACTCCAAGGCACATTATAATCAAATTGGCAAACAACAATGACAAAGTAAGAATCTTAAAAGCAGCCAGAGAGAGACAGAAAGTTACATACAAAGGAACCCCCATCAGACTAGCAACTGATTTCTCAACAGAAACTTACCAGGCCAGAAGGGAATGGGATGAAATATACAAAGTCATGCAAAGGAAGGGTCTGAATCCAAGAATACTGTACCCAGCAAGGCTATCAATCAAAATTGAAGGGGAAATCAGGAGCTTCACAGACAAAAAAAGACTGAAGGAATTTATCTCCACCAAACCAGTAATGCAAGAAATGCTAAAGGGTCTACTGTAAAAATAAAGAAATAGGAAGTGAAGAAGGAACACGGGTATAGAATAAAAATGGCGTCAAATGTGTACCTATCAATAATAACCTTAAATGTAAATGGATTAAATGCTCCAATCAAAAGACATAGGGTAACAGATTGGATAAGAAAACAAGACCCATACATCTGTTGTCTACAAGAAACCCACCTCAGAAAAAAAGATGCACACAGACTGAGGGTGAAGGGATGGAAAAAAGTTTTCCAGGCAAATGGAAATGAAAAAAAAGCTGGGGTAGCAATACTTATATCTGACAAATTAGATCTCAGAGTGAAGGACATAATAAGAGATAATGAAGGCCATTTCATAATACTAAAGGGAACAATCCAACAAGAAGAAATAACCCTGGTAAATATATATGCACCCAATACAGGAGCAACCAAATACATAAAAAAAACTGCTGGAGGACATTAAGAGAGAGATTAATAGCAATACAATCATAGTAGGAGATTTTAATACCCCACTGTCACCCTTCGACAAATCATCTAAACAAAAAAACAGCAAAGAAATATCGATCCTAAGTGACTCACTAGACCAGATGGAATTAATTGACATCTTCAGAACACTCCACCCCAAAGCCACAGAATATACATTCTTCTCAAGTGCACATGGGACATTCTCAAAGATAGACCACATTTTGGGTCATAGGCAAAGTCTCTTCAAATTCAAGAAGATAGAAATCATATCAAGTATCTTCTCAGACCATAATGGCATAAAACTGGAAATTAACTACAATAAAAATAATCCAAAGAAATCAAACACATGGAGACTAAACAGCACGCTATTAAACAAGGACTGGGTTACCAGAGAAATCAAGGAAGAAATTAAAAACATCCTGGAAACAAATGACAATGAAAACACAACAATCCAAAATCTATGGGACACAGCAAAAGCAGTCTTGAGAGGGAAGTTCATATCCTTACAAGCCTATTGCAAAAAACTAGAAAAAGGGGTAACAGATGATCTAACTCTACAACTCAAAGAGTTAGAAAAGGAGCAACAAGAAAAGCCCAGTGTAAGCAGAAGGAAGGAAATAACAAAAATCAGAGCACAGATAAACGACATAGAGACCAAAAAAACAATACATAAGATCAACGAAACCAAGAGCTGGTTCTTTGAAAGAATAAACAAGATAGATGAACCTCTAGCCAGGCTAACTAAGAAACAAAGAGAGAGGACCCAAATAAACAAAATCAGAAATGAAAGAGGTGAAATAACAACAGACCCCAACGAAATACAACGGATTGTTACAAAATACTACGAACAACTCTATTCCAACAAACTGAACAACCTGGAGGAAATGGACATATTCCTAGAAAAATACAAACTTCCAAAACTCGATCAGGAAGAATCTAAAAATCTCAATAGACCAGTGACTTGGGAAGAAATTGAAACAGTCATCAGAAAGCTTCCAGCAAACAAAAGCCCAGGGCCAGATGGCTTCACAGGAGAGTGTTACCAAACATTCAAGGAAGAACTAAAACCTATCCTCCTCAGACTTTTCCAAAAAATTCAAGAGGAAGGAACACTTCCAAACTCCTTCTATGAAGCCAGCATCACCCTAATACCAAAACCAGATAAAGACAACTCAATGAAAGAGAATTACAGGCCAATATCCCTCATGAAAATAGATGCCAAAATCCTCAACAAAATCCTAGCAAATCGGCTCCAGCAGAGCATCACAAAGATCATACACCATGACCAAGTAGGATTTATTCCAGGAATGCAAGGATGGTACAATATCCACAAATCAATAAACGTGATACATCACATAAACAAATTGAAAGATAAAAATCATATAGTCATATCAATTGATGCAGAAAAAGCATTCGATAAAATCCAACACCCTTTCCTGATAAAAACTCTTAACAAAGTGGGAGTACAAGGATCATACCTCAACATAATAAAAGCTATATATGATAAACCCACAGCCAACATTATACTCAATGGGCAAAAACTAAAACCATTCCCTCTAAGAACAGGAACAAGACAGGGATGCCCACTTTCGCCACTCCTGTTTGACATAGTACTGGAAGTACTAGCCATTGCAATTAGACAAGAGGACGAAATAAAAGGCATCCAAATTGGAAAAGAAGAAGTAAAGTTATCCTTATTTGCAGATGACATGATATTGTACATAAAGAACCCAAAAGACTCCATTAAGAAACTAATTGACTTAATAAATGAATTTGGCAATGTAGCAGGATACAAAATTAACGCCAAGAAATCCATGGCATTTCTATACACCAACAGTGAAACTACAGAAACAGAGACTAAAAAAGCAATTCCATTTACCATCGCACCAAAAAAATTAAGATACCTAGGAATAAATTTAACTAAGGAAGTAAAGGATCTATATGCAGAAAATTACACGACATTGAAAAAAGAGATAGAGGATGATGTAAGGAGATGGAAGAACATACCATGTTCATGGATTGGTAGAATCAACATCATCAAAATGTCCATACTTCCTAAAGCAATCTATAGGTTCAATGCACTCCCCATTAAAATACCAAGGGCATATTTCACTGACCTAGAAAGAACTCTCCAACAGTTCATTTGGAACAATAAAAGACCCCGAATAGCCACAGCAATCCTGAGAAAGAAGGGTAAAGTAGGAGGGATCTCAATACCGGACTTCAAACTGTATTACAAAGCCACTGTTCTCAAAACAGCCTGGTACTGGCACAAGAACAGACATATAGATCAATGGAATAGAATCGAGAACCCAGATATCAACCCAAATCAATATGCTCAATTAATATTTGACAAAGGAGGAAAGAATATACAATGGAGTCAAGACAGTTTCTTCAATAAATGGTGTTGGGAAAATTGGGTAGACACATGCAAAAGAATGAAACTAGATCACCAACTTACACCATACACAAAAATAAACTCAAAATGGATACAGGACTTAAACATCAGACCGGAAACCATAAAAATACTAGAAGCATCCTCAGGCAGCAAAATCTCAGACGTATGCCAAAAGAACTTCTTCACTGATACTGCCCCTAGGGCAATGGAAGCTAAAGAGAAAATAAACAAATGGGACTACATCAAAATAAAAAGCTTTTTTACAGCAAAAGAAACCATCAACAAAACAACAAGAAAGCCCACGGTGTGGGAGAACATATTTGCAAATAACACCACTGATAAAGGTTTAATCTCTAACATCTACAGACAGCTGATACAACTAAATAAAAGGAAGATGAATGATCCAATTAAGAAATGGGCAAGGGACCTAAATAGAATATTTTCAAAAGAAGACAGAAGGAAGGCCAAAAGGCACATGAAAACATGCTCAAAGTCACTAATTATACGAGAGATGCAAATCAAAACAACAATGCGGTACCATCTCACACCTGTCAGAATGGCCAACATCAACAAATCGACAAACGACAAGTGTTGGCGAGGTTGCGGAGAAAAAGGAACCCTCGTGCACTGCTGGTGGGAATGCAGACTGGTGCAACCACTGTGGAGAACAGTGTGGAGTTTCCTCAAAAAACTGAAAATGGAACTCCCATTTGACCCAGTAATCCCACTCCTAGGAATATATCCCAAGAAACTAGAAACACCAATCAGAAAGGATATATGCACCCCTATGTTCATAGCAGCACAATCTACAATAGCCAGAATTTGGAAACAGCCTAGGTGCCCGTCAGCAGATGATTGGATCCAAAAACCATGGTACATCTACACAATGGAATACTATGCTGCCATAAAGAAGAAGGAATTCTCATCATTTGCAGCAACCTGGATGGAATTGGAGAACATCATGCTGAGTGAAATAAGCCAATCAATGAAAGAGAAACACCACATGACCTCACTCATTTGTGGATAATAAAGAGCATTATAAGCTGATGAACCAAAAGATAGATATAGAGACAGTAAAGCAACAAGCAGATTGTCAAATTACAGCGGGGAGGGGAGGAGGATCTGGGGGAGATAATAGATCAACCGAAGGACTTGTATACATGCATATAAGTACAACCAATGGACATAAAACTATGGGGAGGGAGGGGATATGGGGGAGGGAGGGAGGGGGGCAAAAAAAATCATTAAAATATGTAAAAAAAATAAATTAATTAATTAAAAAAAAAAAACAAATACTCCAAAAATATATCAATATATGGAACCAAAAAAAGATCCCAAATAACCACAGCAATCTTGAGAAAGAACAAAGTTAGAGGAATCACAATACCAGATATCAAGTTATACTATAAAACCACTATAAACAAAACAGCTTGGTTGTGGCACAGGAACAGGCATATAGATCAATAGAACAGAACAGTGAGCCCAGAAATTGACCTAAGCCATTATGCTCAATTAATATTTGACAAAGGAGGCAAAATCATACAATAGAGTCAAGAGGGTCTCTTTGATATATGGTGTTGGGAAAATTGAACAGATACATGCAAAAATAAATAAACTAGACCACCAACTTACACCATACACAAGAATAATGTCAAAATAGATGAAGGACTTAAATGTAAGTCATGAAACCATAAAATCCTAGAAGAAACCATAGGCAGCAAAAACTCAGACATCTCTCATAGCAATATGTTTATGGATACATCTCCTAGGGCAAAGGAAACTAAGGAGAAAATAAACAAATGGGACTGAATTTAAATAAAAAACTTCTGCACAGCAAAAGAAATTATAAACAGAATAAATGGGAGAACTGTATAGAAGAACATATTTGTCACTGAAACATCTGATAATGGTTTAATAACCAAAATATTCAATATATAAGGAACTTAACAAAAGGAAGACAACCAATCTAATAAAAAAAAAATGGGCAGAAGACCTACATAGACACTTATCCACAGTGGACATAAAGAAGGCCAAGAGACATAAAAAAAAAAATGCTCAAAGTCAACTGGTCATCAGAGAAATACAAATTAAAATGATAATGAAATACTACCTCACACCTCTCAGAATAACTATCATTAACAAATCAACAAATAAGTGTCGATGAGAATGTGGAGAAAAAGGAACCCTCATGCACTGCTGGTGGGAATATAGACTGGTGCAGCCATTATGAAAAACAGTAAGAGGTTTCCTCAAAAAATTAAAAATGGAACTCCCATTTGATCTAGTAATTTCACTTCTAGGACTATATCCAAAGAAAACAGAAACACCAATCAGGAAGGATGTATGCAACCCTATGTCATAGCAGCACAATTTACAATAGCTAAGATCTGAAACAGTCCAAGTGCCCAATAGTAGATGAATGGATAAAAAGCTGTGGTACATTTATACCATAGAATACTATGCAGCAGTAAGAAAGAAGGATCTCTTACCCTATGAGACAGCATGGAGGGTATCATGCTAAGTGAAATAAGTTACCCAGAGAAAGACAAGTATCACATGATCTCACTGACATGTGGAATCTAATGAATAAAATAATGATGAACAAAATAGATCCTGAGACATAGAAGCATGGAACAGACTGTGGAACCTCACAGGGAAGATGGGGGTGGGTGGGTGGGAAGAGATCAACCGAAGAACACAGACAATAGGGTAGTAAAGGCCTGGAGGGGAGCAGGCTAAAAGAGCTCAATGGGGAGAAAGGGACATATGTAATACTTTCAACAATAAAAATTTAACTTTAAATAAATAATGTGATAGAGGACATGAGAAGCAGGAGGAGAGCCCTACACTGCCTTGGGAAGGAGACCTCTGCTCAGTCATCACAATGGGGCAGTGTAAGCTAGGCTGTGCTTTCAGCAGTTACATCCAGGTGGAGCTGAAGCAGAGGTAGAGTGAGGACCAGGGTAAGGATATAGGTCCCCAGACCACTCAGAACTCGATGTCCTCCAAACACACACACACACACACACACACACACACACACACACACACCTCCTAAGTAAGGGAGGTTCATAGTAGGGTTCAAGGTCACCGATAGGGAAGGGAATGGTGGTGGTTCATGGTCAATGGCCGGACACTGGCTGGACACTGAGGTGATCTGTCTATCTGGAGGGGCACAAGCTGTAGCCTGAGATTCATCTCCTGCTCAGTGTGTGTAACCGCCAAAATGGTTGATGCCTCTGAGGAATACAGGGTCACAGAGGAAAACAATGAAATAGCTAATGAGTACAATTCTTCTTCTTAAAAAGGATAAGAAACTATAGCAGGCAAAACAATTAAAAAGCTAGACAAAACAAGAATTAAAAGTAATTATAATAATGATTCTCTGAGAGATAAGGGAGGCTATTGGTGCATGAAGTGGGAACACACATTTATAAAGAAGAGGCTGTTGGGAATTTCAGTGTGAAAAACATCATAATTAAAATAACTCAATGGATGGGTTGGATAGAAGAATGGATTCAGCTAAAGAACAAATAGGCAAACTGTAAATTAAATTAATGTTAAATGGCATCATAAAGGGGTAAACAGTTGTAAAATATAATAATAATATACTCAATATTTCAGGGAAAAGAAAACCTTCACACTCAGGATTTATATCCAAGTCATCTATATTTAAATATAAGATCAAAATAAGGGTAGTATTTTGAACTGTTTCAAAAGGAAGGCGAGACCTCAATATATTCCTTGTGAAAAACTCTTGGAGGAAGTACACTGGCAAGAAGAAGCATAAATTAAGGAGTATGCTGGGAAGTATACCGGTAAACAAGAAGAAAGTGGGAATCAAACACAAGAGTGTGCTCACAACAATCTAGAACTAAGGTTTTTACACAAAACTAACTTGGTGGGACAAGGTGAGAATCATGTCAGTGAAAGGTACTTGTTAAGGTCCGTATTCAGGGGAAGAGAAAAACAAAGATTTATTTCAAAATTGAAGTAAAAAGGATCATCAGCAGTAAGGCAACCACCAGGGGGGAAAAATTAAAATAGAATGAATTACCTTCGATGAACCAGCTTTTGTGAGGTTCATCTGCAGTGACAAGCAGGCCCACGTCAGTGGCGTGGGACAGCAGAGGTTTACTCCTGAGCAGATGTGGGCTGCAGACCACCAGTGCAGGGTGTGTTACACACCTTCTCATCCCAGCCCAGCTGAGGAAGAAGGTCTTATCTCAGCCTCAGGGTGAGAGAAAGGCGCAATAGAGGAACCACAAGATGCTAAAGCTTCTGCTCAGATCATGGACAGATCTTTTTATTTATTTGTCAAGCAAATCTCAGGCCTTTCCTTACATTAATGAGGTCAAAAGTATAATCAGCTCACAGGGAAACACTGCAAGTCATGCCACAAAGGGCAGAATGCATAATCCTCTGTGAGGGGAATAGTAACATCTTTGAAGCCAGGAAAGGAAAACTTACCCAAGTTAATGAAAGGCCTAAAAGGGAGGGGTAGGAAATTATAAAGACATGACATAAAATATCAGAAAGTGTATTAAAATAAATAAATAAAAATAATAAGAAAGATAAGGAATCATATATGCAGTGAATTTCCTTAAAGAGCAAAACACAGTAATATATTCTTTGTAAGATATATTTAAGCAAAATGTAGCTTTCCAGTCTGAATAAAATGGTGTAGACCCATTTCTCTGTTCCTTCCCCTCCAAATGCAACTAAAACTCTGGAAATGGTGCCAGATGCAACCAAAGGAAAACTGAAATGAGTCAAGAAGGCAAACTTGTTTGTGGCCCTGAAACCAGAGGAGCAAGCAACAGGGCATCTTATGTCTTCAGTCCAACAGAAGAAGGTACCCAGACCCACCATCATCTAACCAGTAAGAGAGAGCAGCCTGCTAGGCTCATTCCTTCCCCCAATCAAACAGGAGTTCTTCTGACAACATCAGGTCACTCCAGCAACCCCAGCAGGGTGATGGGTGGGGAGTCACCCAAATAATAAGCAGACTGGGAAAGTATTCTTTCCTGCTGGCCTGAGCTCCAATGAGAGGCATCCTGGGTCCAGCCTGGGAAATCCTTCCACCCACTCAGGCAGCAGGAACCTGGACCAGGTGCACTGAGCAGACCAAAATAGCCAGGAAAGGTTCTGAAAACCTTACTCCATTGCAATAATCACTGACGAATGTAGGCCAGGGTTTGTGTGCTGAAAAACAGGGTGACTATCTGCTCAGTTTGAAGAGTTTAAAGAGAAGCCTGCATCCTATAACATAAAAAATGTCTAGGAAACAGTTCAAAAATCACCTGCCATACCAAGATTTAAAAATCACAACTCAAATGAGAAAAGACAATCAACTATATTAACACTAAGATGTATCAAATGTTGGCATTATCTGACAGGATCATTTTTTAAAGAAGCTATGATAAAAATGTTTCAGTGATTAATTACAAATTCTATTGAAACAAATAAAAAAATAGAAAATTTTAGCAAAGATTGAAGTGATGAAAATAAAAAGAACCAATTGGCATTGTAATAATGCAATAAAAGAAATTTTGTTTTTAAAACCTCACTGGATATGCTCAATAGTATAGTAGAGATGACGGAAGATAAAAACTGTAAACTTGAGGACAAAATAACAGATTTCACCAAGTCTGAACAACAGAGAGAAATATAGTTTGAAAAAAATGAACAGAGCCTCAGGGGTAATACAAAAGATTTAACATTCACATAATCAGAGTCCCAGAATAAGATGAGGAAGATAGTGCAGCTGAAACAGTATTCATTAAATAAATAAATAAATAAATAAATAAATAAATAAATAAATAAATAAATAAATAAAAGTAATAATAATAATGGCTGAAAACTCTTCAAACAAGTATGGTCAAAGTTACAAACCCATAGACTCAAGAAGCTGAGCATACCCCAAACAGAATAAACTCAACAAAACTTATGCCAAGAAACTTCATAATTAAACTTCTGAAAACCGAAGACATACTTAAAATCTTGAAAGCAGCCAGAGAGAAATGACACATTGTTCATATGGAAACACCAACTCAACTAACAGCAGATTATTCATGTGAAAGCGTGGAGGCCAGAAGGGTGTCTAGTGCTAAAAGAAATGGCCTACCAAGTGCGAAGTCTATATCCAGGGGAAAGTATCCTTCAGGGATGAAGGGAAAATAAATATATTTTCCCACAAAGAAAAACAAAACGAATTTGTTGTTATCAGACTCCAGACCCAAACTTAGAAATTAACTAAATAAGTGTCTTTAAACAGAAATTTATAAAAGAAAGAATCCTGGAGTATCAGGAAGGAAAAAAGAACAAGGGTGGGAGGGGGGCAGAAATATTGGTACATACAATAGATTATTCTTTCCTCGTGAGTTTTATAATTCATATTTGTTGGTCAAAATTATCACACCATCTGATATTTGAGCTCCTGAAATTTGGAGAATTCATGCAAACACTTAACACCATTTTTACAGTGTCTTCCAAACACAGAAGTGGAGAAATTTCTGATTCATTTTATGATGCCAGTATTGCCCTGACAACAAAACTGGACAAAGACAGTATAACAAAGGAAAACTACAGATCAGTATCTCTCATGAACTCAGATGAAAAAAATCCTCAACAAAATGGCAAACTGAATCCAACAATGCATAAAAAGAATTATACATCATGACAGGGGAATATATTCATGACAAGGTTGGTTCAACATCAAAAATCAATGTAGTTCACCATATCAATAACCTAACAAAGAAAAAATCATTTGATTCTATCAATTGATGCAGAAAAAGCATCTAAGGCCAACACCCATTTATTATAAAAATTTTCCGCAATTTAGAAATAGAGGGCAATTCCCTAAACTTGATAATGAGCATCTATAAAGAACCTTCAGCTGGCATCACACTAATAATTGACTGGATGCTTTTCTCCTAAGAGAAGGAATAAGGAAAGATGTCCACTATCATTACTCTTATTCATCATAATATTGTATTTTCCAACCACTGCAATTAGGCAAGCTCAAGAAAGAAGCAAAAAGCACACTGATTTAAAAGAAATAAAGAAAATCCTAAGGAATATATTTAAAAAAAGATTCCTAGAACTAATAAGTGAGTTCAGTAAGGTTTCAGGATAAAAGATAAAACATAAAAATCAAAAACCTTTCTATACACTAACAATGAGCATGCAGAAACATAAATTAAAAGCACAACCATTTACAATCAACCAAAGAAAATGAAATATTTAAGTATAAACTCAATCAAAGATGCATATGATACATATCCTGAAAATGACAAAATGCTAATGAAATAAATCAAATAAGTTCCAATACCTGGAAAGACATACCATGTCCATAGATTGGAAGATTCACCATATTAAAGATACCAATTCTACCCAAATTGATCTTATCAAAATCCCAACATAGAACCAGTTGTGTGTGTGTGTGTGTGTGTGTGTGTGTGTGTGAGAGAGAGAGAGAGAGAGAGAGAGAGAGAGAGAGAGAGAGAGAGAGAGAGATATTAATTTGAGTGTGGATGCTGGGAAGCCTTAAGAGCTTCCGTTAAAAAGCTGGAAATTCAGCCCTAACTGGTTTGGCTCAGTGGATAGAGTGTCGACCTGTGGACTGAAGGGGCTCCGGTTCTATTCGGTCAAAGTCACATGCCTGGTTGTGGGTTTGATCCCCAGTAGGTGGCATGCAGGAGGCAGCAGATCAATGATTCTCTCTCATCATTGATGTCTCTATCTCTCTCTCCCTTCCTCTCTGAAATCAATAAAGAAAATAAAAAGCTGGAAATTCAATAGTATAGCTCCAGTCTGAGTCTGAGTCCAAAGACAAGAGAAGACTGATGTCCCAACTTGAGACCCTCCAGCAGAGAGAAAAACAATTCTCCCTCACTAAGTCTTCTTGTTCTAGTCAGCCCTATTAGGGGTGTCGAACGCAATCAGAGAAGGGGCCAAAATCTAAAATCCAGCCTAAATCGCGGGCCGAATGGTTTACTGAACAGTCATAAACTGTCATTGTGATGGAAACGCAGCAGAGTGCAGTGATGACAGCGCGGTGCGGGCCACATTGCAAGGCCTGGCGGGACGGATTTGGCCCGAGGGCCTTGTGTTTGACACATGTGCCTTAGATGGATTGGATGAAGCCAATCTGCATTACTCAGTCTAGGGAATTAAATGTTAATCTCATCCAAAACACCCACAATACAGACACACCCACAATAATGTTTAATCAGATATCTGGGTACCCTGTGGTCAAGGTGACACATAAAATTAATCATCACAGTAAACAAGCTTATTCTAAACTGTATACAGAAAAGCACAGCCTTGAATAGCTAAAACAATTTTGATGAAGATGAATCAAGTAGGAGAAATCAGTCTGCGTAATATTGAAGCTTACTAGTAATCAGGACAAAGTTGTATTGGCAGAAGGATAAACACACAGATCAATGGAACGTAATAGATAACCCAGAAATAGACTGACACAAATATATTCAACTGGTTAACAAAGGAGCAAAAGCAATTCAGTGGAGGAAGTATAGCCTTCTCACCAAACGATGCAGGAGTAATAGGACATCCATAAGCAAAAAGTGAACCTTGAACTAAACTTTGGACAGTAATTAACTCAAAATGGATTTATAGTGTAAAACTAGAACACTTCTAAAAAAAAAATAAAAGTAGGAGAAAATCACCTTGTTCTGGAACTAGGTTAAAGAGTTCTTAGATTTTTATATCAAAAGCACAGTGCATAAAAGGAAAATTTGATAAATTGGACTACCTAAATATGAAAACATTTTCTCTGTGGAAGTCCATGTGATGATCATGAAAAGATAAGCTACAGACAGATGAATATTTACAAACCACATATCCAACAAATGACAAGTAAAGAACTCCCAAAACAGAAAATACACATGCATGCACACACGCACACACATGCAGGATTAGAAAGTGGGCAGATGACATCAACAAACATTCACTAAAGAGGCCAACAGATGGTAAATAGTTACATGAAAACATGTTCAGAATTATTAGCCATCACAGAAATGCAAATTAAAACCACAATCAGATATCACTGTACACCACTCATAATGACTAAAATAAAAATAAAAAAACAGAGCAACACAAGTGCTGGCGAAGATGTGGATCCCTCATACGCTGCTGGTGGGAATGTAACCAACTCCTATGAGACTAAACATGCATACAACCCTGAAATTCTACTCTTGGGCATTTAGTCCAGAGAAATAAAAATTTATGTTTACACAAAAACATGTGCATGAATGGTCATAGCAGCTTTTATTGTCATAGCCAAACAATGGAACCCGTTCAGCTGTCCTTGGATAAATGGGTGGTTAAACAAACTCAGTGCACACATACCATGAAACTGTGCTCAGCAATGAGCCATGAATACAGCAACAGCTCAGGTAAATCTCCAGTAAATTATACAAAGTGAAAAAAGTCAATCCCAAAATATTTACATATATATGATTCATTTATATAACATGTTTTCAGTGACAGCTTAGCAGTTGCAGGGATGAGGGATGATCGGGGAGGGAGAGTGGAAAGAGTTGTGGTTACAGAAGGGCAACAAGACTGTGATCATGGATACACAACCTGCATACATGATGGATTTGTAAATAATATTTGTAAAGAACTCACATTGATGTTTCTCTCTCTCTCTCTCCCTCTCTCTCTCTCTCTCTCTCTCTCTCTCTCTCTCTCTCTCTCTCTCTCTCTCCTCTCTTTTTCCCCACTCCTATACACAAAGAATGAACTGCATGCTCATGTGCATGCATGCACACACAGAGACACAAATAAGTATGAGTAAAACTAAAGAAATCAGAATAAGGAATAAGATTGGTGGATTGCATCGATGTTGGTTGTGATAGTATAAGATAGTTTTGCAAAATGTTACTAATAGGGGAAACTGGTTAAAGTGTATATAGGATCTCTCCATATTATCCTATATAATAAAAGCCTAATATGCAAATCAACCAAACGGAGGAACGACTGGCAGAACAACCAGTCACTATGATGCGCATTGACCATCAGGGGCCAGACATTCAATGCAGGAGCTGCTCCAGCCTGCAAGCCCCAGGCCAGCAGGTGCCACCACCATCCTCCACCCCAGATTGCTGCACTAGTCGCCCTAAAGAGGGAGTCAACTGGTGGTGGCGGGACAATCAGGGATCAGGGCCAACTCGCAAGCAAGCTGGTGCTGCACCCTTCCCCTGATCACCCCACAGAGGCAGATGATCGGCTGCAGCTGCAGTGGGAAGGAGGGCCAGCAAGTGGACAGCACTAGAATGGCCAATGCAGATGCCACCGGGGAGCCCCCTGATTGCCCCACTGGTCACCCCACAGATCATCCCTGATTGCCGGCCAGGCTTGGGACCCTACCCATGCACGAATTTCATGCACCGGGCCTCTAGTTTCCTGTAATACATGTGAATCTACAATTATCTCCATAAAATTTCAATTGAATAAAAGCAAAATCTATAGAAAATTGAAAAATAGAAAGATCATATGGCATAGATGGATAAGTGCCAATTACATTCATTCTTCCTTCTTCAATATGATACAACAATTTTGGGCTAAACATGTGGCTTCTGGAATAAGGACTACATTTCCTAACCTCCCTTGCTGTAGGAGTGGCCTGGGATGAAATCCCAACCACGGAATGTAAATGGTAATGATCTGTTCAACTTCCAGGAAATATTCTTAGAGAAAGGGCATGCTCTTCTCCTTTCTCTTCTCTTTTCCTTCTTACCAAATCATGAGGACAAGAGGTATAAGTTAGGGATTGTGGAAGGATAAGGAGGAAGGACATTAGGTCCCTAAGAACTTTACTAGGCTGCCATAGCAGCTCTTGTCTGGCTATGTTGAATTAAGAAAAGAAAAAAGAAAAAAGAAAAAAAAAGAAGAAAAAGCTGCTCTGGCTGGTGTTTCTCAATGGTTAGAGCATCAGTCAAGGGTTGAGGTTGCAGGTTTGATGCCCTGCCCTGGTTGGTTAGGTCATGTGCAGGGGGCAACTGATCAATGTGTCTCTCTCACATCAATATTTCCCTCTCTCTCTCTCTCTCTCTCTCTCTCTCTCTCTCTCTCTCTCTCTCTCTCTCTCCCCCCCCCCACCCCAAACCCTTCCTTTCTTTCACTCTCTCTAAACAACCTGTGGGACAAACTTCCTTGCTCATGGCGGGAAGCATTGGATGGACAGAACCCACCACAACTGGCCACATGGCTACTGGGGTTGCCTGGGGAAGGGGAAGGTGCAGGTAAGTGTGGCCACTCACCTGCTGGCCCTGAAGTCCAGGCCTATGCCTTGTCCTTTACCCACACCCCCTCAGAGTTTCAGGAGAAACCCAGCCAGAGCTGCTGACTTAAAGCTCCATTCTGAAAACACGTCAGGTCAAGAAGCAGCCTGAGATCCGGCAGCTGGGAGAGCTGGTGAAAGGCTGAGTGACGCTCATGCTGCACCCAGGATGTGTATGTAGGCTCAGGCTAAGGCCATCTCCTCCGCTTCATGAAGGTGAAGAGCATCGAAGGGGATCAGAGACTGATGGAGAGGGCCCAGCACCTGGGCCAGGAGCTCCCACATGCTCTGGAAAAAAGAGAAGAGGAACCCACAGGTGGTACAAATTCACTCTCACTGCTCCCCACACCATGTGATTCAGTGGGCAGACCCCAGGACCCTGTGTGAGGAGGTTCTGTTTCTGACAGGTCTCCATGCCTGCAGGACCTGAGTGTCACCTAGCTGAGGCATTTCTCCTCCTGCTCTGGCCTCAGTGGGCTGCTGCTACATGAGTGGCCCTGGTGGCTACCCACTGGGTCAGTGGGTGGCTGCGCTGCCTGGCTGCGAACTGTCCTACAGGCTGCGGGAGGGGCCCGCCATGCCCTGGAGGAAGTGCCGAGAGGCTACAGAAAGCAGGCCCTGGCCTCCGAACCCACTGCTACCGGGCAGCACCAGACACAGTCATCCAGCATGTCCAGCTCAAGCTCGGCAGCCAGGCATTCGGGGATCCCCAGGGTCCATGAGCTCAAGATCGAAGACTGTGTGCAGTGTAGCAGCTCTGTAGGCCCACCAGGCCCAGGAGGCAAGTGTGGTAGTTTTCTTCAGCCTGGCCCATTGCTGGTGGAGACACTGATTCTACTGGACTGGCTGCTGCACCTTCAGAGACAGGGCCTCCATTCTGAGCTGCTGCCCATCTTCAGCCCTGAACGTCCTCCCAGAAACCTGGTTTTGGTGGCCAGCAAGAGGCCCTTGGGTCAGGCCTTCTCAGTTCTAGAGACTGATCCACTCTGAGGAAAGGCGCATCTTGGACCCCATCTGAAACCACCCAGATGCCACAGTGGGTGGCAGAGTCTGCGCTCCTCACCCAGAGAAGCAGCATCCTGCTTCCTCCCTGGATCATGGTGTCCCACAGACCTTCATACTTTTTCTCTCCCTCCATGTGTTATGTAATACTAGAGGCCCAGTGCACGAGATTTGTGCACTTGGGTGGAGGGGCCTTAAGTCCAGTCTGTGCCCTCTCACAGTTTGGGAGCCCTCAGGGAATGTCCCACTGACGGCTTAGAGCTGCCACAGAGGTGGGAGAGGCTCCCTCCACTGCCGATGTGCTCGCCAGCGATGTGCTTGCCCGCCGTGAGCTATGAGTCTGGCTTCTGGCTGAGCGGTGCTCCCCCTGTGGGAGCGCACTGACCACCAGGGGGCAGCTCCTGCATTGAATATCTGCCCCCTGGTGATCAGTGCACATCATAGCGACCAGTCATCCCACTGTTCAGTCTATTTGCATATTACCCTTTTATTATTAATATATAGGATTATGTAAAAGCTTATTTTAACTTATTAAAAAATTAAAATCTTTTTTTAAATATATTTTTATTGATTTTTTACAGAGAGGAAGAGAGAGGGATAGAGAGTTAGAAACATTGATGAGAGAGAGAATCATCGATGAGCTGCCTCTTGCACACCCCCCACTGGGGATGTGCCCACTACCAAGGTACATGCCCTTGACTGGAATCGAACCTGGGACCTTTCAATCTGCAGGCTGACGCTCTATCCACTGAGCCAAACCGGTTGCGACAAAAATTAAAAAGCCTACTATGAACTAGGCTACAAAGGGTGATGATTCAACCATTTCTAAATACTGTAAACAAAATAAAGACTGATAACAGAGAGGATCCAAGATGGCTGCACAGGTAAACACCTAACCACAGCCGCACACAAAAGTTTCAATAAAATATAAAACAGACATTACCCAGAACTACAGGAAAGTTGACTGACTGGAAATTCTACAACAAGAAGGAAAGAGAAAACCAGAAGGAAAATCAGAGGAGCTGTAAAAGCCTAAGGTATGGAGACACATTGCGCACGTGGAGAGGACAGAGCTGGAGAGGAGGGGGAGGCTGAGTGCCTGTCTGGCATTCCCTAGCGGGAAGGAAATAAAAACTCTGGACTGTGCTGAACCTCAGACCCAGTTCTAGGGCAGACCCTGGCTCAAACAGAGGGAGGCTGGGCTGTGAGGTGGAATATCAGGGGAGCGGCGAAAGGCAGAGCCCCCAAGGTGCGCACATTGCTCACAGAGGATGGACTGTTGACTCTGCTGCTAGATTGCCCTAGCAGGAAGGAGACAAAAGCTCCGGACTGTGCTGAGCCCCAGTTCCAACTGCTCTGAACCTCAGTTCTAGGCCAAACCCTGGGACCCAGGCTCATACAGAGGGAGACTGGGCTGTAAGGTGGAAACCCGGGGAGCGGTGAAAGGCAGAGCCCCCAGAGGTGCACACATTGAGCGCAGAGAAGGGACAATTGGCTGTGCCTCCAGATTGCCCTGGCGGGAAGGAGACAAAAGCTCCAGACTGCTCTGAACCCCACTTCCAATCCCACTTCCAACTGAACTGAACCCCAGCTCTGGGCTCATTGTGGGAGAGACTAGACTGTTTGGTAGCAGGCGAAACTCGAGGGCACCTTTCTCTCAGAGGTGCTTGCAGCGAGTACCAAAGGACCCTGAGAAAGACTGAGATTCAGGAGCTGCATAAGGCGTGGCCAACAGAAGCCAAGGCTGTAGGTTCCACCCTGAAACTCCGCCCCATCCAAGCAAAACACAGAGACTTTTAAGGCTACCAACTCAGGGAAGCTGCAAAAATGCCGAGACAAGGAAACAGATCACAAACAAAAGAAATGGAGGACAAAGAGCGACTGGATATAGAGGTCAAAACCACGCTTATAAGGTTTTTCAAGAATTTTCTAGAAAAGATTGTTAAGTCCTATGAGGATATGAAAAGGGATCAACTATTGATAAAAATAATAAGGAATCAACAAGAAATAATAATAAGGGATCAACAAGAAATAAAGAATACATTGTCTGAAATAAAAAATATACAGAGTCCTAAAAACAGAATGGAAGATCGCAAGAATCAAGTCAAAGATTTGGAACATAAAGAGCCAGAAGTCACTCCTCTGCAGAAGCAAGAAGGCAAGAGAATCCAGAAAGTTGAATATAATGTAAGAAACCTCTGGGACAACTTCAAGCAAACCAACATCAGAATTATGGGGGTCCCAGAAGATAAGAGAGAACAAGATATCAAAAACATACTGAAAGAAATAGTGACAGAAAACTTCCCCCACCTGGTGAAAGAATTAGACTTACAAGTCCAGGAAGCGCACAGAACTCCAAACAAAAGGAACCCAAAGAAGATCACATCAAGACAAATCATAATTAAAATTCCAAGAGCAAAAAACAAAAATATTAAAAGCAGCAAGAGCAAAGCAGGTAGTTACCTATAAAGGAGCACCCATACATTTGTCAGCTGATTTCTCAACAGAAACCATGCAGGCCAGATGGGAATGGCAAGAAATATTCAAGGTGATGAATAGTAAGAACCTACAGCCAAAAATAATCTACCCAGCAAAGCTATCACTCAGAATTGAAGGCCAGATAAAGAGCTTCACCAATAAATAAATAAAAAAGCTAAAGGAGTTCATCATCACCAAACCAGAATTATATGAATTGCTGAAGGGGGTTCTTTCGGAAGAGAAAGTAAATAAAGATAAAAACTATGAACAACAAATACATAACTATCAACAAGTGAATCTAAAAACCAAGGAAATTTAAAAAAAAAAAAATCTGATGAATATTAACTGTTGAATATAATAGAATCAGAGGTATGGAAGGGGAGTGAACTGACGATTCTCAGGGAAAAGGGGAGAGGGGGATGTGGGAAGAGACTGAACATTAAACTGTGCACCTATGGATGAGGACAATGAGGGATGGGGAAAGGGCAGAGGGTGGGGTGGGAACCTGGTGGAGGGGAGCAATGGAGGGGGAGAAAAAAAGAGGAACATTTGTAATAATATGAACAATAAAGATTTATTAAAATAAAATATAAATAAATAAATAAATAAATAAATAAATAAATAAAAGATTGATAACAAAAAGACAGGTTTTTATTAATCCCAAATGTATAGAAACTGAAAATCCAAGCTACTTAATAACATTTGTATTAAAGAGGAAACCATAGGGAAAGTTACAAATTCCTTAAAACTGAATGACAATAAAAGCACTACATGTCGAAAATTATGGCACACGTCTAAAGTAAGACTTATGGAAAATTAGTGGCTTTAACTATATTTATCAGAAAACAAAAGACAGAAAAAAATGAGCTAAGTATTTGACTCAGAATTTGGAAAAATGCTTATAGAGGAAACCCAAAGAAGAAAATAACAATAGCTCATCAATGCCTACTAAAACCAATAAAGGAGAGTCAACCAGGCATTTGCATTATGTTCCTCTTGAAGTAAGAACATAACCCACTTATAAAGTACAAAATGTGTATGCACATCTATCAATATAGATAGATAGGTAGATGTGAGTAGATATAGATATATAGACTAAATTTAATCCCTATCTAGATCTAACTGCAAATTTGCAGAGAATTTAGTGAAACTCCATCATCTTCAAATTCAATTAAAGCCCAATCAGAATTCTATCAGACTTTTTTTAGAAAGTTCACAAATTGATTTCAAAATTAATACATACAAAAATGAATATTCAAAGTCTGCAAATAGCTAAATCAATTTTTAAAAAGAACAAAGAATGGTGATTTGTTATATTCAATATTGGGACATACAACAGAGCTACATAATTTTATAAAGTTTGGTTTTGATTCAAGAACAGACATACAAATCCAGTGGAGCAGAATAGAAAATACATAAATAGATGTGTGTATAGGAACTGGATACATTATAAAGAAGGCACCACAAATTAGTGAGAAAGGGATAATTTATTTAGTTAATGGTTTGCCAAAAAATTACCAAATGGAAAGATGGATTCCTAGTAGTTTAAAGACCTAAAATTGAAAGATAAAATACTGCCGAAACCTGTTTGGCTCAATGGATAGAGCGTCGGCTTGGGGACTGAAGGGTCCTGGGTTCGATTCTGGTCAAGGGCATGTACCTTGGTTGCGGGCATATCCCCAGTAGGGGGTGTGCAAGAGGCAGCTGATCGATGACTCTCTCTCTCATCGATGTTTCTAACTATCTATCTCTCTCCCTTCCTCTTTGTACAAAATCAATAAAATATATTTTTTTTAAAAAAAGAAAGGTAAAATACTAAACCTCATTTAAAAAATGAATAAAATTCCCCTTATGATCTTGGGCTGGGATGAAATTTATAAATAAAGCCCAAGTAGTAAAAACCATAAGGCAAAAACATTGATTAATTTGACAATATCAAAATTAAATATTTCTATTAATTGAAAAGATGCTGTATTGGTTTTCTAGGGCTTCTCTAACACTTAAAGTATCTCAACTGGGTGGTACCACAACAGGAATTTATTGTCTCAGTTTTAGAGACTATAAGTTTAAAAGTAAGGCATCAGCAGGGCCGTGCTCCCTCTGAAGCCCCGAGAGGAGAATTCTTCCTGATTTCTTAGCTTCCGGCATTGTCCAACAGTCCTTGGTGTCCCCTGGCTTGGTGCTGTATCACTCCAATCTCTGCCTCTATCATTATATGGCCACCTCCTCTCGGCAAGTTTCTGTCTTCACATGGTATTGTCCTCTTCTTAAAAGAATACCAGTCATATTGGATTAGGTTTCACCCTAAAGATTTCATTTTAATTTGATTACATCTACAAAGACCCTATTTCAACTTAAGGTCACATGCATTAGTGCCAGGGGATAGGACTACAACATAGCTTCTTGGGGAACACTATTTAACCCACTACAGTGTTCCCTTCAATCCTCCAAAATTCACATCCTTCCCACATGCAAAATACTCACAAAAGTCTTAAACCATTCCAGCAACAATTCTGAGACTAAAATCTTATCTAAGTATCATCAATATAAAAAGTCCCAAATCACATCACCTAAGTCAGATATGGGTTAGACTCTGGGTACTATAATCCATTCTGGATCAAAATCTCTCTCCAGCTGTATACCTGCAAAACTAGAAAAAAGTTATCTGCTTAAAACACAATGATGGAACAGACATAAAATAAACATTCCCATTCCAAAAGGGACGTTTTTTACGGAATAAAAGCATCACCCTTCCCAGGCAAGTCCAAAATCCTATGGATTTCAAGGCCTAAGAAAAATCCTGTGTGGTGTGTTGTTCTGTCCTCTGGGCCTACAGTGGTAACCCCTGCTTCTCTGTCCTTTGTCTCTGCATCTATGGCTCTGCCCTCATTCTTTCTAAAAGGGTAGCCCATGCTTACAGTTGAGTAGCTCTATCAACTGTTTCCTGGCTGTAGAATCCTAGAGTTTGACCATCTTCATTCATTATATCCAGTCTCTGTCCCTTTCAGTCCAAGCTGGCAGTGTTTCTTCTGGTATAACATTCTTACACACCTTGTGGGTCTCCAGTGTATGTCAAGGGGGTTTACGCCATTTGACATGACAGTTCTTCAGATACTTCCTGGATGACACCATCTTTATGCCTGGTTTCTGCTGCGATGGTCAGTTGTTTTCATTAGTCACATACTTACTCTCTTCAGCAAAATGTTGTTTAGACATACCCATGATGTTCTCTCTGAAGTGTATTCTCTCAACAGTGAATTTCCTAATTAAAGCAATCTGGATAAGGCTAGAACCTCCAAAATGATCAAGTATTGTTTCCCTGAAGCTTAATAATTCCCTCAGTTTCTCACTTTCCTCTTGGGCCTTACTATCAACAGTAAAGAGGATCCAGGCCACACCTTCCACATGTTGCTTAGAACTCTCAACTAAATATACAAGTCAAGCTCTGCTCTTCACCCACCAGTAGAACATTAATCAGCCAAGTTCTGTGCCATTTTATAGCAAGATTGCCTTTGCTCCCGTTCCCAATAACATGTTCCTTATTTCCTAAGGCCTCACTAGAAGTGCCCTTGACATTCATATTTCTAGAGGTGTTCTGTTCATAATGCTCACTGTATTCTCTAAAATGATAGAGGCTGTCTCAGCTGTGCTCCTCGCTTCCATCTGAGCCCTCATTTGAATTACCTTTAACGTTCATATTCCTGTCAACAATCTCTTTAGTACAATGGATGCTTTCTCTAGAATAAATCTCAAAATTCTTCCAGCCTCTGCCCATTACTCAATTTCAAAGCCACATCCACATTTTTGGTATTTGTTATAGAAGCACACCACTAGCCAGTACCAAGTCTGTATTAGTTTCCTTCAGCCATCATTATATATTCCATAACCAGGTGGCTTAAAACCACAGAAGTTTATCCTCTCTCAGTTTTGAAGTCTAAAGTCAAGATGTCAGAGGACCATGCTACATCCAAAGGCTCCTCCAGTTTCTGAGGATCCCAGGCATTCCTTGGTTTATGGCAGCATAACTCTAGTCTCTGCTTCTGTCTTCACCTGGCTTTCCTTATGTATTTCTCTCTGTCCTTGCCTCTTCTTAGGAGGACACCAATCATTGCACTCATAGCCCATCATAACTCCAGGAAGAATTCATCTTGAGATCCTTAACTAATTATATTAGCAAAGACTCTTTTCAAATAAGGTCACATTCTAATGTTCCAGGTGGACAGGCACTCTTGGAAGATAACATCCAGCCTACTGCAGATGCTACAGATGAAATTAGCAAACAAGTGATAGCTAATAGAAAATATTTCAAAATCTAAAATCATTAAAGAATATTATCTATAACATACCAAAAAAAAAACTGTGAATAAAAAAGACAGAAAATTCTGTGGAAAAAATAGGCAACAATTATGATAGACAATCCATAGAAGCAGAAATCCAAATGCATAAAATTTGTATACAGAACTGTTCAACCTCTTCAATAATATGAGAAATCCAAATTAAAACAAGGAGATTCTACTTTATGCCTGTCACATTGGCATGAAAAGCTGATCAGTGAACGTGTTGGCAAGAATGTGGAGTACTGGGAGCACTTCATAATCTACATCGACTTTCCACCTTATTTAGATAAAGAGCAAAGTCATGACTCCAACTCTGCATTTCCTGCCCCAACTATTTCTCCAACCTCATCCTCAACCACCCTCTGCCCCCCACTCTGCTCCAGTACCCCTGCCTCCATGCTGTTCCTTCCACACTCTGATAGCATAAGATATAGCCCTCCCTCTTTCTTGCTTTATATTCCTCCATCACAGTTACAAAACTCTGACACCTTTTATATTTTGCTCTGTTGTCTGTTTATTGTCTAACTCCTCCTATTAAAATGTACCCTCTGTTTTTCTCACTGCTACACTCCCTGAACTTTGAACAGTATTTGGCGTATTATGGATATCAATGAATGTGCTGAGTAAACAATGAGCTTCTAATATTTATTGAATGATTGCTGTGCATTGGGTGTTTTCAACTGATTCTTACAACAAACATATGAATTCATTGTTACTTCCATTTTACTGACTTGGAGACTGAGGCTCACAGGTGAAGCAACCTGTGGGAGAGCCGACAGCTAGCAAATGATTGAGCTGGGCTGGGTGGGGCTCAGCCTGTTTGATTCCAAAACCTGGGCTTTTTGGTGCTCAGTGCACGTCTATCAATCATCCACAGAGTTCATAATTCTCACATGGCAGCCACAAATGAGCACGGCTCTACCCCCCTGCTGCAGGGAGCACGGCTCTCATTCCCAAACCACATTCCTGCTGGGGTCGTGCTTCCCCTAATGACCGAGCACAGTATGCAGATCTCTTCTGATGGCAACTTTGATTGGAGACTCCATCAGCCTGGCCACCACCTTCTTAGACCTGAACCAGGTCTCAAATTCTTCCTATCCTGTCCTTCTTCCTTCTGCTCCTCCTTCCACCGGGTCAGATCTATACTGAGATCTGAAGCCTGCCCCTCCCACTCCTGTTTCCTCCCCTAAACTCCTCACAAGATTTCCTCCAATAAACTGCTTGCACCTCTTGTCCCATCTGGGCTTCTGTGTCTTGGAGGTCCTGACCTAACATGCTCATGATGACCATCAGAAGTCAACCAGCACATTGCCTACCACCGCTGGGATGCACACCCCCATGACCCAGCGATTCCATTCCTATGTACATGTTTGGCAGAATGTATATGCACTGCCACCAGAAGACATGCCCAATAATGCTCACAGAAGCACTACTCATAGCAGCTCAAATTCAGAGCCACCTACATGCCTATCAATAGTCAAATGGGTAACCATTTCATGGTATATTCACATAATAAAATATTACACAGCAAAGGAAATAATCTATGCTTACAACATGAATCGCACCAATGTAATATTAAGTGAAATAAACCATTGGGGTGGTGAACACAATATAATATGCAGATGATGTATTATAGAATTATACACCTGAAACCTACTAATTTTATTAACCAATGTCAACCCAATAAATTCAATAAAGCAAAAATAATTTTAAGTGAAAGAAACCAGATGCAAAAGAATATAGACTGTGAGTTTCCATTTGCATAAAGTACAAACCAAGCAAAATTAATTTATGGTGTCAGAAGTCAGGACAGTGGCCACCTTAGAGGTAAGGGTAGAGACCAAAGGTGCTTCTGGGTGCTGGATAGTAGTTATAATGTGGCTTGGTTCCATTTTTGAAAATTCACTACTTACATTTCACTATGCATATTATTCTGCAATGAAAAATAGAGGGTAGCCCAGCCAGCATGGCTCAGTGGTTGAGTGTCGACCTATGAACCAGGATTATGGTTTGATTCCTGGTCAGGGCATATGCCCAGGTTGCAGGCTCAATTCCAAATGTGAGAGTGCAGGAGGCAGCCAATTAATGATTCTCTCTCATCATTGATGTTTATATCTCTATTTTTCCCTCTCTTCCTCTCTGAAATCAATAAAATAGATCCAGAGACATAGAAGCATTGACCAGACTGTCAAAACTCAGAGGGAAGGTAGGGGAGGGTAGAAGGGGGAGGGTAAGAGATCAATCAACAGACTTGTTTGCATGCATGCATATAAGCATAGCCAATGGACACAAACACTAGGGGGCAAGGGCATGCGCTGGGGGTGGGAGTGGCCGTGGAGAGGTCAATGGGGGGAAAAGAAGACATATGTAATACTTTCAACAATAAAGAATTTAAATTTAAAAAAAAAAATAGAAGGCTAGGTCAATACTCAACAAAGCCTGTGTGCCCTGTAGACTATGCTCACTCTGGGGGGGGCGGGGGGGTATGTTGGGGGCAGCAAGCTTTGCTCTGCCTTCACCAAGCACACAGCATTTCCAATTTGCTCTAGGAGCTCCCTAAGGACCACTGTTAAACCTCTAAGGGACATTCTTATCATCACTGTCCAGGTGGACTCATTCGGGAAAATCAGGGCCATGAAACAGTACCAATAGAATGTCTAGGACTGGAGGGCCGGAAGAGAATGAGCTGGCCACATTCCTCTCCATGGCAGTGCCCAGTGAGTGGTCCTGTCTATTTCCTGCTGAGCTCATTATCCCCATCTACCCATGGGCCACTCCTCTCCTCTGCTCATTGCTTAAGCCTAGGGGAGGGTTGTGTGATGAAGTCAACACTGGGGAGTAAGGGCAGTCCCTTCCTGCAGCCATGGGACTGGCCCGTGCCCCCACATGGGATGGGTCCCATCCCCCTCCCAATGAGCTAATTCAATAATCAGATTCTCTGGAAGGAATTTCAATGAAGTCATTTGGAAGAAGAGCCTGGATATTGTGTGGAAGCGATGTGTGAGCACAGAGGGCCAGCGGGCCAGACAGGATTGGATGACAAAGGGGAAGAGGCAGGGAATGCCTTCCCTCTCACCATCCAACAATGCTATCCACCCAGTAGACTTACAGGCACCCTTCAAAGCCCTCTCCCCATGAAGACGTCCCTGAGTGCCCTCGGCAGAGATGCCTGAGACACTACCTCTAAAAGCTGTTTTAGGAAGCAGCGCCTTCCAGTGCAATTAACAAGGCCTCTGGAGGTGAAATCTGGGCTTTCTTTCCAATTCTGCCTCAACTAAATACATGCCCTCGGGCAAGGTACTCATCCTTAACAATCACAAGTTTTCTCCTCTGCCGATTAAGAAGCCATCATGGTACCTACCTCCCAATGCTGAGAGGATTGGATACGATATTTGTGAAGCCTTGGAACTTAGCAGATGCCTGATAAATGTGTTTCTCTTGTAATAGGCTACATTTTCAATTGCATACCTCACCTCTTCCTCTAGATTGCAAGCTCCAGGAAGGAAGTTTTGTTACATACACACACACACACACACACACACACACACACACACACACACACACACAGTGCTAGCACAATGCCTGGCACATGAACAGCTCAATAGATGCCTTTTGGAAATAACACCTTATAGAGCAAGGAAGAAGGAAGGCACAAGGAGCAGGTCCCTGAGAAGAGGGCTTTGTCCCCCACAAGCTGTGCAGGAGGCTGGTCACATCTTCTCATCTGGCTGTAAAGCGCCTGTGTTCATTATTTTAACGTGATTCGTGATCAAATGATTTGGTGTTAATGTGGATCTAATGTATAAATCCATATGGGTCTCACAGTCATTTAGCATTAATTAAACGAGGCCGTTAAAAGGCTGCAATTCTGATGGGTTTATTGTGCTTAGCATTTAATGGCAGTAACCACTTGGCCATGCTGCTTTCTCTCTGTTCTTGCCTTGTCCCTTTTACCCCTGGAGGGCAGAGCTAGAGCAGAACTGCAATGCACACAAGGACCCTAGTTGGGGAGGAAAAATGATTGACAAGTGGGGAGTTTCACCTTGCCCTTGAGGAGCTGACATTTCATAAAGAAGAAATAAGGGCTGCATGGACAGAGGAGTGGCCTGTGAGTCCGGAGAACAGGATTTCAGTGCTGCTCTGTGCAACCTTGTGCAAGCCACTCACCTCTCAGTTCTTCACCAGTTAATTAGGACTCTAGACAAGCCATTCCCTCTGCCTGGACTGGCCTCCTGCACTTCTCCCTTGACTGCTTCATTGTTCTTTCAGGTCTCAGCTCACATGTCAGCTCCTCCTAGAGGTCTCCTGACCACCACTCCCCCCATCCAACCACTCGGGAACTATTTCTTCTGCTTTGTTTTCTTCCCGGGACTTACCACTATCTAATGATCTCTGCACCTGTACTCATTTGACTGCTTGTATATTATGTCTGTCTCCTCCCAAGCCCCATAAGACCATGGACTTCATCTGTCGTATTCATCACTTTAACATCAACTCCCAGAACAGTACCTGTTCTGTATATGCACAAAGTAAGGACTAAAAAAAATTATTTTTTTATTGAATGAATCATTGGGTAATAGCTAAAACCACTCCAAGATAAGCACTTGTGTGCCCAGAAATCTGTGCCCAGAAAGTAAAGAAAGCATGGGGTGCCCATAGAGTTAGGCTAGCCAGGAAGATGGGTGGGAGGAGGATGACTGAGATTAGTCCTAAGGGTCAGAGCAAAGCCATCGTTGTAAAGAAGAGGAAAAGCTACTTCTGGTAAAGATGGTGGCATAGGTAAATTTGGTACTCACCTCTTCCCAAACCATATCAAAATTACAACTAAACTACAGAACAACCATCAGTCAGAACTGCCTGAAATCTGGCTGAACTGAAGTCCTACAACTAAGGAATTAAAGCAGCCACATCAAGACTAGTAGGGGGGACAGAAGCTAGAAATGGACTGGCCCCACACCTACATGTGCAGAATAAAAATTGGAAGGGATATCCCCTGTGGAGTGAGGGGTCCCAGCCCCACCCCAGGCTAGGGTTCCAGTGCCAGGAAGGGAAGTCCCCATAACTTCTGGCTGTAAAAAACAGCAGGAAGCCCTGGCCAGGTGGCTCAGTTGATTTAATCGCCATCCTATACACCAAAGGACTACAGGTTCAATTCCTGGTTAAGGCACATATCTAGGCTGTGGGTCCAATCCCCAGTTGGGATATGTACGGGAGATAACTTATCAATGTTTTTCTCTCATATTTATGTTTCTCTCTCTCTTTCTCTCTAAAAAAAATCAATAAACAAGGTAAGGATTAAAAAATAATAAATAAATGTTATTTTTAAAAAACAGCAGGGCCCAGTTGGCGAAGCTCAGTGGTTGAGCATTGACCTATGAACCAGGAGGTCATGGTTCAATTCAAGTTTGGGGCACATACCCGGTTTGCAGGCTCAACCCCCAGTAGGGGGTATGGAGGATGCAGCTGATTCTCTCTCATCATTGATGTTTCTATCTCTCCCTCTCCCTTACTCTCTAAATAAAAAATAAAATAGAGTAATTTTTTTAAAAAGCAGGGTGTGGCTGAATGAGGCAGAGGGTAGTTTCTCTTCAAGGGCCCATGCACAGATTTACTCAGAGTTTCTCTGAGCTCCTTTGTTGGAGCAACAGCTGGAAAGGCATCAGGGACATAGAGGGAGGAACTAAATTGTCTCACATCAGAGTGAGAGCTGAAGGGGCAGTTTTCTACCAGACAAAAGTGCAGGCAGAGGTCATTGTACCTTTTCTGAGCCTCCCTCCCCCAATTGGGTCTCCACTAATCTGGCTCACACTATTTGCCCCATTCTGGTGATTCCCTGAGACCCTGTTCCACCCAACTTATGGACTCACCCAGGCCTTTCCAGTGGTTTTTCCATACAAACTGCCTGTCTTGGCTCTTGCTGAAGACTTTTCTAAAACCTCTCAAAGGTTCACAAATTGCAAACAAACAGCATCTAGCTTTGGCGTGCCCCATACCTCTCATTAAGTGGCCCCAGGCTAGGCACTAGTGGCAGCCAGCCTCCGTTCACAGTTTCACCTCTCCAGGGCACCTCCAAGCCCAACACAAGTAGCAGCCATCTTCAGATTGTTCTGTAGCTTGGGCTGGTGGCACAGGTGGCTGACCCTGCACCTCCCTGGAGGTCCTAGAGCCAATCAGATTATGCCATATTACCACCTTTACAAGTGACACACACACTCCAGGGGCAGACTTGGTAAGCACCAAAGCCCTACTGAAGCAAGTCCTGCTCCATAGGATGGGCTCCTTCAATGTAGTTCCTTTGCTTAGTCACAGTCGATTCTCCAAGCAGCCTGGGGGGTGGAGTGTCATAACCTCCCTGTGATGCCAACAGCAACCAAGGCTCAACTACAGCAGCCCATAGCACACCTGGATCACCCAACTCAGATGACTGGGCCCTACAGGACACCTACTAAACAAGGTCACTATACAAAGTCTGGAAGACATAGCAGCTCTGCTTAATACATAGAAACAAACTTAGGTAAGAAATCAAAATGTGGAGACAAAGAAAGAGGTCCCAAATGACAAAACAGGAGAAATCTCCAGGAAAACATCTAAATGAACTGGAGGTAAACTACCAGATACAGAGTCCAAAACAATGGTTATAAGGATGCTCAATGAATTTAGTCAAAAATGAAGGTGAAGATTATATTACAGAGACTCAACAGTAGAGTACATAAAGCTGAGAATCAAATCAGTGACTTGGAATATAAGAAAGCAGAAAAAATTTAAAAAAACACATACACACAAACAAACACCAAGTCAAACAGCAAAAAGAAAAAGATATTTAAAAAATGATAAATTAAGCAGCCTGTGGGACAACTTTAAGTGTACCAAAATTTGCATCATGGGGGCCCTGGAAGGAGAACAGAGAAAGCAAGAAATTGAAAACCTACTTGAAAAAATAATGACAAAACCTGGTGAAGGAAATAGATATGCAAGTCCAAGAATCTCAGAGTCCCAAACAAGATAATCCTAGAGGCCCACACCAAGACACAGTATAATTAAAAGGTTAAAGACAAAGGAAACGTTAAAAACAGCAAGAGAAAAGTAGTTAGTTACCTATAAGGGAACATCCATAAGATTTCTCAATGGAAACTTTGCAGGTCAGAAGAGATTGGTAAGAAATATTCAAAGTGATGAAAAGTAAGGACCTACAACCAAGATTACTCTACCTATCAAAGCTCTCATTTAGAATTGAAAAAATCAGATAAAGAGCTTCCCAGACAAGAAGAAGCTAAAGGAGTTCATCGCCACCAAACCAGTATTACATGAAATGTTAAAGGGTATTCTTTAAGAAGAAGAAGGGGGGGAAAGATTAAAAATATGAACAATAAAGCCCTGACCAGTGTGTCTCAGTAGTTAGAGTGTCAGCCCATGGACTAAAGGGTCATGAGTTCGATTCCCAGTCAAGGGCATGTATCTTGATTGTAGCTTTGACCCCCAGCCTGATCAGGGTATATGCGGGAGGCAACCAATCAATGTGTCTCTCTTGTATTGATGTTTCTTTCTCTCTCTCTTCCCTCTCCAGCCACCATACCACTCTGCCTAAAAATCAATGGAAGAAATATCCTTGGGTGAGGATTAAAAATATATATATGAACAATAAAATGGCAATAAATATATATCAATCAACAATTGAATCAAAAAAGCAAATTAAATGAACAAGCAGAACAGAAACAGACTCATGGATATGAAGAAAATGTTGATGGTTTCCAGATAGGTGGGGGACTGGAGGTTGGGTGAAAAAGGCGAAGAAGGAATTAAGACCTTCCAATTGGTTGTCACAGAATAGTCACAGGGATATAAAAGTACAGCATAGGGAATATAGTAAATACTCCTATATAATAAAAGCCTAATGTGCAAATTTTCCCCTCTACCAGGAGTTCAACCTGGACTTCGTGCACTCACTATGATGTGCACTGACCACCAAGGGGTGGCACGGAACATAGTGGGCACCAGTGATGCAGCACTGTGGCAGTGACAGTGGAGGTGCTGCCAACCCCAATGGGCTCTGAGGAGAGCAGGACCGCAGCAGGATGGTAAAGCGGGTGAGCAGGCAGCACCAGACCAAGGCGGGTGCGAGTGGGCTCCGCAGATAGCAACCAGCAGCAGTGGCAGGGGGCAGGACTGCCACCTGGCTCCCAGGCACTGAGGGAGCAGGGTAGGGGCCCCAATGACTCAGGTGGAGGAGGGCTTGGGGATCCAGGTGCTGGCCAGGGCCCACAGGTCAGCTGGGACCTGCCCTTCCATGCCAGATGCTCATGCTTCAATTGCCAGCCAGGCCTAGGGACTGCACTCATACACAAATTTTGTGCACTAGGCCTCTAGTATTCTAATAACTATGTATGGTGTAAGATGGATATGGATTTATCAGGGTGATCACTTAGTAAGTTATATAATGTCTAATCACTGGGTGTGCACCTGAAACTAATATAATACTGTGTCAACTGTAATTGAAAAATTAAAACAATGATTAAATGACCAAAAAAAAGTAAAAGAGAGAGAGAGAGAGAGAGAGAGAGAGAGAGAGAGAGAGAGAGAGAGAGAGAGACACGGGTGTGCATTGAGCAGAAGTTAGACAGGAGCCACAATGGTAGAGAGCTCCGAGTCTCAGCAGCTGCTACCCATTCGGGCTTTGGGCCAAGACCATTTGGTAAAACTATATAAATAATCACAATACATGAGTCCCTTGTGGGTTGGAATAGTTTCCCTTCCAAGGCACCAGCAGCGTGTCTCTTTACTTTATTGTCTGCCATCTCCTTCATACAGCTGTTTACACCGATAAAATCAATAACAGTAATTCTTCATGTGTAGAGTACTTTTGGTTTCCAGAGCACTTTCCTATTCTAGTGTTCATGCCCATTTCACAGACGAGGAGACTCCGAGGGGTGACGTGGTTTGGCCAAGGTTAGTCCTGGAATAGGCAGCCTGAAAACGCAAACCCTGAACTCCAAATACCCTCACAGCCCACTGCTCCCTTTTCTAGATGAAGAAATTGAGTCAGAGAGTACATGGCTATTTATGACAGCCACACACACATACTCAGGAGCAAAGCCATTTGTAGGTCAGGGTGAGGCATGATAAGGATAGAGGGGAGGGAATCCCCCTTCCAGACCTGGGCGTGGAGACAGAGAGGACCCCGAATGAAAGAGCTCCTTATTCCAGCTCAGGGGGAGGGGTTGATGATTCCTACGATTTTATGCTGGAAAGGGTATTGGAGATGTCTATTATATCTTTATATTGACATTAAATACAATGGTTTTTTTTAATAGAAACTTTTTAAAAATTTATTCAAGTCTCTGTTCTATGTTCTAAGTCCTTTGATTTAGCATCAGAATTTCTGGAGTAAAAAGTAGGATGCCATGCCCAAAGCAGACTGAAGGAATATCTCATTGAGGGCACAGAGGAGTCAAGCGGACCAGGTGACGAATCGAATAGCCACTGACTGACTCCTTAGTGTTGAGGGAAGGGTGGGACAGTGGCAAGTTGGAGAATATGTCTGAGGGAGGTAATATTGCGGTCAATTGTTGCCATGTGGGCATGTAGGCCTGGTTTCAGAAGAGCCAGGAATGTGGATCACTATTGGAAAGTCTAAAATGTTTAATGGTGGCATATATATATATATTAGTACCAGAAGCCCAGTGCACAAATTCATGCATCAGTGGGGTCCCATGGCATGGGCCAAAATCAACAGTCCAACGCTGCCTGCCACTTCTGCTCATCCTGGTCCTGCTGCACCTGCCACTGCTGCTCGGTAGGCTCATTGCTGAGGTCTCCGGGGCTGTGGTCAGCCGTGAGCACTGTGTCTGGTGCCTGTCAGACAGCTGAGCAGCGCTCCCACTGTGGGAGTGCACTAGCCACCAGGCTTCAGCTCCTGCATTGAGTGTCTGCCCCTGGTGGCCAGTACATGCCATAGCAATCGGTCGAATGGTCGAACAGTAGAACGGTCAAGCAGTCGACCAGTAGCTTAGGCATATATATATCAGCAAGTTTCTGTTTATTGTCTATCAGTGTGACACTTGTAGCTAAGTTCAAATCCTTCCTGAGATCCTAAGCCATGAGGGGCAAAACTCAGACACAAGCCTATAGATTCCCAATCCAACCCTTCCACTGTTGACACCGGGATCAGGTCAGGGAGGGGAATCATGTACATGAGGCCCCAGCATATGTGAGGACACAGCACCACGTGGTTTGCTGACCTGAACGCGCACCTGCCACCCAGCCATGGTGGAGAGGTCAGAGTTCACCATCCTGCCGGGCGGGAAGGCCATGCCCACAGAGGAGGCTAGGGCAGCACCTCCTGACCTTGGAAGACCCACACCCCTCCCCAGCGCCCCATCCTCGGGCCATTTAGAATGCAGCTCTGTGGCACAAGCCAGCTGTCACTTAGCACTTACAGGCAGAACCGCAGAAAAACCAAACCACTGTTATTACACTTAATGACCAGTTTCCACATCATCAACTCATTGCAGTCTGACAAGTGCTGTTAGGGTGTCAGCTCCAGTGGCCTAACAAGTCAGCACCAGGGGGCACTAGGCGGGGCTGGAGCCTGCCTCAGAGTTACTCCATCCCCTCCTGTCCTGTGCCAAGGACGCACTCCCAAGGACAACCTGAGGCTCAGTCCTGCCCCCACTTCCTCCCTGGCCCATGTGCCAGGAGCTTAGTGGCTGTGCCAACAGCACCGCTAGTTGGAACAGGGCCAGGACCCCAAAGAGGGGGCTCTGGGCTGGAGTGGGTGTCTGAACAGGAGAAAAGCACCCCGCTCGGCAGCTGGGGCCGAGGGTCTGAAGGAAAAGACTCCAGCCTGGACCACCGAAGCTGAAGCCCTGGTTCTGCTGTGTGAGCTGGAGTGAGCTACTCTCCTCTCCTCTCATTTGTATAAGGTGGTATCTCAAAAGTTCTGTATAAGGGTTACCTGACCGTATGCGTGGTGCCCAGTGAAGTTTCACACCCAGTAACAGGCGAGCGTTGCAGCAGTTATTGTGGGGAGAGATACAGAGGCTGGTGTCCAGGGGGAAAGAGCAGCAGACACAGGCCATTAGGAAGTCAGGCCCTGGGCAGGGCTCTGAATTGGCCTGGTCCTGGGGAGGGGAGGTCGTTAGAGCTGTGCTTAAAACCTCTCAAGAATAACACCGAACATTGTTCTCACTGTCCCCCCTGGGACAGGAAAGAGAGGCTAAGTGACTGCCCAAGGTAATGCAGCGTGAAGTGGCCGCCAGGTGGTGAGGCAGGAATTGAGATCTCAGCCCTCCTTGCCCCTCCTCCTTCCCCCCTCCTTCCCTACCCTGGTATCCAGGAGGGAGGGTCTGCTGTGATGGGGGCAGGGGATTGGGGGGATAGGGCTTGAGGGCGGGTGGGCTGGGCTGTGGTTATCCAGGGTTTGAAGGTCCTGCCTCCAGATTGCTCTGCATTGGAACAGCAAATGGCCCTGGAAGGAGGCAGGGCCTCGGGCCTCCAGAATACAATGGCCCTCCTGTTGCAGGGTCCGAGCCTCTGAGTCACACCTTTTTGAGGCCCAGATAAGGCTGTGGTCCCCACCAGAGCTTAGGAGGACAAAGGACTAGTGCCCCTCCTGCTGCCCTCCGCATGCGAACCTGAGGCAGTGCAGTGCTGCCATCTTCTGGCCACATGCAACACTGCATCCCCACCCACCCAGAGGTGCCAGCAGCTAGCTCTCCCTCAGAGCCCACGCCTGGGGGAACCCACCTCCATGAGCCTGGCAGGGTTGCCTCTCAGCCCGGATGGACCAGCCTGGCATTCCCGGGGCGGGGGGGGGGGGCGTGCTGAGGACACAACAGGCACAGACCCCTGAGGCTGCTGTTCTCTCTGCCAGGGCAGCTGGGGATGTGCTGGGCTGCAGAGCAGGGGCAGGGGCGGTCCAGGGAGGGGTAGGTATGGGAGGGGGGCTGAGTGAGAGGAGAGTTCACTCTAAGTGCCAGGACCGCTGTCCCCGAAAGCAGGGAGTGTGCACATTAGTGCATATGTTTTATTAATGGTTGGCCTATTTATTTGTTTTGTTGTGTTTGTTTATTGTTTTTTTATGTTTAATTGGAATATTACACTTTCTGCAATAACCAAGTAAGCCTCAAGAAATAAGGAAACATGTTTATAAATTTATCTGAAAATAAATTTGTTTCTAAGTGAAAACAGTAATTCTAGAACAAAAAGGGGCCTTTTCCAAACCCTTCACAGATCGAGGCTGAGCTCAGAGACAGGTGATCTCCCACGTCACCGCTAGTCAGAGAGAGGGGACTGGGGCTCCACTGGGACAGGTTCCCTCTGAGAGTGGCCAGCGGGTAGGACCCGGTCATCCCCGCACCTGGTTTCCTGTGCACGGTCTGTCTCTCCCACAGAGCAGCAGGAAACCTCTGTGTTGCTCCCTCAGTGAGCCACAGTGTCATTACAGCGCCTGGCTGGTGGCAGACACTCCCTAAGTCTGTGCTGAATGAATGGGTGATGCTCATCAGGAAGGACGCCCAGAAGGCGGTGAGCCATACATTCATCTTTGCAAAAACTGTGGTGATGGGTCAACCACAGCACAGGAGCTGGAAGATGGCCTGCAGCTGGACACAGGCGCTATGCGTCCCAATGCCTGGGGTCAGGGCTGGCCTCTGCAGTGCAAATGCCTGCGTTAGGGCCCTGTCCTTGGTCCTGAAAGAGCCCCTGGCTGGCCCCTCTAACAACTGGAGCCTCAGGGCAGCCCAGCAGGGTCTGATGGGGTCTTGTGGGGCTGGATGGGTCTGACCAGGTCGGGGCTGGGGGAGGGGGGGCGCGGGGGGAGGGGAATGCTCGGGGAGCTGGCAGCCTCTCCAGCTCCCATATTTAGGGCCTGACTCCTCTCCTGTCAGTTTGACTGCAGGGCTCTGGTGGAGACAGGAGGGAAGTACAGGAAGGCTGAGGCCAAGGGCACCTAAGGCGGGTCCACATTCATTCCCTTTGTCATATCTCAATCAGATTAGGGATAAAGATGCTTTCAGACGACAGTGTTTTCGTACAGATGGAGCCTGAGCAGAAAATGGAAATTTCTCAGCAGGGGGCAGTGGCCATTTCCCAAAGGAAAGGGCTCTCTTAATTTTTCTGGAAAAGTCCCCAAAAGGTTCTTAGAAAAACTTTATTTCTCCCAGTGCCTACACGACAGGTGCCAGAGCCCAGAGCACAGCCAGGCCGCGGTCAGGAGACACTGGGCTGCCGTGTGGCGGGCTCTGTGCTGGGCCCGGCATGTGCGGCCTGGGGTGTGGATGCCGAGGAAGCTGCAGCAAATGTCAGCCACCAGCCCCTCTGCCTCAGCTCTGCTTTGCCAGGCACATCCCAGCCACGGAGGGCAGGGGAAGGGAGAGGGACATGGTCTGTGCTGAGGCCTCACATGTATTTGGAATGTGGGGTGCACGTGTCCTGCCCTCTCCCCTCTCTTAAGCACCTCATGACCTGCCCTGAACAGAGCTCAGCCTGCTTTGGGCTTCTGCCCTTAATTTCTTCCTGCTAAGCTTCTTAGCACCAAAAGCTAGAACGAGGGTGCTGTGAGCCCCCCTCCCCCAAAGGGAACTGGGGCCATGTGTAATTCTTTGTTGTTTCAAAACAATAAGCCAGAAAAGGAGAGAATGCCGACAAAAAGATTGAGTGGCCCAGAGAAGAACCGAGCGAGAGGGAAAATGACAGATGTGGGAAGACGGAGACAGGGAGGGAGAAAGGGGGAGGCAGGGGGATGCAGGAGGGAAAGGAAAGCTTACAGGCAGGCCCCGGGAAATACCAGGAGGAGGGAGAGGCGCCACTTCCAGGGCCCAGGCATGCCTATCCTCCCTGCTGGAGCAGCTGAGAAAACGGGGCAGGAAGAGGAAGCAGAGGCAGGCAAAGTCACTGGGTAACCTTGGAGACGCCAGCCAGGGAGATGGGTGCCAGGAGGGGCGCTTTGGATGGAAGGGAGGGAGGCCATGGGCTGGAAACTAGCAACAGGTCTGCCCGCCCCCCCAGGGGTAGGGAGGGAGCTGGGGGCCGAGGCCAAGGAGTGGGGAAAGGGTTGGGAGTGGGAAGGCAAAAGATTCCAGGAGCACACCTAAGCAGGCCTGAGGAGGCAGAGAGATTTGACTGAGAGTCAGTTTAGAGAAGGGAGATGGTGATCTGTGACAACAGGAAGAGGGTGAAACCTGAGAGATTCTAGGGAAGGAGGCAGCCAGGTGATCCCATGAGGGGCCTGAGCAGGACACTGGTGCTGGGCCGAGGAGCACAGACACAGTCAGGGGTCTCCTTTGCCCCTTCCCTACTGATGGTGGACCGGCCCTGCAGCACCCAGCAGGGGGCAGTCTCTGACTCAGTCACTCAGGCCCCAAATGCTGGCTTGCTGAGCACCCACATTGTGCCAGGCGGGCACAGGCACTCTGGGGACCCAGAGATCATTACACAAACACATGCCCTCAAGACACCCAAGCCAATAGAGGAAATGAGGTGTGGGCACAAGTCACAAGATGGCAATGGCAAGGCCGAACTCTTGGATCAGTTGCTGGAAGCTGCAGCGCGTAAGAGAAGGTCACCTGGAGGCTGGGAAGGACCAAGATGAAGGCTGGGCACCCCTCCTTCAGGGTCTGAATTAATGTGCAGGGGCGCTTAAAGGAAAGGAGAGAGAGAGAGAGCTCTGCTCATTCCTGTCCTAAAACAGTTTTCCTTGATTAGTTGAGGCCTTGTTTATAGAGCAAATCTTGGCCTTGACCTCATTTCATTCCCACCACAACCCACTCAGCCACCTTTCCTCGGCTAACCTCTATGAAGAGAGGAAACGACAGCATCGAGCCCATGGTGGTGCTGAGCGTGAGGTGAGATCCCAGGGGACAGGCCTGGCGGGATGACTGACAATGAGGACATGGTCCAGGCAGGACTGCAGGGCTGTGTTCCCGCAGCACCAAATGGAAACAACTCGGGGCCCTGATGTGATTTATAGCAGAAATCCATTCTTCTGAGGCCTTCTCATTATTAATTATTGGAAAACCCAAGCAATTCTGACATGGGGTGAGAATCTCCCCCCTCACTGCACACCTGCTGCCCCCTTCATCCAGCATTAGTCAGCTCTGGACCCACATGTGAATACCCCATCACAGTGCCACCCACAGCAGGGTGAGGACATGTCAGATACGTGTGTGTGTGTGTGTGTGTGTGTGTGTGTGTGTGTGTGGCTATATGGATATATGGATGGATGGATGGATGGATGGATGGATGGGTGGATGGATGGATGGATGGCTATCTGGATATATGGATGGATGGGTGGATGGATGTTTTGCTCCAGGCCCCATGTCAGACCTCATTCTTGGCCTTTCTTGGGGTGCAATATGGACAGAGATAATTCCTTCCCTTCAGGAAAAGAGAAGGGAGAGAAGATCAACCATCCCACAATCCATTCTCCATCTTAATTACACACATTTCTTTTTTTAAAAATATATTTTATTGATTTTTTACAGAGAGGAAGGGAGAAAGAGAGATAGAGAGTTAGAAACATCGATGAGAAACATTAATCAGCTGTCTCTTGCACACCCCCTACTGGGGATGTGCCTGCAACCAAGGTACATGCCCTTGACCGGAATTGAACCCGGGTCCCCTCAGTCCCCAAGCCGAAGCTCTATCTATTGAGCCAAACCAGTCTCGGCCAATTACACACATTTCTGATGAGTCCATCAACTTCACCTGAAGGCTGTCCTAGAGGCCCTCTGCCCCCAGTTTGCTGCAGGAGGGGCAGGGGAGAGCCTTAACCAGGTCTAAAAGCGTGTGCTCCCTCGGTCCTGGGGCCCCAGCAGCCCAAAGAGCAGGCAGCAAGGCAGGAAGGAGCCTTGCACCTTGTCCTCAGTCTCTCTGAAGTCACAGGGTTCTCTGAGGTGACGTTAAGGAGGGGAAAGGGAAACAGACTCCTCACTGCACACTCCCTCTGGCCCCTCCACCCACCCAGAAACCTAGACGTCACCAGCGGAGAGAGGTGTCGTGGAGAGAGCCATGGGCTTTAGGGTCAGCGATCTCAGACTGAAAACTTAAGCCCAGCCTATTGACCAGGAGGCCATGGGCGAGCCAGACGACCTTTGGAGCCTCGTTCTGGTGAGGTCAGACGGGATCTTACAAAGTGGGAGGATATCCTACAGAATTGGAGCTTCAGACCAGCGGGGAGGTAGGTGGGCAGGGGCAGCAAGGCAGCTGCGGTGTGATTGGAGCCCCTAAACATGCCCCCCGTCCAGTCCTCCTGCAGAGACAGCCGCCCTGCGGGGAGCCAGGCCCTCCTAGCCCCAAACTTCCTGGGGGGTGGAAAGCCGAACTGCTATCTAGTCCCTCCCCCAGGAGCTCCTGGTCACTTCCTTCCCCTGTCAAGTCCTCAAGAACCCGCAGAAGCTTCAGTCGGAATGAGGACTAAGCTGCCAAGCTGCCCAGCCGTCACCTTGAATTCTGAGCCCCATCTGCCTGCTGAGTGCCCCCTGCCAGCCCAGCAGCCCGCCAAGGCCAGGAGTCCAGGCCAGGTTCCCCACTTGGACGGCCATTCCTGGGGCTTCAGCTCCACCGCCTGGACTCCACCGACAGGAAATGCATCTACAAACAGCCTGACAGGCCGCCAAAAGCAAGTGGGAGGGGGGACTCCAAGGGCCAGCCCTCCCCTGCCATCAGCTGGGTGGGAGGAGGGCTGGCACCACCCAGGTGCTTTCTGGGAAGCAGGGAGACAGTCTCTGTCAGGACACTTTGCCTTCCTCTGGCTCCAGCCGGGCCCAACGGGGGGTCCCTAGGTAGGAGAGGGAAGGTGGCTGCAGAGCTCCGCTGGGGCCTGGCTCCCCTGCCTCGGCACGCCCTCCCCTAACCTGCCACTGGTCCTGTGTTTATGTTTCCTTCTCCACTAAACAGGCATAATTTTGCCTGGCATGCCCTCCGCCCAGGGCGTCTGGGAAGTCCACATACAGTGCCCTGTATCAGTCAGCATCTGTCGGAGCCTCGGGACCCTGGGGGCCACCCCTGCTCTTGCTGCTGTGGAGGAGACTCAGAGCAGATAAGTTAGGGGACTTCTCCAAGGTCAGTAGTACATGCAGGAGAATGTGGATCCAAAACGCATCAGTGTGCAAATGACAGGGACGGTGTTTCTGTACACGACAGGCTCCCTCCAGAAAAGCCTGCTCGCAAGCAGAGGCCCATGGAGGTTAGTTAGAAGCCCATTCGTGGAAGTGCTGCCCGTCAACAATTCCAGCTCACCAGGTGGTGGCATTGGGCAAAGTGATTGGGGCAGTAAGATACCCACTTCTAGACTGTTTTGAGGGTTAACCCGTTCTCAATGGGTTCAAAGTCCTTGAAGCAATGCCTGGCACAGAACAAAAGCTAAGTGAGTGTTTGCTATTATTTACCCCTGAATCGGGAGCTGTCCGGAGAGTCTTTCAGACACAGGCAGCTTCTCGCTGTCCCCACCACCCAGCCTGGCACCTGGGTGAGGTCAGGATCCCACAGCCACCAGGCAAAGCCCCTCTCTCCCGCTACCCACCCCCACCTGGGCAGTTCCAGGAACCCCACCTCTTCCCTCCCCTGCCCTGCTTTCCTCCACTCCCACCCCCCTCCGCACCGCTCAGGAATCAATGCAATCCCCTAAAAGCTCATAACTCGGAGGTAATTATAAGAAGCATCAATTACCCAGCACCATGGATTTCATGAATTCAATTAATTTGCATGGCAATCGATACAGGGGGCTCGCTTTGGTCCCCTGGGAAGTGAGGACATTGTTCTGCAAGCTATTGATTTTACAATGTAAAACAAAACCTCTCTCCTCGAATTCATAGATGCCCATTCAGACACATTAACTTTCAGATCATTTATTTGTGTGTGTCTTTCAACCCTGTTTGTTGTTATCACACAACTGCAGAGTATGACATCGCGGGGAGTGATTGAATCAATAGGACCGTGCCACACTAGCTCTCCCACCGAGGAGGCGGGGCTGACTGCTCTTCACCTGCTTCCTCTGCTGTCCCAGCCCCCCACCCCCACCCAAACTCTCTGTCAGCCAGCCTGCCTGACCCAAAGTCACACACTCCACCACTTACCTGCTTGATTCAAGATGGACTCAGAGTGCAGTCGAGGGAGGCGCACTTAGAGTGCAGCTTAGACAATAGAAAGAACTTCCTGGCAGCTGGTGGGAGCTCCAGAAGAAGTGGAGAGAACAGAGGATTTGCCTTTTGCAAAAGCTCTTCTGAACCAAACGGATTCCCGCTGGATGGGAGAACATATTTGCCAATGACACCTCTGATAAGGAGTTAATCTCCAAAATATGTAAAGCACTCATACAACTCAACAAAATAGGACAACCTATTTTAAAAAGGGCAGAAGACCTAAATAGACATTTCTCTAAAGAAGGCATACAAATGGCCAAGACACATATGGAAAAATGCTCAAGGTCACTAATCCTTAGAGAGATGCAAATTAGAACCACAATGAGGCATCACCTCACACGTGTCAGAATGGCTACCAGCAGCAAATCAACAAACAGCAAGTGCTGGGGGGCAGATGCGGAGGAAAGGGAAGCCTAGTGCTCTGCTGGTGGGAATGCAGACGGTGCAGCCACTGTGGGCAACAGTATGGAGTTTCCTCAAAAAACTAAAAATGGGACTTCTGTTTGACCCAGCGATCCACTTCTGGGACTATATCCTAAAAACCCTGAAACACCAGTCAGGAAGAATGTACGCACCCCTGTGCTCACAGCAGCATTATTTACTATGGATTTGGAAACAGCCCAGGTGCCCCTCAGCGGATGAGTGGATAAAAAAGTTGTGGTACATCTACACCATGGAGTACTACGCAGCTGTAAAAAAGAAGGGTCTCTTACCCTTTGGGACAGCAAGGATGGACCTGGAAAATATTATGCTCGGTGAAATAAGCCAATCTGAGAAAGACATATCCCACGATCTCACATATCTGTGGAATCTAATGAACAAAATAAGACCTGAAGCAGGGAGGCATGGAACAGGCTGACATACCTCCTGGTTGGGGGGGACAAAGAGCTTACATTCTTATAGGCATAGCCCATGGACACAGGCAATAGGGTGGTGAAACCTGGGAGTGGGTAGGGGCTGGGAAGAGGAGGGTAAAGGGGTCAAAATGGGAGACATCTGTAATACTATCAACAATTATATATATATGAAATAGTGCAGCAAATAAGCTGACATTATTACAAAACAAACCAATAAACAAAGCCCAGTGGTGGCTGCAGCCAGGGGTATGGACCAAGTGACCTCTCGGTGACCTTGTCTCTTCCACTCAGGGAAGAGGCACCTGTACCCCGGGCTGGGTGCAGACTGTTTCTTTTCCCCCCAGAAGTCGGAGGAGCCGGGTTTAATAGGAGGGGGTTCATGGAAAGAGCAGGGCCCGTCCCCCAAGCCTCCATTCCCCCAGGGCGGGGGCCCTCCTGCTGTGTGACACACACACTCCAGTCCACATGCAAGGCTGGGCCCCCGACCCAGCCCCACCCCTGAGAGCACCCCTCAGCGGGCCCGCGCCCGTCCGGAGGCTGTACCTGCCTCTGCCCCTCCCGCATCAGGATGGGAGACAGCTCTCCGGTGCAGCACCTGCTTCCCTCCGATAACTGGCTCCTGACAAGCCCCTAATTGTCCCTGGAATCTGGGTGCCCGTGTGGAGAGTAGGTCATTTAACCACCAGTACACACCACTGAATAAAAATCCATTTTCCAAGAGAGAATTCTATTCTTATCAGAGTTTTGCAAGAGGGTTGCGAGCGGCCCGCGCTAATTGAAGCTTTGATGCCGGTAGGAGGAGGCCGCTAATCAACCCACGAAGACGCTCCTTCAGCAGCCGGCCCTCCCCAAGGCCGGGCTCCGGGTAGTCTCTGGGGGAGGGGGAGGGGACAGAGGCTCAGGCCAGCCACTGACACAGCCGCCCCTGGCACAAAGCCGGGCACAAAGCCGGCATGACGGAGGCAGGAGGCTGGGTGGGGAAGGCCCCTGAGGCCGGCAGGAGCCAGGGCCCAGGGTCAGGCAAGCCAGGATCAACAGCCCTGATGACCTTCTCCCCGTGCGGCATGGGCAAGTCACTACATTCTGAGCTCAGTTCCTTCTCTGGCAACCTGGTTGGCGATGAGCAAATAACAATGAAATCCAGGAGGGGGGTTTATTTTTAAGGGCGTTCTCTGAGAGCCAGGCTACCCACGGACCCGGCTGTGTGCGGGTGCTCTGTGCTCACCGTGCTGTTCCGCGTTTATTCTTCTCTCATTCCGTCTTTGAGGGTGGGATCTGACACCTCGGAAGTGCCTCATTCAGAATCTCACAGTAGAAGGTGGCACAGCTGGAACTCAAACCTGCTGTCTTTGACTACAAAATCCAGCAGATTTCTTTTGTCTGCCTTTTCCTCCTATCCAGCCCTTCATCCCATCTTCCCCACCTCCCATGCCCTAACCATAGCCATATTCTGTCTCTCTCTCTCTCTCTCTCTCTCTCTCTCTCTCTCTCTCTCTCTCCTCTCTCCTCTCCTCTCTCCTCTCTCCTCTCTCCTCTCCTCTCTCCTCTCTCCCCTCTCCCCTCTCCTCTCTCCTCTCTCCTCTCTCCTCTCTCCTCACAGCAGCGTACACAGCAGGCAGGGTCCCTGGGAACAGGAGGACGGTCCTGCAGAAGCGTGTGGTTATGAGATAACACTCGCAGCGCCGGCTTCAGGTGGATGATGACTCTGGATGTGGTGGTGACATTCTTCCTACCTAGTGTCCAGCACACGTGGTGCCTTCCACGCAAAAGGCAAGTTAGCGGTAGCCATCCAATCAGCCTCTCTCTAGATGCAGAGTCTGAGCTCAGAATCAGTTCCCAGGCCACACAGCCAGGGAGCAGCTGTGGTGGGACACCGTGAACCCCAATTTCAGCCACAGACCTGTGGCCAGTCCACTGTTCTCTGTCATCCAGGGCCTAGTAAAACCCCCGTGGATGCGAGGAGGAGGCGGGAGAAACCCCAGCACAGGGCTGGCTGGGTGCTATGGACTGAATAGTGTGCCCCACACCTAAGGGTCCTGTCTAGAAGCCCTACCCCCCAATGCGATGTATCTGGAGGTGGGACCCTCGGAAGGTGACTAGGTCCGTCTGAGGTCAGCAGGGTGGTGCCCTCAGACTTGCAGCCTCCGGAACTGTAGAAATAACCGTCCACACGCCCCCAGACTCGGTATCCGCAGAGCAGCCTGACCACTAAGACGTGGCCAGCACAGCTGGGCACCCGGCAGACACCGTCCCGGGCACCGAGAGCAGGCAGGGTAGATGGGGCGGAACTGACGAGTCCTCACCCTCAGGGCCTGGGGAGCACAGCACAGCACTAGGACCTACCCCTGTCCTGGGGTAGGGCCTGGCGGGGATGCAGTGGTCCAGGGAGGAGGGTGACAGAGAAGGGAGAGGCAGTCTGGGGGCTACAAACATCAAGTGTCTCCATAAGAGAGAGGAGGAAGAAAGCAGCAGCCAATTAGGCTCACAGGAGTTCACACTCATTTCTCCAGCTCCACTTCCCTGGCACCTGCCAGTTCTGTGCTGGGGGCCGGGGCTCAGCCATGTGAAGGCATGTGGACAAGAGGCGTGCACTCCAGCAGGAACCACATGTAAGGTGAGTCTGCTGGGCCTGAGGAAGGAGGCAGTTGCTTTCAGTGGCCATTTTGAGGATGCTCAGGGTGCTGGGGGACTGAGGGGATGCTCAGGGGGGAGGGTTCTGAGGGACTGAGGGGAGAAGTTTTCCAGGAACGTCCCTGCCCAGCACCTCATTTGATGACGACCTGCTGGTATAGCGATGAAAGAACCAAGGCCCAGAGAGCGAGGGCAGCAAACTGGGCAGCACAGGACCTGCAGGGAGCTGAGTGGAGGCCCACCTGGGCTTTGGCCCTGAGCTCAGTGCTCGCCACACGCTTGGGCAGTCAGGGGCGGGATGCAAACATGAAGTGCACGCTCCAAACCCGAGTGACCACCAGGTGCCTGAGCCGAGCCTGCTGGACTGGCCTCTGCAGGGCCTGGCCCAGCATGGTCTGCAGAGTCTCAGGGATGCCTGCTCACGGTCCAGCTCAGACAGGAAGGAGGGTGTGGGCTCACCCTTTCAGGCCTGGTGGAGTGGTTCCTGCCAGGGCAGTTGCCTCTGGCTTCTGCCTTAAGGAACTGTGCGGGGGGAGAGGGGGAAGGGGCAGGAGGGGAAGGGTGTGCTGGAGGGGAGCTGCAGAAAGTCAGTTAGGTACAGAGGCCAGCTGCCCCATGTCAAGGCCAAGGCGGGTGGGATGATCAGGACCCCCGAACCTCCTCACTGCCTCACCAGTTCGGCTGACTGTTTGTGCTGGCCGCAGCAGGCTTTTGCACGTCCTGGCATAGCAAGCGTTGAAACGTGGTGAGCATTTGGAAAAAACATTATAAAACCAGGAGCAGCAGAACGGCCTGAGTTTCCATAGGAGCAGGGACGCCTGGGTGACCCGGTGTCCTAACTGGTCTGGCCTTCCCCCCTGACCCCTGCATCCTGGCCTCTGCTCTGAGATGTATGCTGCCCATCTCACCCCACCACCCCCTGACTCAAAACCCACCCCTGCTTCCTCACTGCCCAGGGATACTGCCAAAGGCTCCCCTCCAGCATCCCTCCCCAGGCCTGTCTGGGAGCCTCCAGCCTGCGTGTCCGTGCTCCCCTGGACAGGGCCCGTGCACCAGCCCTATTCTGGGTGTGCTGCTCCTCACCCTGGAACAGCTCCCTCCTCCACGCCTCCATCCCCCGCACATGGCATTCCTTGCCAACATCTACAGAGGTGCAGGGTGTGGTGGCACTAAGTAGAATATATGGCTACTCCCTTTGACCTTGACTTGCTTTGGCCAATGGAATGTTAGTGGGAGCGACGTGGCTAACGGTGTAAGTGCCATGTGGCTGGCCTCACTAGCTTGTGCTTTTCCCGCCACTATTAGAAGATCACACCGAGGCCTGCCCGACCGGCCCAGGTGCTAGGTACGAGACGCGTGGAGCAGAGTTATCCAATGAGACCCAACCTAGATAGGCTGACCCTCAGCCAACTCAGAGAACCAGAACAAATGCTCATTGTGACAGGCCAGCGGGATAGCATACATGTTTGTTACTCAGCATGTTGCATGTGGGAACCCTGAGGTTGACTCCCGCCTGGCCCCCCGTTTGTTCCAAAATAACTCCTTTCTAGTCTCTCTCTTCATTTTAGTGTGTGGCCTCCTCCAGAAACCGGACCTGAGTGGACCCTAATCACGCGGGGCGTGTTAAGGGTTCCCACAGTTGCAGTTATCGCTCACTGATACATCATTTGAACCGGAATCCATCAGGCCTCTGCTGAGATGGAGGTCATTTCTCCTGGGAAGTTTGGCCAGAGCCCTCACTGCTCCCACAGTTCAGGCCGAGGGGCTCCCCGGGGCTCCCATGGCACCAGCATTGGCACTTTCTGCCACGCTTGGCACGCACTGGTTATAATTTCTGTTTCACTTTTCTGCCTCCTTCACGGGATTCTGAGCTTCGTTGGGTTAGGGATTGCATGTTATTCACAATTTCTGACACGGATTCAGTGACTGTTAGAAGAAAAACCATAGCTGACCTTTTCCAACAAGTGAAAGCAAGAGGACTCTCACTTCCCCACCCCCGCCCAACCCCGGCACGAAAAAGGCCCGAAGTGGGACCAGGACTCCTGTGAGTTCTCATCTCTCCCGCCCCCGCCCCTCCCCCAACAGCCACGTGCACACACACGCATGCGCATGCTCAGGCCCCACACTTGTCCAGGCTGCCCGTCCCCACCCGCCTGCTCGCTTGGTGACGAAGCACTTTTTGAACCAATTTGCTCCATCTTCCTGCAATATCCTCCAGCAAATCAAGCATCCCCTTCTTGGGATGTTTTCAATCTGTTTTATGTTGATTTTAATTAAAGAATCCAAAACTGAACAAACAGTTTCTAGCAGGTGGCCATACAAGTGTGAAATAAGCAAACTGTTTTATCTGCCACAAACTCTCCTAGAAAATTTCTTCAAATTAATCCCTGCCTCCAATAGTCCGCTGGTTTCAAGGAGAGAGCGAAGCAATCCTGGCCTCCAAATATTTGTTCCTGTTGCAGCTCCTGGAGCCAACAACTGGGTGTCCCCTTGGTTTCACCCTCACCCCCTGTTTTCCTGACCCACCTCTGGCCTCTGTTAGCCCAACCCGTCAGCCCAGAACAAGGGTCATGTGCCCACACCATTGAACACTGTGGCCCAGGAGAGAGCTCCCAACCCTCTCTCTCTCCCGATATCACCACCTCCAGCTGCCCCCTCCCACCGCCAACCTCCCAAAGCTCACCCACTTGCAGGGAGGAACAGATGGGGGAGCCGGGGTGAGGCTGGCTTTCCTCCATGGCACAGCCACAAAGGGAAGGAGCGCTGGGGAGGTGATGCCAGGCCTGGCCAGGGCATGAGTGAGTGGGCACTGCATTCATGCTACGGAAAGTGGAGATTAGTGTGGGCTTGCCAGAGACTGGTTTGCTTAAATTTTTCTTACTTAGAGATCCAAAAATTTCACATGGAGGGCTTTATTTTTAAAAATCATCAATGTATAGTGGTAAATGTTTCTCTCAGAGCTGTTTATAATAGCAAAAATTGAAAAACATTTGTTATTCAACAATAAAGGATTAGGCAAATAAATAACGGTACAAAGTACAGCAAAATATTTAATACCTAAAAAATAATCTCAGAGGGAAGGCAGGGGTGGGTGGGAAATGATCAAGCAAAGAGCTTGTGTGCATATACGCAGAACCCTTGGCGATGAAGGCCTGGGTGGGGGTAGGGGGGCTAGAAGCGTCAATGAGGGGAAGAGGGGGCATATATAAGACTTTTAACAGTGGAGATTTTTTTAAAAGAAAGAAAAAGAAAAAATAATCTTGTGATTTATTTACAAGGCAATATGCCAACATGAATTCATTTTCCTTTTAGTTTTGTATGTATAAATAATCTAATATTCTGGATGTAGCATAAATATATTGAATATATTATTCAAGGTGTAATATGTGTGTGCGTGTGCACATAAAAAAAGGCTGAAAGGATATAAACTAAAATGCTAATGATAGTTGTCTAAGTACTGGGAATATACATGATGTCACTCATTAGTTTCTCTTTTAAAAGTCAGTGTTTTGTTGATTTTCTAACGTAAGAGCCCTGGCTGGAGAGTCTGGGGACCAGGCTGTGACCAGCCATGCCCTCACGCAGACTTAGCCTTGTGCTACCTCTGGGCCTAGCTCTGAAGCTGCAGTCCAGGCATGGACTCTGCTGAGCAATCGCAGGCGCCCAGCACCTAGGTTCATACCCTGCCTTCGGGCCCTGGTGAGGCCTAAGCGCCGGGCACCTGCTGTTGCCACTGTGGCCTCCCACAGTCAGCTCTGCCCACAGCAGCCAAATGGTCTTTCTGAATCTGCTCCACCGCTGCCTTCTTGTCATCTCGGGACGACATTGGCAGTCCATCCGCAGCCTATGTGCCTCTAACGACCTGGCCGCTGCCCAGGTCCCAGGGCTCCTGATGGACACATCGTTGTCCGCTCAGCCTCCCGATCCAAGGCAGCTCCCTGCGGGCAGAGCCTCGAGCCCTGGCTGCTGCACCTGCAGTGCCATGGCAGCCCCGCCACATGCCTGCAAGATGCACGTTTCCTAGCTGGGCACCTGGCCTACCCCTCCCTGTGGGGCTCATCCCCACAGAATGGAGAGCACATGCTCAGGGTCCCCGCTTGTCTCACATACTCAGGGGCTCCTAACCAGAGAGCCAGAGACCACGGCAGAGTCTGTGGGAGGATTTCAGGACGTCCTTGAACTCCTAGAAATTCAACATAAGCATACAAGCTCTTTTCTGGGGCAAGGACCCGTGCCTGCCAGCAGATACAGAGAAAGGCAAAACTCCAGCGTTTGGAAGGAGGACAAGCCATGTGGTCTCAGCCCTCAGGCAGGAGGGTCAGGTACTAGCTTACAGAATGGCATTGACCGGGTGAGGCGGGTCATTTAACTTCCTGGGAGCACTCAGAAGGAGTCTGGGGTCCTGCTGGGCAGACCATCAGGGAAGGCTCTCCCAGGGAGGGCCCCCAGCAGCCCCAGAGGGCAGGTGGACAACAGCCCTTTGGAGCAGATGCTCGTCCCTGCTGGCCTTCAGGAAAGGGAAGTGGAGAGGGTGAGGTGGCCGGGGCAGAGAGGGAGGTGGCCTGTGTTGTAGCCTGAACTGTGCAAGCATTGCCCAAGGCTGCGGCCCCAGAGCAGTACTGCAGCAAAGAGCGGACCTGGGCGCTTCCCGGCTCTGCAGCACACTGCCCGTGCCACCCGTGTGAGCAACATGACCTCTCTGAGTCACGGTTTTCTCATCTATAAAATGTAGATAATAATAGAACCTTCTTCTAAGATGGTTTTGAGAATGAAGGCAGTAATATTTGTAAAGTATTCAGCCAGTGTCTGGAATAAGTAAGTCAAAATCAACACGGCTCCTTTCCTAGAGGAACTTCATCAGGAGGCGCTGAGTGTGTGGGCCCTGTGCTGTTCTCACTCTCTCCCACCCACAGGTGTGCGTGCATTTTCATCTGGGCCCTCAGACCAGATGAAACAACCAGTCACACCCAGTGCTCTAGAGTAGGGGTGTCGAACTCAATCAGAGAAGGGGCCAAAATCTAAAATCCAGCCTAAATCGCGGGCCGAATGATTTACTGAACAGTCATAAACTGTCATTGTGATGGAAACGCAGCGGAGTGCAGTGATGACAGCGCGGTGCGGGCCACATTGCAAGGCCTGGCGGGACGGATTTGGCCCACGGGCCTTGTGTTTGACACATGTGCTAGAGGATCCACACAGAGGGTCCGGCGGGATGGGTGGGAAAGCTTGTTACTCTAGGGACCCCTTAGGTGAGACAAGGTGGCTGGTTGGTCTCTTACCCTCTTTCTTACCTTTCCTTGAAGCCTCCCGAGGAACACTCCTGCCAGGATCCGCATTGCATGAGGAAATGAGAAAAGGAAATTTGTTAACTTTCATATCTATTATATCTTGAGTTCAAAGGAGGTATGATTATCCCATTTTTCAGGTAAAGAAATTGCAGATCAGAAACCTTAAAAAGAGCTTAAGTCATAGTGGTAGACAGAATAATGGTCCCCCAACGATGCCCACATCCTAATCTCAGAATCTGTGAATATGTTACCTTCCATGGCAAAGGAACATTGCAGATTTGATTATGTTAAGGACCTTGAGGTGGGGAAGCATTCCAACCAGGTTTTTGTCCTCATTACTCCAGAAGATATCTCTCAGCAAAGTCACCAATGACTTTTGCATTGCCAGGTCCTCATCTTACTCATCAGACTGACATTCTCTATCCTCATCTTACTCATCAGACTATTTGACAGAAACAATCACTCCCTCTTCCCTAAAACCACTTCTTCAGTTGTCTCCGGGACACCACTCGCTCCTGGTTGTCCTTCTCCTTCACTGGCCACTCCTTCCAGTCTCCAGTTTGATTCTTCCCTTCTCCATGTCATGCTGCATGCCACTGCTCAGCTCATACCTATGGCAAAAGACTGAAGGTTGTTCTGTGCAAAGGGTAAGACAGAAGATCTCTGGACTAGGGTTCAACCAGCACAATTGAGGGGGTACATATCAGACCATAAGCAATGGAAATTAGTTATTTCATAATATTAAATATAGGATCCTGAGACTCCCAGCCCTGAATTCTGTCAACCAGAACTTTATATGACAAATCTATGACTAACATTCTCAGTGGAAAAAAAGCTAAAAATGCTTTCCTCAAGATCTAGAGCAAGGCAAGGGTGCCCAATTTTATCACTTTTATTCAACATTGTAGTGGAAGTCTTTGCCATAGCAATCAGATAAGAAGAAGAAATAAAAGGCATCCACTCTGGAAATGAATAAGTAAAATGGTCATTATTTGCAGATGATATGATACTGCTTATAGACAGAAACCTAACAGGTCTACCAAAAACTATTGGAACCAATAAATAAATTCAGTAAAATAGCATGATATAAAATTATATTCAGAATTAGTTGCATTTTTATACACCAATAACAAATTATGAGAAAAATAAATTAAGAAAACAATCCCATTTACAACTGCATTAAAAATACCTAGGAATAAATTTAACCAATGAGGTAAAAGACATGTACTGGGAAAATTATAAGACATTGAAGAAGATACAAATACCCTGTTTCCCCAAAAGTAAGACAGTGTCTTATATTAATTTTTGCTCCCAAAGATGCACTAGATCTTATTTTCAGGGGATGTCTTATTTTTCCATGTGCTAAGTCTTATTTTCGGAGGATGTCTTATTTTCGGGGAAACACGGGTAAATGGAAACATATACAATGCTCATGAATAGGGAGAATTAACATCATTAAAATTTCCATACTTCCCAAAACAATCTATAGATTTAATGCAATCCCTATCAAAATACCAATGGCATTTTCACAGAACTAAAACAAATATTCCAAAAAAATGTATATGGAACCACAAAAGACCCTGATTAGCCACAGCAATCTTGAGAAAAAAGAAGAAAGTTGATAATTTCATGCTACTGACAGCAAATTATACTACAAAACTATAGTAATCAAAACAGCACAGTATTGGCATAAAAACAGACACATACAATAGATCAACGGAGCAGGATAGAGAGCTCAAAATAAACCCACGCCTACGTGGTCAATTAATCTATGACAAAAGAAGCAAGAATATGCAATGGGGTAAAGAAAATCTATTCCAAAAGTTCCTAAAATTATAGAGGTGGTAAAACTGGAGAGATATGTGCAAAAACAAAAGAACCTAGACCACCTTCTCACACAGTACACAGGAACGAACTCGAAAGGAATTGAAGACTTAAATGTGAGATTCAAGACTACAAAACTCCTAGAAGAAAACATAGGTAGTAAGCTCTGACATTGTTCTTAAAAATATTTTTCTGATATATATTCTTAGACCAGGGAAACAAAAATGGAACTACATCAAACTAAAAAGGATTTGCACAGTGACAGGAGCCATCAACAAAATGAGAAGACAGCCTACTTAATGAAGGAACGTATTCACCAACGACATGTCTAATAAGAGGTTAATATCCAAAATTATAAAGATATCTACAACCGAACACCAAAAAGGTAAACAATCCAATTTAAAAATGGGCAGAGGACCTGAATAGATACTTCTCCAAAGAGGACATGCAGACGGCCACCAGACATATGAAAATATGCTCATTGTCACTAATCAGCAGAGAAATGCAAATTAAAACCACAATGTAATTGTTAGAATGACTATCATCAATAAACCCACAAACGGCAATGTTGGCAAAAATGTGCAGAAAAGGGCACCTTCATGCACTGTTGGTGGGAAAGCAGATTGGGACAGTCACTGTGGAAAACAGAATGGCTCTTTCTCTGCCATCATGGTGTGTGCGTTTGCTTCTCCTTCGCCATGTCTTCCCACAAGACTTTCAGGATCAAGAGGTTCCTGGCCAAGAAACAAAAGCAGAATCGGCCCATTCCTCAATGCATTTAGATAAAAACTGGTAATAAAATCAGGTTCAGCTCGAAGAGGAGACATTGGAGAAGAGCCAAACCGGGTCTATGAGGAATCGCACATAAGAGATGGCTCACATATTTATGCTATATCCAGGGTGCCTGCACCTTTAAATGATTGAAAAGATCACTACTGTGAGGATAGTTGGGGTATTTTAATTGGAAAATTATTGGACTTATGATTTTGCTCTTTTGATTTATTTTCTGCAGTAGTAGGTTGGTTCAGTAATAAATGTATGAGACCTTTTTTTAAAAAGAAAGAAAGAAAGAAGAAAGAAGAAAGAAAGAAAGAAAGAAAGAAAGAAAGAAAGAAAGAAAGAAAGAAAGAAAGAAAGAAGAAAGAAGAAAGAAAGAAAGAAAGGAAGAAAGGAAGAAAGGAAGGAAGAAAGAAGAAGAGGAAAGGAAAGGAAAGGAAAGGAAGGAAAGGAAGAAAGGAAAGGAAGAAGGAAAGGAAAGGAAAGGAAGGAAAGGAAAGGAAAGGAAGAAAGGAAGGAAAGGAAAGGAAGAAGGAAAGGAAAGGAAGAAAAGAAAAGAAAAGAAAAGAAAAGAAAAGAAAAGAAAAGAAAAGAAAAGAAAAGGAAACAGAATTGAGTTTTCTCAAAAAAAATTTAAAATAGATCTACCTTATGACCCAGCAATTCTTCTTCTGGTTATATATCCAAATAAATACCAAACACTAATTCAAAAAGATATATGCTCCCCTCTGTCCATTGCAACATTATTTGCAATAGTCAATATATGGAAGCAATTTAAGTGCCCATTCATAGATGATTGTATAAAGAAGTGATACATATAGGGTGTCCCCCCAAAAAATGTGTACACATACTTTGAATTATTATAAATTATCGTGTACCCCAAAATAGAATAACTAGATAAATATATAATTACCAGTCCATCCTCAGGTCACTAAACATTTAGTTCAGTCTCCCCACCAAGCAACATGCACTCACCCTCTCCCCAAAGGGCAACAACCCAAAATCTCCACCTAGTCGTAACAACACACACAAAGTTCTGCATCCCTGGGTGAGGTGATGTGGCTCTTCTCTTAGCCTGGAGACCTATCAGCTGAAAATAAGTTTCCTGCTCCACGCATGCAATATGCAGTGATGAAACAGAATAGGGTAACCACGGGAAAGGAAGAATGGAAATAGAAGACCCTGTCCACAGTGATTCTGAGTCCTTCTGGCTGACAGTTGAGGGCTCCATTCCTGGGAGCAGGGATGTGGCTGGTCTGGGCTTCCATTACCTCCCCAGGAAGAACTCTTTTGTCCATTACACTCCATTGCTACTGGCTCTTTCCTCTAAGAAATTCTTTCTTTTCCATTTTCCTGCTGGGCATATCTGAATATGCTCTCCTAAAGTGCTGAGCCTCTTTCTTAGACCTTCTGCTGATAGACAGGGTTGTTTCAAGTTCTTGAATCACCTTTCTCAGTCCAGACTGGTGGTCTTTGGGCAATACAACTCTCTCAATATCTTATCTTTTTACCTATTTGATTCTGTCAACAATAAAATTCAGTAACTATGCCCATACTTCTTTGAGAGATATAGAACCCAGAGTTACAGGTCTTTGATTTCTTCATCTGAAGATCAGTGTACTTGAGTTTATCAGGATTAAATAGAAGATCCAGAGACTTACTCTCTTTTTCTTGAGACATTGTCCTAGTAAAGGAATAATTGAGTGTCACATCCTGGGGGCTTTTAACCTATTCCATTTTTAACAGTGAGCATGAGGACCATGCCCTTTCTTAAAAAAAAAAAAAAAAAAACGTTTTGTTAATCCTCACCCAAGGATATTTTCCCATTTATTTTTTGGAAGAGTGGAAGAGAGAGGGAAAGACAAAGAAAAACATCAACATGAGAGAGACACATCTATTGTTTGCCTCCTGCACGTGCTCTGGTCAGGGCTGGGCCAGCAAGGAGCCTACATGCTTGATCAGAATCGAACCCAGGACCCTTTGGTCCCGAGGCCAATGATTAGGACCCATGCCCTTATTTTGACCTTTGCCACAAGAATTAATTTTAAGTGTCCTTTTGTCATTCAAAACTCATTTTAATTTTATCTTCTATTGTTTGAAGTCTAAAATGAAGTGGCTTTTCCAAATATTTCAATACTCTGAATTTTTGGGAACTCTCTATTCACTTTCATCCCTGCTTGCATATTGGCCTATTCTCTTAGGAGCACACTTTTTCTTACAGTTTTGCCGAGCACAATAAATAATAACCTAACATACATTAACAAACTGTTTCCTCATATCTTCATCTTGAGTTTAAATTTTCTTAATAATGATATTTGATTCCCAGGCAATTTCATTAAATATTTCATACTATCCAATGTAAAATGCCATCATTACAACCTCTAATCAAGATTCTTACAGTCACTACACAGCCCCTAAGCCAGACCACCTACAATTTTATTAGTACTCCATCTCCAGGAGTTTATATTGATCTCAGTCAGGATAAGCTAGATCATGATGTGACAACAAACAACTTCTATATACCTAAAACAGTGAAAGTTTTATTTCTTGCTACATAGAAGGGAGAGATATGCCCCAAGTCATTCTCCCCTGGGAATCCAGGCTGATGGAGCCTCCAGCATCTCAAAGACATCAGTCACAGTAGCAGAGAGCAAATATGACAAGTTATAAACCAGCTGGGGCTACAAGTTTGTGGGGGGTTTTTTATTTATTTTTCTTAAAGGCATAGTTTACAAAATCAAATTATATCAAATGGCTTATATTAAAATTTTAAATATACAAACATTAAATATTTGCACTGTTATTCCTATGCAAATATTCATAACTGAATATTATTAATACTATGAGTTATAACAGATTATATATTGTAGTCTATTCTCTTTCCTTTCTTTTCATTTCTTCTGAAGTTAATAATTGTCTTGATTTCTAATTTTCTTAGTTTTGTGTACTAGTTTCCTATTCTTCCTACACCTACAGCCTCTCAAAATGATTACACAAGGTCAGTCCCATCAGACAACCTACTAGTTTCATTTAAAAACATTTGAGGCATCTGTTTTGAAGACTTCCACTTTTCTTCTCCTTGAACTGGTCACTCTCAAGGCTTGCTGCACCGTCATACTGTGTATTTCTTTTGCTGCCTTTTCTTTTCTTTTCTCTTATCTTCTTTTCTTTCCTTTTCTTAGCTGCTTCTCATTTATTTTTCACTTCGCATATGGTTATGCGATGTTAGACAGGCTTGCATGTGGCTTGGGTAGTAAAGAGTGGGACTCTCTCAAGTTCCTTTTTGGTGTTTTGCTATAAAAGAAACCAACTGCTTCTGCTTGTTGCAGCGGCCTAATCTACAAGAGGTGGGGTGAGGAGAGGGAAGGGGATGGAGGGGGTGGGGGTAGGGGGAGCTCAAAGAGCCTAGTGTCTCTGGAAGTCTGGTCGTGGCCACTCAGGATGGGGGCCCAGCGTTGACTTCGCCAGGCTTGCTGTTGACATCACTGTGAGCTTACTTTGTTCTTCTGTTTCTAGTTCCTAAAGTTTTAAAGTTAGGCTGTTGATTTGAGATGTTTCTTGTTTTTTATTATAAACACTTATAATTATAAATTTCCCTGTTCGCACCACTTTCACTGTTTCCCATAAGTTTTGGTATATTTTGTTTTTATTTTGTTATTTAAGTGTTTTCTAATTTCCTTTGTTATTTATTCTTTGATTTCTTGGTTATTCAAAAGTTTATTGTTTAATTTCCATGTTTTTTTAATTTTCCAGTTTCCTATAGTGATCAGAGAAGATAACTTGTATGATATCTATCTTTTCAAATCTGTAGAGACTAAATTTGTAGCCCAACATAGAGTCTATTCTGGGAAATGTCCATGTGCATTTGAGAAGAATGTGTATATAATTATTGTAGAGCATTCTATATTTGTCTGTTACATCTAGTTAATTGGGTTAAGTCCTCTATTTCCTTATTGCTGATTGGTTGCTCTATCTATTATTATGAGTTAAATATTGAAATCTCTATTATTGTATACTTCTATTTCTCCCTTCAAATCTGTTAGTTTTCCTACATATATTTTGGTGCTCTGTCATTAGGTATATAAATGTTTATAACTGTTATATCTTCTTGCTGTACTGCACCTTTTGTTAATATATAATGTCTCTTAGCATTTATCAATCTTATAATGTCTTCATTTATTCCTCATTTTTTAAGGAAAGTTTGTCAGATATAGGATTCTTGCCTTTTTTATTTTGTAGCACTGTAAGTATTTTGGCCCACTACCATTTGACATCCAAAGTTTCTGATAATAAATCTGCTAATAATCTTATTAAAATTAAGATCCTTTGCATGTGACTATTTGCTTCTCTCTTGCTGCTCTCAAGATTTTCTCTTGATCTTTGACTTTTGAAAGTTTGATTATAATGTGCCTCAGTGTGGAGTTGATCTTACTTGAAGTTCATTTTACTTGAAGTTTGTTAAGCTTCTTGAATGTTTATATTATATTTATATCCTTCAACAAATTTGGCAAGTTGGGAGCCATTATTTCTCCAAACATTCTCTCTGTCATTTCCTCTCTCGTTTCTCTTTCTGGGAATCCCACAATGCTTATGTTGGTCCACTCAGGGATATCCCACAGGTTCTTTAGCTTCTGTTCACTTTAATTCACTCTTTTTTCTTTCTGCTCCTCAAACTGAATAATTCCCATTGTCCTATCTCTAAGTTCACTGATTCTTTCTTCTGCCTGCTCAAATCTGTCTTTGAATCTCTCTAATAATTTTTTAATGTCAAATATTAGTTTTCCGGCCCAAAATTTCTTTTTTGTTTCTTTCTAGGTTTTTCTGTCTCTTTATTCAGATTTCCATATTGTTCATACATCATTTTCTTGACTTTCTCCACATCTTCCTTTGGTTCTTTGAACATCACAAAAACAATTGTTTTAAAGTTGTTGTCCAGTATATCTGCCATCAGGTCTTTTTCAGTGAAATTTCATTTGATTTATTTTTTTCCTTTCATTTCTTTGTATGTTTGTATGTCCTGTGATTTTGTTGTTGTTAGTGAACACTGGACATTTGACTCTAATAATGTGGTAAATATGGAAATCAAATTCTCCCTTTCCCCAGGGTTTACAGGGTTTTATTACTTTATTGAGGTTGTTTTGTTTGTTTTGTTTGTTTTGTTTGTTTTTTGTTTTTTGTTTTTTATTACTCTAGGCTGCCTCTGTGCTGAGGATCACCTGAGTTGTAAACATAAGGTCTTCTCAGGTATTTGCTGAGCCTTTAAGTAGTCTACTTCTAATTCACCCCATATGTGAAGTTGTTATTGAATGTCCTAGTTTTTAATGTCAGCCTCCCAAAAGGGGGAAAATAACAAAAATACAGGGACAAGAAAGAGCATGATGGCCCTGGAAGTCACTTCAGCCAGAGGAGAAGGATATTGCAATCAATAGGGAAGATACAAAAACAATGGCCACCTAATCCATTGTCTGCACTTCTGTGATCAGAAGCAGCAATCATAGATCAGAGCACAGCTCCCCAGTGTTTGGAAAACAGTCCATTTTGCCCACCCTGATTCCTGCCAGCTGTATGCAAGCTGCTCCTGGAACACATGCACAGTTGCCTGTCAGGTGGGCAGGGGTGGGGAGCTAACTGCTAGGAGCCAAAATTGATCAAAATTAACCCTCCAAGTCTTCAACAGACTCCAGAGTTCTAAACAGTTACTCCATATCAGGAAGATTTTTCATGGCCCTGCAATGTTTTCTAGGTGGGGAGATAGATTTCCTGGGCTTCCTCCCCAACCATCTTCCCAGAATCCTCTCTGTACTCGTTGTTTTTTATTACGAATAGAATTTGAGGCAGACAAAGCTCAATTGCCCTCTTTTGCAAATAAAGAACTAAATGCCAAAGAGCTGAGGTGATTTTTCATAACACCACACCCTTCAGAAAGGCCATCCTGACTTCTCCCTGGAGCATTGCACTGTCTCTCAACTTGGCACCCCAAAGTTTGCAGTGGCCGGGGGTTGGGGGGGGGGGGCACGAGGACATGCACACACTCAGACAGGCGGAGGCTGGGCTGTGAGGGCAGCTCCAGGAGGATGAGGTGACGTGAACTGGGTCCCAGCCCAGGTGAGAAGAAGGCGGGGGGGGGGGGGGGGGGGTTTTGACCAGCCCCCAGGCACCCACGGCACCACCCTCAGGGAGCAAAAAGGTACATTAGTCCCCTGGCCATTGTCCAAGTGTCAGCACAGCCCCGCAGACACTTACTGAGTTGCCTCCTGTGCCAGGCTGGTATCCAAGTGGAAAGACAGGGGCTCCCCTTGCCTGGCTGCTGGCATCTTGTGGGGAGAGCATTGTCAGGCGCCTGCAGAGGCTGTCAGCACCCTGGGACATGGAGGAAGTGAGGATTGGCCTCGGAGATGTAGGTGTGGATGAATGCACAGCCGCTCGCTGGTCACATGATCTAGAAATCATGCAATCTCTCCACTCCCCCGTTTCCTCATCCTACAGATGGGATATCCATCAGGGCCCCGCTGGTTGCTGTAGAAATTAAAGTTGGAGATGACAGTTAAGAAGGCACTTGGTCAGCTCCCCGGTGCTCTCCGGGCCTGGTTATTACTGACACAGGCTGGGTGGCTGAGCTGCCACAGTGACCCTCTGGATGGCCGGCCCTGTCACAGGGTACCCATGACCCAGGTGACAGAAGAAGGCAAACCTTCCCACACCGTCTGACAACACAGCCCAGCTGCGCTACTGTTGGCCCTTGAGCTGCTCTGCCTCTGAGTCTCAGTTCTTCTTTATGTCCAAAGAGTTGGGCCACATTTAAATCCTCAGGAGTTTTGTGAGTCCAGTGACTGCAGGGGTGGCTTGAAATCAGCCGCGGTGGTAGTATTTGCACCACAGAAATCAGCAAACACTGTACGTCAGGGTACCACTGCTGGAGGCGGCATCCCAGAAACTCTTTCCAGGCTGGCCAGGGGAGCAGCAGCTGCCCAACCCAATTGCCCAGCTCGGAGCATCCTCCTGCTCCCCCAGACTCACCCCCATATAAAGATGGATATGCATCTGGCCCGAAGTAGATTCCAGCTAAGCAGTCTGGTTCCAAAGCCCATGACACTGGCCACCAGCTGTGTGGTCTTCCACAAAGACTTTTAATGCTCACAACACTTTTTGTAAAAGGCACTAAAACAAATATTGTGGATATCAAATGTTTAAACAAAATGTCTTTTCCCCATCCATGGCTTCAACATGTCTGGAGACTTTTCTTCCTTGCCTTGGGATTGAAGAGCTCAGGCACCCGTAGGCCCTAACTCAGGGTATAGAACAGGCACTCCCATACCCAGCACAAGGAACCCCAAGCCTGGACCCTACCTGCCCTGCTACCTCCCTCACCAGCATCTTCCATCCTTGCCTGAGGCCTCTGCTTTCAGGATCCAAACGTGGGCTGTGACTTCCCTCTAGTGGCCATGATGATAACTGCAACTGACACATCAGTACCCGCCAGGTCAGGTACAGAGCCTCACCAGGTCAAGCAGGAAACTGCCCCTGCTGAGCACATCTACTGCGTGCGACAGCACCAGACTCCTGAGCTCTGAGAGAGAGACCTTAGTTACCCAGGTACGGGAGCTGGAAGGCCTGGATGATGTGGCCCGTGTTAATGTAAAAACACACTGAAACCTGTAAAGAATTTTGTGAGTTTGAGACAAACTCTCCACATATGTCAGGAAGCAGAACATGAAGGGACTGAGATAATGCTGCAGGAATGGAGGGCTACATCTGTATTTACTGGCATACATTGCAGTCAGAGGAAGGGACGTAGGTGGGTTACATGAAATCCATTGGTGATGGACTACAGAGGCAGGAGAAAGCAAAGAGGAGGGCGGGGGAACCCCTGGGATTGGATAAAAAGAAAAATGATAGACACATACTAAGGTGGGTGCGGGAATAATTAACATGATAATGAATTTGTGGTGTCTGTCCTGGCGCCCAGCACATTAGGGGCTCCAGAAAAAGGGAAGTTACAAGTTACCCAGACATTTCAAGGGTGTGTTTTCACAGATGCAAAAAGACAGGCCAGTTCAAGTAAAGGTTGACCTTGTCAGTGAAGATACCGGCCTGGAAGGTGGCTGCTCACAATCACTGCTTTTAGTTAAGGTTTAATTTCAGACCATCCTTTGTGGTGACTTTAGGACTGAATCTGCAATGCCCACCCCACCCCCCCGAGCTGTCAGGTCAGCATGTGGCCCCTTCCATCCACACCCCAAAACCTAAACCATGCCAAGCTTCCACTCACCTGCTTCACCTCTGCCTCCCATCCCTCCCAGCTGACGGCACATTCAAAGTCTGGAGGAAGGCTCCCCTGGCAGGCAGCATTCTGACCCTGGGACAACCTCTGGGCTCTGTGTGAGTGGCCACAGCACCCCCCAAACATGGCCTGTGTCCCCTGAAATGCTGCAACCCATTCCTGTCCTGGGGCAGCCACAACTGCCCACTGAACCTCTGCCCATCTGATAGCTCACCCTTCAGGAAACCTCTGTGCCCTCCCTCCTCCCCACCCCCTCCTTCTTCCCTTTCCCACCTCCTCCCTCAGCTGACAGTCTCCCTACCCTGGGCTCCTGCAGCAAATCCCATGCGACCCTGCAGCCCGGGCTGCTCAGAACCAGCCTTTCCTCCTCCCAGCTGCCCACGGCAGGGTGGAGTACGGTGTGGCTGTCACCCAGGCCGGTGGGGACGAACTGGCTCCCAGGTGGCAGCAGGCTCCTCTCTGACCTTCTCTTGGCCCTGATTTCAGAGGGAAGACAGTGCCTCAGAGCTGCCCTTAGGTCTGAGGCAGGTGGGTGGAAACCCAGAGCCTGCGAGCCCTGGCCCAGCCCGTCAAGGCAGCAGGGACCTCCCCACTCAGAATCAGGCTGCCGCCCAGGATGTGGACCTCTCTGGCTGGCCAGAGGGCACCCCAGAGGCACACCCAGCCCGCCTCCAGTTCACCCCCAGGCCTAAGTGCAGTGCAGCCTGAGGGCCTTCAGGGCAATTCCAGTGACTATTGCATTCCCAGAGAGGACTAGCTAGCGGGGCCAGCCTGAGGGACACAGCACCCTGGGGAAAGACAAATCACAGCCCAGCAGCAGGCCGAGTGCTGACATTCACCAGCATCTCATTCACCTCGCCAGCCACTGGGACTCCCCATTTCGGCCACAGGTTGGCCCCAGGTGCCCTTCTGGCTCCCAGAAGCTCGGGGGGGTAAGGGGTGGAGCACACTCAGCCACCCAGCAGGCCGGGGGTCCCATTCCAGCCCACCTGGTGAGCTCCACAGCTCCCACTGCCGTCCAGTGGAGAAGTCGAAGGCCCAGAGGCCCCCGGACCTGCCTCTGCCTGAGGAAGATGTCCAGTCCAGGCACCGGGCCAAAGGGACTGGACAGCCCTGCTGGAGTTCCGGCCTGAACGGGAGTGAGCCCTGTACCCACTCACACATGCTCACTCCCTCCACAGCTCACACCATGCACAGCTCACACCATGCACAGCTCACATGCTGCACAGCTCACACATCTACAGCTCACACCTTCACACAGCTCACTTCCCCCACAGCTCACACATCCTCAGCTCACACCATGCACAGCTCACACCCTGCACAGCTCACAACCTGCACAGCTCACACCTTCACACAGCTCACTCCCCACTAGCTCACACATCCACAGCTCACTCCCTCCACAGCTCACACCCTGCACAGCTCACACCCTCCACAGCTCACACATTCACAGCTCACACCCTCCACAGCTCACACATCCACAGCTCACACCCTCAACAGCTCACACCCTGCACAGCTCACACATCCACAGCTCACACATCCACAGCTCACACCCTCCACAGCTTACACCTGCACAGCTCACACCCTCCACAACTCACACCCTGCACAGCTCACACCCTCCACAGCTCACACCCTCCACAGCTCACACCCTGCACAGCTCAAACATCTACAGCTCACACATTCACAGTTCACATCCTCCACAGCTCACACATCCACAGCTCACACGCTCCACAGCTCACACATCCACAGCTCACACCCTCCACAGCTCACACCCTGCACAGCTCACACTCTCCACAGCTCACTCCCTCCATAGCTCACACCCTCCACAGTTCACACCCTGTACAGCTCACACCCTCCACAGCTCACACATTCACAGCTCACACCCTCCACAACTCACACCCTGCACAGCTCACACCCTGCACAGATCACACCCTGCCCAGCTCAAACATCTACAGCTCACACATTCACAGTTCACACCCTCCACACCTCACACATTCCCAGCTCACACATTCACAGCTCACACATTCACAGATCACACCCTGCACAGATTACACCCTGCACAGCTCACACATCCACAGTTCACACCCTCCACAGCTCACACCCTGCACAGCTCACACCCTCCACAGCTCACACATTCACAGCTCACACCCTCCACAACTCACACCCTGCACAGCTCACATCCTTTACAACTCACACCCTGCACAGATCACACCCTGCACAGCTCAAACATCTACAGCTCACACATTCACAGTTCACACCCCCCACAGCTCACACATTCCCAGCTCACACATTCACAGCTCACACATTCACAGCTCACACATTCACAGATCACACCCTGCACAGATTACACCCTGCACAGCTCACACATCCACAGCTCACACCTTCACACAGCTCACTCCCCTCACAGCTCACACATCCACAGCTCACACTCTCCACAGCTCACACCCTCCAAAGCTCACACCCTGCACAGCTCACAGTCTCCACAGCTCACACCCTGCACAGATCACACATCCACAGCTCACACCATGCACAGATCACACCCTGCACAACTCACACATCTACAGCTCACAACTTCACACAGCTCACACATCCACAGCTCACACATCCACAGCTCACACCATACACAGATCACACCCTGCACAACTCACACATCTACAGCTCACACCATGCACAGCTCACACTCTCCACAGCTTACACATCTACAGCTCACACCTTCACACAGCTCACACATCCACAGCTCACACCCTCCACAGCTCACACCCTCCAAAGCTCACACCCTGCACAGCTCACACCCTCCACAGCTCACACCCTGCACAGCTCACACCGTCCAAAGCTCACACATCCACAGCTCACTCCCTCCACAGCTCACACATCTACAGCTCACACCTTCACACAGCTCACTCCCCCCATAGCTCACACATCCACAGCTCACACCATGCACAGATCACACATCCACTGCTCACACCATGCACAGATCACACCCTACACAGCTCACACCCTCCACAGCTCACACATCCACAACTCACTCCCTCCACAGCTCACACATCTACAGCTCACATCCTGAACAGCTCACACCCTCCACAGCTCACAGTCTGCACAGCTCACTCCCTTCACAGCTCACATATCCACAGCTCACACTCTCCATAGCTCACACTCTCCACAGCTCACACCATCCACAGCTCACACTCTCCACAGCTCACACCCTCCACAGCTCCCACATCCACAGCTTACACCTTCACACAGCTCACACCCTCCACAGCTCACACTCTCCACAGCTCACACCCTGCACAGCTAACATCCTGCAAAACTCACACCCTGCACAGCTCACACTCTCCACAGCTCACACCATCCACAGCTCACACCATCCACAGCTCACCCATCCACAGCTCACACCCTGCATAGCTCACACCCTACACAGCTCAAACATCCACAGATCACACCTTCACACACTCCACAGCTCACACTCTGTACAGCTCATACCTCCACAGCTCAGACCTCCACAGCTCACACCCTGCACAGCTCACACCCTGCACAGCTCACACATCCACAGATCACACCCTCACACAGCTCACTTATCCAAAGCTCACACCCAGCCTCACCAGTTCACACCATCACAGAGCTCACACAGCTCACACCCTGCACAGCTCACAGGCACACATCACACCAGGGGTCGGGTGCAAAGCTGGCCTGGCATGACTCAGAGTGGGCATGGTGCCTGGGTCCGACAGGATGGTGTGCAGCGTGAGTAATGGTGGGCACAGATGCACCGAATCCTGATAAGGGAGAATAATAACTTGTCAAAGATATATATGATATGTGTTTGCCTTCCCCATGGAATAGCTACAGGGCTAATTCATCAAGCTGGCAGGCCGGCTGGAGACCCAGGGAGGGGATCGGGAAGAAGCACAGGATAGGGCAGCCCCCGAAGCACGCGGGCGGGCTGCGCAGGCTGCACTCACTCCCGGGGCCCCAGAAGCACGGACTCTGCAGGGTCCCTGGGGCTCCCCCAGTGCCTAACATTAGTGGTGCATTATGGGTCTGTAATCCAGAGACGCCCCACTTGCTGGGGAAGCAGCTCCTGCCCATTCTCTCCTGCACCCCTTTTCTCCCCACTCTTCCTGCCGTGTCTGTGCACAGCTTCTGGTGGGAGAAGGTGAAAGATGATCAGAAAGTTCTCCCATTTTAGAGGAGATGACAGAACAACGGAGCAAAACCGAGGGCGGTGTGAATGGGCCCAGGGACCCCGGCAGGGGTGTGGCTGGGGACCATCCAGAAGCCACGTCCACGTGGGCCATGGACGCATCCCCCGATGGACAAGGAGCCCTGATGAACAGGGCCCAGGCGCAGGTGAGAGCGCTGATGCTCGGCTGAATTCGGCCTGAGTGTCCCCTCCGCCCCGGCCTGCGGACCCCTCCCAGCAGACGGGGCGGCCCCTCGTCCACAGGTGTGACTGCTCCCTGGTCCCCACACCCTCGCTCTCCTGACCTGCATGTGGACAGCTGTCCTGTTCCTTCGAAGTCCGCCCGTGAGGTTAGAACGTCCCGCAAAGGACTCAGCAGAAGGCACGGGAGGGTGGACACGGGCAGGTGGGCGCACGGGCGGGTGGGCACACGGGCAGGTGGGCGCACGGGCGGGTGGACACGGGCAGGTGGGCGCACGGACGGGTGGACACGGGCAGGTGGGCGCACGGACGGGTGGACACGGGCAGGTGGGTGCACGGGCGGGTGGACACGGGCAGGTGGGCGCACGAACGGGTGGACACGGGCAGGTGGGCGCACGGATGGGTGGACACGGGCAGGTGGGCGCACGGGCGGGTGGGCGCACAGGCAGGTGGGTGCACAGGCAGGTGGACACGGGCAGGTGGGCGCACAGACAGGTGGGTGCACAGGCAGGTGGACACGGGCAGGTGGGAGCACGAACGGGTGGACACGGGCAGGTGGGCGCATGGACGGGTGGACACGGGCAGGTGGGCGCACGGGCAGGTGGGCGCACAGGCAGGTGGGCGCACAGGCGGGTAGACACAGGCAGGTGGGCGCACAGGCAGGTGGGCGCACAGGCGGGTGGACACAGGCAGGTGGGCGCACAGGCAGGTGGGCGCACAGGCGGGTGGACATGGGCAGGTGGGCGCACAGGCGGGTGGACATGGGCAGGTGGGCGCACGGGCGGGTGGGCACACAGGCAGGTGGGCGCACGGGCATGTGGGTGCACAGAAGGCGCGGACAGGAGCTGCAGGTACCGGTGCTAACTATTGGGCCCCGGAGCCCACGGAGGACACTCTCAGAGACTGTCCAGCTCTGCGGGCTGTGGCCGGAGCAGTGTCCATCTCCTGGGGGTGCCCAGTGCCCATCTCCTGGGGGTGCTTGGTACACCTTGTGGAGGGAGGAATCAAGGGGCGGAATGTCTGTCCCACTGGGCTCAAAGCACACTCTCCTCTTCCCCGGAGGCCCCTCGCTCCTCCCAGCTGCACACCTCCCGGCCTGCTGCTCCCTGCTGGCCTCCTGCCTTACCCACACCTCACCGAGCACCCCTGCAGACTCCTCCCTCCCCCTGCAGGGACTGTGCGAACCGTACCTCCAGCTGCTCTGTGCTGAGCCGTCACCCACTTAGTAAGTGCCAGGCAGTGCTAAGCCCCCTCATTTAATCTCCATGTGCTGGACACACGTACTCACACTGCACCCATCTTGGAGATGAACAAACAGCTGTGAACACAAGAACTAGGACTCAGATGCCTGAGTGTTTCCAAAACTCACACTCCCTGCCACTGAGAGAAGTGATGGCGATACCACGAGTCTCCCCAAGGTCTCACCAATCACCAAATCAAGAATGTCAATGACATTGAATTTGACCCTGGCCATTCAGTCAATACTGATGATGCCACGATTAGCTCAGTGGATACAGGAGTGACAGGCACCAGGCTCTGGCCCCAGAGTCGGCTGGTCCTTGGGGTGAGCACCACCTTCCTGGGTCATGTGGCCCCTGACTGGGGTCCTTCCATCTCCAGCACGAATGCTGAGCATCAGACACTGTGGGGAAGCCTCTCACTGGCCTTCCCACCTCCGTCCCCCCAGGCACCGTCCCCCCAGGCATTGTCTCCCCTCACCGCCCTGCTCCACCATGCTCGCAGCCTCCACCGCCCCCCCAGCCACCATCTCCTGCTGACCCGCCCCGCCCCACCCCGCCATGCCCGCAGAGTGTCTGCCTGAGCCCTGCCCTCCAAGCTCAGGTGCAGGGGACCTGCTCCCCAGGGCTCTCAGGGCGCCCCGCTCCCCACCACCACCACGCCTGGGGGAGAGGGTCCTGGAGCCTGGCGCTCCTCAGCACACCGCCCTGCGGGGAGCGTCTCCTCTGAAAGGTGAGGGGCTGCCATGCCTGCCCGTCATGCGCACTGCCCTCCAGCCGCGTGCTCCCCCCCCCCGGCCCTCACCCTCTCACCTCAGTGGGCCTTCCTCGGTCACTCCCTCCTCCCCTGTCCCAGCCACCCGGAATCTGGCCCATCTCCTAAGGCCCAGTCCATAACTGCTCCCCCCCCCCCCCCCCCCAGCCCTGTGAGGCCTCTGACCCAGCCTACCTTCCGGGCGCCTCTCTGCCCTGTCTCTGCTGCAGGACCATCTGATGTGGCGTTTGCCTGGCGCAATGCCTGGCACACAGAAAGCCTGAAACTGATTCTTAACGGAGCCAATAAACCAGTGCACTCACCACTTTACAGACAGACAGCCGCAGCCAGAGGAGGGGGTCTGTGACCTGAAGGCCACAGGCCGGTCAGTACTGGAGGCAGCTCCGAACCCACAAAAACGTGCCCCCCACCCTGTCCTCTTTCCCCGACCCCACTCTTCTCACCACCCGTCTCAGCCAGGCACTAGCTCAGGTTTGGGCGGGGGGGGGGGGCGGGGGGGAGCTTTGTGACTGCCGGGGTGTCTCACACGGAGTAGACACATGTGTGTGCGGGGGAAAGGGTCGCATCACCTGAATGTCTGCCACGGGGTTAGGATTCACCGTGTCATTGGAGCCTTAGGGCCCCACGGCGACCTCCCACCACCTGGAGGTGGCCCCGCCCTGACCCCGCCGTCACCATCCCTGGCTCTGCTCGTGGTCAGCATGTCCGTGCTTCCCCTCGCCCCCACCGCCTGGCTGGCCGGTGTGCTGTGGGCTCCCTGCTGGTGTTTCTGAGCGAGGCGGGTCTGCAGTCTCCCCCAGCTCACCCTGAGGGCGCAGGTTCCCGGTGCAGTGAGCTGGAGCAGACGGCTCTTGTACCAGAAGGCGCATGCCGAGTCCAGGCCAGAAGGCGCATGCCGAGTCCTCCAGCACACGCACCACGCCTAAAAGCCCCAGTGAATGGTGCCCCGAGGACAGCACCGGGCATGGGGCAGACGCCTCGAGTTGCTTTCCGGAAAGGATGCTTTCCGTGTGAAGAAGCCAGGCACTGCTCTGACCCCATGTCTGGGCCCTGCCCTCGTGTGCAGAGGCAGAGCAGAGGCCGGGAGCCTGTGAGGAGAGCAGTGTGGGGGCCTCGGATGCCCCTTTTCCCCCTGGCCAGCCTCACCACGGGGCTGTGGCCCACAGCAGCCCTCGCCCAGGGACCAGTGGCAGACAGAAACAGACCTACTTTGGTTTCCATGGCAACTCAGGCCTCCGAAGGCCAACCGAGTGAGCTGCAGCCAGAAGGCAGCTGGTCTGAAGGGTGCGATCTTTGTGGACCAGCACACAGGCGTCCTCAAACTTTTTAAAGTGGGGGCCAGATCATGGTCCCTCAGAGAGCTGGAGGGCCGGACTATATGAACTACTAATTCCTACTGTAACACCTCAGCTGCGCTCACTGCCCAAAAAACCTGGCGGGCCGGGTCAGACTCCTCTGCGGGCCGCATGTGGCCCGCGGGCCGTAGTTTGAAGACCCCTGACAGGCAGAACCGCCAGGGGCTGGAGGCAGCAACCCTGCCAGGAGCGGTCGAGCAAGGTATGCAGGGCCTGTCTGCCAGGCTTGCACATGTGCAGATGCACATCCCTGACACCCATGCATACCCCTGCACACCCATGGACACCCCTGACACCCATGCACACCATGCACACCCCTGTACACCCATGGACACCCCTGACACCCATGCACACCATGCACACCCCTGACACCCATGCACACACCTGACACCCATGCACACTATGCACACCCATGCACACCATGCACACCCGACACCCCTGACACCCATGCACACCATGCACACCATGTACACCCTGTACACCCCTGAACACCCCTGCACCATACTCTCCGGGACCCATCCAGGCAGAGGCACACGCTGGGAAGCACACATCCACACTCCACTATGAACACAGACCCGTGTTCACACTCAAACACCTGTTCACACCAAATACATCCGTTTTGCACCTTGCCCCCGCTTCCCACTCACAATTACAGACTCCTACATTCGGGGGCACATATGCATAGTATATAAGATGTACCCTAGAAGGTCCCCATTCACCCCAATGCCCATGTCCTCTGTACACACCCACATGTGCAGCCTGCACACGCACCCACCCAGGGAGAGCACACTACATTCACCTGGGACCCCGCAGACCCAAGAGGCCAGGGAGAACGCGAGCCCATCCTCACCGGTGCACTGTCAGGGTCGCTCGGACACCACAGAGAGGAGCAGCCGGCGGCTAAAGCTCAGAGGCGAGGATCCCGCTGTCTGAACCCGCTCAGGAATTAGCTGCGGCTCCGTCCGGCACTGGGCTGCGTCCCAGCACCCAGGAACCGCTGGCTCATGGGTGTGTCTGACGCCCACCACGGAGCAGCCTTTCGTCTGTTTATTCACTCATTCTTGTCTGTGTCCTGCATAAATGAGAACAGAACCCACAAGCCTGTGTCGCTCAGACTTGAAATACGCATGTTGATGGCAGACTCACAGGTTCACTGGCCTCTGTAAGACGCCACTGGGTGGCCCATCCACAGCGAGGCTGGCCTGCCCGGCGTGCCCAAGTCAGGAAGGAGGGAGGGCCACATGCCCAGAGCGGGACTGTCTCCTGACCTGGCGGGATGCCTGCCCCCACGGGCTCCAGCCGCCTGGCGCAGAGCCGAGGTCACAGGGCGCGGGGGAGGAGTACGGGGTGGCTCCGTGAGAATCTCTAGAAATGCGCTGAAGACCCAGGCATTGTCTCAGCGTGGTCCTCACAGCAGCGTACCTCGCGTGCAGGAATGGAAAGGGGCAGGTCCTGTGTGCGCCCTCCTGTGACAATAACGGCCGGTGCTTCCCGCTCAAGGTCAGCCGACACGAAGCTGCTGTGACCAGAACTCTCGGCTGACGACAGAGATAAGGTGCTGAGATGAACCTTCTCGCTCCACAGGACACACTCGATAAGCACGTCTCCGAGCCACAGCAGCTGAGTGGCCTGCACAGAGCAATGCTCATCTCACCGGGAGCCCCGCGCTCTGCCCCTCCCTCAGCCTCAGGGGTGGGGGGTCGGACAATATAAGACTCAGACCCAGCCTTGAGGCCACCACCCAGTGAGGGGCGCTGGGGAGCAGCGTGAACTGATCACACCGCCTGTTATCACCGAGGCCGCCGAGGGCATGGGCCCACAGACCCGAACCTCACTGGGATCGGAGCCCAGCACACATCGGTAGAATTGAGCCATGAAATGCCCATGAAGAACGCCTTTTTAAAGACAGATGCTTTGTGCCCAGCGAACTACCCTTTGCCAACCATCGGGAGCTGACCTCCTGCATGGCTTTGTCTCCGCTGCTTGGAAGAGCCTGCAGGAAGCGGAGTCTCCATGCGCCCACGTCATCGCCATGTGCTCCTCCAACGCTATAGCTTGCACCCGCACCCAACCTGCTCGCCGTCCCCTCTGCCCAGCTCGGTGATCAGAACGCCCTTGCTCCTCTTCAGAGGGAACCTGGCAGTCACCTCAGGGACCCAGTCATCCCTGTCGGGGCCACACAGCAGATCCAATCTCATCTCACAGTCCAGGGTGCATAGGGGCAGCCTTCTCTCTCCCTGACTCAGCAGCCCAGGTCCCTTCCACCATTCCTCACACTGTGAGCTCCTTCCCCAGCCTCCAGACACGCCCCCGTCCATCTGTCCTTCAGCGCTGTCCGCCTGTCCTTCAGCGCTGCCCACCTGTCCTTCAGCGCTGCCCACCTGTCCTTCAGCGCTGTCCGCCTGTCCTTCAGCCCTGCCCGCCTGTCCTTCAGCGCTGTCCGCCTGTCCTTCAGCACTGCCCGCCTGTCCTTCAGCGCTGTCTGCCTGTCCTTCAGCGCTGCCCGCCTGTCCTTCAGCCCTGTCCGCCTGTCCTTCAGCGCTGTCCGCCTGTCCTTCAGCCTTGTCCGCCTGTCCTTATGCCCTGTCCGCCTGTCCTTCAGCCCTGTCCGCCTGTCCTTCAGCGCTGCACGCCTGTCCTTCAGCCCTGTCCGCCTGTCCTTATGCCCTGTCCGCCTGTCCTTCAGCCCTGCCCGCCTGTCCTTCAGCCCTGTCTGCCTGTCTTTCAGCCCTGCCCTGCCTTCCTTCAGCCCTGCCCTCCTGTCCTTCAGCCCTGTCCGCCTGTCCTTTAGCCCTGCCCTCCTGTCCTTCAGCCCTGTCCGCCTGTCCTTCAGCCCTGTCCGCCTGTCCTTTAGCCCTGTCCGCCTGTCCTTTAGCCCTGTCCTCCTATCCGTCAGCGCTCGGCAGAAGGTGCGTCCTCGCCCTGTGCCAGCACTGCTGTGTCCCCTCGCTTTGGACAAGAGCTCTGCTCCTGCAGCCCCAGAGGGGACATCATGCTTAGCAGGTCCGCAGGACGGGAGCACTGGACTTGAGCTCCAAATTCTGGCTCTGCACCCATTTTTCACTTCTGGTGTGACCCAGGCAGCTCTAAAGTGGGGACGCGACGGGGTCCACCTGCTGGCTGCTATGAAGATCAGCAGACCTGGCGCTGCAGCCTGGTGTTCCATCACTCCCCCTCCCCCTCTCTTTCCCGCCCCCTCCAGACTCACAGACGACAGAAGTGAGGCCCTGCCCCACCTCGAGGTGCGGGGCCCTCGCCAGGGGTCCAGGGCTCCGGCCCCCACCCATCCGGGAGTCACTCTCTAAAATGATTTGTCAAGTGACAAGCAAAAATATATGACCAATTTGAGAGTGTGACTTGCCTGCAACGTTTTAATCCTCAGGCTGTTGTTGAATAGATTAAAGTGTCTGCTTTGATCCATGCATTTAGATGGAAACATAAATATAGCCATCACTTACTCTCCCGGCGCCAGGAGGGCATCAGCACATCACGGCTCCCGCCCCGCCAGGGCGATGCATGAGGCTGACTGCTCAGCCCTGCAAATCCCTCTGACTTCCCTGCACAGGCTGTGCCCCTCGCCCAGCGCCCAGCACCCACTTCCATCGCTGCCTCCCAATCCGGGAGGGTCCTCGGGAGAGGGGAGAGCAGGCCACCGGTGCCTGGGTCTTCCCCGCTCCCCGAGCCCTGGGAGAACAGGCCCGGAGAAGCAGGTTTTGAAGAGGATTCGGTAGTAGATCTTCTGTCAGCAGGCACACTGGGGTGCAGCCGTTTCTCAAGCTCGCTGCTTATCCAGAAACACATCTGTTTTTACCTATATCTCTAGCGATTTCCTCTCCCTCCGGGCGGGAGACTGCAGAGCAAGCCAGGCGAGGTGGGCAGACCTAGGGATGCGGGGGCCCTGAGCTGCCCTGCCCTCCTCTGAGAATGGCCCGTCCTTCCCAGTCTCTGTCACCACCCTGACCCTTGTGCCCCCTCTGCCCCCCAAAGCCCAGGAGTGCTGTCCACGTGTCACCACGGTTCTGTCCGTGACGCCCAGTCCTGAGGAGCCGGGGGGCTGAGCTGAGGACACCCGTATTCGCCGGCCTGCACAGCGCACAGGCGTGCACTTGGCAAGAGCCAACAGCAAGCGGCCACAACACTGGGCTGCGTGAACCCTGGGCCTGGGCACCAGGACCTGGAACATTGAGCGGCCCCTGAGCAGCACCCCACCCCCACCCCCACCCACCCCCCACCCCGCAACTGACATGGGGGGGGGGGGGGTGCCGAGGCGGCGGCAGGCGATTGGGCCTCAAACAATGGCCCCAGGGGGTGGGAAGGAGAGGCAGCCAGGATCCCAGGGCCTAAGGTGTGGTGTGGAGGCCAGGCTGGACCGAGGCCCTTTGGGAGGTGAGAAGCCCTGTGCCCCCTTCCCAACCCCCTTGAATGAATGAACTCCTTTCACCCAGGAGGTTCTGTGCTGCGGAGACCTGGGCCCCAGGATCATCAGGGGAGAGAAGACAGTCCGAGAGCAGGCAGACCTGATGCCCTGCCTGGCCCTGTCTCTGCCCCTCCCCACAGGCCAGACTTCCACCTCAAAGCCTTCCGTCCTAAGGGGCCCACCGCTCCATGCCCGCCCCTCCCCCAGTACTGAGGCGCTGGCTGGGGATTTCCAGCCCAGAAGCACTGGGCCAGCACTAAGCTTCCTCTACTCTCAATGTTTGTCTCTCCCCCCACCCCCACCCGGGAGCTTCCAATCCCATTCTCAACCTCACCAGCCCCGCCACTTCGAGGACTTGTTCCTAAATTCTATCCCAATCCTGTACCCCAATCCTCCCAGCACTGCCCTCCCGCCCTCCACCCCACCAAGTCTCTCCTCCGTCCCCATCACCCACAACACTCCATCACTGACCTGTGGCCTGTCCCACTCGCTGCCAGCCCTCTGTCTTCCTAGCCCTGCCCACCAGCCCCCCAGCCTCTGGGGGCCCTCCCTGCCCAGCTGCCCAGCTGCGCCTGCTCTTCCTCCCTCTAACTCCTCCTCCTCTCACCCCCTCTTTGGTCACCACAGGGCCCCAGCCCATGACCTTTTGACCCTCTTCCTTGGACACAGAGATCTAATGCCCTCCCAAGCCTTCACTGCTGCTCCCCCATGCCCAGCCCGCGGACCAGCACGACCAAGTCCCGCAGTTCTGAGGAGTGTTCCCAACTGTTCCCACGACAGTTCTGGGCTGGCGGGGACTCTGCTGCCACCCCATGTCCTCCTCCTGGAACATACACCATCCGCCCTCCCTGGCCAGCGCCCCTCCTGCAGAGCCAGAAAGCTAGCATCTTCCTCCTGTTTCTGAGGCTGGACCAAGGTGAGGTCCTTTCTCCTTACCCCTCCTCCCCTCACCACACACACACACACACACACACACACGCACACACACACCCAATTCTCAGGCACCCTCCGGTTTCCTCTGAGATGACATGAGAACTGCCCGCCCGCCCCCCCCCCCCCCCCCCCCCCCCCCGCGCTCACTGTCCACTGCCAGGACTGCTGCAACCTTGAAACAGGGCGCCCTGGGTTACCCGTGGGTCCAACCTCATCACTGAGCCTGGAACGGGAGCGCCCTCCCCCATGGAAGGCAGAGGCGCAGCAGAGGGGAAGGGGTGTGGGGCGCAAGGATGACCCTGCACCTCTGATACCTAGGGCTCAGGGGCAGGAATGGGGGAGCGGCCTGTAGGCAGTAAGGTGGCCCCAGCTTACTGCCATGAGGGGAATGGGCGCCTCAGTCCTACAACCACAGGAACAGGGTTTGGCCAACAACCAGAGTGAGGCTGGAGGTGGATCCCTCCCGGAGCTCCGCCCACCCCCACTTCAGCCCAGCCAGTCAGCACCTCGCCTTCATCTCCCGTAACCCAGAGCGACCAGCTTCATCTCCTGTCCCCCAGAGCAGAACAGCTGGCCCAGCCAACCCGGACTTCTGGCCGGCAGGACCACGAGGACACACAGTGGTGCTATTTTAAGCCACTACTTTTGTGGCCGCGTTACAGCAGCCACGGAAAACTGCCACTGTATCCGCTCAGCAGAGCACTGCTCCTGGCTCCACCCAGGAACCCCAGCTGCACAGTCTGATGCGCCAGATCCTCAGCTGACGTCAGAGGCGTGGCTGCCAAGGTTCCTCTGTTCTCTTCTCCCTCTGAAAGCCCCTCTTAGCACGGCCACGTGACACCTCAGACCGCCCCAGCACGCCCCCTCTGGTCTTCTCCCAGTGCCCCTCCTCTGGAACCTCTCCGGTCCCCTCCGCTCTGTTGATCCAAGCCTGGGTCCCCTCCTAATGAAGCCCCCCAGAGCCACCTCTAGCCCCAGGGGCTCCTCCCCCATGGGGCTCTCAGCACACACTGCCTCGGGCTAGATTCTGTCCCTCCTCTGCACCCCGACACCCTTCCCAGCTGATGCAGGCCACACCTGCCCTTGTCTTCTCCGCCTCGGTGCTGGCACAGTGCTGGGAACAGCAGGAGGAGACAGTCACCGTGAAATGCAAACCCAGCCTCAGACCTACGGAGCCAGAGCCGGGGGTGAGGGTCTGAGGGCCCATCTGGCCAGCACCTCCCTGCCGGGGCAGGAGGGCAGGCAGAGGCCTCAGGCCAGGAGCCTCTGCAGACGGGAGGTGGCTGGGGTGAGAACTATTCCAAAGCACGAGAAGGCTGGGTGGGCTCTTGCCAGGCCAGACGGACCTGCATGGGGCACCGGACCCTCAAGGAGCAGGGGCGTCAGAGCAGAGCCTGAAGGGCCGCCGGGATCGGGGCGGTCAGCGAGGCCTGCTCACCAGCCACCACCCTCCTCCCAGCAGTGTGAGGAGGCCACCTGGTGTCACCACACCCGGACCACCCTGAGGCTCAGGAGAGGCTGAGCGGGGAGGGAGGAGAGGCAGGGAGAGGGAGGGTGAGGAGGGGCGAGGAGCAGGGACCGGACAGGGTGTGAGGAGCAGAGGCAGGGAGAGGGAGGGCGAGGAGGGAAGGGGTGCGGGGGACAGGGCAGGGTGTGAGGAGCAGAGGCAGGGAGAGGGAGGGCGGGGAGGGAAGGGGTGCGGGGGACAGGGCAGGGTGTGAGGAGCAGAGGCAGGGAGAGGGAGGGCGGGGAGGGAAAGGGTGTGGGGGACAGGGCAGGGTGTGAGAAGCAGAGGCAGGGAGTGGGAGTAGAGGTGAGCTTCTCCCTCGCTGGCCTAGCCGCTGGGGATACCACCCCCCGAGAATACCCTGGCTGCCAGGGTTAAGGTGAGGCAAGGGGGTGGCACACACACCCCTGGGCCACCACAGCTAGGAGATCACGAGAGTAATTAATCGACGCTAATGAGAAGTGTGTCTCCCCCAGCCTGCCCCGCGTCCCGTTCTTATTAGCGAGTTTATTACAATAGTAATCATGCGTGCTCCAGGCACAAATTGGGTTTTTTGCTCCACTGCCACCAATTTAGAAAACCATTAGCGGCCAGATAAAGCCCATGGCTCACAGCGGGCCAGGCGGAGGCCCTCCCGGTCCCTGCTCCACCACGCCCACTGCCCCGCCCAAAAACCGGAGGTCTGACCCTGGGAAGGAGCCAAACACTGGTGGGTGGAGGGTGCTAGGCTGGGTGAGGGACCTTGGACTTCACACACGCATGCACACACTCACGTGCACACACGTATTCACACGTGCACACACACATCATTCGGGGAGAAATGACCTCGGTTGCCAAGGTCGAAGGCTGCGCAGGGCTCAGCTGCCTGTGCTTAGGGTCTCAGGGAAGGCGCTTCCCTCCCTCCCAGCACCCACACAGGAAACCAGGGCAGGACTCCCACTGTCCCCCCCACCCCGGGCCACACAGGCTAAGGCCAGTCACTGGCCAGGACGCCGTGCTGACCGGCCCCGCCATGGGACTGACCGGCCCGCCATGGGACTGACCGGCCCCGCCATGGGACTGACCGGCCCGCCATGGGACTGACCGGCCCCGCCATGGGACTGACCGGCCCCGCCATGGGACTGACCGCCCCGCCATGGGACTGACCGGCCCGCCATGGGACTGACCGGCCCCGCCATGGGACTGACCGGCCCGCCATGGGACTGACCGGCCCGCCATGGGACTGACCGGCCCCGCCATGGGACTGACCGGCCCGCCATGGGACTGACCGGCCCGCCATGGGACTGACCGGCCCGCCATGGGACTGACCGGCCCGCCATGGGACTGACCGGCCCGCCATGGGACTGACCGGCCCGCCATGGGACTGACCGGCCCGCCATGGGACTGACCGGCCCGCCATGGGACTGACCGGCCCGCCATGGGACTGACCGGCCCGCCATGGGACTGACCGGCCCGCCATGGGACTGACCGGCCCGCCATGGGACTGACCGGCCCGCCATGGGACTGACCGGCCCGCCATGGGACTGACCGGCCCGCCATGGGACTGACCGGCCCACCATGGGACTGCTCCAGAGGCCCCGGGGCAGGACGGTCCCACTGGAGCAGGGCCAGCAGTGCCCTGAGGAAGGAGGAACACGGTAACCCAAAAAGGGGGTCATGAAGACCAAGAAAGCAGACGCCCACTGCACCTGGGAAAGTAAATAGTATTTAAAACGATGTGTCCTCCACCCGCCCCCAAATTCCTCCCCAAATCCGGGAACTGCTGAGTCAAAGCTCAGCCCGGAGCGGCCGTGTCCTCTCCCGCAGCGAGAGGCTCCTGAGGCCTCGTGTCTCCCTCCGGAGCAGCAGGGCCCGCCCTGCGGCCTCCTCAGCCGCCAGCGGGTCAGAGGTCAGGGCATCGCCCCCAGGCTGCTGGTTGGGCTGCTTTTATGGTTTGTTGTTTAGCTGTTTGAACCTGTTACCTATAGATGTTCCCCCTTCCGCCCCAAATAATCAACGGCCCCAAACAGATCTGACGGGAAGGTCTGCCTCGACTTAGTACTGGCTGTTCGGCTTTGAGCAAACTGGTTCCTCTGTCCGTCTCTCCCTCCGGGAACGCGCCTTCTACACAAGCCCGCATCTTCATAAGCTGTGCACCTTCCACACAGGCCCGCATCTTCATAAGCTGTGCACCTTCCACCAGGCCCGCATCTTCATAAGCTGTGCACCTTCCACACAGGCCCGCATCCTCTGTGAGCGCTGTGGGCACGGGCCCAGCGCTGCGGGCGAGGACAGCTGGCTGTGGAGTCTCCCCCTGGCGCGGGGAGAGGAGACACTTGCCCAACGTGTGCCAGTCAGAAGTGCAGGCATCCCGTCCGCGGGCATGAAGCCTGTGCTCGGGGCGCTTCCCAGGAAGAGGCGCTGCTCCAGCGGAGGGCGGGCAGGTTTGGGGGAGAGGTGCTCTGGCCTGGAAGAGGGAGAAGGTGGGACTGAGTCCAGGGCGCTCCTGAAAGGGAGGGCAGAGGGCAGGAGAGCACCCTGAGAGGGAGGCTCCCTGACTCTGGAGAAGCCACATTGAGGTCCTCCCTCCGGACCATCTGCCCAGAACCCGGAAGCACGGCCACTGCACAGGCCTCCTTGGCCTTCACGGCCAGTCAGAGGCCTCACTGCTGCCTCCCCGCCACTCTCCCCTCACCCCCTCTCCACCCCTCCCCCTGCCCCAGCAGCCCGGGCCTTCCCCTGCAGTCCTGGGCCTCAGCTTCAGAGCCTGCTGCGCCAGGTCCCGGGTCATCGAGGGGTGCCCTGTGTCCCCTCCTGTCACGGAAGCGGAGGTCGGGCAGTGTGCGAGGAAAGGACCTTCCTGAGACTCCCACGGGAGGGTGGGCCACCTTTATTTCCATGCAGTTAGACCGGTGCCCAGGGTCCCGTCTCCCTTTGTCCTGCCGCGGACAGGTCCCGTCTGTGTTGAGCAGGGCTGGAGCGAGGGCCGCTGCCCCAAGTCTCCGCTCCATGCGAAAGCACAGGCCAGCCCAGAGCTGCGAGGGAGCCCGCTGGCTGCGGGGAGAACAGGCGAGCGGGGTCACGGGGCAGGAGAGCCCAGGAAAAGGAGAGCGAGAAGGTTAGCTTCCAAGTCCCGGGGGCTTGCATTAGCTCCATCCTTCTGGCCAGTCCGTGGTCTCCCAGCCAGACTGGCAGGCAGGCCTCCCCTAGGGCATCCCCTTCACAGCCATGCACCATCTCCCCCTCGTAGGCCCCTCCAGTGGCCTGCAGGGACGACCGGGGCTTCCCTGGGAGCGTGGAGCTGCAGCTTCCTGGTGAGGCTGCCCCGAGGACCGTGCTGGCAATGCCTGGCCTCCCTCTGCTTCTTCCTATCATTCATACCAATAACCAGCTAATTCCCATGACAACATGAGGCCCTTGGCCTTCAGGGGCTTCTGTCCCTTCCCAGAACACCCTGAGGCTCCCCCGCCCCCAGCCCCAGGCAGCCCCTGGCCAGGGGCCTTTACAGGGCCTTTCCCCTCGGAGACCAGGATCCCTGAGGCCGCTCAGTGCCATTCGGGCCGGTGGGACATATGCACGTTGTGTGGGAAAAGGGTTCGCATCTAGAGGCCCCTGACACCAGAAAGCTGGAGGTTCGCTGCCTGATGCCCCATTCCCCTTGGACCCAAGGGACCACAGCTCCCGTTTGCCCTACTTTAACCTGGCACAATGCTGCTGCTTCCAAGCCCACTTGGCAAGACTCCTCCTGCTGCCGGGACACCGCCATGAACTGCGGGACACAGGGCTTTGCCACTGAAAGCTCCTGGACATCACGGACCTTTGGCCCCTCCCCGAGCCCAGCCCGGCCCTGCCTCAGCACAGGTCTGGTCCCATCGCTCCGCCCGAGCCTGTGTGTGAGCCGCCAGCAGCCGCCATCTTCCCAGCATTCCTTCCAAAGAGCCGCCTGGTGTGGGCTGAACGGCAGCCGAGGGGCAGGAGGCTGGGACTGGGAGAGGTCGGGGCCTTGGGAAACACCAGGTGGAACTGGGGACCCTGGTAAAGTAGGGGGCCATACAGTCCTGGAGTCGGCATCTTAAGAGAGCCCAAGAGACCATTTTATGTAGCCAATCATTCTAAAAACCACCCATGTAGCCAACCCAGCCGGTGTGGCTCAAAAGTTGAGCATCGACCGATGAACCAGCAAGTCACTGTTCCATTCCCTGTCAGGGCACATGTCCAGGTTGTGGGCTCCATCCGCAGTAGGGGGGTGCAGGAGGCAGCTGGTCAATGATTCTCTCTCACCATTGATGTTTCTCTCTCTCTCTCCCTCTCCCTTCCTCTCTGAAAGCAACAAAAATATATTCATTTAAAAAAAAAAAAAACATTTCGGTAACACCTGCACTGATTCCAACGGTGGAGACAGACAGCCCCACAGACAGGGCCCCCTGGGATGGTGCATGTGGGATTCCAGCCTAGCCAAGGGCAGCTGGCACCAGGCGCTAATGCCTACCTCGGGTGGAGAGCTGGTGAGTGCATCAGAGGAGCTGGGTCAGACCAGAGGGCCAGTACCTACCACACGTGTCTGCCTAGGATGGCTCCAGCGGTCACACTGTGACCCACCCAGTGGCCAGATGTGGCCCTGTGGCCAGCCTCTGCCTCCTGCTCTAGGCGGGAGGACTCTGAGGGCGCCTGAGTGGGAGACTCAGAGCCAGCGGGTCCCACTCCGCCTGAGGCACAGAGTGGGTGGGAGAGAAGCAGGGAAGCCACAGCCCCTGCTTGCAAATGAGGCAGCTGCATAATTAATCAACATCAAACAGTTTCATTAAGAGATGGGGCTGTGCAGCTGTTTGCCTTGGAGAAGAAAACTGGAACCAGCAGGAAGGGGGCGGTGAAGGGAGGCTCAGACTGCTCAGGTCCAGCTCAGAAGCTACTGGTCTGCCTGGGCTGGGAGGGGCGGGGGAAGGGATGTGGGAGGCCCCAAGGACCTGGAGGGGGTGAGGGGCTGCTGGGAGAGGAGTGATGGCTCCAGGATGGCTTTGGCCCCGATATTAGACTGGGATTCCCTGGGGTCATCTCACCCCTCCTGGACACCGATGGTGCCCTTCCCCTGCCACCTCCACATCCTCTAGGGGCCGGGGTTTGGGGAAGGAGGTGGGCATTGCCAGAGGGGGTCGGGCGCCCCCGTGCAGCAGCAGGTGTTGCTCACTGGCTTCTGAGCTGCAGCATCCCCAGGGACTCGCTGCTCCATCTCCAAAAACAGTCTCAAAGCTGGGGATGGCAGGAAGCCACCAGAGACACTAAACCAGGGCCCCGCCCAGGCCCCACCCTTCATTTACTCGGAAGTGGGGCACGGGGTCTCCTTACCAAGCCCCTGGGGCTAAAGCACAGGGTTGGAGCCCTCCTAGGCCCCTCGCCCTGGGGCGTGGCCCTCATGCCCTGGCTCAGTCCCCATGGGCAGGGAGGTCACTGCTCAGAAGACATCTCCCAACCCTTCCTCACCTGGCTCTGCTCCTCCCCGGCCCTTCCTCGTCCCTGCCGGCCCCTGGGCCCCATTCCTCGAGAGGCCCTCCACCCTAGCAGCGAGGCCTTACCTCGTGCCATCCTGGTGCTGGGCAGCCGAGCCCTCTGTGCACTGCCCAGTCCAAACCTCCCCTGAAGGCTCCCTGGCTCCCAGACCCCGTGGTCAGGCACTTTCTTCCCTGGCCTGCATCACGTTGCCATGATTTGGCCACAAAACCAGGAGCTCCTGTGGGACCAGCCTCTCCTCGCCCCCACATCACTGAGGCCTGGGCCGCACTCTCAAAGCGTCAGTGGAAGAACTCTTTGGAACTGAGGGTCGCAGATGCTCCCTTCATCCAGACACTGGCTCCTGGAGGCTGCCCCAGCCCCAGGATGAGCAATGCACCCTCTGCCCCATCTCAGAGCCCGGGCTGGCTTGGGAGTGGGCGAAGGACCGCCATCAGTGATAGATCCTCCCTTCCTCCAGTTGATGGACAGACGTAAACCCCACCTGTGGCCAGACATTCCTGAGCTCTGAACCACCAATCAGCACCTGCCGAATACCCTAAGCCCCCCATTCCTAAGTCCCTAATCACCAAACAGCGTGTGCTGAGTGCCCTAAGCCCCGCCCCCTATCCTTAAAGGTGCTTGTACTCCAGCCCTTGCTCTCTTCCATTCCTCTCTCAGAAGCAGCCCGCAGTGGAACTCTTCTCTCCAATAAAGCCTGTGTCCTGCCATCCCGGTCTCCGGCCCTTCTCTGTTTAATCTATCAATCAGGAGGCTGGGCACGCTCCTGACTGCCGGTCCCTAGGCTGAGCGCCAGCGACTATGTGAAGGCCTGTCTGGGCAGGAGCCACAGCCTCTCCCGAAGCCGCGCCTGCGTGACAGGGACACCGCCTGGGAAGGGGTGGGACCAGGGGTTCCGGTGCCGCTGAACCAGCGGGCCTGGCACCACGGCCAGGAGCGCCTCTGCAGCCGGAGCTGCGGGAACCAGGCCTCGGGGAACCAGGCGGGACCCAGCAACTGCCCCACCAGGTCTCTCATCCCCTCTGCCTCGCCTGTCCCTCTCCTCCATCCTTTCATCCCTGGAGACTTGTCTGCCCTGAGAAGGCAGGAGGGAAAGGGTCCATTTGAACCAACAGGTTATTAGTAGCCCGTTCCTGCTGTCACTGTCTCACCACAACTGAAAAGAGGAGGAGAGGAAGGGCTCACACGGCCCAGCCAGCCCCTCCATCCCTGGGGGAGGGGAAGGGATAACAGGGCCCTTTCCCCTCTGCTCGCTGGCAGGAGAGCAGGCTGGACACTAAGTTCCGGAGAAATGCTCAGAGGGACCTGGGGCGGGGGGTGGGGGTGTTGCCAGATGCTAAGGCAGCAGTTCAGGAGGGGTGTCTCCTGCAGACCCATCCGCAGACCAGGCTCCAGGAGGGGTCCTGGGAGGCCCAGCCTTCACTCTCACCGCTCTCACCAGGCTGTGCCCTGCTTAGGATAAACCAGCAGGAGCAGCACAGAGAAAGCTAGGAGCCCCCCAAATGTCTCGGGGTGGGGATGGGGACCAGCGCGTCTCGCTGTTCAACCCTCTGCTGCCTGAGCACCTCACCCATCCCACCACCCAGCCCTCCTGTCCGCCTCCTTCCCTCTGCAAGGCTCTGGCTCCGAGCCCCTCCCCTCTGTCCGCCCTCCGGAGCGGTGCTCAGTCTCTGAGGAGCAGAGTGGTCAGAAGCAGACCCTCACCTCCCACCCGACCTTCTGGGTGAAGGTGGACCCACAGAACGCCCACACAGAACCGCATGTGTGTGCAAGCCTGATTGTATGCAGTATAACACACATCTGGAAAAGAGCACATATCATTAGGGGTTTTAGTTGAGCATTTACTATGTGACAGGCAAGTGACATTGCCAGGCACCATCTATGAAGGGAGAGATTGGGGTTCGGAGGCCCCGAGTAATGGGTCCAAGGTCACACAGCCAGTGTGCGCGGTGGGAAGTATGAGCCCAGAGTATGTCTCTAAGCTGTCTAAACCCTGAACCTCCACTGGGTGCCTATTCATGATGTCGGACATGGTGTGAGGTGGGAGGTTAGAGGCAAGCTGCCCAACACAGGTCTCTCCACCCAGCAGACCAGGGGGCAGAGCCCTTGGTGGGGGTGCAGACCCCCCCTCCCCACCCAGTGCCCTCATCCTCCCTGTTCGCTCTGCCCACCCATCCTTTCTCCCAAGGGCAAGGAGACCCAGCTGTGTCAGAGAGGAAACGCCCAGTCTAGTCCCCACCCCTCCTCCACCCCAGAGCCCGCAGGGCTGCAGGGTCAGTCCACGCCAGGGAGAGCAGCATGGAGGGCATGTCTACAGCTCACAGGGCTGGGGCAGGGCGCCTGGGCACAGGCTGGGACCTGGCCTTCGGGGCTGGGGCAGGGCTGGGGTGAGCCCTGGCGGACACTGGGACTGGATTCAGGGGCAGGTCTGGTGGCCACTGGCTGTGAAGTCTGGGAAGTGGGTGAACGTGGGGAACTGGAGGGGAGGGTCTGCCGCCTGCAGCGACCTGAGTCCAGCATTCCCAGGCAGCAGAGTTCATGGCCAAGAAGGCTGAGCCAGCCCCAACCCTTCCCTTCCTTCCCTGGGAGCTGAGACATCAAAGCAGGAAGGGAAAAGACACCCGGAGCCCACCCCCCATCTCCCCGCTTTCCTACCCCCCCCCCCCCGCCCCGACACTGTGGGGCTCTGGCAGAGGACCTGCCTCAGGTCTCCTCTGAGGGGCTCTGCCCCACAGCGCCCCCCGCTCAGGGACTCTGTTAAGTTCTGGAACTCGGGGAGCCCACCACCTTGTGGTTTATCACCCACCCGCTGAGCACACAGTCCCTTCCTTCCCACACTCCCACTGCTCTAGTCTCCATCCCTAGGTGGCATGGGGGGGGTGCGGGAGGCACTTTGGGAATTGATAGAATCCACTGGAAATCTGCAGGAATGCTGAGAGGTTGGCACTCCGTGTTGGCACATCCCTGGGGCACCACTGGGGCACGAGAAGCCACTATGGTGTTGGAAGCCCCCGGGTGCGCCTGTCCCCCCGGCCGGCACTGGGTGTTCCTGAGGTTCGGCCGGAGTCCCGCCACGCCAGGCCTCACGGGGCCCCTGGGGGGAATGAGGGGCCGTGAGGACGCGGCGAGGGCTGCTGGGGACACACTGGAAGGCCACGGGAGCAAGAGCACGTCCTGGGCATTCCCGGGGCACTCTGGGATTGCAGAGGGCACAGTGCCACCCGGGGTCTCCCCTAAGTGCCGCACTCCCGGTGCTCTTCTCCTGACCGCACGGGGCAGGCGCCCAGGGAGCCCGCTCAGGGCCTGCTGGGAGAGGGAGCAAGCCGCTGGCTGGCCAGCAGCAACACCACGCGCCCCCGGGTGGCGGCCGCGGAGGCGTGGGCGGCCTGGCGTGGGAAGTCACCCTGAAGAGGGGCAGCTCCACCCGTCTGCGGGCCAAGGCTGCAGGGGGGAGGCCAGGCGGCTGCAGGACAGGGGAGGACCACTCCCCCCTGCACGTCCTTTCAGGAAAGGGCCAGTCCTCCCCCGCCGGGCTCTGGTCAGAGCAGGAGGAAGGCAGGCAGGACTCACCGAGGCCCGAGCTTGAGAATGTCCATCACCGAGCAGGTAGCCGATGCCAAGCGACTCCACCTCCAGTGCCCTGGGGAGCATCCTCCTTCCGCTGGGTGTGAAGTCAGGGAATATGCCTCATTCAGGGAGTAGCGCCCGCCAGGCCAGCAGTGGGGTGTCCCCCTGACACCCTTCCCCTGCCCTGCCCAGTGTCCCCTCCCCTCCTACTGTGGCTCTCAGGCCACAGCCAACTCAGGTGAGCGAGGCCCCAGCAGACCTGCGATGCCTCTGGGCCCTCCCTCAGCCTGACCCATGTCCACACTCTGCTGGAATGGTCTTTATTAAACACTAGAGGCCCAGTGCACAGCCTCGTGCACATTGAAAGGAAATTAATTAAAAGAAATATTTTAGAAGCCGGGGAGGGCCTGCAGGAAGGCTCCAGGGCATGTCCAGCCCCTCTCATCCAGGCCCGATCAGCAGGACCTTAGCAGCAAGCTAATCTACCAGTTGGAGAGTCTGCCCCCTGGTGGTCAGTACGCATCATAGTGACTGGTTGAACGGTCGAACAGACGGTCAGACACTTAGCATATTAGGCTTTTATTATATAGGATAGTTCTAATCACTTAAGCCTGCGTCCTGCTTAAAGCCCTTCCTTGTCCCCTCGGAGCCCACAAAACAGTATCAAGTTCCATAGATAAAAGGCCCGTCAGCCCTAAGGCGCCCACACTCTGTCTCCAGGCAGACTCCTCAGAGCCTCACACCCATCGCTCCCCTGCCCTGTGCTTCTGCACTGCTATTCTCCGGTCTCCATGAGTGGCTGAGCCGCCTGAAGCTCAGCCTGCCCAGCACCAAGTGCCTCTCACTGGCATGAGCACAGGGAGGACTGTGGGGAGGAGCAGGGCTACCATGTCTTCGTTATGGCAACAAGGACACAGATCAGGAGGCATGAAGCCACTCGCCAAGGTCACCCAGAATCAGTGCTCACCCGCTGCCCTGTGCTGCCCCAGCGGAGCCCGGAGGACCCAGGACCAGAGAAAGAACAGGGTAAGTGCCCAAGGTGAGATCCGGAACACAGAGCAGTGCCGGGACACGGAGCTGGGGGAGGAGGAGGATGCTGGGAGGCGGGCACCCAGGTGAGACAGCTCAGAAGGAAGGGGCCCAGGAAAGGGAGGCTCTGGGCAGATGTCACCAGGGCCCCAGTGGGAACACCCCCCTGTAGGCTCAGGGTGAGACTGGAGGAATCCGGCTGCAGTGGGCAGCACACCAGGCCGGGCCTTCCCGCGTGCGAGGGCGGGCAGTGAGGTGACGCCGGACTCCCGGGCGGCCCTGAAACCGAAGTAGCTCCTCCTCATGCCTGGCCAGGACACCCAGGCTGGACCTCTGGCAGCAAACCTCCACTTCCAGCCCTTGGAGGTGACGCTGTCAGGACAGCTGGGGCCCTGGGGGGGACACAGGCTGAGATAATCCCTCAGGGCCTGTCCCACACCCCCATCTGCTCTCCAATCCCTGTCCCGCCTCAGATGCCTGGCCCACCTCCAGCACTGCTCCTCCCCATGGTGAGCTCCTCGCAGGCTCTGCTCTCCAGCTCCTGCGGTCCTCTCCTGTGCAGCCGCCCCCTGAGCCCTGCAGGCCATGGGAGGAGCGGGGACATGCACCAGCCACCTCCCAGGCTGCCTGCCCAATGCCAGGGTCCCCTCTCCGGGCCTTGGGGAGGCGGGCATGTGCCTGATGCCCGGATCCCCTCTCCGGGGCCTGGGGGAGGCAGGCATGTGCCTGATGCCCGGATCCTCTCTCCGGGGCTTGGGGGAGGCGGGCATGTGCCCGATGCCCAGGTCCCCTCTCCAAGGCTAGGGGGAGGAGGGCATAGTTAACGAAGGAAAAGCCGCGGGCGCTGCCCTTCTTCAGCAAAGGGACCCAGGGTGGCAGCCCTGGAAAGCACCAAGTCAGCTGACTCCACAGCAGCCCCTGGGCCTGTTCCTTGGGGGCCGGACTCAGGACACGGCTTGGTTCCACTGTGCCCCATGTCAGGGGAACTCGGACCCAGGGTAACCCCGAGGCCAGCGTGTGTCACCCTCCTTGAACGTGCAGCACTGCAGCCCGCCCCACATGTCCCTTCACTAGACCTGAGCGTGTGGCGCGCGTACACACACACACACACACACACACACACACACACGGCCTCCATGAGGCTGACCTGCCTCCCCCTCCTGCTCAGCCAGCCCCAGCCCCGGCGGCCCTGAGCCCATCATCAGGTGCTAATTAAATTCCTAATGAGCAAATAAGGATACAGGAGCCGGTCCTCCACGGCCCACCGCCCGCGTCTCTCCATTGGACTTATCACTCGTCACAGGATGTTTACAATAATTTTTAATTTGTGCAATTATTAATCACTTTTCTATCTGCCTCATTTGCATAATAATTAGTCATCTCACTGTTTGGCAGGCCTGTGAATGACAGTGTTTTAAATTGAATTAAGATTTTAATATACTATTTTCCTGCTTTCTTCCCTCTCCATGCACAAATCGCAGTCAAAGGGCGGTGCGACAGGGTTTGCAGACACTGGACCTGGCCCATCTGTGTCCCTGAGAACTGCTGGGTGGAGGGCCTGTCTGCAGGAGGGAACCTTAATCCAGATCTGGGACGTGAGGGGTTAATGGCCCTGCGTGAGACCTGGAGGGGAGGAGTGAGGATGAGCCTGGAGGGGAGGAGTGAGGATGGAGGTGAGGAGTGAGGATGAAGGTGAGGAGTGGGGATGAGCCTGGAGGGGAGAGTGAGGATGGAGGTGAGGAGTGGGGATGAGCCTGGAGGGGAGGAGTGAGGATGAGCCTGGAGGGGAGGAGTGAGGATGGAGGTGAGGAGTGGGGATGAGCCTGGAGGGGAGAGTGAGGATGGAGGTGAGGAGTGGGGATGAGCCTGGAGGGAAGGAGTGAGGATGAGCCTGGAGGTGAGAGTGAGGATGGAGGTGAGGAGTGAGGATGAGCCTGGAGGGGAGAGTGAGGATGGAGGTGAGGAGTGGGGATGAGCCTGGAGGGGAGAGTGAGGATGGAGGTGGGGAGTGGGGATGAGCCTGGAGGGGAGAGTGAGGATGGAGGTGAGGAGTGGGGATGAAGGTGAGGAGTGAGGATGAGCCTGGAGGGGAGGAGTGAGGATGGAGGTGAGGAGTGAGGATGAAGGTGAGGAGTGAGGATGAGCTTGGAGGTGAGGAGTGAGGATGAGCTTGGAGGTGAGAGTGAGGATGGAGGTGAGGAGTGGGGATGAGCCTGGAGGGGAGGAGTGAGGATGAGCCTGGAGGGGAGAGTGAAGATGGAGGTGAGGAGTGGGGATGAAGGTGAGGAGTGAGGATGAGCTTGGAGGTGAGGAGTGAGGATGAGCTTGGAGGTGAGGAGTGAGGATGAGCTTGGAGGTGAGGAGTGGGGATGAGCCTGGAGGGGAGAGTGAGGATGGAGGTGAGGAGTGGGGATGAGCCTGGAGGGGAGAGTGAGGATTGAGGTGAGGAGTGGGGATGAGCCTGGAGGGGAGGAGTGAGGGGTACAGGCCAGGAGGAGGGCCCTCAGCTCAGAGGCCAGGGATCAACAGAAGCACTGGCGCTTCTTTTCCAAACAGGCTGCTCTGCGGGAGGAATTGACAATCACATTCCACACCAGTAATGGATTCTGGTCACTCGTCCAGTAACTGGAAGGCTCACGCCCCCAGCGGAGAAGCAGGCTGGCCGCTCCTCAGATGGACTGAGAAAACAAATCCGCCCCCTCTAGTGGCCCTCCATGCTCCTGCAGACCCGCTGCCCAGGCTGGGCTCCTGGCTGACCCTGCAGGGTGGCATGTGGGCTCCCAGGGACAAGCTGGAGCTTGCTGCCCCAGCAGGACAGCAGTGGGGATCCCCTCCCCCTGCCTCCCAGGCCCTCTCTGACCAGCTCCAGCCAGAAGTGTGGCTACTCCAGCCCTGTCTTCCCACCACCATTGCTGGCTCTGAGTTGCCATGGTAATCCCAGTGGCTGCCTTGGATACCCACGGCTGCTCCAGAATTCTCTACCTGGCAGGGCAGCTCCCCGTGCAGCCGCTTCCCACATCTCCCCTTCTACCATCACTGAGGACAAAGATATGATCACAACACGCACTCTGCAAAGTGGGATCCTGGCCTCCACTTCCTGTGAGGGGGGACCAGTGGGGAGACTGGTGTGAGCCAGCAGCGGGGCCAGGCCATCACAGCTGGAGGCGGGACCCAAACTCCACTCTGCACCTGGGTCTTCCCTGGAAGGACCACTAGTCCTACTACAGAATCCCTTCTGCCTACAGAGAGCAGGGGCTCCTTCCCTCCCCCGTCCCCCTCTCCCCCACCCCTCCCCACCCCGCCGTGTGCTTCAGGACAAGGAAGAAGTCTCCTAGGCGGAGCTGGAGGGGGGTGCTGCCGCAGGGAGACCCAGGTGAGGGAGGGTAGCAGGCTCAGCAGAGCCCTCTCCACAGGCTGCTCTGCCTCTCCCCCTCTTCTCCCCATCTCCCCCCCTCCCCCCCACCATGAGTCAGCCAGCAGGGCCAGGCAGGGCAGGGTCCAGGCATTCCTGGTGTCCACTCTGGGCTGACCCACAGCTCTCTAGCCAAGTGCCAGCCCAGCCAGGAGGCCCGCAGGCGCCGGGAGGACCAGTCTTTGCTGGAAGGACAGGATGAACACGGCCAGGCCAGGGGAGGGCACAGTGTGATCCAGGAACCACAGGGAGCATCGGAGAACAGGCCCCAGGGCTTGGGCTGTCCCAGACCCAACGAGAGGGAGCACACGGCCTCCTCCTCCTCCTCACGCTGTAAACAGGCTCAGGGGCGCCCAGACTTCACTGCCTCCCACCTCCTGGCTCCGGGGACCCAGCCCTCACCACACCCAGCGGCACCCGCCACACCCAGCTCTGCTCCCGGCCTCTGAGGGCAAAGGGAGCTCTTCAGGCCATGAGTCCTGCACACTCGGCTAGTGTCACAGCAGCCTCTGCTGGCCACTGCGCCTCCACACCTCAGCCAGGGGTGAAGGAAGGCCAGACCCTCCTCATGTCACCAGGAGCCCAGGAGTCCGGCTGGGACAGTCCTGCTTCACACCTGTTGTCTCAGCATAATAATTCACACACACACACACACACACACACACACACACACACACACACACACGGTTCATTCCCAGGGCAATAAGTTAAATGGTCTTTTCAGGGTCCCAGGGAGACAGGGGAGAAAATGGAGAGCCTCCAAGCCTGGAGACGGCAACCTTCTCTCCACCCACCACCAGAGAGAACGCGGAGCCCCCTGGCCCAGGACAGAGGCGGTAGGACAGTCCGCCTGACAGAACAGAAAGAAGACAAAGAGCCCATCAGCCAAAGGGTGGGACCCTAAAGGCAGGGAAGTGCAATCCCTGCAGATGCCCAGCAGATGGCAACGCAGAGCGCTCCTTGGGACCCAGGCCCAGGCCCCTGTGCTGGCTGCCTTGGCTCCAGGGCGGGGCCTGGCCCTTCCACAAAGCCCACCAGGCTGCAAAACCTCTCTCCCCTTTCCCTAGCCTTCAGCCACTTCCTCCCAGCTCGCTTTCTAGCCTGAATCGAAAAACCAATAAATTAAGACTTTTCAACCCCACCCCCATCTCCTGCTCCAGGCAGGGAAGAGGGGTGAGAGCAATCAGACCCAGCGGGGGGCTCCTGTACCCCCCTTCACTGCTGCCCGGTGGGTGAAAGGCCTTTAGGGAACCCCTCTCTCCCGCCCATCTGGGGTGGGATCCCTGAAGTCAGAGGTACAGGGACCTCTGTTTCTGCGTGCAGTGGAAATGGAGTCATAAAAAGCAGGGAATATCTTTATACTCTGTCCTTTGGAGAAGTTCGTGTAAATTAGCTACAAAGCAATACACAAATGTGCACTGTCTGTCAGATACCAACAGCTGGGGCACTTTGGGGACCCCAGCAGCAGGTTCCACTCCACAAACCTGCTCATCTGAGTGGGGAGTGATGGTCCTGAACACACACACACGTACACACACACACACACACACACACACACACACACCCGCAAGGCCCCGGGGAGCGTGGAGCCAGCGCTGCCGGAGGCCGAGGGCGTGGAGCTCTGCACTGACACAGCTCGGGGTCTGGCTGGTTGACCACTGGGCCACCATTTTCCCTCCAGCCTAGTCCCAACACTTCCTAGGCGTGAGGCTGGGGCCAAACAGGGATTTTTATGCCCCTTCTTGCCCTTGCAGGAGAGGAGTCTTGTGAAAAGGAAAAATAAGGATCATAAAATCCTTAGGAAGATTTCAGAGATGCTCCCACGTACATGTGCACATTACCTGCCGAATTCCCAAAGTTCACCCTCTCCCAGTTCCTACCAACCTCGCACTGAGGCCAAGCAGACCCGATCCATCGTTCCTGTCTCCGATCGCCCAGGCTTTGCGGCAGGTGCTGGAGAAGGAAGCTCGGCTGGGCGGGGGGAGCATTCCTGTCACACTGATTGCCACGTGGAGGTTTCCACCAGTCAGGAGGGCACAGGATTATGGGAGCACGCTTACAGAGGAGGCATTTCATTCCACCGTCCCACCGGGAGCAGGCAGCCAGGGATGCCGCTGCAGAGGGAGCTGGGCCCTGGGTGCGTGGCCTCGACGAGGGAGAGGAAGGACAGGGCAGTGGCAGCAGCTGGGGGAAGCGGTATTTGACCAAAGGAACCGAGAAGTCCTGAGGGTTCAGGGAAGGGGAAGACTGATGAGGGCAAAGAGGCCTTGATAGGATGCTGGAGACCGGAGCCTCATCCTCCATCTGCCTCCCACACGGCCCGAAGGGCATCCTGTCCTCAGCGTCCTGCGGATACTGGGACTAGCATGCATCCTTGCCCTGTGCCCACGAGAGCCAGGGCCTCTCTGGGACGGGGCGGCTGGCACCGGAGAAGCAGCCTTCTAATTAAGCCTTCTCCTCCTTGTGGCCATGACAGGCAGCCCAGCTGGTTAGACAGACCTCCGTCACGGTGCCCTGGGGGCATCCTGAAGGCACTGGACCCACCTGAGCCTCCTCTCACTCAGAGTAGCACCTTAAGAATCATCCATTCATTTGGACAAAAGGATAGGTTTCTGCAGCTCTGTTGTCGGTCTTTGGCCCGTTTCCTCAACTGCAAATGGAAATATTACATCCAATATGCTGCCTGGCTGGTGTTGCTCAGTGGTTGAGCATTGCCCTACGCACCAAGAGGTCAGGGCACATGCCCAGGTTGTGGGTTTGATCCTGCATGGGGCCATGCAAAAGGCAGCCAATCAATGCTTCTTTCTGATTGATGTTTCCATCTCTCTGTCCCTCTCCCTTCCTCTCTCTCTAAAATCAATAAAAACATTTTTTTAAACGTGTTGTGGTTTTATGAGATAGATCTTTGGAAAGTGCCTGACCCAGAGAAGCTCTCGGTAAATAACAGCTAGCCCAACTGCTGTGGCTTAGTGGCTTAGTGGTTCAGCATCGACCTATGAGACCTATGAACCAGGAGGTCACAGTTCAAGTCCTGGTCAGGGCACATGCCCGGATTGCGGGCTCAAACCCCAGTGTGGGGCATGCAAGGGACAGCCAATCAATGATTCTCTCTCATCATTGATGTTTCTATCTCTCCCTCTCCTGTCCTCTCTGAATCAATAAAAATATATATATATACTTAAAAATAAATAAAATAAACAAATAAAATAAATAAATAAATAAAAATATATGGCCATGTGCTATGACCGGGAATTGAACCATGACCTCCTGGTTCATAGGTCAAAGCTCAACCACAGAGTCATGCTGGCCAGGCAATAAAAATATTTATTTATTTATTTTTTTTACCTTATTTTATTTTATTTATTGAAGTGTTATATATGTGTCCTTATCTCCCCATTGCCTCCCAACCCCCCCATGCCCTCACCCCCTTGGTGTCTGTGTCCATTGGTTGGGCTCATATGCATGCATACAGGTCCTTTGGTTGATCTCCCCCCTTACGCCCACCCTCCCATACCTTCCCTCTGAGGTTTGATGCTCTGATCGCTGCTTCTCTGTCTCTGGATCTGTTTTTGTTCATCAGTTTATATTGTTCATTATTTTAATAAATAAATAAATGTTAGTTCTGCTGAGTGATGCCTTGGGCCAGAAAGTGGGAATTGAAAATAAATAGAAGACCTGAATGAGAACATAATCCTATATAATAGGAGAGGAATATGCAAATTAGGCTGGAACTCTGCAATGGTCATGACCACTCAGCGGGGGAGCTGAGCCTGTGGCCGGGAGGTGAGCTGTGGTGCCTCCTCCGCGGCGGGGGAGCTAATGACCAACGGGCTTCAGTCCTCCCCCAATAGCCCTTTCCGCAGGCATGCAGTTGCTGAGACCCAGGCCAGGCCTCTGTCCACAGACCCACGGCTTTGATGAAGCAGCCGGCCAAGAGGCGGGCATTCCAAGGGGCTCTGCCTTCACCAGCAGGCTCTGGGCGACATCTGCAAATGCGACTGCAACCTCTAAGATTCTGGGCAAAGAACTGACCTGTGCCTCTCTGGGCACCAGGCTGCTAGGAGTGTGCTGTCACCAATGCCACAGAACAAAGGCAAAAACCTGGCGAGGCTGGTGCACCAGAGGGGCTGGGGCCGGGACCGGGGGTCGGCCTCGCCTGCAGAGAGCGAGGTTCTACAGTGGCCCAAGACGGCGGGTTGGCCAGGTGGGGAGCAAGGGGCATGGAAGGACTCCCACAGCTTTGAGGTGGGGGTTGAGGTGGGTGTCACCTCAGTGGAGGGGTGCTGCACTGCAGGGTACCCCACTGACTGTCGCGATTCAGAGAAGCTCCAGGCACTAACCAAGCGAGACGGCCTTCGCACTTCAGAGGTGGTGGGTGACTCCTGCTTCCGCCTTGGCCCCAAAGCAAGCCTGCGCCACCCAACCCCACGGCAGAGCACGCCTGCGAGTGAATGCAAAGCCTGCCACCTGCTCCAGAGAAGGGGGGGCAGTAAAGAACGGGGGGAGGGGAGGAGAGGGGAGAATGTGGAGCGTCCTTGATGAAGAGGTGCTTGAGAACGAGGCTCGGAAGCCTGTTGGGAGGTTTGTTCTGTTTGCCCCGCGGCTGCCCCTTAGGAGGGCTCCCTGCGCGCTGAGTCAAGTTCCACAGCCAACAGGAATTGTCCTGTTTCCTGGTCTGTAAAATGGATTAAGCGTGTCCTAGTGCCTTCGCTGAGATTTGAGGGCCAATTGAGGTACTATATTAAAAAAAATGAGGGAAGAAGTGAGAAAGAAAAGGGTGAGCAACACAAAAGAAAGACTGGAAGGTGCCTGTAACCCTATTGTCACTTAAATAGGGAATGCACACTGAGTGGCCAGATTATTATGATCTCTCATCGCATAATAATCAGTGTATATCCTATATAATAAAAGCTAATATGCAAATTGTCTCCTCGACCAGGAGTTCAACCAGTAGGCAGGCCGGCCAACCGCCCAAGTTTCCTCTCCCTGGCCAGGCTGGCCAGGCCCCACCCATGCACGAATTCATGCACCGGGCCTCTAATACACACACACACACACACACACACACACACACACACTGAGTGGTCAGATTATTATGCGTTCAGGGATCATAATCTGGCCACTTAGTGTAGTCAATAGTGTTGTAAAGACGGTATGATGTCAGGTGGGTGCTGGAAATATCAGAAAACACTCTGTAAAGTATATGATTGTCTAACTACTATTCTGTAACTAATATAAAACCAGCAACTCATACAAAATAATATTGAATGTAAAGAAATGAAAATAGGAGTGGAATTTTTATAAACTTCAAAGTTTAAATAAAGGCTGTAAAGGAAGGAAGGGGGAGAATAAAAATGGTGCTTTTCATTTTACCACTTTATTGTCTTTTCAGTACATGAAAAAGACAGTTGCCTTTATATGGTGCTTTTATACTTTTCTAAGTCATTATCTCATTTGATGTTCAGGACAACTTAAAGACAAGATAATTATCCCCTCCACTATTCAAAGAAAGGAATTCTTGGTGTCTGGCCCCAATGATTCAATCATCAAGCCTTTATTGTAAAGCAGGGTTAGTGAAAATTTCTGTAATGGGTCATATCTATACTCATAAAAGCCTTGAGGGTGATCAGGCCAGCAGGGGAGGGCAGTTGGGGGCAATCAGGCCGGCAGGGGAGCAGTTAGGTGTCAATCAGGCTGGCAAGGGAGCAGATAGGGAGCAGTCAGGCTGGCAAGCAGAAGTGATTAGGGGCCATTAGACAGGCAGGAAGCCAAGTGGTTAGGTACCAGTGGTTCTGGATGGTGAGAGGGATGTCTGACTGCCATCTTAGGCCTGATCCTGATAGGGCCTAAGCTGGCAGTCAGACATTGCCCCAGGGGTCTCAGATTGTAGAGGGTGTAGACTAGGCTGAGGGACACCCCTCATCCCATTCATGAATTTTGTGCACCAGGTCATTAGTAAGAAAATAAGAATCCTGGCCATAGGACCTCACAATCCACAAGTAGCATGATGAGTGTTGGGTACAAGGTGCCATGAGAACTCAGAGAAAGACTGACTCTTAAGCAGGGTGGCACTCAGAGTACCAGCTCTGGCCCTGGGAGTATCAGCTCTGGCCCTGGGAGTATCAGCTCTGGCCCTGGGAGCGGCAGCTCTGGCCCTGGGAGTACCAGCTCTGGCCCTGGGAGGACCAGCTCTGGCACTGGGAGTACCAGCTCTGGCCCTGGGAGGACCAGCTCTGGCCCTGGGAGTACCAGCTCTGGCCCTGGGAGGACCAGCTCTGGCACTGGGAGTACCAGCTCTGGCCCTGGGAGTACCAGCTCTGGCCCTGGGAGTACCAGCTCTGGCCCTGGGAGTACCTGCTCTAGCCCTGGGAGTACCAGCTCTGGCCCTGGGAGTACCTGCTCTGGCCCTGGGAGTACCAGCTCTGGCCCTGGGAGCGGCAGCTCTGGCCCTGGGAGTACCAGCTCTGGCCCTGGGAGTACCTGCTCTGGCCCTGGGAGTACCAGCTCTGGCCCTGGGAGTACCTGCTCTGGCCCTGGGAGTACCAGCTCTGGCCCTGGGAGGACCAGCTCTGGCCCTGGGAGTACCTGCTCTGGCCCTGGGAGTACCAGCTCTGGCCCTAGGAGTACCTGCTCTGGCCCTGGGAGCGGCAGCTCTGGCCCTGGGAGCGGCAGCTCTGGCCCTGGGAGTACCTGCTCTGGCCCTGGGAGTACCAGCTCTGGCCCTAGGAGTACCTGCTCTGGCCCTGAGAGTACAAGCTCTGGCCCTGGGAGTACCTGCTCTGGCCCTGAGAGTACAAGCTCTGGCCCTGGGAGTACCTGCTCTGGCCCTGAGAGTACAAGCTCTGGCCCTGGGAGTACCAGCTCTGGCCCTGGGAGTACCTGCTCTGGCCCTGAGAGTACAAGCTCTGGCCCTGGGAGTACCAGCTCTGGCACTGGGAGTACCTGCTCTGGCCCTGGGAGTACCAGCTCTGGCCCTGGGAGTACCTGCTCTGGCCCTGAGAGTACAAGCTCTGGCCCTGGGAGTACCTGCTCTGGCCCTGGGAGTACCAGCTCTGGCATTGGGAGTACCAGCTCTGGCATTGGGAGTACCAGCTCTGGCCCTGGGAGTACCAGCTCTGGCCCTGGGAGTACCAGCTCTGGCCCTGGGAGTACCAGCTCTGGCCCTGGGAGTACCAGCTCTGGCACTGGGAGCGGCAGTCCACCTGCCTGTCCTTATCCTGCGCTCCCCCTCCCCCTTTCCAGGCCACTCCCTTGGGGCTCAGAGGGCTCTCTACATCCCTGACTACTCGTCCTTGAAAGGCAAGGAGGCCCAGCTCAGACCAAAGCCAGCCATGTGTGCACAGTGTTACACATACAGTGCAGACACCACAGTCCTATCCCAAGCAGATGAAAGATCACCCTAAGCCTGAACGACCAGGGACGCAGCCTCGAAACCACAGCAGCTCATCTCCCCGCAAACACGCCGAGCTCCTGCTGGGCAAGCCCCCGTTCTCCAGGCCCGGCCTCTGCTGCCTCGCAGATGCTGAGAAATGCTCTCCACCTCTAGCCTCTGGCTCAGGGCTCACACCCTCTCTGCTGGGTCTTAGCAGGACTGGTGGGGAGTGTGGGGGAGGGGGAGGAAACACGGATAAAATAAAATTTTATTTTCAGAGAAAAAAAAATAAAAACATTCTCATTTGAAATCACCTGAAAATACATTGTCTAGTCTAGGCAGATACACAAATGAATGGCAAAGCAAGCATGCAAGTGGCACAGCGCCCTTCTGCTGGGCATGCCTGGTGGCTTCTCAGGTGGAATAGAAATACTTTCACTTCATGCTGCAAATTTATCCAGGCAGTGCAGGACACTGGTCCTGGCTGGCACATCGGGAGCCGAGCTGGCCAAAGCACGTGTCCACCTGGGTGGGAAGGGCACTGCCAAGGTGAATGGAGACACAGTAACAGGGTAAAGTGCCCAAGCTCTCTGCCAAGAAGCAGTCAGTATGAGGGTCCTGGCAACTCCTTCAGCCCAAATGGTGGGGGCAGGAAACAAGAGGAGGAGTTAACCCTGCCAGGACACACCTACCCCACTTTTCTTGGGAAATCTGGAAATTCAGCTTGCCCAAATCTGCAGCCACTTACAGACTGAGGTCTTCCTGTTGACAGAGGCGAGGTACATAAGCAAATGACATATGTTTGACACATGGCAAGTACATAACAAAAAGTAGCAATTGAAAATCATTATCATCATTTCCCCAGACATGCATTCGCTCCTCTCTTCCAGATGGATTGCCTCCTCCCAAATTCCTGGTAAAAGAGTCAAATGCCCTAATGCCAGGGTCAGCAAACTGCGGCTCGCAAACCACATGCAGCTCTTTGGCCCCTTGAGTATGGCTCTTCCACAAAATACCACGGCCTGGGCGAGTCTATTTTGAAGAAGCAGCGTTAGAAGTTTAAGCTTAAAAAATTTGGCTCTCAAAAGAAATTTCAATTGTTGTACTGTTGATATTTGCCTCTGTTGACTAATGAATTTGCCGACAACTGCCTTAATGCTTAGAAGGGTCCAAGGTTCTATTCCAGTTAAGGGCATGTTCCTTGGTTGCAGGCTCCATCCCAGCCCCTGTTGAGGCATGTGCAGGAGGCAACCAATCGATGTGTCTCTCTCACATCAACGTTTCTCTCTCCCTGTCTCTCTCCCTCCTTCCACTCTCTAAAACTCAATAGAAAAAAAAATACCAGTGAGGATTAACAAACAACAAAAAAGTGTCAAGCGTAAGGGCCTGTCTAGCACACTCAGGTCTTGGAAGCCAGGTTCCAAACTGAAACCCCAGCGAGTAATTCTTCCCAACTGCAGAAGCCAGCCCGGTACACCATGGAGACCGCATGCAGAGGCCAGGAGAGGCCGGTAGGAAGCGCTGTGGGCTCTCCCCTCACGGCCTGTCCTGCTGCCGGGGTGAGGATCACTGCGGGGGGACTGCAGGGAGAGGAGTCTGATGTTTAAATCCTGGCTCTCTTCCAACTCAGAGCCATTCTGAGCAAGTTCACCTCTTTGCACAAATGTTTTCTCTCCTGTCAAACGAAAAGACAGGAAAGAAAACACCCTGCTTACAAGCTCGGGTTCCCAGTGCCTGTGAGTCCGTGGCTGACAGGGTGCTGACGGTTACTCCTCGCCCGCGGCCTGCTCTGTCTCCTCCCGAGGTGGTGGGTCCACGCACCAGCTGAGGACGAGCCACCACCAGGACGCCTGCTGCCTTGTTTTCTGAAAGGGTGGGCCTGTGCGAGCCCAAGGCCAACAGCATCAACTGTGCGGCAAACACAAGTCCTCTGCTGGTCAAGGCAAACAGGCACGGCGGAGACAGGGTCACTCCCACACAGACAGGGACGGGACAAGGACTGCGTGTCATGGGAGAGCTACGACACGGCTCCAGCCTGGCCCACGATCTCCCCGCCTATTTCACAGGCCAGTCCCGCTGCCTGAAAATCAGCTCCCAAAGTACTGATGCCAACCACGGGACTCAAAACTCAAAAGAAACCAGGAGAAAGACACAGATCAAGGAATCTGTGCAAAAATGCACAGTTCAGGACACGCATCTCCTAACAACTGAAACACAAACCAGTTCTTGAGACAGCTACCTCCCGGCCCGGGCTCGGCCTCCTCCAGGCCGGCTCAGTCACAGACAGTTTCATTGCTCTTCACCCAGATTCCATGTCTGTTAGCATCTTACATAACTAGGGTACATTTATCAAAGCTAAAAGATTAACATCGCATATTTCTATAAACTGAACTCTGGACTTTATTCGAATTTCACCAGTTTCACCACTCATGTCGTAATCTTGAACCATTTTAAAAGTTTACAGCAAGGAGTCAAAGGGCAAGACACTGGGTTTTAGTCCCAACTCTGCCACATGTGAACATAAAACCTTAAAATTTCTTTTCTGAGCTATTTCCTCCCTAAAAATACCTCCATCTCCCATCTCACAAATGCTGCTTCTAGACACAAGTCCAGTCTACCCCTCATCTCTCTGCCTGACTCCTCTCTGGTGGCCACTGCCAATTAGGGATGAGACTCCAGCAGAGAATCTCCAGTTAGAAAACATGGGATTTTCAGATCTCAAGTTGTTTCTAAGTCCAGGTCTGTCTCCTGGGGGTAAGGGGCACAGCCTTACTTCAGGAATCTAAGTGCACTCTGCAGCAGAGATGGCAGCTGTCCAATCACACCCACTTCTCCCTTCTCCCTGGGTGTGTGTACTTTTCTCCTGCTCCCCTGAATTAAGGGGCAGCCTGCAACTAAGTTCCAGCCAACAGAAGGTGAATGGAAGTGTGTGCGCCTTCTAGAGCTGGCCCGTAACATCTGCCACTCAACCTCCAAGCTCTGCTCAACCCACTAAAATGGCAGTGCCCAAAGCAACCCTGGAGACCACATTAACATTGGCATCAGCCTCCTCCCTAAATGACAGCATGGATTAGAGTATCCCCAACTCCTACTGGCCCAACCTGGCATTACATGAGTGAGGAGGGGAAATAAGACACCTACCGTATTGTGCCGTTATGGTAAGCCAGTCCATTTGGAGGCTATCTTAGCAGCTGAGCCCACCCTAATACAGGTACTAAATGTCAATTCCATTAGCGCAAGACCTTGCTTCTGAGGCTGTGCTTAGGGCTTCAGGTGCTGAGAGCTGAATTGATCACACACCTGAGCTCAGGACACATACATCTATGCAAGGCCACGCTCTAAAAACAAAACAAAAAAAAACGTTTTTATTCATTTCAGAGAGAGGAAAGAAGGAAGAGGGATAGAAACATCCATGATGAGAGAGAATCATTGACCAGCTGCCTCCTGCACACCCCCTAATAGAGATCGGGCCCACAACTCATGGATGTGCCTTGACTGGGAATCAAACCATGATAGGTCAACACTCAACCACAGAGACACACTGGCCGAGCAAGGCCACTCTTTGTTTTCCTTTCCCTCTGTTCCCCATGTTATTCCCTCCCACAGACCCCACTCTAGTGTGTTAGACATACATATCTTCTCCTTTAAAAAGGATGCTGCTCTCATTATTCACAATAGCCAAGATATGGAAGCAACCCAAATGCCCATCAATATACAAGTGGATGAATATTCAACATTCAATATAATATTACTCAGCCATAAAAAAAGAATGAAATCTTACTATTTTTTACAGCATGGATGGACCTTGAGGACATTATGCTAAATAAAATAAGTAGGACAGAGTAAGACAAACACCATATGTTTCACTTATATTTGAAACTTATATCTAAAAAACAAAATCAATGAACAAACAAAAAAGAAACAGACTCATAGATACAGAGATCAGACTGATGGTTGCCAGAGGGGAGGGGGTCAGAGGGTGTGTATAAAAGGTGAAGAGATTAAGAACTACAAAGTAGGAGGCACAGTATACTACTCACAGGGATATGAAGTACAGCATGGGGAATATAGCCAATAATGCAGTGCCTATGTATGGTACCAGGTAGACACTGGGAATATCAGGGGGAATACTTTGTAAAGTATATGACTGTCTAACCACTATGCTGTACACCTAAAACTGAGACAAAATGATACTGAATATAATGTAATGAAGAATAAAATTAAGCCCTGGACAATTTGGTTCAATGGATAGAGTGTCAGCCTGTGGACTGAAGGGTCCAGGTTCAATTCAGATCAAGGGCATGTGTCTCGGTTGCAGGCTTGATCCCCAGCCCTGGTCAGGGCATGTGTGGAAGGCAACCAATCCATGTGTCTCTTTCATACTGATAATTCTCTGTCTGTCTCTCTCCTTACCTTCCAGTCTAAAAAAAAAAAAATCAATGGAAAATATACTCAGGTGAGGATTAAAAAATAAATAAATGTGTATTTAATTTACTTAGCTGATCTTTGCTATAAATTTGATTTCTACTTATTTTCCTTGCCTGGAGTCTATCATGTCATTAAATCCTTAACTGCCCACATCTAAAAGCTTTTTGTAATATTCTGGGCATAAATCACATTTTACTTATCACTTCATATAGGGACTGATATCTAAGTTGCTTCCAATATATTGCTGTCCAACTATCTATATATATAAAAGCCTAAATGACAGAATGACTGAACAACCAAATGACCAGTCAACCAGTCACTATGATGCACACTGACCACCAGGGGGCAGATACTCAATGCCGGAGCTTCCCCCAGTGATCAGTGCGCTCCCACAGCCAACCTCCTGCAGCCCCTCCCCCCAACCAGCTCCAAAGGCCCCAATCGGAACCTTCCTTGGCCCCTCCCCCTCCCGCAGCCCCGATGGGCCCTGATCACTAGCCAGGCCAAGGGACCCCACCTGTGCACAAATTCATGTACCATGCTGCTAGTACATACGTAAACATCCTTATATGTAACTCCTGGTAGATATGTGTAAATTCTCTAAAGGATCTGGCCAGGATGGAACTGCTTTGAAGTAAGATATGAACATATTTAAGGCATTAGTTATTTCTATAAGACAAATTACTTCAAATCAGCAGCTTAATACAATAACACCCACAGAATGAGAGAAAATATTTACAAATCATATATTTAATGAGACTTGTAACCTAGAATATAAATGAGTGTATGTCAAATAACCCAATTAAGAAATGGGCAAAGGATTTGAATAAACATTTCTCTAAAGAAAATACAATAGATAGTGAGCATCATCAGTCATTAGGGAAATGTACATCAAAACCCCAATAACGGCCCTAGATAGTTTGGCTCAGTGGATAGAGTGTCAAACTGCAGACCAAAGGGTCCTAGGTTCAATTCTGGTCAAGGGCACATACCTTGGTTGCAGGCTCCTCCCCAGCATGGGCCCTGGTAGGAGCATGTACAAGAGGCAACCAATCGATGTGTTTCTCTCACATCAATGTTTCTGTCTTTCCCTCTCTCTTTCACTCTAAAAATCAATGGAAAAACACCCTTGGGTGAGAATTAACAAAAATACAAACAAACAATTTAAAAAAAACACACACACACAATGAGGGCCCAGGATGGATAGCTCAGCTGGTTAGAGCATCCTGCTGATACATCAAGGTTGTGAGTTCCATCTCCAGTCAAGGTACATACAAGACGCAACCAATGAATGCATAAATAAGTAGAACAAATTGATGTTTCTCTCTCTCTCCCTTTCTCTCTTTATCTAAAATCAATCAATATATTTTTTTAAACTGCCACAAGGAGCCCAGCTGATGTGGCATAGTTGGTTGAATGTCGTTCCATGCCTCAAGAGGTTGTTGGTTCAATTTCAAGTCAGGGTACATGCCCATGTTGACAGCTCAATCCCCAGTGTCTGACATTGGCCTTCACCACAGACCCTCCAAAAGATAGGAGACAGCTGATCCATGTTTTTCTCTCATCGATGTTTTCTCTCTCTCTTTCCCCCTCCCTTCCTCTCTCTCTCTAAAATCAATTAAAAAAAAACTTTAAAAAAAAATTATTCCAAGATAGCAGTGGATTAAGTGGAACTACACTGACATTTCCCCAGGACCAAACTGGAATTACAACTAAAATACAGAAAAAATCATCCTTTATAACCAAGACTAGCTGGAGAGAAACCTTATAACCAAGGACATAAAATGGAGACCACATAGACTGGTAGGAAGTGCAAAGGTGTGAGAGGGCTTTCCGGGCACCCCTGGGAACTGGTGTTCCAGAGGGTTATCTCAGCTGTGGGGTTTGCCCCTGAGAACTCCGGGTCTAAAGCCTAAGCTGAACTCACCAGCCCAGATTATCAGAACTGAGAAAGGTGCCCGTGTAACATCTGGCTTTGAAAAGCAGCAGGGTTTCTGCCTGCCAGGGAGAGATGGTTGGAAATGCAGGCACTTTCTTAGAGGGCCAACATACAAAATTTCATGTGCAGCCTGGGGCTCCAGCAGAGGGAGGGCAGAGCGGACTAGAGGTGTGAGGAGAACCCAGGGTTGGGGGATCTGGGGATAGAGCTTGGCGTGCAGATGGATCCCTGTGCTGAGTCATTCTCCCATATTGCAGAGGACATCTTTCTCAGGCAGACCTTTCTCACCCAGGCAGCTTTATCCTGGGGAGAAGCAACTGTCCCATCCATTGGAAAACCTCTATGATGGGGTGGAGGGAAGAGGGATTGGGGCAGCTACAGGAGGGCGGGGCAGCAGGTGGAGAGCTATTGGAGGGTGGTAGTGAGCTACTGGCGCACAGATCCGTGCGCAGGGCTACTAATAAAATAATAAACACCTATAATCTCAGTTTCTTTGGATTAAGAATTTGAACCTGGGTGATTCTGGCTCAGTATCTCATAGAGGCTGCGGTCACAGTTGATCAGGGCCTCACACATCTTTATTTTCTTTTAAATATGTTTTTATTGTTTTGTTTTTTGTGCCTGTGTTTTGTGTTTTTTAGAGAGAGGGGAAGGGAGAGAGACAGAAACATTGCTATGAGAGAAGCATCTATGGGTTGTCTCCTGCACACACCCCGACTAGAGATTGAACCACTACACGGGTATGTGTGTGACCAGAAATCGCACTGGTGACGTTCTGGTGCAGGGAGGATGCTGAGCCACACACGCCAGGACTCTTTCTTTCTTTTAAGGCTCAAACGAAGCTAGGAGCTCCAACGCCAAAGTTCACTTAAATGGTTGGTGACTTGGTGGTGCCTATTGGTGAGAGGCTCAGTTCTTTTCCATATGGACCTCCCTGAAGGGCTGCTTGAGTGTCCTCAAGGCAGATGTTTCTATGTTGTCTTTTATAACTTAGACGCAAAAGCCACACATTTTCCATACATCCTATCATTACACACCCCTGTGGTGGGAGGGTACAACACAGGGCTCTAATACTTGAATCAGGGAGCACTGGGGGCCCTCATGGAAGATGGCTATGAACACTTGATGAGGAAGTCAATGATAGTAACAACCAACAATTCTGTGACATGTACTATGTGTCAGGCACTGTTCTCAGCTCACAGTAAACCTGAGTTAATTACTATTATCTCCATTTCACAGATGAAGAAACTAAGGCACAGTGAAATGGACTCATCAAGGTCACACACTTGCAGTATAGTGGCAACATACTGTACATTCTTAAAAACTATTCAATACTGCATCCAGATATTATTTATTAATAGTTCAATTAAGTATTGCCCATTTGTTCTCCAGAATGAAAGAACCAGTTGAAACTCCCATGAGTTTTCATTTCCCATAAGTTCGGTCTCTTGTTGTTTTGGCCAAACTAATAGAAACTCATTCATGTTTTCATTTGCATTTCTCTAGTTATTGATGAGGTAATATACTTATTAGCCATTCTGGTTTTCCCTTTAAGATTTTACCTATTTAAATTCTTTGCACATTTTTCTCTTCCCAATTTGCAGTTATTTCTATATTCAATCCCTATATAATGCAATCCCTTGTCAGTTCAGACACTGCAAATATTTTCTTCTAAATGCAACCCATCGGTAGCCTTGCCTATAGGATGCTTTGTTAACTAAAAATCTTTAATTATGAAGTTAAAGCTATCAAATCTCGTGTTTTAGGGATCCTAACAAATCTATCCTCACCCCAAGGTTATAAAGACATTCTCTGTTTTTTCTAATTTGCTTTAGGACTTTACCTTTCATTTAGGTCTTTAATCATTGTGGTATTTGTGGTTGTTTTATATGGTTTGAAATGGGGATTCTGAGCACCATTATCCATCTTTTCCCCACTAATTTGTGATACTACCTTTATCATGTCTCTCAATAGCCATGTCCATTCCTAAATCCAGTTTAGCTTCTTGTTTTCTAAGAGGAAAGCCCTATCACTGTGGAAGTTTTCACTGACACAGTAGTCTCCCCTTATCTACAGGGAATGCATTCCAACACCCCCAGTGGACACTGGAATCACAGGTAGTACTGAACCCTATATATACATGTTTTTTCCTGTACACACATACCCTTTCATTTAAAGGAAGCGCTTTACAGCTTCTCTTTGGCATATCCAAACTGCCAGCACCATTACTCTTGCGCTATGGAGCCATTAGTAGGTAAAATAAGGGTTACTTGAACACAAGCACTGAGATACTACAACAGTCAATCTGATAATCCAGATGGCTACCCAGTGACTAATGGGTGAGTAACATATAGAGCATGGAGATGTTGGGCAAAGGGATGATTCTGAGCCTGGGCAGGATGGAGTGGAACAGAGCAAGATTTCATCATGCTACTCAAAACAATGGGCAACTTCAAACTTACTATTTCTGGAATTGTTCATTGAATATTTTCAGACATAGCTGACCATGCATAACTGAAACCACAGAAAGCGAAACCCAGTTAGGAGGCATTGTACAACTACTATCCTGCTTTCTATATACCAGGTAAATGAAAAATCCAACCGTTACCCTCCATGATCCCTGGGGGTTCAATATTATTAGCTTGTATTCTTCCCAGAAACAGAATATCCAGTTCAGAAAGTGATTTAAAAAAAATAAATGTATGTTTATTAAAAAACCTAACCAAGAACAAACCCTGGGACACTAGAAATCAATGTTTCTTCTGAAAGCCAGCAACCACCACCAATGCTGGCACACCTGAGAAATGACAGGTGCCTCAGTCCAAACATCAGGTTTCAGATATTCTTCTTTTCAAATGGTGAAGTTCTTCTCAAGTGGTCAAAACCAGCATTCAGAGTTGCTGGTGTGTGTGGGCCCCGATTATTAGCATAGACAGCTTTTACGGAGAGACATCTGGCTGGTCCGTGTCCATTCCCACAACCCCCAGGGACCCCACAGCCTCAGAAAAGTTACATATCTTCAACACTCCACTTGTAGGCAAGCTCCTCCACTGCCTTCTTGCTGGCAAGCCGGGCAAAGCGCTTCTGTTCAAATCCATTGGATCTGCAATCAAGAGATATCAATCAGCCAGAATCCTGAACTGGACACTTACTTTTGAAAAAAGAAAAAAAAGAAAAAGAGTTCACAATTAATGAATAAGGAAGAAAATAAGGCATGAGAAATATTTAAGGTACATGCAATAGAACCAAAAGAACAAAATATAAAATTCATGAGGGAATTGAAACTGAGGGAGGCAGCGGGCTGCTGGAGTCCCAGGCACTTGCTCTAAAATAGCCCATGCATGGACTTATAGACTCATTTCTTCTGAGCTCCAGCACTGGGGCAGCAGCTTAATAGGGACCAGGGACACATGGGGAGGAACTATATTGTCCAGCATTAGGGCAAAAGCTGAGGGGCAGCATTCTACCGATAGAGGTGCTGGCAGAGGCCATTGTTTCTTTGATGAACCTGCCCCCCACAGAGCCAGCAGGCAGGTGCCATATCTGAGATTCTATCAACCTGGCTCACACTGTTTGCACCTGGTGCAACTGTCAGGTCCATCCAAGCTGTTTCCAGTGGCTGTTACATACAAATGGAAAAGGTTTTCCTAAAATCTGTAAAAGGAGCAGCATCTAGCCTCAGTGTATCCCATACCTATGGCCAAGTTGCTCCAGGCCTGGCACTAGCAGCAGCCAGACTTGGTTCACAGCTTGGCATCACCTGGGCACTTTCAAGCCCAGCACTAATAGCCTCCATCTTCAGATTGCTCTGTGGCTCATGCTGGGTGGCTTTGGGAAGAACACAGGCAGTAGCTGACCTTGGCCTACACCTCCCAAAAAGCCCCACAGCCTCAGACCACATCAAAACATCACTACCCAACCACTTCCACTTGGTAGGGTGGCCTTGTGTAGAAGCTGTAAAGCGCTTCCTTTCAACACATACAAGTTTGACTGAGCAGACACAAGAGCCACACTGAAGTAAGTTCTGTTCTGTGGAGTGGGCCTATGGCATAGCTGATCCTCCATAATGGTTGGAGGTCAGTGGTCAGTGGTCAGCGGTTGCAGCCAGTCCTTACCATTGATAGGCCTGGGGGCAAATCCCTCCCACTGACGTTCCAATAGCAATCAAGGCTCAACTACAAGAGGAGAATGTACACAGTCCACACAGGGGGCCCACCTAGAGTGCCCAGCTTGGGTGAATGGGGAGGATGCGCCACTGGACCCTACAGAACAACTACCCTACCAAGGCCACCCTACCAAGCCTGGGAGACGGAGCAGCTCTATTTAATACAGAGAAACAAAAACAGGGAGGCTGCCAAAATGAAGCAACAAAGAAAAATGTCCCAAATGAAAGAACAGAACAAACCTCCAGGAAAACAAACAAACAAAAAATATATCAATAATATGGAGCCAAGGAATCTACAAGGTACAGAGTTCAAGACATTGGTTATAAGGATGCTCAATGAACTTAGTGAGAACCTCAACAGCATAAGAAAGGATACACTAACTGAAATAAAGAATAATTTACAGAGAATCAACAGTAGAATAGATGTAACCGAGAATCAAATCAGCAATTTGTAATATAAAGAAGCAAAAAACACCTAATCACCATAACTAAAATAAAAGAATTTTTAAAAAATGAGGTTAGTGTAAGAAGCCTCTGGGACAACTTCAAGCATACCAACATTCACATCATGAGGGTTCCAGAAGGAGAAAAAAGAGAGCAAGAAATTGAAAATATATTTGAAAAAATAACGATATAAAACTTTCCTAACTTGGTGAATGAAACAGACATACAAGTCAGGAAGCACAGAGTCCCAAATAAGATAAACCCAGGGAGATCCAAGATGGCTGCGCCCAGGTGAACACCTAGCCGCAGCCGCACACAACAATTTCAATAAAATACAACTAAAATATAAAACGGACATTGCCCAGAACTACAGGAAGGTTGACTGACTGGAAATTCTACAGTGAGAAGCAAGGAGAAAACCAGAAGGAGGTGCGGAGGAGCTGGAAAAGCCAAGGTACGGAGACGCGGTGCGCGGAGAGGACGGAGCCGGAGAGGAGGGAGGCCGAGTGCCTGGCGGGCGTTCCCTAGCGGAAAGGAGATAAAACTCCGACTGTGCTGGGCCCCCGACTGCTCTGATCCCCAGTTTTAAGCCAGACCCCGGGGACTCAGGCTCTGCCATAGGGAGCCGGGCTGTAAGGCGGAACCCCGGGGAGAGGCGAAAGGAGGTCCCGGAGGTGCGCACACTGCGCGCAGAGAAAGGACGGTCGGCTGTGCCGCGGGATTGCCCTGACGGGAAGGAGACTGGGGCTCCAGACTGCTCTGAACGCCACCTCCAACTCCACTTCCAACTGAACTGAACCCCAATACCGGGCTCATTGGGGGAGAGCATAGACTGTTTGGCAGCAGGCGAAAATCGAGGGCACCTTTCTCTCAGAGGCGCCGGCAGCGAGCACTGAAGGACCCGCATAGGGCGGGGCTGACAGAAGCCAAGGCTGTAGGCTCCACCCTGAAACCCCGCCCCATCTGTAACTGCGAAATGCGACAACAAAATAGATCACAAACGAAAGAAATGGAGGACAAAAAGCGTCTGGATATAGAGTTCAAATCTACGCTTACAAGGTTTTTCAAGAATTTCCTAGAAAAGATGGATAAGGCCTACGAGGATATGAAAAGAGATCAACTAGAATTAATAAGGAGTCAACAAGAAATGATAAGGGAGCAACAAGAAATAAAGAATACATTGTCTGAAATAAAAAATATTTTACAGAGTCCTAAAAACAGAAGGGAAGATCGCAAGAATCAAGTCAAAGATTTGGAACATAAAGAGCCAGAAGACACTCCTCCACAGAAGCTAGAAGGCAAGAGAATCCAGAAAATTGAAGATAATGTAAGAAACCTCTGGGACAACTTCAAGCGAACCAACATCAGAATTATGGGGGTCCCAGATGATGAGAGAGAGCAAGATATCGAAAACATACTGAAAGAAATAGTGATAGAAAACTTCCCCCATCTGGTGAAAGAATTAGACTTACAAGTCCAGGAAGCACACAGAACTCCAAACAAAAGGAATCCAAAGAGGACCACACCGAGACACATCATTATTAAAATTCCAAGAGCAAAAGACAAAGAGAGAATATTAAAAGAAGCAAGAGCAAAGAAGGTAGTAACCTATAAAGGAGCACCTATACGATTGTCAGCTGACTTCTCAACAGAAACCATGCAGGCCAGAAGGGAATGGCAAGAAATATTCAAGGTGATGAATAGCGAGAACCTACAGCCAAAAATAATCTACCCAGCAAAGCTATCACTCAGAATCGAAGGCCAGATAAAGAGCTTCACTAATAAAAAAAAGCTAATGGAGTTCATCACCACCAAACCAGAATTATATGAATTGCTGAAGGGGGTTCTTTCAGAAGAGAAGGTAAACAAAGATAAAAATTATGAACAACAAATACGTAACTATCAACAAGTGAATCTAAAAACCAAGGAAATTAAAAAAAAATCTGATGAACAATATTAACTGTTGAATATAATAGAATCAGAGATATGGAAGGGGAGTGAACTGACGATTCTTGGGGAAAAGGGGAGAGGGGGGCGTGGGAAGAGACTGAACATAAACTGTGCACCTATGGATGAGGACAATGGGGAGAGGGGAAAGGGCAGAGGGTGGGGTGGGAACCTGGTGGAGGAGAGCAATGGTGGGGGGGGGGGGGGAAAGGAACATTTGTAATAATATGAACAATAAAAACTTATTAAAAAAAAATAAATAAAAATAAAATAAAAAATAAAAAAAATAAATAAATAAATAAAAATAAAAATAAAAAAAAGATAAACCCAAAGAGGCCTCCACCAAGACACATCATAATTAAAATGCAAAAGGTTAACAACAAAGAGAGAATCTTTTTGTGCTTCTAAAAAATATATATTTCTATTGATTTGAGAGAGAGAAGGGAAGAAGGAGAGAGAGAAATCAATTGGTTGCCTGTGGCACACCCCAAACGCACAACCTAGGTATGTGCCCTAATCGGAAATTGAACCAGCAACCCCTCAGAACATATAATGACACTTAAACAACTGAGCCACACTGGCCAGGGCCAAAGACATAATCTTAAAAGCAGCAAGAGAAAAGCAGTTACTTAATACCATAAGGAAGCTCCCATAAGACTGTCAGCTGATTTCTTAACAGAAACTTTGTATGCCAGGCAGGATTGGCAAGAAATATTCAAAGTGATGAAAACCAAGGACCTATAACCAAGATTATTTTACCCAGCAAAGCTATCATTTATTTTATTTGCTTGTTTGTTTTGTTAATCATCACTCAAGGTTATTTTTCCACTGATTTTTAGAGATAGTGGTAGGGAGAGACAGAGAACGAGAAGCATCATTGGGAGAAAGACACATTGATTGACTGCCTCCTGCACACACCTCAACCAGGGCCAGGGATCAAGCTTGCAATCAAGGTATGTATCCTTGACTGGAACCAAACCTGGGAACTTTCAGCCTCCAGGCTGACTCTTTACCCACTAAGCCGAAATGGCTAGAGCCAAAGCTATCATTTAGAATCAAAGGACAGATAAAAAACTTCCCATACAATAAATAGCTAAAGTTCATCAACACCAAACTAATATTATATGAAATGCTAAAGGGCCTGCTTGCAGAAGAAGGAGAGGAAAAAGAAAAGGAAGGAGGAGGAGGAAGAGAAAGATAAAAAATATGAGCAATAAAATGGCAAGAAAAAAAATAACATCAATGAACAAATGGCACAGAAACAGACTCATTGATAGAGAATATGTTGATGGTTGCCAGATGGGAGGGGAGTTGGGAAAGGGGTGAAAAAGATGAAGGGATCAAGATGTACAAATTGGTTGTTACAGATGGTCATGGGGATGTAAAGCACAGCATAGGGAATTTAGGCAATAATATTCTCATTAGTATGAATGGTGTCAGATGGGTGTGAGATTTATTGAGATGACCACTTACTAAATTATGTAATGGCTAAACCCTGGGGTATATACCTGGAACTAATATAATAATGTATGCCAACTGTAGTTGAAAAAAAAATTTTTTTTTAATGGGGGTGGGGGAATAAATTAATAAAATAAAAAAAGAAAATTACCAAACATGCAAAGAAACAGAAAATGGGATCAAACTCAAGAAGAAGCTATTATTAGAAAAAAATCCTGATGTGACCTAAATTTGCAATTAGCAGACAGGACCTTAAAGCACTATTTTAAACTAGAGGCCTGGTGCACAAAATTCACTCATGGGGGTGGGGGGGAGTCCCTCAGCCCAGCCTGCACCCTTTCCAATCTGGGATCCCTTAAGGGATGTCCGACTGCCTGTTTAGGCCAGATCTCAGTGGGACATCCCTCTCACAATCCAAGACTGTTGGCTCCCAACCATTCGCCTGCCTGCCTGCCAGCCTGATCACTCATGAACCATTCCCCTGCCAGCCTGATCCACGCCTAACTGCTCCCCTGCCAGTCTGGTCCCCCCAACTGCCCTCCCCTGCAGGCCTGGTTGCTCCCAACTGCCCTCCCCTGCTGGTCTGGTTCCCCCCAACACACTGTCCTCCCTTGCAGGCCTGGTCCCACCTAACTGCCCTCCCCTTCAGGCCTGGATGCCCTCAACTGCCCCTGTATTCCTGGTCACCCCTAACTGCCCTCCCCTGCCAGCCTGGTTGCCACCAACTGCCCTCCCCTGCCGGCCATCTTGTATCCACATGGGTGTGGCCATCTTTGACCATATGGGGGCAGCCATCTTGTGTGTTGGCATGATGGTCAATTTGCATATTACCTCTTTATTATATAGGATAGTCTCAAGAAAGACAAAAATGTCTCTTAGTGAGTACACGGATAGGAGTTATCAGCAGAAAAATATAAACGTTCAAATGGACATTCTAGAGTTGAAATACAATGAACTAGTTTAAATGAAAAATTCATTGTATAGGCCTAATAGACTGAAGGTGGCAGATCAAAGAGTCAATGAACTTGATAGCAGATAAAAGAAACTGTCCCATCTTAAGAATAGAGAAAAATGATAGAAAAATAAACAAGATTTCAGAGACCTGTGGGAGAATATCAAGTGGTAGAATAATAGTGTAATTGGAAAAGAGTGGTTCAAGGGGAAAAAAAGAATTGAAGAAAAAATTGCCAAATACTTCCCAAATGGGAAAAACTTTGGGAAATACCATTAAAAGTGACAATGTCAAAAACAAAGGATCATCTGAGTTGTTTGGGCAGAGCTTTTTAAGCTTTGAAAATGAAAAAAGGAGAAAGGGTGTTCTAAGCATGGGCAATGAGATTTGAGGACCTTGGAAACAGAAGCAAGCAAACTTCAAATTATTAACCTAGTCATTAGGGCAGAGAATGAGGCAGAGTGTAGAGTGACTTACAGTTAGGGAAGGTTAGGATCAGCTAGAAGGAAAAACAAAAATGTAGGAAATATTCAGGTTTACCTGTCCACTCCATCCCAACGATACCCGGGCCAGATATTGAATCTGTTGGGAGGAGGTGCTGGGCCACTGTAGCGAGGTCTCACTAATGAGATAAGAGAGAAAACAGGTCCATTATTTATACTATTCAATCCAGAGCTAGAAGACAGCAGGGCTGGGGCTTGGGGGGTAGGGGATGTTATACAGAAATCTCTATTATGTGGAATCTAAACTCCCAAATACAAGGAATCTAGATTGTATGGGGAAGCCTTCTTTGCACATAGCTATCTATCACCACCCTAATGACTCTCTCTCTCACCTAAGTTACCTGCACCGCTGATGATTCCCAGAAGGCTCACCTTTCTTATCCTTGTTCTCCTTGGCCTTATTCTTCTTGATAAAGTTGGCCATAGGGTCCCCCTCCCTTTCTTGTTCTCTCAGCATCCGATCCAGATCTTCATCATCAATATAGCGGGCCAGAGGCTTCTGCATTTCCTTTATTGCATCCTCCACATTTTGTTGCTGCTGCTGGCTCTGGACAAGCCTGGGCAAAAGAACCAAGATTGTTTGCAATACTGTTTAACATTTCTACTCTTTTACACCGACATGGACACACTGCTACATCTAGAGAACCTCCTCTTTCTAGAAGCCTAGGCCAAATATTGAAAAGGGTAAAATTCCTACCGTGTTTCCCCGAAAATAAGACATCCTCCGAAAATAAGACCTAGCGCATGGAAAGACATCCCTGAAAATAAGATCTAGTGCAACTTTGGGAGAAAAAATTAATATAAGACATTGTCTTATTTTCGGGGAAACAGGGTAGAATACCAACTGCAAGTGCAGAATTTATCACTGAAAGGATATATTCTGAACACAATGAATTTTCCATTCTTGAAAACAGCTTTCATTTAAAAAAAAAAAAAAAAAAGTTTAAAATAGATTTTGAGAGAGAGCGAGAAACATTAACATGAGAGTGAAACATCGATCCACTGATCGGCTGCTTCCTGTACACCCCCAATTGGAGATCAAGCCTGCAACCCAAGCATGCATCCTGACCAGGAATCAAACCTTTTGGTGCACGGGTTGATATCCAACCAACTGAGCCACCCCAGTGAGGGCCTGGAAATAGCTTGAAGGCAAAACATAAACCAGCTAGTCAGAGGGAACTCTGAGAAATAACTCCCTCCAGTCACTGTAGTCTAGTTTACCTTTCATGGTTCCTTACCCTTTTCCCCACTTGGCATACAGCTCATCTCTCTCCGAGTTCTTCTCTAATCTTCGCCTTTGCTCTAAACGTTCCAGTTTCAAATTCCTCTTACGACCAGACTTATCTCGAAATACGGTTTCAGCATACTGGAATTCAGCTACAAAGGAAAATTATTCTTTTAAAGATAAACACCAGGTATCAAAATCAGAAATAATATTTTAATAGCTGACATCAAACACCTGGAATTTTAATGCTATAATAAATAAGAACTCCTGCAGCCAGACTAGAAGTACCTACTGGTGATGATCCTGAAAACTACTATTTTTTTCAAGAAGGAAAAGTACCATTTGGACCCACTGAGAAGTTAAAATAATGCCTAAAAGCAGAAATCAAACTTGATAGCAATTAAAAGTTTAAAACATCAGGTACAATAAGCTACATTTAAAAAAGAAAAGCTATCTGAGCCTCAATTGGTCGTTGCACTTTTGTAATTTTACCTTCCAATGCCATGGTTCCTTGGTCCCGTTCCTGGAGTTCCTGCTGCTCTCGCTGTATGTCAGTTAACACCAACCCAGTCTTAGCCCCAGAATACATGTGTGCAGCCTATGCAATGGAAAGGGAGCGTCCAACATTAATGAGATGATGCAGCTGCAGGCTCTATGAGTATACACAGTTATGTGCATTTTGTCTGACGATCAGCAATAACCAAATCAAAAACGCTAATTTTATATCTTATTCTCAGGATTCACAAGATAGGAAAGAAGAAATAGAGTTTCATGAAAAACTAATAGTACTATCAAATTTAAGAGTAAACAAAAATACAAACCAAGAAGATATTAAAGGGAAGGCTAAGCATCTGTATTCTGATTTTTTCGCATATATAAACTTAACACATGAGGACTCACTCTCAGGCCAGCTGACCAGAAACCTGTGTTAAGCTCTAAGCCCTCCATCAGAGACTAACACTAATAAAATATTCCATTTAAAATGCAAATTCAAACCTAAGATCCTTAAATCATAGATATATTTCAGGATAAAGAAAAAATCTGACCAAATAAAAACTTTTTACTAAACTCCACCTTTTATCAAGGTGACAAATCAACCCACAAATGGAACATGCAGTATATATATCCTAATATCCTTAAGCCATGTGCTAAATCTGATCAATATTAAATTACCTATGGACTAAACAGATACATAAAATACCAAGGAGTCCAGCTAAAACACAGCCCTCACTTTGTGACCCAAAACAAAAGAACCTCACTTCCTGGGTTAGGGACAACCAGTCGATCCTGCCAGGACCACGCGGGCTGCAGAGAAGACCCACCTAAGAAATCTCTGCACACACCACTGGCTCTAACACTGTTTCCTAACCCACTCACTGGAATAAGACTCCTTTCCTCATACTTGTATTCTTTATAACACAGTTACTCAAGGTTCATGGATTTTTTCCCCCCCTCACGCGGGCTTCATCACAGATTTCAAATAAAACAAAACACTGGCTTTCCAGGTGATATGAAGTAGTTTTATATTTTAAGTGCCTCTCTTTAACCTGCACTCCAATTTATTGTAATTATTTACTTTGTTCCACGTACTGTACTAAACATTTTACTTACACTAACTCATTTAATTTCCACAATAAACTTATGAAGTATATACTATTATCCATATTTTACCAATGAAGAAGCTGAGGCTTAGAGATGTGTATCTTACTCAAATTTCACAGATAGAAAGTGGGAAAGGTAGGATTTGAATACATAACATTTGACATAAAGTTTGTGCTAACCCCACTCTGTAAACTATAGTTCTCAGTTTATTATTGTACTAAGAAAAGAGGAAGTTTTCCTAAACCTATTTAAAATGAGATTTATGGAATTAAGATGACATAAAGGAGACACTACTTAGGAACTCTGTTTCTGTAAGTTCACCTGGGCTGTATTATAGGCAGTCCTGCCTTCAGAGAGAAGGAAAGAGCCGGAGCACTCCTCTGAACTAGATTTACTGCACTACCAAGAGCTGCCTCCCCCTCCACTGGCTCAGATCTCTGGGCCTTGGCTAGAGCTAGAAGACAGAAATCACTCTAAGACAGCGGTCACTAACCTTTTTGACCCTGCAGTCCACAGACCATCGACTGGCAACTGCTGCTCTAAGAAAAGATATGGCTCCTGAAAATTCCTACCTTCTTTCCCAGAGGCTGAGCCCTTCGAGGTGGAGAGAGGTCAGAATCAGAGGATTTGGCCCTCCGTTTCCTCCTTGGTGGAGAGAGGTCAGAATCAGAGCTGTGGTGCCTAGGTCTATTCCGTGGAGGTGACAGATCGGAATCGGAACCCTGGGGCCTTGAACTTGGTTTCTTCCTCGGAGGAGAAAGGTCTGAATCAGAGGCTTTCCGACTGTCTCCTGGGTAGGAAGAAGAGCCCATCATGTGACTCTGATGTTTTCTAGGTGACGAACTCGTATGAAGTTTCCTATGGCTGGGTGAAGAGCCTAGAAATTAAAGAATAAAGTCTTTAATCCCCATGTTGGAATCTTAAAAAGAACTTAGTCACTTACTGTTGGACATTCATTTAGTCCTCATGCATCACTAACCTAAACACAAGATCAGATGACATGGGAGAAGAGCAAAGTCAGGGACAGTTTTCAAAACCAATAGGCAGGATGTGGAGTTCTGTTCCCAAGTCACCAACGACTGTGATTGTGTGTGAGATCTCAAATATTCCTCTATGTCACATTTAACCACACTCAGAATGGGCAAAATAACATGCACGCAGATCTTAGTGGTGTGTTAAGTTAAAACTAACTACGATACATTCTGAAGTCCTCAGACTAAAGGATAACAATGTATTTTAATTTAAAAATTAAGACAGTAACTGGGGACTAAACGGGATAAAAAATTTCACCACAGGCCTGAATTATAAACATTAGCATCACAAAAGCAATTGGCAATATGTATCAATGGTTTTTAAAACATACAACCTGGAAAATCAATTTCTACTTAGCTTCTAGGAAACAAATCTAGAAGTACTTAATTTCCAGGAAACCTATCTAGAAGCAGAGAAGGAAATCATCCAGAATGAGAACAGTTTATGTACACAGATGTTCATTATAGAACTAGAGGCCCAGTGCACGAATTCATGCACCAGTGGGGTCTTAGGCCTGGCCTGCGGGATTGGGACAAAACTACTGTAGCTCTGACATCCAAGAAGTCCCGGATGCACAATCAGGGCCGGGGAGGGATGCAGGAAGTTGGCCAGCAGGGGAGGGACCGCAGAAGGCTCCAAGACATGTCCGACCCATCTTGCTCAGTCCTGATCAGCGGGACTCCAGCAGCAAGCTAACCTACTGGTTAAAACGTCTGCCCCCTGGTGGTCAGTGCGGCCTCTGCATTATCATTAACATATTATGCTTTGATTGGTTGAATGGCCAACTGGACACTTAGCATATTAGGCTTTTATCATATGGGATTATGAGAGCAAGATTTAGAAACAACCTAAAATATGCAATATTAGGGAAATGGTTAACTAAATTTATGTAATACAACACCAATAAAAATTATATTAACAAAGAAATGTTTTATGACATGGGGAAGTTAATGATAAGTGAAAAAACCAGGCAAGATAATTCATGCAACACGTAAATACAGTAGTACACAGAGAGGGCTAAACTATATAAAAAATGAACAGAGAGCCCTGGCCAGGTAGCTCAGTCCATTGAGCATTGTGCCATGCACCAAAAGGTTACCTGATGTTCTTTCTCTCTCCCTACCTCTCTCTCAAAATCAATAAAAAAAATCTTTTAAAAAAAATGAAGAAAGAAAAGACTAAAATGAACACTGGCTACAACACTAGTGATTGCCTCTGAATAACAGAAGTTTGCATGATTTTTTTCTGCTCCTTTATATATTTCTAGACATGCTGATGTTTCTACAACAAACATAGCATTTTTATGTCCTGTGAGGACAACAAAAGGATATATAAAAACTTCTTCCCTTCTACTATAAATATTTAACTCTTCAGCCCAACCTCTCACCATTTCCCTCTAGTTTTTAAAATTTCTCCAAAAAAACTTTATTCTCATTTCTAAAGACATAAATACCTAACAAGTAAAAGATTCAAAATAAAGTGTCTAGGGACCAAGTCCCCTCGTGGACAATCAATGCTCACCTTTAGACTCATGCTGTTTATTTCCGTAATGAAATTTTGCTTGCCTTTTCCGTGGTGGAGAGAGGTCCGAGTCACATTCGTACTTGCTGTTCTTCGGGGCTGAGGGATGAGAGGGTCCTGGCCCCTTCCGATGAGGAGAAGTTTTGCTAGAGGCTCGTTCTGGGGCTTTACTGCTTTTGGTTCTGTGCAGTGAATGAGGAACATCAGGAGGCGAATCAGGGGAGTCATGACGGGCCCTCCTGAGCTTTGATGTGTCCAAGGAGTCAAGAGTCCTTCTAGGTTGAGATGTGTCAGGGGAGCTGTTACGGGCCTTTCTCTGAGGAGAAATATCTGAGGAACTGTGATGGGCCCTCCGCGGAGGAGATGGATCTGGTGTGTCATGACGGGCCCTTCTAGGAGACACACCAGAAGGACGATAATGCTTCCTGAGCAGAGAAGGATCCGGGGAGTCATGGCGGACCCTCCTAGGCGGAGAAGGATCCGGGGAGTCATGGCGGACCCTCCTAGGCGGAGAAGGATCCGGGGAGTCATGGCGGACCCTCCTAGGTGGAGAAGGATCCGGGGAGTCATGGCGGACCCTCCTAGGCGGAGAAGGATCCGGGGAGTCATGGCGGACCCTCCTAGGCGGAGAAGGATCCGGGGAGTCATGGCGGACCCTCCTAGGTGGAGAAGGATCCGGGGAGTCATGGCGGACCCTCCTAGGCGGAGAAGGATCCGGGGAGTCATGGCGGACATGCTTGTGTGAAGGAAGATCTTCATTGTGGTCTAAACACAAAGAGCAAAGAGTCAGATTCCCACAAATTCTATGTTCACCACCAGGACCCAAAGTTCAAAAGATGCCCCAGCAGCATACACCTCAGAACTACTCAGAAAGTCCAAAACTACCCTGTACAGCTCCTGTGCTTAGGGGCAGCAAACCAATACTCATGAACATCTTAAAAATAATCCCTTTTATTTACCTAACAAGACATAAATTTGCAAAGCATTTTAAATACATTTTTCATCTTATACCTTGTAAGGCAAGTGGAGCAGGCATCTTGTTTACAGTCGTGAAAATAGAAGCTCTAAGGTGCTGAATGGCTTCTCACATCAGATTACAACTCCAAGATAAAGAGACAAACTGGAACCCCAGTCTTCTATCTCCCAACCATACGTTTTTCTCAAAACCTTATTTGTGTAGAGTTCCCAGACAGAGACTCCTACTGAAATTTAGCCTAGAAAGGTTAGCCTAGCAGAATGAGTTTCTACTTACTCTCTTCTTTCAAAAGGCATGTTCACTAAACCTGTGCCACATAAAGATGAGTGCTGTCGACTAATCCATGCCACTGCACTCCTTATTGGAGAGAGAGATCACCAGGAAAAAAGAATCAGCATTACTGATCACCTACTATATGCTGAGGTAGATTAGCTCATTTAATTCTCAAACCCTAGGAGATAAATATTACCCCCATCCTACCTAATAAAATAGTAAAATGCAAATTGATTATACCTCTGCTACACACCAGCTATGCCCACCAGCCAATCAGAGCAAGTATGTAAATAATCCCAACCAAGATGGCTATAGCCACAAAGAGCAGGAGGGAGGCTTGGATTTCCCTGGCAATGGAGAAAGCCAAGCTTTCCACCTGCCCTTACAGGCCTAAGCCTTCACTCAAGGCTACAAAGTTTCAATTTTTAGGATCAGTGACAAATTAAAGCAATGCGCTCCCCTAAAAAAAAGAAAAAAGAAAGGCTTTCCCTACAAATGGGAAATTTAGATTTAATTATTGTTGAAACTCACCTCCGAGAAGCTTCCATTTGGCACTGGAACGAAAGGTTTCCATCTGCTTTACCTCTTCTGGTCGCTCATCCACAAACTCAGCCACCTGTGGCAATGAGGACACTACATTGAGGAATCCACAGGATCCAGCCACGGAGCTCTGTTGTCTAAGAACCTGAAGTTATAACCATTCCCATTCCTAATACACATCACACACACACAGATCCAAAACAGCCATGAAGATCCACGCAGTGGTCCTGTTATGTGTGCTCCATAAATACCTGATTGCCACTGGGTGGTTTAATTCTAGATCTTTCTATGACTAATCAATTTCCCTCCAAAAGTTAATTTCCTTCATTACAAACCTTTTTACCAACTTGGCATGGACACGATTGCCCCCTGAAAGCGAAAAGCTAAACTCCTTTGCCATTTCAGAGTATGACTGCTAGGATACGATACTATGTCCTATTAATCCACATACCTCCAGTACTTACACAAGAGCATACAAAGTTTAGCTGAATCATGAATAAAAGATACAAAGAGAAAGCTCCCTACTATTGAACCTGAGCACTGCTTTTAAAGTACATTCCAACACAGTGAACCTGGCTATTTCTATCACGGCTCTATCACTGATGTTGAGGAGTCCTGCCTCTCTCTGGGATTAGTTCCCATTTTCAGTTTGATGGGCCCTTCCATAAAAAAGAAGATAGTACTTCTTTGGAAGTATTCTCTGTCCAACCTCCCCACTTACAAACCTGCCCCACACTGGGAGCTGAGGTTGAAAGGCTTGAATTTCAAAGTCCTTACAGCCTCAAAAGATACATACCACAGGCAAATCTCCATCATCTTCCTCTTCCTCCTTTTCTGGTTTAGTGGTGGAGATAGATGTCCAGCTCACATCATCATCCACAATCCGCATTCTAAATGGGGGAGTGGGGAAAATAAAAAAGGAGAAACATTCTTGGGTAACAGCCTATGAAATTTACCCATTGGTTTTAGGACAAAGCTCAAAATCCTTCAAGGTTTTCACATACTCAGTTCCTTCTCCCTGCCTAACCCACTGTTTTCATTCTTTACTGGGAAACTCTTACTCATTCTTAAGAACTTAATATATAACTTCCATTAGAATACCTTCCTAACTGCTCTCCCAACTAAGAACCTGTTAAACATTCCTGAAATACTTTTATTGCACTTATCACAAAGAAAATAAATCAATTAGTTGCAAAATTATTTTTTTTTAAGTCTGTATCCCATTACTCTATAAGCTCCATCAGGATAGGGACTAAGACTTTCTCATTCAGACTGGTATCCTCAACACCCTGCAGCAACTGGCTTAAGAAGTATTCAATATATATTTGTTACACAGATAAACTATGACTGATTGCAAATAACAATGACTGCCATGGTGTGGACAATTATTATCTGAACAGCCAAGATCACTTTATACATCTCTAAGCACAACCACCACTATTTAATATAAGTGGTATCATTTAGTATTACTCTCATTTCAAAGCTAAGGAAACTAAGGCTTAGAGGGATTAAATATCCCCAAAGCCACACAGCCTTTAAAGTGGCCTAGCTAGGACTCAAACTCTGATCGGTGTTGCTCCAAAGCTCAAGCTATTTTCACTACAAGGTACTGTTTCCAAAGAATCCACAGTCAGAGAGCAGGAAGAAAGAAGGCAAGAATGAGGTGAAAGCCAAACCAGGAAGAAAAGGGATCCGTCCTATGGACTTATTAGACTTTGTAAGATATACTAGTTTCCTCCGGCGAACTGGGTGGCCCAAAACAACAGAAATACATTCCCTCCCAGTTCTGGAGGCTGAGTCTGAAATGCCAAGGTATCTGCAAGGCAAAGCCCACTGGGCTCTAGGGGAGCCTCTTTCCCTGACTTTCCCAACTTCTCGCAGCCCAGGCACACCTTGGCTCCGGGCAGCCAGTCTAATCTCAGCCTCCACCTTCACTTGTCGTTTTCCCTCTAAGCACGTTTCTGTGTCCAACCTTATCTCTCTCTCTCTCTCTCTCTCTCTCTCTCTCTCTCTCTCTCTCATAATATACTTTCATTGATTTCAGAGAGGAAGAGAGAGAGAGAGAGAAACATCAATAATGAGAATCACTGATCGGCTGCCTCCTGCACGCCCCACACCGGGGATGAGCGCAACCCCAGCATGTGCCTGACTGGGAATCCAACCATAACCTCCTGGTTCATAGATCCACGCTCAACCACTGAGCCACAGGCCAAACTTCTCTCTTCCTAACGGGACACAGGATTTAGCACCCATCCTGATCCTTAAGCCTTAGTGACTAAGGCTTCATTTACTTACTTCATGGTAGCAATATGAATGAGAATTCATATACATCTAAAATGCCTAGAACAGCGCCTGGCATGTGACAAGAGCTGTGTAAGTGCTGTTACAGTCAGCAGCAGCAGCAGTATTCGGAGTAACGGGGGGAAGTGGGTACAGGTCGGCCGCGGGACCACAGCGCCGGGACTGGGAGCCCCGCAGGCAGAGTCTGAGCACCGAGCACAGGGGCTTTGGCATAGCTCCCCGATTCTCCGGGCACAGTGTGCATTCTCCACCGGAGACGACTGAAGGCTACAGAGGCGGGGAAAGAGGGATGCCAGTCACAGTCCAGTCCGGCTTGAACACAGGACCCGGGGAGGGGGCGCGGTCCCGGGGAGGGCAGGCTCCCTGCGTCCCTCAGCGCGGCGGGGCCCTCAGCGCGGCGGGGCCCCCAGCGCGGCGGAGCCCTCAGCGCGGCGGGGATGGAGGAAGAGCGGGCCGCGGAGACGGGGAACGGGGGCGGCAGCCCCGCCAAGACCCACTCACCCCTTGCCGCCGGCTCCGCCAGGCTTAGGCCGCTTTTTGCGACGCTTGAGAGCGGACTCGGAACCCGCGTGGCCGCCGGCATCGGCCCGGGACAAGTAGCGCTTCAGGTACTCGGCCTTGGAGAGTGGGGCGGCTGCCGCCATGGCAGCACGGGGCGGGGCGACGGCTCGGCTCGGGGGTCAAAATCCGCGACGCAAAACGGACGCGCCGGAACCGGAAGTGGCGGGACCGCCGGGGACTGCGGAAGCAACCGGGACGAGCTCCCTCGAGCTTCCAGGGCTGGTGTGGCAGTCGGCATCCCTGCGAAGGCGCAGCTTCGGTTCCTCCGTTGTCCACCGTCCGCCCGCTCGGCGCCCACACAGCAAGCGCGACTGAAGCCGTGAGGTCCCCGCCCGACATAACGCAGTGGCTAAAGACAGGCTCCGGAGTGTCAGTGTGTCTGAGTCTGGGTTCCGTAACTTCCTAGCTCTATGGCCTGGGGCAGGTTATTTAACAAGCTGAGGAGAGTAATGGCACCTAACTCGATTGCGAGGACTGTAAATGCTTAGAATAACGTCCGGCACATGGCATTGTTGGCTTTATTGGTGTAAGTGTGTTTAGGGAGAAGGAATCTGCTCTCAAAGGCTTCCGAGTGCCATTCAAGAGAGGAAATCTGACAGGCTGGCGTGGCTCAGTGGCTGAGCATCCACCTGTGACCCAGGAGGTCATGTTGGATTCCTGGTCTGGGCTTATGCCCAGGTTGCAGCCAGTCAATGATTCTCTCATCATTGATGTTTCTCTCTCTCCCTTTCCCTTCCTTCTGAAATCAAAATCTTTTAAAAAAATTTAAGAGCAATTGCAAAACAAATGTAATTACTAGAAGAATGTAGAGGCTTCTAAACTCTGTAACTTGCCCATGTTGGACAGCGATAGCCCCTGGCTATCTCTTATTACAGAACCTGGCCAATGGGAGGGACCTGGATATTTCCAGCAAAAGGGGGTAAGTGCGAGAGACTGAATTCCAATATTCAAGTTTTGCAAGGAGCGTTTTCTTCTTGTGGCATTAAAAGCTTTACTTGAATTATCTCATTTAAACCTCACAATCCTCAGGTAGTTTTATTAGTCTTATTTTACAGGTGAGAAAACTGAAGCTTGAAGAGGTTAAGGAATTTGCCCGACTTCACACCGCCAGAACATGACCAACCCTTGGAAGCAGAAACTAGCAAAGTGGGGTGCAAGATGTAACCCAATGTTTCCAAAATATTCTTTTTATCCCCTAAGTTAAATTTCTGTCACTGTTTTAAAGTATATTAGTCAAGAAAGTATTGTTACACTTTATAAATACACACATCTTGGGATACAAGTTCAAATGTAAGTCTGGAGATCTCTGCACTGGAGCATGAGCTCCTAACCACTTGGCTATACTGAGGCTCACAGCACAGGCCCAGAAAGGCAGGCAGACTGTGGGAAGGGAACACTGGCCAACATAGGGCTTCACTAGCTGGAGGGCCCCGACGGCACCCATACACAATCCTGCCTTGGATGCTAATCCCCTCTGGTGCGCCTCACACTGAACTCCACACAGCGCTGGTGCCAGCAGACACTTGGAAACGCTCCTATTTCTACCCCAGCGCACATCAGCAGCATGGTCCCCTCAGCCCCATCAGCCCATTTCTATCTTCAGTTACACTGCTTTGCACAAGTTACCTAACCTCTGGGGCTGTTTCATCTTTAAAATGGGGATTTTATTTATAGCTACTTTTTACCCAAAAAAAGGTTTAAAGCAGAAACAGAGACACCTTAAATTTTTTATAGGAGAAAATACATCTATTCTAAAAGCACTTCGAGTCCTGGCCCGTGTGCATAAGTGGTTAGAACATAGGCCCGTGCACTGAGAGGTCACAGGTTCAATTCCTACTCAAGGGCAGATACCTGGGTTGCAGATTCAATCCCCGGCCCTGGTCAGGCACATGCAGGAGGCAGGCAATCAATGTCTCTTTTTAACATTGATCTCTCTCTCCCTGCATCCCTTCCACTCTAAAAAGTCAATGGAGCTGAAACCGGTTTAGCTTAGAGGACAGAGCGTTTGCCTGTGGATTGAAAGGTCCCAGGTTCGATTCCAGTCAAGGGCATGTACCTTGGTTGCGGGCACAGTAGGGGGTGTGCAGGAGGCAGCTGGTCGTGTTTCTCTCTCATCGAAGTTTCTAGCTCTCTATCCTCACTTCCTCTCTGTAAAAAAACAATAAAAAATATTTTTTTAAGTCAATGGCAAAAAATGTCCTTGTGTAAGGATTAACAAAAAATAAATAAAAGCACTTCACAATTACTAACTCACTAATCCTCACAAAAACCCTACAAAGTAGCTGCCTTTATTATTCCCATTTAACAGACCAGGACTCTGAGACATCAGAGGTGCTGGCACTACAGGGCTTCCTCAATCCTGAGCAAACACACACAGCCAGCACCCGCCCTTCTCCTCACAGTCGAAAACACTTCCATTCTCCTGGAAAGAGGCATGGGCAAACATTTTTAAAAATAAAAACAAAGCCAAGTATTTGAACACACTGCCTAAATTTAGAGAGGAATCATTCCCTGCAGTGTGCTACAACTGAGATGCCACAGATGTACAAAGGACACATACTGACATTACGAGTCTTACCGAACCCATTAACACACTGTGCTAGCAACGTCAATTGCCCTCCATATTTATTCCATGTTCTTATCATGACAGATGTACACCCCATACCTGTGTTCACAGCTCTATTGGCTAAAATGGCTATATTTAATATGCTTGAAATATGAAGTAGAAGTGCCCTCACAAACAAACTTCCTTCCCCGTCTAATATAATCACAAAACTTAATCATGGTTGTGAAACTGAGTCTACATGTTCTCAGGCTGGCAGTTTGTTCTCTTCCTGTAGCCTTTGAGCAGGACCCTTCCCTTACCTGTTACCCATGCTACCTCCGGTCACCTAACAAGGCTCAAAACACGATGGAGAATTTGCAAGTATCTGCTGAGAATTATCATGTAACAGATTTCATTAACCACATGCCATATGCCACCGCAGGAGGGTAGGACTCTCACCACCATGGGGCTGTATAGTGAGACTGGATGGAGCGAGTGTGCAACTGAAGGCCACCAGAGCAGGAGGTACCTTAGCTGGGTTATCTGTCTGGTACCTCCTCCTCAGTCAGTCTTTCCTGGCTCAGAAACTCGGGTTACCATTCCCAATAACTGCTTGGAATCTGAGATTGCCTAACACCAAACTCACAAGACAGTGACAAACCGGAATGCCTTTTTTCCCTCCGCCATGGGAAACAAACCTGACATCAGGGCCCATCTTTCAAGCACAACCATCCCATAAGGAAAGTCATTCAAGATACCAAACGACCAATCAAACGGACTGAGGACACAGATCCCCAAGTCAGTTGGACATACATGAATAGGCAATCTAATAGGGTAAAGCACTTTGCTTAGAAGCCTATTCAAAGTGTTGTAGCTTTATAGTTTGTGAATCATTGCTACCTTTAGTCTTGAAATCCTTAAAACACCTTACTCTTGTTCACAGAAATTTGAGCTTCATGTATGGGAGGCAGTCCCACTTGATAGTAGTTAAGGTGCCAAAGACTTCAATATGGAGAAATGCCTGAAAACTGAACCTCTGGAAACACATTTAAGAGGGAGGAGGCAGAGAGATGCCACATAAGGAATGCCAAAGTACAGGGGAAAGCAGGGATGCAACATCACAAGAGAAGGGATGAGAAGAAATGGTACACTGTCCAACGTGACAGAAATAAGGAATCGAAAATGAGAACATTTGCCGGGACCAGTTTGGCTCAATGGATAGAGCGTCAGCTTGGGGACTGAAAGGTCCCGGGTTCGATTCTGGTCAAGGGCATGTACCTTGGTTGCAGGCATATCCCCAGTAGGGGGTGTGCAAGAGGCAGCTGATTGATGACTCTCTGTCATCGATGTTTCTAACTATCTCTCCCTTCCTCTCTGTACAAAATCAATAAAATAAAATAAAAAAAAATTAAAAAAATGTCACTGGGATGCATAAAAAAAAATTAAAAAAAAAGAAAGAAAATGAGAACATTTTCCCAAGTGAAAACCCCCACTTGTGATCTTTGAGAATAGTGCAGTAGAGCAGCGAGAGTAGATCGGCAGCACTACTAAGTCTCCTCCGTCTCAGGCAATTCTTTCGAGTTACTTTTGCAGCACAAAATGCTAAGGGTTGCCATCATATTTCAATCAACAGGTCCTTCGTGAACTCCCACCTTGCAGCCAGCACTGCAGGAGTCATCAGGGTTAATGAGAGCAGAGCACTCGCTGGGGAGTCCAGGGCCCCCGGCCACAGAGGGCCAAGTCACACAACCGGGAGCAGCCCTCCTTCTCTGGCTGAGGCGGTTTCTCCATTTGTAATTAAGAGCAGGACTAGAGGCTCTCCAATACCCCCAACTGGCCCAACACCTTCCCATCTCAGAGCTCTTGCATTTGCAGTTTCATCTGCCTGGAAATCTCTTCTCCCAGCTGCTCACATGGCTTACTCCCTTACCTCTTTCCCAGCTTTGCCTGGATGTGGGATTATTTCCTTCTTGTTAAGACATTCCCTGACTACTCTATTTAAAATACCGACCCCACCTTCTGACACTACCCATATCCCTTCTTTGCTTTTAGATCCCTCCATAACACTAATCACCACGTGACATACTGTTTTACTAATCCGTTTATTACCAATATGCCCCTCCCCCAATGTCAATTTCCCCACTAGACTTCAAGTTTCTCAAAAGCAGCGCTTTGTTTTGTTCACTGGTCAGTGTGTGCCTGGCACGAAGTGGGCACTCACACACCTGTGAAGGAATGAATGAAATGGCAGCTCCAATCTCCAAATTACAGTGGCCACATTGGAGAACATTTTCTTCAGGAGGTTGAGTCTACCAGTGTTATCAATTAAGGAGAGTGAATTCCAGGCCAGTGCCGTTTGACAGCCATCACTTTAATGAGAACTCCCTCCCTCGGAAGACTCCCTTCGTGTGGAAAGTCAGTATTTTGTACACTCAGAACCAACACCTAGACTCCAGCTGCAGCTGTCTCCCACCTTCTTCAACTTCAGAGTTGCAGCTCCAGAGGACAGTATGGTGTGGACAGAGGTGAAGACTTGTGGGAAAAAGTGACAGTGGCATTCCTCATAGTTCGCTTCCAGGTCTCCTCCCAAGCTGACTCCAAAATAAGGTCAAATAACCCAACTTTGCACCACACACTTTAAAAAGTGTGCCAGGGTCTTTGATTCGCAGGAGCAGGTGGGGGGGTCCTTGCTTGTCCAATAGGAGTAAATAAGCCTGTGGTCTGAGCAGTACAGGAGGCTGGCTGGGAAACAGTCCACTGCTACCGCGGGGCAGCGCCTGTCTCATAGCCCTCCGTCCTCATGTCATTGAGCCCTAGCTCCTCATTTTGGTCAAACGTGCGCTTATAATGTTCCACCTTCATCTCCGGATCATCTTCAGGTGCATACACATTCTGGAAGGCAAAGGATAGGTCATCAGTGCCCATAGCATCCTGCTACCCTCCCTCCCCAGGCCGCTTCCAATGCCCACTTTCTCAAGAACGAGTTTTTTACTCTAAACACCACCAATTCCCCATGACTAGGCTCAACTAGCGGAAAACAACAGAGCCCACGTGGGCCAGGAGTGGGACTGACCAGCCCCAGCCAGAATGAGGGAACAGTCCACCTAAAATACTTTCTACCTGCACCTTCTTATGAAGAGTATAAGAACAGCTGTGTCTGACCCATAACTGCTCAATAAATATTAATGTTATTGTCAATCAGCAGAGTATCTCCCCAGTCAGTTTAACGCCTTTCAGTTTTCCTGTATTGGACAAGGGACCATCTCTTCTCACTCTACAGTCAGATTTGCAGAATGAAAACACCATCACTGGACTTAGAGCTGGGACAAGAACCAGACTATAGGAAGGAGGAGCCTAGGAGTATCCTTTTTTCCCTCTTGACACACACTTACAACCCTTCCCACATTCCCCCATTTCTCCCTTATGTCCTAAGTTCTTGATAAAGAGCAGTTCATTTAGAACCAAGTCTCAGTTTCTAGAAAGATGACACATGTTCAAGAAAAGTCAGAAAACATATCTCCATGAAATATAAGGGAAGGTTTACTATACCTGCAAGTAGCTGTTTCCTGCTGGGTCATTCATAATAAAGTGGGCCTTCATTTTACCCTCCATGATCTAAAGAGGAGAGAATACAGTATGTAAATTTTACAAAGCATGGAGAATCAAGCCAATTTACATTGAAGTATGCCCAAGTTTCATGAACCGGTGAAATGAGTACTTCTAAAAGTAGGGTAGAGAAGATCTAAAATAAGAATTGTTTACCCGGCCAGTGTGGCTCAGTGGTTGAGTGTCAACCCATGAACCAGGGGATCAGGTTTGGATTCTCAGGACACATGCCCGGGTTATGGGCTTGATCACAAGTAGGGGGCATGCAGGAGCAGCCGATCAAGGATTCTCATCATTGATGTTTCTATCCCTCTCTCCCTCTCCCTTCCTCTGAAATCGATGTTTTTAAAAGTATTAAAAATAATAATAAATAAAATAAGAACTGTTTGACATTATTTAAGAAACAATTTTACATCCCCAATTTCATCTCCCACTCCAAACAGGCCAACGTCTATCCCAGAAGACGGAAGGATTGCCCGTCCTCTATCCCAGCAGAAGACTGAAGGATTCTCTGAAGAGGCCACAGCACACTGTAGACTGGGGCCATGGCCCAGTTGAGGGTAGAGGGGAGGGAATCAAGGCAGGAGATTAAATGAATGTACCCTTATTGGAAACAGACATACAACACCCAGCCCTCTCCCCAGAACACCTCAGACCAGGAAATGGAGCAGCCCTGACGGGAGCCTGCGCACCCTAAAAGAAAGACCTAACTACTCTGGCTTTGGCGCTACCTCAACAAGAAGGCCAAGTAAATCCCTTACAATGAGCCCGATGTCAGCAAACCCGCCACTCAGGTTTTTTAATCTCCTACTTTTAAATAGACAACTAATGATTACCAGACATCAAAGCCCCTAATATTGAAAGATGGACAATTACATGGAAAAATAAACAAACAAAAAAAGCTAAGCACAACTTAGAGGAAATGGAAACAATGCAAGGAAAATAAAGTGTAAAAAAAAAAAAAGAAAAAAAAAGAAAAGAAAAACAACCCAAATTAATATTCTCAAGAAGAAAAAAATGCTAAATCCTTATAACTATTTTCTAAAAAGGCAGAGAAAGAGTATTCAAAAATACAAAAAAAAGCACTTGGAAAATAAAAATATGTTAATGAAACCTCAACTAAAAGGTTGGAAAATAGCCAAAACCAGTTTGGCTCACCGCAGACGCTGCCTGCGGACTGAGAGGTCCCAGGTTCGATTCCTATCAAGGGCATGTACATTGGTTGCGAGCACATCCCCAGTAGGGTGTGTGCAGGAGGCGGCTGGTCGATGATTCTCTCTCAGTGACGTTTCTGATTCTCTATCCCTCTCCCTTCCTCTCTGTAAAAAATCAATAAAATATATATATATTTTTAAAAAGAGTTATCTCTTAAAAAAATAAATAAGTAAAAAATAAAAGGTTGGAAAATAACGTTAAGGTAATCTCCTAAAATAGAGCAAACACAAAGACACTGAAGACTGGAAAAGGATAAGTATTTTACAGAAGACCAGAAAGTCAGTCTAATATACCAAAACACAGGGATTTCAGAAGAAACAGAAAGAAGCAATTCTCAACAGAAACATCTTAAAAAGCTTCCTATAACTGAGCCACATGAGTTTTCAGATTCAAAGAACCTACAAGCGCTTAGCACAGTGGATGCAAATTGACCCCACACCAAAGCACATCCTAAAATTTCACATCACAGGGACATAGAAGTACAACAAGAACAGGTCACATACAAAAGATAGGAATCAACATGCCTGAAGACTTCGAAATAGCCAAATTGTATCGTGGAAGACATTAGTGCACTGTCTTTCAGATTCTGATGAAAAATTATTTTCTTTTTTTTTTTAATATATTTTATTGATTTTGTACAGAGAGGAAGGGATAGAGATAGAGAGTTAGAAACATCGATGAGAGAGAGTCATTGATCAGCTGCCTCTTGCACACCCCCTACTGGGGATATGCCCGCAACCAAGGTACATGCCCTTGACCGGAATCGAACCCGGGTCCCTTCAGTCCCCAAGCCGACGCTCTATCCATTGAGCTAAACCGGTCCCGGCGAAAAATTATTTTCATCCTAGAACTCTATTCCCAGCCATTAATCAATCTAGGATGATTAAATTCTAGAATGAAAAAATTTTCAGACATGTAAGGTCCCAGAAATCTCACTTCCCATGCATTTTCTCAGGAAACTAGTGAAGATCCTCCAACAATATAAGGGAGGAAACATGCCTAAGCCGGTTTGGCTCAGTGGTAGAGCATTGGTCTGCGGACTGAAGGGACCCAGGTTCGATTCCGGTCAGGGGCATGTACGTTGGTTGCGGGCACGTCCCCGGTAGGGGGTGTGCAGGAGGCAGCTGGTCGATTTATCTCTCATCGATGTTTCTAGCTTTCTGTCCTTTTCCCTTCCTCTCCGTGAAAAATCAATAAAATATATTTAAAAAAATAATAAATAAATAAGTAAAGGAGGAAACCAAGAAAGATGACAACATGGGATTGCGAAAGAAGAATCCCCAACATGCGGGTTAAATGTTTAAAAGGGAGCAGGAAAGAGTAGGCAGCCTCTTGTTCACTGGCACCCCAGGACAAGTACTGACCAGCCAGATTCCTCTCACCTGGTCCAACTTCTGGGTAAACTCCTGCAGTTTGCCCATCTTGCCAGGATTGGAACTGTCACCCAGCGTGAAAGGGTTCTTGATCACCTGCAATAAATGTCATCCACACTGCTGCATGCTGGCTGTGTATTACAGGTGTGACTGTAAACCTGGTAGGGGTGGAAGTTAAGGCAACTTCTGGTGCAACTCCTGCAGCTTGTCCAGTCAGGGGAGCATGGTCTTCATTTATCCCATAACCACCTTTCTGATTGTTCCTAAGAGCTTATGGACTAATCTGCCAAGGCGGCAACCGCCCATGTCAAACAAACTATAAACATGTTCTTACAATATGAGTGAGCCCTAGTCCTAATTTAACAAGAGATGCAAAGTATAATTTACAAAGACAAAAGGCATCAAGAATGAGAATTAAATGACATGATTCATCAAGAGGACAAATATATGGGCTAAGTCAACAATGCATATGTATGTTGGGAAGTTTTCGATGCTGCAAGGACCCTCACACCTCATTTTAGTGAAATGAAAACCACACATATATCTCAGAGTTAAGGCCCAGGAATTTCTACTCAGAATTTCCCATAAACTTATCTTCACAATCAAAAATAAATTTAAGTATCTTAAATCAGCTTTAAGGCAAAACCCCATTATCAGCTCAGAAACTAGGACATATGAGGTCACCTAGCCCCTCCCCACAGCGGCACTGCCGTAGCCGTGCACTACTCACCAGGTCCCGGATGTCCTTCAGCAGCCCCTCCAGGGTGGTGAACTTGCCCCCAAAGATAGCCATTCCCAACTCAAATTCCAGTTCTGGGATTTCCACACTGCACGTCTCAGACTGTGAGATGAGAGGTCAGCTTAAGCTTTAAATCAGGAGCTGCTGGAGAAAGCTAACCAGAGTCCTCCTGCCAAATTAATACCACCAGTGACAGTTTGGGGACAAAGTCAACTGTCCCCGTTTTCTGACTTTTTGTTAAAGCTGAACTCACTCCTATCCTATGTACCCCAGGAATGGAACCAAACTAATAAAGGGACACTGAGTCACGGCTCCAAGCTACTAGGAGTCCCGTCTTCAGAGGCCAGAAACAAGAGCCTCAGACATTGCAGGTAAACAGCAGCCCACTCATCAGAAAGAGCTTATGGGTCGCTTTCTGAGGCTCCACTCACAGAAATGAGGAGGCACCACACAGTCCCAAGACATAATTTAAAAGGTATTTTCCCTGAGAGACAAGTCCCTGAGGAAGACAGCTGTTACCTTGAGAAGGTCTCTGGTCATATCTGAGGGATCTGTAATACGGAGAGTGATCCTGGTGCCCAAGGGCTCCACTGCTCCTCCAGCCTTCACCTGCAGACAACAGCAGTCAGCGACAGCAAGAAGGCCCCGAGCCGAGCCTCGTGCCCAACAGACCTCACAGGGTCTGCTTAGACCTCCAATCAAGCCCGCTATTGCGGCCAAGCACAGAGCCTTCTAAATCAATAGTAGCAGCAGTCATCCAAATAAAAACCACCGAGAATGGGCCAGGAGCAAAGTGCCCAGCACCTGCCAAAATGCACCCCAAGTTGCCAAGAAACTCTAATTTACCTTTAAAAAAAAAATATACGATTATTGGGATTTGAGGCATTCAACTGCATCCAACACGTGAATCCCCTTTATAATATTCTAGTTTAAGAATTTACCGAAACTGGTTTGGCTCAGTGGTAGAGCGTTGGTCTGCGGACTGAAAGGTCCCAGGTTCGATTCCGGTCAGGGGCATGTACGTTGGTTGTGGGCACATCCCCAGTAGAGGGTGTGCAAGAGGCAGCTGGTCGATGTTTCTCTCTCTTCGGCGTTTCTAGCTCTGTATTTCTCTCCCTTCCTCTCTGTAAAAAAATCAATTTATATATATATATATATATATATATATATATATATATATATATATTTTTTTTTTTTTTTTTTTTTTTTTTTTTTTTTAAAAGGGGCCGAAGCCGGTTTGTCTCAGTGGTAGAGCGTCGGTCTGCAGACTGAAAGGTCCCAGGTTCGATTCCGGTCAAGGGCATGTACATTGGTTGCGGGCACATCCCCGGTAGGGGGTGTGCAAGAGGCAGCTGGTTTATGTTTCTCTCTCATCGACGTTTCTAGCTCTCTATCTCTCTCCCTTCCTCTCTGTAAAAGATCAATAAAATATATTTAAAAAAAAAAAAAAAAGGGAATTTAACAGCTCATGCTTGAATTAACTCAGGGAAAGGGAATTTACAGCCCTCCAAGGCAGCCCATTCTATTTTTACAAACTTAGAAAATATTGAGTCAAAATCTGCCTTCTTATTCCTTAAAACCAAACTTGAAAATGTCTTAAATGAGTGTGCTTATGGAAGGCAACTGACAATTGTTTCTCTCACATCAATGTTTCGCTCTCTCTCCCTCTTCCTCATCCTTCCTCTAAAATCAATGGAAACATGTCCTTGGATGAGGAGAGAGAAGGATGGAGGTCTTCAACAAGTTAGGATTAGGTAAATAGAGATAAACAAGTTATGGTTATCTCTTAGCTTTTCTCCTCTAAGCCAATGCCCAGTTCCTTCAATGGCCCCTCACCCTACACTAAGCCTAAGAGAAAGACCCATCCTCACTCCCATTATCCGAAAGCAGGTTTAAGAGTGAAAGTTAGACAGGTCACCCTCAAGTTAGTCTTCCCAACCAATGGAGCTCTCACCTCATTGGTCCGATGACCGCAGTACTCGCAATTGGTAGCCATGATGATAACCTCCTTAAAGTGGGGGATTTCTGGAGCTGGAGTTAAGGGAACCTGCTTCCACGAACAAGACCACTCTCTGAGAACAAATCCAAACCCAAATGGCTGGTCCCAGGATTACAGGAAATAGATCCCAAGAAGCAGCGCTAGTACTCCAAAGAGGGCAAGGTCACAACCCACGGTCACTCCTGTTCACAAATGTTGGCCTAGGCCACACACAGGAGCCAAGACTACAGCCCAGCCCTGACCGATTTGGCTCGGTAGATAGAGCGTCGGCCTGGGGATTGAAGGGTCCCAGGTTACATTCTGGTTGAGGGCATCAAAAAAAAAAAAAAAAAGACTACAGCCCAATTCTCTCTGTGACCCAGAAGCCAAGGTGGGGCCTCATCACAGGCAACATCCTCATCACTCAGAACGTAACATGTTCTCCTCGAAGGCAGTGGTCTCCAGCCTGAAGATAACCCTCACATCGGAGTGAGAGGAGGAGCAGCCCAACAGCCTGACGAAAGATACGAACTAGCTTCATGTTTGTCTGAGCTGGAGCATTGCATTCCGGGCAGTTGGTATTGAACTGCAGCACCTGGAACACAACACGGGGATGCGGGGTGAGCACACTGGCAGGTGAGCATGTCAGGCTGACGCGTTCAGTTGGCATGCGGCAGTAGCCCATGCTGGTGGAGAGGAAGAGCCACTGAACAGCATCAGACTCCGCCCACAACTCCACTCCTTCCTCCACAGCAGCCAGAGGGACTCACTTCGTTTCTGAGATCTTCCTCTTGCGGCTTCTCTTCTGGTGCCTCGGCCTAAAGAAGCAGAGATGCAAATCACATGTTGCACGTGTTTCTCAGCCTCTCTGCCCTGGGGCGCGGGAAAATGCTGTGCTGTGGCTTGCTTTTGTCAGCTTCCACCTCATGAAACTAGAAAGCAAAGCTAGAAAGCAAAGCCCCAATCAAGGAGGTAGAGAGCTTAAGAAAAGACCAAAGCCATTGCCGTCCTTTACTGTAAATGTACCCTAAGCCCTTGACACGAGCTTGATGGGCAGCACGGACATGCTGGGTGACAGGTACACAGGGCAGCAGCAGGGAGTGAAGGGAACCATCCCTCTTCCGGCTTCTTCAGCTCACTTACCTGGAGCCCCAGCATCTCCTCCTGCTGCGGAGTCCGGTTATAATGTGTGATCACCAGGGCATCATCTTTCTGGGGAGCATGTGGGTTTTCCACGAAGCTGTTCCCTGAGGGGTCATCAATGATCTAACAGACAGGTAAATAGTAATTATAAGCCTGGTACCATCCTTCACCTACCATCAGACCACTCGCCACCACAGTGGAAAAATCCCAGTCTTAATGGTTTCTCCTCTCTTCAATCTAGGCACCTAACACCTTCAGTACTCACCAGGGTGAAAGGAGAGGCCACCTGCCTTAGCTCTTTCAGTCTGACAATGAACTCATCCAGTCTGTCAGCTACGGCTTCTTCATTTGCCTGACAGAAACCGAGAGTAAAAGTATCAGCCCTGGTGACAGACCTTATGCCCTCACTTCCTGTAGTGCCCGAGTCACTTCCATCAGGAAGTCATCTCCTTAGTGTGAGTGGGAACAGAGAGACTCAGACTTCACAATAAGAGGTAGCATACAATTTGAAGTTTATGGGTGATGCCAGATGAGCCTCATTTTCTCACTCATTCAACCATTTAAACCAAGCGTTCCTGCCAGGTTAAATATCTGAGTCCCCTCATGGGGCTCCCCAGCTAGTTAAGAAGACAGATGACTTGTAATATGTAATTATACCACTTGTCTCATAATAGACAGTGGAACACTCAGAAAGCATAGCTAAGCCCAAGGGAGGACAGGCTCTTCAGAGGTAATGATACATAGCCTGTTGCCAGCGACAAGGCCTGAATACACATACACTGGCGAAGGAGAAGCGGGAAGAAAAGAAGTGGAAAGAACAGTAAATGTTCTGTATGCAACATCCTGGCAGCTGTAGCATCTCCATATGCTTCCCCTAAAAGTCCTCCAACGTTCCGTCAGACCGTTCACCTACGTGGAGAGCTGAACACTCTCCTCAGATGCATACACCAGGAAGTAATTATTCCTTGAGCTGCAGCAATCAGAATACCCCAACTCACCCTTCGAGTGGGCTGATCCTGCTCCAGGCCAGCGATAGCTCGGCTGATCAATCCCTCCACAGTGGTCAAAGCTGGCGAAAAAGAACAGGACAGGGAAGTCAGGGCTCGCTCTGTGCCTGTATGACCCTGGGCAATTCATGTGAGACCCCTTTGGGCCTTGAATTCATATGTAAAATGAGGCTGGGAACAAAGTTCCATTCAGCTCTAACAACAGTGATGACAAAACTCTATAAGCAAACACAATCTCAAACTGTTTTATCTAAGTGTTCTGCTTATGTTAAGTCAATGAAGATCCCAATGATTGCCAAACCCATACACAGCCACTAGATCTGGCCCAGGCTTTTACAAGAAAATTAAGATTCCAGCTAAGCATAAGCAGCCCAAATACCCTGATCTCGAACTTACCTCCCTTCTGGCTGAAGGCAGGAATTTCAAAATCCAACTCGGGAATCCTTGTGGTGGCAGAGTCCGTCTTCACTACTTCTCGGTTCATGTCCTGGTCAGAAAGCAGGTGCAGGCCAGAGAGGTCAGAGCTCAGCACTGCCCCCTCAGGAAGGCCAGGCTGCCCTCATCACACCCCGGGCCAGCGGCTTCGTGCTCGCTCCTCAGGGGTCCAGCCAGCCCGCTGCCCACGTGAGGAGAGTTCCCTGCCTAACTCCTGCTCCCGCGGTGCCTTCTCCCCCGTTCACAAGTCCCGCCTGGTCAGCTGACAGCGCCAGCCCCCCTTTGTAAGCAGGAAGTGAGACTGGCACACGCAGGGTAGAGATTTACTCCGGGCCCGCGGCCCGGCCGAGGCGGTGGCGGCCCGGGCGGCCCCGCCCGCCCTGCGCGGGGCCCTGCCGGGCGGCTCCGGGCTGCGCTCACCTCCGCCGCCCGCACCGTCAGGGTGTAGCGCACGCCCTGGTCCTGGATCCGGCCCGCCGACTGGACCTCCGTGTTGCTCCAGCCGCAGTGCTCGCAGGAGAAGGAGCTGACGATCACCTCCCTGAAGAAGGGGATGGTGGTGAGCAGCAGGCGCGTCACGCCCTGGGGAGGCAGAAAGCCAAGGGAAGGACCCGTGAACCCCAGCTCCCCATCCGGTGACCCCGAGGGGCCTCCCTCCGGGTCCCCAAGGCGGCCGAGCCCCGGCGCCAACCCCGCCCCCCGCGGCCCGCCCGCCCGCGGCTCACGTCGCGGTAGCAGTTCATGCACAGCGACTCGATCTCCGTGGGCTGCTGGCCCTCGTCCTCGGCGCTGAGGGGCCGGAACACGCGCGCCGGGGCCGAGGCGGGCGAGGGCGCGGCCGCAGCCCCCGGGGGCCCCGGCTCCACAGACCCGCCGGCCGACATCGCAACCACGCGCAGAGCCGCCCGCAACTTCCGGCCTCCTCGCGCCCGTGGCGCCGCCCCTTCCGGCGGCACTTCCGCGGCAGCCCCGCCCTTTCTGAGAGAGGTGACCGACTTTCCAACCCCACCCCTTTTTTTTTTAGATTTTTAAGTGCATTATTTTTTAGTCTCTATCCAAATCCAGTAATTATGTTTAAATCAACTAATTATTAACACTTTAGCCACATTTGTCACTATACACACACTATTATTATTAAGAGTTAGTTGTGCCCAGCTGGTTTGGCTCAATGCATAGAGCATAGGCTGAAGGGTCCCAGGTTTGATTCAGGTCAAGGGCACATGGTCAGGTGGTGGGCTCCATCCCAGTGTGGGGCCTGCAGGAGGTAGCCAATCCATGATTCTCTCTCATTGACATTTCTCTCTCTCTCACCCTCTAAAATCAATTTTTAAAAAAACATATATTTTAAAAAGAGTAAATTGCAGTCAATGGTATCTATACCTTTGAATACTTCAGCATATGTCCCCTACACACATGCTGGGAGAAAAAGAATCTTTTCTTACATTCCAAACTATGATTACCAAATGCAGGATATTTAACATTGATACAGTACTACTATCTAATACTAGAGAGAAGCCCATTGCACGAATTTGTGCACAGGTCCAGTCTCTCAGCCTGGCTGGAGATCAGGGCCAATCAGGACAGGCTGGCCAGGGGGAGGGACCACAGAGGTTAGCTATGAGAGCACACTGACCACCAGGGGTAGCTCCTGCATTGAGCACCTGCCCACTGGTGGTCAGTATACATCATAGCAACTGGTTGTCCTGTCATTCAGTTAATTGGTCCTAACAGTTGCTTAGACTTTTAGATAGATAGATAGATAGATAGATAGAATCTGTATTCAAATTCCAAGTCTTGTCCCTCTGATATTCTCCATGGCAACTCTTTCTCTAATCCAGGATCTGATTCAGGACCAGGCATTGCCCCTAGTTCTCAGGTCTCTGGTTTCCTTCAACCTGAAAGTCCCTCAGTTGGTCTTTGTGTCGTATGACATTGGCATTTTTTAAGAGTATGGGTAATTTGGGTTTATCTGATGTATTTTTTAATTTATTCATTTATTTGTTTGTTTGTTTTTTAAATAATTATTTATTGTTGAAAAGTATTACATATGTCACCCTTTTCCCCCCTACTAACCTCCTCCAGCCAACCCCACCCTCCACCCCAGGCCTTCACAAGAAGGGAGAGGGGAAGAGAATCATCAATGTGCGGATGTGAGAGTGAGTGTTGATGGGCTGCCTCCTGCACACACACCGGGGATCCAGCCGGCAAAGGCAGCCTTTCAGTGCACCCGCCTATGCCCAAGCAGCTGAGCCACCCTGGCCAGGCGACTCTGGGCCCTTGCAGAGCAGTACAGGGTTTCCCTGTTGCCAGGACTATATGATCCAAACTTCCATAGCCGGATCCAGGCTTTGCCTCTACCTCAATCCAGGTGTCACTTCCCCTGGCGCGTCTCCCAGAGCCAGGGCAGTGCTTTGCTCCTTCAGTGTCTCCATCCACAGGGTTCTAACCATTGGCCCTAGAAGTTTGACCACAAGAGCCAGGCCTCTTGCCAACATCCTGGGCTTCCTTCCATCCACTGTTGGGCAGGGTGCTGCTGCGGCTCTAGTCCCTCAGTCCCCCTCTCCCTTTCTGTTTTTTTCTCCCTATTTCTGTCCTCATAAACACCTGCTCAAATTCCAGCTGCAAAGGCACAACCCTCAGTTTTACTTCCACCCCTTCATCCCTACCACATCTGCCCCCTTGGACTTCCCCTCCCAGTTTCCTAACAACAAGAAGACCTTTTATTTGGAGGGAGAGGGGTAAACTTTCCAGCACCTCCTCTCCCTGGGTACTGCTCTCAGCTCTGTGGCTAAATCCAGATGTCTGGGTAGAGATCTGGTCTGCGGGCCTGATGCAGCCAGCTTCATGTGGGGCCTGTGCTAGGGGGAAGTGAGGAGGTGCAGGGCAGGCTGAGCTGGAAGGGGTGTGCTTACCCTGCCACTACCCCACTTCACCTACCCCCAGCTTCAGGGTTCTCAGAGGACCTATTGGAGATTCATTGCCTCTAAGTGAATCTGTATGTGAGGGCTGGGGGTTTAAGAGTTTGGGGTTCCCAAAAGAGGGTCAGTGTCATAAAAGGGCCATTCAGAATCTGGAACAGCAGGAGCAAATGGGAGAGGCCATCTCAAGAGCCTGCAGGGGAGGCACACTGCCTGTGCGGAGCAGGCCCCGAACCCGGCAGGTGCAGAGGAAGGTCGCTCACCCACGCCCACCCCCAGGCAGACACAGCTCTCCCCTAAAGCAGCACAGCCAGGCCGAGGCCCCTCTGGCAGACTAGCACTGAAAGGGGGTCCCTGAGAAAGTACAGCAGGAGCCTGGAGTGGCTGATGTGATTTGGGGATAGCAGTGAGGGCGCTGCTTTCAGACATGGCCCAAATGAGACACACCAGGCAGACCAGCTTCCATTATAAGCATCTATTTCGATGGAGTCAGATGTCTGGACTTCAGTCTGAGCGTCAGAGATGGGGAGGGCACCTAGTATTCTCCCCAGAGGACTTAGGAAGCCCCTTACCTTGGAGGCTTGGTCGGCTGTTTTTTATTGTTGTTGTTGTTTGGTTTTTTTAATATATTTTATTGATTTTTTACAGAGAGGGATAGAGATTTAGAAACATCGATGAGAATCATCGATCAGCTGCCTCTTGCACCCGCAACCAACATACATGCCCTTGACAGGAATCAAACCCGGGACCCTTCTATCCACTGAGCCAAACCAGTTTCGGCTTGGTCGGCTGTTTAAATGCAGAGCTATGTCAGAAAATATGGGCCCTGCTCCCTCCCATTACAACTCCCACCATTTGTTCCCAGCAGCAGCAGAGCGCACCGGGATCCACACGCAGTCACACTCTCCCCTCATCACATTCCCCGCCTTTCCCCCTGCTCCCCCCAACAGAAGCTGCCACAGCAGCCCCGAGAAAGGAGCTGCTCTGGGGACCAGGGGCAGTCATGGCCACCAGGGGCCAGCGCGGTCCCAGCCAGGCCAGGCCTGAAGAGACTGGGCTTCCAGCCCATGGCCGCGGGCTTGCACTTCATCCCCCGCACAGAGCGCCTTTCTCCCTTCCCGCTCCCGCCAGCACCGAATGGAGCACCTCAGGAGGATTCCCAAATGAGCACGGGAAGCCAGGTTCGCAAGTCCTGGCGAGTGTAATGCATCCGGGTTGGGGACTCTCAGGGGGCTGGGTAGGCAAGGGACAGCTGCCCCTTCGGTGGCCTCACCCGTCCTGCAGGGCCCACCAAGGAGTGGCCCGCGCTTGGGGCTCCCGAACAAGAAGCTGGGACGTGGGCTCAGGCAAACAGGCCCTCAGGGCTCCCCTCCGTGGCCCGGATCATGGTCGCGAAGGCTGTAGTTTATGTCCTCCCACAGGTCGTCCAGCCGGGCCTGCAGCCTGCTCCGGGCCTTGCCGTCGTCCTCCGGGAGGAACTCAGGGGCGAAGGCGCTATGGCTGGGCGGGGGCGGCGCCAGCTGCTGCTGGACCTCCTGCGTCTCCTGGTCGATGGCGCGGGTGAAGGCGGCGATCTGCAGCAGGGTGTCGTGGCGGAAAGCCTGCAGGCGCTGGCGCACCTCCTGGGACAGCTCCAGGGGGTCCGGGTGAGCCCCGTCCTCCGCGCTGCCGAAGGCGCTGAGCTCCTTGTGCAGGTGGTCCAGGTTCTGCTGGATGCCCGCGTGCAGGGCCTCGGCCTTGAGCGTGAGCTTGCGGGAGAGCCGCTGCACGCAGCGGCTGAGGCGCGCGGGGCTGGCCAGGGCGTGCGGGGCCACGCTGCGGTGCAGCTCCTGCACGTGCTGCCGGATGCCGCGCAGCAGGCGCTCGGCGGGCGGGTGGAGCAGCTGCTTGGCGCGGCCAGTGTGGTGCGCCAGGCCGCCCCGCAGCTCCTGCAGCCGGTCCCGTGCCTCGGCCACGCCGTCCAGCAGCTGGGCCTTGGTGTCCTCGCCGACCGCGCGGAGCTGCTCCTGCAGCTCCTCCACGCGCAGCGCCACCTGCTCCACCAGGGCCGCGGTGTAGGGCTCCAGGCGCCGCCGCAGCCCCTGCAGGTTCCAGCCCAGGCGCGCGTGCGCCTCCGCCATGCGGGGCTCCAGGCGTGCGCTCACCTCCTGCAGCTCCGCCTGCAGCCGCTGCCGCACGCCCTCAGGGTCGGGAGGGAGCCCAGGAGGGCCGCCCTGCCCGCTCAGAGGGCCCAGCTTCTCCAGGAGCGTGTTCATGTTGTGCAGGTCCTGCTCAAGGCTGGCTTTCAGGCTCCTGGGGAAGAGGGCAGGCGTCAGCGGCAGGCTACTGGCCCAGCCTCGGCTTAGCCCATAGACATCGCGCCCTGATCTGATGGGGAAACCAAGGGTACTGTCCTAGCCTCGAACCCGCCCCTCCTCACAAGGCACTGCCCTGGTCCAGCCAGACCGGCCCCGCCCGAGGGCACAGAGGCTCCTGGACTCAGGCCTCTTACTCTGGGGGCTCTCTCCCCTCCAGCTCCCACGCCTCAGGGGGCGAGGGGCACCAGCTAGAGCCAGGGCGGAGCGGGGTGAGGGGCCAGGGCGAGCAGCCAGGAAGGCCGGGATGGGGCGAAGCTGGCGGCTTGCTTCCTCTGTTCCCGAGCAGGAGCCAACAGGGAGCCAACCAAGGAATCAAGGGCATCCATCATCCCACAGCCTGGCTCCTCCCGCCCCCGCGCCCCTTGCCCAGCACTCACGCGGCCTCCAGGGCCAGTTTCAGCTGCTGGGCCTGCTCCGCCCAGCCCTTGTCCACGCTGCTCTGCCCGGCGTCCTCCCGGGGGCCTTTCCGCGCGTGGACGGCGGGAATCGCTGTGGGAAGGCAGAGTGAGCAGGGCCTCGCCTGACCGCACCCCCCCTCCTCCCCCGCCGGCCCGGAGACCCACCTGAGAGGAGCGCCAGCGCCCAGGCCAGGGCTGCAGTGCGGGCCATCGTCTGTCCTGAGGAGGAAGGCGGGGAGGCCGGTTACGGTGAGGAAGCAGAGACAGGGACATCTCCCAGGGGCGCTGCCCCGTGCCCAGTCCCAGGGCCAGCCTGCCCCGAGCCTGAGGACGCCTCCCTGGGGCGAAGGGAGCTCAGAGCTGTGAGGACTGGGGGGGAGGGGGGGAACTAGGGGGCGTGGGGACCGAGGCAGGTGAGTGTGGCTGGGAAGAGGAGGGTGTCTTTCCCACGAGAGGAAAGAGCTCAAGGAGTGTGAGCTCACACTGCTTTGTGAAGGTCTTCCCGCCCCGCCAGGCCCAGGAGCCTCCCTAGGCAGGGCTGCCGCACCTCACCCCCATCTCCCTGCCTCCCGCGGGTGGCTGGGTGCAGAGGCCTGCCCAGGGCAAGAAGCAACTCTGCCACGTGGTGGTGCTCCCATGGTGCTCCCTCCCCTCCAGCTCTGCTGAGACCCTGCAGTCCCACGCCCTCTGCCCCAGTGGCTCACCTGCAGAGTTCTGGGCATAGAGAGCAGACAATCGGCTTTATACTCCAGGACCTGGACCTCTGGCAGCAATTCCGAGTAAATATCATGTGGCAATTCAAAGGAAGATGACCTCAGCGGCCACCCAGTGCTCACTTCCTGCCCTTTCCCAGCGCCCACAGGGTTAATGAGTGCCCCCATCTCAGGGCCTGGCCCAATGACCTAGGGCTTCTTGGAACATTTACAAGAATGGCCCACTCCTCTCCCAGCTCACCCCAAACTCCATGGCCTTCAACCTCCCCACTCACAGCTGGCTGGCCCGGCAATAGATACAAACAAGCTTGTTTGTCTCTGCAGCACACTCTTACTCAACTGCCCAGAGGCACTGTGCCCAGCCAGACAGGGGCAGTGGCCAGCTGCCAGCCTGACCCTAGCAGCCTTGGCAGCTCCCCCACACGCTCCTCGGCAGATGGGAGAGTCAGCATTCACAGGGCAAAGACCCTCCCACCTCCCCTTCATGAAATAATCCTGGAACAAGCAGGATGTCAGGGGGGAGAAGAGGAGGTGGTGAGAGGCAGAACCTGGACCAGGGACTCTGGGCCCAAAGAATTGGAGCAAGACTAGGCTTCTCCTTCAGGGGAAAGGCTGGTCCCCACAGGGCCTCCGAGGCAGGGAGCCAGAAAGCCCAGCTCACCCCAAACTCCATGGCCTTCAACCTCCTCTGATGACTTGTCCAGTCCATGTACTTTTTTTTTTTAAAATATATTTTATTGATTTTTTACAGAGAGGAAGGGAGAGGGATAGAGAGCTAGAAACATCGATGAGAGAGAAACATTGACCAGCTGCTTCCTGCACGCCCCCTACCGGGGATGTGCCCGCAACCAATGTACATGCCCTTGACCGGAATTGAACCTGGGACCTTTCAGTCCACAGGCCAATGCTCTATCCACTGAGCCAAACCGATTTCGGCCCACTCCATGTACTTAAACCCACATTTATAAAGTCCTAGTTTTACTCCTAAATGTGTCTTGAATGGATCTCCTCTCCCTGTCTTCACCATCAATTGCATCACACTCTCCTTGTCTCTCACCTTAATCACACTCAGCCTCCAGCGGCTCTGTCTGCCACCGTCCTGCCTGTTCGGTCCATCCTCTGCGGTGGCTCATCCCAGCCCACTTCCCTCTCATCTCCTGCCACACAAAGCCCCTGGCGGTCTCTGAGCACACCACCTCTCAGAACTCCGGGCCTTTGGCCATGCTGTTCCTCTGTGAAATATTCTATTCCTCAGTGAACTTACAGTGTTTTTCTCCCCCAGATTTAGTTTGTGTTACATAGTATTAGGCTCAGGTACAATGAAAAGGGGGTGGGTGAGTGGGAGAGAAGAGCCTAAACAAAATGGAATGTTATAATATTCCTGATGGAAGCATAAGCCATCCTGTGTTGTGCCATTGTCTTTAACAAGAGGCTCATGTCTGAGGTTCAGCTGCTGCAGCTCCAGCCATCAAGTCCACCTCCCAGCCAGCAGGAAGGAGGAAATGAAGGGCATGTTCATTTCCTTTCAAGGCACATCCCAGAAATTTTTCTTATCACTTTACTGACATCCCATTGGCCAGAATGTAGTCATATGGCTACACGTAGCTGGAAATGAGACTGAAAAATGTAGTCTTGATGCTGGATGACTATATTCCCACCTTGAAAAGAGCTGTCTTTCTCAGGGAGAAGAAAAGAATGGATGTGTGTGTAGGAGTGGGGGGTAGAGGTGGGTGGGGGGGGAGAGACAGGAGGCTGTGCTGCACAGCTCCAATATCACTCTGAATGCCCTCCATTGCTTTCACCCTTCTTTGCTTGAGACACAGACTAAATCCATATTAATCCAAATTAATCTTCTTTACAATTAGGTTGGGGGCACATAGCTATGTTAATTATGTGAGCTTCTCATTTGTAGCCACTCATAGGTGAGCTTTTGAGGATCACTCCAAGTACAAACTGAGATATCACTCCTCCAGCACTTCCAACAGTTTTATAAACCTTTAATTTTCTACATTAAAGCCTTTTGGTCTGGCTGGTGTGGCTCAGTGGTTCAGCATTGACCTCTGAACCAGGAGGTCATGGAACCAGGAGCATTGACCTATCAACCAAGAGGCCCAGCTTGCAGACTTGATCCCTCTGACTATTCTGTTACTACCAATTTGTACTTCTTAATCCCTTCACCTTTTCATTCTTACCCCCAAACCCCCCTGCCATCAAAATATTGGGTCGGCAGCTAAGTAATTGCGGATTTCACACATATATGGCTTCAGTTGAATTTTTAGGTTTGCAGATGTAGTACAAATGTAAAACACATTTTGTTATTTGATAGTTGGCTATTCAGCTGTTAATCAGTAAAAAAAGTTTTTTGATCTGTTTTGTAGTTTTTGTTTGGCGTTCGTTGAAAAATGGAAAATCAAAAGGAACATTTTTGTCATATTTTGCTTTTTTATTTCTGCAAAGGGAAAAACGCATCCCAAGCTCATAAAAAGTTATGTGCTGTTTATGGTGACGAAGCCTTAAAAGAATGGCAGTGTCAAAATTGGTTTGCCAAATTTCGTTCTGGTGATTTTTCACTCAAAGATGAAAAACGCTCTGGTTGTCCAGTTGAAGTTGATGACGCCCTAATCAAAGCAATAATCAATTCGGACTGTCATAGTACAACACGTGAGATTGCAGAGAAGCTTCATGTATCACATACATGCATTGAAAATCACTTAAAACAACTTGGCTATGTTCAAAAACTCGATACATGGGTTCCTCACGAACTGAAAGAATCACAGTTAACGCAACGCATTAGCAGCTGCGATTTGCTAAAGAAACATAATGAAAATGATCCATTTTTAAAACGACTGATAACTGGCGATGAAAAATGGGTTGTTTACAACAATATCAAGCGGAAAAGATCGTGGAGCAGGCCAGGTGAACCAACTCAAACAACATCAAAAGCTGATATTCATCAAAAGAAGGTTTTGTTATCAGTTTGGTGGGATTACAAAGGAATTGTCTACTTTGAACTCTTACCACCCAACCAAACGATCAATTCTGATGTCTACATTGAACAACTAACGAAATTAAACAATGCAGTTAAAGAAAAGTGGCCCGAATTGACAAATCGAAAAGGTGTTGTATTCCATCATGACAATGCAAGGCCACACACATCTTTGGTCACTCGGCAAAAATTAATGGAGCTTGGTTGGGATGTTTTGCCACATCCACCATATAGTCCTGACCTTGCACCAACTGATTACTTTTTGTTTCGATCTTTACAAAACTCCTTGAATGGTAAAAATTTCAATAATGATGATGATGTCAAATCGTACCTGATTCAGTTTTTTGCTAATAAAAACCAGAAGTTTTTTGAACGTGGGATTATGATGCTGCCTGAAAGATGGCAAAAGGTCATTGATCAAAATGGGCAATACATTATAGAATAAAGTTATTTAGTTCCATAAAAAAATTGTCTTTGATTTTCTTTAAAAAATCCGCAATTACTTAGTTGCCGACCCAATATTCTCTGTATCTGAGTCTGTTTCTGTTCTGCTTGTTCATTTATTTTGTGTGTTTTTAGACTCAATTGTTCATAGATATATATTTATTGCCATTTTATTATTCATATTTTGATAAGCTGCCTTCTCCTCCTCTTCATCCTTCAAGAAGACCCTTCAACATTTCATGTGATACTGGTTTGGTGATAATGAACTCCTTTAGCTTTTGCTTCTCTGGAAAGTTCTTTATATGCTTTTAGATTCTAAATGATAACTTTGCTGAGTAGAATAATCTTGGTTGTAGGTCCTTGCTATTCATCACTTTGAATATTTCTTGCTACTCCCTTCTGGCCTGCAAAGTTTCTGTTGAGAAATCAGCTGACAGTCATATGGGCACTCCCTTGTAGGTAACTAACTGCTTTTCTCTTGCTGCTTTTAATATTCTCTCTTTGTCTTTAACTTTTGGGATTTTAATTATAAAGAGTTTTGGTGTGGGCCTCTTTGGGTTCATCTTATTGGGCATTCTCTGCACTTCCTAGACTTCTATGTCTATTTTCTTCACCAGGTTAGGGACATTTTCTGTCATTTTTTGAAATGGGTTTTCAGTCTGGCTGGTGTGGCTCAGTGTTGAGTGTTGACCTATGAATCATGATTAGACTCCCCCATCAGGGCACCTGCCTGAGTTGCAGGCTAAATCTCCAGTATAGGGTGTGCAGGAGATAGCCAATCAATGATTCTCTCTCATCATTGATGTTTCTATCTCTCCCTCCCCTTCCTCTCTAAAATCAATTAAAAAAAAAAAAAAAAAATATATATATATATATATATATATATATATATATATCTCCTATCTAATAAAAGAGAAACATGCAAATTGACCATACCTCCACCACACCCACAAGCCATGTCCACCAGCCAATCAGGAGCAAGTATGCAAATTAACCCAACAAGGTGGCGGTTAATTTGCATATCCAAGTGCAGGGTGAAGACTGAAGACAGTGTTGAAGGAAGCCAAGCGGGGCTGCGGAGAAGGGAGGGAAGCAGGCAGGGCAGGAAGCCCTATTCTTCCAGGAATCTTCCTGCAAGGGGCCTTTTTTCTTTCTTTCTTTCTTTCTTTCTTTCTTTCTTTTTTTTTTTTTTAAGATTTTCAATTTCTTGCTCTCTCTCTTCTCCTTCTGTCACCCCCATGATGCAAATATTGGTACACTAATTTGTGCCAGAGGCTTCTTACATTATCCTCAGTTTTTTGGATTCTTTGAATCTGCTGTTCTGATTGGTGTTTTTTGCTTTCTTATATTCCAAATCGCTGATTTGATTCTTGGCTTTATCTACTCTACTATTTAGTTCCTGTAAATTATTCTTTACTTCAGTTAGTGTATCCTTCATTTCTAACTGGTTCTTCTTTATGGTTTTTACATCCTTTTATTATGCTATTGAGGTTCTCACTAAGTTTATTGAGCATCCTTAATAAAAAATAACCAGTATAATGCTCTCCAATTCTATTCATGGAGGTGCAAAAGGTAAGAATTCCTTCTCTTTTTTACAGCAGCATAGTATCCCATGTGTAGATGTACCACAGTTTTCAATCCACTAATCTGCTGATGAGCATTTTGGCTGTTTCCAGATCTTAGCTACTGTAAATTGTGCTGGTATGAACATAGGGGTGCATATATCCTTTCTAATGGATGTTTCTGTTTTCTTGGGATATATCCTTAGAAGTGGTATTACTGGGTCAAATGGTAGTTCCATTTTTAATTTTTTGAGCAAATGCCATACTGTTTTCCACAGTGGCTGCACCACTCTGCATTCCCACCAACAGTCAAGGAGGGTTCCTTTTTCTCCACATCCTCTCCAGCACTTGTTGTTTATTGATTTGTTGTTGATAGCCATTCTGACAGGTGTGAAGTGGTACCTTATAGTTGTTTTGATTTGCATCTCTCAAATGATTAGTGACTTTGAGTATGTTTTCACATGTCTCTTGGCTTTCTGAATGTCCTCTTTCAAAAAGTGTCTATTTAGATCCTTTGCCCATTTTTTGATTGGGTTGTTTATCTTCATTTTGTTAAGTTGTATGAGTTCCCTGTAAATGTTGGAGAGTAAAGCCTTATTGGAGATAACATTGGCAAATATGTTCTACCATGCAGTGGGCTTTCTTATTGTTTTGTTGATGGTTTCTTTTGCTGTACAGCTTTTTATTTCGATGTGGTTCCATTTGCTTATTTTCTCCTTAGTTTTTATTGCCCCAGGAGCTGTATCATTAAATATATTGCTATGATAAATGTCTGCTATTTTGCTGCCTATGGCTTCTTCTAAGATTTTTATGCTTTCGCATCCTATGTTTAAGTCCTTTATCCATTTTGAGTTTATTTTTGTGTGTGGAGTAAGTTGAGGTAGTTTCATTTTTTTGCAAGTATCTGTCCAGTTTTCCCAACATCATTTATTGAAAAGACTGTCTTGACTTCATTGTATGGTCTTGTCTCCTTTGTCAAATATTAATTGAGCATAATAGCTTGTGTTGATTTCTGGGTTCTCTGTTCTGTTCCACTGGTCTATATGTCTGTTCTTGTGCCAGTACCAGGCAGTTTTGAGCACAACCACTTTGTAGTATAGCTTGATATCTGGTATTGTGATACCTCCAGCATTGTTCTTGTTTCTCAAGATTGCTGCAGCTATTCGTGGTCTTTTTTTATTCTAGATGAATTTTTGGAGAATTTGTTCTAGGTCTTTGAAGTATACTGTTGGTATTTTAATGAGGATTGCATTGAATTTATAGATTGCTTTGAATAGAATGGACATTTTAATGGTGTTGATTCTACCAATCCATGAACATGGCTTATTCTTCCATTTGTTCATGTCTTCCTCTATATCTTTTTTCAGCATTCTGAAATTTTCTGAGTACAGGTTCTTTATATCCTTGGTTAAGTTTATTCCTAGGTATCTTAATTTTTTTGTTGCAATGGTAAATGAGATTGCTTTTTTAATTTTTCTTCCTGTGAGTTCATTATTGGTGTATAGAAAAGCCATAGACTTCCGGGTATTAATTTTGTATCCTACTATTATACATTGCAGAATTCATTTATTAAGTCTAGTATTTTTTTTATGGAGTCTTTGGGGTTTTCTATGTACAATAGCATGTCATCTGCAAAGAAGGACAGTGTTACTTCTTTTCTTATTTGGATGCCTTTCATTTTTTCTTCTTGTCTGATGGCAATAACTAGTACTTCTAGTACTTTGAGTGTTTAGAGTGGGCATCCCTATCTTGTTCCTGATCTAAGTGGAAATTAGTTTATTTTTTGCCCATTGAGTATGATGTTGGCTGTGAGTTTGTCATATATGGCTCTTATTATGTTGAGGTATGATCCTTCTATTCCTTCTGAGAGTTTTTATCAAAAATGGGTGTTGGATTTTGTCAAATGCTTTTTCTGCATCAATGGATTGGATTATATGGTTTTTATATCTCAGTTTGTTTATATCATGTATCACATTTATTGATTTGCAGATATTGTACCATCCTTGCATCCCCAGAGTAAATTTCACTTGGTCATGGTGTATGATCTTTCTAATGTAATGCTGGATTTGATTTGCTAGAATTTTGTTGAGTATTTTGGCATCTATATTCATGAAAGATATTGACCTGTAATTCTCTTTTTTTTGTGATGTCTTTACCTGGTTTTGGGATTAGGGTAATGCTGGCTTCATAGAAAGAGCTTGGAAGTGTGCCTTTCTCTTGAATTTTTTTGGAATAGTCTTATTACAATAGTCTGGTAATCGGTTGCAGTTCTTCTTGGAATGTTTTATAAAACTCCCCTGTGAAGCCATCTGGTTCAGGGCTTTTGTTTGTTGGAAGGTTTTTGATTACTGCTTCAATTTTCTCTTTAGTTATAGGCCTGTTCGGATTTTTTTTATACCTCCTAGTTGAGTTTTGGAAGGTCATATCTTTCTAGGAATATGTCCATTTCTTCTAGGTTGACCAGTTTGTTGGAGTAGATTCTCTCATAGTATTTTTTTGTTTTTACGATTCTTTTTCTTTCTGTAAGGTCTGTTGTTATTTACCCTGTTTTGTTTCTGATTTTGTTTATTTGAGTCCTCTCTCTTTGCTTCTTGGTGAGCCTGGCTAGAAGTTCATCAATCTTGTTTATCCTTTCAAAGAACCAGCTCTTGGTTTCATTGATCTCTTGTATTGTGTTTTTTAAATCTCTATGTCATATATTTCCGCTCTCATTTTTTTTTTTTTTTTTTAAATATATTTTTATTGATTTTATACAGAGAGGAAGGGAGAGAGATAGAAACATCGATGAGAGAGAATCATCGATCAGCTGCCTCCTACACACCCCCCACCGGGGATATGCCCGCAACCAAGGTACATGCCCTTGACCGGAATTGAACCCGGGACCTTTCAGTCCCCAAGCCGACGCTCTATCCATTGAGCCAAACCGGTTTCAGCATCCGCTCTCATTTTTATTATTTCCTTCCTTCTGCTCATTCTGAGCTTTTCTTATTGCTTTCTTTCTAATTCTTCAAGTTGCAGAGTTAAATGGTTTATTATCAGTGTTTCTTGTTTTTTGAGGTAGGCCTGAAATGCTCTGAACTTTTGGATTGTTGAGTTTTCATTGTGATTTGTTTCCAGGATGTGTTTTATTTCTTCTTTGATCTCCTTGGTAACACACTCATTGTTTAATAGTATGCTATCCAGACTCAAGTGTTTGAATTTTTGTGATTATTTTTACTGTAGTTGATTTCTAATTTTATGCCATTGTGATCTGAGAAGATGCTTGATATGATTTCAATCTTTTTGAATTGAGAGAGACTTTGCCTGTGTCCCAATATGTGATCTATCTTTGAAAATGTCCCATGTGCACTTGAGAAGAATGTATATTCTGTATTTTTGGGGTGGAATGTTCTAAAGATGTCGATTAAGTCCATCTAATCTAGTGAGTCGTTTAGGATTGATGTTTCTTTGCTAATTTTTTGTCTAGAGGATTTATCCAGTGATGTTAATGGGGCATTAAAGTTTCCTTCTATGATTGTGTTGCTGTCAATCCCACCCCTGATATCTTCCAGAAGTTTTTTTTTTTTTTAATGTATTTGGGTGCACCTGCTTTGTGTGCATAAATGTTTACCTGAGTTATATCCTCTTGTATCGATTCTTTTAGAATTATGAAGTGGCCTTTCTTGTCTTGTAATGGTCTTCCCTTTGAGGTCTCTTTTGTCAGATATAAGTATTGCTACCCTAGTTTTTTTCTTTTCTTTTTTGTTTCATTTCCATTTGCCTGATAGATATTTTTCCATCCCTTCACTTTCAGTCTGTGTGAGTCACTTGTTCTGAGGTGGGTCTCCTGTAGACATCATATATATATATGGGTCATGTTTTCTTATCCTTCATTCACTTGATGTCTTTTGATTGGAACATTTAATCCATTTATAATACATTTAATGTTATTATTTATAGGTGCTTGTTTGCAGACATTTCTGTATTTTATGCCTGTGTTCCTTCCTCCCTTTCTATTTCTTCTTTTTACAGTATTTCCTTTAGTATTTCTTGCATTGCTGGCTTGGTGGTGATAAATTCCCTTAGCCTTTTTTTTTTTTCTGTAAAGCTCCTGATTTCCCCTCCAATTTTTATTGATAGTCTTGCTGGATAGAGTATTATTGGATTCAGTCCTTCACTTTGCATCACTTTTTATACCTCCTTCTATTCCCTTCTAGCTTGATGTGTTTCTGTTGAGGAAGCATTTGATAACCTGATGGGGGATCCTTTGTAGGTAGCTCTCTGTCCCTCTCTTGCAGCCTTTAAGATTACTTTTTTGTTGATAACATTTGCCATTGTAATTATGACGTGTCTTGGTATGGGTCTTTTAAGATTCATCTTGCTTGGGATTCTCTATACTTATGTAACTTTTTCCTTCCCCATATCAGGGAAGTTTCTGTCATTATTTCTTCAAATAGATTTACTAATCCTTGTTGCACTTGTTATTCTTCTGACAGCCCTATTATATGTACTAAAGGCCTGGTGCAAGAATTTGTGCACTTGGCGGATCGGGAGGGGTCCTTCAGCCTGGCCTGTGCCCTCTCGCATTCTGGGAGCCCTGGGGGGATGTCTGACTGATGGCTTAGTGGGCCTAAGCCATCAGTCAGACATCCTTAGCATTGCCACAAAGGGGGAAGAAGCTCCCACCACTGGCCCTGTGCTTGCCAGCCTTGAGCCCAGCTTCTGGCCGAGTGGTGCTCTTCCTGTTGGATCACACTGACCACCAGGGGGCAGCTCCTGCATTGAGTGTCTGCTCCCTGGTGGTCAGCCCACATCATAGTGACTGCTCATTCCACCATTTGGTCATTTGCATATTAGCCTTTTATTATAGGATACACTGTAGATGAGGTCCCCTAGAATCATAAGAAATGCAAAACATTCACTGTTAACTCATTCTTGAATTGCCCCCACTTAAAATCAGATTGCCCACCCCCATGGGTCGTGTGCTGCACCTTGGGAACCAGTGGGCTTGACACTTTTCCTCTCTGAGTTTCATTCCTGAACACTTACTCATATACCATGTGAATTGTAATCTCTCCGCCGACCTCACTGGGCTGTCATGAGGAGGTTCTGAGCTAATAAACCTAGAAATGGTTTATATTTTTAAGCCCACGGGTGCCCTCGAAGGTGGCAGGTGCTGATTAGGGGAGGAGGGCATGATTGTTTCCTGGGACTGTAGCTATGGGAGCTTTGCAGAGAGTTCCGCAGGCCTCAGAGGAGCGGGCTCTGGCCAGCAGCCCGTAGCGGTGGTCGTCCCTGGAGGCGCTGACAGGGGGAAGGCAATTAGTGGGATGCTAGGGAGGCGGTGAAGCTGAGGGGGAGTAACTAAAATCTTCCTGCTTGGCACCATTCTTTAAATTGTATGAGGCTGTTTTGCAGCTGTACCTGCTCAGGGTGGGGTTCCAATCTCCTGGAGCTGGGTAGGGGCGGGGCTGGGCAGAGCCAGACAGGCTAGGAGGGAAGGTTTAGCTGTTCCCCCAGCGAGGTTCAGCGCACTTCCTCTGAGGAGATGGTGCTGCTGCTGTCAGGGGGGAGGGGGGAGGAAGGGTCTGATGGGGGGGCGCGCATGCTCAGACCTGTCTCCACCTGGATCTGAATTTACAGGGAGTAGAGGCATGCCCAGTCCCAGCGGATGGGGCCCGGCAGTGGTGGGCTGTGGGCACGGGTCCCTCAGGGCACTGATGGGTGGTCGCCAGCGTGCTATTTTTGTGGGCACCCCTGGCGGAGTGGTGGGGGAAGAGATCTGGAGAAGGAGGTGCAGGCTGCATCTTCTCATCCAGTCAGCCTCTTGATTCCCCCAAGGGTTTGGGGGCTGGGTTAGGATATCCACGCAGGAGGATTGGAAGAGCTTCCCCTGGTCACTCCCTATTCCTTCTTTGCAGTCTGGGCTCCTGTCAGGCAGTCTCCTCAGACCCCCGGGAACATGGCTCTGGCTGCCTGCCCCCTGCCGTGCATGCATCAATATGCAAATTGGTCTTTACAGGGACACTGTCTTGGACAAATTAGCAAGCTACCTATTTACATGTATAGATGTTGTTTTGTTTTGCATTTTCCCAAAGCTTCCTTGGACTCTTCTGTTTTTTAATCTTTTTCTCCAGTTGCTGTTCAGATTGGGCTTGTTTCTCTACCTTATCTTCTAACTCACTAATTTGGTGCTCTGCTTCTTCTAGTCTACTGTTGAAACCTTCCATGGTGTTTTTTATTGTAGCTATATCACTTTTGATTTCTTCCTGATTTTTGCATAACTTGTTGATTTTCTCATCCATCTGGTGTATGAGCTGTACAACCATTACTCCGAATTCTTTTTCTGTCATATTGCCTGCTTCCGTTTCACTTATTTCCTTTCTTGGCAATTCTTCATTTTCTTTCCTCTGGGGATTTTTTCGTTGTCTCCCCCTTCCAACTATCACCAGAAGATTCAAATGTTGAGTTGCGGGGGCCTGGGCCATGTGCAATGGGAGCTTCGCATCCTCCCCCCCCCCCCCCAGGTGTCACTGAAGAGTTCCAATACCAAGATGTGTGGCTTCCATGGGATGGTGGGAGCCACGCTCACCCAGGATCAGAGTCACCAGCGCTAAGTGTGGCCTCATGCACACAACTTGAATCAGGGAACCTGCTTGTGCCGTGCTGAAACAGAGACTCCACTGACATGTGCCCAAAATCAGAGCCCCTGGTGCATTCCAGGAGTCAGAGACCTCTTCTGCTTGTGACGAGAATCGAATATCAGAGTCTCTGTTGCTTGGTGTGGCCTCGCACCAAGAATCAGGGTCCCTGTGTGCACATGCACCAAGAATTGGAGTCATTGGCTCTTAGTGTGGATGCACTGGGACTCATGGAACCCAAGTGCTTGTGATGAGAAACAGTCAAGTCACTGGTACTCAGTGCTGCCTCTCACACAGAGAATCAGGGTCCCCGGTCTGCTTGGGGTACTGGGATGTACAGTCACACTGTGTCAGCAGGAGGTCTCCACTCCTGCACTGTGGAAAACAGCCTTCCATGTGTGCTTGCCCTAAATCAAAGTCAGGTGGCACTGCTGTCCAGTGTGGGGTCTGTTCACAGGAGTGCACGCTAAGGAAAACAAACTCCCCGTGTTTGCGCGCCCTGGGTCAAATTCAGCACAGCCTCCCTGTGTGAGTGCGCGGGTGTGTGCTGCTGGAAACAAACTCTCTGAGTTCCCGCACCTAGGCTCAAATTTTGCACAGCCTCCCTGTGTGGGTGTGGGGTCTGGTCACAGGAAACAAACTTACCATGTCCGCACACCTAGGTTCAAATTCAAGTAGAGCCGCCACTCTGTGTGTGGGCAGGAGGCCTGTTTGCATGGATAGGATATGGCAGTTCCTATGCCCCTGTGTGGGCCGGTGGGGAGGGGAATTGGCTCTGTGATTCATAGAAATCTGCGGCCGGGGTGCCTGGGGTCTTGGTGTCTGTGGGTCTTCAGCTGTGGTCACAGACCTTTGTCCCTAGTGGCTGTAGGGTCCTGGTTTGCGTCTGAGACCAGATTGGGTAGCAGCGAGGCTAGGATCCTAGTCTCAAGCAGTTCTGTCCTTCAAGATGGCATGGCCTCTGTGCTGACGGTGTCTTCCCCAGAGTGTTTGTGGTGGCAGCAGGGTTTCGCTGTCTAAGACTGCCTGGTTTGGCAGCCCCTTGGGAGACCTGCAGCATCTAACTGTCCCTAGCTTTCTCACACACACCACACAAGTCCACACACTCCTCTATCGCTTCCTCACTCTCTCACACAAGCCATCTTGTCCCTCCAACAAATATATATTTTAAAAATAAAATAAATAAATAAAACAAATCCAAATCAGACACCTCATCATGAATCTGCAAAACATCTAAGACAGATTATTATAACTGAGAAGACTAATTATCTACAATTGAAAATAGTTAAAAATTGACACCTGACTTATCAGGACTACTAGGTGTACCTGTTAATAATGGCAGATTTTGCCCTACCTGGTTTGGCTCAATGGATAGAGTGTCGCCCTAAAGACAGAAGAGTCCCAAGTTCAATTTTGGTCAAGGGCACATGCCTGGGTTGCGGGCTCGATCCCCTGTAGGGGATGTGAGGAGGCAACCAATCAATGATTCTCATCATTGATGTTTCTATCTCTCTCTCCCTCTTCCTTCCTCTCTAAAATCAATAAAAAATATATACATAAAAAATAATGGTGGATTTTGTAATCAAAGAAAGCACGATAATTTCAAAAGAAACATCAAAAGTGTAAAACAAAGTAATATTCACCACTAGCTACACATTTCTCCCATCTTTCAGGTAATTTGTGGATATCGTCTCAATAGAACTCTTCTTATTTTGAGGCTAACCACCCAGAGACCCAATTTTCCACTTCTTTGTACGTTTCAAATGCTGCTCAGAAAATGTATGTGCTATTAATCAGAATAAGTGGTAATCTGAAGAAGCAAGGTCTGGTGAATATGGCAGGTGGGTTAATACTTTCCAGGCAAGGTCTTTTAACGTGTCTTTAACTGGTTTTGAAGTGTGTGAAGGTATGTCATCGTGAAGCAAAATTACTTTGCTGTGTCTTCTGGCCCATTCTGGTGGTTTTACGATCAAAGCGTGGTTCAAATTGATTATTTGTTGTCAGTAGTGATCAGTATTAATGGTTTCACATAGTTTTAGAAGCTCATAATACACCACACCTTCCTGATCCCACCAAATGCAGAGCATTGTCTTCTTTCCGAAGCAATTTGGCCTTGCAGTCGATGTTGATGGTTGACCTGGATCAACCCATGATTTTGTGCATTTGGGATTCTCAAAATAAAGCCACTTTTCATCACCAGTCACAATTCAATCCAATAAAGACTTTCTTTTGTGCCCTTGAAGCAACATTTTACTGATGACTTTTCAGTTTTCCATTTGTCTTTCATTCAGTTGACGTGTCACCCATTTTCCTTCCTTTAAAATCTTTCCCATTGCTTGTAAACAATCAGAAATTGTTTGCCGAGTAACATTTAATCTTTCTGCAAGTTGTTTTTGAGTTTGACATGCATCTTCATCCAATAATATTTGTAATTGTTTGTGTTCAAACTTTTTGAGTTGACCTGGACATTATTTGTCTTTCACATTGAAATCATCACTTTTAAAGCATTTAGACTAGTGTTCACAAGTATCTTGAGATAGAGCATGTTCACCATAAACTTCCTGAAATATATGATAACTTAAAAAAATAAAGTAATAAATTAAAACTTTCCACAAATGCTTTTTTGCGGCACAAAATTTGACATTTCTAAGCATAAAAATATCTGTGATGTTAACACCTTCAGCAAATTTGACATGAAGTTTTGAAGCTTGCTGTCAATACAACAAAATAGCATACATATCAACATGTGTGTAACTCCATTTATTGAAAAAGATTCACATTATTAAATGGTACACCTAGTTTGTCTTCAACAGGCTGAAGGTAAGTTAATGGCAAACCAAGAATTATATTAAGGTAAACTATTACTCAATAGTAACAGGTTAGTTTTAAAGAAAGACTGAGAGAGGGTATCATTCACAGATCATCAATGAAAGAACTATGACGGATCTGAAAAGGAAAAAGAGCCTGGAGAGAAGTAGGTATACATAGACTTGGAAGCAACAAACAATAAAATTAGTAAATGTTTAGGAAAATTGAAAATGCATTAGTAATTTTATATGCATTTATAAATATGTGTGTATACATATTCAAATACACATATATTTAAACCACATGAGGTTAGCTTTTCTATAACTAAAACTTGGCACACGTTGGCAATTTCATATTATTCAACCTAATGTGAAATCTATAATAATAAAAGCATAATATGCTAATTAGATCAAACATCCTTCTGGACATCTTTCCTGAGGACCTTCTGGATGAAGCTGGGGCCTAGAGGGAAGCCCGGGTCCAGGTGCCTGCCGGCAGCCAGAGGGAAGCTGGTGCCAGCAGCTGGGGGACGGGAGGCTTACTCTTGCACGGCTTTCGTGCACCGGGCCTCTGGTATTTTTATATGTTGTCTATTCACTGCCATATTTGCTGTGCTTAAAACATTGCTTATCACATGGGAGGGGGCCTCAATAAATATATATTGATGAAGAGACTACTTTGGGGCAGGTGTTCGCAATGAGGAACTAAGATATTAGGTCAAATTAGCATGGGAAATAGTAAATGAGAGATTAAAGTCAAAGCATTCTGCAAGGTTTGCATTATTCAGGAAGAAGACAGAAATATTGATTATCTTTAGACTTTGTTCAGCCAGGCAATATATTAAAAATTTAAGGATCACCCCTGAAAAGATACAAAGAATGGTTAGCTTTCAAACGAGCAAATAGAAGAAAGACTAAAGAACACCAGTATGTCACCTAGTGAAGGATAGTAGGTGATTGCAAGTATTAGCCGCTGCTCTTTTCTGAAATCCCAGTAAGATGACATCAAAGTTCATCCCAGTAAGTGCATCAGAGAAAACCTAAATGCAAGAAGAGAACAGAAGAGACAAAAGGCATTTTGGAGGTGGAAGGCTTTCATCCCGCAGTAACTGGACACACCCGAGAAGGTGAACTTTGAAGCAGCAATGGAGAAGCCAATAAAACCCCCGATTTGTACTAGTGAGCACCCCAAAGCTCAGACATTAGCAGCAGCAGACTCTCCTGGAGAGTGGGTGACAGTGGGGATAAAAATGTGTCAATTGTTTGAGTGTCTGAGAAGCAAATGTCCTCTCCCACTCCGCCAGCTAGATTGCTGTCCTTCCCTCTAAGCCCCAGAAAACCAGAAGTTTATTCTCTGGATTAAAAATGAGTCGCTGGCCTCGGTCGGTGTGGCTCAGATTAGAGCATCAGACCATGCATTGAAGGGTTGTGGGTTCAGTTCCCCATCAAGGGTATGTACCTGGGTTGCAGGTTAGATCCCTGGCCCCAGTTGGGGTATACTGTATGCAGGAGGCAATGAATCAATGTGTGTCTCTCACATCAATGTTTTTCTCTCCCTCTCCCTCTTCCTCCTCTCACCCTCGCCTGCACTCTCTTAAAAAACCAATGGGAAGTTATCCTTGGGTGAGGATTAGTAAAAAATAAAAAACTTTAAAAATACATCTCTGTTCTTGCTCTCAAAAACAGGGTGACTTCAGTAAAACTTTATATATCAAATTATAAGGCCGCCCCCTCCACACACCGTCTTTCCCTTTGGCCAAAATGTGGGCCGGTTAGACTTTACCCTCCAGGAAAGTGACTGCAGCATTCTCTAGAGAAAAATTCAACCAACCCAAGGAAGTAGAAATAAAGGAACACGTTTGGGAGTTCTTTGTGGTCGAGATTGTATTTCCTAAAGTGACCCCTGGACCCAAGGCTTCCCATCAGCTCCTTTGTCTCCTAATTTACTATGAAAATGCTCAAACATACAGAAAAGTTGCAAGACTTGTACAATGATCACTCTTGTCTCACCATCTGGGTTTCGTATTTGTTAATATTTTGCCTTTTTTAAAAATCCTCACCTGAGGATATGTTTTTATTGATTTTAGAGAGAGGAAGGGGAAAAGAGAGAAACATGGGTTTGAAAGAGAAATATCAATTGGTTGTTTCTCATATTCGCCCCAACTGGGGATTGAACCTACAACCTTTTGGTTCACAGGACAGTGCTCCAACTGCCTGAGCCAGAGCTATTTTCCCATGATTGCTTCCTCACTGTGTATATGTGTTTTACACTTTTGGAAGCTGTGGGTAGTGTACACTTTTCCTCTCAATAACCTCAGTTTCATACCCTAAAAATGAGGGCATTCTTCTACAAAACCATAATACTCTCACCACACCTTGGAAAAGCAACAGTAAGGCCATCACACCATCGGACATGCAGTCCACGCTCATATGTCTCCATTGATCCTCTTAAAACCGTTTCATATTGTTCCATTATTTTTTCTATCAAGATCCAGTAAAGGTTTATGCATTGCCCTGGTTGTTAGGTACTCTTTCAACTCTACTGCAATGTTCCTATTTTTTTTTTTTTAATGACATGAACTTTTTAAAAAGATCAAACCAGTTGTCTTGTATAATGTCCCATAACTCCTCTGATTGTTTCTCTTTAATGTCATTTTCCTTGTTTCTCTTTCCTTCGGTGTTTCACATGAATGGGAACTCGGTCTGAAGGCTCAGTGATGCTCAGGTTCTGTGTAAAACATTTCTGGTGAAAGTAAAGGGGCAGCAGAGACTTCACCTTATAGCACTGCGGGCAGGTGCCACATCCAGTTGCCCGTGTTAGTGATCCTGGATTCCATCACGTGGCAAGGGGGTGACTCCCAGTCTCTTCATTGCAGAGGTGTTACTTCCCTTTCTAAATAGACTCCAAAAGTCTTACCAAAAGGCTGGAACACTGCTTGGTGCTTTTTAAGAAACTGCCATCTTTCTTACTGAAACTAACCTAATTGTCCAGCACCGAGACGCTCTCGGTAGGGAGGGCTGTGGGCCTTACACACATGCTGTGGCCCAGACTTCCCTTCCGGCCACACTCCTGCAGCCAGCCTGGCCGCGGCCTTCCCAGGCCGCGCGGACTGACCAGTGGACACAGCGGGAGGCCGGGCCTTCCCAGGCGGTGCGGACTGACCAGTGGACACAGCGGGAGGCCGGGCCTTCCCAGGCTGTGCGGACTGACCAGTGGACACAGCGGGAGGCCGGGCCTTCCCAGGCGGTGCGGACTGACCAGTGGACACAGCGGGAGGCCGGGCCTTCCCAGGTGGTGCGGACTGACCAGTGGACACAGCGGGAGGCCGGGCCTTCCCAGGCGGTGAGGGCCATGGACACAGCGGGAGGCCGGGCCTTCCCAGGCGGCGCGGACTGACCAGTGGACACAGCGGGAGGCCGGGCCTTCCCAGGCGGTGAGGGCCATGGACACAGCGGGAGGCCGGGCCTTCCTAGGCGGTGAGGGCCATGGACACAGTGGGAGGCCGGGCCTTCCCAGGCGGTGAGGGCCATGGACACAGCGGGAGGCCGGGCCTTCCCAGGCTGTGCGGACTGACCAGTGGACACAGCGGGAGGCCGGGCCTTCCCAGGCGGTGAGGGCCATGGACACAGCGGAGGCCGGGCCTTCCCAGGCGGCGCGGACTGACCAGTGGACACAGCGGAGGCCGGGCCTTCCCAGGCGGCGCGGACTGACCAGTGGACACAGCGGAGTAGCCTGCCAGGGCGGGAGCTCGGGTTGTACAGCCCAGGTTGTCCAGATCCTGCCTGCCTGAGGGTGAGTGCCCCAGGGCTGCGGGAGGAGCTCGGAGCCGCATGGGGCAAAGCCGGGGCCCAGTGAAGGGGGACGAGGGAGCGCTCTGGGCCGGGCCGCGGCGGAGCAGCTGGTTCCAGAGGGAATGTGGGGCGGAAGGGGATTTGGAGGTGTCGAGCAGGGAGGGTAACGGAAGCACAGTGTGGGAGGCAGACGGGAGCTGACCCTGGCAGACACATTCTGGGTGGGCTACAGCCGGGATGGTGGAGAAGTGAGGCATGATGGGTTAGAAGAAGTTAGCATTGCATCAACAATACCCTTGCCCTCGCTGGTTTGGCTCAGTGGATAGAGTGTCAGCCTGCGACCAAAGGGTCCTGGGTTCGACTCTGGTCAAGGGCACGGGCCTTGGTTGCCGGCTCCTCCCCGGCAGGTACCCTGATTGGGGCTCAGGTAGGAGGCAACCCATCGTTGTGTTTCTCTCTGTCTCCCCTCTCTCTTCCATTCTCCCCAAAATCAAAACAAACAAAAATACCATTGGCACTGACCCCGCCCTGCTGGGGACTTGGCAGAGCACCGCCTCTCCAGCCCTGGAGGGGACTCCGCACACTGACCCGCCCAGGGAGCCCAGAGTCCTCAGCTCCTGAGGGGCTGCTGGGAGGGAGAGCAGAGCCCTGATAACACACCCTCCACTGGGCCCACAGATCCTGGCGTTGCTCTTATTATCTGTGATGCTCCGTCAATCCTCCAAGGCAGGCGCTGTCATCGCCATTTTCCTGACAGGGAGACGGAGAGATGCAGTAACTTGCTCGGGGTCTTGCCCTGGGCTGGTCCTGCCTGTGTCTGATGGAACCCTGCCCCCAGGACCGGGACCAAAACAGAGTCTCTGCCCTCCTTCCTAGGAGAAGCCAGGGACCCAGGCTGCGTGGTAGGCAGCCGGTCCTATTCCCCTCACCCCAAAGGCTTCATGGTTTGGGTGAAGGGCTGTTGAAATGCAGGAACCAGGCTCAGGGCCAGCTGGGGAAGGACAGCTAAGCCCAGGGGCCACTGCCAAGTCATCACGGGGAGTGGAGTCCACCGCTCCCTCCTCGCCCCATCCCCCTCCATTCTCCTCCGCTCCTGTTTCCCACCCCCCCAGGTGGGACCCACTCAAGCTGTGGCCAGAGCACCGGGTATGGAGGTCGTTAGCCTGTCGCTGAGGCTTGTTTACCCTCCACAGGCCATGACCCGTTCTGTCTGAGAAACACCCGCTGGTTGTTTGTGTCACCAACACCTGCCGGTGATGCAACTGGCGACCAGTGACGTGAGACCATGAAAAGGAGTCAACACCACAAACGGACTGACTGAGCACTCTCTCAGTCAACAGAGCGATGTTGTGCCAACATAGATAAGGCTTTGAGTTGTTTGTTTGGATTTTGTTTACACATACCGTTCCTCGCCCCCAAAGATGGGAGGCTACTGTCAGTGAAATTGGAAATGATGGTGAGAGGGAGGGAAAGGGAGAGAGAAGGAGAGAGGAGACTCCCAGGAGCAGTGAAAATGGAAAGAATAGCAGGACATGAGGCCTGCCAAGCACAGGGCCTGAAGCACACCGGCCCAGGCAGTGGAAGGCAAAGCTGAGATTGGTAACTGTCACACTGCCCTTGGGTTTTGTGGAAGCCCACGAAGGGGGCCAGTCACATCATCATCATCATCACCATAATCAGAAACAGGAAGTACACCAGACTCACATGGAAAACAGCTTTTCCAAAGAGAGAGTGGCAAAATAGCTATCGCTCCGAGACCTTGCACTCAGGGTCTTTGAGCTGTGAAGGTCACTGAGGGGTGGCAATCTTGCTTAAGATCAAGGTGAACAGCCCACACATCTAAGCTTCTGGTGACAAGATCTGTGGACAGAATTAAGAGTGCCTGCCCTTTTTTAGTAGAAAGTCCTGTCTATTAAAATATTAACTACCATTAATAAATAGCTTTTAATGTTTTTAATATTTAAAATAGTACAATGCACAAAAGGTATAAAATATAGATAAGCAAAATATATGTGATTATATATTTTCCACCATTAGCATTTGTATATTCTTCCATATTTTTTCCTAGGCATATATTTACATATTTTTACACAAATTTTTTTACAAATTTATTTTATATGGTCAAGCTGTTTAGAAACCAATTTATCATTTGAAGAGTACATCATATGTATATATCTGTGTCAATAAGTGTTCATTCACAATATGATTGTTAATGGAGATTATTATGGGCATACCATAATTTAACAATATCTTGTACATTGTATTTTACTTATTTGGTTGTGTGGGTTTTTATATATTTTTATCAATTTTTAGAGAGAGAGGAAGGGAGAGGAAGGGAGAGATAGAAGAATCTATAAGAGAAACATCATCAATCAACTGCCTCCTGCACGCCCTCTACTGGGGATTGAATCCAAAGCCCAAGCATGTGCCCTGACCTGGAATAGAACCATACTCAGTCACTGAGCAACGCCAGCCAGGCTGTTTGTTTTTATTTACTGATTTTATTTACTTTTAAAAATATTTTTATTTATTTCAGAGAGGAAGGAAGAGAGAGAGAGAGAGAGAGAGAGAGAGAGAGAGAGAGAGAGAGAGATCAATGATGAGAGAAAATCATTGATTGGCTGCCTCCTGTACACCCCACACTGGGGATCAAGCCCGAAATCCAGACATGTGTTCTCCTGGTTCATAGGTTGATGGTCAACCACTGAGCCACAGTAGTCGAGCTATTTATTGATTTGAGAGAGAGAGAGAGAGAGAGAGAGAGAGAGAGAGAGAGAGAAGAAGAAGAAGAAGAAGAAGAAGAAGAAGAAGAAGAAGAAGAAGAAGAGGAAGAAGAAGAAGAAGGAGGAGGAGGAGGAGGAGGAGGAGGAGGAGGAGGAGGGAGAGAGAGAGGGAGAGGGAGAGAAAGACAGAGAGTGAAACCTTGATTTGTTGTTCCATTTATTTGTGCATTCATTGGTTGATTTTTGTACGTGCCCTGCCTGAGGGATCAAACCCACAACCTTGTCATCTTGGGAACTGAGCTCCTTGGCCAGGGCACATCGGTTTGTTTTTAATTTTTCAAAATTACAAGCAGTATTGCAATGAACATCTTTATAACTAGATGCATACATTCCGTGGTGTTTACTTAACACAACTATTAAAACGCGAGGCCATTTCTGACAGGCTCATTACTATTCACAACCCGTGCAATGCCGCCAACGCCTCCAGGTGGTCGGAGCGGGGCTTGGGCTCCCGAAGCGAAGGCGCCACCAGGCCGTGTCCGCTCCACTGTGGGCCTCCGGACACGCAGACAAGCTGAGTGCGTGGGTCTCGTGTCGCCTTTTCCTGAGACCGCGCTCAAACTAAAGCGGAAAGGCCTTTTCAGAGAAGATGTAGACACTTAGGGCAGAAGCCTGGGGGAAAGGCCACGGCACCATTTGGAAAGCTGGAGAGCAGGCAGAAGGTGCATGAACTGAGCAGGCCAGAGGAAGCTGGCCGTGAGCTCCCAGGGGCTCCGATCTGGTCCACTGCACTGGCCTTGCAGAAGGCTGAGGAGCCATGGCGAACTGGGTGCTTGCCCATGACGCCTGTGCATTAGAATTAGCCTCCTCTTCCTCCAAACACTGCGGAAACTTGTCGGTAATACACAATCCCATAACATCTGCAGCTTGGGAAAGGCCCTCGGAGCTGTGCAGGGCACAGCCGGCCGCCGCTATGACAGCCCTGGCCTGGAGCACTGGCTGCCGCTGAAGGAAGAGGTGGGTGAGGGGGTGGCTGTACAATATGAAACATTGCCCGAAACTATCTAAAAAGCAGGTACCGCCCTAGCAGGTTTGGCTCAGTGGATAGTGTCGGCCTGCAGACTGAAGAGTCCCAGGTTCGATTCCGACCAAGGGCACATGCCCAGGTTGTGGGCTTGATCCCCAGGAGGGGGCGTGTAGGAAGCTGCTGATCAATGATTCTCTCTCATCATTGATGTTTCTATCTCTCTATCCCTCTCCCTTCTTCTCTGAAATCAATAAAGAAATATTGATACATTATATTTTTTAAATGAAAAGCAGGTGCGGCTTTCGCTGCTCTTTCTCACCGGAGCAGAAGACTGGAGGTTTATTCCAAGAAGAGAAAGACCATGGAGGAGGATGCTAGGCAGGCTGAGCACAGAGGTGCTGCACTAGAAACAGAGGAATTAAATCAGAGTGCCCTCTGGATTCGGAGCCCCACCCTGCCCCGCACTGGGCCTTGAGAGCACGGGAAGCCAGGCCTTCCTCCTCCGAGCAGGGTGCGAGGGACTTCCTGGGGAAACGTGGCCAGCTGAAAAGGAGAGACCTGAGTATTTTTACTCCAGGGGTTTCTCAAGTAAACATTCCGGGACCACCCAGTGAAGCGCATAGTCAACAAGTACTCATGTCCTTGGAACTTCACATGGGCTTTAAAAGCCACACATACAGCTCAGCGGGCAAGCAAAGACTGCCTGTCATTTGAGAAAAGATCCTATCAAGAAAGCTAGAGACCAAGACAAGCAGACGCATTTTAAAGGAACTGGAAGAAGGCTGAGACTATACAGGAAGAACACTTACAAACACCATTAGTATCACCAGAGAATTCAAGGGTTACACACACTCATGAGATAAGGACAGGATTCTGTAGAAGAGCATTCACAGAATTTTTTTTAAGCTCTTGCGAATTAAAAACATGTTTTCAAAAGTAATAAGTAAAAAAAAAAAAAAACAACAACAACAACAAAAAAAACACAACAACACTGAACAGAGGGTGAAGAAGTGAGAGGAAAAATAAGAAAATTAGAAAGCATGTCCAGGCAGGTCCTACTATTGAGAGAGGTGAAGACGAAGTGGTGTAATCGCCGTGGAAAACAGGTCTGCCATGCCTGGCAAAGGCATGTGCTGCATCACAGAGCACGACAATGATGTCAGATTCATTCAGTTTTTTGTTTTTTGTTTTTAATATTTTATTGATTTTTCACAGAGAGAAAAAGAGAGGGATAGAGAGTCAGAAACATCGATGAGAGAGAATCATCAATCAGCTGCCTCTTGCACACCACCCATTAGGGATGTGCCTGCAACCAAGGTACATGCCCTTGACTGGAATCGAACCTGGGACCTTTCAGTCCACAGACCGACGCTCTACCACTGAGCCAAACCGGCTTCGGCGGATTCATTCAGTTTTTAAATAAGTATTTACTGAGCACCTGCCAAGTTCTCATCATTGTGCTGGGCACTGACTATACAGGAAAAAACAAGATACACAGGACCCCGCCCTCTCAGAAACCTCTGAGAGTCTGCACGCCGAGGCAGCTGTGAAGCGTGGTGCCTCTGGGCTCCATTTTGTCCATAAGTTTGGGGCTCCATGACGGAGTCTCTGGGTAGGTTTCCTTTAGGCAGAACGCATATAAAAGTAATTATAACTGTTATGTGGCTCAAAAGAGTAGTGAAAATAAGACCAAAGCTGGATTGAGAAAGAACCAGTTTAATTTTAATCATCTTTAACAGAAGTTGGAGAGCTGGTGCGTTGTCTGTCAGTGGGAGTGTTCAGTACTGAGGAGGATTCACTCCCTCATCGATGGAGCGGTGACCGTTTGGCTGTGAGAGGCTGTGTGTGGGTTAGTTGTTGCTGTATGAGAAACCAAAGCTCAGGATCATGTGATCTCTAACAATGTCTCTGAGCCAGTGGTTTGGCTACTGGTCCTGGTTCTGAGCCTGTATGAGGTCGCAGATAGGATGTTGGCTGGGTTTTTGTCATCTGAAAGCTTGACCAAAGCTGGCGAATCTATTTCCAAGGTGTCTCGCCATATGGCTGGCCAATCGGGGCGGATTATTGAGGAGGGCCTGCAGTTCCTCGTGTGGCCGCCTCCACAGGGCTGCTTGTGGCCCGCACACCATGGTGCTTGCCTTTCCTCAGCATCAGCGATCCAAGAGAAAACCAGGTGGAAGCCACAGTGCCCTTTGGACCCATCCTTGGAAGTCACGTGCCATGCCTTCCACAGTGGCCTCCTGATCACAAATGTCAGCCCTCTTCAGTACGACAGGGACACACCAGGATGTGAATACTACAGATGAGGGTCAATCTTGGAGCCATCTTGCAGGCTGGTTACCTTACTCTGCAAGATGGCTCATATGTAAATACAATGATGAATGAACACATGGGCTGTTAGTGTAGAGTTATGATCATTTCTTGGAGGTGATAGCAAAATAATTGGACTGAGAGCCTGGCTGCTGTTGCTCAGTTGGTTAAGCGTTGTCCCACTCACCATAAGGTTGCGGGTTCAATTCTTGGTTAGGGCACATGCCCAGGTTGCAGGATTGATCCCCAGGGAAGATGCATATGGGAGACAGCCAATCAATGTTTCTCTCTCCCAGTGATGCTTCTCTCTTTCTCCCTCTCCTTTCTTCTATAAAAAAAAATATATATATATTAAAAAAAAAAAAAAAAAAAGAAAAGAAAAGAATGGGATTGAGACAAGACGGACCCCTCCACTCCCAGTGTCCGGCGATTTTGTGCCATAGTCCCAGTCTCACCAATCTACCTTCTCAAGACCAGCAGCTCAAATCCTCACTCCTTTGAGATGGGCAATTTTGGGTTCTCTAATTGCGCACCCGCAGAATTAGCTGCTTGTCACCACATAGCGAGATAGCCAGGGTCCCACACTTCTGCTCTCAGACACAGCAGTACTTAGGTAACCCCACCCTGGCTGTTTTTCTCTCTAGAGCGTTTCTGGGAACACAGAATGCCCTATGACAACACCAGGAGGACACAGTGTCCCAGTGCAGAAGCTGCTGGGACCAGAAGGGACCAACCCTCAACAGCTGCAAGGCCCTATGGGTACAATTTTTTGTGATTTCTCAAAAAATTAAACAGACTGCCCCCCTTCCACCCTGTTGTGCTCTCTCCTCTCCCTGGTCAGGGCCATTCATTACACCACAGACGTCAGAGGTTCTGATGTTTTCAGATGACTGTGACCATGAACTTTGGGATGGCTGCAGGGGTGTGGCTAGCAGTTCAACCTGGCCCACACAGGTGCTGGCTGAGAGTCTCTTTGGGGCACTGACCTCTGCCCAGGGCGGAGTGCATAATCTCCAGGTTACCTGAGGAGCAGAGGTAGCCAGGAGGTCCAGGCTGAAATTGTGCTGAGCTCTGGGAACTCTGGGAGATATCGGTGTGGGCGGTCCCAGAGCCACAAGCCCTTCCCTGGCGCTTGGTGAGTGCAGTTCTCCTGTGCACAAGTGCTTCAGTCTTGCCAGGGACAATGACTGGATCTTGGAGAAACTCCGGTGGTTATTTAGTTTTATTCATTCATTTCTAGTTTTAGAGAAAGACAAGTACCATATGATTTCACTCATATGTGGAATGTAATGAATTAACCGAACTACCAAGCAAAATAGAGGCAGACTCAGAGAGAGCAGGCAGACAGCTCTGTTGGTTTGAGGGTAGGGGGTGTGTTGAGCAAAAAAGAAAGAGAGAGGGAGAACTCATGGGCACAGACAACAGTGTGGTGATTGTGGGTAGGTGGGTGGAAGAGGCCATAGAAGGGACAAATGTTGATGGAAAAAAATTAAGTTAAATCGTCCTGGCCAGTGTGCTTCGTGGTTAGATCGTCACCCCACACACTGAAGGGTCTCAGGTTCGATTCCCGGTCAAGGGCTTATACCTGGGTTGCAGGTTCAATCCCTAGCCCCAATTGGGATGTGGGCAGGAGGCAACCAATTGATGTATCTCTCTCACATTGATGTTTCTCTCTCTCTCTTTCTCTCTCTCTTCCCCTCTCCTTCCCTCCCTTCCATTTTTTCTTTCTTTTTTTGTTGTTGTGTTTTTATTGTCATTAGTCTCCAGGATGTTTTTAATTTCTTCTTTGATCTCATTGTTAACCCAATCATTGTTTAACAGCATGCTATTCAGCTTCCAAGTGTTTGAATTTTTTGGAATGTTTTTATTGAAGTTTATTTCTAATATTATGCCATTGTGGTCTGAGAAAATGCTTAATATGATTTAAATCTTTTTGAATTTGAGGAGACTTTGTGACCCAATATGTGGTCTATTTTTTAAAATGTCCCATTTGCACTCGAGAAGAATGTATATTCCGTGGCTTTGGGTTGAAATGCTCTGAAGATGTCAATTAGGTCTATCTGATCTAGTGAGTCGTTTAGAATTGCTGTTTCTTTGCTGATTTTTTTTTTTTTTGTCTAGATGATTTATTCAGTGATGTCAGTAGTGTATTAAAGTATCTTACTATGATTGCATTGTTGTTGATCTCTTCCTTGATATCTTCCAGGAGATTTTTATGTATTTGGGTGCTCCTGCATTGGGTGCATATATGTTTATCAGTGTTATATCTTCTTGTTGTATTGATCCCTTTATTATTATGAAGTAGTCTTCCTTATCTTTTGTTATGGCCTTTACTTTGAGGTCTATTTTGTCAGAAAGAAGTACTGCTAACCCAGCTTTTTTTTTCATTTCCATTTGCCTGAAAGATGTTTTTTCCATCCCTTCACTTTCAATCTGTGTGAGTCCTTTTTTCTGAGGTGGGTCTCTTGTATAATAGACAGCATATATATGAGTCGTGTTCTTTTTTTACCCATTCAGCCACTCAATATCTTTTGATTGGAGCATTTAGTTCATTTATGTTTAAAGTTATTATTGAAAGGTACTTGTTTGTAGCCATTTTTATTTTTGAGACTGTGTTCCTTCTTACCTTTTTATCTCTTCTTTTTACACCAGACCCTTTAGCATTTCTTGCATTGCTAGTTTGGTAGTGATAAACTCCCTTAGAATTTTTTTTTTTTTTTTTTTTTTTTTTTTTTTTTGTCTGTGAAACTCCTTATTTTCCCTTCAATTTTGAATGATAACTTGCTGGATAGAGTATTCTTGGATTCATTCCCTTGGTTTGTATCACTTTGTAGATTTCCTTCCATTCTTTTCTGGACTGATGTGTTTCTGTTGAGAAATCATTTGATAATCTAATGGGAGTTCCCTTGTATGTAACTTTCTTTCTCTCTCTTGCAGCCTTTAAAATTCTCTCTTTATCCTGAATATTTGCCATTGTAATTATGATTTGTCTTGGTGTGGGTCTTTTTGGTTCATCTTGTTTGGGACTCTCTGAGATTGTGTGACTTTTTTCTTTGCCACATCAGGGAAGTTTCCTGACATTATTTCTTCAAATAGTTCTTCTAATCCTTGTTCTTCTTCCTGTTGTTCTGGCACACCCCTATTATTCATATGTTGCTTTGTTTCATGTTGTCCCATAGCTTCCTTAGGCTCTCCTCCTGTCTTTAATTTTTTTCTCCAATTGCAATTCAGTTTGACTGTGTTTTGCTTCCCTGTGTTATAGTTCACTAATTTGGTCTTCCACTTCTCCTAGTCTACTGTTGAAGCTTTCCATGGTGTTTTTTATTGCAGCTATATCACTCTTCATTTCTTCTTGATTCTTACACAAGTTGTTGATTTTTTCATCTATTTCTTCTTGACTCTTGCATAAGGTGTTACTTTTTTTCTTCCATCCGACTTATGAACTCTATGACCCTTATTCTGAATTCTTTTTCTGACATATTGCATGCCTCTGTTTCACTTAGCTGCTTTTCTGGTGTTTCCTCCTTTTCTTTCCTTTGGTGGAATCTTTGTTTAGTCTCACTGACTGATCTAGATGTTGAGATCTGCAGGAGCTACTCCTTGGGTAGCAGTAGCTTCTCTGGCTGCAGCTGCTCCTTGTGTGGTTACGGAGCAGCTGCTTCTCAGTTGGCAGCGGTTCTTCTTGGTGGGTGCTGTTCCCAGCAGTGGTGCCTCCTCCTTCCATTTTTTCTAAACAATCCATGGAAAAAATGTCCTCAGATGAGGATTAAAAGATAAAGTAATAAATAAATTAAAAATAAAGTAATACTATTAGAATGACTATTTTAAAAATATCTTTATTGTTGAAAATATTATATATGTCTCCTGAGAATGACTATTATTTATTTTTGAAATATATTTTTTATTGATTTTGGAGAGGAAGGGAGAGAGAGAGAGAGAGAGAGAGAGAGAGAGAGATTAAAAAAAACAAAACATCATTGATGAGAGAGAATCACTGGTTGACTGCCTTCTGCACACCCCTACTAGGGATCAAGCCCACAACCCAGGCATGTGTTCTTAATCAGAATCAAACCTGGGATGCTTCAGTTTGTAGGCTGATGCTATATTCATTGAGCCAAACAGGCTAGGGCTATGACTATTATTTTTTTTAAATCATAAAAAATAACAAGTGTTACAGATGACTGGGGAAAATGAACCCTTTGGAGCTGCTGGTGAGAATGTAAAATGATGCAGCTCGTGTAAAAAAACAATATTGTGGTTCCTCAAAAAATTAAACAGAATTACCATGCAATCAAGAAATTCCACCTCTGGGTATATACATAGAAGAATTGAAAGCAGGCACCTGAAGCAATATTTCTATACCAATATGCATAGGAGCATTACTCACAGTAGCTAAAAGGTAGAAGTAAGCCAAGTGTCCATGGGCAGATGAATGGATAAACAGAATGTTTTATGTACCTACCGTAGAATATTACTCTGCCTTAAAAAGGAAGGAAATTCTGATACATGTTGCAACATGGATAAACTTTAAAAACATGCAAAGTGAAAGAAGCCAAATATTCTATGATTTCACTCCCCTGAACTGTCTAGAAGAGACAGAAAGTAGATTAGAGATTAACAGGGGCTGGAGTCCAGGAGTGGTTATGGGGAACCATTTAATAGATACATAGTTTCTGTTTGGAGTGATGAAGAAATCTATAATAATAAAAACATAATATGCTAATTAGGCTGGACAGCCAAACAGTCTTCCGGACATCATTCCAAATGTCCTTCTGGACGAAGCCATGGAGGCAGGGGCCAAGACAGAGGTGGTTAGGGATGATCAGGCAGGCAGGTGAGTGGTCAGGAGTGATCAGGCAGACAGGCAGAGGCAGTTGGGGGAAATCAGGCAGGCAGAGTGGTTAGGGGCAATCAAGCAGGCAGGCAGCAGTTAGAGGCATCAGGCAGGCAGGCAGAGGGGTTAGGGTCATCAGGCAGGCAGAGTGGTTAGGTGTGATCAGGCAAGCAGTTAGGGACCATCAGGCAGGCAAGTGAGCAGTTAGGAGCATCAGGCTGGCAGATGGGTTAGGGGTGATCAGGCAATCAGGCAGAGTGGTTAAGGGAGATCAGGCAGCCAGGCCAGCAATTAGGAGCCAGCAGTCCCAGACTGTGAGAGGGTGCAGGCCACGCTGAGGAAATTCCCAATCCCTGTGCATGAATTTTGTGCACCAGGTCTCTAGTTTAGAGATAATGGTTCTACAACATCGTGACTCTAATTATTGTCACTGAATTATACACCTAAAACTTGTTAAAATGGCAAATTGTATGTCATACATATTTTCCCCACAATAACAAGTAATATTAAGACATTATCTTGCCTGGGCCAGTGCAGGTCAGTTGGTTGGGCATCATCCCATGCACTGAGAGGTTGCCGGTTTGATTTCTGGTTGGGAACATGCAAGAGGCAGCCAATCAGTGTTATGCTCTCACATCAATATTTCTCTCTCCCCCCCCTCCCTCTCCCTCTCCCTCTCCCTATCCCTCTCCCTCTTCCTTTCCTTCCCGCTTCTCTAAAAAGTAATAAAAATATTTTTTAAGCATTATTTTAAAGTCTATATCTGTGTAAGCAAGATATTGCAATTCAAATGTGATGGGGCAGAACCCAGCCGCCCTCTGTGGTGGGCAGTCCTCCTGTCAGGGGCTTTGCTGGGCTCACACTGGGCCTCCTAAGCCAGGCTCATCCTGGAGGCACCCCCAAGGCGCTGCCGTTCTGCAGCTGATGGCCGGCCGCCTCAGACCCTCGCTGGGGGATGATGTACCTCACCATTCTGAACTTGAACTGACTTCCCCACTGACTGCACCTTGGATGTTGCAGAGTGTTGTGAGGAGTTCCTGAGAGGATGTGAGGCATTTACCATAGTTTTTAAAATATATTTTTATTGATTTCAGAGAAGAAGAGAGAGAGAGAGAGAGGAGAGAAGGAGGGGGGCAGAAAGAGAAAGAGAGAGAGAGAGAGAGAGAGAGAGGAGAGATATCAATGATGAGAGAGAATCATTGATTGGTAGCCTCCTGCACATCCTCCACTGGGGATCAAGCCCGAAACCCAGGCCTGTGCTCTCCACCAGAATCGAACCTGGAACATTCAGTCCATAGACGCCGGAGACGGCCCTTGAAGTGACTGAGGCCCAGGGGTCACAGCCAAAGGCCCGCTTAGAACAACAAGAGAAGACCGACTTCCCGGAGGCAGGGAGCCAGCCCTGAGGAGCACTAACGCGTCCAGCTCAGACAAATCAACAGGCCCGGCTGGACCGGGTCAGGGGTGGCTCAGCTTTCAGGGGAGGGGCCCCTGCGGGAGTGAAGGTCAAGTTCTGAACTGCTGGCCGCAGAACCCATTCTGGAAGATACAAGCAAAAAAATGCTTTATCACCCTAGCCGGTGTTGCTCAGTGGATAGAGCATCGGCCTGCGGAATGAAGGGTCTTGGGTTTGATTCAGTGAAGGGCACATGCCCAGGTTGAGGGCTCAATCCCTAGTGTAGGGCCTTCAGGACACAGCCAATCAATGATTCTCTCTCACCACTCATGTTTCTCTCTCTCCCTCTCCCTTCCTCTCTGAAATCAATAAAAATATAGTAGTATATATTTAAAAAATCATTTATTCATGCATTTCTGGAAACGTGGAGAAAAGCTGGAGCAATTGGTTTGACAAATAGACAAGAATGCGAGAAGCTGAGGGAGAAACGAGCCAGGGTCACTCCACAAAGCCAGACCTGCGGGACCCTGCTGCCACCACCGAGCCAGCAGAGCCCGGCAGCCCGGAGCCCGGCCAGGCGGAGCCTCTGGCCTCGGCACACCGGCTGCTGCCACTGCCCCGCCCACCCGGACAGAATGCCCCCCCTGGTCAGCCTGGCAGCAGCTCCATACTCGAGCCTGGGCCTCCGCCTGATGGGCGAGCCTGGGCCCCGGCCAGACCCCAGAGGCAGGAGGCAGGAGGCAGGCAGTCCTAGCATCTCCCCCAGGAGGCAGAGGTGACGTTCATCAGACGCCTGGGAGGAGATTCCCCACAGAAACCAGGGAGGTGCAGAGGCTGGTAGCCCACCTGCCAGCTCAGAACCGGGAGACCAGCGGCCAGGCAGAAGTGTTGATGTAAGAAAGAGAAGGCAGGCTCACCCAGGGCACTGGCTCTGGGGTGGGGGGGACCTCAGGCTCCTATGAGGACCAGCTGTGGGGCCTGAGGCCCAGGGTCCTGGAAGCAGTGCTCAGACGCGGACCTTGGGGAGGTCTCAGAACATCTCTATGCTTCTGGACCCGCTCAGAAACCTGCCGCCCGCTGTCCCACTTCCTCTTTCTTTTTAAATCCTCATCTGAGCATATGTTCTTATTGATTTTGAGAGAGAGAGAGAGAGAGAGAGAGAGAGAGAGAGAGAGAGAGAATCATCAATGTGAGAAACAGCAATCAATTGCCTCCCCAGTATTTGCCCCTACTGGGGATTGGACCCACAAACTAGGTAGTTGCCCTGACCAGGAATCGAACCCGCAACCTTTTGGTGCACCAGATGACACTCCAGCCAACTGAGCCTCCTGCCAGGGTTGTCCTACTTCCTTTGAGTGCCCTGTTCTCCTTGGTCCTTCCCTAAAGCCAACCAGCAAACCGGGTGCCTGGTTGTTTTCACAGTCAGTCCCTGCCTTGCTAGGGCAGCGGGTGTGCAGGTGCCAGCCGCAGCCTCACTTGACCCGGAGAGTGGGAGTGCCAGCAGCCAGAGCAAGGGAGTCCCACGGTCTTCGCTTGGCTGGCCTGGCGGCCTCACGCTGTAGGCAGGAGTGGGCATGTGTTTGCTACAGCAGTGGGCAGCACCACGGATGCAGTCACTGCACGTTTCCTCTGCCCCATGGCGTGCTAAGTGCCTAGCATACACCGTCCCACCAAACCTCACAGCATCAACATCCCATCCTCCAAAGGAGGTCACACCACCCCGCGGTCCAGGCAAAGCCAGGCTTCCAGAGTGGGTTTGCCTGGTTCCCACGAGGAATGCTTCCAATAGGCAGGTGCTCAGGCTGGCCCGGGGCCAGAGCTGGGCAGGCTGGGCCAGACCATCCTGAGAGCACCTTGGGAGCAAGGGGGATGGAGAGAGGAGACCCAGACACTCTCCCTAGGGCGCTGCCCTCAGGGGGAGGCTGGGTGTCTTTGAGGAAAGCCTGTCCCCGCCTTAGGAAGGAAAGGCGTCAGGAGGGACCTGCAGACCTGGCTCAGAGGGAGCAGCCAGGATTTAAGTCATTTGGGGAAAAGGCTTGGCCTGGCTCTTCTCTGAGGCTCTGAGCAGGGAGGGAGAGATCACTCCAGAGGCTGCCTGGGGCCCGGCCCCTCTTCCCCGTCCACCGGCCGCTGTCAGCCCCGCCCCTAGGCAGACCTCTGGCCAGGAGGCACCTGGGCACCTGCTTCTCCCCACCTCCCAGGACCCACCCATGTCTCTAGGCCTTGCCCCTCAACTCTGGGCACCAGGTGTATCGCCCAGAGTCTCTGAAGTAAGTGTGTGTGCTTTCCAATGGGAGTGGGCTAGGGTGGACGAAACCAAAATTCACAGTCAGTCAGGTGAAAGGCACAGGAGAGCAAGACGGGAGGCCCGTCTCCCCACTGTGCCGGGTCAGCGGCCAGGCCTGCTCACTTCAGCGGCCCCTGGGGGCGCGTGGCCACAGACTCAGACTGCGAATGCCTAGAACAGTGCCCGGCACACTGGGGCACTAAATACTTGTGGGCAAAGTGGAGGGAGTGGATTGCTTATTTTGTCTTCAGCTAAAGCGTGACTTCTTTTTCCACTTTCCCCTGAGCACACTCGTCTCATCTCCCTGCCCTGGAGTCCCCCAGTGCCCCCGGCTGCCCTGCTGAGCTTTGCCAGCTGTGGGCCAGACACCCGTCCCAGCAACACAAGAAGCCACTCGGCACCAGGCTGGGCTAGTTCCTTAGCAGTTTTATTGAGTAGTGAGAGCTAGAGGCATTTTCCACAGGACACATGTCCTCAAAGTCTAAAGGGAATTGCTTTGGGACAGACGGACAGACAGGTGGCGGGGCAGGGCAGGTGTCCAGGGCGGGGCGTGGGCACCAGGGGCAGCTCAGGCCCCCAGGAGCGCCTGCTCCTGGGTCTGCTCGAGGAGAGGGTTCCTCAAACTCGAAAGGGAATTGCTTTGGGAAAGACCGACTGACAGGTGGTGGGGCGGGGCAGGTCTCCAGGGCGGGGCGTGGGCACCAGGGGCAGCTCAGGCCCCCACGGGCGGCTGCTCCTGGGTCTGCTCGGGGAGGGGGGGCGCCACGGGCTGGTCCTGGCCCTCCTGCACGGGCTGGTCCTGGCCCTCCTGCACGGGCTGGTCCTGGCCCTCCTGCACGGGCTGGTCCTGGCCCTCCTGCACGGGCTGGTCCTGGCCCTCCTGCACGGGCTGGTCCTGGCCTTCCTGCACGGGCTGGTCCTGACCCTCCTTCTGCAGCGAGCTGAAGAAGGAGTTCACCTTCTCCCTCAGGTCCTTCTCCAGAAAAACCAGGTGGCTTTGCACGTCCCCCGACTGGGGGCCCAGCTTCTGCTTGAGCTCCTCCACCTGCTGCGTCAGGATCTTGTTGAAGGCGTCGCCGTGGGGCTCCACGCTGCGGCGGAACTCCTCCACCTTGGCGTCCAGCTGGCCGCCGAGCTGCGCCAGGGACTGCCGCAGCCCCTCGGCGCCGCTGCCCAGCTTGCCGCGCACGTCCTCCGCCAGGGGGGCCAGGCTGCGGCGCAGCTGCTCCGCGTCTGCCGAGAGCTTGGTCTTGAGCAGGTCGGCGTTCTTCTTCATCTGGAAGGCCAGCCCCTCCAGCTGGTGGTTGAGCTTCTCCTGGGCGTCCTGCGCGTAGGGCGTCAGGCTGCGGCGCAGCTCCTCCACGTTCTGGTCGATCTTGAGCTTGAGGTCGTCGGCGTAGGGCGTGAGGCGCCCCTTGAGCTCCTCCACGTTGCGGTCGATCAGGCCCTGCAGCTCGTCGGCCACGGGCGCCAGCGAGGCCTGCAGGTTGTCCTTCTGGTCGCGCAGCAGCGTCTCCATGCGCTGCGCGTAGGGGCTCAGTTGACTGCGCAGCTGCTCGGCCTGCGAGCGGACCTGGGCGCGCAGCTGATCGGCGTAGGGCCCCAGGCGCTGCTGCAGGTCCCGCGCGCCGTCCTCGATGCGCTGGCTCACGTCCTGGGCGTGCGGCTGCAGCCGCGCCCGCAGCTCCTCCAGCTCCTTCTGGATCTGCTCCTTCAGCTGCTCTGAGTCCCTGGTCAGCCGCTCGCTCAGCCCCGTGGCGAAGGGCACCAGCTTCTTCTGCAGTTTGCTCGCGTAGGCGTTCACGTCGTCCACTTGGTCCTGGAAGAGGGAGCTGCGGGGGGGGGGCGCGGGCGGGGTTAGCTTGGGCGTCGCCCCGGACCGTGTTTCCCTGACCTGGCACTCACCCCGCACATCCTGCCCAGGACGGGGGAGCGGGGGAGCGGGTGGGCCTAGCCCCGCCTTTAGGGCTGGCAGCCCCGGTTGCTGCCCTGCGTGTGCACACTGCTTTCTGCTCCTGCCTGTGCCCAGCGGCCCTGGAGGGCCTTTCCCGCGGGGGGTGCTGGGACAGACCCCGTTATCTAAGATGTGAGGTTCTGGATTCTTCCAGGGCCTTCTAGTGGCACGAGGGCTGGTTTCCTTGCATGTGCCCACCCTCAGAGCCCCCAGTGCCCTTCCTCGGACTGGACTCCACGGGCCGTCTCTGGGACTGCGTTAGAACCCAGCATAGGCCTTCCCGCCTGCTCCCGTGAGCCTCAGTGCTGAGCCGTGGCATTGCCACTCTGCAGTTCGGGCGGGAAGACACCTGAGGGGGTTCTCCGCGCAGCTGGCCTGTTTGCACAGGCGGATTCCAGCCCGGGAGGCCCCAGGGTCACAGGAGCTGGTGGCAGGCAGTGGCCGCAGGTCCGCCCCGCTCAGCCCTGACCCAGGCAGTGCGTGCCCACTTACTTGAGCTGCTGGGTGAGCTCAGACTTCTGGATTTGCTGCACCGCCTCCTTGGCATTGTCGCCCAGCTGCCGGAAGTAGTTCCACACCACAGTGGCCACCTCGTCGGGATTGACCTCGGCCAGCGTGCCTGGGCAGGAAGCAGAGCAGCTCATGAGACCACCTTGCCCCTCCCCATTCCCCTGGCTGCAGCTGGCGCCGAGGCCAGTGGCTGCAGCTGTGGACGTGCCAGCCCTCCCTGAGCCAGGTGGCTGCTGGGCAGCCCTCCGGTCCGGCCAGGGCCGACAGGCACTGGTCTGTCCCTTCTTCTGGGCCTCCGACTCTTGGCCCAGCCCCAGGTCCAAAGGCAGCTGCTACTCACCGGTGACAGCCACCAGGGCCAGCGCCAGCACCACGGCCTTCAGGGACATCCTGGCTGCTGGCTGGCTGCAGCCCTGCCGCACTGACCCTTCCTGGAATCGGATCAAGAAGAGAGGCTCTCGCGGGCTTCCTTCGCTCTCCGGACTGCGGAGCCGGGGCCAACCAGGCATTTAAACCCCAGGCCGCCCGCCCACGGCCCCTCCCAGCGGGACTCCACGCTGGCAGGTGACACATTCTCAGGAGGCCTCTTGGACTTTTGTGACCCTCAGATGACGTGGAAGCTGTCAGCAGACTGGGGCTTGGGCAACAATCAGAAGCGGCTGTTCTCTGCTTGTGCCCCACCCAGTACGAAGGGAAGAGGGAGTGTGAGCTGCGGAGAGTGAGGCCCTGAGGCCTGAGTCCAGGAAAGGGGTCCCCAAGGCCCAGCTGGCAGCTCGGGGCCGGGGCCAGGCTTGGGGGACAAAGTTCACATCTCCTCTGTCTACCCCAGGGTGAGAGCACCCCCGCCTCCAAACGCCCCAGTCTGACTCCATCTCAAAGCACCCGACTCTAGACGGGGACGCCCAGGGCCACGGTCAGGGCAGCGAGCTAAGGGTCCTGGTTAGGTGCGCCAAGGTGGACGGGCCTGCAGAGCCTGTGCGGAGGGGTCAGTTCTAAGTTTGCCTCCTGTCCCTGCTGCCAAACTGTGTCACCTTGGTCTCCTGATTCAACGTGGCCCAGCTGAGCCTGTGTCTCTGAAAATGGGTGGTCGGGTCTATTAAACGAGATGCTTCTTGTGAAGTAAGCGGCACAGCGCCTGGCACAGACGAAGCACCAAAGAGCTGCTGATGTTAAAAACATGACTTTCCTGATTTGGACCGGAGAATGCTCACCCTCCAGTGGGCGTGCCTGTGAGACTGGGCCTCTGCAGGTCGCCAGGGGTGGCGGTGCAGGTGACAGACAGTAGGGCAGCCCAGGGCGGGTCATGTTCACCGGCCCTGCCGCACTCCCTGGCAGAAGTGGCCGGCTTCTGGTGGAACTCAGGCCCTGGCTCTTAGGGGCCTTCACCAGGAGGTGTGGGGGCACCGAGAGGCCTTCTACTTGGACTCCTAACGTCCTCTCCACATGGGGTCTCACACAGACACCTCTCCCCGGGACCAGGAGCCGACGTCTGTCACAGGCAGGGCGCGGCCGGCCCCCTGGGCTGGGTGCTGCGTGCTCCCGGTCAGAACAGACCCTGACCTGCCACCTCCATCGTTTTTTTTGAAAATATATTTTATTGATTTTTTTACAGAAAGGAAGGGAGAGGGATGGAGAGTTAGAAACATCGATGAGAGAGAATCATCGATCAGCTGCCTCTTGCACACCCCCTACTGGGGGTGTGCCTGCAACCAAGGCACATGCCCTTGATCGGAATTGAACCTGGGACCCTTCAGTCCATAGGCCGGCGCTCTATCCACTGAGCCAAACCGGTTTTGGCGCCACCTCCACCTTGCCATGCCAGAGTAGCCTGGTGTCTGCGGGGGAAGACGGCTAAAGGCCTGCTGCTCACAGCCCTTCTGCTGACCTCCGTCTCCCCCCACTCCCACCCGCTCCCCCCAGCGTCAGGGAGCGCCTCCCGGAGCAGCCGGGCCCTCCTGCAGTGGTTGTTAAGGGTTCAGATTCTGGGGTCAGACCCCTGGTTATACATCTGGGCTCCCCACTCACTGTCTGTGTGTCTGTGGGAACTTGGGCAAGTCTTTTACCCCCGACTCCCAACCCCACCCCCAAGCCTCAGCTGCCTCTTGGGCTGAGGATTCCGAGAGAGTCTGTGTGATGCTGGGAACAGGGTCCGGCGCATGGTCAGCACCCGTCAGGCAGCAGCTGCGTGCTGCCCTGAGCGGCTGACTCCGGAGGCAGGCACGGTGAGGCGGGTGGGCCAAAGCGGGGCTCAGTAGCCTGTCCCAACCCCTCCTCCCGGCCCAGAGACGGAGGGTAGTGAGTCACAAAGGACACCTCAGCGGCAGTTTGACCTCCTGGACTTGCTGTCCCAGCAGCAGCATGTGGCAGGCTCAGAGTGCGGCCGCCTCCTCGCTGCGGAGTCTGCGTGTCCGAGCGGCTGCAGGCCGTGTACGGGCACACATAAGTATGCGCGTAGATGGGCAGTTTGTGGACACACAGCTCGGGCCTGGAGCAAAAGGCTGCCACAGCCTGGCACCTGCACCCACAGACGTGTGGTGGGTGGCACACCATTAATGGTGCATGCATTGCCCACTGCAGGCATATTTCTTCGGCTGTGAATGGCTTAGTGCTGGGGCCGGCTTAGAGGCTGCAAGTGCTGACAGGTAGCACAGAGTCTGCCTCTGCGGGCCCCAGGCTCTCGCTGGCCCTGGCCCTGTGCGTCTGGGGCCTGTGTGCTGTTGGGCAAATCTCTTTCCTCTCTGAGCTCATCTCCTTGATGTACAACAGGAAGACCTAAAGGCTGTGCAGTGACCAGGCTATAGTCCAGCATCACCGATAGCCACCCTCCTGTCCACCCATGGGGTCACACCAGGGGTCAGCCCAGAGAGAGGGTCAGGAGGGGACCCCTAGTCCCACTCAGGGGCAGACATGGATGTGTGTCCCCAGGTGTGCTCGATGCTGACCTTTGTTTCAGGGAGAACTAAGGGAGTCATCTCCTGTTGCAGGATCTGGGCAAGGAGGAGGGACTTCCGGTGTGGAGAGGCGAGGTGAGCCAGGGCCTCTGCTGGTGGGCAGAATCAGGGCTGCCAGGCCAGCTAGTGGCAGGGCAAGGATCATGGGGCTCCTGGACACAAGTGGAAGCAGAGATAGTCAGCCCAACACTCCTCCCTGGCCCCCACTGTACGCGCCTGCGCACACACACGCATACACACACACATGCACACACACCCTGGGTACTCCCCAGAGCTGGTCGGTAGGCCAAAGTAGTCTCTTTAATCTAGGGGAGCCAAGCAGGAGGGAGGAAGAGGGAAAAGGAGAGCGGGGCCTGAGAGGACCCTGCCCTGACACTGAGACAGCCCTCTCCCACAGAGACCCAGGCTCGGAGCTGCTAGGCAGGCACAAGCACTCACAGGGGCCAGGCCCTTAGGAGGAGATGGGTCCCAGGGGTCAGGGCATGTGATGACCAGATGCATGGCCCGCTCACTTACCTCTGCTCCCAGCTCGGCACCACCTGCTGGGCTGCTCTGCCTGCAGCTTCTCGCCTGCCTGGGCTCAGCGGGCACTGCCATGCAGGACAGAGAACAGCTCCTCACACCCCGCCCACATGGAGGTGGAGAGGGAGGAAGCAGGCTGAGGGATGCAGCCATGCCATCCGAGCACCTGGGCTGAGGTGTGGTGCCTCAGCCCCACCGGGACTCTGGTTTCTGCAGTTCTCTCACTTCTTTGGATGAGAAACGGGCCAGAGCAGAAGAGGGAGGTGGGCAAAATTGCCTGCTACCTCCCAATGCCCAAATCTTTTGTTTGTTTGTTAATTCTCATCTGAGGATATTTTTCCATTGACTTGTTTTATTTTCTTTTTGAGAGAGAGTGGAAGGGAGGGGAAGAGACAGAGAGAGGAACATCGATGTGAGAGGGACACATGGATTGGTTGCCTCTTGCACATGCCCTGGCCAGGGCTAGGGAGCAAGTGTCCAACCCAGGTATGTGCCCTTGACTGGAATCAAACCTGGGACCCTTCAGGCCAGAGGCTGATGCTCTATCCACTGAGCCACACCAGCCAGGGCTCAGAGACCTTCTAATCACCTTTCTCCCACCCCATCCCCAACGCCATCACCAACGTGATGAGCTGAGGATGAGTGACTGATAAGTCTCCAGGAGCTCACCTCCCCACTGCTCGGTACCAGCGAGGGTGTTTGAAGACCAGGTTGTGTTTCCCCCTGAGGGGCCCTGCACTCGGTCCCTCTCCACTCCTTTGGGGTCCTTACCTACAAAATGGGGTTAGTCGTGTCTACCACATGGGAATCGGAATAGTTAAATTTTGACAGAGAACAAGGTCTAAGCCAGAGGAACATTCCGAGCCTCAGCCCTGGGTGAGGAATTTTGGGGGAGGGCCAGGCCACTTCCTCGGCTCTGATTCCGCCGTGGGGCTGCTCCTTCCTGACAGCACGACGCCTCCAGAAGCCCGAAGCCCGGTCAGCTCCCTCGGAGGCGCCCCCCTCTGGCGTGGTGCCGGGAGGGCATCGTTGGGAGGAAGGGAGAGAGATCAAAGGGCCCCCTTCGTCGGTCAGCACTTTGACCTTCTCCTGTGCTCTCACCAGAGCTCTGTCCCCTTTTCCCAGGGGAGAGGAGTGAGGCTCTGAAAGACCGCGCCCGGACCATATGAGTACATGCCAGAGGCATCATTTCAACCTAGGATTCCTTGGCTCCCAAGTCTTAGCAGCTAGAACTCCAAGTCCCGCGATCTTGCCATCCAGGCCATGGCTCCCGCTGTGGGCTGTGGGGACACACCCCAGCCCCCCTTCTCCTGGCAGCCAGCCGACCCTGCAGAGTCTCAGCCCTCTGCCCACCAGCCTGGCTTCTCCCAGCCTTGCTTTCCGCCAGGCACCCATCAGCCAGTGCCGCCATTTCCAAGCTGAGGAACCTATGGCGAAGGGTGCTCGGCGCTGGAGTGGATCCCAGGGCCACCGTGAGGGGCGGGCCCAGCCCGGAGCTCAGAGCGGCTGCCCTCCCGGGCTGTTATCTGTGGGTCTAGAGAGCCAGGCGAGGAGTGGGAAGGCGGGGTGGGACAAAGGCCTTGGGCTCAGAGGCCAGAGTGACCTTGGCCCTTCTCCCACCACCCCCTGCCCCGGGCCAGCACGGGGAGGCTTCTGGGTAAGCAGCACTGGGATTGAAGCCAGAGTGGAGGTGCCGGGGAGGGGGCTGTGTGGACTCAGCAGTGTCACCTCCTGTGTCACGCCCAGGCCTCTGTGACCTCCCTCCAGACACCCTATCCCAGTGCTCTGAGTTGTTTCCAAGCCCATTGCCCTCTCACTCCCCCCCGCCCCCAGGCCGGGCTGTTATCAGGCTTAGGGGTGGGGAAGGGAGGGACCAAGAGTGAGGGCAAAGGTGGACCCAGAGGCCTGGCTTGTCCCTCAGCCCCTCTCCTTCACCGGCCTCTTCCAGGGGAGCCAGGCTGCTAGGAAGGAGTGGGGTCTTTCCAGGCTCAAACACTCCAGTTCCTCGTGCACCCCCAGTTCTGGGCTGTAGGGGTCCCGGGAGAGTGGCATGGGCACCCACAGCCTTCTAGAGATTTCCCAACTCTCCCAGCAGGCCTCGCTGCGTCGGGCCGCCCTGCCTTGGGCCCTGGTCTAGACTGATCAGCAGGTGACCTTTGCCCAGCTCACCAGGTCCTAGGCACCCACTGTCCAGGGGACAATATAAAACGGGTCAGAACCTCTGCTCTGCCTGTTCAATTCCTTCCCAGCAGCAGCCGCTCCAGGTAATGTCCTGGGCGCCGGGGGTGTGAGGGGTGTGGGGGTGGACAGGAGAGCAGGATGGGAAGGGTGGAACAGGGTCCCCGGTGCCCAGCCAGCAAAGTCTGAGAAAGCCCAGGAAGACTTAGGGCTTAATGGAGGCCCCACCTCCGATGGCACACTGGGGGAAACTGAGGCCCATGGAGACGAAGTCACCTGCCCAGAGCTGGGGCTGAGCTGGCTCTAGGCCTGCACACTTCCCTTGTCTGCATGTTTGGGATGGGACGCCCCAGTCCTTCCCAGACCGAAGTCAGAGGCCTGGGATAGGGTCACAAGGTCACATACGTGTTAGTGGCAGGGACGGACCAGACCCAGGTGTCCTGATTCCTGGTCTGCTGGGTTTTCTGTTCCACCCACGCTCCCTCCTCGGGCTGCGTCTGCTTTGGGAAGCCTCCGCCTTCGGTCATCACGTTCGCGTGGGAGCAGGCTCTCCACCGGCTGCAGCCAGCTCGGTGCACAGAGCCACACCCGCAGCCTACAGCTCCCCTCACCAGACCTTCCCTGCAGGGACAAAGCCGTCATGCAGCCCCGGGTCCTCCTTGTTGCTGCCCTCCTGGCGCTCCTGGCCTCTGCCCGTAAGCCGCTTGTGGGGACTAGGGCTGGGGACCCGTGGGGGCAGGGTCACCAGAGGACCCTGGAAGGTGGCTTGGTGATCTGGGGCTGATGGGTGGCTGGCAGGAGCCAGGGCTCCCGGCACTGAGGCAGCCCTCTCGGCCACTGTCCTCGCAGGAGCCGCGGAGCAGGACGAGGCCTCCCTCCTGGATTTCATGCATGACTACGTGCAGCAGGCGAGCGAGACGGCCCAAGTCGCCCTGACCAGCGTGCAGGACTTCCCGGTGGCCCAGCAGGCCAGGTACGCCTGCGGCCCCACCTGCCCCGCCAGGACCTGGTCTACGCAACAGGCCCTCCCCTCCTGCCCCCTCCCTCTGCCGCCTCCTTCCTCCCTCAGCTGTCCTGTGGCTTTAAGGAAGGCCCCAGTTCCCTGTCCTTTTCTGACAGCCCCCCCCACACACACCCCATTTCAGCCCAGGGTGGGTGTGTGTTTCAATCTTGCTCTGAGCCTGCCCCCCCCCCCCCCCCCCCCCCCCCCCCGAGCAGAGTCTGTCCCTCCTCTTCCACCTGCCCTGCCCCCATCCTCTCCCCTCCACTGCGCTGCCAGCACTGCGGTGTCCCTGGGCAGAAGCCCGCAGACATCTCAGTCCTCAGCGCTGCTGTGCAGTGGGGATCCTTCCTTCCATTTCACTGATGAGAAAATCGTGTCTCGGAGAGGTTGTGACCTGCCCACATCACACAGCTGACTTTCCAAACTAGCGGCCTTTCCTTGCGCCCCCCCAACGCCCCCCGGCTCCACGCACACTCTGAGCCGCCGGGCTGTGTAACTCCGGGGGCAGCATTTGCCTAGAATAGAATGGCAGGCTCCCCCTGCACTCCCGCGCCTCATCATTGGGCCACATGAGCCCAGCCTGGAGAGGCAAGCAAAGGACTTGAGCTAGGGTCCCATCACCACCTTCTGCAGGGGTGGAGCTGTCAGGACTCTCCTGGGGTCTCAGGGGTGCCGCTGGGCGAGGCTGAGGAGGGAGAGGCAGTGGGGATGCGGAGGGCCCAGGCGGCCGCTGCTGCAGAGGCACCCTGTCTCCGTGCAGGGCCTGGATGACAGACGGCATCAGCTCCCTGAAGGACTACTGGAGCTCCCTCACGGGCAAGCTCTCCAGCCTCTGGGACCTGGCCCCCGAGGCCCCCGAGGCCACCGCAGCTCCCGCCGCCGTTTAAGCCACCCGAGACCTTAACGCCCCACGCCTGCCTGCCCATCCACCCTGCCGGCTCCTTGGGTCCTGCGCCTCCAGGGCTGCCCCCAAGTTCCCTCCCAAGGGACAGCGTTCTCAGGGTCCTCCCCTCCCACCCCAGCCCGGCCCCAGCATGCCGTCTTCCCAATAAAGCTGCTGTGAGTGGGGCGTCCCACATGTGCCATGTCATGTCTGGGCTGGGCACGGGCGGGCGGCTCTGCAGGCGGCGCTGGACCGAGCTGGTGCCTTCCCGCCTCTTCATGTGTGGGCCCGAGTTTCTTACCTGTAAGGAAGGAATAACCCTGCCAGCCTCGGCGGGTTTGTGTGGAGGCGCAAACAGGATGCCGGTGTGACAATACCTCGACAAGCTGCCCCATGCTGTACACGCAGGGGTCCTCAAACTTTTTAAAGTGGGGGCCAGATCACGGTCCCTCAGAGAGCTGGAGGGCCCGACTATATGAACTACTAATTCCTACTGTAACACCTCGGCTGCGCTCACTGCCCAAAAAACCTGGCGGGCCGGATCAGACTCCTCTGCGGGCCGCATGTGGCCCGCGGGCCGTAGTTTGAAGACGAATGCTACAGCATGCCGTTACGTGCGCTCCTGCCAGGCACTGTGCCTGCACTGGTATGTCCGAGTCAGAGCTGAGACTGTCCATTCGCTCAAGTTATGGAGCTGCTGGCTTGCACCTCGTGGGCCACGAGCCCGCTCAGCCACACTGGAGGGGAGGCGGCCCCCGGGGGAGCTGTGGGGTAGGATATGACCAGGCTCTGGCCTTGGCTCCACCAGGCATACCAGCTTCAGTTCTCTATCTGTGAAGGGGGCACAACAATGCCCCCTCCATTGTAGGTTTGTTGAATGAACGAACGAACGAATGAATGAATGAATGAATGAATGAAAAGTGAGACAGTGTTTACCACCTGGCACATCAAAGGCTGTCATTGTGGCTACAGTTGGAGCTGATTGCCCCCTTGGGACTGGGATCGGAGGGAGAGGGCCAATGTCTTTGGAAACTAGGAGGGAACCCAAGGTCACCCACAGATGGTGCTTTGCTTAGATGCTCTCATCTGAGAGTTCCAGTGAGAAACCAACCCTACGATGACTTTCCAAATTAGAGGCCTTTCTCTCCCCCCCCCCCCACCACCACCACACACACACTCTGAGCCACCAGCTTGCCCACGTCACAGTCAGCTTGCTCAGTGGCAGAGCCAGACCTCAAGCCCAGGCCAGCCACCCACATTCTGCTCAGCAGACACAGGAAGAAGCCTTCCCTCCCCCTGTGCCAGCTGAGAAGGCTCCCAGACCAAGCTGGGGGGGCCTGCACACCTGGACCCCCTTGGAGGCATCTGCTGCCCCCGAGATCTGCCGGCTTCTCTCTGACCTGCTGGGCCTGTGGCCCCAGCACCACCCATGCTCTCACCGGGGCTGATACCTGCTGGTGTAGGCGATTAGGAACCAAGATGGTTAGGAGCTGAAAAGCCTGCCCCTTTACCCAGGAGGCCCTCAGACAGACTGGAGAGGGAGGAGGGGGATCCTCCAGGGGCCTGTCCAGTCAGGGCAGCCCTGCGGGGAGGGAGAGGGGAGGCTGCCTGAAGGCGCTGCCCGATCGCGGGCTCTGAAGAGGCTGGTGTGAACTGGGCCGCACACATGTGGATGGTGCGGGCGTGTATGTCCAGTCAAACTCAGTGCTGGCCACACACGTGTTTTGTTCAATAGCCATGGACGCCCAGAGGCAAAGGGGTCTGAAAAGGGCAACCCCTGCCACCCTCCTCTCCAACCTGGGGAGCGCCCCCCCCCCCCGCCCCCCGTCTCCAAGCCCTAGTCCCTCCCCGATGGATGTGGTTTGATGGCGTCCAGCGGGGACTCTGAGAGGGCTGCGGTAAGTCAGTGGCATGGAAGCATCTGGAAATAAAAATGTGCTAACTCTGCAGCGCTGTGGTTGTTTTTCTGACTCAGGCCAGGGCGGGCAGAGGGCGTGGCAGGGCTTGGCGCCCCCTCGGTGGGCTGGCTGGCTTGCAGCCGTGAGGACACAGTGGCTGCTTCTGGATAGGGTGGGAGGGAGGAAGGGCAGCTGCCCTTGTGAAAAACCAAAAGGGAAGTGCTACATGCTGTTCCATTGATAAAGGAGGAGGGAGCGAGGGCCATGCTCTTGGTTTGAATCTGCCCAGATTCTTCAAGTCTCCCCGAGGTGCACCACAACCCCCACCGGAGCCCAGGCTGGGAGGTCCTGTCTGCCCAAGGGGGGCCTTGGGGACCCGAACCGCTTCTCCCAGCAAAACAGCCCCGCCTCCTGCCCCTCCCTGACTCCCACCCCCAGGGGACCCGCGGCTGCAGTCTGGGCCCCAGGGCACTCGGCATTGGGCTGTCTGTCGCTCCGCCTGCTCCCGTTCCTTTCGCTGCGCCGTCCTCAGGAAGGGCCGCCTACCACCCGCACCCGCTCCGCAGCCGGAGCTCCCGCCCCGCAGGCTCCCAGCCCGCACCTTCCCTTCTCCCAAGAGAGAGCCATTTGGAGAACTTTTTATTGTTTAAAAATCATCCGTGAAACTTCAAAAACCATCAAACCCAACACATGCGGGAGTCCCGCTTTGTAAACGTTTATTCTAAGAAACCGAGCGATGGCAGGGGACGGAGGCCGGGGCGGGGTGGGCGCGGGGTGGGCGGCGCCTCACTGGCCGGCCCCCTCCTCGGGGAGCAGGAGGCTCCCCAACACGGGCAGCATTCCCGAGCGCAGGTCCTCCAGCAGGCCCCCCAGCGGCTCCTGGTTCTCGCTCAGCTTGCTCAGCTTCTCCCACAGCTTGACCTGCAGCTCACGCAGCTTCTCGCCCGCCTTCTTGTGCATCTCGCTCAGCTTCTTGCCCGCCTGGACCCGCAGATCGCTCAGATTCACTCGGCCCTCCTGCAGCGCCTGCAGCTGTGTGGCCAGGTCCTTGGGCATCTGGTCGCCGTAGCGCTCCAGCAGCTTCTCCACGGACATGCTCGCGCCCTCCCGCAACTTCGAGCCCAGCTTCTCCCTCAGCTGCTGCAGGTAGAACGTCACCCTCTCCTTCGCCTGCTCCAGGTCCTTGTTCATATCCTGGGTCAGCAGGCTGTTCCAGTACTCCTGGGTCATCATCTGGGAGAGCTGATCGCGCAGTTTGGTGATATTGTCACCCAGGGTGTCCAAGTTGTCCATGATTTTCAGGCTGGGGGAGGACGGAGAGCAGGGGCAGCCGGTGTCAGGAGGCACCTCCCATGCACCCTGGACACCTCAGAGCTGCAAACCCAGCGCCCAGCTTACCTGTGGTGAGACCTGGGCAAAGCCTGTTCCTGCTTTTGGGTAGCGATGGGTCAGGCCTCGGCCCGGCTTCTCCCATGAGGTGTCTCACCCAAGCACCCACCTCTTCTACACCCGCCCCCTCCCCAGTCCACAGACTGAAGAGCTAGTGGGAGACAGCGCTGGTTTGGGGATCAGTCTTGTCTGTCCCCAAAGCTGGACCATTTAACGGCCTCGTCTCTGTACTTCAAGACCGTTCTCCTCTCTCCGAAGGCCGCCTCCCTGCCTCTCGGCGAGCGGCAGAGGGACTGGAGGGAGGGAAGGAAGGGGCAGCTGCTCCTGCAGGCAGGTCTCCCCCCCCCCCCCCCCCCAGGAGGCTGTGACCTTGCCTGGAGATCCCATTCCTGTTTCTCCATTCAGGTAAGAGGCCCATCAGGTAGCAGTTGGGATCAGCCAGTGTGGCTACCTCTTCCTACAGGCCTGGCATCTGCCCCCCGGGACCAGCAGCCCCTGTGCCACCCAGAGCCCACGCGGAGTTCTTACTTCATCTTTTTTGCCAGTTCGCAGGCTTCGATCCTGGACACGAGCTCCTTGCCACCTTCTTTCAACATGTCCGTATACACGCTGGCTGCTTCCCTCACTCTATCCCATTGGGTCTGGGGGTCGTCCTGCTGCAAGGTGTGCCGAGCCTGGCCCCCTGGGGTGGAGGAAGGCACCCGTCAGGCCAGCTCTGGGTCGGGACCTGCGCGCCAAACCAGCGAGGCGCAGGAGAGGGGGGCTTGGGAGAAGGTCTGCTCCCTGTGCCCAGAGGGTAGACCACGGGGTTAGGGAGAGGCCCTCCTGGTGTTGGGGCACCTACCTGTGAGGAAGAGCACGGCCAAGGTGAGCACCACGGCCTTCATCTTGGGCGACCTGGAGGGGGAGAGGGGCCTGGCTGAGTGGGGCTGTGGCTGCAGGGCCTGTGCCTGTGCCCCACTCTCCGGGCGGAGCAGCCTCAGGCATCCAGAGCCCGGAATCTGGCAGAGCCTGGAGCCCAGAGCCCAGAGCCCGAGCTCAGAGCTGGGGGCCAAAGGAGCCGGCAGAGGCAGCGGCGTACCTGGGTGAGTGCTCAGCGTCTGAGAGCAGCGTGCCCGGGGCCTATTTATGCCCCCAGCAGACCCGGGCCGGAGGCTGATAAGTCCAGCCCAGGCCTTGCCAATGCTCACAGGTCCCAGCGGGAATCTGGAACTTAGAGTTCAAGGATCAGTCTGTCCCTGGAGCTGGGCAAACAGAGTGGGCAAACAGGAAGCTGGGGGCTGGGGACCTGCAGGGCCAGGGATCAAGGCTTCAGGAGGGAGTAGGAGGGGGTGGCTGCAGGCTTACAGGTCCCCAGGGTCTGGGCCAAGGTTTCCCACTATTGTCCATTGTGCCCGCGCAGCAGGGAGAGGAGGGGAGGAAGAAGGTCCCACTGGTCAGGAACAGCAGGAAGCCCCTGCGATTCCAGGGAGATGCGCCAGCAGCACCCCTCCTGCTCCTCCCCCAGACTCTTCCCCTCTCAGCTGCAGCTTCTGCACCCCTCTCTCCCAGCCCCTGGAGACCTCCCAGGCCTAAGCAAGAGAACATGGGGTGCCCAGAGCCGCCTGGGGAGCGGGGGAGTGCTCAGTGGCCCCAGGCTTGGAGAGAAACCTGTAGTGTTTCCAAACAAACCCTAGAGACCAACCATAGAGTTGCGAACTTTTAATGCTGTCATGTAAAAACCCTACTGACTGGGGCCCAAACCCTGCCATCTACCATGACCAGCACTTCAGAACAGAAAATAGTTTTGTTTTTGTTTTTTTAAAAAACAACATGTTTTTATTGATTTCAGAGCGGAGGGAAGAGGGAGAGATAGAAACAATGAGAGAGAATCATTGATCAGCTGCCTCCTGCACGCCCCCTACTGGGGATCAAGCCTGCAACCAGGGCATGTGCCCTTGGCCAGAATCGAACCCGGGTCCTTCAGGCCTCAGGCCAGCACCCTAATAATACTGGTTAGGGCAAGAAAAGATTTTTAACACCAAAATAGAGCATAATCTCAGAATAAAGGATAGTCACGTAAACGAAAAACGTGGATGGGTCGTATTTACACGGACGGCGGGACCACTGATGCGGGAGGAAGACCTCGGGTCCAGCAGAACCGCGTTCTCATTTCCTCTTGCCTCCAACTTGCAAAGCCTTGGAGGCACCGGGGAGGCAGTTTTGTGATCTCCCTGAGCTTCCGACTCCAGTCAGCAACACGGGGACGGGCTTGTGGGGCCCAGGAGCCTGACAGGCGAAGCGCTGTGCTTGCTGGCGTGCAGCGCCGTTCAGCGAGGCTGCTCTCCGAAGGCCCAGCGCCTCTGCACCAGGCCACGACAGGCCCTGAGTCACAGGGCCTCTGACTGTCCATGCTGACAGGCACTTGGAGATCAGCTGTTCCAGCCTCTCCAGCACCTTGGAAACAAGGAAGCTGAGGCAGTGAACGGAATTTGCCCGGTGTCTCTGCTCTCCCAGGAGTTGGAAGAGGGACGGGACCTAGAGTCCAGGTCTCCGGACCTGGGACCCCAGGCAGAAATGTGCCCTCCGCCTCCCAATGCCAGCTCCTGGCGCGGGGGGGCTCTGGCCGTCCCCACTGTGGCCAGTCTCATGCCTTTCGCCTCTGAGAGGAAAGCTGTGGAGCCCGGCAGCCCTGGGCTGGAGTCCCAGCTCTGCCACTTACTCTCTGCGTGCCGCTGGGCCAGTCACAGAACCGTAAGGACCAGCTCTTCCATAGCAAGGCTAGCCTGTCTGGCAGGCAGAACAATGGTCCCCCAAGTCCTGCTCCTTGGAACCTGTGGCTGTTCCCCTGCATGGCAAAGGACTTTGCAGATGTGACTATGAGGACTGAGAGATGGTGTGGTCATCTCGGTCATCCAGGCGGGCCCAGTACCATCCCAACCCCCCTGAAATACACGGGATGGGGGCAGGAGAGGTGGAGCCAGAGGAGGTGGCGAGAGGGTGGGAGCAGAGGTCGGAGTGAAGGGACTGCTGGGCAGGGCCAGGAGCCAAGGAGTGTGGCCTTGGAGGCTGCAGAGGCAGAGGCCCATGGCCCCTAGAGTCTTCGGAAGAAATACAGGTCAGCAGACACCGTGATGTTAGCCTCGTGACCCCATGGCCCTGTGACCTGCAGAACTGTCCTGAGAGACCGTACATTTTGTTGTTTTAAGCACCAAATTTGAACTTATGTAGCAAAACTTAAAGGTCCTGGCACCGCTCTGTGCCCCAGAACCCCAACGTTGGCACTTTATCCCCTTGCTCCCACTGACCACACATGCTCAGACCAGAGCTTCAGGCAGCAGGAGTTGGGGGGAGGCAGGGACCCACTTTCTCCTGCAGACGCTGAGCTGTGGGATCTCTGCTCCGGGCTGGCCCAGCCCCAGAGGCCTGTGGGAGCCTCAGTGGACGTTTCCTGGGGCCAGCCCAGCTCTCTGCCTGTTTGGAGAGCGGGAGGGAGGTGTCTGAGGGCAGAGGGTCACTTTCTGGGGGTAGAGCTCATCCCAGACAGTATATGGGCTCTCAGAAGCGTCAGGCTGGGCTTCAAGCTGCTCGCCACTGTTTTGCCTCCTCTTTGGTTTGTTTCTGAAACGGGTACTATGGCTGAGCCCAGGCTCCGGCATTCGCACCGTCCCGCGTGGCCTTCCTGGTGGCCTGAGTGGCCTGTGAGTTCCTGTGAGGCCAGCAGAGCTGCCAGGAGCGCCCTTCCAGCCATGAGGACGCGGTGCTGGCAGGAATGGGACTTCGGCCTGGTTTCCAGCCCTGACGGCTGCCTGATGGCCACCAGGCCCACCGCCCCCGCCAGGCCCTCTCAGGGTGCCGCCCCTGCAGGCTCAGGCACTTGGTGGCCAGGGGGGCGATGCTCCATCTCACCGGAGGGATTGGCTTAAGCCAGCCCCGCCCCGCGTGGCTCACACTTCGGAGAGAAAGGCATCTTTCTGGGTAGAGGCCGAGGGAAACATCCTGACAGGCTGGTGCATCTCAGACTCAGATCTGGGGGCCGGCCTCCGTCAGAGGCACCACTCGGCTCAGACCCGCTGTTTAGTGGGCACAGGACCCATCAGCGTACGTAGGCTTCATGCTACCACGCTCTCCCCCCACCTCAGGGGTCTGAGGGGCTGCTTCGGACGTGGGTCCCCAGTGGCTGGCCCTGGGCCCCCTGACTCATGTGGGGGTGCTGCCATTAGCCAACTCCAGGAGTGGATTTTGCTCATTTCACAATTTATGTCCCAACGTTACACTGGTCTACGCTGGGAGGACTCTGTCCCCTGGCACGTAACAGACACTCAGCAAACATTTGCTCACTGGATGACATTGGCACACTGAAGGAAGGGTCACAGGACAACAAAGGGTCATCTGAAGGAACCCTGGGGGGGGGGGGGGGTGGCTCAGGAAGCTCCGAGCATCAGCCCGGATATGAACCGTCTGAACGGCTAACCTGAGAACACGGGGGTCAGGATGGGGCCTGAGCAGGGGAGGGTGCCCTGGCCAATTGTTTCTATTTGGCAATCTTTTTGGTGACAGAGCCCCAATGTAACTTGCATTTGGCTGGTTACAATGCCCTGCCCAATGCCCAGGGCAGGACATTGTAACCAGCCAAATGCAAGATTCTCTCCGTCCCGCTGCCTCGCGAAGGTGGTGACAGACTTTACCTGGGACCAGCAGGAGGGAGGGCTGGCTCAAAAAGTGGTGCCAAGCCCTGGCCAGGTGGCTCAGTCGTTGGAGCATCATCCCTTGCACCGCAAGGTTGCAGGTTTGAGTCCCAGTCAGGGCACAGGTCCGGGTTGTGGGCTGGATCCCGGGTCCGGGCATCTACCGGAAGCCGCTGATGTTCCTCTCACATGGATGTGTTTCTCTCTCTCTCTCTCTCTCTCTCTCTCTCTCTCTCTCTCTCTCTCTCTCTCTCTCTCTCTCTTCTTCTCTCTCTGAAATCAATAAAAGAACCACATCCTTGGATGAGGATTTAAAACAGTTTGTGAGATGCTGGAAGGCATCTGAGGAAGCGCCTGGTTTCAGACACCTGCCCAGCTTCCTGCGGGCGTGTGGCCAGGTCCGGTGTTTCAGGAAGACCCCTCTGGAGGCTTTCTGTTCCAGCTGGCCCCACTGCAACTTCCTGGTCTGCCAGGGACTTCAACGCCTCCCGCCTCAGTACCTTCTTCGCCACCTTCAGCCGGCGGGGCCTTGCCGGATGCTGCCAGCTCTGGCGAGTCCAGGTGTGTGTGGGGGGGAGTGGCGGTGGGGAGATGGCAGGGAAAGTCCCATGCTGCCCTAACCCTGGGTAGCTGGGCCACATCCTAACGGCTTGGCCTGGAGGCCCCAGCTTTTGAGGCCCTTAACCTCTCAAGGGATGTTCTCCACCCGATTCAGCAAACCCCAGGCGCAGGCAGATTCTCTGCCCCCACCGCCTGCCGCTCCCCACTAGACTGAACCGTCAGGCAAACAGCATGTCACACGAGCTGGCGACTGGCTTTATTTTCACAGCGTCCGTGGCCCGGGCAGTCACTGAGCCGGGAGCGCCACTGATGGTCTTACTGCAACTGGGGCCCGGAGCTTTTTAAATCCTTTTTCAGTTCAACAGAAACGAGAAAGAAAAAATACTTCTGACATTTCCCAAGAACAGAATTAAGAAAGTATATTAATATACATTCAACATATACTGCGCATATTGGTTACAATACAAAGCAATGATTTCTGAAAGTCTAGTTCGCAAGATGGCACGATGGGCAGGCTCACTGGCTTCCGTCTGCAGGGGCTCCGCTCTCGGTCAACCCAGTTCCCACCAGGTCGGGAGCAGTCGAGCAGTGGAGTTCCAGGAGCCGAGGAGCCAAGCGTTAGCAGTCAGGGCCTCCTGCTGGCCTCCTGCTGGTGGAGGTGGAGGGTGGCGGGATCAGGGGGACAGGGGACCCATCCCGAGAAAAGCGCTGGCACTGCCGAGTCCAGGGGGCAGGGCCAGTGAGGACCAGCAGCACGGATCCTGTCGGAACCCTGGACGGCCAAGCCGGGCACCCGCTTTCTTCTGTGCAAATTCAGGGTGAAAGACTAGGAGGGGACTGGGGACCCTACTGTCCTTTTCCAGAAAAAAAGGGACCAAGAGTCCGAACATTTAACATCTCTTTCTTGCTGCGAGGATCAGCCGCCAGCACCTGAGACTTTGGTTTCTAACGGGAGGAAGGAAGGCAGTGACACAAACAGCAGCGGCGGCCGGCGCCCTCCGGGAGCAGTCCGCGCAGGAAGCTGCTCACCGTGGCACTGACACACGGTGAGCCAAAGGGCAAGTCCAGCTCAAACAGGACAGGATCTGGTTACACGTTTCTCTTAAACAAATGTTCCTTTGTTTTTATTTATTAATAATAATAACAATATCAACATTTACCAAAACAATTCCTACATGGTCAAGAATGAAGGTGGGGTGAGGATGCCAGGTGAAGGAGCAGATCAGCGAGGCAGGGCAGGGGCAGCTCCTGTCCTGCCTGAGACAGGCGAGGGGAGTGTGTGTGGAACCACCCTTTGTACAGGAGCGCGAGCTGACACAGCACAGGGGCCGCAGCGGTTCCAGCCACGGGTGGAGCCAGCAGGAAGGGAAGGCACCAACCTTCCAGGTCACAAGAGGGGAACTGAGTCACACACCAAAGAGGCTCACCCAGACCCGGCACCCTCAGTGCCAGGCCCTCCCCGCCTCGCGGACGTGCTGATACCAGCCTGGCCTGGTTTGATCCCAGCTGGAACGGCCTCCCCAGGTTCCAGGCCTGGGCTTCTGCTTTTGCCCTCCCCTTTCTCCAGCCACTAAGATTCCCGAGGGGGACCCGATGGTGCGGCTCCTGCACAAAGCAATGCGGGGCCTGGGTCCCCTAGGCTCTGTCCTCTGTTTGCTCTTCTCTTTCAAAAATGAAAAAGAGAAAGAAAGAGAAGCAAAAGTAAAAAGAGAAAATCACCTCCAAAAGAAACATACGAAAACCCAAACCAAAGGCAAACCACCAACTGAAATCCACCAAATACACTTTCACAAAAGGTGTGAACGTGATTTCCTGTTTATTTCCTGGGTGAGTGGATCATATTATACAAGCAAACATGGCAAAAGGCCCTGGAACAAAATGTGCAAGTCCCGATTCACACCGGGAGCAGCACAGACAGAGCCAACGAGGAAGGAGCGAGCTCTGGGTGGAGGGCGGGTGGCACGCTGCTGCAGGATGCTGCTGGATGCTGTTGGGTTAGTCACACTCTACCCTCTATCCCGAGCTGCACACGGACCTGCAACAGAGCAGACAGACTGAATGTTCGTGTGAGAACTTTTCAAAAATCCACCTGGAGTGTAAGCACCATTTTTTCCTTTTGTAATGCAAGTATCCGCAGGCTCCAGCTGCGGGCACCGCCTCAAAGCCCCCTGGAGAGAACTCTGGCTGCCAGCCCTCCCGCCCCTTTGTCCATGAGATCTTGGTGGGTAGTAAGACCATTGAGCTCCTGGTCTGTCTTCTCTCCCTGAGCTTTAACTCCTGCTCTTATATGTTTTAAATTCACCAATGAAGAGGGGTCAGGCTGGACCCCAATAAAAGCAGAATGCCAGGCCTGTTTCCTCTCTCTCCCCCCAGCCCCTTGGGGTGTGGCCCCAAGTGTGCCCTGTCATTTCCAGTCTTTTTTATTTTTATTATTTTTATTTTCAATCCTCACCTGAGGATATTTTTCAATTGATTTTTAGAGAGAGTGGAAGGGAAGGGGAGAGGCAGAGAGAGAAACATCGATGTGAGAGAGACACATGGCTTGGGGCCTCCCGCATACACTCAAACAGGGCTGGGGACCAAGCCTGCAACTGAGATGCATGCCCTTGACTGGAATCGAACCGGGACCCTTCAGTCCTCAAGCCGATGCTCTTTCCACTGAGCCAAGGGCATTTCCGGGTCTTCAACCATAAACGTGCATCTGTTCAGTTTCGGGGTTACTGCTGACGGGCGTCTTGCCGTCCGATCAGAACCGCGGTGCAGCCCAGCCACACTGCTTCCCTTTCCCTCCAGCTCCTCAGGGGTCTGCCATTTCAAGGCTCTAATGGGGATCTGCCAGGCGGCCGAACAGCCATCGTGTCTTTTTTATCGGTTTCCAGAGAACCCACACTACCTGCCGTGTCCGGTGAGGCATGACCAGCCGCAGCTCACCTTCACACGGTCTCTGACCACCTACTCCCTGCGGGGACTGCTCTGCCATCGCCGCACAGCAGAAACGCTGTAGCTGGAGGTGTTTTCCGGCCGGGCTCTGCCTTCCGGACGGAGCCCAGGACCACGTCATTACTGGCCCAAGTGCACCGTCCTCCCACGCTCGCTCGCTTCTGGTCTCTGTGGAGCTGCTACAGCCCAACACTGACAGCACGCGTGTCTCTCCCCATCGTTACACACGGAACTCTGGCCTGCATCGCTCCTGTCCGCACCTACCCACACCCCAGAGGCCAGCACACGCTCAGGGAGAGCAGGGCGGGTGCTGTGAGAGCGGCTCCTGGCCTGATGGGCCGGGCCCTACGCACCGGGGGTTCCCGTTACACGCCGGCCTGCTCCATGCTGAAGGACACCTCGGGGTGCTTGTAGCTGAGTAGGATGTCTGTTATGCACGTGGATGGGTAGCAAGAGCTCAAATGCTGGCCGTCAGTCAGGTTCAGGTGCTCATGGCCTAGCCTCTCCCCACATCCTGAGGATCAGAAAGAACATGTGAGATTTGCAGGGCACCGGGGGGTGTAGGGAGGGGGGGCGGGAAGGGGAGCAGGATGGAGGGAGTTCTGAGCACCAGCCTAAACCCCAGCTCTCAGCAGCCCATGGTGGGCTCAGCGTCAGCAGCCTCCTGTCCTGTCCGGTCCGGTCCTGTGCTTCCTGTCCCCGCTGCCGTGTGGGGGAGGCAGAGCACTGCGCCTTCAGTGAGAGCCTCCTGTCAGGGAGACCCTGGTGCCAGGCGGGCGCTCTGCGCTCCGAGGACAGGGGCTCACCGCACAGCCCAGGACGGAGCGGGCAGGGCAGCCCATAAAGGCGAGGCGGGACTGGCTGCAGGCCCGTCCACTCCAGCCTTTGTGTCTGCTATGACCCCCGTGCCCCGCCCCTCCCCGCCCAGGCTGGCTGCTTCTAGGAGCGGCAGACACACTCCTTCACACACAGCGCCTGCTGCCAGACCGGAAGAGCCGCTGTGGAAGGAGCGTCCCGACAGAATCAGACAGGGATGTGGCCCCGAGCTCAGCCAGAGACACGCTCCTCTCTCCACTGGCTCGGGAATAGGCGTGGGGCGTGGGAAGGGCATCGTGTCCAGAACCCTCAGGTCACCAGGAGCCCAGTGCAGAAGAGGGGGCAGTCATGGGCAGATGGCACCACCTGTGCCAGCTCCTTACCTTCATCCTCCCGGGCCAGGAGCTGCTGGCTCCCCGAGAGCGAGGCCTGGCTGAGGACGGCATCGGACATGCGGGCAGAACTCAGCGCTTTCCCGGCCACGAGGCTCATCCCGGGCAGGTCGTCCAGCTGCACCTGCAGGAGCGACAGCAGAGGAGTAAGAACGCCGCACACAGTGGCCCTCAGCGCCCCCCAGCCCAGCAGCACCCCACAGCCTGTCCTCTGAGCGCCATCAGGGGGAGCTGTAGCAGCGACCCTGGGGAGGGATTGCAGGAGGCCAGGACCCCCACATCTACATGGCCTTCCCAAACCAGGTGTGGGCTTACCACCACCACCACCACCACCGCCACCACCGCCACCGCAGCCGCCACCACAGCCGCCACCACTGCCACCACCACCACCACCGAGTCTGACTCAGGACAGCGCTGTCCACAGCTGCACGGAGGCGGACGTGCAGCACCGGCGCCAGCCACAGGGCCACCGAGCCCCCAGGGGACTGCAGTGATGGAGGAACCACATCTGACTACACGCTGTGTGCGCTGCCTGGGGAGCCAGCCTCGGGGAGCCAGGGCGCCGTGGCGGCCAGCAAGCCAGCCAGGAGCCTTGGGCTCATTGCTGGGCCCGAGTTTGGCCTGTTTGGGGAGAAGTTTAATAACCAAGACCAGCTACTGATTCCTCAGCGGGATGCTGGAATGCAGATGCTGCTGGGTTAAGGGCTGGCTGGTGGGGATTCAGAGACCAGCTTCCTGGGTGCAGAGGTGGCCTCTGGGCGGAAGCAGAGGAGGGCTGCGCCCACAGGACTAAGTTCTGCTTTCGAGCTGGCAGCGGTTGGGGACCAACTCACATAGGCATCGTCGCTGTTCTGGATCGTGTGGTGTCTCTGCAGCGTCCGGGGCCTGTGGTGCTCGCTGCCCGAGGGGCGCGCTGGGTACCCCAGCCCATCGTGCTCTGGCAGCTCCATGGCGTTCCCCGGAGAGCTTCCCTCCATGCAGCTCCCCAGGACGGATTCTGAGGAGACAGAGCGAGGCAGGGTCAGCAGGCCTGGCGTTCCCCGGCACTGGAACGCCTGTCATACGTCCTGCGGGCTCCTGAGGGCCACGTGCACTGCCGGCTCTCCTCGCTGGGCCTGGCGCTGGGAGGAGCCGGGGGCAGCCTTCCCACGGGGCCTCGTACGGAGGGCTCACCGAGGAGAAAACCCACACACTGACGGAGCTGCACGTCAGAGCATCCCTGGAGCCTCCAGGACCTCTCTCCGGGAGCAGGGCCATTCTGTGGGCGCCTTCTCCCCTTCGCGTGGCTGACTCCCCCCATTGCACACCCCGTCCTCTCCTCTGCTTCTCAAACTGCCACTCCCAGCCCTTCGATCGCTCCTCCACTCCTTCCACTCCTATCCCTGATCCGCACTCACTGTGCAGTGCCATCCGTCTTCACGGCTCCGACGGCACTGCCTCTGCGCTGGGAGCGCTGATGCTCCTCCAGGCACCGGAGCCACAGCTCCAACCACTTCCTGGACAGCCAGCCAATTCCTCACACTTCCATGTCTAAGCCCAGGCTCAGCGGCCCCCCAGCCAGCTCCCCTTTCAGAGGTCTGTGTGCTGCCTGTTTTCCTCATCGGGGTGAGCGCTCTGCTTTCTCACTTCTCCCACAGCGACGGGAGGGCGAGGGGCTACCTCTGCGGCTTGGCCAGGCGGCCCCTTTCTTCCCAAACACTGCTTCCTTCGGAGCCCTCCTGCCTGTGTTCCGAGGACAGCCTCTCAGCCGCCCTCTGCCACCACCCTACAGATGCCTCTCTAAAGGGCGGCCAGACACCGCTTTTCACGCCCCGGGCCTACCTCCCAGCTGCTCCCCTCGCTCACACGGCTCCACCTCACACTCCCCGCCCGTCACACTCCACGCACTTGTCCTGCCGCTCCCCTCCCTGGAATGCTGGTTCTCCCATTCCCACCCCTGCCTTCCACATCAACTGCCCTCCTAGCTCGTCTGTCTCAGATGCTGGCATCTCTCTGAAACCTCCCCTTTCAGACAGAGGAGACCTTCCCTGCCTGTAAGTGTCAGAGACTGCTAACCAGGCTGACTCTGACCGGCTCAGCTGTGACTTGCTCAGTCACGAGGTCCGTAAGTCCTCTGAGGACAAGAACCGCCTCACACCTGGGAGCTCCTGGCTCCGCACCCGTCCCCACAGAGTAGGTACGTGATGACTTCCTCCTCCGCTGGCATTCATAAACGCTCGCTTAACCTGGTTACGGTCCCATCAGGTCACAGACCTGAAGAGCTGGGACGTGGAGAGGAAGAGGAGGGCAGAAGGCATGTTCCTTCGGGTCCAGGGATGCGCAAGGACAGCACCAGGGCCAGGGAAGGGGCCGGCCCTCCTGGTGGCACTCGTGGCTCCGTCCTAAGGGTCTGGGGCTGGAGTTTGTTTGGATGCTTGGTTGTTTTCTTGGGGGTAAAGCTCTTGGCATGTATGGCCCAGGTCCTGACGAGCTGGACCCTGGCAAGAGCAGGTTTTAAAAAGTTTTAAATAGGAAGCAGCCCTAATGCTATCTGTACCATTCCAACTAATGAAAGTGAGACGTCCTGCTGAGGCTGGGTGAGGGGCCAGCTCTCTATACTGGAATGGTCTATGGCGATCAGGGCAGGCCTGGGCCTAGGGTCTCAGGCAGAATGAGGAGGGAGGGAGGGGAGCTGACTGACATGCATGTGGATGGTAACACAAAAGATTCTGGACAAACCAGTTCCTCAGTGGGCATAGCTCACGTGCTGGCCTCAGGGCCAGACAAAAACCACGGGCAGGAAGTGGTGCAGCAATGGCTTGTGGAGCGAGGAACTGGCTCTCTGGTCTGTCTTGCCAAGAAGCAACAGACAGCTGCTTCTTCCTTTTCAAGATAGTTTCGTTTTTCTGTTAATCCTCACCAAAGACATTTGTTTCATTGGTTTTTAGAGAGAGTGGAAGGGGGGGGGGGAGAGGAAGAAGGGAGGAGGGGAGAGAAACATTGATGAGAGACACAACCATCAGTTGCCTCCTACATGCACCCCTACTAGGGCTGGGGATCGAACCTGCAACCCAGGTACACGCCCTTGACTGGGAACTGACCCTCATGACCCTTTGGTTCTCGGCCCAACTCCCTAACCACTGAGCACACCAGCCAGAATTCAAACTATTTTCTTATGCCTGTATTACTGTCTTCGAGCTAGCAGCATCCATTCAATTCCTGAGGGTTTTTTTTCTGAAATATAGAATTGAATGCAAATCTCATCCATTGCACCTCCTTCTCCCCACAATGACAAACACAGGAACTCTCCTTTAAAGATTGTGGAAGGCTCCTTGTCAAACACGAGGACATGTGTAAGCTCTGCTTCCTGATATTCAGCCCTTCTCCCCCATCTCGCCCCCCTCCCCACCCCTCCAGGGGCCTTAGTGTTTGTCTGTCTGACATGTTTGCTAAGTCTCCCCTCTCCCCCCTCCCTTTTTTAGAATTTATTTTTATTCCAGAAACTGAGGTTTCTATTATAGAAACCCAAGCATGCACCCTCCAGTTGGCCCTGCCTTTGGAAGATCGCCTGGACCCTTACCTCCTCGTCTGCTGTCTTCCTAGCCTTCCGGTCTGGTGCCAGCATACCTGAGTGCCACCGAGACAGAACTGGTGCCTAGCGAAGCAGGCGACGAGCCTTCCTGACTCCCCGCCCAGAGCTCAGGGCCCGGAAGCTGGGGTGAGCCTGCCTTCACTGGGCCCTGAGGGCGGGCTCAGCCGCGCTGTCTGTAACCCTGTCTCACCCCCCAGGCAGTAAGTGTGGGGCTGGGGACGCTGTGCAGACGGGGATTACTCACACGTTTCAGAACGCTAGTTGTGAGGGGAAAGGGCTTACTGGGCCAGCTGACAAAAACAAAGGAACTGATGTATCACAGAAACCTACTTCTACAATTATGGAGACAATTTCCCCACATATAGGTGAACAAATGAGTTACTGGAACTTTAATTTCCAGAGAAGGAGCTTCTGGTTTAGGAGAGACAAACAAAAGTAAAAACAAGATGAAACCGGAGTTGGGTGACAAACCAGGGTGCTTGCTGTCTGCTCGAGTTTCAATCTAACCCACAGGTGGCAGTCCGGAAGGCCTGGCATCTACTGCCTGGCAGGGATGCCTGGATGGTGTGGAGTGGAAGGCGGGAAGGCATGAAGGAGAGATCAGGCTAGGGAATCAGAAAACTGAAAGTCAGGATCTAGCTCCATCACCAGCAGAATGGACAAGACTGGGTAGGCTATTTACTCATAATTTCAGCTTCTCTCTCTCACACATGACAGACAGTTGTTTGGGGCTCAGAAGAGATCACGTGTGAAAGGGTTGTTATCACTTTACACAGGACCACCCAATAGGGTGCAACTTCCGGTAAGAGCGTGTCTAGTCCTGCGTCTACAGGTCCTCTGATATCCCAGGAGACCCGCTGAGCAGTTGGGCGGGGGAGCACGGCACACAGAGTGACCCACTGACCAAGAAACTCGTGATTTAGGCTCAAAGCATTGGCATCCTTTATGCCAACTCAGCACCGAGAGGAGCTGTCAAGCTCACCAAAGGATCTAAATACTGGGCAAGAGGCCGTCTGAGAGCAGCACTCTCAGGTGTTGGCCCGAGGAGCTGCGAGCACAGGGGAGACGCGCACGCACGCCCCGCTCAGGGCTCCCTCAGCTTGCACAGGCTACTGACCGTCCTGACTCACTGGTTGTGAGAAAAGAGGAATGGCATGTCTGCATGTCCTTAAAGGATCAGAGGGGGCCATGTATGGGCACTTCGAGGCTGGCCGGGCAGAAGAGAATGTAGTTTCCTCCAAGTTCGAGTTGGTAAGCGCATTGTGTGATGTACTGTACTGTTTGTTTATTTGCAAAGGAAAGAAAAAAAATCAAGTATAGAAGATAAGCCTATATTCTATCTCTGGAGAGCAGTTAGGGAGACTATGGGCAGCATGGGGCATTCAAACCAGCCTTCCTCCCGCTGCCTGCTTGGTGCTCTGGCAGCGCCTGGCTTCACACTGACCGGCAGCAAGCAGGCACGGAGGAAGCAGGTGCCCACAAATACTGATAGGAGGGCATTTAATTTTCCTCGACTGCCCAGGGGTCCCTGTTCACCTACATTTCAGACTTATTTTAGAAAGGTCACCCTCGATCTGCTTTATTAAAATCCTGGTATAGTCATGCATTGCTGAACAACAGGAATACATTCTGAGAAGCCTGTCGGAAGGTGATTTTGTCGTGGGAACGAGTGCACTTACACCAATCTAGACTGCACGCCTCCTATACACCTGGGCGTCTGGTGCCACCTGCTGCTCCGAGGCTGCCCCTGCCCAGTGTGTTACTGGACTGGGTTTGTAACGCTCTGTGCGAGCGATGCCCTAAATGGGCAAAGGGGGTTTTTCGGCTCCACCGTCATGTCAGTAGGCCGCCGCTGACCAAAACGCCATCATTGGCACGTGCCTGGCTGTGCGCCGCTGACAGCTCGCTCGGTGGCACTGCATGTGGAAGCTGTTTGGGAGCTGCCTTCCTCCCCCACCCCAGCAGGCTTAAGCTCCCGAGGGCAGGCTCGTTAGCTTTTCACTGCTGCCTGCCACAGTGCCCACAGCCTGTGCTCACAGCTGTCATCCCAGTCTTGCTGAATTTGCTCTTCCAGGAGTTTGGGGGCGAGTGGGTAACTGCAGCAGCTGAGGGGTCAGGAAAGGGAACAGCAAGCATTTCCCCGTGCGGAGTGTGAACAGGTCGGGTGTGAGTTCCCTTCTGGCCTGCAGGTGGTGGAGGGAGAGGTCTCCACCCTTTCTTGACAGAAGTGACAGCAGAGTGTCTGCCGATTCTTGGCGGTTGAACTAAGCTCTCATGTCCTTCCTTTCATAGAAGGAATCACATCAGGTTAAAGCAGGGAGATTGTGGAGCCTCAGCAGTCCTGTTGTCAAAGGAACCATCGCATGCATCCCGGGTGGTTGTGAAAAGACATGAGTAGCTGAGGTGGAAGGCCGGAGCAGACCCGCTACAAACACAATCCCAGTCTCCTTCTCAGGGGTGTCCAGCTGAACACCCCCAACTGCACAGGTGAAGGCCGGGAGGGAGGGCCGTCCTCAGAGTGAGCTCATGTTGTCACAGTGAGAGCTACGGGGACTTCGAGGATCAGCGTGTGTTTAAACACATGACAGCATCTCCCGAGGGGTGTTAACTCCGGAGCAGACCAGGCTTCCTTGGACCATTAGCTTCTCTAGTGTGTTACCCACTATGCTGAATTCCAATGCACACAGCAATAACCTGTGACTTTATTCACTAGAGATCATTGCATATGTGGTTCCCAAAGTCACAAACTAGATGTCAGAAAAGGTGACTAGAATTCAAGCAAAAAAAAAGGCATAGTTTGTGGCTGCAGTAAAGAGTAAGGGGGTAAGCTCTAACCAGTTTGGCTCAGTGGGTAGAGAGTCAGCCTGCAGATTAAAGGGCCCCAGGTTCGATTCCAGTCAAAGGCATGTACCTTGGTTGCAGGCACATCCCCAATAGGGGGTGTGCAGGAGGCAGCTGATCAATGTTTCTCTGTTATCAATGTTTTTCTCTATCCCTCTCCTTTCCTCTCTGCAAAAAATCAATAAAATGTATTATTATTATTATTTTTTTTTTTTAAGAGTAAGTGGGTAGAAGGAAGGAAGAGCAGCCCCTATAATCCATAGGCAGGAGCTAAGACTGTAACTTCTAGAAAAGATCAGGAAAAAAAAATACGTGAGACAAAAGAGGGGAAGTGGGGTGGCAGGGAGTGGAGGAGATTCTTGCAGAGCTGCCCACGAGGCACCCGAGAACAGGGGTGTGCTGAGCTGAAACCTGCCGGAACTAGTTCACCACTGGGCTCTCCTCTCTCCCAGAGAGGCAGAGGAGTTTGTGGGGGACATTGGTGGGGATGGGCAGATGTGAGAAGGTAGGAAAGAGGAGGCAGGAGAGGTAATGAGTAACTCACCAGGGAAAGAAGGTGGAGCGATCTGTCACAAGAATTACAAGCCTGAAGCTCAGGCCTTCGACTTGGAAGAAGGGGTGACTGACAGGCAGGAGAAGGGAGCACTACGCCACTCCCTCCTGGCACACTGTGCTGGGCCTGGACCCGGACCCCGCTCTGGCTTTTAGGAAGCTTCTGCCTTAGCTTCTGCGGGTTCCTTCATGTACACTACACTCCAAGATACCCGCAACACGCTCACCCACTGGCCTTTCCTCATGCTTCTCCCCCAAATCCAAATGGCAAAGCCATCTTCACCTATCAAACCCAACTCAAATGCTGCTTACTCCACTGAGAACTAATTCCTCTGGCTGGGAGCCACCCTGCCCCTCCGAGGACTCCCGCACCTGCACCTGGTCCCAAACGCAGTCAGTGCCACTGTCTAAACATGTCAGCAAGGCCGGGCAGGATTCCTCTGACACTCATGGAACACAGGTGAGTCCAAGCCCCAGCCTTTCTGTACGGAGGAGTCAGACCGGAGGGAAAATTAGAGAGAATGTGTTTGAAAAGGCCCATACAAGAAAAACCAAGATGGCAGCAAAGGTAAACAACTAATCTGCCGCCTCACACAACAATTTCAAAACTACAACTAAAAGACAAAACATCTATCACCCAGAACCACAGGAAAGCTGGCTGAAAGAGAAAGGAGCACAAGTGCTGAAAAGCTGAAAAGCCTAGGTGTGGAGGCACGCGAATCGGACTGGTGGTGGATGACTGGGCATGCGGCTTTTTTTCAACCCGAAGGGAAACAAGCTACTGATCACTTTGAAATCCAGTTTCTGGGGTCACGTGGGGGATCGGGTCAGAAAGTGAGGGTGACTTTTTTGCAGAGGTGCGCACAGCAATCATTGTTTTCTGCGCTGGAGCGTGGTGATACGGGGACTTGGAAATGTGGAAAGGCAGAGAGGGCTGATGGCAGCCATCACTGTTTGCCATGCCCCAGCCTAGTGTCGCCCTGAGACCCCACTCTGCCCTGAGACCCCACCCCACACATTCTACAAACCCGGCCAGACTCCACAGAGTGGCTTTTGCAGATAAATGGCCTGCCCTGTGGCAGCTTAATGAAATAAACTGTAGCTCCAGCTCCAAAATGGCCAAATCCCAAGCAAAGAGGAGAAAACTATAGTTCTTGATGTAGCTCCTGCTGGATAGCCTCAGACAGTAGCTGAACTGCACCCCATTGGAGATCCAGAAACTAGTGTATCTAGTGGTCAGTGTGGGACAACACCAGATTTCAACTACTCTCATAAGGGACACATTCAAGGGGCAGACTCAGTGAGCACCAAAGCCCTACTGGAACAAGTCCTGCCCCAAAATGTGTCTCCAGACAGCAATTCTATTATAGACTCAGCGGGTCCTCACAGCCAATTAGCCTAGAGGTCAATTCCTCCCAGTGACACCAACAATAATCAAGACTTAACTACAAGGCTATACCCACAGTCCACAAAGGGGTACACCGAGAGTGTCCACCTCAGGTAACTGGAAGGCTGACCCATTGAACCATTTGCAATAATCAAGACTTAACTACAAGGCTATACCCACAGTCCACAAAGGGGTACACCGAGATTGTCCACCTCAGGTAACTGGGAGGCTGACCCATTGAACCATTTAGGACACCCAGCACACAAACCTACCCTACCAACTCAGAGAAGCAGCGAAGATGAGGAGACAAGGTAACAGATCACAAATGAAAGAAATAGAGAACAAATGAGTGGACACAGAGTTCAAAAACCACGGTTATAAGGTTTTTTAAGAATTCCCTAGAAAGGTCGATAAACTTAATGAGACCCTCGAGGATCAGTACCAACTAGAAATTAAACATACACTGTCAGAAATAAAAAATATTATATAGATACCCAACAGCAGACTAGAGGAACGCAAAAATCAAGTCAAAGATTTGAAATACAAAGAGGCAAAGGACACTCCTCCAGAGAAGCAAGAAGAGAAGAGAATCAAGAAAGTTGAAGATACTGTAAGGAGCCTCTGGGACAACGTCAAGCATACCAACATCAGAATTATGGGGGTGCCAGAAGAAGAGAGAGAAGACACTGAAAACCTATTTCTGATTTCTCAACAGAAACTCTGCAGGCCAGAAGGGAGTGGCAAGAAATATTCAAAGTGATGAACAGCAAAAACCTACAACCAAGATTATTCTACCCAGCAAAGTTATCATTCAGAATTGAAGGCCAGATAAAGAGCTTCACAGATCAGAAAAAAGCTAAAGGAGTTCATCAACACCAAACCAGTATTGTATGAAATGCTAAAAGGTTTTCTTTAAAAGAGGAAAAAGAAGAAAAAAAGTAAAGATAAAAATTATGATCAACAAATACATATCTATCAACAAGTGAATCAAAAAGTCAAATGAATTAAAAATCTGAGGAATACAATAAACTGGTGAACATAATAGAATCAAAGGTATAAAATGGGAGGGGATTGATAATTCTCAGGGGAAAGGGATGTCTGAGTGGGGAATACGAGAAGAGACTGGACAAAAATACACTTATGGATGAGGATGAGGGGGAGGGGGAGGGGGGGAGGGGGGGAGTTTGGGAAGGGCAGAGGGTGGGGTGGGGACCGGGTGGAGGGGAGCTATGGGGGGAAAAAAGGAGAAACAATTGTAATAATCTGAACAATAAAGATTTATTTAAAAAAAATTAGAGAGAATTTTTGAACAAAAAAATCTCAAAAGTGTTTAATATGTGGCAATGCAGGGTGGGGGGATGGGCGTGCACACGGTTAGCTCCGGCTTTGCTCTTCCCGGGCCCTGACGGGGGGCACCTGCTGCAGCGTGCTGATGACGCCTGGGTTCAGATGCCACCTACCAGTTGTTGGCCTTGGGGAAGTACCTGCTCTGCGGTACCTCACTGATAAAATGGGGTGACAAGAGTTATGACCACATAGGGCTGTTGGGAGGGTTAAATAAGTTTATGTGTGAGCAGCCCTTGGTGCCTGCCACACGGAAAACCCCACAGAGAAGTTCGTCGTTTAGAGCTACAGCGTGCTCAGCTTCCACTCACACAGAAAACTTTCTGCAGCACCCTCACACCATCTGCCCTGCTAGAACTCTCCCGGTGACAGGAAGCTCCCATGCTGAGGCGAGAATGTTCTTACAGTCTTCCAGGGAGTTAACATTCGCTGTGACTTCTCTTCCCATCTTGGTTCTGTCCCATAATATGAACCCAGAAAAGTCAAATCCTTCTTCCTTAACTTATTTCCCCCAACACTAAATACCCCCAGGTGTGTCAGCCACTCCACATACGGCCTGCCCGGAACCTTCCCCGCCCCCTCCCAATCCAAATCCTACATACCGCAGCCACCCTCTAGGCGGGATGGCATCAGACTGTTCAGAGCCCATTACCTGGTGTTTTTTGCAACCACGTGTCCCTCTCTATTGGTGCATAAGGAGCCAGCCAACCTGAGGGCACCACGCCTTCTCACACACAATTTAGAGCAAGGTCTTCTCCCTGCCACCTGCCATGGACTAATTCCTCTATGGGCTGAGCTGTGTGCCGACTGTAGAAGACAGAGCAGGAGAAGCAGGCAGCTCCACGAAGGGAAGGATGTAAGAAATGCTTGGTTTCAGGACTGTATGTTTTACGGGCAAACTCAGTTTTCATGATCTGTGATGATGGAATGGATATTGGTCCATATTTTGTTTAGGATATTATGAAGCTAATGGAATAACATTTTCTGAGGGAGTAATATTAATCTCCCTCAGAATAAAAATGAATGCATGCATTCATTATATAATGAGACAAAATGAGATGACATGGTCCCTTAAGATGCTGTAAAAGTGTGCATTTATTAATGAAATGATCGGAGTAATAATGCCTCCCTCCCCCCTCTCTCTCAAACACAAAAACATACACACACACACACACACACACACACACACATGCACATATATGCACGTTTTAATCTTCCCAAATACTCGGCAAAGCCACTGCTCCTCCTGTCTTTTCCACAGGTGAGGGTGTGAGTGACAAGGCCGTGGCATTCGTGGCAGAGGCTCATCCAGAACCGAGATGCTTTGACTTCTGGTCCAATGTTATTTATACCGACTCCTATTTCCTCACCACTGGCTGACTTTTTCTATTGCAGAAGTTAAAAGTTGGCTAGTTGGAAGAAAGTCAAGAAATTCTAAAAGCTAAAAAACATGGTATGGATATTGGAAATAGATGATATATCTTACTATGTTATCTAATTATTAATTTTCTATCATTATCTTATTTTGAAAATGACTCTTTACCCACCAATACCCACTTCCTACATGCTTCTCCCTCAAAAGGTCCTGAAGGTCTTCTCAGGAATTCTTTTTCTCCTAGGAACACAGAGTACTAGCTGGAAAAAGACAACATTACTAAGTTCACTGAACTGGGACAGATTAGCCCAGAACTTTTACTTTGGAGGGACTCTTACCTCGGCTGGACACCTTATTTCTACTGAATGCAGCAGTTGGCTGATGTCGGTATGGATGGATCCCCAATTCCTGTGCGTGGCTCACAGTTCCTAGTAAAGACTCAGGGTCCCCAGGTCCGCCAGTACTCAAGAGTAAAGAGCTGTTGTGGCAACCTTTGGTCAATGCACTTGAACTCTGCCTGTCTGGAAAGCCGTCCTTGGCCGCCACACAGGAGCACTCCTCCTCCATGCTCTCCGGATGCAGGAGAGCTGGCTGCTGAGCGTAGCCCTGGGGCGAGCTGTTTGAGGAAACCTGGGAGATACATTCTTGAGCTCTGATCTGCAGAAGATGCTGGGGGCTGGTGTGCTGGCGGTGATACGAGTCAGCATTTTGATACGGTAAAGCCTGGTGCTCTGTCATACTCTGTCCTGCAAGATTAGGAGTCAGGCTCCCAGCATCCCCCTGGTTCATATGCCTAAACAATTCTTGATACTCCTGCTGCTGCTGCTGTCGCTGCTGCTGCTGCCTTTTAATGAGCTGTGCAAACTCTGCTTGGGGCAGCCGAATGTCCGAGTGGCCAGCGAGCGAATGCCGGGGGGAGAGCAGTCCTTGAAGGATGTGGGGTACCTGCTGGTGTCTCGTGTAGTCTGGCGGCGTGGGGGACAGCAGGGCCTGCTGTAGTGCTGATGTGGGATAGGGAGGTGGCTGCTGATGCGTACTGGGAGGGAAGGTGGGGAACTGGTCAAGTGGAGGGACTTTCAGGGCGTGGGCTGGAGGGAACCCCACTCCTGCTGAAGGGCTGTAGCTGCTGGGGGAACCCCGGGACTGGTCCGAAAACAGATGAGGGTGTAAATGCGCCTGGTCGTAGTTAGCAGGGGAGAACCGATTCACGTTCAAGCTGCAGACACAAAAGCGAGTGAGTACCAGGCAGCCATGTAAAAGAGCACTACACTCCCCGGGGAACGGCGCCTCTGTCAGGCCACAGCGCGCGGACAGAGTGCGGAGAGGCAGGGAAGGGGTGCAGCACCTCGCCCCTGCACCATCACCCGCTGGCCCCAGGACTTGGGGCCCTGTGTATGAGACCGCCCAGCTCTAGGCTGAAGGAGAACTGTACTACATCACTGGAGCTCCTCAGCACCAATCTTTTGGAATATGACAGACGGAGAGGGAAGGAACCCTCTGGGAACAGACAAGGGAAACGGGCACTCTTCCCAAAGTCTACTAGGCTTTCTCCCTTGCAGATAAACAGTAAGGCAGCTCTGTCAGTTTCCTCTACTCTCTCATTAGCATTCTGAGCCCCTATTTGGTCAATAAGTAGGTTTCAAGTTCACCCCAAAACCACTAACCTGATTTAGAGAGAGTGGAAGAAGCATGACCACCAGACCCCTCCCTGCTCCCTGCTCCCTCCTCTGTCACCTGGGTGGCTCACGGGGTGACCTAGGTGGCCTTACCTGTGGGCTTCTGCACTGTCAGCACTCAGCTGCTTGGACAAGGGCCGATGCCCATAGCTGAAGGAGGCCAGCAGGTTGGCATGGTGCTGCATCTGGATTTGACTGGCACTGGGGCTGATGGAGGTGCCCCGCCCCACGGAGCCTGCAGCTGCCCCTGGCATGTTGCTGAGCACGCCGACAGGCTCCTGCAGTTGGATGGCCACCTGCTGTGGCTGGGTGGGCTGCTGCATGCCCAGGCAGGTGAGAGCGACGCTGGGAGGAGGAGAGCAGTTCTCAGGCTGCTGCTGGAAGACTGCACTGCGGGAGGGCAAGCCCTGGAACTGGGAGGGAGATGCAGCACCTAGAGAGAGAGGAGCCTCAGTGATCAAACGCCCAGTGCCTGCCGGCTGCAGATGACCGAACGCCACCACAGCTCTGCTCCTCACACTGCTGTGCATGAGGCTCATCTGGGGGACTGTTCAGGCTCCTGGGCCCCACACATAGCAGCCTGACTCAACAGGTTGCGGAGGGGGACCATGGGTCTGTATTTCTAATAAGTTGCTCTGAAACTTGGTTCATCGCCTGGCCAGTGTTGCTTAGTGGTTAAGCACTGACCTGTGAACCAGGAGATCAGGGTTTGATTCCTGGTCAGGACACATGCCTGGGTTGCAGGCTTGATCCCCAGTGCAGGGCGTGCAGAGGCAGCCTATCTATGATTCTCCCTCATCATTGATGTTTGTCTGTCTGTCTGTCTCTCTCTCAATTCCTCTGCCTTCCTCTCTGAAATCAATAAATATCTATTAAAAAACAAACAAACAGTTGGTCCATGGATTGTTCTTTGAGTAGCTCTGATTTAGAGCAGTGTTTCTCAGATTCTAATGTGCATACCAATGGCTTGGGTCTTGCTAACGGGCAGATGCTGACTTAGCAGCTCTGGGACGGGCCTTTCCTGCTGATGTAGCTGCTCAGGGAACCGCTCTGAGCAGGAAGAACAGAGACCAGATCAGACTCCTCAGGAATCCAGACTGTGCAGTGCTTCTGAAGAGATCTCCAGTGTGGAATACTAACTCCTCACAGAGTTGGTCTCCAAAGATGCTCTTGTTGGATCTTCACCTCCTCTAAACATCCACGAGAGGGTCCCCAAGTACAAGGAGAACCCAACAGGCCCGGCAACAAGGAAGGCTCTGGCAGCAGCTTTTTAGTTGGTAGAATTGGAGGGTGTTTTATTAAAAATATTAATAGTTAACCTTTACCAAGAGCAATGTAGCACCAGGCTGTTCCAAGTGCATATGTTCGTTCATTAAATACTAGCAGTAACCCTATTTTCCATTTGAGAAAGCCCAGGAAAGCTGAAATTAAGTGACTTGACTTAGGTTTCACCACTCAGGATCCAAACCAAGGCAGGCTGGCTCCAGAGCCCACTCCTAAAATGCTGCTATTCTGCCATTCAAGTCACCAGCGCGTGGCATTCACAGCTGGGATCCATCTGTTCCACGCGGCACACGGGCTCAGGCCGGCCGCCGGCACTCACCATGGGGCTGGCCCACGCTCATCGGGGGAGGACTGCTACTGGGCTGTCTGAAGAGATGGTTGTTGGGGTGGTTGGGAGGTGGGCTTGAAGGCTGAATCCTTAACCTTAAAAAAAAAACAAATCCAGGTAAACCAATCCCTGAGGTGCCCCCAGAACACTGAGTTAGCCTCAACCATAGCACACACCTCAGCAGAAACTGTTTTTCTAGTGCTGATAAACCTCCAGGCTGGAAAACATGCACGACCCGCCCACCACAGCTCCTTACAACCTCCCCAAGAATTATTTTACTGGACTTCCCAAAGAGGCAGAGGCCTGAGGCCTGTCTGGCCTCCTGCATTAGATGTCACGTTACTTGGTTCGTGTGGCTGAGATAGTGACGTGGCACAGGAAGCCCGGATGCCAGGGGGGCTGCTGGGATTAAAGTGGTTTCTCTGCTCTTCAAATAGTTTCTTCCAGGATGGAAGCTAAAGTCGGTCAGAATCTCCCCTGAGTCAGGCCCAGGCACCGAGCTAGAGACAATGGGTCAGGCCTTACCTCTGCAGCTGGTGGGTGAGGAGGGCGGGCTGGCTTTCACAGGCGCCCTGAAGAGGCGGGGAGGGCTGAGGAGGGCAGATGGAATCCTAAAACACAAGGGGAAGATGGTGAGCATGAAGATTACCGTGAGCTGTTCTCGGGAAGGAAACAGAACTACCTGTCCCTGAGACTTAGGCTTTTGTGGTTCATGGATTAGTTTGATTCTCTTTACTCCAACATGTCAACCAGAAACAGAACTCAACTACATTTGCCCTGCATGGTCTCCTCCAAAATTCACAGGCAAACCCGTCATGCTGAGAGCACACTCGGAGCCCGCGGGGAGCGCGCAGGGAGGCCTACTTGGATCTGCTGCTGGAGAAGCTGGTGGTGCTGCTCCTGCTGGTAGAGCATGTGCTGCTGCTGCGTCTTCTCCAGGACTCTCTCATCGATCTGCCCCCCGTACAGCTTCCGCAGCTGCTCGCACTCCTGAAGGGAAAGCAGTTCATACAGATGGGATATAGCCAGACCCACCCCATGCAGTGACGTCAGCAGGAGCACATCTGCCCGAAGGTCTCACGGCAGAAAGAGCCAGGCGAGAGCGAGCAGTGCCCTCGAGCACTCACCCTATCCCCTAGGTATCTGTGTGCTAAATAAACATATACATTCACACTCTGCTCTGCGTGAACCAATGGAAACACCAAGGATGGGCAAGCATAAGCGTTAAGTGTCGGCGTGAGATCTGTGTAAAAGAACGTGCCACTCAGTGTGGACATCAGAAGGCAGAAAGCAAACTGGTCTGTGGAAACTGCCCTTCTCTCCTCTGGGAGCACCATTTTGTAGCACTGGAGGGTGTGCCAGGTGGCAGCCATGCCCAGCAAGCTCCCACAAGACCCAGTGCTCATTCCAAGAGGAAGACAAGGGCTGCTTACAGTACTGTCCCTGGTGCCTCCCACTGACACCCACACCCAGAGGAAATTCCTTCTAGTGAACTTCAGGGGCGGGAGGGGCAGACAGCCCCTTTGTGGGGCAAGCAAGCACGGAGCAGAGGCTCTGGCTCTGGGCCCGGCAGCGGCAGCACTGCTGCAGAAGGGCGGACGTGGCTCTGCTGCCATGCTTCTCCAGAGATGTCTGCGTCTCCCCCTTACCTGCTGCAACTGTTTGATGCTGCTGCTGTTGCCTATTTTCTCCAGGTGGGCTTTAAAGGCCTGGATGCTGGCAGCCCCATCTGAGAACCGGCGCACCGGGGAGAACCGCTCCGTAGGGAGGTGCAGGGTGTTGGAGTCCTTGTAGGTGGAGCTGAATACATGGGAAGAGAAGGTCAAGGTTAGGACCCAGGGTTCTGAGCAAACCTCCTAGGGATGTGTTCCCAAAGACGAGCACAAAGATGCTGCTGCCATGTGGGCTCCAGCCTACTCCTTTCCCAGGGCCCAGGTCTGCGCCTTCCATTCCCACTTACCGTAGCTGGCGGCACTGACAGCCTGGGAGGCCCTATCCTGGGATCAAATGCACCCTGTTCTTATCACTACACCAGGACGGAGAGAGGAGCTTCGAGTGATCCCTCAGCCAAGCTGCAGAGGAATCCTCTGGTTTAGCATCATCTCTCTGCCTAGCGCCCTCAGAAACCTGTCTCACTGTCTGATGCAAAGCTGCCCCTGAGCAGTCAGCTCTACAAGCATCAGGAAACTACAGTCAGCTTTGTGGTCGATGGTCAGCCCCGGAAACCACAGGTTCTGTGCTGTAAAGCTGGGGGCAGGGGGACTTCTCCCCGGATGGAGACAGCACATTTTTAAAGAATGTGGCCCTCAAGGACACACGTACCTGGCCAGCGCATACAAGGCCAGCTACTGTGAAATGCACTGCTCAGAGCAGCCCACCTGCCCGCCTCCTGAGGAAAGAGCACCCATGTGGATCACCTTCAAAATCCACTGATCAATCAGCGCACAGCCAGAACCTTACAGAAAGAACAGCTATTGATAAGGACTGCCTGAGACAGCACCAGGGCTAGAAGCTAACACCTGTCCCTGTTACCTAACCAGAAAGAGATGTTTATGAGGAAGCAGATAAAAGACTGCCCAAGCAGCATTCCAACAGCCACGGAAGGGTCAGGGTTCATGTCCAGGGCAGGGATGGCAGCACAGTGAAATCGGGGTGAAATGAGCACCTAGCCAGGTACTCATTCTGGACGGAAGCAGAACCCAGGCTAAGGAAGCAGGCTAAAGAGCGAGTTCAAATGGGGTGCCACAGGTAGGGGAGGAGTCCGGTGACAATGCAGAGAGGTCAGGAGTTCTGGAGCAGGTGATCACCCTTGATCCCGCTGGCAGAACTTCTGTTTGGGACTCAGCAGTGCTAATGAATGGAGCATGCACGCAATTGTGTCAGGAACACAAACACAAACGCTTTGGGCAGACACACTCGAAACGGTGAACTGAAGGCAGCTTTCAGGGGCATTCCCTCCATCCTTCCCAGTTCTGTTTCTACTTCAGGTGTTTGGAGTTAAAGCAAGCAAATTCTATTTTCTCCTAAAATGTTATTCTTACGCTTTCAATATTCCTGATAATAGACACATTTCTGATTCACTCAGAAAGCTGTGTTCAATCAGTCCATCTGCACAACCCGTAATCTCCATCAAAGCCTCCTCCCCGGGCCAGGCAGTTCCAGGAGCACAGGCTGTGGCACCGACCGGGGGGCCAGCCCAGCAGAGATGGGAAGCCGTTCGGATAGGACCAGCCGTGCTTCGTTTTTACCAGCAATCCTATTCAAACCCTCGGCTGTCCCCGCTGCACTTCCAATCCGGGACTGGCCCACCCTCTGCATGAAGTCCAGCTTGTGCCGGGTTTTAAAAAAGAATTATACTCAAAAACAAAAAAATTCTAGATCACACACTTCCAAGTTAAAAAGGTTGATCAGACTCCTCTTTTGTCTCAATGTGCGTTTTCATCTATTATACCCCAGAAGAAAAAGATGCTGTTCTTGAGTGATTTCCTCCAGAAGAATAAGAGAAATTCAATAGCCTATCTAGGCCACCCATTCTAAGTGTTTTATGCCCTTGAAAAGCTTCTATTTTCCCCTGAAAACTCATTTCAGTCTCTTGTGTTGCCATATTTTCACAGTATCCACCAAGGCATGCTGAGTTTGCATAAATGCCCACCTCACACAATCTGCCACTCAGAAAGCGTTTATTTCAATTCAGACTGGCTTGACCACAGGAACCTGGCGGCAGGCAGACCCCAGCAGGGAGGCCTATGTGGTCTTCCTTTAGGACAGATGTGAACAGGACCCAGTCTGTGATAAAGGTCATAGAGGTGTGCCAACCTTCATGTTTCTCTGATAACAATACCTCCGGAGGAGCACTTCCCATTAAACAAGGAAGCCAAAGGGCTCAGCTAAACAACAGACCCAGACGAGGTTGCAGAATAACTGTGAGGCAGAGAGGAGGGAAGTCAGAAACCAGGAGAACAAAGTGGTGTGTGTCTGTTGGGGAAGTGTAGAGCGCAGGGTCATGAAGAAATTGTAGGAGATGTATGGGATGGAAAGGCAGCTCTCCAATAATCACTCCAAGTACCAACGCAGGTCCTGAGAGATTTTCCTTAAGGAAATACTTTCTGTGTCATCTGAGTTTTATTTGAGAATCATCATTCCTGCTACTCCTAACAAGACTATTTTTTTCCCCCTAAGCTATTCAAGGTCATTTGCAAAAGCTTATCTCCCTTCTTACAGAGTTCCAACGTGGCATAATCACGCCTCAGTCTGCTCAGAGTTCACCTGTCTCTGCTAATGACATCAATGCCCAATGGGGAACGAGTCACAATAAAAACACAGCCAAGCTTGCCAGTGTGACTAGTTGCAACATTTAAGCAGCACCGTTATAAACTGAAGTCCCTGAAATCTGACTGCTTTTCAACCTTCCCAAGTAAGAACGCTTTTCATTGTCTTCTCAAAAAGATTATAATAAAATAAGCTCCAGGAATTTAGGCTGGCTTTGAGAGTGAGATCCATGAGTTTGGGTATGTTTTCAGAATGTGCATAGCTAAGGTTTTTAGCCACCAAGGTATTCACAGAAGATAATCATCCTTATCTAGTCAAGTGGCATTCCTCTTGCTTCCAGGCTTACTTGGATTCAATTTTGTCAGGTTTTCTTGGCCAGCTATGGTTAAATTCCTGTTTATTTTTTCAAGAGAATGAGTTACCCATGTGACAGAGCCCCCGAAAGGACTTGCCATCAGAACACTGCTTGGCTGGCTGCCTGAAGAGGATGCTGCGCCTGCCCTCCCACTCCCAAAGGCCGTGTTCCTCCACACCCTGGCTCACTGCTCAGGGGTAACATGATAATAAACGCTCGTTCTCTGAGGGCAATGTGTTACTAAAAGTCATCTATTAAAATGGCTACATATCCAGTTGGCCCTCTGAGAGCTTCACTTTCTTGCAGGCATCAAGTTCCATTTCATCTCTGAGTCAACATCTAGAATCACAAGAATCAATGCAGACCATACATGAACCTACAAGGCAACGGGAAAGAAGAATCCTGCATTGCTCTGTGCACTGCTCAGTGCACGGAGGTGAGAAGACGTAGTTCAGGATGCTATTTAAAGCCTCGATGCTAGTCACCATCACTAGCCAGAAGGGTGCCAGTCCGATGAGCCTCAAGGAGCTCACATAGCTCATGTGGCTACTCACCGATGCTGATCAGGTACCAGGTGAGGGGGCCAGACCCGGGAACGGGAAGGCTGCTGTCCTAGCTGCCGCTGTAGGTCCGGTGGGATTTCGGCCGTAGGGTTGGTCATGGCCAGTGTATGCCTTTTGGACCTATTTGCCAAGTACCTGCAACAAGCAGGAGCACATTTCACAGTAAAAAAACAGCAGGACTGTTCCTCAGCAAGAAGCATTAGAAGGTAATGTACAGCACTCCGAATGGAATCGGCCGGAGCTCCGAAAGGGCTCCACAGTGAACAGATGGATGCGTGAGGCTCAGCCACCGCCAGGAGAAGCGGCTTACGACTGGGCTGGCGTGGCGTGCCTGGGGCGTGCGAGCAGCCCTGGGAGAGGAGAGCAGAGGCAGCTACAGAGAAGAATGATCCTTTCCTTCCACTTATAAGAAGAATCTTTTCCCTACTTATCATTATTCTGTTCCCTCCAAGTTTCAAAAAAGGTAAGAGAAAATAAGCTCGAAGGACGGTTCCTAGAGATGAGCCAAGGGAGATATTCAGAAGGTCCCCATGTCTCCGACCCCAGGTCCCCAGGTTTTAAACCAGACCTCACTACAGGTCTCAGAAAACAGCTTTCCATTCAGGGAGAGCGAACTCAAACCTCCCTTCCCTCAGGCCCTGACTGCAAGCCAGCCATCAGAGAAGACAGATTGATATTGTTCGCTGGGATCAACTTCTCTAGGGGTCGAGAAGTGAAACCACAAGAAATGCTTAGAATTAATTTGGTGGGGGGACAAGGCAGGACAAGAAAACAGAAGGTTCAAAAGCGGAAGAGTTGAAGAGCTGCTGCCTTTAATCGGAAGATACTGGCTCCCTTCATCTGGTTAAGCATTATTCCTTTGTCTCAGAACAAAGGAATATTATCCTTTAAAGGCTGATCTAAAGAAGAAAAAAAGGGGGGGCACAAGGAAGTGAGTCCGAGAGAAAGACGATAAGTGAAACACTGCGTCTAATTAAAGCATGGAGGCAGTTTCTTTCCTAGTTTCTCCTACGACACCAGCAGGACCCGTTTACAGTTTCATACTCTGTTAGCACACTACAGAAACAACAGCAGCAAGAGGAAAAGAAGTTACAGTTGTTCTTCTACTGGCTAAGCTGTGGGAGGAGCTGACCCGCCTGCCAACACCTCTGTTCTCCACTCCGCTTCCCACAGGGACCTCTCACGGAGGGAGCGGAGCGCCTGGGGTAGGAAGTGTGCTGGCCAGCAACCATCAGGCTCTTAAGACATGCTCTTGTTTCATTCGCAACTACATTGCCCACTTAAGATAAAACAGTTAACAGACTATACAGCATTAATGGTATGTAAACTTGGAAAAGAGTAAGTCATTAGTGGTTTAATATCCATTTGATGAAGACACCCAAAGTTCCCCCAAGAGCCCATGAAAACTATTTTATTTCAATGTCCCTCAAGGGAAAAACATACAATCTTGAGGAACACCTGCATTTCTGGGAATTAATGCTGAATTCTGTTCAAACCCCGCTCCCCGGAAAAATAAGAATGGCAACTAAAACAGGGGGCAGGTAGGAGCTGAGGGTCATGGCTAATGGAACTGAGGTAAAATGAACAGCACAGTGTGCCTGATGGTCACTGCTGTTTTCTGTGGATTAGGCACCGCTCAACAGGATTCTGCATACCATAGATATTTGCATCTGTCACTGGCCCAAACCGCATATTCTTTTCAAGCGAACAGTACCAGAGGTATTCATTCTCCCAGAAAGGAGGAGTCCATGCCAGAGGTCCATGGCTAGCCTAGCTAGGATCACTGTCATCCAAATCTCCAATTCCTGTTCGGTAAACAGTCCTCGGCAGGTAGGAGCAGGCGTAGCGCCCTGTGAATACTAGGAGCTGCAGTATGAAGGCAGGCGACAAGGAAGGTCGGAGGGAGGAGAGGAGTGTTATGGTTCTTGCTTTCACTCAGGGGGCTTCCAATGGCGTTTACAGAAATGACATTTTCTGGGGAGTCTTCTGTTCCTTCAAGGTGGGAGGAACATGCCATCTGGCTTGAGCAGAGACCACACAAACGCTGCAGCTGCACTGAACCCTCCCAGGGCAGAGGCGACCTTTCGCGGCTGCAGGGGAGCCTGCCGCCGCCACATTACCTCTGCACGGCTTCCTGATCGGGCTCCCCGTCCGAGTTCTCCTCGTCCACAGGGGTAACTGCTGGCACTGCCTGACAGAGACAGAAAGGACAGGCTCAAGCTCTGCTGCTTCTGCAACAGCTCTCCTTCTGGAAACTGCCCCGGGAGTGGGTCTCCCCTCCATTTTCTTATTCACACAATGTTTCGTAGGACCCCTGGGCTACACACACCTTTCAATAGCTTTCTATTTTTCCATTTTTACCTGTTCAGGTGATTTTAATTTGGATTTCTTCCTCTGATTCATCTTCATTCATTCATTCATTCATTTACCAACAAATAGCTGAATACCTACTATCTATTATATGTTACAGGATAAAATGTAGTTCTGACCCTCATTTTACAGCCTAGTGTAGGACAGAGATAAGTACAAAGACAATTTCAAAACAGCAAGACCAAGTCCTCCCTGGGGCTCTTGGGAGCGGAGGAAGGTGTCTTGGAGGAGGTGACATTCACCTGAGATCTGGCCCGTGGACAGGAGCTAGCCAAGGAAGGGGAAAGGAGTCACAGGCCTTCGAGGTCCTAGGCTCAGAGAACAGAGAAGGCCTGCGGGCACTTGGGAATGCGAGAAAACAGCAGGAGCTGGTTCCCTGGGCTAAGATGTGACCTCGGGTGCGGATTCGTGCTACTTCCAGAGTTTAGGTTTCTTTAACTCCAGAAAGGCATGAGGGTTCTTAAAAACTACATTTTAGTAATACATGTAATTATGCAGTTGCAATTCAATGCTTTAAAAAAAAAAATCTTGCTGGGACCAGTTTGGCTCACTGGATAGAGCGTCGGCTTGGGGACTGAAGGGTCCCAGGTTCGATTCCGGTCAAGGGCATGTACCTTGGTTGCGGGCACATCCCCAGTAGGGGGTGTGCAAGAGGCAGCTGATCGATGACTCTCTCTCGTCAATATTTCTAACTCTCTATCTCTCTCCCTTCCTCTCTGTACAAATCAATAAAATATATTAAAAAAAAATCTTCACCCAAGGATATGTTTTTATTGATTTAAGAGAGAGAAAGGAGAGAGAAATATTGACTGATCAGTTGCCTCCCATACATTCCTCAACAGGGATCAAACCCACAACTTAGGTATGTGCTCTGACTGGGAATTGAACCTGCAACCTTTTGGTGCATGGAAAGAGGCTCCAACCAGCTGAGCGGCTTGGCCAGGGTCACGATTCCAGGCTTTAAAATAGCAGTGACCCACCACCACGTGTAAGTGAAATGAGAACCTCCACCAAGCAGGCATTCCTGTGGCTCTCCCCACTGCTATGGACCGGACATTATGCATTCCTGACAGCTATGCACAGGGCTCACATAGTCACCAGGCCTCAGGCACTAAAGCAAAAATCACACTTAAGTTATACAAAGGAGCATTTTATGAAGTGGATAATTATAAACCAAAACAAAAAATCTTTGGAGTAATCCCATTGTTTAAAAGCTTTTAGGGTTGCCAGGTCCCTTATTACAAGTCTACAAAGGCCTGAGAGGTGGCGGCTATGGGGGGTGCAGGAGAGGAGCGCCGTGGCCAGTGCTTCCTGGTGTTGCATACCACATTAAAACTTTTTTTTGAGGAGGGGGCAGTGGTAAACCACTGAAGGACTTCAAACAGGGACATGATGTTCCAAGATCTGTATTTTAGAAGGCTCGTGTATGTTAACTGCAGAGTGAAAAGTGCTAGTGGCAAGCCAGTTAGGAGGCCACTGTATTAATTTAGGCAAAGGATGACAGTGGTCTAAGGAAGAGCAGTGAAGACGGACAGAAATAAGATATTTACTTTATAGGCAAAGGGTGAATAATTTTATATGTGAAATAAGGAAGAGGAAGATTTAAAGATAAAACCCACATTCCTGGCTTGTTGAATAAGGAGATGACAGTGCTTTCACAGTTTAATAGGCAGACCAAGTTCATTTGGGGACATGCTGGATTAGAGCTGTCAGTGTCTGTGGATACCAACTAAATATGTGCAGTAGGCAGGCATCTATACTAATAAAAGTGTAATATGCTAATTAGATCAGGTCAACTGGACAACTTCCAGTCATCCTGCCTGCTTTCCAGACAAAGCCATGGTGGCGGGGGCCAAGGCAGAGGGAATTGGGACGATCAAGTTGGCAGTGGGGGAGCAGTAAGGGGTGATCAGGCTGGCAGGGGAAGCAGTTGGGGACCATCAGGATGGCAGGGGAGAGCAGTTGGAGGTGATAGGGCAAGCAGGGGAAGGCAGTTGGGGGTGATCAGACAAAGAGGGGAGGGCAGTTAGGCAGCTATCAGGCAGGCAGACTCAGTTAGGAGTGAACAGGCAGGTAGGCAGGCGAGTGGTTAGGAGTCAGCAGTCTCGGATTATGAGAGGGATGTCTGACTGCTGTTTTAGGCCCAATTCCTAAACTGGCAGTCGGACATCCCCTGAGGAGTCCTGGATTGGGAAGGGTGCAAGCTGGGCTGAGGTAACCCCCCCCCCCCTTGCATAAATTTTGTGCACTGGGCCTCTAAAATATATATAGATATACTAGAGGCCCATTGCCTGATATTTGTGCAAGAATAGGCCTTCCTTCCCCTGGCTGCCTGGAAGCCACCAAGTTCCCGCTCCCAGGCTGCCTGGGGGCCGACAAGTCCTTGATCCCAGCTGGAAGACCGTTCCTGTAGCTCCCTCCACCTCCTCTCCCCCTCATAGCAGGCATCCCACCCTGCCCGGCCATTCTGTGCCTGCTTAAGCAAATTAACCCACCATCTTTGTAGGGTTAATTTGCATACCCACACCTGATTGGCTGTGGGCATATAGAGGTACAGTCAATTTACATGTTTGTCTATTATTAGGTAAGACATATATCTCCAAAAGAGCATGCAGGGCTGCAGAATCACCTGATAACAAAAATTATGGGACTGGACAAAACCACCCAGACAGAATATGTAAAAAGAAATGGAAATAGGGCCTAGGATAAAAGTCAGGGTTTCACCAACTTCAAGGAACAAGCACAAAGGAAAATTGAAAAGAACCAAAGAAAATATTTCAAAGAGAAAATGACCAATAGTGACTAACACAGTTGGGGGGGTCCAGAAAGACAAAAATTAAAACTGTCCACTGGATTTACCAACAAAAGTTTGTTACTGATCTTTGCAAGAACAGCTCCAATGGGCAGAGCAAGTCCCTCTGCCTCCCTCAAAGCAGTCCTGGCCCTCAGAGCTGCCCTGACCCTGCTCTCTCCGAGTTCATCTGCCGCCTTCCAGTCCCGTTGTGTCCCCTGGCCCTTAATGACATACAGCCTTGCACTATTTCAATGGGGCAGCGATGCCAGGAACTGTAAACATGCTTCCTTCCTTTTCCAGACCTGTGCCAAGCCACACACTTATGATACTAATCCATGATAAGGTAAGCATAGAAACTGAGTAAGATTTTAAAAAATCTTTAAAAAAATTAATGTTTTAAAGAGTTATAGATATAATCAATATCCAATCTTATGGTACTATGAGATTGTATGATCAAATGAATGAATGAATGAATTTACCCATGACAGGAAAATAACTTGAAATAAACAACCCAGAGTGAGGGGTGAGGGTAACAATCTTTGCATGTAACCATCATATAAAAGAGATGGGACTGAGGACACCAACTGACCAGGCTAGAATTTGTAAGAGCCAAACAAGTGATCCAGGTGGTACCCAAAACACAAGGCAGTGCTAATCAAAGGAGAAATGGTGGATAGAAGGTAATTTTGGAAACCAACCTAAAGAGCAAAAAATAACAGAAAACTGTTAGCGTGTGTTGCCCTCTGGCCGAGAGCAGCTACCTGTGGGAAGGTTGAGCTAGAAGACTCCCCACCTCCAAACTGAGAGGGGCAGGCGCACTTAACTAGGTGTAAGTGGTTCGCGAGGATGAGGCTCTCTGGGAGCAGGCTTCAGTGTAGAAATTATTTGATTAAGAAAAGAAGTTAGCAAAAAAATAAAACTGGAAAAGTCTACTAGTCTGAGGAAAATGTGATTAGGTTGGAAAGCCTCTTTTTCCCACCCGCTTTAGCAAAAGTCTCAGAGAGAGTAAGCTGGACTCTGTGCTGCTACTCACTGGTGTCATGGTCACAAGTGGGGAGGGTCCCCGTGGGCGCTTCAGCAGCTGCTGGGCATGTAGTTGGATGTTGGCTCCTCCATCTGAAGCCCTTCGGCCAAGGGGACCCATTCCATTTAGCAGCTGGAGGGGAGGCGGCTGTAAAAGGGACTGTTCCTGTCAGGAGTGGAGTGGGAAGGACAGATTGATGAGGCAGGGGGAGAGGAGGAGAGAAAACAGAAGTACTCTCATCCACTGATGTTAAGGGACCTGTGGCTGTAAAGAGACTAGAGAAATCATCCCTCGCACCCAGATGCTTTCCTTCTCCACAGACACCCTTCAATCTGGGAAGGCCTCTCATGTCTCTTAAAGGTGTTAAAATGTGTTTCGTTGGGCAAGCCCTCTCCCAGATCCAGGTACCTTGTACTCCAGCTGCCCAGTTGGTTGCAAATTTTGCATGGGCAACAGGTTGTGCATGAAGTTCATGTTAGGGGCCACCTGTAGGAATGGAGCCTGCGGGTAGACTCCAGGAAAGACAGGTAGGAGCTTCTGCACATCGTCCATAACCTCCATGCTAAAAGAAACAGGATGACAGAGAAGTCTGGTTAATATTCTTCTATTTTAAGGGTGGGTTTTTTTTTTTGTTTTGTTTGCTTTTTAAAAAAATCTTTATGAAGAGTATGAAAGATGCCTTCCTTTTATCCTCCCATTGAATCTGTTCCTGCCCTGCCCCAAGCCTTCACCACCCTATTGTCTGTGTCCATAGGTAATGCATATATGCATATAATATTTTCGGTTAATCTCTTCCCACACCCCACACCCTTCCTCTCTGAGATTTGTCAGTGTGTTCCATGTTTCCATTCCTCTTGATGCTATTGTATTCAATTTATTTTGTTCATTAGATTTCTTGTTTGCTTATTTTTTATGCAATTTTCAGTAGATATGTATTTATTGCCATTTTCTTGCTCATATTTCTTCTTCTTTTTCTTAAAGAATACTCTTCAGAGGGAGAAACCAAGATGGCGGCAAAGGTAAACAACTAAACTGCTGCCTCGCACAACAATTTCAAAACTACAACTAAAAGACAAAACATCTATCACCCAGAACCACTGGAAAGCTGGCTGAATGGAAGTCTTACAACTATAAGGAAAGAGAAAGGAGCACAAACGCTGAAAAGCTGAGATACGGAGGCACATGAATTGGGCTGGTGGCGGGAGACTGGGCGAGTGGCTTTTTTTCAACCTGAAGGGAAACAAGCTCCCAATCACTCTGAAATCCAGTTTCTGGGGACACTCAGGGGACCCAGATGCCTACAGGGAGAAACTGGTCTGTCGGCCATCGGGTCCGAAAGTGAGGGTAGCCTCTTTGCAGAAGTGCGTGCAGCAATCATTGTTTACTGCACTGGAGCACGGGACGCGGGGACTTGGAAACTCAGAAACGTGAAAGGCAGAGACGGCTGACAGCAGCCACTGCTGTTTGCCACTGCCTAGCCTAGAGACAACCCGAGACCCATCCCGCCCATTCTACAAACCAGCCCAGGCTCCACACAGTGGCTTTTGCAGATAAATGGCCTGCCCAGTAGAAGCTTAACCAAACTAACTGCAGCTCCAGTCAGACTGCTCCAAAACCACCAAATCCCAAGCAATGAGGAGAAAACTGAAGTTCTTTCTGCAGCTCCTGCTGGGTGGTCTCAGACAGTAGCTGACCTGCACCCCATTGGAGATCCAGAAACTAGTGTATCTAGTGGTCGATGTGAGATGACACCAGATTTCAACTATTATCATAAGGGACACACTCAAGGGGCAGACTCAGTGAGCACCAAAGCCCTATTGGAACAAGTCCTGCCCCAAAAACATGTCTCCAGCACAGCAATTCTTCCATTATAGACACAGAGGGTTCTCACAGCCAATTGGCCTGGAGATTAATTCCTCCCAGTGACACCAACAAAAATCAAGACTTAACTATTGGTACAACAAGCCTGTACACACAGTCCACAAAGGGGTGCACCAAGAGTGTCCACCTCAGGTAACTGGGAGGCTGACCCATTGAACCATATAGGACACCCAGCACACAAAGCTATCCTACCAACTCAGAGAAGCAGCGAAAATGAGAAGACAAGGAAACAGATCACAAATGAAAGAAACGGAGGAGAACAAATGACTGGATAGAGTTCAAAACCACGGTTAAAAGGTTTTTCAAGAATATCCTAGAAAAGGCCAATAAATTTAACGAGACCCTCGAGGAAATGAGAAAGACCCTTGAGGATATGGAAAGGGACCAACTAGCAATTAAACATACACTGTCTGAAATAAAAAATATTATACAGAGACCCAACAGCAGACTAGAGGAATGCAAAAATTAAGTCAAAGATTTGGAATACGAAGGTGCAAAGGTCACTTCTCCAGAGAAGCAAGAAGAGAAGAGAATCCAGAAAGTTGAAGACAGTGTAAGAAGCCTCTGGGACAACTTAAAGCATACCAACATCAGAATTATGGGGGTGCCAGAAGAAAAGAGAGAGCAAGACACTGAAAACCTATTTGAAGAAATAATGACCGAAAACTTCCCCACCTGGTGAAGGAAATAGATTTACAAGTCTAGGAAGCACAGAGAGTCCCAAACAAGAGGAACCCAAAGAGGCCCACACCAAGACACATCATAATTAAAATGCCAAGGGTAAAAGACAGAGAGAGAATCTTACAAGCAGCAAGAGAAAAACAGTTACGGTAGTTACCTACAAGGAAGCACCCATATGATTATCAGCTGATTTCTCAACAGAAACTATGCAGGCCAGAAGGGAGTGGCAAGAAATATTCAAAGCGATAAACAGCAAAAACCTACAACCAAGATTACTCTACCCAGCAAAGTTATCATTCAGAATTGAAGGCCAGATAAAGAGCTTCACAGACAAGAAAAAGCTAAAGGAGTTCATCACCACCAAACCAGAATTATATGAAATGCGAAAGGTATTCTTTAAAAAGAGGAAAAAGAAGAAAAAAAGTAAAGATAAAAATTATGATCAACAAATACATATCAACAAGTGAATCTAAAAGTCAGATGAATTAAAAATCTGAGGAACAGAATAAACTGGTGAATATAATAGAATCAGGGGCATAGAATGGGAGGGGACTGATAATTCTCAGGGGGAAAGAGGTGTCTGTGTGGGGGGTATGGGAAGAGACTGGGCAAAAATCCATACACCTATGGATGAAGACAGCAGGGGGGAGGTAAGGGCAGAGGGTGGGGTGGGAACCGGGTGGCAGGGAGCTATGGAGAGATAAAAGGAGAAACAACTGTAATAATCTGAACAATAAAGATTTATAAAATTAAAAAAAGAAAAAGAGAAAAAAAATACTCTTCAACACTTCATGTAATACTGGTTTGGTGGTGATGAACTCCTTTAGCTTTTTCTTGTTTGTGAAGATCTTTATTGGACCTTCAATTCTACTAGTAAATGATAACTTTGCTGGGTAGAGTAATCTTGGTTGTAGGTCCTTACTATTTATCATTTTGAATATTTCTTGCCATTCCCTTCTGGTCTGCAAAATTTCTGCTGAGCGCCGAAACCGGTTTGGCTCAGCGGTAGTGTCGGTCTGTGGACTGAAAGGTCCCAGGTTCGATTCCGGTCAAGGCCATGTACATTGGTTGCGGGCACATCCCTGGTAGGGGGTGTGCAAGAGGCAGCTGGTCGATGTTTTTCTCTCATCAACGTTTCTAGCTCTCTATTTCTCTCCCTTCCTCTCTGTAAGAAAAATCAACAAAATATATTTTTAAGAAAAATTTTCTGTTGAGAAATCAGCTGATAGTCGTATGGGCGCTCCCTTGTAGGTAACTAACCGCATTTTTCTTGCTGCTTTTAATATTCTCTTTGTTTTTTGCTCTTGGCATTTTAATTATGATGTCTTGGTGTGGGCCTCTTTGGGTTCCTCTTGTTGGACTCTCTGTGCTTCCTGGACTTGTAAGTCTATTTCTTTCACCAGGTAGGGAAAGTTTTTGGTCATTATTTCCTCAAATAGGTTTTCAACATCTTGCTCTCTCTCTTCTCCTTCTGGCACCCCCATAATGCAAATATTGGTTCACTTTAAGTCATCCCAGAGGCTCCATATACTATCTTCATATTTTTGGATACTTTTTCTTCTGGTTGGATGTTGTTGTTGTTTTTTTGTTTGTTTGTTTGTTTTTTAAGATTATCACTTTTTAAAAATTATATATTTTTATTGATTTTTTACAGAGAGGAAGGGAGAGGGATAGAAAGCTAGAAACATTGATAAGAGAGAAACATTGACCAGCTGCCTCCTGCACACCCCCACCGAGGGATGTGCCCACAACCAATGTACATGCCTTTGACCAGAATCGAACCTGGGACCTTTCAGTCCGCAGGCCAACACTCTATCCACTGAGCCAAACCGGTTTTGGCTGGTTGGATGTTTTTTGCTTCCTTATATTCAAATCATTGATTTGATTCTCAGAATCCTCTATGCTACTGTTGAATACCTATAAATTATTCTTTATTTTAGTTAGTGTATGCTTAATTTCTGACTGTCCCTTTTTAATGTCTTTGACATTTTCACTAAGATCCTTAGAAGTTTCATTAAGTTCCTTGAACAACCTTATAATCATTATTTTGAACTCTGAATGCAGGAGTTAGCTTGCTTCCATCCCATTTCTTTGTCTCTGCATGTTGGCTGCTTTCCTGTATTTGTTTCTATGTATTAGGTAGAGCTGTTATGTCTCCTGGAATTGTTCCAGTGGCCTTGTATAGTAGGTGTACTGCAGGACCCCATGGCTCAGTCTCCCCAGTCACCTATGCTGGCACTCTAGGAACACCCGTGTGGGCTGTGTGCACTGTCCTGTTGTAATTGAGCCTTGATTGCGGTTAGCATCACCTGCAGGCCCATTGGCTGTGAGGACCAGCTGTGACTAAGTGGAAGCGCTGCTGTGCAGGAGGCTCCCCTGTGGAAGCTCCATTGGGGCTTTGCTGATCACTGAGTCTGCCCCTTGAGTGTGTCACTGTGGATGTGTAGAGTTGTAATCTGGTGTGGTCTGAAGCTGCCCATGGTAAGGTGCACTGCCTCTTTCAGGAGGTGCAAAGGCAGCCATTGCCTGGGCCACCCAACAGGTACTACAGAGGGATCTGCAGAGTTTTCCTATTTGTATTGGACTTAGAAGTGTCTGGGCAAGGCCCAGCTGTGAAGGAAGGAAGGCTGGTGACAGTGCTAGGTCTTGGGTTTCTTATTGATAAGTATGGAACATGCTGACACCAGCTGCTGCTTTTCTGAGAGATTTAAGCAAAGTCTAGAGTAGGGGTGTCGAACTCAATCAGAGAAGGGGCCAAAATCTAAAATCCAGCCTAAATTGCGGGCCGAATGGTTTACTGAACAGTCATAAACTGTCATTGTGATGGAAACGCAGCGGAGTGCAGTGATGACAGCGCGGTGCGGGCCACATTGCAAGGCCTGGCGGGACGGATTTGGCCCGCGGGCCTTGTGTTTGACACATGTGGTCTAGAGCTTGAGCCAGGACAGGCCATTCATATGGAAAAGCTGCTCCAAACAGCTTGGGTGGGTGTCAAACTGGATGGGGCAGGATCTTAGGAATCATCAGGATGGAGTGAACAGTGTCGACCACAATGATGGAAACTGAGATATGACTGCTAATTAGTTCTGTAATAGGGGAGGTACCAGCATAGCAACAATGACCTGTGAGAACATCCTGGTCTGAGAGAAAGCCTCCCCCTGAGTTCCTGCCCCAACACCAGACAGTCCTATGTCCCTGGATTCCCCAAAGCTGCCACCCAGTGCTGGAGATCAAAGGAAACAGGACCTTGTAAGTCAGTGCACAGGCTCTTTAAGAGGAACTGCTGGGTCTCCAGCAGTCTCTGTGTTACTCAGCCACAATCCTGGCTGGTTTTTATAGCCCAAAGTTAGGGGGCCTTCTCTGCCCAGCTCTGGAACCCTGGGCTTGGGGGTTTGGAATGGGGCTGGGAGCCCCTGCTTCTTACAGGAGACCTTGGCGATCTTTCCCAATTAAAATAATGCCACAGCCGAAATCAGTTTGGCTCAGTAGTAGAGCGTTGGTCTGCGGACTGAAAGGTCCCAGGTTCGATTCCGGTCAAGGGCATGTACATTGGTTGTGGGCACATCCCCGGAAGGGGGTGTGCAAGAGGCAGCTGGTCGATGTTTCTCTCTCATCGATGTTTCTAGCTCTCTATTTCTCTCCCTTCCTCTCTGTAAAAAAAATCAATAAAATATATTTAAAAAAATAAATAAATAAAAAATAAAAAAATGCCACAGCCTGTTCAGCACCTCTGCCCTTCCTATAAGTCTTGGTGTGCTTTCATCTTTATTTTTCTAGTTGTAGGACTTCCATTCAGCTGCTTTGAATGATGATTATTCTTTATTATAGTTGTAATTTTGATGTGGTTGTGGGAGGTGGTGAATATTGGTGTTTACCTATGCTGCCATCTTCTCTGATAATATTCTTACTCAAAAGTGCTATATCCCAAAACTGATGAAACTGATAAGTTCAGTATAATTTATTTTATATATTTTTCACTTTCCCTGCAAAATTGTATTTTTCTCTAAGATCCCAAGGCAGTAGAAGCCCAATGTGTGGAACCTGGCTGCCTGCCACTTCGCTGTTTGGAACTGGGGACTGCTATTCTTTACTGACCATTCATGTGAAACCAACAGCTCTAAGCCCCGAGGAAATAGTGGCACCAGTCCAGCTTGGGCCTGCACAGTCTGGAGGTGAACAGCACATTTCTGGAGGACATAGGCCACTCACTAAAACCTGCTACCTGGAATGGCAACTCATTCACCAGGGAAGGAAGGCTATTCCTCCTGTCAGGGGCAGCAGCACAGACATGCGGCAATGTGCAGGGCTGTCACGCCCCTGCCGTGGGATTCACAGCACACTTTGAACCAAGAGGTCTTTCCACTGGCAGAGCAACACTGCGGACACAGCCTTTGGAGACAGAATGTTCCCCTGTTGCCTGTGTGAATGTAGGCCAAGAATGAGAAACCTAAAGCAAGCAAATCAGCCGGCCTGGAGACCTTTTTTCTGGAAAAAGAGGTATTTTCAGAGAAAAGAGGTATTTATTTTTTTTTAAAAAACTGGCTTTACATCTAGCTGAACTCTAAAGAGAACTCTCTAACACAACCTTCTCTTCTCTGTGCAGTAAAGGAAGTACCCAGAAAAGATGTAAGGTGTTTTAAATCTGAGTCTTCAAATGGAGAACAAAAAAGGAGAGAGCCAGCCTTTAGGATATCTCCCAGGTGGGAGGGCATACAGAAGGACTATTTGGGAAAACACTTTGGGAAACTGGTACTTATTCAGTATGATTTTTGTTTCCTTAATTTAATTTGTAATACAGATCAACCACACCATATCCTTTGTCCTCACTTCCAAGATGAGTCGTACATTAGAACATGTAGCGACCATCACTCGAAGCTGTCAGTCAGACAAACTTTGAGAAGCACTTTCACATGACTTAGAAGACCTCAACCTTTGTGGACACAGAGACTATCACACTCTTCACCAAAATGCTGTGATTAATTGGCATGATGGTGGCTACTAGCCCACCATCCACTAGGCGCAGCTCTGTAATATTTTTAGCAAATCAAATCTGGTCTGCTGGGGACCCTGAGCTGGGTTACAAACATGTCTTGGCCACGGGATTAGTTTTCATCTGGGAGATACAATGAAGTGGGAAAAATGCACTGGTGGGAATTCAGTCAGGGACTTCTTGGCCCTGAGGTTAATTAGAACTCAGATACTCACCGGGGGTCAGCCACGCCCACTGTGTGCCTCCTCATGGACAAATAGCGAACCAATGCTTCCGGGGAAGGCTCTTCACCCTCATCACTGTCCAAGTTTACGGTCCTATCCGGCTGAGGTGAAAGAAAACACAACTGAATGAGACATGAGAAATAATTGGAAATAAAAGTAAGGAAAGGAAGCAAGAGCATGGAAAGACTTCAGCTGGCAACATCAGAGAGGCCACTTGCCTCCACAATCTGGTTCTCCGGGTTGATGAGCTGCACCTGGGGAACGCTGATGTTCACAGCGGTGCCCGCCTGCTCCGCCTGGAAAGAAGCACATCCCGCACACACATACTGTAAAGTTTGTGTAAACACTAGAGGGAAAGGATAGTCTTTCAAAGTGTTCTTTTTATTTTTAGTCCTCACCGAGGATATGTTTTTATTGATTTTAAGGAGAGAGGAAGAAAGAGAGAAACATGTGAGGGAGAAACATCAATTGGTTGCTATCTATACACACCCAGACCAGGGATCAAACCCGCAACCTAGGTATGTGCCCTGACTGGGAATCAAACTCACACCCTTTTGGATGATGCTCCAATCAACTAAATCACCCAGCCAGGGCTCAAAGTAGCCTTGATTGCTTAAGTATATGTTTCTACCTCTGATTCTTTGGTTCTTTAGAAGCTATATTAAGACAGGTTTTTTGTTGTTGTTGTTTTAGAAACAACAGCCTCAATGATTTGCTGCTTCTTATAAAACAACCACCACACACTGCAACCACTGTCTACCTCAAGTTTGTGAAACCCTTCCATCCTCTCTAAGAAAAGTCCAATCTTTGCTTGATCTCTGGACTTAAGAATTCCTGAGCAGTGGCTAACCCCCCTCCGTCCTCCCAATCCCCCTAAATGTTACTTGTCCTGAATCAGGTCACAGGAATCATTGCCCACCTGGATACTGACTGGTGCTTGAAAGGCCCTGGCTCGGGGCACGCCGGGAAGTACTCCAAGATCCAGGGTTTTATGTCTCTTATGTCGATCACACAGCAGATGGTAGATGGCACTATAGTGATCATAGGCATCTGACTTTAATGACTACCAAGAGAGAGAGGAAAAGAGTGAAATGGCATCTCAATGACCAAACTCTTTCAATAGCAACATTACAAGACCAAAGCATCTCTGTTCTAAGGCCTGGAGAGGGCAGAGGAGGAACAGGAGAAACAAAAACATCCAAGTTCCTGCTGGTCTCCAGATGGGAGGGGTGGGTGAAAGGAGGTGGGAGTAAGAAACACAAATTGGTGGTTATAAAATAGTTATGGAGATGCAAAGCACAGCATAGGATAGACAGTCAACATGATATAAGACGGGTATTAGACTTACTGGAGTAATCACTTCATAAGTTATATAAAGGTCTTACCTCTATGTTGTACACCTGTAACTAACATAATATTATATATCATTGAAAATTTTAAAAAATTATTTAAATAAAAAAGACCCAAGTTCCCAAGAAGGAGAAAACATTTAAAAAGGCAGGCCAGAGGGAGTATCGCTACATCTTCCTTTGTTCTCCATTCCTTTAGAGATACCTGTATTATTCGCTCCCGTTCCAGTCCAACCTCCTCCATGGCCAACAGGACATCCTCATTCAAAATGTCTGACTGTCTTTCTTCTTTTAGTTGTTGGCATTCAGCTATTAACTGTAATATTAAAAAAAAAAAAAAAAAAGTAAGCCACCAAACCCCAAATTAGCCATGCTAAGATGATATATCACATATGCAAGTAACCACACATCAAGCTGTTCCAGGTCCCCAGCTTGGGATATGTTTGGCCTCATACAAAGCCCAAGCAATAAAGCCCCAGGGTATGTAGCTGTGAGAAGACAAGATCCCCATTTTCATGAGCAACTTTGGGGTACCTGGAATGGCAACAATGGTTTAAATCAGTGGTTCTCAACCTTTCTAATGCTGCAACCCTTTAACACAGTTCCTCATGTTGTGGTGATCCCCAACCATAAAATTATTTTCGTTGCTACTTCATAACTGTCATTTTGCTACTGTTAATGAGTCATAATGTAAATATCTGTGTTTTCCGATGGTCTTAGGCGACCCTGCTAGCATTTCTCAACCTAAGACCATCAGAAAACACAGATATTTACATTACAACTCATTAACAGTAGCAAAATGACAGTTATGAAGTAGCAACGAAAATAATTTTGTGGTTCAGGGTCACGGCATTAGGAAGGTTGAGAACCACTGGTTTAAATAAAGGTATGCTACAGGAACCACTGAGCTAGCACACTAGGACAAGAGATCGAGACGTCCCCCGTGGTGGGTAAGCTGCAGAACTGTGGGCTAAACTGTCTCAAAAGCCAAGAGACTATGACTTGGGGTAAGTAGTGGGGAACTGGTCTTACTGTTCTCCATCAGCTGCTGATTTAAAAGTCCTACTTTCACTCCTTGCTGAGTGTTTCCCAATAGTTTGTTCCCTGGGCCGCCTTTTCAGGTCCTGGCCTGATTACAATCTCATGCAAAAGAGGTTTCAGTAGTTCTGAGAGGAGTTCCCTAAGGCAGTGGTGCTCACTCACCCGGTCAAAGTTGGGGTCACTGTCCCCTAACTTCATCCACTTGTGCTTGCAGATCTGCTCCATTGAGAGGCGCTTACTGGGGTCCAGCACCAGCATGTGGCGGATCAAGTGCTCACATTCTGCAACAAAGAGCCTGCGTTTAATTCCGGGATGGTGGTAGCAGTGGTGCCCCCACCGAGGCAAGGTGAGTAAGGAGATTTTCAAGTTCCTTGCTTCTCATTTGTCTCTCTTGCTCCTTACCTATGTCATTGCTTACTCCAGGGGGACTGGCAAAGGCGAAAAGAGGTGGAGATAAGATAAATTCAAATCTCGTAGGCCTGTTAATACCTTCACTAAAAGTTTGATTAGAAAAAGCTCAGGATAATCCATAGATTTCATTTATTTATACTATGTATGGTCCCATTTGACACAATTAATGAGGAGATGAATGACCTTGAAAGAGATTCAGTGTACTATAAGGTCCTCAGAACAGTGAGTTCTTTCCTCCGACATGTATTGTTATATGCACACTCATGCTCTGACTTTAGGAGACCAAACCTCTCTTCAAACTCAGGGAATTAGACTTTCTAATGGTTCAAGCATGGGGGAGCAGCACGCACCAGATGTCTCCCTCGCACACACCAGGACTCCCTGTGAGCTTTGCAAATTTCTCAGTGGTGTTTCAACATCCTGCACGCAACTGGACTCTGAGCTAGAGATTCACACCAACAGCTATTTCGCTCTGGGAGCTCAGACTACATAACATATTGGTCAAAGAATAATAGATTCAAAATCAATAAGCTTATATTTCTATTTCAAAACCATCTTCCAAGTTTTCTCATCTGTAAGTTGAGGGTGCTGAGGATGGTGTGGGAGTAGTGCCTGTAATAAAGGTGGTGATGGTGATGATGATGATAAAAACAGCGTTAACACTTCTGAGCACTTTACAATTATGATTTTCTCACTTAATCCTGATAGCAACCAAGAGGATGGTATTATAGCCATTACCATTTCAGAGATGGTAAAAATCAGGCACAGAGAAGTTAATAAACTTCTCCAGGCCCACATGGTAAGTCAGATTTCAAATCATACTGCCTCAGTACTACAGAGCTGTAGGCAGGACCCAAACTTCTGAACCATTCTTTCAACATCTTCATCCAAGATACCATCATCTCTCACTTAGACTATTGCAAAAGTTTCCTATATGGTTTTCCTGCTTCCATTCCACTGAAAAGCTATTTCTAAAGCAGAAATCTGGGCACATTACTACCTTGCCTACAATTCCCCAAACTCTTCCATAACCCTCAGAATAAACTATGAAGTCCTGCGCCTACAGTCTTGTGCTTCCGTCTCTGACCTCATCCCCTGCCATCTCCCCTTGGTGCATGGAGCTCCGTCCAACTGCACTGGCATGCTTCCTAGCCTGTGCGCATGCTTAACATACCGCACCGAAGGCCTCTGCACTTGCTGTTTCCCTTAGCTGCAATGGCTGCCCCTCTTACCTTCACATGGTTGGCTCCTTGTCATTTGGGTAAGAGCTTAAATGTCTCTTGCTCAGAAGCTCTTCCCTGGCCACCTAAACTAGGCCTCCAGTCACTATCTATTATATTACACTAGTTCTCTTCACACTAATGACTTCTTTGTGAAATAATCTTATTTATTTAGTTACTTGTCTATTGTCGAACTCTCTCACCACAGTGTAAGGTCCACATCTTTCCTATGCTGTTTTCAGTACCAACCCTCTAATACCAACCATGGTTATTTTCACCTACAGGAACTGAATACATAGCTACTGACTATATGAACAAATAAACATGTATTGACTACTTACTCTAACCAAAGAAGATTGTATTTGTGAAAATGTTTTTTTAATTACAAAAGTCTATAAGATATAGGTTAAAAAATTTTTCTGTTTCTATTTCATTATAACTATCCTGAAAACAAAACTGACTAGTGATACTAACAATAGTAAACTACTGCTAATTTTAAAAGACTCTTTTATATATAAGGTATTATGATTACACTGTATTTCATTTAATCTTCATAAGAACTTTAACTTAGATACTACTATCAGCACCATTTATAAACAAAGAAGAAACAAGTAAACAAACTCAACATTGCAAAGTAATGGCAGAGCTGGGACTTGAGAGCTATTCTTGACTTCCCTGTTAGACATCTTTACATGGATTAAATTCTGCTTATCTATTTATTCAGAGTGAATTAAACTCTGCAACCCCACAATTTCTGCAACATTTAGCAAACTCTATTCTATATCACCATCTTGAAAGGAATACAAAGAGTAATTAAGGCAAATTGCTCTTAATTTTTAATTTAGTCTAACTTAGAAAATACAACAAAGTAAAATCCCTATATTAAAATGTTTTTTTAGCAGGAATTAATTTGTTATTAAAAGTATATTCAAATGCAATGTAGATTCTAAAGCCTGAATTTCCTACAGCCCTAAGACATAGAGGAAATGCTACCTATAACATTAAGCTTCTATTAAAATTATGTTTCAAAGTAGTAAGAATAGACCCCACAATTGTAGCATCTAAATAGGTTATAAATATCACTGACACACACCTTTATGGTCTGTAATTACTTGAGGAAAAAAATGTCCTTAATTTAGAACATACCGTAACTAAAGCTAAAGACCCCTGTGCAGGGAGAAGGCCTGGGCCTGATTCCAAATATGTGAAACTTGTTAGGGCCTCTAGGTGGCACTCTTCCGTTTCATTTTGGTTTTCGTGCATAAACTATCACCACGTTGCTTCTGATTCAAAGACCAAGGCAGAATGACGTTCAATTATAAGCTTAGTTTAAAACAAATACACACACACACACACACACACATGTATTTGTTAATCCTCACTTAAGGACATTTTTCCATTGGTTTTCAGAAAGAGTGGAAGGGAGAGAGAGACAGAGAAAGAAACATTGATGAGAGAGAAACACATCGACTGGCTGCCTTCCCTGACGCCCCAATTAGGGTCGGGGATTGAGCCTGCAACCAGAATACATGCCCTTGACAGGAACTGAACCTGGGACCCTTCAGTCCATAGGCAGATGCTCTATCCACTGAGCCAGACCGGTTAGGGCTAAAACAAATTTTTAATGACAATTTCCTTCAATATAAAAGAAATCAACACCACCATAGTAAGTCCTAATTAGAAAACATATTTAGTTCAATTGCAGGATCTTGAAACTTCCATCTAGTCATCTGTAACCACATTTTTGGTCTCAGATGCCTTGAAGAATCTCCAGAAAAATGCAAACAAGAAGTTATACACAAAAATGGGATATAACTTTAGGCTATTCAAGGAGTCCAGGAGTCATGCCACAGATTATCTTCAGGTTTACAAGTCCCAGGAAAAGAGTCCTGGTTGCAGTAGCAATACCGAAAGATAACAGCTTTTACTTCGTCTGCCCTACATAATATCCAGCATGTAAAGGGACGAAAGCTAAGCCCTTTCATATGTTGCACAGAAAATATGACAAAATGCAGAAAGCACAATATTTATTATCAACTCTTACTTCCTAAGTGTCATACATAACTCATGAAATTAAATTCAAACTAGATTTGAATGCACCATTCTACATAAAACATGGGAAGAGAGTGAAAACAAAGGGAATAAAATGATCATAAACCTAACAGAATCAAACAAATGATCAACTTTTCCAGAAGCCAAGTAGTACTCTATTTTTTTTAATTTGAATTGTTTTATTTTTTTATTTTTAAATAAATCTTTATTGTTCATATTATTACAAATGTTCCTCTTTTTATCCCCCCCTCCATTGCTCCCCTCCACCAGGTTCCCACCCCACCCTCTGCCCTTTCCCCACCCCTCATTGTCCTCATCCATAGGTGCACAGTTTATGTTCAGTCTCTTCCCACATCCCCCTCTCCCCTTTTCCCCAAGAATCATCAGTTCTCTCCCCTTCCATACCTCTGATTCTATTATATTCAACAGTTAATACTGTTCATCAGATTTTTTTTTAATTTCCTTGGTTTTTAGATTCACTTCTTGATAGTTCATAGTTTTTATCTTTATTTACTTTCTCTTCCAAAAGAACCCCCTTCAGCAATTCATATAATTCTGGTTTAATGGTGATGAACTCTTTTAGCTTTTTTTTTTTATTGGTGAAGCTCTTTATCTGGCCTTCAATTCTGAGTGATAGCTTTGCTGGGTAGATTATCTTTGGCTGTAGGTTCTTACTATTCATCACCTTGAATATTTCTTGCCATTTCCGTCTGGCCTGCATGGTTTCTGTTGAGAAATCAGCTGACAATCGTATAGGTGCTCCTTTATAGGTAACTACCTGGTTTGCTCTTGCTGCTTTTAATATTCTCTTTGTCTTTTGCTCTTGGAATTTTAATTATGATTTGTCTTGGTGTGGTCCTCTTTGGATTCCTTTTGTTTGGAGTTCTGTGCGCTTCCTGGACTTGTAAGTCTAATTCTTTCACCAGGTGGGGGAAGTTTTCTGTCACTATTTCTTTCAATATGTTTTCGATATCTTGCTCTCTCTCATCTTCTGGGACCCCCATAATTCTGATGTTGGTTCGCTTGAAGTTGTGCCAGAGGTTTCTTACATTATATTCAACTTTCTGGATTCTCTTGCCTTCTTGCTTCTGCGGAGGAGGGTCTTCTGGCTCTTTATGTTCCAAATCTTTGACTTGATTCTTGCGATCTTCCATTCTGTTTTTAGGACTCTGTATAATATGTTTTATTTCAGACAATGTATTCTTTATTTCTTGTTGATTCCTTATTATTTCTAGTTGATCCCTTTTCATATCCTCATAGGACTTATCGATCTTTTCTAGGAAATTCTTTTTTTTTTGTTTTTTTCTAGGAAATTCTTGAAAAACCTTATAAGCATGGTTTTGAACTCTATAACCAGTCACTTTTTGTCCTCCATTTCTTTCGTTTGTGATCTATTTCCTTGTCTCGGCATTTTTGCAGCTTCCCTGAGTTGGTAGCCTTTAAAGTCTCTGTGTTCTGCTTGGAGGGGGCGGAGTTTCAGGGTGGAGCCTACAGCCTTGGCTTCCGTCAGCCACGCCTTATGCGGCTCCTGAGTCTCGGTGTTCCTCAGGGTCCTTCGGTACTCGCTACAAGCACCTCTGAGAGTGAGGTGCCCTCGAGTTTCACCTGCTACCAAACAGTCTAGTCTCTTCCCCAGTGAGCCCGGAACTGGGGTTCAGTTCAGTTGGAAGTGGGGTTGGAAATGGAGTTCAGAGCAGTCTGGAGCTTTTGCCTCCTTCCCGCCAGGGCAATCCCACAGCACAGCCAACCGTCCCTTCTCTGCGCGCAATGTGCGCGCCCCCAGGGGCTCTGCCTTTCGCCACTCCCCCGGGTTCCGCCTCACAGCCCAGTCTCTCTCGGTATGAGCCTGGGTCCCTCGGGTCTGGCCTAGAACTGGGGTTCAGAGCAGTCAGAACTGGGGCTCAGCACAGTCCGGAGCTTTTGTCTCCTTCCCGCTAGGGCAACCTGGCAGCAGAGTCAACAGTCTGTCCTCTGCGCGCAATGTGCGCACCTCCGGGAGCTCTGCCTTTCGCCGCTCTCCGGGGATTCTGCCTCACAGCCCAGTCTCCCTCTGTATGCGCCTGGGTCCCCAGGGTCTGCCCTAGAACTGGGGTTCAGTGCCGTTGGGTCTGGGGTTCAGCATAGTCCGGAGCTTTTATCTCCTTTCTGCTAGGGAACGCCAGCCACCCCCTCCCCTCAGGCTACGTCCTCTCTGCGCGCGCCGCATGTCTCTGTACCTTAGGCTTTTACAGCTCCTCTGATTTTCCTTCTGGTTTTCTCTTTCCTTCTTGTTGTAGAATTTCCAGTCAGTGGACTTTCCTGTAGCTCTGGGCAATGTCCATTTTATATTTTATTGAAATTGTTGTGTGTGGCTGCGGTTAGGTGTTTACCTGTGCAGCCATCTTGGATATTCTCAGTACTCTATTTTAATGTCAAAAATGGCTCTATTGCTTGTTCCCACCCAAGAGGCAGCACCTTTGATATGAATGAGGCAGGAGCATGCTGGGCGATACAGGAACATGCTGCTCAGCTTGTGCGTGCCAGAGGGGCAGCTCACGAGAGCCTAGTGTCTCTGGCCTCCTGGGTGAAAATCACTGTGGGCCATAAAAGCTGATCCACTGGGGTGTGCGAACCAGGGGGTGAGGCTCAGGCCTGCCCTGCCCTGCCCGACGTGCTCCCAGACACCAGGACGACTGTGGAAAGAGCTGCTGTGTGTGCATGAAGAAGGCCAAGCCTGTCTCCAGTGTCCAAGCTAGAAGAAGAAGTAGCATCACTTAAAGAATTCCCAGACTAAAACCGTAAAATCACGCCCCTGCAGCAAGGTGCCAGGCAGTGAGGCTATTTAGCCTGAGAAGAGGTGTAGGCAGGAGGGAGCATGCTAGCTATCCACGCATCTGGAGGAGTTTTATAAAAGAGACAAAGTGGCCCTAGCCGGCTTGGTTCAGTGGGTAGAGTATCAGCCTGTGGACTGAAAGGTCCAGGGTTTGATTCCAGCCAAGGGCACATGTCCAAGTTGAAGGCTCAATCCTCAGTAGGGGGCATGCAGGAGGCAGCCAATCAATGGTTCTCTCTCATCATTGATGTTTCTATCTCTCTTTCCTATCTGAAATCAATACAAATATGTTTAAGAGAGAGAGAGAGAGAGAGAGAGAGAGAGAGAGAGAGAGAGAGAGAGAGGGAGAGGGAGAGAGAGAGAGAGAGAGAAAGTGGATTTATATTGTGCTGTTGCTTAAGGGAGCTGAACCTGGAATAATTAAAAAGTAACAAGTTCAAATAAGGAAACGTCTTTCTAATTATTAGAGTTGATCCAAACAACTAGGCCAGGGTCCTAAGTAAGGATCTGAGTGGGCCTCTTAAGGAAGGAGACAGGGCAGAGCCACACCTGGAGCACAGCTAACTGCATCCATTTCACAGACAGGTGTTCACGTGAAAAACCGAGACCAGAAACAACGGGATAGAATGAACTCCAACTATACAAACCACGTGAAGAGAGTGCTTTATCCTGTGAAACAGCGTGCTTGTTATCACTGGAAATGTTTGATCCCAGGTTGGCATTTATCAGAGAAGGCCTTCTAGCATTAGGTGAAAGGAGAACTGGAGTCCTTCAAGATTGGAGACTTTCGCTGAGCTGTCAACCCCCCGGGGCCTACTATGAGACCTGGAAGGTAGCAGAGCCGCAATGTGCCAGTTAAAAGAATACTGATACAATTCCTTCAAACAACTTCAATCATCGGAGTCTAAGGATCTGCCACTGAATCAGCATTCTCCATGCTTTAAGCTAGAAAAACCAGACAACTATCACTTCACAGGAGACTGAGATGAGGCACTCTTTTAGGAGAAGAGCTGGATCAGATGATTCCCGAGGTTTTAGAATTCTTTGTCTTGTACAGAGGATACTTCCTTACTGATCTTTGCTGAGGCTAAATAGACTAATCTGTCAATCAGATTACCACTTGAGGAGGCAGCTGGACATGGGCATAGCTATAGTATCAAGGCTAGGATACAATAAACCAAGATGTTCGGCATGTAAGTATTCTACATAAACCCTGTGGATTTAACTGAAAGTGTTAATAATACATCTTCAGCAAGTTAAGAGAGTAAAAGTGAAAGACACAGAGAAAAAAATAAAAAGAAACCTAGGGAAGGAGGGGATGAAAGATTAAAAGAACAATTCTTCAAATATATTACTTAATAATTATTAATACTTATTGAACATTTAGATGCTAGACAGAGTGCTAAACTTTTTAAAAAAGATTTTTAAAATTGACTTTTAGAGAAAGAGGAAGGGAGAGCAAAGGAGGGAGGGGGAGAGAGAGAAAAAGAGAGAAAGGGAGAGAGAGAGGAAGAGAGAAACATTGATGTGAGAGCAAAACATCAATGGCTGCCTCCTGTATGCCCCCTACTGGAGATTGAGCCCTGGGCATGTGCTCTGATTGAGAATTGAATTGACAATCATTCAGTGTGAAACTTTTAAAGTTCATTTAATTTAAGTATTTACCCCCTAACTGGTTTGGCTCAATGGATAGAATGGCAGCCTGCGGACTGAAAGATCCCAGGTTCCATTCCAGTCAAGGGCATATACCTTGGTTGCAAACACATCCCCAGTAGGGGGTGTGCAGGAGGCAGCTGATCGATGTTTGTAACTCTCTATCCCTCTCCCTTCCTCTCTGTAAAAAATCAATAAAATATATTTTAAAAGTTTAAGCATTTACTTCATACACCAACTCCTATAATTCATTATATCAATTTTATAGAAAAATAAATTTATAATCAGAGAAGTGGAGAAACGACCAGGATATAAATTCTGGTCAGTCTTATGAGTTCTTAACCTATCTAATGCCTAAAATAAGTTAATTATTGATGTTTTAAGTAGTAGCCAGCATCCTATATAATAAAAGCCTAATACACAAATCAACCGACCAGCGGAATGACTGGTCGCTATGACGCACCCTGACCACCAGGGGGGCAGATGCTCAATGCAAGAGCTGCCCCCAGTCCGCAGGTCCCAGGCCAGACAAGGTGGGTGCCTGCAGGGCCTCCCGAACACCCTGCTGTTCACTCCACAGATTGGCCTGGTCACCGGCCAGATCTAGGGACCCTACCTGTGCATCTCAAGTATCTTAGTAAGAACAAATCAAATCAATTTCATTCCTCTTCTGACAGATAAATGCCATGTAATCTCCACAGGTTTCATCATGGTATAGTCACCTACAAACCAAATTAATAAAAAAAAAGGGGGCTTTATGCAAATTCATAGCAGAGTGTGAACTAGCTGGAAAACCTGTTAAAGGAAGATGGCAAGTTGGACTAAGACAGCCAGAGAAGGCAGGAACACCATGGGGAGAACTAAATGCACTACAAAAGACAGCACTTTGCTCCGTACTCGGCTTGTTGCATGGTGAGGAAGACTGTGATGAAAGGCTGAAAACGGCTTAGCCAATTGAGGAATCACAGACAAGGGGAAGGGCTAAGTGAAAATTCCAGGAAGTGGGTCCTCAGAATCTTCAGGTTGATCCTATAATGGAGGGAATGCCAACTGTCCCTTAAGCCCTTCACGTGATGCCTCAGTATGGGACATAGCAAAGCAATCATTTTTGGCCTTGTGGGCAGAGGATGGTCTGAAAACAGTGGAGTCACAGATTCTTTCTGACCACATGAAACTGTTAGGGAAGCAGAAGACATCTATGGCAGGCGACATGGGAAGAATGCAAGCAAGAAGCTATCAGCCAGGTTTCTCACAGGTGCTTGGAGGAAAGTGTACTCTTCCTAATAAATATTGGTGTTCAAAGATAATTCCTAACATTTAGCCCAAGAGTTGTTTATTTTCAATAATTTTAACAAACTTCTTAATAATATTTAATTCTCCAGAGCAATTCAAATTTCAAAGAGGGTTCTATTTTTCTCAAATCTCAAAATCCAAAAAGAAAACAAAAGTAAACTGGCTATTAAATCTCTAAAGCGTGTTACCCTGGAAAATGAGTAATTAAAAAAAGAAAAGAAAAGATAAATGGAACTAAAGTCTTAGACTTTGCATAACAAGGACACTGTGTGATAAACTGCTTGAATCTCTAATCCATTCATTTTATCCAGCTCAAGTACCAGTCTGGGGAAAACTGATACTAGAATAGCAGACACACAGAACAAGACTAATGCATGATTGCAATGATGGAGCAATATAGCTTTGGTAAGAGCGAATGCATTTCCTTTATACGCTCTAGACTTACAAATGCTTGTGACCCAGAGTTCCTCTTTACTGCTATCTGCCTTTTCCAAAAAGAAAAACCATGCACAAAACATGCTGCCTTTCTTAATGAAAATAAAGTTTGTCATAATGGTCAGATCGTGTCACAACATGGTTAAAATAGTGTGACTATTTTGTCATGATCCCTATATAAAAAAATGAAAAAGTAAATCAATAAGAAATGTGCTCTGACTGGGAATCGAACTGGCAAGAACCTTCTTTTGGTAAGAAGCTAGCCAGAGTAGAATCCTCTCTCTGCTGTGGACTCAGCTCTTAAAATGACATTTTTAATATGCCCAAGGAAACCCGGTCATTGGCAGCTGTCAGCTGAGGTCAAATCTACTTTTACACAGTGACTATTTTAAAACCTAAAAAACACAGACCAATGGTCTTGAAACAAGAAATTTCTATGTATAAATAACACACACTGAATGTGCTATTCTATAGATGAATTCAGAGATTGCATAAATGTTAAATACAAAAATATACAAAATACCAGGGTTTTTTTCATTGTTGTTAAGAATAAAAATTTTGTTATATTGGATATTGTTAGAACAATGGTGTTGTGGGGATTGGTTGATTTTTACTCTATGAATTAAATTTGACACATGACGAACACACTAGAACTACATTAAGCATTTCTAACTTGTAAGTTAAGGGACTTTATTTACAATAATAGTCAACACTGTAGCATCACCTACACACACACACACACACACACACACACACACACACAAAATACACAATCTGGAAACTAGATAATTGTAATGGAACTTAATCCATAATAGTGCTGGTTACAGTAAGATGTGACTCCTAAAACAAGCATATCTAACTGTATCAGTTCCTCTAACACAATGGCACTGAGGAATAAAATGCCTTATTTTGAAACCTTTTACTTTCAGTTCTTTTGGTAAAAGAATGGGAGTCCCAGGACTGAAGTACTCAGTAAAATTCCTAGAAGGATAATCAGCGAGAGATCAGATAAGAAAGTGAAGATTTCTTGATTTAAATACAAATCCCAAGACCACCATTTCCTGCAAATTGTTATCAGAATGTTCTGGAACAGAAATAGAATTCCTTATAACTACATCCTGTGAGCCATTTTCTGAGGATGAACAGAAGCCAAAGGGAGATGGCATGGCACAACTTAACAAGTGAAGATGGAGCTGCTAAGAAAAGCTTCTATTAGGAATCAATCAACAGGCTGAAAGGTTGCTCTTTGGTTTTCACAGTGTATCAACCTGAGACAGACTGAGGAGAAAACAAATGTTTGACTCATGTATCTCAATTTATTAGAAAATAACACCTATTTCTTGAACTTTCCTACTTCTAACAGTTTTTCTAGGCGGCTATAATATTGTCAGAATTGGCAACCCAAAGTTAGGAGATGCTGGCTGAAGTGCTGGTGCTGCCAATGCCTACCTCTAGCACCGAGCCACTGTTCCCCCACGGGCTCTCCAATGTGCAGCTCACATTTTTTAAATAAAAGCTTGTTGCTTATACTATTATACCATTATTCAAATATATTGTTAAGTCCTGATTTCAAATGAACAAAATTCTGACTCAGTTTTACTAGATATTAATTTTTTTCAAGAAATAATCCAGAAAAAAGCCAGGAAGAGGAAAAGCTGCTCACCTGCTTACCTGTCTGTGTTTTCTTGAAGGCTGTGTTTGACGCCAGAACAGCAGGGACCCCGCTGCCTGTGCTTATGAGTGGGATGGGGAGTGGCTATGCCACCCTCGCCCCGGGGCATCGCCAGCCCACCTGCCCCTGCAGGAGATCACTGCGCTCCACAGACTCTACAAGACTGAGAGGAGCTGGAGTGATTTGAAGTTGACTCACTGTAAAGGTTTAGTGAAGGCAAAATGTCTCAAAAAGTCTATGGTGGCTTAGTGGTGGAGATGCAAGAAGAGGCTATGACACGAACCATTTGGAAGTTGATTAAAGAAAACCTCATTTCTCCTGTGGAGCAGGACCTGCACAGCTGACTCAGGAGGATGCCACAGAAGCTGTACAGTAGAACGCTGGTGTCCAGTGTGGCACCATCACCCCGATGAGAAGAGGGTTGAGGATTACAAGTTGAAACAGATGTGGAAGTCGCCAAATGGCATCATCCAGAATATTCTGGGAATGTTTTCAAGGAAATTATTATTTGCAAAATTATCCCCCTGACTTGTGAGCGGATGGTAAAATCCATCATCATAAGCCATCATGCATACGGGGATCAGTACAGAGCAACTGACTTTGTTGTTCCTGGGCCTGCAAAAGTAGAGATAACCTACACACCAAGTGATGAATCCAAAAACAGACATACCTGGTACATAACTTTGAAGAGGGGGGTGGTGTTGCCATGGGAATGTACAATCAAGATAAGTTAATCCAAGAGTTCGCACACAGTGCTTTCTAGATGGCTGTAAGAGTGGGCCTTTGTAGCTGAGCACCAAAAACACTATTCTGAAGAAATCTGATGGACATTTTAAAGACATCTTTCAGGTCTATGACAAGCAGTGCAAATCGCAGTGTGAGGCCACATAGGGGCCCAAGCCATGAAGTCAGAGGGAGGCTATAAAAACCACGAAGGCGCCATACAGTCCGATTCTGTGGCCCAAGGTTATGGCTCTCTTGTCATGAAGACCAGCGTGCTGATTTGTTCAGATGGCAAGACAGCAGAAGCAGAGGCTGCCCATGGGACTGTAGCACATCACTTCCGCATGTACCAGAAGGGACAGGAGACATCTACCAACCCCATTGCTCCCATTTCTGCCCACAAGCTAAGCTTGGTAACAGCAAAGAGCTTGGCTTCTTTGCAAAGGCTTTGGAAGATGTCTCTATTGAGACCATCGAGGCCAGCTTCATGGCCAAGGACTTGGCTGCATTAAAGGTTTACCCAAGGTTCTGACTCCTTGGATACGTTTCAGTTTGTGGACAAACTCAAGAGAAAACTTGAAGATAAAACTAGCTCAGGCCGAACTTTAAGGTTCCTCCTTGGCTTAAGAAGACAAGTATGTTTTGGTAACTGGGTCCACTGGTTTACATTTTTCTGTTTAACACTCAAGGGAAGGGCAAATCAATTTATTTATTTTTTTTTAGAAGTCAAGAGTTTATCTTTTCTATAAGTTTACAGCTTTTTTTCTTATACATACAGTTATGCTACTCCAAGATCGTGGCTGGGACTTTTAAAATTTAAATTATATTTTCTTCTAGTAGCTTAGGAATTACTTTAGTGCTGATTTGTACCCTGTCACTTTTGCTCATGGTCTAATATAAATGACCAAAATGAAGAGTGAAGGGTAAACTATAGCCATAGTTTTGGGCCCTGAAATTGTGTAAAGTAGAAATTCACTTCCTTCCCCACTCCGTGGCCTGGGCTCTGGGTGCTGTGCGGTAACAGGTGCCCCAGCACATGAGGTCCAGCTGCACCTTGAACTTGCACAAGGATTGAAACGAAGAGTGTGGGTGCGACTAAAACGTTTGAAAGACACAGCAGTCCCTTGTGAAAAGAGCTCTAACGGAATGTTTCGAAATGTGAAATGTGTCTGAGGCCACTGGAGAGCTCGGGGCCCAGGAATACTTCCTGGGCTTGTCCTAGGCTTGCCTCCTCCTCTGGGTCTGTGGGCCTATGTTATGCTGCCCCAAATGCACATTTTATTCGAGTGCAATAATACAAGCTGCACTTTTTTGGATTTCTGGCCTGTTTTATTTCCTTTATATAAATGTGATTTTTCAGAAGTTAATTTTAAACACCATTCCAGTCTGCTCTTCATCTGTACTATTACTTTTAAGTAAAATTAAATGCTAATGACTGAAAAGAAACAGAATAATCTAGCTGTAGATGGACAAAATGTCTATTCCAAGACTCTTTTGATAACTGGGATAACTTGGCAGGTGTGTATTTATTGAGAATTAAATTATAATCAAAGACAGATATTTTCTGAAGCCAGATTGCCAGGATTCAAATCTCAGCTCTGCCAATGTTCCTGTCTACCAGATCACAAGAGCAGCCCACCTCATAGGGTTGTTTTGGATATTAAGTAAGTTAATGCAACAGTTCTCTATGAAGTATTCAATGAATATGAGCTATTGCCCAAATTTCTGGAGTCCTTCCACTCAGAACTTCTTCCTTTTCTCTATTTTCCTCTATAAGGTAAGAGACACTTGGCTTGAAAGGGGTAATAATAAATAGGGCAGTACCAGTACTTACCCACTGGTTTTCTATTACATAAGATAAAATCATGGAGCTGGTCAGCGGAGGCCTGCTTACCTCTGACCTACATAGATCCAGCCTCTTTGCTGACATCGCTTGTGATTTCTGAATTCGTTGACATGAAAGTACCACACAGGTTTTCTCCTGCAGTACAGCATGCCTCACAGAGGAATGAGAGAAGTGCTTTGAGGACGCTGAGCCCCTCAGTAGAAGGAGACCGGTGAGTGAGCTGCTTTAATCATCTCTCCCACCCCCTCTAAACAAAACGCTTTCAGCCAGGCAAGATGCTTCCAGGTTCTCGATGAGTAAGCCAATCAGGGCCCAGCTGTCCGAGTCTAAATGGAAGCTTTTGGCAGGAGCTGCAAAGCACAGTCTCCATCAGAAGCATCTGCAAGTCTGGGCCCTCCATTCCCAGTGATAAAGTGCTGTGCAGTATTACAATTCATTAAGTCACAATGAAGTCTAGTCAATAAGGACTCAAAAATATTGTCCCGTGAGAGATCTCTATGTGCTCACTGTCATTGCATCTTTTTTTCACTGTAAATTAATTTTCCTTCAGTTAAATAAATGTCTGATCTTACTACATGTGCTAGCAGTATGAATGGTGAATAAGAGAAAGTAGGCTTTAAGAAGTAGGCCTCCATTGGTTTTTAAAAATATATTCGGAGTGAACAAGTCTGGTGCTCAAAACACGTAAGTTGTTGGCTCTCCTCAGAGGGAGGGGACAGAGAAGCATCTGCTCCCACATAGCAGGCCACCGCTCATCTACAAGAGCAGCTCAATCAACACAAGTTCCAGCTTTTACTCCTTCTATCACTCAGGCTCAGTGTTGGACTGAATTCTTTCTGGGATGCTCTGAGAAATTTAATCCAAAAGTCAAGTAAAATACATTTACAGTAGATCAAAAAGAAAGTCTATCATAGACCAAAACCTTTTTTAAAACTAGAAGTCGTTTGACCTGGTCATTTACCGTATTTTTTGGACCATAAGACGCTCCGGACCATAAGATGCACCAGTTTTTAGAGAAGGGAAATGAAGAAAAAAAGATTCTGAAACAAATAGTGTCCTAAAATATTTTATGTGCATTAAAACCCAACATCACAGTCATAAACACATGTAATCAACCCTGTAAAGTAAACAGCAGCATTTAGAACCATTTTAGAGCCAAGCAAGCACACAGAGACCACACAGAGCCGGGCAAGTAAAAAAACTTTTTTTAAAAGTATATGTGTAGGCTATATTTGGACCATAAGACGCAGGGACTTTTTCCCCCCACTTCTGGGGGGAAAAAAGTGCGTCTTATGGTCCGAAAAATACGGTACATACCACCTACACAACAAATGCACATAAAACCAATTAATAATTCAGATAATCAGCGAGCCACCTAACTCTTTGATAATAATAAACCACTGGGGTCTGGTATAAAAGTCTATAGGTAATTGATGATGATGCAGTTTGTCATAACATATATTTACTGAATGTTTATACTACACCAGGCACTGTTGGGTTTATGGAAGATGATGTGTGGAACACAGTTCTGATGTAAAGTAATGACATTCTAGGGAGAAAGGAGGAAGGCATATACTTAGCTATAAAACTAGGTGGTTTAAAGTCAATTCAGCCTGGAGTAAGTCCTCTTTGAAATTTATAGCATCATCATTCCAGTGTACGTCTTTGGCATATCTCAGGATGCCCACGAAGGGAAGCTTGCATCAAACAAAGAAGAACCAGGCATAGAGATACCCGTTAAGTGTGAGGGCACTTCATTCCATACATCACTGACAATAAAGAGACGCTTAGAATTCCTGAACTTACTATGTCCATTTGTACTGCGTGGCCTCCCGCACAGCTGTAGAGTCTCTGGAATTCAACTCGCCAGAAGAAGCTAGACCCTGGGGCCTTCCCCACGTTGCCTCCCAAATGCTAACTTAGAAAATTATACCATCTCTGCTGGAGTTTCTATATTCTTTTGGCAGAAAAATAGGTCAACTCAGCTCAAGTCTGTGATACTATCCTAAGACAGAAAACGGTCTTGTTCTTTGGGACATTCTTCCTCTACACTCATGGTCGGCAAACCGCGGCTCATAAGCCACATGCGGCTCTTTGGCCCCTTGAGTGCGGCTCTTCCACAAAATACAACTGCCTGGCAAGTCTATTTTGAAGAAGTGGCGTTAGAAGAAGTTTAAGTTTTAAAAATTTGGCTCTCAAAAGAAATTTCTATCGTTGTACTGTTGATATTTGGCTCTGTTGACTAATGAGTTTGCCAACCACTGCTCTACACGACCTCCTGTAGTACAGGGACAGAGGGCTGCAGGCTCCACCAAAGTATGGCCTCCAGGTCTAGTGAAGAGCAACTGGGCCCCAAACTACATGTGTTTACAGAAAAGGCTCAAAGGAAAGAGTCGGTTTCCTTCATCTGAACCTGAAACGTTATGTATAGGATGTCTAAATTAAGAAAAGACTAAACCACCTTATGAATCCATTTTCTCCAGGCCTTCTCCCGGAGACAGCATTCTCCGGTGGGCCTTTGGGATTGAGGCAAGGCTGAGCACTGGGAAATCCTTGAGGGCAAGAGAGATCAGACTAGTGACATAGCATCATCTACTCACTTCCTAGACTGGGTTGCTTCTCATTTTCTGCACTTAATTTTACAAAAAATTTTATTCCAACTTAAGGAATTACTTGTCTGGGATTAAAAAATAACCACATTTAGGATAACTGTGTTGGTGTTCTCTGAGTTTTTAAACTTTTGTGCTAACTTGGACCATATTACAAATATTCTTTCTAAGTAGTTAAATGCAACAGAGTTTATTTCTAAGCACTAACAGCCAATGTGGTTGGCAGCTTGGTTAGCTATTCAGCCAGCACTCACCACCTGAAGCCAGCTCTAGTGAGGCTCGAGTAAACACCTGCCATGATGCAAGGTGGGGGGAGGCAGAGGCCACGCTGCTCACAGGGGACCCCGAGGTCACTGGGAAGCAGAGAGGGCTGCTCGTCTTGTCCTTCCTACTGCACTGTGGTGAAAGCAGGGCACCCTGGAAATGATTGCTGGCTTAACCATTTATTACTGTGGCTTTAGCAAGTAAATTCATTTCTTTAAACTTCAGCTTCTTAAACTTCATTGGCAAAATTATAAAAGAATAGGTGTCAATGCCAATTCCATAGTACAGTTATAATAGTTCAAATTAGATCAAGTATAGGAACTACTGTGTAAATTCTAAAGCCATACAGAAAAGTTATTATTATTATTTGAATACAAGTGTACATTCTGGAGGGATTTTAGTAGTTAGCCTTTTAACAAACCTAATCATTTAACACATATTTTATCCTAAGCCCTGGGTATACAGCACTGAACAAAACCAAAGTCGTATTACCATCAGGAGACAGTGGAAATGGGGTGTGGAGACACATAAATCAATAATGCCAGATGGGGGGAAGTGCTATGAAAAAAATAAAGTTGAGAGATGAGAAAGGGTGATGGGGCAGTCAGGAAAGACCTCTGTAAGGGGACCGCGGGCTACAGGCAGACATATCACCAATTAAGATGTCTGTATATACAACCAAAAACCTCAGGTGAGGTGAGGCGGCCAGTCGTACAAATATTTGAGAGAACAGGAGTGTGCTGGACAGGGAGGCCTGTGTGGGTGGAGCTCAAAACCCAAGGTGAAGAGCAGCAGGAAATGAGTCAAAGGGTTAGAAGGGGTAGGGGGGGATCACAGTTGTGCCTTGTAGGCCATAATGACAATGACTATTTGAATTTTATTCTAAGTGTAAATGAAAGCCACTGGAGGTTCAAAGCAGGTTCCATTTACTATCTACTTATACTCACTGAGCCCCACCCCATGCCAGACCCTGGACTAGGCTCTAAACAACTGTGAAAAAATTACGCTTCATCTTTATGTTCGCTAAGCTCATAGTCTAGAGAAAATACGGAAGAAATACAATGGAAAAAGTAATACAATAAAGTTTGCTAAGTCCCATGATAAAAGTCCAGAGATCAAAGAATGGTGGAAATGATCTAGATTTATTTCTATCACATCTAATTCTCATTCTAGAACACAGAGGTGGATGGGTGGTGGGGTGGGATGTGGGAGGGAACCAGAAGGAAAGTAGGGTGACTAGATGTAGAATGGGAATTAGACTAAGGAGACAGATAGGAGCCAGATCATAAAGGCATTTCTCTGCCATTGTTTTTTAAAACAGAAGTCATGAGGTCAACTTAATAAGTTATAATCAGCATTTCTAATGTAACAGAATAATATATATACTGTACATAGTAAAGGCAAATTTTGCTTTGTAAAAAACCTTTTTTTTATTTTTTATTGTGGACATGTGTGAATGGGAAGGGAGTCTTAGGTCATAGTATAAAAAGTTTGAGAGTTAGCACTCTAGTCGCTGTGAGGAGTAAACTTCAGCTAAAGGCAGTGATAAATCCCTGACAAAGTGAAGCTGGAAAGGGACATGATCAGGTGTCTGTGTCTGTGTCTGTGTGTGTGTGTGTGTGTGTGTGTGTGTGTGTGTGTGTGTGGCTTTACTTTTTATGCTTTGCAAAGATTACTCACGCAGCAGTGTGGAGATAAGATGAGAGAGGGACAAAAGTGCAGCCATGAATCCATTTATTGGTGACAACTGGATCTAGGCCAGGGCCACCACAGAAGTTGCTATCAGAACAGAGGGTTGGATCTATAGGATTTGGTTATACTGGGTTGGCAATGAGAGAGGAGAAATCAAGGCTAGTTTCTGCCTTCATCTGATGGTGATGCCATTCCCTAAATTAGGGAACAGAGATTAGAGAAATTTGGGGGACAAGGAGAGTTAAATTCTGTTTTGAAAACGTTTCTGTTGCCCTAGCTGGTTTGGCTCAGTGGATACAGTGTTGGCCTTCCAACTGAAGGGTCCTGGGCTCAATTCCAGTCATGGGCACATAACTCAGTTGCAGGCTCACTCTCCACCCCTATGGGAGGCATCCAATTCATGTGTCTCTCTCACATCAATGTTTCTCTCTGTCTCTTTCCCTCCCTTCCACTCTCTCTAAAAATCAATGGGAAACTATCCTTGGTTGAAGATGAATAACAACAAAAGAAAAAAAAATATTCCCATGGTTGTGAATTGGAGGCATAAAAGTGACACTAATCACAGCAGGAACAAGTTAGATACATAGCCCTTCGTTTTGTAGGAGAGGCCTTGGCCAGAGAGCTGACTGTGCACTATTTGGAGACTGAACATCCATCCCTGCATCATGGTAGTATGACAGATCGGAAAGATGATGAAAGAAGGGAAGCATTAAAGGATGAACAAGGAACGAGGAAACTGAAGAGAAGACCAAGAAGGTGCACCCAGAGAGACAGGAGGAAAGGAGAGAGCATGGTGTCTAAGTAGCAACAAGAAAAAAGGTGTTTCAAAAGTAAAAAGTGACTCAACAATAAGAAAACAAAAAATTCAATTAAAAAGTAGGCAGCACACTTAGACAGACATATCACCAAATGAGATGTCTATATATATAAAAGGCTAATATGCAAAGTGTCCCCTCGGGATTTTGACCAGGAGCTTGATCACTCACTATGATGTGCACTGACCATCAGGGCTGTAGCATGGAACATGGTGGGCAACCAGCGGTGGTGGCCGGGCACTGAGGGAGCGATGAAAGGAGTAGGCAGGGAAACAAGTGGGGAGAGGGGGGTAGGAACCACACAGTGGCAGTGCACAGGTGGCAAGGGAAGGAGGAGGAGGGGAGGTGGGGAACCTGATCAGCCCTGCTCACCAACCAGGCCTAGGGACCCTACCGTGCACAAATTTTATGCACTGGGCCTCTAGTATAAATGATAAATGCACACGTAAAACTGCTCATCATCATACGTCACTAGGGAATTGCAAAATAAAATAAAATACTACCACATATCTATTAAAATATCAAAAATTGAAAGCACTAATAACATCAAATTCTGGTAAGAATGTGGAACAGCAGGCCCTCTCCTTCACTGCTGGTGGGAGTGTTGCTTTCTCAGTGAAGGGGTTCCCTGGACGTACTTTCTAAAATAATCTACTGCTTCTGTCCCTAACCTCCTTCCCTACTTACCTTTCTCAAAGCACTTATCATTATCTGACATACTATTTATAAATCATTAGCTCTAAGGAACACAGTCAGTTACTCTAAAATGTAATTTCTATGTGCCTCTATTTTGTCCAACCCAAATGGATGTACACTCTGTATGTTATTCCTTAAAATGAAGTCATAATTAAGCAAAACTAAGTAGATTGCTTACTGCATGTCGCTATTATTTTCTTATGTGCATATTAATGGTGATGAAAAAAACTAGATTTTGGATATCTGGTATCTCTTTTCAGTATTAAAGTTTTCTAAGAGCTGCTTATCCTACTAATGACTCATTTTCAAAAATACTTATAGTTAATACTTGACACAGGAGGCAAAAATATACAATGGGGTGAAGATAGCCAATTCAATAAATGGTGCTGGGGAAATTGTACAAATATGTCCATAAGTGAAACTAGACCACCTCTTTACACCACTCACAAGAATAAAGACAAAATGAATTAAAGACTTAAATGTTAGACTCAAAACCATAAAAATCCTAAAAGAAAACATAGGCAGTAAAATATCAGAGATCTATCGTAGCAATATTTTTTATGATATATCTCCCCAAGCAAGGAAAATAAACTAATGAAACTATATCAATCTAAAAAGTTTTTGCACACCAAAGCAAACCATCAACCCACTAAATGGGAGAATATATTCACTAATGATATATCTGATAAAAGGTTAATATCCAAAATTTATAATAAACTTACAAAATTAGATACAAAAAAAACCAATAAATTAAAAAATAAGCAAAGGACTTAAATAGACACTTCTCCAAAGAAGACATACAGATAGCCAAGAGACATGAAAAAACTAGAGGCCCAGTGCACAACATTTGTGCACTTGGGGGGAGGGTCCCTCAGCCTGGCCTGTGCCCTCTTGCAGCCTGGGACCCCTTGGGGGATGTCTGACTGATAGCCATCAGTCAGACATCCTTAGAGCTGCTGCAGAGGTGGGAGAGGCTCACGCCACTGCTGATGAACTTACTAGCCATCAGCCCTGTGGGAATGCACTGACCATCAGAGGGCAGCTCCTGCATTGAGCATCTGCCTCCTAGCTATCAATGTGTGCTATAGCACCTGGTCGTTGGTCAATTTGCATATTAGAATTTTATTACATAGGATGCTCAAAGTTACCAAGCATTGGAGAGATGCAAATTAAAATGACAATAAGTTACCTCACAGCTGTCAGAATACCTGCCATCAACAAATCAACAAATAAGTGCTGGAGAGAATGTGGAAAAGAGGAAACCCTAGTACACTGCTGGTGGGAATGCAGACTGGTGCAGCCACTGTGGAAGACAGTATGGAGTTTCCTCAAAAAATTAAATATGGAACTGCCATTTGACCCAGAGATCTCACTTCTAGGAATATATCCTAAGAAACCTGAAGCACCAATCAGAAAGAACGTATGCACCCCTGTGTTCATAGCAGCACAATTTACCATAGCTAAGATCTGGAAATAGCCCAAGTGTCCATTAGTAGAGGAGTGGATAAAAAGCTGTGGGACATTCACAGCACAGAATGTGATGCAGCAGTGAAAAAGAAGGGTCTCTTACTCTTTGGGACAGCAGGGAGGGACCTGGAGAGCCTCATGCTAAGTGAAGTCAGTCAGTTAGAGAAACACAAGTATCACATGATCATGATCTCACTCACATGTGGAATCTAATTAGCAAAATAAACTGATGGAGTAAATCTAGAGACATGGAAGCATGGAACAGTGTGGAATCTCAGAGGGAAGGCAGGGGAGGAGAGGTGGGTGAGAAGTAATCAACCAAAGACCTTATATTAATATATACATAACCCATGAACACACATAATAGGGTGGTGAAGGTCTGGGGCAGGTGTGGCTGCCTGCAGGAGGTCAATGGGGGGGAAAGAGGGAACATATGTAATACTTTTAACAACAAAGATTCTAAAAGTAAATTAATTAAATAAGATTTAAGAATAAACATAAATAAAGCTCAGAAGAGTTGGTAATTTTCCACATAAGATTATTGTTATATGCAGAGCCCAGAGCCAAACTCAGACAAACTTAGCAGGGCTCTAGGATGCTGAAGCCTGCACACGGCTCCTACCCAACCTTCCCTCCAGAGGGACCGATTCAGCAAACTGAGCTAAGAAAGGTTGTTAAAGAGCCCTTTATGCTCCATCACTCACTTCCTAGGATAACATGTCTAACTTTCCATGAAAGCAGTCATAGCTGTGTGTTGGCAACACCCTTACCTGTGGACATAAAAAATGGGATGCGGAACTTCCCACTCAGCACTCGGGCCCGCAGGTTCTGCAGTGTGCTACCATCAAACGGCAGGGCACCGCACACAAGCACGTAGAGGACGACTCCAAGGCTCTGCATCCCAAACAGAAAGTGCATGCCATTAATCGCAGCAGAGGAAACAGGAGGCCATTATAGCATTTGTCTGAAGAATATGTGAGTCACCCACAAGATAATGGAACAAACTTCTTCTTCCTTTTTTTATTTATGAGAAATAATATGGGGTATTGTCAAGGGCAATCATCTTTAGAATCATTAACATTCTTCTTTGCATCCAGACATTAGTTTGGGGTAATATATCTAGAATTGCTCTTAGTATTCATCCTCTAGGAAGACAACAAGTAGCAACAACAGAAAGAATCCGTCTTGACAAGGGCACCCACCCAGTTGTCCTGAGTTTTTTCTTTTTGCACAGGCAAAGGGGGAGTTTGAAATCTGTGGTTCAATCCCTAAGACAATTACTGGGGGGGGAAACTGGGAATTCAGCCCTGGCTGGTTTGGCTCAGTGGATAGAATCAAACCCAGGACCCTACGGGGCACATGCCCTGATTGCAAGCTTGATTCCCAGTAGTGGGGTGCAGGAGGCAGCCGATCAATGATACTCTCATCATTGATGTTTCTATGTCCCTCTCCATTCCTCTATGAAATCAATAAAATTATATATTTTTAATTTTTTGGAAAATATGTCTTATTGACTTTTTACAGAGGAAGGGAAAGGGAGAGAGAGCTAGAAACATCAATGAGAGAGAAACATTGATCAGCTGCCTACTGGGAATGTGCCCACAACCAAGGTACATGCCCTTGACCAGAATCGAACCTGAGCCCTTGAGTCCGGAGGCTGATGCTCTATCCACTGAGCCAAACCGGTTAGGGCAATAAAATTATATATTTTTTAAAATAAATAATTCTAAAAACAAAACAAAACTGAGAATTCAAAGAGAGGTGAGCAAGATCTGAATTCTCATGCCACATTTGTGTCTCCTGAGATGAAGACAGAGGTCATCAGTCCTGGGTAATAATGTGATGGGCCTAAGAGAAGGCAGTCTCATACCCAGATGTCCACTTTGGGCCCATCGTACTCCTTTCCTTCAAAGAGCTCAGGCGCAGCATAGGGAGGACTACCACACCACGTCTTCAGCAGCTCCCCAGGAGTGAAAAGGTTACTGAAGCCAAAATCTAGAAAGGCAAATGAACATAACTCATGTTATCTTAGCCTAGCAAACACTAGCTCCTAGTCACTGAAATAAAGGTTCTGAGTCCTTAAGTTTGAATATTCAGTGTAAAAAGAGAACATTCAGAAGTTATATAACCAGGCACTTAATCTTAAAATAACAAAGCTATAGATGAGCTGGAATGCAAAGTTATCTGGGTAACTAACAGTATCACTGGTTTATGTCAGAAAAATAAGCACTCTTCCCTTTGAAAACCTAAGCTGAGTGAGGCATGTGTACTTGATCCTCTAAGAACAAAAATGAAATTGGATAATGATCAATGATAAGACCACATGAGAACCATCCTATATAATAAAAGAGTAATATGCAAATTGACCATACCTCCGCTACACCCACAAGCCACGCCCACAAGCCAATCAGGAGCAAATATGCAAATAAACCCAACCAAGATGGCTGTAGCCACAATGAGCAGGAGGGAGGCTTGGAGGAAGCCAATGGAGGAAGCCAAGCTTTCGCCCAGGCCTCCACTTAAGGCTACAAAGTTTCAATTATAGAAGGTAAATAGATTCCAACAGAAATGGCTACAGTCACCGAGCAAGCAGGAAGCTTGGCTCCACTCCAGGCTACAAAGTTTCAATTATAGAAGGTAAATAAACCCCAGATATCAGGGCCTCCACTTGTGGCCAGCCTGCAAACCACCACAGGCCCCTTCCCAAGGCCACCCCACATCCCAAAGAACCCCCACCCTGATCTGGGACTTCCTTCAGGGCAAACCAGCCAGCCCCCCACCCATGCACCAGGCCTCTATCCTATCTAATAAAAGAGTAATATGCAGATTGAGCATCACTCCAACACACAAGATGGCTGTCTCCATGTGGTCAAAGATCCTGCCCCCATGTGGACACAAGATGGCCACCACAAAATGGCCAGCAGGGGAGGGCAGTTGGGAGGGACCAGGCCTGCAAGAGAGGGCAGTTGGGAGCAATCAAGCCTGCAGGGGAGGGCAGTTAGGGGTGACCAGGCTGGCAAGGAGGGAAGTTGGGGGTGACCAGGTCTGCAGGGAAGGGCAGTTGTGGGGGAGGGGGGGAACCAGACCTGCAGGGGAGGGCAGTTAAGGGTGTCCAGGCCTGCAGGGGAGGGCAGTTAGGGGCAAACAGGCTGGCAGAGGAGTGGTTAGGGGGTGATCCTCATCAAGATCGAGCCTAAATTGGCAGTCGGACATCCCCCAAGGGATCTCAGATTGGAGAGTGTGCAGGCTGGGCTGAGGGACACCCCCACTTCATGCATAAATTTTGTGCACCAGGCCTCTAGTAAATACATATAAGCCTACTCAATTGGCCCCAAAATGTCATATTACTTTTACTTCTCACGTCAAACTCATTTAGACACTGACTTTAAAAATCAAAGTGACATTATAATTATTATTATTGTTAGAGGCCCAGTGCACAAAATTCATGCATGGGGGGTTCCTCATACCAGTCTGCACCCTTTCCAATCTGGGACCCCTTGGGGGATGTCTGACTGCCTCTTACAATCCACGACCACTAGCTCCTAATTTCTCGCCTGCCTGCCTGCATGATCTCCCCTAACCACCTCTGCCTGCTTGCCTGATCACACCTAACTGTTCCCTACTGGTCTCCTACAGTTATTTCAAATATTATTCTTACTCCTTAGAGAGTATTATGCTAAGTGAAAAAGTCAAAGAAAAACAAATATTATATGATTTCAATTACATATGAAATCTAAAGAATAAAGGGACAAAATAGACTCAGAGAACAGTGGGACACTGCCAGAGGGGAGTTTAGGAGGCTGGTTGAAAAAGGTGAAGGGATTGATAATTACAGATTAGTAGTGACAATATAGTCATGAGGATATAAAGTACAGCATAGGGAATATAGTAAGTAATTGCCAAGTGGGGCTTGAAACACTGTCTGGGTCACTTGATTATCTAACTACTATGCTATACACTTGAAACTAATACAAAATAATACTGAATGTAAACTGTAATTATAAATAAAAATAAAATATCCTGGTGCGCAGCTCAGTTGGTTGGAATGTCCTCCCGATATGCCAAGGTCTGGTCAGAGCACAAACAAGAATCAACCAATGAACGCATAAATGAGTAGAATGACAAATTTATGTTTCTCTCTTTTCCTCTCTTGCTCCTACCTTCTCTCCTTCCCTCCCATCCTCTCTCTAAAATAAATAAATAAAAATAGTCATGAGGATGTAGAAAATATAGTCAATTATATTATAACTAGTGGCCCCGTGCATGAAATTCATGCACATTAAAAGGGAATTAATTAGAGGAAATAGGTTTTTTGCCCTTTCTCTATAATAGAAATGTAGGAGATGAAAGAAAATTAGTAACATATATATGAAAATCTCCCTCCTGGCAGTCTGGGGCATGCTGTGGTACCCCGAGTCAAGTTCCCATCCTCCTACGCATACCTCAAAATCGCATGAGACCCAAACTCGGCTGGCCTTGCAAAGCAGGAGCTGCGACCTCAGGTCCCCTGGCCTGGCACAAGCAAGGGGCACAGCCTCAAGTTCCCTGGCCTTGCCTCAGGTTCCCAGGCCACGGCGTGAGGGTGCAACAACTATTTGCATATTCTCTCTTTATTAGATAGGATAGCTACCTGTGGTATCAGATGGGACTAGACTGATGAAGTTATATAAATGTCTAGTCATATGTTTTACACCTGAAACTAACATAATATTATGTCAACTATAAATGAAAAATAAAATTTAGGAAAGAAAAAATCACTAATATAGGATAAAATAAGTAACTTATGACATATCTATTCAATATTCAACCATTAAAAATGATTATATGGAGAAGCATGAGGAAATATCATGAGGAAATTTTGTGACATAATATAAAGGATAAAAACTGCACATAAAATTATATATACACTGCACATAAAATTATATATACACTGACTATAATTATGGAAAAATACATAAATAACAAAAGAAATGCACTCAAAATGATAAATTTTGGATGTGGGACTCCAGTTTAAATATTTAAAAATCTTTTGCTTAATTTTCCTATAATATTCTTATATTATCCTATAATTATAAAGACTTTAAAATATAATCTTAAATAAAAAATAAAATATTGAACAGTTAAATTCTCAGGTAGGAAATGCCTGAATAGAAAATTCTCAGGTTGGAAATGTCTGAAAAGCTACTTTATATCCCTTATTTTTATTTACTGGCAACAGAAAAGATTTATAACCTATAGCTTCAGCATTAAAATGATGAATATTCTAAAGTTACAGAAGAAGAGGGAGAAACAACAGAAGAAACTGGTTAAGATGGGTACTCAACAGAAGCCATTGGGTGGAGCTGTTCTCACCACGTGGCCTATGGTCATTTATTTCTCCACTTACTAATGGCTCCTCACATCATTTATTAAGTTCTTTTCCAACCCCCAAACACCCTGATTGGTTGGTTAGCATTTGTCTGCAGGCTGAAATGTATCTTAGATCCCTGTCCCTTTGAATACACAGCAGCAGACCCTAATTTGAACCATGTGTCTTTCTCCCAGGGATGGTTTAAATACCAGAGCTTTACTATCAATTTTAAGACTTGAAATTCTTTGTTCTAGGCACGATCAGAAGCCCAGAGCTATACAGAGTGGTGACACTGTATCCCTGAAAGTAAGTCTATCATCAACTGGGTATGTGCTTGTGGTCAGGGGAAAGAGGGAAGAAAGGGTGGCACTAATTTAAAAATCAGGACAACTGCAACAAGAAATGTTCTCTTTTGGCCCACCACTTCATGATACCCTGGACTTCTTTTCTGGCTGACCAAGGAGCAATCCAAAACAGATGGAAACAGATTAGGCAGAGCCTGCAGCCAGTTCCAATGTTCACAGTCACTATTAAGGTCATACAGTGCAGCTACAACTGATGGTCAATCCCTCCAACAGTAATCTGAGCTTCACTTCATTGCTGTCATAAGTAAACAGCTTGTAAGTAGGGGCAGAAGGAAAAAGTGAAGTGGGAAAATACTTATTTATCCTAAATAAACAACCACACCATGAAACACTGTGACAAGATCCTTCACATTTTAAAATCTGAAAATGTCTGAGGACTCATAACCCTAATATTGCATTTGCAATTAGAGACAAAGACCAAATATAGAAATGGTTTTGGTGCTTGGTTAATTTCTCAATGGACTAAGGCAAGGGGGGTGGAGGGGTACAAGCTGTCAGGTAATGGAACTTGAAATGACTAAAAAAAAACCTAAACAAAACACACAAATATCAGCACCCATGAAAGAACACTATATAAATAGGACTTAAACTGTTACTTACAAGGACTGTTAAAATGGAACATGACACATAGGAACTAATCTTCCTTTTTCTATATAATACAACTTAGTCTGGAAATCATGTGATACAAAAGCTTTATTTGGAATTGAACAAAACAAGAGTCTACTGTGTGGGTTTCAAAATAACACTTGTGATGAAGGATGAGTTTCAAAGTTCCCAGGAGTCATTTATTATTCACTCTTAAAAATGGGTACTGGGAAGTCTTCTGTGTTTAGCAATCACTCCAACCCCTGGCTGAACTTCCCGACAGGGAGCTAATAGAGAAGTAATGCCAAAAACCACCAACTCACAGCCTGAGCATTTATACACAAGAGGAAATTCCTTGGGGGGGGGGGGGGGGGGGGTCAAGTGATCAGCAAATTGAAAGAAACCAGATTGGAGAAGGGGAGAGGGCAATATGCATGAGATTAAAAGAATACATCTACCTTTTCAAAAAGGTATGTGGAAAGGTCCTACACGACTATTGTGTTGCATCTGCTACTTATATACCACTAGAGGCCTGGTGCACAAAATCCCTCAGCCCAGCCTGCACCCTCTCCAATCTGGGGCACCTCACGGGATGTCTGACTGCCCGTTTAGGCCCGATCCAATCTGGGTCGTGTCTAAAGAGGCAGTCGGACATCCCTACAATCCAGAACTGCTAGCTCCCAACTGCTCACCTGCCTTCCTTCCTGATTGCCCCTAACCACTTCTACTTGCCAGCCTGATCACCCCCTAACCACACCCGTGCCAGCCTGATTGATGTCTAACTGATCCTCTGCCAGCCTGTTTATTTCCAAACTTCCCTCTTCTGCCAGCATGGTCACCACTAACTGCCCTCCCCTGCTAACACAAACTTGCAGGTGAGGAGCTTTAAGACCCTGGTTGGTATTTTCAGTGGTTAGAGCATCAGCCCATGGACCAAAAGGTCTCCAGTTTGATTCCTGGTTAAGGGCACATACCTTGGTTGCAAGTTCGATCCCCAGCCCAGTCGGGGAACATGCAGGAGGCAACCAATCAATGCCGTTTATCAAATGCTGTGCCCAATCTGTTCCAAACACAAAGAGCAATTTAAAATTCTGAGATGCTCTGATAGGTCCAAAACACATGCCATCCAGCCCTGTGTCACTCAGCTCAGCTCCTTCTCCTGCAGATGGAGGCAGCCAACTTTAAGGTCAGCTTTCCTTGCCCACAGCTCTCTTCTTTTCCCCACAGTCTCAGAGCAAAAGCTTCCGTTTCTTTTCTGTCTCCTGCTTTCCTCTTCTTTTCTATTGTCAAACCTCCAACTCCTTCCTCCACAAAAGTCCCCCAAAAGAGAAAATCTACTATTAATTGAGACTGTCATGGGAACCCTTGAGGTTGAGAAAAGCGATAGAGGAATCAATGTGCACACACTAGAGTGGTGTGGAAGGGCAGCCTGTGGCTGGGAAAGAACGTGCTAGCCTCAGTCCTTCAGTTGATGTATGTTTATATATCCTCAGGCATAACGCTGCAGGGTGCCAGAGTTATGTGACATTACAAGCTAAATAAAATATACCTTCCTGGAACATCCATTTTTCCTGTTAAACAGTTGAATAATTTTAATGTTAAAACAAATATAAACATTGTACCAAGAACACAAAATGTGCATGAATTTAAAAGATAATGCATGTGATTAAAAGTGAGCCATTTCTGCCCAGCCTGCGTGGCTGTGGTTGAGCAATAACCTATGAACCAGGAAGTCATGGTTAGATTCCGTTCAGGGCACATGCCCAGGTTGTGGGCTCGATCCCCAATTGGGGATGTGCAGGAGGCAGCCAAACAATGATTCTTTTCATCATTGATGTTTCTATCTCTTTCTCCCTCTCCCTTTCTCTCTGAACTCAATACAAATATATATTTATTAAAACATAAAAATAAAGTGAGTCATTTCAAACTTTGTGAGCAGCAATACTCCCCCCTCCTCTACCCCTCCACCCCCGCTCACCACCGCCCCATGTGAGATCCTTTGGTAGAACAGCTAATTGCAAGCTAGAAACAGAAAATTGTTCTTGATGCCAGCAAGGCACAATCACTTTTCAAGATGAATAAGATCTCACTTATAATCTAGAACAAAGAATGACAATAAACCTGCTCATTTGAATTTTAGATTTTTTTTCATACAAAGTCAGTCAATTTCATTATGAAATGCCTTTTGAATGGAGGTACATTAATTACTCATTAGTAAAACTCCAGTCTTAAGAACAGAACTCAAGAAAGAAGCTTACAGAATTTATTTTCCCAGGGGCAACATACTGTACATGAAATTTGTTTAGCACCATCTCCTTGAAGGCCACCCAACATTTTGGGGTGAGAACTTGTGCTGACAGCATGACTCCCAGGCTCTACTGTGATGACCTGGATTCTGGAAAATCACATGCCTCTGAGGGTCTCAATTTACTGACCTGTCAGCCAGAGAGGTGTGCTGAGTGATCACCTAAATGAAAGGAGTTAGGATTATGACATAAACATTTGCAATGAATACAATGGATATTGTATAACTACTTTCTGTGACCAGTCAGGGACATTCTTAATTACCAACTTCTGGAAGTGTTTACTGTCTATCTCCCCCCACAAGAACCTTGGTTCTCAGGTTTCCAACCTTTATTCCTTATGAGTGTATCTTAATATATTTATACTGGAGGTCAATGGGCTTACACACTTTTTTAGTTTCTCACTTTGAGAAACTGATCTCACTACATCAAGGTCAAACATTTCCACAGCACCTTAAATAAATGCCCTCTGGGAATTCTTTCCAAAATCCCAGCTTTGCTGTAGTTGTACTTCAGATCTTTGCTGTCTACTGATTGCCAACTAAAACAATAACACCGGACTGGCAACTATCTCATGGACACCATTCTGAGAGTCGACATTTAAAGAGAAAAGTTTCCAACTTCCTTAGGCTGAAAAAAAGTTTCCACAATTTCCAAAACACTCTCAAAACATCTTAGTATTTCAAGTAAATACGTTGCTTCAGGGAGAAAGCCAGCTACATTTAAGGTTTTTCTTGAGCAATCTTTTTTAAATATAGGATTTTCTCTATTTAATCTTTGGGAACAAGAAATAAAATTACTTTCAAACAGCAATGCATCAACAATTAAAAATAAGACAACACCATTTTTCTTTGATAGGTTAACATTCCATCAGTAAGAAAATCTGATTTCTCTATTTCTAAACAAATATTTAATAAGAAGTTTCTCTCTCCCTCTCCTTGCCTTTTTTCCTTTTCGTCTTCTACCACACCCTGATGCAGGGTCCACACCCTAATGCAGGATTTTACCATTTCACAATCTTTAACTGATCCTCCTATTGCCTTCCTGTCCTTCCCCCAATTCCTACCCTTTTTTCTTAGCCATCCTGTACCTGATTTATTAAGCCTGGTATTCAAATAATTTCACAATTGTGTATCAATACACACGTCTCCCGCCTTCTCAGACGTGACTCCCCTACCGAGGCCTCCCAGCCAGCCAGCCCTTTCCCTGGTCTGCAAACATGCCGCGAGCGTTCTGTTGCTGCTCATGCTTCTCCAACTCAGCTTCCCGTTGTGATCAAAACAAAATCCCAAATCCTCACCATGTGCATAAAGACCTCCATGTGCAAACTGGCCCTGGCTGGCTCCCTCACGCCATGCCTTCCACTTCTCTCCTTTTTTATTATCTCCAGCCAAGCCACGCTAACCTTTCTCCAACCACCTCAAATATGCTAAATCCATCTGTCAGCCAGGCCTTCACACTGCTCTCCCTTCTGCCTGGAAGACTCTGCTAAGCTGGTTAAAATCAATCTCTCTCCTACAAGTCATTCCATCACTTTACTCAATTTTATCATTTTTACAGCCCTAATTTGTTTATGTGTTTACTCTCTTTCCAACCCCCCACCCCGAAAGAACAGTAGTTCTAAGGGGTTATTTCATCTGCTGCTGTATCTCAGTGCCTAGACTTGGTAACTTAACCTTTCAGAAGTAAATTTTTTTTCTTCTGAAAATGGTTGATGCTTATTCTGGATTACTAATGTTAGAAACACAAACACACACACACACACATTTATTTATTTTTAATCTTCACCTGAGGATATTTTTCCCACTGCTTTTTAGAGAGAGTAGAAGGGAGGAAGGGAGGAGAGAAACTGGTTGCCCCCTACACACACCTCAACCTGCCCTCGATCGGGAATCAAAACTGCAATCTTCAGTGCACAGGGAGATGCTCTAACCACTGGGTAACACTGGCCTGGGCAGAAACATCTTTTAAATAATTCTATTGAAGACAGGTTTGCTACTGCCTTGATTGGTGTTTGCATATAGCAGATGCTTTCTTAACATTTGATGACTGACTAATACTAATCCTACTAAAATTTTCTCTTCTACTTTTAAGATTCCTTACTCATCCTTTAAAACTCACCTCCAATGTGATGTCCTCAGCAGTGTGTTTATTTCCTTATCACCACTGTCTAAGGTTCAGATCAAATAAGCTACTGAGCACCTACTAGAGAATAGGTACCTGCTAGGTAGTGGTGGCAAAACAATACACAATCCTTGTGGCATTTACAGTGTAATGAAATTTTATAAATGGAAGTGGTTTCTTCACCATCTGAACTCCCGTGGTAATCAGACTGTACAGTTAATGTAAAAATGGGTCACAATGTGCCTTGTAGCATTTCTCCTACTGTACCATGCCGTCACCCAGAAACGCAGACTACATGCTGAAAGCCATGCCTTCACCTGCTCTTCTGTGGACCCTCACATAGCTGAGGCATGAAAAGTAAAAGGTTAGAGGCCAAGAATTCTATTCTTTTCCCAAAGTTGGACTCTATATGAAGGAAATTTACATGAGTGTTCTTTATAAGAAAATTTAGATTTGGAATATTAAAGGTGTATGTTTTGCTAATTCTAATGTTTTCTGAATAAGCTATATTTGCATGCCAAATATGATGAAATTAAATGATATATATGAAAATGCTTTGCAAAGTACTTTATGTGTGTAAAACATAATTCAGTTATTTCAATGTTCAAAGGTCTAAGCATTTGCTACCCAAATACACTGTAAATTTTTGAGGTTAGGAATCACTTCTTACATTTCTTTTTTCTCTTCCAATACACATGAGAAGAACCTTTGTTAACAACAGTTAATATTTCAGATAACTACTCTAAATTCTTAAACTCAGGCCGAAACCGGTTTGGCTCAGTGGATAGAGCATCGGTCTGCAGACTGAAAGGTCCTAGGTTTGATTCCGGTCAAGGACATGTACCTTGGTTGCGGGCACATTCCCTGGTAGGGGGTGTGCAAGAGGCAGCTGATCGATGATTCTCATTCATTGATGTTTCTAACTCTCTATCCCTCTCTTCCTCTCTATAAAAAATCAATAATATATATATTTTTTAAAAAGTTCTCAGACTCGGTAACTTTGCCTTTCAGAAATAACATTTTTTTTATTCTGAAAACAATCGATGCTTATTCTGGCTTACTAATGCTAGACATCATTTAAATAATTAGAGAGAAGCCGAAACCGGTTTGGCTCAGCGGTAGAGCGTCAGTCTGCAGACTGAAAGGTCCCGGATTCGATTCCAGTCAAGGGCATGTACATTGGTTGCGGGCACATCCCCGGTAGGGGGTGTGCAAGAGGCAGCTGGTCGATGTTTCTCTCTCATCGACGTTTCTAGCTCTCTATCCCTCTCCCTTCCTCTCTATAAGAAAAATCAATAAAATATATTTTTTAAATAAATAAATAAATAAATAAATAAATAATTAGAGAGAAGATATGTTTGCTACTGTCATTAATAAGAGTGTTTTAATTCTAAAACCATAAAGAAAACCAAGTTATTTATCTCGATTTTATTCTCTCTAGAAATAGCAAAAGAACAAAGATTCACAGAGAATTTAAGCACAAAAACTCTTAGAATATAAAATTTGTATACCTTTAGATTCAATTATAATTTCAACATATAAAGAATAATATGTAAGATTTTAAAATGAGGCACATGGCTTATTGCAGGCAGTGAATTGAGCATTGGCGGGGGGACCTCTTAAACTATAGAATGATGCTGGGTCTTTTTAAAAAATTATTTTTATATTTTTTTATTGATTTCAGAGAGGAAGTGAAAAGGAAAGATAGATAGAAACATTAATGATGAGAGAGAATCATTGATTGGCTGCCTCCTATACAAACCCCTACTGGGGACTAAGCCCACAATCCGGGCATGTGCCCCTGACTAGAATGGAACCTGGGGCCCTTCAGTCCGCAGGCTGACACTATGCACTGAGCCAGACCAGGGGTGATGCTGGATCTTTTAATACATGTAACTGCAGTTTATTTTTTATGTCCAGAAAACACATTCTCTTAAAGAAGCTGTTATAACAACCACAGTGCTTTGTAGTATCAAGTGTAAATAGCCACATTAATTCATATGAAAAGCAAAAATAAATTAATGTAAACACAACATCCCCAGAACAGCTTATCTTCTGCATTTGAACAGGATGCATAATCTTTTCACCAAAACCACTTAGGAAACATGACATAAGGAAAATATTAATTCCTTACATTTTCTTAATTGGGATTTTTATTAATCCACAACCATCTGTCACTATAACATATATTAATGATGTTTTTAAAATTAGGTGCTTTAAAAAAGAAAGAAAGAAAGAAAGAAAGAAAGAAAGAAAGAAAGAAAGAAAGAAAGAGAGAAAGAAAGAAAGAGAGAAAGAAAGAGAGAAAGAAGAAGAGAAAGAGAGGGTGAGAAGAGGAGAGAAGAAAGAAGGAGAAAAGAAAGAAGAGAAGAATGAGAGAGAAAGAAAAGAAAGAGGGGAAAGAAGAAGATGGAAAGAAAAGGAGAAGAAGGGAAAAGAAAGAAAGAAAGGAAGGAAGAGAAGAGAAAGGGAGAGAGAAAAGGAGAAGAAGAAAGAGGGGAGAGGAGATAGAAAGAAGAAAGAACAAGAAAGGAAAGAAGAGAGTAAGAAGAGAGAACGAGAAAAGAAAGAAAGATAGAGATAAGAAGAGAGAAGAAAGAAGGAAAAGAAAGTAAAGAGGCGGAACGAAAGGAGAGAGGTGCGAAAGTAACGAGGGAGAGAAGGTTGGAGAAGAGAAAGAGGAAAGAAAAAGGAATAAAAGGAAAGAAAAGAAAGAAAGAAAGAAGGAAAGAGAAGGAAAGAAAGAAGGAAGAGGAAAGAAAGAAAAGAAAGAAGGAAGAGAGAGAAAGGAAGAGAAGGAAGGAAGGAGAGAGGAAGGAAGGAAGGAAGGAAGGAAGGAAGGAAGGGAGGAAGGAAGGGAGAGAAAGAAAAAATAAAAATGAGGTGCTTAAGGCCCAGCTGGCATGGCTCAGTGGTTGAGTGTCAACCTATGAAGCAGGGGGTCACGGTTCGATTCCTGGTCAGGGCACATGTCCGGGTTGCGGGCTCGATTTCCAGTGAGGGGTGTGAAGGCAGCAGCCGATTAATGATTCTCTCTCATCACTGATGTTTCTCTCTCTCTCTCTCTCTCTCTCTCTCTCTCTCTCTCTCTCTCTCTCTCTCTCTCTCTTTCCCTTTCCCTTTCCCTTCCTCTTTGAAATGATTAAAATATATTTTTTAAGTGAGATGCTTAAGACGTTAACATTTTAAATAAACCAAAAATCTATTTTCTCTCTCATGTGTTTCTTTCTTAAGTAGTGGCTCCTTCTCATTGCGATTTATAATAGTTCATTGGTAAGCTCACTGAAAAGATCAGGGATCTAGAAGTTACTTTTAGCTTTTAGAATAAAAAGTTGATTTCAGTACCTATTGACCATATCTTGTCAGAATCATGCAACCTCGCTCTCCAAAATGAGTCAGCTGTAGCCAGCTTCACTGAGCAGTGTTTCTCCCACTGGTCCATTAAGTTCAGATGACCATGGGAATTCTATCTAACTTGTGTGTAAGAAAGGAAGTCCGGCAATGATTAAGAAACTGAGTAATGGTGGCATGTAGGAAGGAATGCATAAGCAAAGGCAATGTTAGATATGATAGCAGGGCACGGAACTAGAGGTGTTCCTTTATTTTTTGCTTTTCTCAGAAACAAATATTAAAAATACAGACTTTGCACCAATACAGGTTTTTAAAACCTTGCCAAAGTATATGTGTAACACAGAGAGGGCCAGGGCAGCTGGTGGCACCCCAGGACTATGTAATCACACATCAGCAGGCAGAGACTTACTGTGGCCGCATGGGCTTAACTATTCACAAAGAAAGGCATTTAAAGGTCTCTACCCAAATACTTGTCAGTAGAGTATCTAAGCTCAATTATCAATGCAAAAACCAAAAGCTACACAAAGTTCCCTAAATCAAAATGGTTCTAAATTCAAAATAAAAAACTAAGGAAGCATTAAAAATTTTTTAACCTTTGGTCATTGGAGAGAGACTAAAACTATAGAAGCAGAGGGCCTTCTTTTAACTCACTACTCTAATCAGGAACCCACAGAACCCTGTGACACTGGCAGGCCAACTAATAGTCTTCCCCCCGCCCTCCCGCCCCCAAGCACCCATGCCCTAACCCAGTGGTCGGCAAACTCATTAGTCAACAGAGCCAAATATCAACAGTACAACGATTGAAGTTACTTTTGAGAGCCAAATTTTTTAAATGTAAACTTCTTCTAACGCCACTTCTTCAAAATAGACTCACCTAGACCGTGGTATTTTGTGGAAGAGCCACACTTAAGGGGCCAAAGAGCCACATGTGGCTCGCGAGCCACAGTTTGCTGACCACCGCCATAACCCTTGGAATTGTGAATGAGTGTGCTACCTACGTGGACTTCTGCAGACATGATTAGGTTAAGGATCTTGAGATAGGGAAGTAGCCTGGGTTATTCAGAGGGCCTAATGGAATCACGAGTGCCGGACAAGAGAAAAGTAGGAGGATCAGAGTGGGAGTGGGAGATGTGACACTGGAAGCAGAGGAGTGAAATGTGAAAGGGGCTACAGCAGGAATGCAGGGCCTCTCAGAGATGGAAAAGCAAACAGACAGCCTCCAGAGCCCAGAATGAGCCAGTCTACCAGCACCTCCACTTTAGCCCTGAAGACATTTCAGATTTCTGACCTCCAAAACAGTAAGATAGTACATTTGTGTTTCCCAAGCCATTAAGTTTGTGGTCATAGCAACAACAGGAAATTTCAATGAATAATTACTAAGAAAAGGCTTGGAACTGCCAGGCCTTCCCATGCTACCTACCTCTGTGGGAACTATCAGCATCTGGAGAGTTTTGGAGAAGACAGACTTAGGGCAAAGGAAAACATGACCTTACGTAAGATAAAGAGAGCATCAATTCCTACTGACTACACACTGAGCAAGTGCAGGTCTCAGAGAACTCTGAGCTGGTGAAAGCTCTAAACAAGACTGTACCGTCAGCCTGACAGACAAACCCAGAGCGAAGACGCTCCAGCGATGTGAAAGGAGAGCCTGGAAAGGGAACAGATGCATCTACATGAAAGAAACTGTTCCAAGAATCGCCAACTGGGAGGGTACACGCGGGCTCTCTGACGTGTAATAGAGGACGTAAAGCTGAGCTCTCGCTCCTGCCCTGCTGATGAGGGAACTCAGCAGAACTGGGCTACAGCATTCTAGCTACGCCCCAGCCTCCCTTAGCTCCGGGAGACTGGGGGGACGGGGAGACACACCATGCAATATTAGAACCGTCAGAAAACAAAAACTGTTTATTTTCACATTTATAGTTCCTATTTGTCATCTGCAGTCACTTCCTCCCATCAATAGGTGGAGGGCGTGGAGTGGTTAGCACATGCTGAGCGCTGACTGAGGCTGGAGTCTAGGTAGGCCGAGGCAGGGAAGGTGCTGTGAGGCTCTGTCAGACGAGCAGATGAGTGAAATCGGAGGAACCACGGACTGCCTTAAACCACCGCATGGCCAGCTCTCCCTGAACTGCCGTGAGTGCCCGTCTTTTGGGTGGGCGTGCCTGTATCAGGAACACCATAAACCCACCTTCCCAGGGAAGCTGAGAGACACAACATTTCAGCAGTTTTTCTTCCTATTTTTCTATATTTTATTCTGTGTTATTTAAAAGGGACTAGTCAACCAAAATAAAATTTAAATATAACCACTTTCCTTCTTTCCTCCCAGCAAATAACGTAAATGTATTTTGAAAATTTATCAGTTTTCAAGCCACATACACACAACCTCTATTTTCACAATACTTCTTTCTGAGTGGATGAAGACAGACAATCCCTTGCTTTAAGAATCTTGAAGGAAAAGCTCTTTTGTCCTTATTTCACATCCTCAGCATGCCTCTCACCTGCTATTTTGATATTCAGATTGGCGTCCAGAAGCAAATTCTCAGCTTTTAGATCACGATGAACTATGTTCCGACAGTGACAGAAAAAGACAGCGGCGACGATCTGCTTGAACTTCCGGCGGGCCTCCTTCTCCGCCATGCGGCCGTGGGCCACCAGGTGGTCTGGGAGAAGAGGACAGAGTCAGTCCATGTGGCACCGGACCATCCCACAGGGCAGATGGAAGGAGGTGCAGGGAGCCCCCCAAACAAATGAGCTGAGAGAAGTAAAATAAAAACCAGAAAGCAACCCACTCACAGTCCTGGTTTGTATCTATAAAAAATCATTAGTAATCAGTACCCAAACTATTTTAAGTAGAAATCCTGTTATATCATATGCCTAAGAATACATTTGCTTTAACACACACACACACACAGTTCTGAGAGATATATGGTATTTTTCAAGGATCATAGCACTTAACACCTTCCTTTTCTTATCTCCACTGCAAAAGTTTATACATGAACAGCCAACCTACACTTTAAGATAAGTATCAGCAATATTTCCTGTGCTAAAGGATGAGTCAAAAAGCAGAGTTCAATAAACTTTAAGCTAATATCTCTCCTGCTTTCTCAAAATTTTACAATTTGACATAAAATATATTTATTTGGTGACTATATTTTGTAATGACTATGCCTGCCTTTTTACTGTGCTTAGCAAATATTTTTAAAACTATATTATTAATTTTTACAGGTAACATCAATAAAATGCATTTTCTATCACTTAAAATGAAAAAATTTCATTGGCTATGTTGCTAACTAAGGAATATAGCAAAAGAATTTATGTTATAAACTTTATAGTACTATAAATCAGGGTATCTTGTATATTTAAAAATGAAATATCATAACTTTTAAAGTTATTTTTCTAGTAGTGATAGTAGGTATATATTAAAGCAATGACATACATATTCTTAACCCAGTTCTTCATGTAAGCAGTAACATACACAGGTCATGACAACTGATGGGATCAGAAATATTAGCAATGATATAATTTGCTCAGTTTCAAATTTCTAATAGTTTTATCAGCACAAATAGTTTTATCCAGCTGATCTAGCTGGAAAAAGGACACATTTGCCACCATAAGCATCTTGACATAGTGGAAAGTGAAAAATTAAACATTATAAATAAAGGTATTATTGCCGAAACCAGTTTGGCTCAATGGATAGAGCGTCGGCATGGGAACTGAAGGGACCTGGGTTCGATTCCGGTCAAGGGTATGTGCCTTGGTTGCGGGCACGTCCCGGGTGTGGGGTGTGCAAGAGGCAGCTGATCGATGACTCTCTCTCATCGATGTTTCTAGCTCTCTATCTCTCTCTCTTCCTCTCTGTGCAAAATCAATAGAATATATTTTAATAAATAAATAAATAAAATAAAATAAATAAAGGTATTATTGTTTATCAGTAGTTATTTTAGTAATACTATCCAATTGTTTCGGTGCTATTGCAGACACCAATAGGACCAATCAGGTATATCTTTTCTTCATCACCAAGAGGAAGTTTGGGGTAAAACATATGTACCAGTAATACTGCTAAGACTAAGAGTGTAGGACAAGAAATTGGAGAGGAGCGTGAAGAAGGGGAGCTAAATAACAATCCATTTACACAGCAGATTTTAAAATAATTTAAATTCTGACCACAAAGACCATAAAATTTTGGACCAAGAATATAGCAGTTTTAATAATATTACCTTACAGATCATTTAAATTATTAAGAAAACCCCTTCAAAGGAATTGTTATAATTATTATGAATGACACACACAGAAATCTTTGAAACATTTTCCTCAAAAACTATCATTATTACGGCCAAGATTACCAATTGAGTAAAAAAAAAAGGAGAATATACAAAGTCTTCAGCTTAGCAGCTCAGAGGACTAGAATGAAGATGTCTATGGAATCAGAGTGCTGATAAGTGAGCTCACACGCTGGTGTTTAGGCTTTTGGTGAGACCTGTCATGTGAATTTTAAACACAAAAGTTGTTACCTAGCTCGGGATAGTAACTTAACATAAGCTGCTAAAGACCTGGACACCCATCAGAGGTATAGCACTGTGTTTTATTTCAAAAGACTATTCTCTAACAGTACCTGCTCCATTGACCCTCTCCCCTATTTCTCTTAACCCAAGGCCTAATTATTCTAATAATATGTTTTAGCTGCTAAACTTTGTCTAATTAAAGAGCTTTAAAGAGACAGCTATTCTTGAGAAACATAAAAATAAACCCTTATGAAGGTTTACCATCAGAAGCTTATTTGGCCAAGCCAACCATTAATTAAAATGCCCAAGAGACATTCGTCTGGCAGTAAATACTAATTACCAGACACATCAAAGAGCTTCTTAAATACAACAGAATGATTTAGTAATTTCCAAAATAAGTGATTTTCTTTTATTAAAAAACACACAACCTCTTTATATTTTCTAAGTACTTTGTTTTCTTTTTCTTTTTTTCTTTTTTTAAGTACTTGGTGTGTTTTTTTAAATGACTGGAAAGCTCTCAAAACTGTACACAGGCCAGGAGCTGGTGGAATGCAGCCAAGTTTTATCTCTACAATGACACACTGGTTGTCCTTGGGCAAATCATTTTTATACTGCCAGTATCCTTACCTCTTGATCTGCCAAATAGAAATACATTCTGTTACATGCTAGGGACAAAGAAAGGATAGTGTATTTGGGTATAAACATGTATTGTGTTTTAGAGTTATCATATATGAATGACATAACTTTAAAGACATTTAAAAAGCTATTTTTATTTCTTTTTTAAATCTTTATCGTGAAAATATTACATTTGTCCTCCTTTTTCTCCCATTATCCCCTTCTAGCACGCCCCTGCCACACCCCAGACCTTCACCACACTACTGTCCATGGGTTATGGATAAATGCATACAAGGTCTTTGGTTAATCTCTTCCCACCCACCTACCCACCCCTACCTTCCCTCTGAGATTTGACAGTGTGCTCCATGCTCTTTTGTAAAGGTCTAGGGAAAAACTATAGAGAGGCTATTTAAGAATTTGATTAAGAGATCACAAGGTTCTTTAGGATTCTGTAGTGTTTGAAGGTGATTATTAGGTACATCATTTGTCACTGGAACATGACCCTGGTAAAAGTATTTACGATAGCACAGTGGGTAAAGCAGCTTTAACTAGGTAGTATTTTTCCTAAAGGTACCTACAGAATCCCTCCAGTTATAAATATAAAGAAAACACTTTAAACAAGTGTTGACTGCAAACATTAGATGTTTTCTCCTAGCCATTGTGTTTATGCCTGAGGTTTCTCCTCCTTGGGAGCACTGTGCTCTTTTCCCAACACAGGATCATCTCCACAGCTCAACATCATCGGGTTTTAGCCTCTGCATTTAGTTTTGCCATCTTATTACCACCGCACCCCCTTCCCTTGTCCCCTGAGTTGGCTTTCAGCAGAAACTCCGGGGCCTGTGGGTGTGCCAGGAAGCCAGCGAGCGGCCTCGTGGTTTTCAGTCCTGCAGAGACCGCCTCTCAGCCGCCCGTGGACAAATAGCTGCTATGTTCATGTGTGCTATATAGGCAGTGAGCAGAATTCTTCCAGCTCAAACGGGCTATTTTACTTTCAGCGAAGAAACCCAGAGCAGAAGCCCAGACTGCATTTAGCAGTCACAGTGTTTGAATAAATACTGGGGTAATTTCAGAAAGGCAAATGAAACAAAATGGCTCCTGAGCCACGTAATATTTAAAGTAAAGTATATTCTGAATCTTGTCAGGATAAACCCCGGCTGCAAGGCACTCTGAAGAGCTGTTCTGCTTCTAGGCAGCTCAGTGAGCTGCTCTCCTAATACTGGGCGCAGTGCCACCCACATCGTCAGTCCCAACACCCCACATGACCCTGGCTGGCTCCGGTAGTCCCACACTCCACCACCCCAGACCAGAATCTTCAATTACATACACTCTGCTGAATGGACTCCCTCTCAGTTAAGTTCTTTTTCACTACCCATTAACTACTTACCTGGTTAGTTGCCATTAAATGTCTCAGGCAAATTTAAAGTTTTTCTCTATCACAACTTCACTCCAACCATTTCATCTCAGACCTGGATGAGGTAACTCTCAGATAAAAGCAGAAAAAAGCTCTCCTATGTTAAGCTCTTATCAAAAGTAAAGAGTCTAAGTTCTCTTTCTCCCTCTCCAATCACCACAAACCACTGGGCACTCGATTTCTTTATTAATTTTTAATCTGCTCTTCCTCACAAAAGGAAAAGAAGTTAGTGACACTAAGGGACTTCTATATCTCGTGAGGAATATTATTAGAAGGGGAGGAAACAAATTCTGAAGTTTCAAAAGTATTAGTGCACCAGCACGTATAGAGTTTGCTTCAGAATACACTGTTTGTTATTTTGTCCCAATCTGACTCAGGAAGAAAGAGCTTGTGGTACATTTAGATTCTAACCTTTCAAAGAGCAAAACTGCACACCAGGCAGTCTTGACTTCCCAGCCCAGCTTCTGGCATGTCAGAGGCCTGCCACTAATGGGGCAGTGGTGGGGAGCCAGCACAGCGTTAAGTCACTTTTCCACTAGAAACAGACAGTGTCTCCGTTTGTCTGCTGTCTACAACTCATAACTGATCCAAAACGCCAGCTTAAAATGAAAATACCCTGACAACTTTTCACGATGAAGAAATAGCCTCATCTAGAAGAGAGAAAAGGCGACGTGTGTGCTAAGCTGAAAATGTCTGCCAATTCCAGCTCACCACAGCTAGTACTTCTCTGCTTTATTACTCTATTCTGTCATTTCTTCCTTCTGCACCCATGGAGACAAATTCCTGCTTACTACACAAATGCTTCTTTCTAAACGGGCCAGGGCAAGGCCAACAGAACTCAGCTGCCTGGGAGCAGGTTGAAAGGAGTACTCTCATTTTCGTATCATGCTGCCCTGAGACCCTGCAGGCCCCAGACTGCCACTGACTAGAGGAAGAGGATTTGTTATTTTGTGTTCCTTGCCAAGAATCCAATGACCTCACGCCAGGCTTCTACCTGCTGCTGCTTCTTATTACTATTCTCCCAGGTGTTCAGGTAAAAAATCTTGGTGTCCTCATTCCCTTTCTCCCAAACTACACATATTATCTTTCAGCAAATTTTATTAACTCTACCTTCAAAATAGATCCAGATTTCCACTGTTCCTCACCCCTAACTCCACTCCACTACAGCGCCCCCAAGTCCAGTCCAAGAGCCATATCTTCCTCCTGGATTATTGTAAAGGCCATGTTTCCCAAAAAATAAGACAGTGTCTTATATTAATTTTTGCTCCCAAAGATGCGCTAGGTCTTATTTTCAGGGGATGTCTTGTTTTTCCATGAAGAAGAATACGGTACACATTTATTGTTAAATGAAAATAAAGGAAATTTATTACCTGTATACAGTACGGTAGTATGGTAGTTGTCAACACAAACCTGACAAACTGTGAATCCTACAGTATCAAGAATTTACTCATTTATTCAATGACAATCATGTCATCATCTTCTGGAACATCATCATCACAATCCAATTCCTGAATTTCCTGGTGAGTTTCTTGTGACTCCATTTCTTTCAGAATCAGTGGACCAAATCTCTCATGTTTAGCCTAGGGGGGCCTTATTTTCGGGGGATGCCTTATATTTCACTCAGAAGGAAACCTGTAAGTAGGTCTTATTTTCGGAGAATGTCTTATTTTCGGGGAAACATGGTAATATTAATAACTAGTATCCCTGTTTCTGCTCTTGGCCTCCTGCAATCTACTCTCAAAACAAGAGCAAAAACCCAGTCAATGTGGTTCAGTTGGTTGAGTGCCATCCTGTGCACTGAAAGGTTACTAATTAAATTCTCAGTCAAGGAATATAACTGGGTTTCGGGTTCAAGCTCTGATGGGGAATTTATGGAGGGCAACCAATTGATGTTTCTCACATCGATATGTTTATTGTTGTTGTTGTGGTGGTGGTGGTTGTTGCTTTTCTCTCTCTCTCTATCCCTTCCTCTCTCTAAGCGTGTCCTCAAGGATTTAAAAAAAAATACCCCAAAACCAACAACAACCAGAGATGGATCTATGAAGGCGATAGACTAGGTGGAAGTTACACTCACCTCCTCCCAGCACCAAACTGGAATTACAACTAAATTATAGAGTAATCATCCTGAACAATCAACTGAAGACCAGCTGGAGAGAAGCCATATAACCAAGCTCTTACAGAAGGAGCCACGATGAGACTGGAAGAAGTGCAAAGGTATAAGAGGGCTGGCCGGCTGTCATAGGCAGCATCTGACGTTCTGGAGGGATATCTCAGCTGCAGTACGTTCCCCCCGAGAAATGTGGGGTCTAAATCCCAAGCTGGGCTCCCCAGTCTAGAGCCCCAGAACCAAGAAAGGTGCCCACATAACATCCAGCTATGAAAAGCATTGGGGTCTCTGTCCACTAGGAAGAGACATCTAGAAGGCTAGAGATGCAGACACCTTCTTAAAGGGCCAATGCACAAAATTTTATTCACAGCCACTCACCCTGAGTTTCTGTGAAGGGAGAGAAGAGTGAACTAGAGCAACGTGAGGAAATTCTGGGGTGAATTGCTCTGGGGAGAGAGCTGAAGGTTCAGCTACCAGCATCCCTGTGCTGAGTCATTCCCCCATACTACAGAAACCATCATTCTCAGGCAGGCCATCCCCCTCTCAGAGATATCAGCATGTGGGGAATAACCCCACCTCTGGAATCTTTCGTGCCCCACCCTGTGGAGCTTACACCCTGCTGAGGAGTATAGTCAGAGGCTCTTCAGTGACTAAGCCTAACAGGCAGCCTGCATCCAGGCAGAGGTGGCCTCGGGTGCTTTGAGACATTTGCTGACCTACCCCCAGACTCAGTGCTGGTAAAAGCAGGCCTTGGCACACAGGTTCTCACATACTCAGGCACAGCAGAGGGAGCCACAGCTGTGGATCATGAATAGCTCCAAACATATTATCCAGGGACAGTCACAGGCAGCATCTGACATTGGCCTGCACAAGAATCCCTCTAGCCGAAACCGGTTTGGTTCGGTGGTAGAGCGTTGGTCTGTGGACTGAAAGGTCCCAGGTTCGATTCCGGTCAAGGGCATGTACATTGGTTGCAGGCACATCCCCGGTAGGGGGTGTACAAGAGGCAGCTGGTCGATGTTTCTCTCTCATCGATATTTCTAGCTCTCTATCCCTCTTTCCTCCTCTCTGTAAAAAATCAATAAAATATATTTAAAAAAAAAAAAAAAAAAAAGAATCCCTCTAAAGAGACTCAGAACCAATACAGCCAGTGGCCAGATTCAGACAACAGAACAGGATCCAATAAGCTGCACAGCAGTATATCCATTGGGAGAGCTCAGCAGGCACTATAGCCTGCTGAAGTGAATTCTGCTTCATGTGATCAGCACCTGCACAGAAGCTTGAATGCTGTGTTGGGGGCTGAGCCATACAATTAGTCAGCCTGAGAGTCAATTCCACGCAAGAATGGGCCAACACCAATCAAGACTCACATAGGATAGAAAGTCCCACATAATGCCCACCAGGGAAATCCCTAGAGCACCCAGTTGAAGTAATCAGGGAAACAACACTAGGTTCCACAGGATGCTTACTATATAAGGCCACTCTACCCAGACTAGGAATCATAGCAGATCTACCTCATACACAGAAACATACATAAAGAGGCAATCAAAATGGAGAGGTAAAAAACAGACTTTAAATGAAAGAACAAAAGCATTCTCCAAGGAAGAGCTAAATGAAATGGAGGCAAGCAATTTGTAAGATACAAGGTTCAAAGTCATGATTATAAGGATGCTCAACATCATGAAAAGGACATAGAACCCATAAAAATGGACTAGTCAGAAATGAAGAAAGCAATATCTGAAATAATACACTAAAAGGAATAAACAGTAGGTCAAATGAAGCAAAGAATCGAATCAGAAAATTATAATACAAGATTAAAAAAAACACACCCAATTAGAGCAGCAAAAAGAAAGAAAAAATTTAAATGACAGTTTAAGGAACCTTTGGGATAATATGAAACACCTGCATCCAGGGGTACCAGAAGGAGAAGGAAAAGGATGAAGAACTTATTTGACGAAATAATTACCAAAAATTTCCCTAACTGCTGAAGAAAAATGACACAAAAGTCCAGGAAGCACAAAGTCCCAAAGAAGATAGACTCAAAAAGGCCCACACCAAGACATGTAATAATTAAAATAGCAGGGGTTAAAGACAAGGAGAGAATCTTAAAAGTTGCAAGAGAAAGGCAGTTATCTACTAGGGAGCTCCCATCAAATTGTCAGCTGATTTCTCAACAAACATTTCAGGCCAGAAGGTATTGGCATGAAATATTCAGTGATGAAAAGCAATGATCTACAACCAAAGCCACTTTACCCAGTAAGAGTATCATTTAAAACTGAAGGGGAAATAAAAAGCTTCCCAGATAAGAAAAAGGTAAAGGAACATGTTGCCACCAAAACAATATCAAAAGAAATGTTCAAGAGCAAAAAAGAAGATTAAAGGAGAAAGGAGAAAGGAGAAAGGAGAAAGGGGGAAGGGGGAAGGAGGAAAGAGGAAGGAGGAAGGAGGAAGGAGGAAAGAGGAGAGGAGGAGGAGGGGAGGAGGAGGAAGAGGAGGAGGAGGAGGAGGAGGAGGAGGAGGAGGAGGAGGAGGAGAAGAACAACAAGAAGAACAAGAAGAACAAGAAGAAAAACAAGAAGAGCAAGAACTACTACTACCACCACCACCACCACCACCACCAATAAATAATCAATGTAAATGGCTTAAATGCTCCAATCAAAAGGCATAAATGGATAAGGAAACAACACTCATAAATATACTATCTTTAAGAGACCCACCACAAAATAAAATATATAGACCCTCCACAGAATAAAATATACAGACTATAAAGGGATAAGAAAAAGATATTTCATGCAAATGAAAGGAAAATAGAACTGGAGTAACAATACTTATATCTGACAGAATAGACTTTAAAACAAAGGCTTATAAACAGACAAGAAGACCCACTACAAATGATAAAGGGAGTAATACAACAGGAGGATATAAACACAATGCACCCAACACAGAAGCACCTAAATATATAAAGAAAAACTTAAAGGTTACAAAGGGACAGACTGCCAGTAATACAGTCATAATAGGGGTTTTTAACACACACTGACAACAAGTGCTGATGAAGATGTGCAGAAGGTAGAACTCTCGTGCACTGTTGGTGGGAATGCAGACCGATGCAGCCACTGTAGAAAGCAGTATGGAGTTACCTCAAAACAAATGAATAAAAAATCTGATGAACAGAATAAACTGGTGAATATAATAGAATCAGGGGCATAGAAAGGGAATGGACTGACAATTCTCAAGGGGAAAGGAGTGTGGGGGTGTGAGAAGAGACTGGTCAAATGAATGAGGACAGTGAGCGGTGGTAAGGAAAGAGGGTGGGGTGGGAATCGGATGGAGGGGAGCTCTTTGGGGGAGGAACACTGTAATAACCTGGACAATAATGACTTATTATATTAAAATTAATTAATTAATTGTAGGAGCGGAAAAAATAATGACTGAGTGGACTGAGACACATCAAAAGCATTAAAATTTTTAAGTTTATAATGTTATCCTATCTAATAAAGAAGGAATATGCTAATTGACCCTTACACGATTGCAAAGATGGTGGTGCCCACAGGTAATAAAGAGGGAATATGCTAATTGACTGCCTCATCCTCAAAGATGGTGGCACCCACAGCCACAAGATGGTGGCGCCCAGCCCCTTCAGCCCCACTGGTGTGGCAGGCCTGGTTGCTCCGTGTGCCTGCCTCCAGAGTCCCCCAGTCCCTTCAGCCCTCCAGCCACCCAGAGCCAGCCCAAAATGCAAGCAAGCCTTGGATATCAGCTGCCCAGGCACCCAGGGCTGGCCCGAGGCACAGGAAAGGCTTGGCTGTCAGCTGCCCAGCTGCCCAGGGGTGCCCAAGGCTCAGGTAACCAGGGCCAGCCAAGGCTTGAGCTGCTGGCAGTGGTAGCAGCAGAGATGTGATGGGGTGTCGCCTTCTCCTGATTGCCAGATCACCTCCCACCCCTGAGGGCTCCCAGACTGTGAGAGGGGGCAGGCCGGGCTGAGGGACACCCCCCATCCCCTCCAATGCATAAATTTCCATGCACCGGGCCTCTTGTTACAAAATAAACAAAATCAACCTCAGAAGTCACCATTAGAGATTGATGGGCGAGAATTTATTATTCTGAAATGTAACAAATGAAGGAAAATAATCAAGCATTTATTTTGCCTTTACTATAGTTTTTAAACAGTTTATAGGCAAAAGTTCTTTACAGAAGAATCATAGCTAATAAATGCAGAAAAATGAGAGAATAAGCCTAGTTTGTTTGGCTCAGTGGATAGAGTATTGGCCTCCGGACGGAAGGGTCCTAGGATGGATCCTGGTCAAGGGCACACACCCAGATTGAGGGCTCCATTCCCAGTAGGGGGGCATGCAGGAAGCAGCCGGTCAATGAATCTCTCTCATCACTGATGTTTCTATCTCTCTGTACCTCTCCCTTCCTCTATGAAATCAATAAAAATATTTTTTTAATAAATCAGATAATCACCATTTTGCAACTGCTAATGAAATAATGTATCTAGGCTACTATCTAATCAGAGTGGCTAAAACATTACGTCAAGGGTTGATAGAAAACTTTATTAATAACGTTATAAAACTTTATACATCACTACAAGTGGAAAAATCAGATATTATGTAACAGTCTAAAAACTGTTTAGTATTCCTGCCTCCACCCTGCCCAAAGTGACAGGTATTTAACCTAACCACTTTAACAAAGTAATAGTGAGTTAGAGATATCCAATAAGGATCTAAATCTAGAATGTGAGAAATCTGTAAGATGATCCAGTTTCTTAAATAAATGGCATAGGGGGAAAAATGTGTTTGCAGAAGAAAAGGGTTGTTGCAAATTATAAAAAATTTAAGCCACTTATCAACTCAATAGAAGAATTTGCTTTGTTGCATTATGATTTAAACAAACTATAAAAAAGGTATTTTTAGATAACTGGAGAAAGGTAAGCATGCCCTGTCTCTTAGTTAAAAAACAAACAAAAAAACAATTTTGTGGAATATAAGAATGGTATTGTCAACTTTAGTTTTATTTATGAAACAGTAACAAATACTGGATTTGCTCTCCCACTTTAACTATACAAGTCAGAGTTTGCAAACACTGGACAATACCCCCAAAAAGGGCTATGATTCTTCAGAGAAAGAAAGCACAAGAGGTAAGCCCCATATTCACTCAACCACAACCTAGAGAAACAGCTCTAGCATTGAGAAGTAGGTCAGGGTGGTGGAAACAGATCAGAGCTAGGGGTTACAAAGGAAACTAAACTTTGGGTGGCAAGATAGCAGAGAAAGGGAGAAGCAGAGAAGTAACATCAAAATTTAGCACAGAAATTCCACTTAAGTCTTTGGCCAACTCCCACACTGAAAATGTACAAAGCAAGACTATGGGAGGCTTAGCAGAAAAGATTTCTGGGAATATGAAAGCTAAAAAAGTTTTTTTAGAAGTTACACAGTACTCATGAGATGCTGAAGGTCAGATTCAGCTTTCAAGGAAAGACCTGGGTGAATAGCCTAGACCACATGTGTCAAACACAAGGCCCGCGGGCCAAATCCATCCCGCCAGGCCTTGCAATGTGGCCCGCACCGCGCTGTCCGCTGCGTTTCCATCGCAATGACAGTTTATGACTGTTCAGTAAACCATTCGGCCCGCGATTTAGGCTGGATTTTAGATTTTGGCCCCTTCTCTGATTGAGTTCGACACCCCTAGCCTAGACACCAAGTTGACACTCCAGAAGATAAGACACTAGGAGTGAGGGCTGTGCCATTGAAGTGAGGGCAAAACTAAAACAGAACCACCCTACCAAAGCCTAAAGTCAAGCCTCAATATGATCAAGTTGATCCAGAACAATCCCAACACTACAGAAAATAGCATAATACAGTCTCTACAACATGTTGCTCTTAATATCAAGCATACAATGAAAAATTACTAGGCATGGGAAGAAGTAGTGACCACAATCTAGAGATTAAAGTCAACAGAGGCAGAACCAAAGATGACTAAGATATTAGAGTTAGAAAGCATGGCCTATTAAATGACTTATATTAAAGAAAACACAGAGAAACCAAGATGGTGGCATACACATAAACTGCTGCCTCCAACAACAATTTCAAAACTACAACTGAAAGACAGAATGGACATCACCCAGGACCACAGGAAAGTTGGCTGAGTGGAAATTTTACAACTAGAAGGAAAGAGGAAAGCACACGGAGAATCAGAACTGCAAAGGACTGAGGTAGGGAGACGCGCACATGGAGAGGAAAGGCAGCTGAGTGCCTGACTGGCGTTCTCTGGTGGGAGAGGAAAGGAAGCCCCCGATTGCACTTAACTTTAGTTCCAACTGCACTGAATCCCAGTTCCGGGCAAAATGCTGTGGACCCAGGCTCGGATGGGGAGAGTCTGGACTGTCAGATAGAGAGAAAGGCACACGGGGTTTTGGAGAGAAAGCCGCCGCAGTGGGCAGGTTTGGAGTGCGTGCATGACTGACTGCTGAGCTTGCTGCTGGCTCTCCCTAGTGGAAAAAAGTTGGAAGCTCCTGACTACACTGAACCCCAGTTCTGACTGCACTAAACCCGAGTTCAGGGTGAGCCTGGGGATTCTGGACTGTCAGGTGGAAACTCAGGGGAGTGCAGAAGGCAGAGGTCTGGAGGTGTGCGAGCAAGGGAAGGGTTGATGAAATGACAAGACTATCTGCTCAGCTCTGAGACTCCACCCCATCCTAGCTGAGCACAGAGGCTTTTGCAATTTTGCAAGTCTGGTCCTATAAGGCTATCTCTAACACAGGTCTCCCAGCGTAGACGGCTGATACACATAGCCAATTGGCCTGGAGGTCAACTCATCCTAATGATACCAACAATCAAGACTTAATTATAACAAGGCTGTACACATAGACCACAAAGGGGTGCACCAGGAGTGTCCACCTCAGGTGACTGGGAGGCTGACACCCTGGGCCATATAAAAAACCTAGCACACAAAGCTACCCTACCAAATCAGGGAAGCAGCAAAAATGTGGAGACCAAGTCACAGATCACAAATGAAAGAAATGAAGAAAAGCAAATAACTAAATATAGAGTTCAAAACCACGGTTATAAGGTTTTTCATGAATTTCCTAGAAAAGGCTGATAAATTTAACCAGACCCTCGAGGATATGAAAAAGGACCAACTAGAAATTAAACATATACTGACTGAAATAAAAAATATCTTACAGAGACCTAACAGCAGACTAGAGGATTGCAAGAATCAAGTCAAAGGTTTGAAATACAAAGAAGCAAAAAACACTCAACCAGAAAAGAAAAAAGAATCCAAAAAGTTGAAGATAGTGTACGAAGCCTCTTGGACAACTTTAAGCATACCAACATCAGAATTATGGGAGTGCGAAAAGAAGAAAGATACCAAAACCTATTTGAAGAAATAATGACTGAAAACTTCCCACACCTGGTGAAATAAATAGACTTACATGTACAGGAAGCGCACAGAACCCCAAACAAAAGGAATCTAAAGAGAACCACACCAAGACACATCATAATTAAAATGCCAAGAGCAAAAGACAAAGAGAGAATATTAAAAGCAGCAAGAGAAAAACAATTAGTTACCTACAAGGGAGTACCTATACGATTGTCAGCTGATTTCTCAACATAAACTATGCAGGCCAAAAGGGAGTGGCAAGAAATATTCAAAGTGATAAATAGAAAAACCTACAACCAAGAGAACTCTACCCAGCAAAGTTATCATTCAGAATGAAAGGTCAGCTAAAGAGCTTCACAGATAAGAAAAAGCTAAAGGAGTTCATCACCACCAAACCAGTATTATCAATATATGAAATGCTGAAAGTTATTCTATAAGAAAAGAAAGAATAAAAAGGTAAAGATAAAAATTATGAACAACAAATACATATCTATCAACAACTGAACCCAAAAATCAAGTGAATTAAAAGTCTGAGAAACAGAATAAACTGGTGAATATAATTGAATCAGGGGCATAGAAAGGAAGTGGACTGATAATTCTCATGGGGAAAGGGGTTTGGGGGTCCAGGAAGAGACTGGACAAAAATTGTACACCTATGGATGAGGACAGTGTGGGAGAGTTAAGGGCAGAGTGTGGAGTGGAGCTATGAGGGGAAAAAGGAGAAACTACTGTAATAATCTGAAAAATATATATTTATTAAATTTAAAAAAAAAGAAAACACAGTAAAAGATCTACAAAAAGCATGAAAAAACAGAATATGCCAAAGGAAAATCAGAATCTCTAATATACATATGATCTATAAATATATATTCAAAAATGGCAAAATACCTGAAATTGAGAATTTATTGGACAGGTTTAGCATCTGAAAAAAGCAATAGACAGGACAAATGACCTGAAGATAGGTATTATGGTTAAGTTTTTAACTCCTTATTTATAAAAGAAAATTTTAAATATGTATAAATGAAATGATATGACTATCTGAATTTCTTTTATTATATTTTTATTTATTGGGGAGACTTTGGTTAATAAAATCATATAGTTAAATTTTCTTAAAATACTTTAAAAAAGGAATGTTGGGGAAAGGATTAAAAAACAGTCAAATGTTGGTAACTGCTAAAAGTGGGTGATGAATGTCAGTAGAATTCATTAAACTATTCTCTTTCCTCTTATAAAACACCTATAACAGTTTTTAAAAATATTTTCTATCATTTGCCCACTTACATTCATCACAGCATTATGTGCACAACCAAAATGTGCAAACAACCTGCATGCCCATCTGCGGATGAATGAATAAACAAAATGTGGTATAGACATAAAATGAAATATTACTGAGTCTTAAATGAGAATAAAGTGAAGTCATAAAGCTTATTATTTTAAGCAGTAAGCACAGGTGGCTACCTCATACATCTTGAGCAGATTGAAAATATGAATGCTAAATATATGCCTGACATTAAGAAAATAAAACACAAAAATGAAGAATAATGAGTTGGAAGTTAGTTGGGGAAGGAGTTCAGTGATATTTGCCTGTTAGTAAAGCCTTAGAAAATAGCTAGTTTTTAAAGACTGTAATCTGGCTTCCTCCTCATTCATTCCGTTGATATTTCCCTTGGTAAAGTCATAAACGATGTCCTAGTTGCCTTTTTGGAGCATCTAAACCTTTTGATCATTTCCTTCCAAACTCTCTCCTGTGGCTTCCACGAAGCGTTCTACTTTTTATTCTCCTATTGTTGTGATTGGGCCTCCTTTCTCTGATTGCTCTTTTCATACTGATTTTCTTCACTCCACTTTTCTCTATATTTAATCTGAATGACACCTACCCCCACCATGTTTTTAAAGGCTATCTATATGCTAGTAACTACCAAAGTTTTATATTCAGCCAAAACTAGCTAACCTCCAATATTTCCTTTATATCTTTAGATGGATATCCTACAGACTTAAAATGCCTTATGCCATTCTTGTTCCCCATTCACACTTCCCATTCAAATAATTAAAATCCTCTTATTAAAGCTGTTGTTTCTTCTTTAATTTCCTACCTATATTGGCAGTAGTAGGATCAATCCAATAAAGCAAGTCATAAAATTAAGACTTACCCTACATCAAACCTGGGCAAATTAGCCCTCGGCCACATCCAGCCTACTGCCTTATATATTTTTTCTTTTAAAAAAATATTTTTATTGATTTCAAAGAGGAAGGAAGAAGGAGAGAGATAGAAACATCAATGATGAGAAGGAATCATTGATCGACTGCCTCCTGCAGGGATCGAACCCGCAACCTGGGCATGTGCCCTGACCAGGAATGGAACCGTGACCTCCTGGTTCATAGGTTGATACTCAACCACTGAGCCACACTAGCCGAGCTGATGTTTCTTTTTAATCCTCATCTGGGGATATGTTATTGGTTTCAGAGAGAGGAAGTGGGGTGGAGAGGGTGAGAAAGAGAGAGAAACATCAATGTGAGAGAAACATGGATGAGTTGACTCCTGTATGTGCCCAACCAGGATCTGACCCTACACCCTAGGTATGTGCCTGACCAGGAATCAAACCCACACATTTTGGTTTACGGAACAACACTCCAACCAACTGAGCCACCTGATGGATTTTTTCAATAGCACCTTCATTTAGGTATAATTCACATGCCAGAAAGTTCGCCATTTTCAAAGGGAGTGCTTCTTAGTGTTTTCCTGGATCACCGCCACGCCATTCATTTACATGCTGCCCATGGCTGCTCTCAGTGCAATACAAAAGCAAAATGATGGCTTTGCACTGAGATCGTACGCCTTGTAAAGCCTAAAATATTTACTGTCTTGGCTTTTAGCGAAAAAATGCTTGTCAACTTCTATCCTGGATTGCTTGCTCCCTCTCAACTCCCATATTCGATCTGTTACTAAATTCTATAACATTATACCTACTAAATAATAGTGAAAGCTTATTATAATGACTCTAAACACTTATTTTTTAAAGACTTTTTAAAAATTAAGTCATAGTGAACATGGCATAAAATTAAATATTTTAAAGTATACATTTCAGTAGTTTCAATATATTCACTGTTGTGCACTATATAATTCTAGAATATTTCCAAAAAGAAACCCAGTATCAATAAGCAGTTAGTCCTTGTTCTCCCCTGCCCCCACTTCCCTGTCAACTACAAATCTTCCTTCTACCTCTACAGATTTTTTGCTGGACATTTCATGTAAATGAAATCATAATATCTGAACTTTTCTGTCTGACTTCTGTTTCTAAATATATTTTCATTTATTTCAGAGAAGAAGGGAGAGGGAAAAGAGAGAGAAAAATCAATGATGAGAGAGAACCATTGATAGGTTGCCTCCTGCATGTCCCACACAGGGCATCGAGCCCACAACCCAGACATGTGCCCTGACTAGGATTCGAACCATGATCTCTTGGTTCATAGGTGGACACTCAACCAACTGAGCCACACCCACCAGGCCTATCTAACTTATTTTACATAATATGTTTTCCAGGTTCATCCATGCTGTGACATATATCAATATTTCATCCCTTTTAACCACAGAATAATATACCCCATTTTAACCATTCATCAGTTGACAGACATTTGGCTTGTTTCAACTTTATAACTATTATGAATAATGCTGCTAATGAGCATGCTGTACAAGTTTTTGAATGGACTAAGCACTTTACAAACGCATAATTCTTACAACACCCTTTGAGATAACTAATACTATCATCATTATTACTATTACTATGATTATCTTCATCTTAAAGATGAGAACACTAAGGCGGTGACAATTAAAAACTTACCCAGGTCACAAAGGTAGTGAGCGGAGATTTGAATCATGGAAGTCTGACTCTGTCCATATTCTTAGCTACTAACAATGCTGCCTTAACTATACCCATAATCCTTTTTCTCTGTCCCCATTACAACTATTTATCAGAGATCTCCTCAGCTCTCATTGGTTTTAATGCAGTAGGCTTTAAATTGCTCTCCCAGTCTCTAGTCTCATCTCCTTCAATGCCACCAAAGTACTCTTTTAAAATCCAAAGTCACACTGTGTGGCCTTTGTAAAAGCCCTCTATGGCTCCCTATCATCTAACAATGGATCAAACTTTCGGGGGCCACACATTCACTTATTTTTTTTTAATTCTTTATTGTTTAAAATAGTACATATGTCTCCTTTTCCTCCCCTTGACCTCTCCCCGGCCACTCCCACCCCTCTCCCCCAGTACATGCCCTCACCCTGCTGCTATCTGTGAACATGGATTATGCTCATATGCATGCATACAAGTCCTTTGGTTGATCTCTTACCCCCACTCCACCCTGCCTTCCCTCTGCGGTTGGATGGTCTGTTCAATGCCACTACGTCTCTGGATCTATTTTTGTTCGTCAGCTTATGTTGTTCAATATACTCCACAAATGAGTGACATCGTGTGATATTTATTTTTTTCCGACTGACTTATTTCACTTAGCATAGGGCTCTCCAGGTCCATCCATGCTGGTGCAAATGATAGGAGTTCCTTCTTTAGAGCAGTGTAAGTGTAGTATTCCATTGTGTAAATGTACCACCGGTTTCTAATCCACTCATCTGCTAATGGGCCCTTAAGACTGTTTCCAAATCTTAGCTATGGTGAATTGTGCATATATCCTTTCGATTGGTGTTTCTAGTTTCTTGGGATATATTCCTAGAAGTGGAATTACTGGGTCAAATGGGAGTTCCATTTTTAGTTTTTCTCCACAGTGGCTGCACCAGTCTGCATTCCCACCAGCAGTGTACAAGGGTTCCTTTTTCTCCAAATCTTCACCTGTTGATGACAGCCATTCCGACAGGTGTAAGTACTACCTCGTCGTTTTGATTTGCATCTCTCAGATGTTAAGTGACTTTGAGCATGTTTTCATGTGTCTCTTGGCTTTCTGTATGTCCTCTTTGGAGAAGTATCTATTTAGGTCTTTTGCCCACTTTTTTTCATTGGATTTTTTATCTTCCTTTTGTTAAGATGTATGAGTTCTGAATAAATTTTAGAAATTAAAGCCTTATCGGATATAACAGTGGCAAATACGTTCTCCCATGCAGTGGGCTCTCTTGTTGTTTTGTTGGTTTCTTTTGCTGTGCAGAAGCTTTTTATTTTTATATAGTCCATTTGTTTATTTACTCCTTAGTTTCCGTTGCCCTAGGAGCTGTATCGGTAAAGAGAGATGTCTGATACTTTGCTGTCTATGAATTCTTCCAAGATTTTTATGGTTTTCTGCCTTATCTTTAAGTCCTTTATCCATTTTGAGTTTATTTTTGTGTATGGTATAAGTTTGTGGTATAATTTCATTTTTTTGGCATATATCTTTCCAATTTTCCCAACATCATTTATTGAAGAGAGGGTCTTGACTCCATTATATGTTCTTGCTTCCTTTGTCAAATATGAATTGAGTATAATGGTTTTGGTCAATTTCTGGGTTCTCTGTTCTGTTCCATTGGTCTATATGTCCATTCTTGTGCCAGTACCAGGCAGTTTTGCCAATAGTGACTTTGTAATATAGCTTAATATCTGGTATTGTGATCCCTCCCACTTTGTTCTTCTTTCTCGGGATTGCTGCAACTATTTGGGATCTTCTTTTATTCCATATGAACTTTTTTGGAGAGGTTGTCCTAAATCTGTGAAATAGGCCATTGGTATTTTAATGGTGCTTGTGTTGAATCTATAGATTGCTTTGGGTAGTATGAACATTTTAATAATGTTGATTCTACCAACCCATAAACATGGTATATTTTTCCATTTGTTTATGTCTTCCTCTATCTCTTTTTTCAATGTCCTGTAGTTTTCTGAGTACAGGTCTTTTACCTCCTTAGTTAAGTTTATTTCTAGGTATCTTAATTTTTTTGTTACAGTGGTAAATGGGATTATTTTTTTAGTTTCTCTTTCTGAGTTCATTTCTGGTTGTTAATTTTGTATCCTGCTAACATTATCAAATTCATTATTAAGTCTAGTAGGTTTTTTATAGAGTCTTTAGGGTTTCCTATGTATAATATCATGTCATCTGTGAATAATGACAGTTTTACTTCTTTTCCAATTTGGGTGCATTTTATTCCTTTTTCTCATCTGATCGCTATAACTAATACTTCCAGTACTATGTCAAACAGGAGTGGTGAAAGTGAACATCCCTTTCCTGTTCCTATTCTTGGGGGAAATGGTTTGATTTTGCCCCTTTAGTATGATGTTGGCTGTAGGTTTGCCATATAAAGCTTTTATTATGTTGGGGTATGATCCCTCTATTCCCATTTTGCTGAGAGTTTTTATCAAGAAAGGGTGTTGGATTTTGTCAAAAGCTTTTTCTGCATTGATTGACATGATCATGTGATTTTTTTCTCTCAGTTTGTTTATGTGATGTATAACATATATTGATTTGTAGATATTGATTTGTAGATGTAGATATTCCTTACATCCCCAGAATAAATCCCACTTGGTCATGGTGTATAATCTTTCTAATGTAATGCAAATCTGATTTGCTAGAATTTTATTGAGGATTTTAGCATCTGTGTTCATCAGGGATACTGGCCTGTAATTCTTTTTCTTTGTAGTGTCTTTATCTGGTTTTGGGATTAGGGTAATGCTGGCTTCATAGAAAGCTTGGAAGTGTGCATTCCTCTTGAATTTTTTTAAATAGTCTGAGGAGGGTAGGTTTTAGTTCTTCTTTGAATGGTTGGTAAAACTCCCCTGTGAAGCTATCCGGACCAGGGCTTTTGTTTGCTGGAAGTTTTTTTTTATTACAGCCTATATTTCATGGAAGTTATCAGCCTTTTTCAGGTTTTTTAATTATTCTGATTAAGTTTTGGAAGATTGCCTTTTTCTAGGAATGTGTCCATTTCATCTAGGTTGTCCAGTTTGTTGGAGTTGTTCATAGTGTTTTTTACAATCCTTTGTATGTCTGTGGGGTCGGTTGTTACTTCACCTCTTTCTTTTCTGATTCTGTTCATTTGGATCCTCTCTCTCTGTTTCTCGGTGAGCCTGGCTAGAGGTTCATCAATCTTGTTTATCCTTTCAAAGAACCAGCTCTTGGTTTTACTGATCTTTTGTATTGTTGTTGTTGGTTTTTTGTCTCTATGTCATTTATTTCTGCTCTGATTTTTATTATTTCTTTCCTTCTGCTTACTCTGGGCTTTTCTTCTTGCTCTCTAATTCTTTGTTTTAAGGTTAGATAATTTATTACCACTTTTTATTGTGTTTATTTTTTTTTGGCGGGGGGGAGAAGGGGGTTGTTGTTGTTTTTATTTTTGAGGTAGGCCTGTACAGCTATGAATTTCCCTTTCAAGACCTCTTTCACTGTGTCCCATAGATTTTGGATTGTATTTTCATTGTCATTTGTTTCCAATATGTTTTTTATTTTTTCTTTGATCTCTTTGGTAATCCAGTAATTATTTAATAGCATGCTATTTAGCCTCCAATTGTTTTATTTTTTTCATTGTTTTTATTGTAGTTGATTTCTAATTTTATGCCATTGTGATCTGAGAAGATGCTTGACATGATTTTTATCTTCTTAAATCTGAAGAGAGTTTGCCTGTGGTCTATCTCACATATTAATTTATTTAAATGAAATCCACTAGATGAAAAAGCAGAGATGCTCTTGTTGAACAGGAGGGGGAAATGGGGTTGACTGAATGCATTACTAAGGAAAATAATCTCTTAGCTTTGCTTCATATACCTGCCTCCCACAGAAGGCACTTTAGACAATTCCAAAGAACCCTGAGAACACTTGCAAAGATCTGAGAAACCACCAGCCCATCACTTATTCCTCTAAGAAACTCATTCTAGTTCCTAAATACACCAAGTTATTTCGACGCTTTATAGTCTTCACATGTTTCCCTCTGGAATACTCACTCCCACTCAGCAAGCTTATCATAATTAAAAACTTTGTTCAAACATTTCTTCTTTTTTTAAAAGCATTCTCTACCCCACTCCTTTTTCCAAGAATTGTAAATATTGCTCACCATCTTTATTATATTCCAAGACTGTTGATGTACTTTGTAAAATATAGTGTTCAAAACCAAAGGTAATGTTCTAGGTATGATGTGACTGCCACAAAGTTTAAGACTCCAATGCCTCTCAGCAAATCTGAAACTGAACTTGGAATCAAGCAGCCAATTAGTAACCAAAGCAGTTTTGTGTCTTAATCTAACATTAGGATCAAGTTCCCACGAATAACCTTTACAGCTGTAGCAAAAACTCTCAAGCACCATCACTTAACTAACCTTGCAAAACTCTGGATCAAACCTACCATCTATGTCCTTCATTCTTGCACCTAAACTGCCAAGTACTGCTGACAAATGACTCATAAAATAAGCCACAAGTGAAGTGCAAACAAAATTAAGATCTCCAATTGCTAGCCTATCACTGCTGCCCATCAGTCCTTCAACTTGTCCCCTATCACCAATTTCTTTCATTTCCTTAAGCTGCTACTGCAAGATCTTGTCTCTATTGCAAGCTATTTTCCTACTTCTCAAAATTCAGTATATTAGATAGACAGACTCTCAACTTTAATCTCTCAAACATCAATCTCACATAAATACTTCTGCAAGCGTATTAGTCTTCAACTACATCCCTACCTTCTTCCTTTCTAACTCACCCAAGATGTATCCTCCATTTCGCTATGCACTCTGATGTATCCCTTATTTCCACATTTCCTCTGTACTACTGGCTCTTTTCCCTCAACATAAATTATAGGCTTAAACCAATACATAACAAAAAGACCACACACATTCAACCAATGCCTTTTCTAGTTCTTCCTTCTCATCACAGTGAATTTTCTCAAGAGTCATTTATACCACTGGCCTTCGAAGTAGGATGCTAATTTTTATCTTGAGGGTTCCTGAATCTAAGGATTATAATATTGACCTTTTACTTCAAATTAATACTGATTGTTTCTGGTAAAATATAATAACTTTATTCCAACATAACTCCATTTCCTCAACCTTCCTTTACGAACTTAAGTTACATCAATATATGTTAGAAATCCAGAAATAAAGTGCTATATTTACTTTAAGCCATTTTATGTATTTTAAATAAATTAAGAGATGAAAAGGAAAATATATATATATACTTATACTTTCATTTCCTACACATTCAACTTTTCTGATTTTCTTCATTTCCTCCAGTGGATGTGATTTACCATTTGGTGTAATTTATGTTCAGCCTCACACAAATGGTGTTTGATTCCTTTAGAATGTCTTCTATACAGCAGGTCTGGTTATAAGAAATTCTCTCGGTCTTTGGTTATCTTGGAATGTCTTTATTTTGCCTTCATTTTGAATGACAGTTTTGCTAGATACAGAATTTATGATGGTTTACAGTTATTTTCAGTGTCTTCTTGGCCTCCATTTTTATTTTTTATTTTTTTTTTCAGATAAAAACCTAGCTGTAAGTCATAGTTACCTTTATAATGAGTAAGTTTTCTCTTGCTCCTTTCAAAATTTTCTCATGGTCTTTGTCTTTCAGCAAATGACAATGATGTGTCCAGATGTGAACCTCTTTGTGTTTATTCTACTTTAGATTTGTTAGCTTCTTAAAAATGTAAAGGTTTCATGATATTTTGCAAGTTCTTTGTCCTTTCTTCGAGTTTTTTTGTTTTGTTTTTGTTTTTTGTCCGTTTTCTTTCTCCTCTCCTTCTGGAATTCCCATTACAAATATGCTAGTATTTCTGATATTGTCCTACTGGTCTCTGAGGCTCTGATGTTCTTCCTCCCCATTAAATTCTCTACTCTTTTAATTGGATCACTTTTATTATTGACATTTCTTCAAGTTTGCTAGTTCTTTCTTTGGCTATCTCAAATTTGCTAGTGAGCTCATCTAATGATTTTTTTTCTTCATTTTATTTATTCTACTTTTCAACTTTAGAATTTTTCACTTTGTTCTTTTTTATAGTTTCCATTTCACTACTGAATAAGCTTATTTGAACAAGCTTACATTAACTCCCATGAAGATTTTGCTAAAAACAACATCTAGACTCACTCATGAGAAAGTTTCTATTGATAACTTTTCTTCCTGAGTATGGATCACGTTTCCAGGTTTTTTCCTTTAACAACCTGTAGGGTTTTTGTTTTTGTTTTGTTTTTTTATAAAATTCGGTATTATAGATAATATGTTAAAAACAATTCTATATTATGATTCCACCTTCCCACCCAGGACTGTTGTTGTTCTTCTTCTTCTCTGTTTTGTTTTGGTTTGTAGTGACCTCTTGGAAATAATTTGAGAGTCTGTCTCCCTGTAGTATGTAGCCATTGATTTCTCTGTTAATTTTTTTTTTAATTCTTATTTTTCTTTTTTAGCCTGATTTCTTTAAGGTCATCCCTATGTCTACATCAGTTAGTGGTCAAGCCATTAGCTGGTGCCCTCTGCTGATAAGTCTGATGGTGGGTTGAGGAATGCATTCAAAGTTCACAAGTTTCAAAGTCTGCCTCAGAGTCTCCTCTTTGCTTGGTTCTCTCAGGACTTCCTAATTGATGCCAGTACCCAAGGAAGGCAGAGATGAATAGAGAACTTATATTATTCTGTAGTAGTTCTCTTATTAACAGGATCTCACTACAAAGTTTCTGGCTAGTCAACCACTCTGTTGCTTGTCGCTACCAAGACCACCACTTCCAGTTATCAAGGCTAACAATCTCCCACATTCATTTCCTTACAAACTTGCTATCAAACTGATTTGCATGACTGGGCATTGGGTCTTCCCTTCCAAAGCACATCTGCTACCTCTAGCAACAAAGCTGCTGGTTTAAGACTAGCCAACATTAATTACATTATGATTCCCCTTGGGAAGACAAGGGGAAGGGAATAGGAGCTCCAGCAAGAAGGCCAAAGACTCCCACTGTTCTTATCACAGTCAAAAGATTTTCATAAATTTGCCCTGACTAGTGTGGCTCAGTTGTCAGAGCATATGGCTAGGTACCAGAGGATCATATGTTTGATTCCTGGTCAAGGGTTCATACCTCAGTTGTAGCTTCGATCCTGGCCCAGTCATGCAGAAGGCAACCAACTGATGTGTCTCTCTCACATCAATGTTCCTCTCGCTCTCTCTTTCTGTCTCTCTCCCCCACCCCCTTCTTCCCTCCGCCCTTCCACTCTCTCTAAAAATTAATGGGAAAAATATCCTTGAATGAGGATTAGTCAAAAAAATTTTTCATGCATTAAAGCTTCCCAATTTGATGTTTGCCACTGGTTCATTTTCCAAGCTCTAAATGATCATTTTTTACAATTTTGCCCAGTTCAATATTTGCTCTTTAGGAGAAGATTTGTCAACTGATTTCCTCTGTTATTATCAGAAGTCCTGTCACTTCTATTTATCTTATTTTCAATGAATACATATGTATGTACTTTAGAACACAGTTGTTATATTATAGTTAGATAACATTTATTTATATAAATGTATTTGGATAAGTTGGAGTAAGCTATTTAAAATGTACTGTTAATATTTTACATGATAAAGTTTAGAAAACACTGGTAACATCTGTTTCCTCAATATGCACTCACACCTCAGCCACTGCATATGACTACATGTGACTATTTTTGTTAAGATAGTCCCTTGAAGAGCACTGAGAACAGCTGTGTTACAAAGACGGTGGCTCCCTTTCAGTCCTTATTATATTTGACTTTTCCAGAGCATTTATCCCTGCTCCATTTTGAAATTCCTATTTTCCTTTATCACAATCTTTATCAACAGCAATTTTTTCATATACTTCATGGCCTCACTTTCAATTTAATTACTTATATTACTAAGGGTTTCATCTTTAAACCTATTGTCCACATTATCCCATTTTGATGACTACATCTGCTGATGGAAACAGAATGCTAGGCTCTATCTTATTCCTAATATGGGGATTAATAGAATCAGTTACTTAATGGATTTTTACCAAACGGGTGCCTCAAACTTAATTATGTTAAAAACAACACAGTTTTTAACCCTGGTATTCTCTATCTCAGTAAATGACACTGCCACTCACACCAATAACAGGGTCAGAGATCTAAAAATCATCTTGATACCCTCTTACTCATTTTCTCCTTTAACTAGTCCTATAACTTTCAAAAAGTTTAGCAAACCACTGATATACTTAATTACCTAAAATTTTAGGAAAATTGGCCAATTCTTTTCCATAAACAATGAAATAAAAAGCCTTGAGGGGAGAAGCTGGAGTCTTCATTATATAAGAAGAGAAAATGCAAATTTCTAACTATTAGTTCTGTAATCAAGCCATTGTCTGTGCTTCCATCTCACAGTAGTAACAACTCTTTCAAGAACATCTGTCTCACCCTCTTTCATTTTGTTGTTGTTGTTGTTAATCCTCACTCAAGGATATTTTCCATTGATATTTAGAGAGTGGGAGAGAGGGAGAGACAGAGAGAAACATTGATTGGTTGCCTCCTGAACACACCCTGACGAGGGCCAGGGATCAAGCCTGCAACTAATATGTGCCCTTGACCAGAATTGAACAGTCTACAGGTAGATGCTCTATTCACTGAGCCAAACTGGCTAGGGCTCACCATCTCTTTCAGTGGGGGTTTATTAATAGGAGGATAAAAATATTTCTGTTTAAGATTAGTTGGTCCGAAGGTTGTGGGTTATTGTTAAGCCGATTAAGATTGTTTCAATGCTATGTCCATGATCTAAATTTCCAAAACAGAAATTTGGCTCATATTTATATCAAAAGTCCTCCCAGAAACACTAAATTGAGTCCTTTTATATGGAAGAATAGAATAATGAACAGAAAAAAATATGTACTCTGGAGCTGGATAGTCCTTGGGTTAAATTTCAGCTCTGTCACTGATTAATTAGACAACCTTAGCCAGATTATTTAGCCTTCTTGAACCTCAGTTTCTTTGTCTGTAAAATGATAATGAAAATATCTACAATACAAGATTACTGTGAAGTTCAAATGAAATAGATGAAGGTACCACCTTATTTCAATATCTCATCATTTTCTTGGGCTGGAGAACAAACAACACAATATACAGCTGATGTCTTATAGAGCTGTACACCTGAAACCTAGATAATTTTATTAACCAATGACACTCCAATAAGCTCAATAAATTTTTAAAAAGAGTCTGGAAGAAAAAATATAAATCTCATCATTGTCAATTTTACTAGACAGTTTCTTAACTGGTCTTGGTATGTTTTATAACAATTCTTCCTCATACAGCAATCCTATCTTATAAAGAGGGAATATGCTAATTGACCCTCGTATAGTTGCAAAAATGGAGGCACCCATAGCCAATAATGAGGGAATATGCTAATTGACTGCCACGTCCTCAAAGACGGCAGTGCCCATAGCCACAAGGGGTGGCAGGTGCATGGCTGCTCCTTGAGCCTGCCTCTGGAGTCCCCCAGTCCTGTCAGACTACCAGCCACTCAAGGCCGGCCCAAGGTGCAGGCAAGCCTCAGATGGCAGCTGCCCAGCTGCCCAGGGCCACCCAAGGCTCAGGTAACTAGTGCAGGCTAAAGCTTGCACTTCCAGCAGTGGCAGCAACAAAGGTGTGATGGGGGCATTGCCTTACCCTGATTGCCGAGTCACCTTCCGCTCCTGGACTATGAGAGGGGGCAGGCCAGGCTGAGGGACCCCCCCGCTCCAGTGCATGAATTTTCACACACCAGGCCTCTAGTACTTAAGATAAAATCCAATTCTTTTACACAGTTGGTTCACTCATTTATTCATTCATTCATTCAACTAACAGTTACTCATCATTTCCCTCAGTTAATATTTGAACCCACAGTATAAACTGGAGAATAAGAAGAAAAATAGGGACACAATGGGGAGCAAAAGCAAACATGATTCCTAAACTTGCTGAATTTGTTGTCTGATGGCAGAGAGAACCCATTAAATAATCCTATATAATCAAGAGCTAATATGCAAATGGTCGTCATGCCCTCACACATTAACGGCTCAGACACTCAACACTGGGTGAGAGGAATGGGGACCATCCGACCAGCCAGTCTGTGGTCTGGGAGAGGAACAAACCACCCGCCCCACAGTTCTAGGTGCAAGCAGCTGCACCTGCACCTACAGCCCAGGAGAGGGACAAGCCACCTGCCCCATGGTCCTGGGTGCCAGTGGGGACTGTGGCCTGGGAAAGGGACAAGCTGCCCAGCCCAATGGCCTGGGTGCCAGCAGCTGGGGCTGCAGCCCGAGAGAGGAACAAGCCACCCATCCCATGGTTCTGGGTGCCAGTGGCTGCGCCTGTGCCTGTGGCCCGGGAGAGGGACAGCTGCCAGCCCGCAGTCCAGGGCACCTGCGGCTGCAGCCCAGGAACAAAGCCTCCTGACCATGGTCCCCTGAGGCTGTAGCCAGCCAGAGGAAGGGAAAACCTGGTCTCAGGTGCCTGCAACCAGCCGGAGGAGGGAATCCTGGTCCCAGGTGCAGGGTGAGGCAGAGACAGTTAGAGGCAATCAGGAGAGAAGGAGAGCACTTAGGGGTGATCAGGCAGGCAGGGAGAGTTGGTTAGGAGCAATCAGGCAGGCAGGCAGGTGAGTGGCTAGGAGCCAGTGGTCCCAGGTTGTGATAGACCGTCGGATATCCCCCAAAAAGTCTCAAATTGAAGAGGGTGCAGGCCAGGCTGAGGGCTTCCCCTGTTCACGAATTTCACGCCCCGGGCCTCTAGTCCTATATAATAAAAGCCTAATATGCTAAGTGTCCGACCATTTGACCAGTTGCAGTAACACACACTGACCACCAGGGGGCAGATGCTCCAACTGGTAGATTAGCTTGCTCCTAAGGTCCAGCCGATCAGGACTGGGCAAGACGGACTGGATATACACCCTGGATCCCTCCCGCAGTCCCTCCCTGGCCCCAATCATGCACCGGTGGAATCTCTTGGCCTGGCCTGCACCCTCTCACCATCTGGGACTCTTCAGGAGATATCGGAGAGCCAGTTTTGACTCTGCAGGCCAGGCTGAGGGACAGCACCAATGCACAAATCTGCACCAGGCCTCTAATTACAAAAATAAATGTAAAACCACAATGATGTTAGTACTATTAAGAAAGGATATAGTGCAAAGGATATAGTGAGTTGGCCAAGTCAGAAAACTCACACAAAGCTCTTTACTACTGAGCCTCATTTCTGGCCATTTCCTCACATACAGCCTATATTTAAACTATACTAAATAAACAACTCAAGAAAATGAAATATACCATACTCTCTCTCATCTTCCAATCTTGTGAAAATGCCACAACATTTCAGAAATACCGTGCTGCCCCCTACTTAATTCCAGCAAATATTCCTCGATTACTTCCTTAAATCCTTCACCACACTGCCAATTCCTCCCTCTGGTAACTTACTTTCCCCTTGTAAATGATACTGAGATGATGCCAGAATCCTGTCCTCATCTGTATTACTTTCGTAGGGCTGCCCAAACAAATGGCCAAGTATAATTGGTATAAAAACAAGTATAATTTACTTACTCACAGTCTGAAAGCAAGAACTCAAGAATCAAGGCACAGGCAGGGCCCCGCTCTATCTGGAGATCTAGGTGAGAATCTTGCCCAAGCCTCTTCCAGCTTCTGGTATCTGTCAGTTTTCCTGGACTTGTAGTGGCATCATTCTGATACTTTCTTTCCCAAGACTGTCTTGTGTGTACTCAGACCTTGGCATGTCAGGAAAATATTCTAATCAACTGAGCTACCCAGCCAGTGTTCAGCAGGCACTATTATGGGAGCTCTCTTGTAGGTAACTAACTGCTTTTTTTCCTCTCACTGCCTTTAAGAGTTTCTCTTTGTCTTTGCCTCTTGGCACTTTAATTATGTTGTCTTGGAGCAAGCCTCTTTGCATTCATCTTGTTGGGGACTCTCCATGCTTCCTGGACTTGTAAGTCTATTTCCTTCACCAGGTTAGGGAAGACTTCTGTCATTTTCTCAAAGAGCTTTTCAATTGCCAACTCTCTTTTTTCTGCCTCAGGCACCACCATGATGAAAATGTTGGTAGGTTTGAAGTTGTCCCAGAGACTCCTTACATTATCCTCATTTTAAAATTTTTTTTCTTAATTGATGTTTTAATTGGATGCTTTTTGCTTCTTTATACTCCAAATCGCTGATTTGATTGTTGGCTTCTCTATGCCCCTGTAAATTATTCTTCATTTCCTTAGTGTATCCTTCATTTCAACTGGTCCTTTTGTATACTATTCTTACTAAGTTCCATGAGCTTTGTGTCTGGTAAAAAGATTGCTTGTCTATTTTTTTTTTTTCTTGCATTAGATCTATTCTTTCAATTGGGACATGTTTCTTTGCTTCTCATTATGGCAGCTTCTCTAAGTTTGTTTCTATGTATTAGATAGAACTGCTATGTCTCCCAGGCAAAGGCCCTTTAAGAGGAACTGCCTGGAGAACCAGCTGTCTCCATCTCATTCAGCTACAATCCTTGCTGGTCTTTAGAGCGAAAAGTTAGGGGGCTTCTCTTCCTGGCCCTGGAACATCAGGACAGGGAACTTGATATGGAAGTGGAATGCCTCACTCTTCAGGCGAGAACTCTGCATGTAAGATATACCTCCAAATTTTTATCTGCCACAGTGGGTGTAGGACCAGCATGTTCCACATCTCTGACCCCTACCAGCCTCAATGTGACTTCTTCTTTCATTATTTACTTGTAGGACTTCCATTCATCCAGATTTCAGGCAGTTCAGACTGATGATTGTTCTGCAGACTGTTGTTATTTTTTAAAATATTTTTTATTGATTTCAGAGAAGGAGATATAAACATCAATGACAAGAGATAATCATCAATCAGCTGCCTCCTGCATGCCTCACACTGGGGATCAAGCCCACAACCAACTCAGGCATGTCCCTTGACCAGGAATCAAACCACAACCCACATTCTTGGGTTGATGCTCAACCACTGAGCCACACCAGCTAGGTTAGTTGTAGTTTTGATGTGATTGTGGGAGAAGGTAAGTACTACACTTACTTATACAGCTATCTTGACCAGAAATCTGCATTTCAATTTCTTTTTTTTTTTTTTAAACCTCACCCGAAGAAATTTTTCCATTGAGTTTTAGAGAAAGTGAAAAAAAGAGGGAAAGACAGAGAGAAACATCAATGTGAGAGAAACATATTGATTGGTTGCCTCCTGCCTTGACCAGGGCCCTGGCTGGGAAGGAGCCTGCAACTGAGATATGTGCCCTCGAACAGAATGGAACCAGGAACCTTAGGTTCACAGGCCAATGTTCTAATCATGACCCACATTCTTGGGTTGACATAGGATTTTGGTTAATAGGTTTTATTTGGGGGGGGGGAGGATGGGGAGAGAGACTAGGAGCTCTTTACAAGTTTATCCTATTGCCTTCTGGCCTTTGTTGTTTCTGCTGAAAAATATGCTGTTAGTCTTAATGGGTGACACATCTTTTAAGTGACACATCATTTTTCTCTTGATGCTTTCAATACTTTCTCCTTGTTTCTTACTTTCACTATTCATACCATGATGTTTCTGTTCATGGATCTCTTGGTGATTAATCCTACTTGGATTTTGTTGAGCTTCCTAAGCATGATTATTGTTTATCAATAAATCTGTGAAGTTTTTCTGCTACCTCTCTCTCATTTATCTGAGTCTCTGTTCATTGTTCTTAATTTACTTTCTCTTTGATCTTCAATTTTAATAATGTCTATCAATATTTCTACAAATTCACTTCTTTTGCTTCTTTCAGTTCAAATCTATAGTTAAGCCTCTTTAATTAATATTTTTATTACTTTACTTTTCAATTCTAATTTCCATTTTAGAGATTCCAAGATGGCAGGAGATTAAATGAAAGGTACACTGACATTCTTCCAGGACAAACTGGAATTACAACTAAAATATAAAAAATCATCCTGAATAACCAACTTAAGACCAGCTGGAAAGAACCCTTATAAACAAGGAAATAAAGAGGAGCACACATCGAGAAGGGTAGGAAGTGCAGAGGTGCGAGAGAGCTAGCCAGGCTCCCGTCGGCAGCAGCCGAAGTTCCAGAGAGATATCTCAGCTGGAGGAGTTTGCCATGAGAAGGCTGGGGTCTAAATCCCAAGCTGGGCTACCCAAACCAGAGCACCAGAACTGTGAAAGGTGCTCACCTAACATCTGGCTGTGAAAAGCAGCAAGGTTTCTGTCCACCAGGACAGGTGGCTGGAAATACAGGCATCCTCTTAAAAGGCCAACGCTCAAAATTTCATGTGCAGCATTCATCCTGAGCAGAGGGCAGACAGGGTGGACTAGAGCTGTGTGAGGAGAATTGGGGGATTGATGGCTCTAGGGATAGAGCTCAGAGGACAGCAGCCTGGATCCCAGTGCTAAGTTATTTCCCCATACTGCAGAGGACATCTTTCCCATCCAGGCAGCTTTAGCTAGGGCGGGGGAGGGGGCGCGCGCACAAATGTCCCACCCATTAGAAAACTTCTAGCACCACCCTGTAGAGTTTACTCCCTGCTGTGGTCTACAGCCTGTGGCTCAAGAGACTGAGAATAACAATCAGTCTGCTGGCAGAGATGCTTTGAGTCTTTGCCTGATCTGCTTCTGGACTGGAGGCTAGGAAAAGCAGGCCTTGATCCTTTCCAAAGGCACCCAGCCCCAGCAGGGGAAGCCACAAGGTATGGAGCACTGATAGCTCCAAACAGGGTACTCAGGGCCAGACAGAAAGAGTGTCTGACATTGGCCTACACAAGAGACACTCCAAAATACTGGGAGTTGTAATAGGTCTACCTAATACAAAGAAACAAACCCAAACAGGCAGCCAAACTGGGGAGGCAAGAAAACAAATCCAAAATGAAAGAGTAAGAGAATTCTCCTGAAGAAGAGTTAAATGAAATGGAGATAAGCAACTTACCAGCTGTAGAGTTCAGAGTAATGATTATAAGGATGTTCAACACCATGAATAAAGATATAAAAGCTATGAAATACCAGTCAGAAATGAAGAATTATAGCAGAGATTTTTTTTAAATACACTGAAAAGAATATAAAGCAGATTAGAGAAAGGCAAGAATCAGATCAGCAAATGAGAAGACCGGGTAGGAAAAAAAAAAATTTTAATCAGAGAACCAAAAAGAAAAAAGAAAAAAAAAAAAAAAAAAAAAAAAAGGACACTTTAAGGGAGTGTGGGACACCATAAAATGTAACAAACATTCAAAGGAGTGCCAGAAGGAGAAGAAAGTAAGGGATTGAATAAATAATGGCAGTGAACTTCCCTAACCTGGTGAAAGAAAAAGGCACACAAGTTCAGAAAGCACAGTCCCAGCAAAAAGAACCCAAAGAGGCCCTTGCCAAGACACATCATAATTAAAAAGCCATAAATTAAAGACAAAGAAAATTGTAAAAGCAGCAAGAGTAAAGCAATTACCTACAAAGGACCTCCCATAAGGCTGTCAGCTGATTTTTCATCTGAAATGCTACTGGCAAGAAGGGAATGGAATGAAATATTCAAGTTAATAAAAAGCAAAGATCTGAAACCAAAACTACTCTATCCAGCAAGGCTATCATTTAAAATAGATGGTAAGCTCAACAGATGTGGCTCAGTGGTTGAGCAATGACCTATGAAGTCATGGTTCGATTCCTGGTCAGGGCACATGACCAGGTTGTGGGCTCAGGCCCTGGTGGGGGCATGCAAGAGATGGCTGACCAGTGATTCTCTCTCATCACTGATGTTTATAGCTCTCTCTTCCTCTCCTTTCCTGTCTGAAATCAACTTAAAAATATATATTTAAAAAATAGATAGTAAAATAAAAATCTTCCCAGATAAAAAAAAACACAAAAAACTAAAGGAGTTTATCACCACAAACTAGCATTGCAAGAAATGTTAATATGACTGCTGTAATAAGAAGAAATAGAGAAACGTAGGCATAAAGAATAAAAATGGCAATAAATAATTCCTATCAATAATAACCTTAAATGTAAATAATTAAATGTCTAATCAAAAGACACAGGGTAGCTGAATGAGTCATTTCCACTTGATTTTTAAAAAATAATTTCTATCTCTTCATTAATATTCTCTATTTTATATGGCAGTCATCATAACATCATTTACTCCTTTAATTGTGAGATTCTTTGTTTCTGTGAACATGTCAGAATGGCTACTTTAAAGACTTTCTCTGATAAATCTGACATCTGGTCTCTCTTAAAGGCAGTTTCTGTGACATGCCTTTTGTCTAGTGCATGAGTCACACTTCCATGTTTGTGTAAAAGCCTGGAAGTTTTTCTTGTTATTTCAGATAATACATTGTAGCACCTCTGGGTACTGGCACACCTCTAACCTTCTGGGCATGTTATTGCTATAGCTTGTTTGTTTAGTGACTGGTTGAGTGTTTTAGTGGAGTTTATTCCCACATACATAGTGTTCATCTTATGATGCTGTCCCTCAGGAAGGCATAGCTTTGGTGTATCCAGTCACCTTCAGAGCACTGGATCACCATGATTTGGATAGGGCTCTCTTCCTGTCTTTCCTTGACTACACCCAACTGTTCAACGTCAATAATTGCTGGCTGGGTGCTCTACTGTTTTCAACAAGGCTCTGGAACGTAAACTGTTCTACAAACAATCCACTCAAATGCAGGTGCCTTTGAAGCAATCGTTTCTGAAATCAGTGTTTGATTTGTGTTTTGACATCAGTAAGGCTCTATGCTTCTCTGATTCTCTCCTGCAAACTAGCAGGCCTACAGTGTAGCCTGCCTCTTGAAAATGCTCTGAAATGCCTTTTACCACAATCTCCAATCTTCTTGTGAGGATCTTCAAGCTTGAGCTTCATTCTTTGTAACAAAATGACTTCCTTGAAGAAATTAGGAGCTGTTTTACAATCTGTTTCTCCTTCTGGCAAATTCTGAGCCCAGGCCTGAAGCTAGGTGTGGGGACAGTGATAAAGTCCTCTCTGAGTGACACTCACTGAAAGAGCTCAGAGCTCTATAGAGGAAGAAGGGATGCAGCCTGAGATCTTCTCAGCTTGCCTCTATTAGGATAGAACCACTGATTTACAACTTGAGACAAGAGTAATCTGGGCCTCAGTATTCTTAGCACATCACACCCAAACTCCATAAGTAAGGGCTGGGTGGGAAAAGGGAGTCCCCACACTTCAGTTGCATTCACCCAGGATTTATTAGCAGCAGCAACAGGTAGCTAACTGGGGGAAGATGAGAGATGCTGATATCCTAGTCCTCTAGGAAGAAAGCTGTTAGTCTTAAATTGGAGGAGTGGGAGTGGTGGATTATATTCTAACTAGAGTATCCTTCAGTGGCATCTCTATCTTGCTGAGTTGTCTTGGCCACGTGGCTCAATCAGTTGGGGCACTGTCTTGTACCTAAAAGGATGCATATTAATTAATGCATAACTAGTAAGTCAGGGCACATAAGAGAGGGCAACCGATCAATGTTTCTCTCTCCTCTGTCTCTCTCAAGTCAAATTAAAAAAAAAAAAAAAAAATATATATATATATATATATATATATATATATATATATATATATATATATATAATATATCTTCATATGAAGATTAAAATACCCAGACTCACTCATTGCTTGCCCAATTTTTATAGATGTTCTTGAATAGTTTCTTCATTTGCTGCTCATCCTTATGACCATTTCTAGAGACTTCAAATGGCTGGGTCTTCCACTTTTTTTTAAGAAAAGATTTTCACTGGGGAGCAGGTCAGCAGAGCTCCTCCTGTTATCCCGCTAGAAGTCAACCTCCCATTTGTTCTTCAACATGGAGGTGAAGCAAGCAGAGTGCTAGGGCTCTACATATGCCGTCTCATTTTACCTTCACAACTGTGAATCAGGTATTACAGATCTTACTTTTGTAGAAAATGATACTGAGTCCCAGAATCATTTAGTAATTTGCTCAAAGTAAAACAGCAAAAGGTGGCAGTGATCTGATTCAGAAGTGGGTCTAACTACCTCCGCAGCTCATGTACTTGAATAAGCCCATCTTCCATCTGTTATACAGATACATTTAAAAATCAGAATTCATGAGACAGTTATTTCCCTGTTGCAGTCACAATGTTTTCTTTGGGTAATACATCATCTGAGTATTTTACAATAACATTATGAGAAGTACTATTCTGTTTCCTCATGGCTTGAGCTACATTCCCACAAAGAATCTGTGTGACCAGGGGACTGTTACTTTTTCTGTACTTTTAAAATATGTTTTCCTAAAGAGCAAAGTAGATCTGAATTGTACTGTGTTTGGTTAAATTTGATAAACCTAAATTATTTAAGAAGAGCTTTACTCTGTAGTTACTTGCCAAATGAAAATAATTATGCATAAAAAGATATCAATCCAGATTTGAACATTTAGTCTTCAGTTTTATTGGCTCCATTAATTACTGTTACAAAAAAAACTTGTGTCTGTTTTCACCGCCTTGAAAAGTCAGATTTCCTGGTAACAAATTCTCCTGCTTAATTCTGTTGTTGTGCTAAGTGTGAGAGGAAGAAAATAGCTACTGAAGACAGAGCCTCCAAAATTACAAGAATCATGAAGGGAACTGTTGAACAAATGGTAAGGTGTATAGTTACATGTCCTATTTCTTAAAAGTTAGAAGAATACATTAGGGTGAGATTGTTTGCTCCAAGTGCCTCTTTCTCACACAACAGAGGCCCACACATGTGGGGGTTCTGTCACTCTTGGTAACCCCATTAGCCCGTGGCAATAGGAAAGGTCCTGGGTCACATGCTCAGAGGAATGTTTGTTCTTGGAGATCTTTAATCTCAGCTGTCAATATCTGACTGAAATAAATGTGTTTGCTAAGGAAATGAAGGTGGTGAAGAGACTTAAATAGGTGAATCAAAAATCATTAAAATTACTTGGTTGATTAGAAATGACAGCACTCAGGGTGAGCATCCAGTGACAGCTGCTCAACTGACCAAGGCATGGAGCAGCTATTTTAGTTCTGACAGTGTGCTCAATGGCTGTTTAAAGAATGCAATAAATGTACTTACCAAATATTTCCCCTCCACTAGCATATTCTGTCACCAGATATATCATCCGTTCTGTCTCCATAACCTGATGCAAAGGTAGGAAAGTAACAGACAGTGACACAAATGACAGGCTGACATCACAGCAAGAGAAACTAATGACTCCTCTTTTGTCATTTGAATATTAATAACCATTACTGCTTAAAGAAAACTAAAACATTGGTGGGAGTGGACACATATAAATGCTAAGAAGAAAGGGGTAAAATAGGTATTCCTCCAAGTTCTGAAAATCAGAAAATGTTTACTGCTTGGGAGACAGTTTTGTTGTTCCGAGAGGCCTCTGTAATCTCTTATATGCCACAAAACTGAGAAGCAAAGAAGCTTCTGAACCCAAAACTTCAAATGTAACATTGATCATTTGAAGCTCAAAATGTTCCCCCCAAAATCTAACTAAAACAAAACAAAAGCCTTAGGAAAAACAATGGGAATCACTCACAAACGGCACAGAAATCACATATGGCTATTTTTTTAAAAATAGAAATGACAACTTGCCTTCCCACTGCCCATTTATCAATAATGTAAGTATCCACCACTTCAAGTAGCATAAGCTACTCATTTGTATTTTGTCTTGGTCTCTATTTTGCTAATATCTATTTATATATAGCTTTTTTAAAAATAAAATTTTTAATCCTTACCTGAGGATATGTTTTTATTGATTTTAGAAAGAGGAAAAAGAGAAAGAGAAACATCAATCGGTTACCTCCAGAATGCACCCCGACCTGGGATGAAGCCTGCCACCTTTTGGGTATGGGACTACCTCCAATCATCTGAAAGAGCCAGGCTATATATAGCTTTTACATATTTATATATATTTGATATATTTATAAGTATAATATAATGAATAATTATTGTATATATTTTGCTAATATTTGTTACTTTTTAAATTGTAGTGTATTGTTAGTCTTTTCTCCTTTTTACCTTTTTCATTAAATATTTTTAAAGCAAGATAGGAATAGATACTCTTATTATAAACATTTTAAATACCTAGTATATAAACAAAGACCAAAGGCTTTCCTCTTTCCAAAACCCCGCATTTCATTCCCCAGAGGAAACCCGGTAAATAGCTTATTCCATTTCATTCTAGAGAAGTGCTGTCCAATAGAAATATAATATGAGCACTACATGATTTAACTCTTCTAGTAACCACATTGAAGTGCTCATATTAAAAGGTAAAATTAATTCTAATATATTTTATTTACCCCAATATGTCCAAAATCAATTTTAATAGTTTTTAAACTGCAAACTGCTTTAGTTTTAACATTCACATTAATTTTTAAAATTTTAAAAATTCAGTTCAACATTTGTTCTAGCCACATTTTAACATTCAATAGCCACAAGGGCATTCTAGACTTTCACAACACTTAACAGGCAATAATCTTGTTAAACTATATCCCAGTTACTTTATCTTTGACACCTTTACACATTAATACCATATAATGTATTATGCATCATATTACAACTAGAGGCTCGATACATGAAATTTGTGCAAGTGTAGGCCTTCCATCCCCCGGCTGCCGGCACCCACTTCCCTCTGGCGCCTGGGACCCAGGTTTTCCTACAGCACTGGGGACCTGCACTTCCCTCATAGCCCCAACTTTGTCCGGAAGAATGTCTGGTCTAATTAGCATTTTATGCTTTTATTATTATAGACCAGAGGCCCGATGCATGAAAATTCATGCACTGGAGCAGGGGTTGGGGGATCCCTCAGCCCAGCCTACCCCCTCTCACAGTCCAGGAGCCCTCAGGGGCGGGAGGGCATCTGGTGATCAGGGGAAGGCAACACCCCCATCACACACCTCTGCTGCTGCCACTGCCGGGAACACAAGCCTAGGCCAGCCCTGGTTACCTGCATCTCGGGCCGGCCCTGGGTGGCCGGGCAGCAGCCATCCAAGGCTTGCCTGCACCTCCGGCCGGCCCTGGGCACCTGGGAAGCCGCCATATGAGGCTTGCCTGTGCCTCAGCAGGTCCTGCTTGCCTGACCCTCAGTCAGTGAGGGGGTGCAGGGGGACCAAAGGCCCCCAATGGGGCTGAGGTGACTCCAGCGGCAGGTGCATGGAGCAGCTGGCCCCATCTGAAGAATGGAGGATACTCTCAACAACATGAGTTATAACTTCCAATTTGTTGGGCACCACAGTCAGGCTTCAGCTTTGGGGGAGGGAGGAAGACAGGAATGAGCAGCTTGTTGGAGGAGCATGGGTGAGCTGTCAGTCAGTGGGGAGTGCAGGAGGACCTGAGTCCCCCAGCCGGGCTGAGGGGACTCCGGTGGCAGGCGTGCAGGGCAGCCAGCTCCACCCCTGCTGTGGGTTCCGCTATCATGTGATGGCATGAAAGTCAATTTGCATATTACCCCTTTATTATATAGGATTATTATAGAGTAGAGGTCTAGTACACGAAATTCAGCCTCAGCCTGGCTTGCACCCTCTCCCAATCTGGGACACATTGGGGGATGTCCAACTGTTAAACCAGCAGTCGGACATCCCGCTCACAATCTGGGACCTTTGCCTCCTAACCGTTCACCTGCTTGCCTAATCACCCCTAACCACTAGCCTGCCTGCCTAATGCCCATAAATGCTCACCTGCCTTCCTGCCTAATCGCCCCTAACTACTCACCTGCCTGCCTGATCACCCCTCACTGCCTCTACCGCTGCAGCTTCATCTGAAGGATGTCCAGAATGTCAGTCAGCTGTCTGGTCTAATTAGCGTATTATGTTTTTATTATTATAGATTATTATAGACTAGAGACCTAGTGCACAAATTCGTGCATGGGTGGGGTCCGACTGGCCCAGCCCCAATCAAGGTGGATCAGGGCTGGACGTGTCAGGTGAAGATGGCGGGAGGTTGACCAGTTGGCCTGCTTGGATCAGGGACCAATCAGGGCCCCCCCATCAGGGTCAAGCCAGCTAGGGGAAGGGACAGCTGGCGATTGGCCAGCAGGCCATGCCCTTGATTGGGGTTCAGGGATTGACTGGGTTTAGGGGGCTGACTGGAAGTGGGGCCGGCCATGGGCAGTGGACCAGCCACTCCCGCACTCAACTGGGGTGGGTGGGGAGTGCCGATTGGGGGCCAGAGGCCTGGGGGTGGGGCCATGGGTGGTTGGCCAGTGGCCCTGCCCCTAATCAGGGTGTGGGAGCTGATCTGGGGTGGGGCCGGGCAGAGGGAGGGGCTACAGGAGGTTAGTTGGACAGCTCCACCCCCTATTTGGGTAGGAGGTGTGATCAGGGATGGGGCAGACAGGGAGAGGAGCTGCAAGCTTATCATGGTGGGGCAGGCTGATGGGGGCATGGCTGGCAGGGGGCAGGGTTAAGGCACAGGCATTTGGCTTGCAGGCCCAGCTCTTGATCAGGATAGGAGAGTCTGATCAGGGGCAAGTTGGCAGAGGGGAGGTGCTGTAAAGTTGGCAGCTAACCCCAAACCCTGATCAGGCTGGTTCACCAGCCACAGTGGGTGGTTGTTAGGTCATTATGGCCCAGAGCTGCTCCATGCACTTCCTGATGACAGATCATTTGGTTGTTTTGATCATGACGCCTCCTAGCCTTTTATTATTATAACTAGAGGCCCGGTGCACAAAATTCGTGCACAGGGGGCAGTGTTCCTCCGCCCAGCCTGCACCCTCTCCAATTTGGGACCCCCTGAGGGATGTCCGACTGCCCGTTTAGGCCCGATCCAGGCAGTTGGACATCCCTCTCACAATATAGGACTGCTGGATCCCAACTGCTTGCTTGCCTGCCTTCCTGATTGCCCCTAATAGCTTCTGCTTGCCAGCCTGGTCATCCCCTAACCACTCCCTTGCCAGCCTGATTGATGCCTAACTGCCCCCCTGCCAGTCTGTTTGCCTCTTACTGCCCTCCCCTGCAGGCCTGATCACCCCTAACTGCCCTCCCCTGAAGGTCTAGTCCCCCAACAACTGCTCTCGCCGCCTGCAGGCCTGAGTCCCTCCCAACTGCCCTTCCCTGCAGGCCTGGTTGCCCCCAACTGCCCTCCCCTGCTGGCTTGATTGCCCCCAATTGCCCTCCTTTGCAGGCCTGGTCCCTCCCAACTGCCCTCCCCTACTGGCCATCTTGTGTCCACATGGGGGCAGGATCTTTGACCACATGGGATAGCCATCATGTGTGCTGGAGTGATGATCAATCTGCATTATTACTCTTTTATTAGATAGGATAGAGGCCTGGTGCATGGGTGGGGGTTGGCTGGTTTTGCCCTGAAGGATGTCCCGTATCAGGGTGGGGGTTCTTTGGGATGTAGGGCAGCCTGGGGAAGGGGCCTGTGGTGGTTTGCAGGCTGGCCACGCACCCCTGGAGACCCAAGCAGAGGGCCTGGTACCTGGGGTTTATTTATCTTCTACAATTGAAACTTTGTAGCCTGGAGCTGAGCCAAGCCTTCTGCTTGCTCCATAGTGGCAGCCATTTCTATTGGGATTTCTGTATCTTCTATAATTAAAACTTTGTAGCCTTAAGCAGAGTCCTGGGCTGGCCAGGATTTGCAGAAAGCTTGACTTCCTCAATTGCCAGGAGCAACTCTAGCTTCCTGCTCTTTCCAGCTGTGGCTGCCCCCATTTCTGTTTGGATTTATCTATCTTCTATCATTGAAACTTTGTAGCCTTGAGTAGAGGGCTAGGCCGGCAAGGGCAGGTGGAAAGTTTGGCTTCCTCCGTTGTCGGGGAAACCCAACCCTTCCTCCTGCTCTCTGTGGACATAGCCATCTTGGTTGAGTTTATTTGCATATTTGCTCCTGATTGGCTGGTGGGCATGGCTTGTGGTTTTAGTGGAGTGGTGGCTAATTTGCATATTACTCTTTTATTAGATAGGAGGATAGATTTACTTCTTTTTTTTTTATTGATTTTTCACAGAGAGGAAGAGAGAGGGATAGAGAGTTAGAAACATCGATGAGAGAGAATCACCGATCAGCTGCCTCTTGCACACGCCCCACTGGGGATGTGCCCGCAACCAAGGTACATGCCCTTGACAGGAATCGAACCTGGGACCTTTCAGTCCGCAGACCGACGCTCTATCCACTGAGCCAAACCGGTTTCGGCTAGATTTACTTCTTTATCAATGGTTTCATGGTACTCCTTGTATAAGTTCACATTAATTTAATTTCTCAACTAATAACTGTGTCATTCTTTTTCCTCCTTAATTTTTAAGAACTCTATGTAGCTCTGGCTCAGTTGGTTGGAGTGTCATCCTATGCACCAAAAGGTTGCTGGTTTGATTCCCAGTCAGGGAACATATATAGGTTGTGATCCCTGGTGGGGGCATGCATAGGAGGCAGCCAATCCATGTTTCTCTCTTCTCTTTCTCTCTTCTTTCTTTTTTCTCTCTCTCTCTTCCCCTTCCCATCTCTCTAAAATCCAGGAACCATATCCTTGGATGAAGATTTTAAGAAATTAAAAAGCTATATATTGGTGATATTAGCCCAATGCTTGCAAGCCTCTGTATGTTAATTTATATAACAAAAAATAAGTGCTCTAAATATATGCAGGCCTTTAGAAAAATAATAAAAGAAAAAAATAAATGTCATATGTATATGTATCTCTTTTACCTTCAGGTCTTTCACTGACTGCAAATGTTCGTTTATTATTCAACTTTTCAAGGTTCACCTGTATTTGGCTAACTCTATAAACCTGAGGAGACTAAAGCTTTGACAAATGACCTGAAAACTGCCTGGACACAGAATGAAGACAAGTTGGCAGCCATTCTGGCAGCTCAGAATCTTTCATTAACAGTATAAGCTACCAGAAAGAAAAATTAAAGATTAAAAGAGAGCCCTGTGCAAAGCCAAAAAGCTGAAAAGTATGGCAATTCTTGCAGGTTAATGAAACTGTGGGTAAGAAAGGTAATTTGCAGAATTCAATTATAAGGTTAATACCTATAAGTTAATTTCTTGAAAAAGGTCAGCCTAAGAAGCCCTATAATCATTTAAAGATGATTTTTAAAAAGTGAAGTCAAGATCCTTAGCTGGTTTGGCTCAGTAGATAGAGTATCAGCCTGCAGACTGCAGGGTCCGGGTTCGATTCCAGCCAAGGGCATGTACCTCAGTTGCAGGCTCGATCCCCAGCCCTGGTGGGAGTGGGGGTGAGAGGCAACCAATCAATGGGTCTCTCTCACATCAATGTTTCTCTATCTCTCGCCCTCCATCCCACTCTCTCTAAGAAAAGAAATCAATGGGGAAAAAATAACCTCAGGTGACAATTAATTAAAAAACAAAGTGAGCCCTAACCAGTTTGGCTCAGTGGATAGAGCATGGGCCTGCGGACTCAAGGGTCCCAGGTTCGATTCCAGTCAAGGGCATGTACCTTGGTTTCAGGCACATCCCCAGTAGGAAGTGTGCAGGAGGCAGCTGATTGATATTTTTCTCTCATCGATGTTTCTAACTCTCTCTCTCTCCCTTCCTTTCTGTAAAAAAATCAATAAAAATATATTTAAAAATAAACAAAAAATAACAAAGTGAGGGCAGGAAGTTTACTTAGCCTATCAGACAGGAAGGAAGCAAAGGTTAGACACCCCTTGGTTTGCCGATACAGCTCTTCAGGCAACACTAGAAACCTTTCACGGTTTGCTTCTGGGGCACAATGTAGGCATAATTCAACATAATTTAGTCTGATAAATTCCAGCAAGTCTGCTCTGTGAGCTAGTTCATTTCATTATGTGAGTACCTGAAGCCAGAGAAGAGCTCTAAGCTGTAGCCTTAACCACACATACCAACATCATGACATGATTTCTTCTGGGCCAATAAACATCTACTGCAGACCAACAGCAGCAAGTGCACCGAGTGGGGGCACGACCTGCAGAACCAGGTGATGGCTGCTCTAGAGAAGGCACTGAGCAGGACGGCTCTAAGCAGAGGCACAGCGTGTGGCTGCCAACACAAAGCAACTTGAGAAGCACCCAGAACCTCACCTCTTCCAAAATACCACTTCCACCAGCCTGCTACAGCAAGATCCTCCTCTCCTATGTGCCTTGAGATTCCCACAATTACAATCATTTTTATGATGGCATGGAATACTCGTGTTTCTTGGGAAGGCAAGAAAACTAAATTAGAAGTCTCTTCCATTACACTGTCTCAATCTCTTGGTTATCAAAATAATCAAATGCTAGCCCTGGCCAATTTGGCTCAGTGGATAGAATGTTGGCCTGCGGATTGAAGAGCTCCAGGTTCAATTCTGGTCAAGGGCACATGCCTGGGTTGCAGGCTTGATCCCCAGTATGGGGTGTGCAGGAAGCAACTAATCAATGATTCTCTCTCATCATTAATGTTTCTATCTCTCTCTCCCTCTCTGAAAAATTAAAAATAAAAACACTTTAAAAAAAAAAGTAAATAATCAAATGCTACATTGGAAAAGTAAAAACTAAGTCAGGTCTCTACTAGAATAGAAAAGAGGTAGTTTCTGACTGATACTAGAAACCATACTTGCCCTAACCAGTTTGGCTCATTGGATAGAGAGTCATCCTGTGGACTGAAGGGCCCCAGGTTCGATTCCGGTCAAGGGCATGTACCTTGGTTGTGGGCACATCCCCAGTAGGGGGTGTGCAGGAGGCAGCTAATCAATGTTTCTTCTCATTGGTGATTCTAACTCTCTATTTCTCTCCCTTCCTCTCTGCAAAAAAATCAATAATATATATATTTTTAAAGGTCATACTTAAAATATCTTTGCCATCATAATTCATAACATTATCACAGAAATTAGTATTCAAATAATGTTACAAAAAATAATGCTGCCCTAGCCAGTTTGGCTCAGTGGATAGAGCATCAGTCTGCAGACTGAAGGGTCCCAAGTTTGATTTTGATCAAGGGCATGTACCTTGGCAGGTTCCTTCCCAGCCCCAACTATAGTGCAGGAGGCAACCAATCGATGTTTCTCTCAGATCGATATTTTTCTCTGTCTTTCCCTCTCTCTTCCACTCTAAAAAAAATCAATGGAAAAAATCCTTGGATAAGGATTAAATAATCTTATATAATAAAGAGGTAATATGCAGATTGACCATCACTCCAACACACAAGACGGTCGCCCCCATGTGCACACAAGATGGCCACCACAAGATGGCCTACAGGGGAGGGCAGTTGTGGGCGATCAGGCCCTTAGGGAAGGGCAATTGGGAGGGACTAGGCCTGAAAGGAAGAGCAGTTGGGAGCAATCAGGCCTGCAGGGGAGGGCAGTTATGGGTGACTGAGCCTGCAGGGGAGGGAAGTTTGGGGGTGACCAGGCATGCAGGGGAGAGCAGTTGGGAATTACCAGGCCTGCAAAGGAAGGTAGTTGGGGGAGGGAGGGAACTAGGCCAGCAGGAGAGGGCAATTAGGGGCAATTAGGCCAGCAGGGGAGGGCAGTTAGAGTCAACCAGGCTGACAAGGGAAGGAAGTTAGGGGTGACCGGGCCAGTAGGGAAGGGCATTTGAGGGGCAACCAGGCTTGCAGAGGAGGGCAGTTGGGGGTGACCAGACCTGCAGGGGAGGGAAGTTGGGGGTGACCAGGCCTGGAGGGGAGGACAGTTAGGAGCAATCAGGCTGGCAGGGGAGCAGTTAGGCATCAATCAGGCTGGCAGGGGAGCGGTTGTGAGTAATCAGGCTGACAGGTGAGGAGTTGGGAGGCCAGCAGTCCTGGATTGTGAGAGGGATGGCTGACTGCCCATTTAGGCCCCTTCCCATCAGGATCAGGCCTAAACGGGCAGTTGGACATCCCCCGAGGAGTCCCAGATTAGAGAGGGTGCAGACTGGGCTAAGGGACACACACCCCCTCCCCATGCACAAATTTCATACACTGGGCCTCTAGTAATAATAATAATAATAATCTTATATTCATCTCTCAAAGCTTTCTGTTTCTTTTGAGAATCCCTTCATCTTCCGAATAGTATTTTTGTGTAATTTTCACTAAGAAGGCACCCGAGTTTTAAAGAACAATTTGTCTGGGTGGGATGGCCTTAGTAGTAAATAGCCAGAGGACACCTGAGTACTGAGCAGGGGGAAAACAGTAGGATGAACACACTAACACAGAACAAAAAAGCTACAGATGTCCAGCCTCTTTTCCTCAGGCTGGTTTTTGTTGCCATACAATCAGCCACTAGGGTTTCCCACCTGGTAAAGCCTAATAATATGTGGGTGGCAAAGCATCTTCATAACTTGAACTTCTCGGAATATCTTCTTCAAGTTTTCTTCATCTAGCTGGCTCTTGTCTATGATCTTGATAGCAACCTGACAACAGAAGAAAATGTCTGCTGCAGCATGAAAAGCAATTTACTAAGGAAAATTAAATTCACTTTAAAATATTATATTGCGCAAAACAAAGGTGGCCACTATTTTGTTTACAGAATGTCAATGAAGAAAATGAATTCACTTTTTGGAAAAAGACAGGAAATTGATTTTTAGCAAGTTTGTCTCAGAGGAACAGACTCAAAAGCTAATGAGTCTTTGCCATTCCTTAAACTGCTTCTACAGTAAAACCCCGTGGCAAAGTACTTCCTTACTCCATAGATGTAGTTACAGTCTGGGCATATTGGGCTTTGGCGCAGAGAATGATATGTAGGGTTTCTAATTAAGACAATGGACTTATGCCATAAGCACAGGTGAGTTAGTAAAGTTCGACCAGAAATCTCAAAGGGGCATTCCACATCTCCCCAGGTGCTTGCATCACTCCATAATGGTGGCAGCACAACAGTAACCATGTACTGAAAATCTTCTGTGTACCACACATAATACTTAGTGCCTTGCAAGTACTAACTCATTTAAACCTCACAACACCCTATATTATTATTAACCTTGTTTCACAGATATGGAAACCGAGACCCAAAGAGATTACATTTATATGCGTAATATAAATTATTACACAAATAAATGGATCAAAGCCCAGATGGCTTAGCTTTAGAGTCAAATTCTTAATGATAACGCTATAAAATCTGAAGATCTTCCTATACTGTATATACTGCTTTAGCATAAAACATCTTTTTATTTTGCTCATTATTCTGAAGATACCAAACAGCACACAAAAAAATGTAAAACCATAAAAGATCGACTTTTTTTTTTTAAATCTACTAAATCTAAACTTCTTTTTATTCTTAGTGGAATATTCAAAACGTCTCTATATATATATGTGTGTCAATGACTCAATAAGTATGAAATCAATGAATATTAGTTGGAGTAAGGGCCAGAACTAGGTAAATTCTAGCTCCTTTCAATTCTTAAAATTCTATGATGCTAAACACTGGGAGAGGTAAAGAAAACTCATACTTATTTACACAAAAACGAGAAACCAGGAAAGTAAACTATCAATACTAAGAATATTTAGCCCAGAGAAATGAAGGGTGTGTGGACTCCACCTGGCAGATGACCTAACGTGTGGAGACCAACATGAGGAGCTGAGCATGGAGTGCCTCACTGCTGCAGGGGGCGCCCTGGGCTCAGGCACGGGCAGCCCCCAGCTCCATTCAGAGAGGGGTAAGCTCTGCCTAACGACAGAATGGAATCAAATGAGCTGGGGTAGCTTGAGCTATAGATTCATCAGCCACAACTTCAAGGAGCTCCCAAGTTAGTAGGGAAAGAAATATGTGAAACAGACAAACAGTACAGTGTTAGAAACGCAATCAATAAAGCTTTGTACAAGGTATAATGGTAGCACAGAGTATAACTTTCACCTGGGGAAAAGAAGCAGACATAAGGAAATAATTCACAAAGAAAGCATAACTTGGGAAAGAACTGGGGCAGGCAGAAAGGAGGGTGAATAATTTTATGAGGGGAAATAGCAAAATCATTAACAAATCCCAGCTAAGAAGTCTTGAACCATATGACCATGACCACTAGCATTTCCACTTCTCATCACTACTTCGCCAAATCACATGCAAGACCTTAACTCTGGCATCTGTGTCTGGTTCTTTAAGAACAGTTACCAAAACAAAAAAAATCATAGTACAGCTGAAACCAGTTTGGCTCAGTGGTAGAGCCTCGGTCTGCAGACTGAAGGGTCCCGGTCAAGGGCATGTACGCTGGTTGCAGGCACGTCCCCAGTGGGGAGTGTGCAGGAGGCAACTGGTCGATGTTTCTCACTCATCGACGTTTCTAGCTCTCTATCTCTCTCCCTTCCTCTCTGTAAGAAATCAATAAAATATATATATATTTTTAAATCATAGTACAAAAAGTACTTTTATAGAATAAATATCTGGTCTTAATAGTAATTATTATTAAAATCTTACATATGAATAGCACATTATCATTTACAGAGTACTTTCATATATAGGGTGTTCCCAAAAAATGTACACACATTTAACAGCTGATAGTTCAATTGATGTTTCTTTCTTTTAAGATTTAACCCAGTGGAATTAATAATTATTCAAAGTATATATACATTTTTGGGGGACATCCTGTACATAATATAAACTTAGAAACTCGCAGACATACTGGGAAATTGGTTGCAGGTATACCTAAGGTTGTGGGTAGGTGACAATGGAAACCTCCAGTCTCAGAGAAAAGATTACCATGTTCTGTGAGGGCCACTATGCACAAAAGATCAGGAAGCTCAACTAGGATTTGTTGATCGTCAACTGTCCAAAGACTGGCCCTGAAATCCCTTCTTCTGTCCTTGGCTACAATGGATATCACAGAAAAAGTAACAGGATTGGGGGAGGGGGTGTGCGGGGGCAGGAGAGCCTACAACGCAGATGACAGTATTTTTGTGCTTTGCACCCCAGAGAGTACTGGGTTACACTGGATTTGGTAGAGTCCTACAGTGGCCTCATTCTGAACTTCACTGGCATCCTAAGTAACAGGGCGCACACAGGGTAAACAGAAAGCCAAACCCAATCATCTATGAGAACAAAGCTGGTATTAAGATCTTATACACTAAGCACTTAATAAATATTTCTAATTTAATAAGATAGTGGTATAGTATGAATGTACTTTCTGTTTCTTAACAAGTATAGCTGACCTCAAATAAAGGGAATATGGTATTACATACTAATATGTATTTTTATCTCTTCAGGGAAAATTGCATTTAAATATAATCTGTCTTACAAGATGGAGACAGAAAGGTTTTAACAATTAAAACATCAGCCCAGCCACCATGGCTCAGTGGTTGAGCACTGACCTATGAACCAGAAGGTCACAGTTCAATTCCCACTCAGGGCACATGTCTGGGTTGCGGGCTCAAGACCCAGTTTGGGATGTACAGGAGGCACCGATCGACGATTCTCTCATGTTATTATCTCTCTTTCACTCTCCCCTCCTCTTTGAACTGAACAAAAATATATTTTTTAAAAATTAAAACATCCAATTTCTATCTACTCATCAGTAAGATTCAACAAAACAGAGAAATGAAGCTTTGCCTAGCAACTAAATCTAGTGTCAAAAGAAAAGACTCGGAATTGGTCCCTAACATATAATCTTGAGCAAGTTACTTAATTTTTCTATAGCTCCTTACCTATAAAATGTGGGTAACAATAGAACACATATTACAGCCTGCTTAGTATAATGCCTGGAATGAAGTCAACAAATAGTATACGTTAAATACAGGTAGTGCTATTATTTATTCAACTTTTCTGGAATCAAGCCTTAAATTTAGGCACTCCTTGGCAAAAACTAAATTTGTGTTTTTGCCACAAAATCCAGGATCTGAAACACACTGATTCCTAAGTCAAGGGACTAGCAGGGGAGCCTAGAAGCAAAATAGCTAACAATCTGTGGGCAGCATTCAGAACCAACCAGCTGCTTCCAGCTGATGAGGGAAGCACATGGAAGGAAGGGAGCTGGGGGAAAATGCATTCCATTCAGGAAAATCACACTGGCCATAGGAGGGGACCCACAGCAAGACCTGAGCCGGCGGCTGTGCTGGCCAGAGTGGTCTGCTTCTTCATGGCAGCCTGGGCCCTTTCCACCCTCCATCCATGCTAAGCTGCTACACCAGACAGGAGGGCCCTCGGTGTCACGTGGCACATGTGCCTGATAAAACCATTGAAGAGAGAAGGTAACGTGCATACAGCTCCGACCTTTGCTGCAAACTGGAAAGTGGAGGTTATCGAAAGAGCAGAGACAAACTATGCTGCCTGGGGGGGCCTGTGTTGAGGATCATGCCGTTTCACTGCTATAGATTAGTGGGGGCTCTATTATAAAGGTTCCAGCTTAAAGGACACACCACCTACTTGAAAAATTAAATGTATCCATAGAAAAAAGATAAAATAGAATAAACAGAATGTTTTTAGATTGGTGCTGAAAATCTGTGACTCACATGCTTGCACTACATATAAAAAGCACAGCAAGTAAAGGAAACAAACTTCCAATACATTACCAAGAAAGTATGTATTTCTTAAGTTTGCCTGCTTTACATAAAATGCTTATCTTGCAAAGAGCATGATTTTGTGAATTGACACTAATATTAACTAAGCATAGCATTGTATCAAATATGTGTCTAAACAGATACAGAGTATAGGAGTCCTTATGAATTCCTCTACCCAATATATATATATATTATTTTTTTTTAATTTTTAATTGACTTCAGAGAGAAAGGGGAAGGGAGAGAGAGAGAAACATCAATGATAGGAGAGAATCACTGATCCTCTATCTCTTGCATGCCCCCGCACTGGGGCTAGAGCCCATAACCCAGGCATGCCCATGATGGGATTAAACCTGGGACACTTCAATCCGCAGGTGGATGATTCATCCACTGAGCCAAACCAGCTAGGGTTACCCAAAATATTTCCATTCAACAAATCAATGAACCAAACAAGTACTTTACCAAAATCCAAACCTATGGAAGAACTAGAACCTTGAATTCAAGAAGCAAACAGAATACCTAGTTACCTCAATCCAAAGAAGCCCTCTCCAAGGCACTTCTCCAGGGTGGTGAAGACCTGAGGCGGGAGCTGGATGAGGGGGAGGGTTGGGGGGAGAGGGACATCTGTAATAATCTCACCAATAAATATTCTAAAAATTAAAAAATAAATAAGATAAAAATGACAGGGTGAAAGAAGAAATAAAAGATGAGATCAAAATATATATATATAAAAAATGAGAACAACAATAAAATATACCTAAACTTCTGGGATGCAGCAAAAGCAGTAAAAAGAGAGAAGTTTTTATCACAACAGACCTATCTCAAGCAACAAGACAAATCCCAAGTAAACAATCACATGTTAAAGGACTAGAAAAAGAAGAACAAAAGCAACCCAAAGTCAGCAAAGGAAAGAAAATAATAATAAAAAAAATTAGAGCAGAATTGAAATGAAATAGAGAACAAAAAGACCATATAAAAATTAATAAAAACAAAAAGCTGGTTCTTTGAAAAGATTAATAAAGTTGACAACCCACTGCCTAGACATACTAAGGAAAAAAGGGAAAAGACTCATATAAACAAAGTAAAAAATGATAGAGAATTCACCACAGACATCACAAAGGATCATCTATACCAGTACTTCTCAACCTTTCTAATGCCCCCGACCCTTAATATAGTTCCTCATGTTGTGGTGACCCCCAACCACAAAATTATTTTCATTGCTACTTCATAACTATAATTTTGCTACTGTTAATGAATCGTAATGTAAATATCGTGTTTTCTGATGGTTTTAGGCGACCCTGCTAGTAGTTCTCAACCTAAGACCATCGGAATCAAAGCGACATTTCAGTGTAGAAGGTGATGCTCCAAACACACCAGCCAGGGCTATCTGTATCTTCTTCAATTTCTTCCATCAGTGTCTTATAATTTTCCCAGTACAGGTCTTTTACATTCTTGATTAAGTTTACTCCTAGATATTTTATTATTTTTGAAGCAATTGTAAGTGGGATTATTTTCTTAATTTCCCTTTCTGATGGTTGATGGTTTATTGGTACATAAAAATAAAAGTAATTTCTAGATATTTATTTTGTATCCTGATACTTTTACTGACTTCATTTATCAGTTCTAGTAATTTTTTGGTGGAATTTTTTTTTAATTTAATAAATCTTTATTGCTCAGATTATTACAATTATTTCTCCTTCCCCCCTCCCCCCTTAGCTCCCTTCCACCTGGTACCCACCCCATTCTCTGCCCTTACCTCCTCATTGTCCTTATTCATAGGTGTAACATTTTAGTCCAGTCTCTTCCTGCACCCTCCCTACCCCTTTCCCCGGTAATTATTAATCCACTCCCTTTCTTTGCCCCTGATTCTATTATATTCACCAGTTTCTTCTGTTCCTCAGATTGTTAATTCACTTGGTTTTTAGATTCACTTGTTGATATATATGTATTTGTTGATCATAATTTTTATCTTTACTTTTTTCTTCTTCTTCTTCTTTTTAAAGAATACCTTTCAGCATTTCATACAATACTGGTTTGTTAGTGATAGCTTTTTCTTATTTGTGAAGCTCTTTATCTGACCTTCAATTCTGAATGATATATTTGCTGTGTAGAATAATCTTGGTTGTAGGTTTCTGCTATTCATCACTTTGAATATTTCTTGCCATTCCCTTCTGGCCTGCATAGTTTCTGTTGAAAAATCAGCTGACAGTCGTATGGGTGCTCACTTGTAGGTAAAACTAATTGTTTTTTCTCTTGCTGCTTATAAGATTCTCTTTGTCTTTTGTTCTTGGCATTTTAATTATGATGTGTCTTGGTGTGGTCCTCTTTGGATTCCTTTTGTTTGGGGTTCTGTGCACTTCCTGGACTTATAAGTGTATTTCTTTCACCAGGTGGGGGAAGTTTTCTGACATTATTTCTTCAAATAGGTTTTTAGTATCTTGTTCTCTCTCTTCTTCTGGCACCCCCATAATTCTGATGTTGGTATGCTTGAAGTTGTCCCAGAGGCTCCTTACACTATCTTCAACTTTCTAGATTCTCTTCTTTTTGCTTCTCTGGAGGAGTGTTCTTTGCCTCTTTGACTTGATTCTTGTGTTCCTCTAGTCTGCTGTTGGGTCTCTGTATAATATTTTTATTTCAGGCAGTGTATGTTTAATTTCTAGTTGGTCCTTTTTCATATCCTCAAGGGTCTCATTAAATTTAACGGCCTTTTCTAGGAAATTCTTGAAAAACCTTATAACCATGGTTTTGATCTCTATATCCAGTCTTTTGTTCTCCTCCATTTCTTTTATTTGAGATCTGTTTCCTTGTCTCAGCATTTTCGCTGCTTCCCTGAGTTGGTAGGGTGGCCTTGTGTGTTTGGTGTCTTATATGGCCCAGTGGGTCAGCCTCCCAGTTACCTGGGATGAACACTCTTGGTGCACCCCTTTGTGGACTGTATGTACAGCCTTATTGTAGTTAAGTCTTGATTGTTGTTGGTATCACTGGGAGGAACTGACCTCCAGGCCAATTGGCTGTGAGTATCAGCTATGTCTATGCCAGGATACCTTCTGTATTGGAGACAGTCTTATAGGATTAGACTTGCAAAATTGAAAAAGCCTCTGTGCTCAGCTTGGATGGGGCAGAGTTTCAGGGCTGAGCCAACAGTCTTGGCTTCCCATCAGCCCTGCCCTTGTGTGCTTACCTCAGACCTCTGCCTTCCACCTATCCCCTGAGTTTCCAGCTGACAGTCCAGATTCCCCTTGTAAGAGCGTGGGTGCCCCAGGGGCTCGCCCTAAACTGGGTTTCAGTGCACAGTGCATTTGAACTAAGATTCAGTGAAGTTAGGAGCTTCCGATGCCTTCCGCTATGGAGCGGCTGCAGCAACCTCCGGGGTCAGACCTCTCTGATGCGCTCACTGGCGACTCTAGCCCCTGCCCACTGAGGTTCCCAGCTCCCCCGAGTCTCCCAGTCTCTGAGCCTCCGGGTGCCTTTCTCTTCAGTTCAGACTCCACCCGTATGAGCCTGGGTCCATGGGGTCTCGGCCAGGGTTGGGGTTCAGCAGTTGGAACTGGGGTGCAGTCTTATAGGATCTTTCTATAAGTCTATAGAAAGTCTATAAGAAAGTCTATAAGACTATAAGACTTTCTTTCCCCTCCCGCCAGCCAGGCACTCAGCCACCCTTCCTCTCCATGCACGTCTCCCTACCTCGGTGCTTTTTGGCTCCCCTCTCTTCTTCTTTCTAGTTGTAGATTTCCCACTCAGCCAGCTTTACTGTGGTTTTGGATGATGTCTGTTCTGTCTTTTAGTTGTTGTTTTGAGATTGTTGTGAGAGGCAACAGTTTGGGTGCTTACCTAGGCCAGCATCTTGGGGGGGGCGGGGCCACCTAGTGGAATCTTTAGGGTTCCCTATGTATAGTATCATGTCATCTGCAAATAACAACAGTTTACTTCTTCCTTTCCAGTTTGGATGCCTTTTCTTTCTTTTTCTTGTCTGATTACTGTGGCTATGACTTCCAGTATGATGTTGCATAAGAGTGTAAAAGCAGACATCCCTGTCTTGTTTCCAATCTTAAGGGAAATACTTGTAGGTTTTGCCCATTTAGTATGGCTACTAAACAAGCCAATAGCTAAGAAAATGGTACAATGAAAAAATGATTGTTTTTATATAAAATAAAAGCAGGCAGCAAAAGTTATTCCACAAAAAATTTTTAAGTTAAGGTGGGAAATTAACCTATGAAAAGTGAAATATTCCTTGCAGAGATTAGACTATGTGGACAAAGAGCTTTGCAGTGGGTTGAATTGTTTGGTTAAAAGGAGGCAGAAAGCTGAATGCACTTCAAGATGAATTTTCTTAATGAAGTACATGTTCCTCTCTCCTGGAGTGCCAGTTCACAGGTAAAAAGAACAGCCTCACAGGATTGTGCTCTTCCAAAGAACAGCCTGTATCAGGGAGCCTGTTGCTGAGCACATTTCAATGCAGCACCTAGAACACTCAACACGTTTTAAAACACCAGCCAGAAAGAAAGCTGAAGTCGATTGGCACAGCATAACTTTCTTAAACTTCCCCGATGAAGATTTATTGCATTGTGTATCTTGTTAACTACCGTATTTTTCGGACCATAAGACGCACTTTTTTTCCCCCAGAAGTGGAGGAGAAAAAGTCCCTGCGTCTTATGGTCCAAATATAGCCTACACATATACTTTAAAAAAAAAGTTTTTTTACTTGCCCGGCTCTGTGTGGTCTCTGTGTGCTTGCCCAGCTCTAAAATGGTTCTAAATGCTGCTGTTTACTTTACAGGGTTGATTACATGTGTTTATGACTGTGATGTTGGGTTTTAATGCACATAAATATTTTAGGACACTATTTGTTTCAGAATCTTTTTTTCTTCATTTCCCTTCTCTAAAAACTGGTGCATCTTATGGTCCGGAGCGTCTTATGGTCTGAAAAATACGGTATACAATGGTAGTGTTGTTCTTGGTGAACACAGTTAGCAACAGTTCATATTTTAAACTGTCTTCAATTAAATTAATATGGCCCAAGGCCTAATAATATATCCTGCAGTAGCAGGAATTTGAGTGAACCAAGGAAACACAATCACATTTGAAAAACGTACATGCTAAATTCCTCCTCTTTTATACCTCCCAGTTATTTGGTGACAGAGTCTAAGGGAAAACAGGAAGTGATCTCCATTATCAGATAACATCTTACCCTTCCTATTACTAAACTCTTATATCTTAGATGCCTGTAGGTGAGTTAATTGTTTGTCAAGACATATGTCTTGTCGAGCCATTCATTTCTAGTCTGAATGATTATGGCACCACACTGGGTTAAAGAGCCAGCTTCCTGTGTCTATCAGGAACCCTGTGCCACATACCTTCTGAGGGGTTTTCCTAATCACAGCTATACAGCTTGTTAATATGAAGAACGTAATGAAACAAAATCTTTGAATTGAAAATGTGATATTAAGAAGTCATCACATTTTCAAATCAAAGATTTTATTTCCATAATAAATGTTTGCATTTCATGTGCTAAACCACATGTGTCAAACACAAGGCCCGCGGGCCAAATCCGTCCCGCCAGGCCTTGCAATGTGGCCCGCACCGCGCTGTCATCACTGCACTCCGCTGCGTTTCCATCACAATGACAGTTTATGACTATTCAGTAAACCATTCGGCCCGCGATTTAGGCTGAATTTTAGATTTTGGCCCCTTCTCTGATTGAGTTCGACACCGCTATGCTAAACAGTAAAATTTAAGTAACTTAAAATTGCTCCCCTGGAAAGTCTAGTGGTAAGCATTAATTAATTTTCAAATATCTGATATTTATTTTAAAGATGGGAGTGAAACAATAAATAACACTATCATAGAAAATAAAAAACTTCCATTAAAATACAGTATATGGATTATTATATATATCATATGTATGTTAATAATATTTCTCACATTACACGTTAAAAACACAACTATATGATATATGTGCTTAAATAACAGCTAATATTTAATAAGATTGCCCATCCTTTCCTTTAGCAGGATTGCATGCATTTTTTTAAATATATTTTATTGATTTTTTACAGAGAGGAAGGGAGAGAGATAGAGAGCCAGAAACGTCGATGAGAGAGAAACATCAACCAGTCGCCTCCTGTACACCCCCCACCAGGGATGTGCCCGCAACCAACGTACATGCCCTTGACCGGAATTGAATCCGGGACCCTTCAGTCCGCAGACCGACGCTCTACCACTGAGCCAAACCGGTTTCGGCATGGATTGCATGCATTTTAAATTCTGACCTATGATAGTTCTAAATTGACATTACTATACAAGAATTTCACTTTAAATTTTTAACCATTAAAATAATTTTAATCATTTAATTTAATCATTTAACTTATTAAGCAAAAAAAAACCTATTACACGATTGAGCCTTTCTTTGATCTAATGACAATATTACTTTTGAGAAATTAATGTGACCCCTAATTAACTGTCAAAGAGACCCAAAAGAACCCTAGCCAACTTGGTTCAATGGATGGAGCATCAGCCTGCGAACTGAAGGGTCCCAGGTTCAATTCTGGCCAAGGGCACATGCCTGGGTTGTGGGCTCAATCCCCATGGGGGGCATGCAGGAGGTAGCTGATCAATGAGTCTCTCTTATCATTGATGTTCTATCTCTCTCTCCTTCTCCCTTCCTCTCTGAAATCAATAATATTTTTTTAATTGGGATTAACCCAATTTAAGAAAAAAGAGACCCAAAAGACTCTCCAGACATCAGCTATAGCTTTATTTGAAATACATATTTGCATAAATGTTTTTAGAAAAATAACAGACCCTGAGAAACTCCATGTAGAAAACCACAAGGATGAGATTTAAGACATGAGAAAATGACTTGAGAATGTAGACTGCTGGAAGGAACTAAAATGTTAATTGATAATAACTTCATGTTAAAAATAATTATCCCTCCACATTTAAAAGCCCTCTGAAATTTTCCTGGGATTTCTGGGTCAGAGATTTCTATAGAGATCACACTGGCATTCTTTGAAACACAGTCAAAGAAAACCCCTCCAGCCCGGCTGGTGTGGCTTAGTGGTTGAGTCAGGGCTCATGCCTGGGTTGCGGGCTTGATCCCCAGTGTGGGGCATGCAGAAGGCAGCCGATCAATGGTTCTCTCTCTCATCATTGATGTTTCTTTCTCCCCCGCTCTCCTTTCCATTCTCTGCAATCAATAAAAATGTTTTAAAAAAAAGAAAATCCCTCCAATAAATCAAATGTAATTTTCTGAATAGAATATGGCACAGAATAAAGAGCTCACTCAGTGTAGGGAAGAAAAAAATACTGACATATACAGTAGCAGAATCTTATCCCCTCTGCAAAAATTCTCATATAAACTTCAATACATAAGAGGGGGGGGGGAGAGATAAGCCTCTTCTTTCGAACCCTCGGTAAAAGGTTCGGAGACAGACAAAACATGTTAAAACTCCAGGACTCAGAAGGACAATTCGGAAATCATCAGGACAGCAAAAAGATCACTGAATTGAGAGGTGATCTAGAGTTCAATTCTCAATTCCATTTCTAAGAAATGTTTGTGACCCTGGGCCAATCACCTTACTGTTTACTGTCCTCAGCGATTAAATAAAAGGTGTGCCTGTTTGTGACTTGAAAGCAGACTTATCATAACAAAGCTGTAATGGCTCCTAATTAGAACTCTGACAGATTGTTTGGGCTTGCTTTTAAATATACGTGGGGAAATTTCTAATGTGTGCTACAGGAACCATGTGTTAAGAGCCTTCAAGGAAAAATAAATGTAGGAAGTTCTGACCCTCTTCTCCCCAAATCTGTTTTTTAACCAAAAAAAGGATAAAGAAAACTAGGGTTTCTTTGTCCTTTGGTTGCTCCAAAGTAGGTCAGGTCTGTGTGTAATTATTGGGTTTCATCTTCCTTAAGAAAAGGAAGAGATGTCAATGCATGGGGACTTTTAATAAATAGCAGACTCCAGCAAGAGAGTACCTCAGCTGCTGACCAAAAACAACAGTAAACGAAGAAATTGCCTTTTGTTTTTAACAAGAGTAAACCAATTCTAAGACAAAATAAGAGACGTGGTTTCTTATTCTAAGGCTACAGCCATTAAACTTGAACTTGTATATAAGTACTTCAACTTTCATCGTCTTCGTGGGCATACTCCCTATTTAACAAGATTGACATAAAGAAACTGCAAAATTTAAATTAAAAATATACCTACTGGAGGATTTTACAGGCAAGAATACCTATCAAAAGTTTAAATAATAATATGTGCATTACCAAAATATTTCCTTACAAAAGAATCCCCACAGGGTTCCTTTCAACAACATGCTCATCAAAATTTTTACTGTGGAATACATCCCACCTCAAGATACCCCCTATTCTAAAACTTATATTGTAATTCCTTTAATTTTCTTTACAATCTTATCATATAGGTATCACCAGACCACATATTATTTAGATTTGCCTACTCTTATACTTTATGAAAATAGGATCATATAATTATATTGTCTTTTTTTATCCTTATTATAGTTATAATATTCCTCCATGAAGATGAATGTAGTGTTACCTAATTTGCCTCATGCTAAATAGTAATCCTTTTATAAGTATACCAAATTTACTTATTGCTTTATATTGGTAAGATACTTGGGTTGTTTATATATCTAGCTATTAAGAACGGTGCTTCAAATATTTTTATTCTAGAGGCCCAGGGCACGAAATTCAGAGGCCCAGTGTCTCTCAGCCCAGCCTGCACCCTCTCCAATCTGGGACCCTGCAGGCCTGGTCACCCCTAACTGCCCTCCCCTGCAGGCCTGGTCCCACCCAACTGCTCTCCCCTACAGGCCTCAGTCCTCCCAACTGCCCTTCCCTAAGGCCCAGTCAACCCCAACTGCCCTCCCCTGCTGATCATCTTGTGGTGACCATCTTGTGTGTTGGAGTGATGGTCAATTTGCACATTACTCTTTTATTACATAGAATATGTCTTATGGACCATGAGTGTAAGAGTTTCACTAAGGTTACTTAGGAATCACTTATGAAGCCAAAATGGTTGGAGCCAGCCATAGCCTCTTTCCACTGTTCTATATCATATCCAACAACTGTAATTTTTTTCATTTTTCCAGTCTGTTGTGGATAAGAAACAAATATTTACTCTGTTTTGTTTTGTTTAATAAGCTTTTATTGATTTTTGAGGGAGAGGGGAGAGGAGAGGGAGAGAGACAGAAACATCAATGAAAAACATTGATGGGCTGCCTCCTCCACACCCCCTACTGGGGATCGAGCCCGCAACCCCGGCATGTGCCCTGACTGGGATCTGAACAGTGACCTTCTGGTGCACAGAACAACACTCAATTCACTGAGCCACACTGGCTGAGCATTACACACTTCAAATTGCATTTCCTTGATTATTAAAAAAGTTAAGGATCTTTTCACATGTTTATGGAGCATTTGTTTCTGCTTCTGTGAAATAAACTTATTCATGAGTTTCTATTTCTTTTTTCCTATCTTTTATTACTTTGAGAAGTTCTTTAATATTCTGGTTAACAAACTCGGTCAGTGTATCTTCTCAATTTTGGCTTACCTTTACTCTGTTTTTATGGAGTCGTCATCTTTTTTATTTTAGTAAATTTTTTATTAAACTATAACATATTATACAGAAATGTGGCCAAATTACAAGTGTAGTCCACATACACAAAAGCAATTTTGGGTTCTCGATAATTATGGAGAATGTAAGGGAAAGATCAAAAATTCTAAGAACTGCTAACTCAGAAGCATGTGGTAACTTGTCATCCTCTATGTCACTAACTTCGTATGTCCCAGCTCTTCCTTATCTGTATTAAGTTCTGGAAATTTTCTTCAGATCTGTCTGTCTTCCGGTCCACTCATCCATTCCACCCAATCTGTAACATCAGTCCATTGTTTTTCACTTATGGTATTTTCTTTCTATAAATTCTACTATAACAGATCTTCTTTAACATCTTCATCAATTTTGTAGTTCTCTTCATATATTTTAATCCGCTCCTTTATTTCTTTTAATATCTATAGTCTTTTCAAGACCGATAGTTACTGCTGATGTTTGATTTACCTATCACTGTGTAACAAACCACCACAAAACTTAGTGGCTTAAAACAACCACCACTTATTTTGCCCACAAATGTGCGATTTGTCCAGGGCTCCAAAAGAGAGCTTGTCTCTGCTCCCTGTGGCGTCACCTGGGGCAGCTGCATAGGAGCTGGAGGGCCCACCTGCAGGGCCAGCAAGCCAGCACTGGCTGTCAGTGGGGGAACTGAGTTAGTGCTATTAAGCACAGCATTCTGAGATTATTCACAGCATAGAAATGGGTTCAGGAAACTATGGAAGAAATGTGGGCATTTGTCTCTTAGACTCAGAAATTACATAACAGCACTTGTGTATATTCTTTGGGTCAAAGCAGTGACAAAGGCCCGCCGAGTTTTCTGGAACAGGACAGACTCTTGTCTGTGAATAGTGAGGTTCTACAAGAGAGCGTATGGTGGAAATTTGGTGGTAGCATCACTGGAAAATACAATCTGTCACATCTAGCTTAGTTGCTTCGTCTCTTGAGCCAATTCACATTTCTTGCAACTTTATGTATAGAAATTCTGTCAGGCCTGTCTGTAAAGTGTGCTGCAAATCAGAGATTTGAATTTGATTCTCCTAGACACTGGGAATCACAGCCCACCAGAAGTGCTTTCAGCTTAGAAGTTTTTGAGCCATACAGGTAATATGCAATCTGTTTGCAAATCCATGTGAACGCAGGCATTTGTGCAGGCAGTTTCAGGGGAGACTTTCCCCCATCTCTCTATCCAAAACCAAGACATTAGCAAACTAGCATCTTCATGCCAGGCATCTGTTATCCTCCTCACCCACTGAGGGAGTCACCTTCTGGGGCTAGTCTCCAGCAGGACCTCCCATTCTGCTTGGACACTATTTTGTTGTTCGTACCCTTCCCTTCTGCTCTAATCCTGTAAGAAACCCTCAGGATTATACCACCTTCAGTGCTTGCTCTACCTCATGAAATGCCATCTTAACCCTTCCGGGTCTTAAACTGCTTTTCTTATATGAGTGCCAGCATGTTACATATTATATATTGTATATGTACTCACATATTTTTTCCCTCCATTTAAAAATGTTCTGACCAGACCTGGAGTCTCTCTGCACATCTAATCTACCATATTACTAAACAGAATAACTCATCATTCATTTTAAGCTATTTCCCTTATTTAAAACTTATCATTTCAGGAATACAACCATTATTTTTACAAGGCAGCTATGTAAAATAGTATATATCACTTTGATAGAAGTGATTTGGAAAATGTCTATAATTAATACACTTCCTATAAAGCAAATAATCTGAGTAGACTTAAACTTATTAGATGTAGGGAGCGACTCTGGGTTCAAGCCTCAGGCTGACCTGTGGCAGGACCACAAACAAGTCCCTGCCTGGAGGGCAGAGCTCTCCTAAGCCCGACCCTGCAGCCTCCCTAATTCCTTCCAAGGCAGCAAATTGGCTAGGAGGTGTACCAAGTGTGGCCAAAACAAGAACATCTGTATACATGTTAATCTGCCCTTGTTGTAATCAGACTATAAAATAAAGCATCAGCCTGCAGGCTGGATCTTTTGTGTCCTCCTCCAGGCACAGGAGATCCACCAAGCTCCAGCTGAATTCTCCTCTCCATCTTTTCTTCAGTCCTTCACTGCTCCTCGTCGGGTTCACCCTTAGCCGTGCTGGTGCAGCACAATTAGACACACTAACTTCTGCCCTAGGCTCTTCATGTCCTTCAAATTCTACTGATGTCTGTACATATTTTAAACATAGTTTAACACTGTACCACAACCAACAATAAGGGTAATTTTATTGATTTAATGGAAAAGCAAAGAGGGGGGAGGGGGGACTATTTCTAAGGCCAATGTTTTAGGGTTCAATGTCTTGTAAGGAAAGATAAATTTAAGTTCTCTTCAGCAAAATGAAAATGAATTAGGTGGATTTAATATTCATGTGCATTTTTTTAAACAAACATACTTACTGTAAATTACACTCAAGGCTCAAAGGAAATAGGAGCAGCTCATGAAAAGAAAGAGAGCTGTAAGCTGCCAGAGCCTTTAAGTGTTAGCTCTTCACACCATGCTGAGAGCAATGGGGTAGGCTACCAATTACCACCTTCTCAAGAAGATGACAGCAAACATATTCCAGAGGAGAAAAGGCTAGTCCAACTATTAGATAGGATCAAATTGATTTTAGACAGTGAGAGGAAGGAAGAGAGAGAGAGAAACATTGGTGTGAGAGAGAAACATCGATCAATTGCCTCCTGTACATGCCTGACAGGGGATCAAACCCACAACCGTTTGGTGTACTGGACCACATTCCAACTAACTGAGCCAAACCCATGGCTATTGTGCCTCATCGTATGCAATATGATCTTTCAAGCTCAGCCTGCTAAACATCAGCGGTCCGCGAGGAGAAAATCCACATGGAAGCAAATTCCACCAGGTAATTTATCCTACAAATGGCATACATTTCAGGTTCTTTATTTTTGCTCTCTCTACTTCTCTCTGGGTCATAAAAGAACTTGACAGAGGTTAGATTTTACTATGTATAAAGTCTGCAGCCCAGATTATAAAGCTCAGCAAAGTATGCATTAAGCACAGGCAAAAACATTTGCTTTGTGCTCTGTTTTGGGTTTGCTAACTTAGGATATCTATAGTTTCAAAAATGTGTCTAAGACTGTTGAGATGAAAAAATTGGAAAAAAGTCACACATAGCCCAGCACAGGCTTCCAGGTCTTCTGAGTTCATTTTCTTCATATAAAAAAAAACTACCAAGGCCATTAGGCAATCTGTGGTTTCATTTCATAATTAAAGAAATTAATAGCTTTGAATATAAAATTTATATAGATAACTTTACTCTGAGGTATTCTCCTACTCTGGATTTTTGTGTTTAGAACCCAAAAGTACCAATTACCAGACTCCCAAGCCAGAATCTATAAAAAGTTCTTTTCACTCATTAGCAATCTTTTCTCATAGCACTACTTCAAAAATAACTTTTGTTTTCTACTTACGAAGAGTGTACAACAAATCTGACCCCTATTGTATAATACTTAGTATATGCCATGTTGTTAAAATTCATCTATACTATCTTTCATCTCACACCTTGTTAATTTTTTAATATTAAAATTAAAGAATTATGCATCATAACAAGGTAGAAAGTGAGTACAACGGATATACTTAGCAATGAAGTATCATGAATTTAAAATGGTTAAACCTGAAAGAAGGAAATGTTCAGTAAATCCAATATATACAGATTGGGAAGGGGAGCAAAGTTACATTCCACAGTGTTAGCAATGTCAAGCTTATCCGTATCAACGTACAAATTTGCCCATCTGAGTAATAAGGGTATTGATATAAATTAATTATAGCCTAGAAATTAAATACTTGATCTTACTGGGTGAGTTTATCCTTATACATTTATAAGGGTTTGCTTGTACATATGGGCATTAATACAAAGATTCACTTATAATTTAATCTGTTATGGTCTGCTTAATTGCGAACTCTTTTGGCCTCCCTCCATTTATCTCAACTATACCTTTGAAAGGATCTTCATTATGTCAAATAGAAACAAATAAGAAACTAAAGCTTGCATTTATTATTCTAAGAAAACAGGGGCTTTCTTTTTATAAAATTTGCATCTATTTAGAGCAATAATCAACACACATAAAGAGATGCTAGGGGAAATTAAAAATGGTGGTGGAGTAAGTGCAAGTTATACTGACATTCTCCCAGTATCAAACTGTAAATACAACTAAAATAAAGAAAACCGCCTGAACAGTTTGACTCAGTGGATAGAGCGTCGGCCTGTGGATAGAAAGGTCCCAGGTTCGATTCCGGTCAAGGGCATGCATGTATCTTGGCAGCTAATTGATATTTCTCTCTCATTGTTTCTAGCTCTCTCTCCCTCTCCCTTCCTCTCCGTAAAAAAAATCAATTAAATATATTTTAAAAAAGAAACCCACCCTGAAAAATCAATTACAGATTAACTGGAGAGGACCTGATAACCAAGGATGGAAAGTGGAGACCTCATAGAGACTGGTAGAAAGTGTGGCGATGTGAAAAGGGAGGTCAGGCTCCCACAAACAGCAGCTGAAGATCTGGAGAGATTATCTCAGCTGTGGCAGGTTCTCACTGAAAACTCGGGGGTCTAAACCCTAAGCTGGGCTCCCCAGTCCCAAGCACCAAAACTGAGTAAGGTGCCCAAATAACATCAGGCTGTGGAAAGAGATACTGTCAGTGAGAAAGAGCTGGAAAAACAGTCATCCTGTTAAAGCACCGAAGATGCTAAGTTTTCTGTTTTATTAGGTTAATTTTACCGCAATCTAAACACACACACAAACACACACACATATATATATAATAATAGTACTAGCGTAGTGCCACTCCACTATGACTTCCACCAGCCTTTGACCTCAATTCATTTTCTAGAACCCTATTAAAATGCAGGTTTCACATCTGTTTGACCATTTAATATGCTGAAAGATATTCCTGGCCAGTATCTAGATAGAAACTTATATAACCTATGGTTTTAGAAAAGATGGCCTGCTGTACAGGCATATTTGGGGGTTAGGACTGAACATATTCTCAGAGATTACAAATATAGCATCTGCTTCCCTCCACCCAGCAGAAATAAATATTAAAATAATTCTTCAAGAATGCTACACAGCGCCAATGGAATCCTCTGACATGTGCACATCAGACCCTGAGAAGAGAGGTAGGGAAGAGAATAAACATGCGGTGGCAGGCTCTCTTTGCATAACCTGCTCTAATGAGATCCATGTTATAGGGAAAATCTGACTTGAGATGCAAATATTTATAAACTATGATTTAAAGGCCATTTATTTTAGGAGAGAAAATATGCAGTAAAACTAACACAGTAACAAACTAAAATGCAGGGGAGAATAATACACCATTTCAACCAGAAGAAACTGCACTTTTGAGGGTTATTTTTTTTAATGGTAAGTATTCACTCTCTACCTTGATATGTTAAAGAATCATTATACAGGGAACAAAGTTCGTTAAACACGTGCTAACACATAGTAACAAAGCTACATGGGGTTATAGTCACAGAACTTTCCAAAGTTGGGTGGTACAAGCACTGATCACCTCACAAAGTATAAAGAGGCGCAGAAGCACATAAAGCTAACACTGGAAAGAGCCTTGAAAATATCTTATTCTAACCCAACCCCTTTGTTTCATAGATAAGTAAAGCTTAAGTGCAGAACTTTCCAATATACCAACATGAACATGTAAGATGTAAATTTCTAATTACCAACATTAATATAATATGTAACTCAGTAATATACCAACATGATAATTTTGTTGTTGTTGTTAATCCTCACACAAGGATTTATTTGTTTTTCCATTGATTTTTAGAAAGAGTGGAAGGAAGAGGGAGAGATAGAGAGAGAGAAAACATAGATGTGAGAGAGACACACATTGATTGGTTGCCTCCCTCACACATCTGACCAGGAACAGGGATTGAGCTTGCAAACGAGGTACCTGTCCTTGACCGGAATCAAACCTGCGACCCTTCAGTCCTCAGAACAATGCTCTAACGACTGAGCGACCGCCAGGGCTGATAATGATTTTTAAACACAGTCATAATATCCACAAACTATCAGAAGCCTCGGGGGTGGGGAGATTACAAAATGTGTAAAAGTTTTATGGAGAAAACTATAAACATTAATTAATAAAATACCTAAAAGAAGACATATGCCTTGTCCATAAACAGAAATCTCTAATTTTGAAAAGATCTCGATTCTCCTTCCTTGCCCCTAAATAAGCCAGACTCTAGTCTCTCTTCCAAATAAAACTAAAAGTTAAAAAAGAGTATTCTTTTATCTTCTGAGTAATAATGGTAAAGAGACATGTTAGGATAAACCTGAAAAACATGTCCTCTTACCCACGCAGTTTAACATTTAAATTCAGGTTTCTAGTCTATAATGCTCAGCCAGCTGCACCTTGCCTTGCACAGTCATTATTTTTGCAAGTTCAAATGCCTCAGAATACCTGTGTTTCTGTGCAGATCTCTATATTTACTTTAAAATCAGTAAGGGCTTTTAAAATGCAAAGTAAACTTTGGAAACAATAGGATGCTAATTTAACATTGTAACTTTATAGCTCACCATACACTTATTTAAAGGCTGCACAAAGTTGCAACTTGATATTCTGGCCCTGCCCTTCTTGAAAACATGTGGGTGTTGCTGGTTGATACAAATACAAGTTATCCTTCTAAGTTCCTAAAGATCAGAAAGAATAAGGGCAGTCCCCTGAGACCTCCAGGACCAAAAAGATACAGCATCATAAAGGTTATAAATTAAACATAAAGGCAACCCAAGTTATTTTCAATTAGTATCCTGGGGAAAGGACTAAATTAAAAAGAAAAATTACACTTGACTCTGTTGAATTGTTAAATTCATATCACTGTGGGCTTCCAAATTAATTCCATATATTTTGACACATGAAGTAGAATAAGGCAGGACAATTAACAACTGCACATCTTTAACCTAAGCAAGATAGTTTTTGCCCAAATTGGTTTGGCTCAGTGGATAGAGTGTTGGCCTGCGGATTAAAGAGTCCCAGGTTCGATTCCAGTCAAGGGCACGTACCTTGATGCGGGAACAACCCCAAAAGAGGTGTGCAGGAGGCAGCTGATCAATGTTTGTCTCTTCGATGTTTCTAACTCTCTATCCCTCTCCCTTCCTCTCTGTGAAAAATCAATAAAATATATATATATTTTTTAAAGATAGTATCTGACAGTTGAACTCAAACAGGTAACTATTGTAAAATCACACGTAGGGCTTAAGATATAAACCTACTATAAACTGAGAAGTAATTGAAACTTATAAAAGTAATTTCCAAGTCTCTTAATATTTTATTGCATCAGATTAAAGCTGCTGAAATTTAAATTTCAGTTTGAAGACAGTGGCAAAGGACTTTTTTCCTTTTACCTGTACTCAGAAGAAATAATTGGGGGAAAAAGCAGACATTCTATGAGAAGGCAATGAGATAGTGTATATTTTAATAGTGAAACAATGTCAAGAAAAGGCTGTGATTGACTGAACACAGTAACTATGCAAGCTTTGTGGCAGCAACTCAACATGGTACTTATCTAGACTGTGATTCTGACCGGCCAATTGCCAGCAAAACTGCACAAGGTCTACAATTCAAAGGAGAGAACTTTCTGGAACAGAAAACCTACTACAAAGACCAAGTGTCTAGACATTAGTAGGAAACCTACCAACAGAGAGCTTCCCAAACTCAAAGAATGAATGCCACCCCACCCACCCCCACCGCCAACTTTGAGAGAACGGGAGAAATGCTACAATGAGCCCAGTGGTCAGGAGGCTATCAAAACTAGATGTATCCTCTACCCATTATTGAGCAAAACAGCAAATCTAAACTTAACAGGCCTCCAGAATACATAGTCAATACCACAGTATACTAGTAAAGACCATTTTATTGGCAGTATATAAAAAAGTACATTTAAAAAAAAACAAAAAACTAATTTCCCTTAGTCCCCCGTTTCTTGGAGACTATAGGAAAACTAAATCTAGGTGAAATAGGGACAATCTCTTTGAAAGGCTCCAATTCTTAAACATTCGTTTTCTCTTCATAGGCCGCACTGCCCAAACCCAGGTATGTCCAATCAGATAGTAATGACTCCACATCTGTATCTCCAGGCTTTATATTTCCAACCATCACCTCCTCAATATCACCCTCACGTGCTCCAAAACTTTCAAGTGCTCCATCCATAATTAGCCTGATTCCATTTGCTCTTCCGCTGCCACACTGCTGGCTAGCGGTGTGGTCCCACACTCTCCTGATGCTGGGCAGAGGCGTGTGTCAGCTCCAGTCCGCCAGCAAGCTGAGGGCAGAAAGCAATGCTCTAGGTGGGCTGTGCTGCCAGCGGTCTTTGGATATTGTGCTCGGAACATGGTCACGGTAGTCTAGGCTAAGCTAGGGCGTTTGGGAGGTCAGGTGTTAAATGCATTTTTGACTCGGGATGTTTTCATTCTTATGGGATTATTAGGTCCTAACCTCATTGTAAGTCAAGGGTTGTCTGTACTCGGACACACATACGAAAACCTCAGATATGTGTGTACCTATTGGGAAAGGCATTTGTGTAGCAACTCTTACTTTTTCCGTTCCTATCTCCTCCTTTCTTACCCATCCTTACCTATACCCCATACACTGCACAGCATTAAGAACCAAGTAAAACATTTCCAAATATAAAATGGCCTGGCAGCTACACTGCAGTTAGAGTCAGCCATGTGGGCCCCAATCCACATTAGCTGTACAAATGGATTCATTTGTAGTTAAGGAAGTGAGGCTTTGCACTGTGCTTTGGGCAGTAAAAATGGCCATCTCTGTCCAGGGAAGAGAAGCTAACAGGGCCAAAGAACTGGGATTCAAGATTATCACTAAATGACCAAATGTGAACAATAGGTAAATTTTCAGATCTTTACTTCCTCCCTCCTCCAGCCCCCCCCCGCCCCCACACAATAGAAATGCTTTTCATAGATACAAACAATTAAAAAAAATTACAGTATAACCCCATAACAACCACACTATGCATGTCATTTTCAAATTGTCATTCTCTCTGCAACATCATACATTCCTAAGATATTTTAATCATAAAATATCTGTTTTAACTGGAAAACATTTTCATATATATATAATTGATATTTTACAGAGAGGAAGAGAGAGGGATAGGGAGCTAGAAACATCGCTGAGAGAGAAACATCGACCAGCTGCCTCCCGCACACCCCTCACTAGAGATGTTCCCACCAACTAAGGAACATGCCCTTGACCAGAATCAAACCTGGAAACCTTCAATCCACAGGCTGACACTCTATCCACTGAGCCAAACCAGTTTTGGCGACATTTTCATTATTACTGTTTAACACACCACACACACACACACACACACACACACACACACTCACACTGCAAACACATCAGAATAAATTTAGCATTTTATGCTGAAACCCTGAGACCCAAAAACACAGGTTATTTAGCTTCTAAAAGTAGTTTCTTTTCCCTATCCTTTTAATATATTCTGAGAAGCATATGAGAACAAAGATTTAAGAAAACATGCTTATTCTTCTAGTGCAGTCCTAAAACCACAAAGGAAAAAAACTGCAGTACAGAACCAGAAGGAGTTGTGGAGAAGAAGAGCTACAAAGTCGTCAGCAGGGTGCTAGGGAGCCAGGATGTCAAAGACACCAAACGGTAAAGAAGGAGGAAATCGTTAACGGGAAAACCTCTGCAATGTGTTTCTAGGAGCTCAATCCCTTGTCCTAAAAGACATGCAGCAAAGAGACCACCAAGTGCATGAATGACAAAGGGGAGCGGGAGCACACCAACTGCGAGCAGAGCTGCCTTTTCTGAATGGGGAAGTACATGCACATCAACTAGAATGCCCTTGAATGAATCAGAAATCGACTACGAGTCTTCTGACTGCTGAAACCCAAATCTGTGTGTGTGTGACTTTTAAGAGTTTCTGTCAGCTTAGCATTTAAATAGGTATAAATGGTATATTTAACTAGATATCCTATACAATAAAAGGCTAATATGCAAATAGACCAAACAGAACAACCAACAACCGAACAACCGGTCACTATGGTGTGCATTGACCACTAAGGGGCATGCTCAGAACATGATGGGCATCGGCCATGCAAGATGGTGGAGTAGGTGAGTGTGGCGCCAGATCAAGGCTGGTTGTTCTTATCAGGGCAAGCCTCTGGTGGTTACTGAAAATTCTTTGTGACTGCATGTGGCTCGCGAGTCACAGTTTGCTGACCACAGACCTAGGTAAAGAAACTCAGCAAACCAGAAACATTTATGAAATTAGCTAGCCTCCCTTCCTCCAGTCTTAAAGTCTAGTCTAAAGTCATTTTGATTTGTCAGTTTAGAAGGTAAACAGTGAAATTACAAAGTATTAATTATAAGCAATTAAGCCACTAGTTTTGAAAAGAGTTTGAAATGAGCTAGCCTATTTGAAATCCCCAAGCCAAACCTTTGTTTCAAGGCCACTAAACCAAGTTGTAGGTAAGGAGATAGGGAATTATAAGAAAAAAGAAATTACACAGAAGAAAAGAATGTTAATTTTATTTTCTCTGGAAAACAACATCTACTTCTTTATTTTTTGTTATTGTTAATCCTAATATTATAAGGATACTTTTCCATTATTTTTTAGGAAGAATGGGAGAGGAAGAGACAGAAACATTGATGTAAGAGAGACACATTGATTGGTTGCCTCATGCAAGCACCCCAAATAGGGCTAGGGAACCTGCAACCAAGGTATGTGCCCTTAACCGGAATCCAACCCGGAAACTCAGTCCGCAGGCCGATGCTTTATCCACTGAGCACCCGGCCAGGGCTGGAAAACAACATTTTAGGGCACAGCGCTTAAGATCCTGGCTTCTGAAGGCAGACTGCTCTCTGCCTTATTAGCTCTGTGACCGAAAGAAAGTTGCTTGGCCTTCCTGTACTATCTTCACCTTAACAGGCATTAATTACTATCTTCCTTGTGAAGGTGAAGATTGCAATAATACCTAACACACAGGGTAGCTGTGAGCAATAAATGAAATAATGACTGAAGGACTTAGAACAAACAGTGCTTGGTAAGGATTGAATAAATGATCACAAAACACTTTGCGATTATCTGATTAACCTCCTCATCTGCCAACTATCCCCTAGCATCACTGGCAGATTAACCTTCCCAGGGCTCCTTCCCGGTGCCCGGGGCCCTGCAGCGGAGCCTGTTTGCGTGCACCAAGCTCCTCCCAGCACTGTCCCCACACCCTCTCTCCAGTGACTGCCCCGACAAGCAGTGTCAATCCTGCCGCTCTCCACTCACCTTCACACAAAACAGCCCTTTCTGCTTCTGCCTGAACAGCAACTACAGCCTTCTTAAGAGGCCCTCCTACCAGGCACCTCTCACCCCTACTGTCTGCCGTGCAAACAGGAACTGTCCTCACAGAAGACAGCTCCTATTCGTTAAGAGGGCTCCAATATTTGGCCCCCTAGTGATCACTCCTAACCCTCTCCACAACCCAGTGCTGAGGACCAGCACAGCCTGCGGTCGGCCTGCGCCAGCTCTCCCCGGGCCAGGAACCGGCTCCTTCAGGCAGAGACTGCGTCTTCCCTCACATCCTCCAGTGGCAGCATTTTGCCAGGCCTTTCACACACATGTTTTCAAAGTTTAAAATAAGGAACAAAATTTTATACAATAAATTACAAAATGTTCAATTCTGTACTATAGCTTAACTAAGTCAGGAGGGTGGGAATAAGAAAAATACACTCTTAAAAATAGCTATAATTTTATGACCAGAAAAATATCATAAACATATGAGCATGCCCAAATCCATGAGGCAGAGCAGATCCACAGGATGAAATAGGCATTGCTTTATCCTGAATATATAAAGAGCAAGCAGGGAGCTACTTCACTACGCTTCATAATCTGCTAAAGGAGCATGCAGACTTAAAGCTGGCAGGTTTACATTCTCCAACTAGGATCATTGTCACCCATGACAATATCACAGAGAAACTTTTCACTTCGTCCCCTTCTCAAAAAAGATTTTACAAGTCTGCTCTCAATGCAGTTTTATGTCTCTCCGAAGGTAGCAACGTGAGGGCCCACTGGCCACTATCAGGTTACCTTTGTTCGGACAGCGTCACTGCAGCTCTGCCCTCATTTCCCATGCACGAGGATCCTCGGCAACTATCCGGAAGTAGGCATAAATCCATGCACACAGGCAGCGGTGTACGGAACACATCACTGGTTACATGCATATTCAGTATGTTGAGCTCTAACAGGTGGGGCAATCTACTAGAGAGGTAAACAGGATCAGGCAAATGGCAGACCTAAACAGCAGGCTATCTTGTATGTGCACCAATCATTCATCCAACAAACAGGCAAGGCACCGGCGGAACAGCTGCAAGAGCACGCTGCACACTGTGCACAAGGAGAACAGCATTTAAATCACTGACTCGTTCTGTAGTAGCTTAATTTTTTTAAAAAAATATATTTTAATTGATTTCAGAGAGGAAGGGAGAGGGAAAGAGAGAAACATCAATGATGAGAGAAGCATTGATCAGCTGCCTCCTGCACACCCGCACTGGGGATCGAGCCTGCAACCTGGGCCTGTGCCCTGACCGGGAATCAAATCATGACCTCCTGGTTCATAGGGCAACGCTCAACCACTGAGCCACACCTGCCGGGCTGTACTGGCTTAAATTTTACTGAAAGGCATTAGATATATATAATAAATTATTAAACAAAGGATTCATATGTTATTTAAAAGGCATATGTATCCTTTGTTTATTAATTTATATTTTGCTTTAATTTAGAAAAATCACATCGTGATTAAATATAAAATAATAAAGAAAAAGAAAGGTGAAGCCTGCCAGGCTTTACCCATGATCTCACAGAAAAGAAACAAATGGCAGGAGAAAGCCTGCCTTTCATCATTCCCTCAGGAGCTGCCTCCGCCAGCCCAGCGCTCTGCTTCCTCTACAGCCCACCACCACTGCACATGTCCCTGGAATATTCACACAACTGTGCACCTTCATGTGCACAGTGACATGAGCTTTCTGCTTAATAAAAAAGTATAATAAATAAAAAGTATAAATTATTACCCATAGAAAAATTAAAATTTAGCCATAATCCCAAACTAATACAAAAGCTTTAATCAAACTAAAAGTGTAAATATTCTTCTGACAATTTATTGAAAGCTGAGCACCCAATCACTTTTTGATTGTTTTAAGATAAAGTATTTGTAATTACAAAGTGATACTGCTCTCTGTAGAAAGTTTAGAACTAAGTTTTCTAAACAATCCACTCTGAACAAATCAGAGAATACTGACAACCATATATACACTACCCTCAAGAGCAAAGGTATAGGAAATCAAAGCACATTTCCAATCAGATTCCAGACTTACATTACTAATGACAATTCTATGCTTTTACTTCACAAGATTTATAAAAGAAAATACATCCTCACAAGCTGGAGAATCAAACTGGCCTACATTTTGACCATATATATCATTAAAAATGTTAGAACAGTTCCGTATCAGGTCCAAACCTAAAGTGTAAAGTATTGTGTGTGTGTGTGCTTTTATTGGTAGGTACAGTTTACTTGTTTTAAGCCCATCATCTCTTTACACCAAGTTATAATTACAGAGCAAGCACTTGATAATTAAGCCACAGATAAATACTGGCACTCAATTACAGTTCCCAAATTTCAATGTCTGTGACTTTTCTGAAATTGCAACTTCAATTCCTCTAAAATTCTTTTTAAAGTCTGTGATTCCTTTAAACTCAGATAGACTAGCAATGGTAACTAATTACAATCCTTGAGGCTATCGATCCAGATGAACACTCGTTTACATCAGTTTGAAGTTCAACACATCTGTATGTCTTATCAGGCCAGTAAGAGCATTATCTTGTGGGACACACTAGGCAGTAGGATCTCTAAAAAAAGTCTTCAACTGAAAAAATATTCTTGATCTGAAGAAGCAGTTAAGCCGAAACCGGTTTGGCTCAATGGATAGAGCGTCGGCTTGGGGACTGAAAGGTCCCGGGTTCGATTCCGGTCAAGGGCATGTACCTTGGTTGCGGGCATATCCCCAGTAGGGGGTGTGCAAGAGGCAGCTGATCGATGACTCTCTCTCATCGATGTTTCTAACTCTCTATCTCTCTCCCTTCCTCTCTGTACAAAATCAATAAAATATATTATAAAATGAAGAAGCAGTTAAGTCAAATGCTTCAATTTTCTATGATCTAGCAATCTGACTTTAAATACAAATCAACCTTCCATACTTTGCTTTAATTTAACATCTTCCCAAAGGAATCCCATGTACTGGTCATGGCTAAGGGTAGAAGAACTAATGAAGAACTAATAATCATTTTCATCATCATCACATCATATATAATTAACTAATCTATTTGCCAATTAAGTTCACAACATAAACTCTTCTGACAATTTATTGAAAGCTGAGCACCCAGTCACTTTTTTGTTTGTTTTTAAAATAAAGTATTTGATACTTCTCTATATAAAGTTTAAAGAATACAGATCCAAAAAGAATTTTAAAATCACGTATGTTACCACTTATGAAATGCAACCATTGACATTTTAGTGAGCAGTAAATGTATCTTTGTCACCTGACTTAGTGTTTTCCACCTCAGCCTTGACTCCGTCATCATCCCAACCTCTTCCAGGTGTACCCAGACTTCCTTCTCAACACTTTACCCTAAATTCCTGGAATATGTCTATAGTTTTTTCCTATGCATATGTTTATCAAAAAAATGAAACTATACTGCACACACATACCATATGAAATTATTTTTCCACTTAGGAATACATACTGTTTATCTTCAATGTCTTTACATCATTTTCTACAGCATTACAAAAGCATGTCATAATTTAAAACTGAAGTCCCAGGACTGGACTTTCAGGTTTCTTGGGGGGTTGTTTTTGTTTTGTCTTGGGGGTTTTTGTTCTATTCTAAGCACTGCTATAGTTAATATTCTTAATGGCTACATTTTTGTTTTGACCTGCGATTATTTCTCTAAGACAAACATCTAAAACTGAAACTGCTGAGGAGGATCCAAGATGGCTGCTCGGGTAGACACCTAACCGCAGCAGCTCACAATTTCAATGGAATACAACTAAAATGTAGAGTGGACATTACCCAGACCTACAGGTAGTCAACTGACTGAAAACTCTACAATAGGAAGGTGGGAGAAAACCAGAAGGAAAATCAGAGGAGCTGGAAAAAAAGCCTAAGGTACGGAGACATGCTGCGCGCTCGCACGCACGCGCGCGTGGAGAGGTCGCAGCTGGAGAGGAGGAGAGGGCTGGATGCTGCCTGGCGTTCCCTAGCGGGAAGGAAATAGAACCCCAGCCTGGGCTGAACCCCGGAACCGGCAGCACTGAGCCCCATTATGGGCCAGATTCTGGGGACCCAGGCTCCGGCAGGGGGAGACGGGGCTGGGAGGCTGAATCCCAGGGGAAAAACGAAAGGCGGGGGGGCCCCGGAGTCGCGAGCACTTTGTGCGCAGAGGACTGAATGTAGACTCTGATGCTGGATTACCCTAGGGGGAAGAAACAAAGCCTCCAGCGGCACTGAGCCTCAGACCGGACCACCCCGAACTCCCGGTCTGGGCCAGTCCCTGGGGACCCAGGCCGGGCAGGGGGAGACGGGGCTGTGAGGTGGAGTCCTGGGAGCACGGCGAAAGGCCGAGCCCCCGGAGTCGCGCACACTGCGCGCAGAGGACAGTCTGTTGACTCTGATCCTGGACTCCCCTAGCGGGAGAGAGAAAGAAAGCTCCAGACTGGAGGATCGCGACGAGGAGCAGGAGCCCCCGCTGGACACCGGCCAGCCGGGCACCAGCAAGGAGCCGGGCGACGGGGCACCCGGGGGGGGGGGGGGGTGCCCTTGAGCCGTCGAACGCTGAGCGCAGGCAACGGAGCCAAGGACCGGGGATGCTTCCTGGGCGGTGCCAACCCCGGCAACAGGCTGAAGCAGCGCAGGAGCCCACGGAGAACAAAGGGGTGCCACAGGCCAACCTGCTGAGATTCCCGGACGGGGAGGAAGAAACCATAGAAGTTCTCAATGTGAAGAAATCAAGTGAGAGCAAAAGATAGTAAAATTACTTAAGAAAGAATGCAAAGAATATCTTGAAAAATCAAAGACTAAGTCAGAACTCAACTCACCAGCCAACATTGCAACATAAATGCGTTTTTTTAAATAAAATAAAGAAAGAAAGAAAGAAAGAAAGAAAGAAAGAAAGAAAGAAAGAAAGAAAGAAAAAGGGACAGAATGTTGGAACAGTGGCGACCAGGCCTAGAGTGGCCAGGCACAAGGCAGTGACAGCCGGGCCCGGAGCAGCAGTGGCCAGGCCCCAGAGCAGCAGCAGCCAGAACCAGACCATCAACGGCCAGCACTGGAGCAGCCAGACCTGGGGCAGTGGCAGCCAGGCCTGAGGCAGAGGCGGCCAAGCCCAGGGTGGCCAGTCCAGGAACACCCAGACCCGGAGTGGCCGGGCCCGGAGAAGCCGGGCCCAGGGCAGCCGGGTTGGGAGCAGCCAGGCCCAGAACAGCAGAAGCCAAGCACAAAGCATCCAGCCCGGGTGCGGCCAGGCCCGGAGCAACTGGGCCCAGAGCAGCCTGTAGCAGTAACAGCCAAGTCCAGAGCAACTAGGTCGGGAGCGGCAGTGACCAGACCCGGAGCAGCGACTGCCAGGCTGGGAGCGGCCAGGCCCGGAGCAGCCGGGTCTGGTGCGGCCAGGCCCGGAGAAGAGGCTGCCAGGCTGGGAGTGGCCAGGCTCGGAGCAGCGGCTGCCGGGCTGGGAGCGGCCAGGCCCGGAGCAGCCGGGTCCAGTGCGGCCAGGCCCGGAGCAGCGGCTGACAGGCTGGGAGCAGCCAGGCCCGGAGCGGCTGGGCCCGGAGCAACCGGGCCCAGAGCAGCTGGGTCGGGTGTGGCCAGGCCTGTAGCAACAACAGTCAAGTCTAGAGCAACTAGGTCGGGAGCGGCAGTGACCAGACCCGGAGCAGCGACTGCCAGGCTGGGAGCGGCCAGGCCCGGAACAGCCGGTTCTGGTGTGGCCAGGCCCAGAGCAGAGGCTGCCAGGCTGGGAGCGGCCAGGCTCGGAGCAGCGGCTGCCAGGCTGGGAGCGGCCGGGCCTGGAGCAACCGGGCCCAGAGCAGCGGGTCGGGTGTGGCTAGGCCTGTAGCAGCAACAGCCAAGTCCAGAGCAACTAGGTCAGGAGTGGCAGTGACCAGACCCGGAGCAGCAACTGCCAGGCTGGGAGCGGCCAGGCCCGGAGAAGCCGGGTCTGGCGTGGCCAGGCCCGGAGCAGTGGCTGCCAGGCTGGGAGCGGCCAGGATTGGAGCAGCGGCTGCCAGGCTGGGAGCGGCCAGGCCCGGAGCAGCCGGGTCCAGTGCGGCCAGGCCCGGAGCAGCGGCTGCCAGGCTGGGTGCGGCCAGGCCCGAAGCAGCGGCTGCCGGGCTGGGAGCGGCCAGGCCCGGAGCAGCCGGGTCTGGTGCGGCCAGGCCCGGAGCAGTGGCTGCCAGGCTGGGAGCAGCCAGGCCCGGAGCGGCCGGGCCCGGAGCAATTGGGCCCAGAGCAGCCGGGTCGGGTGTGGCTAGGCCTGTAGCAGCAACAGCCAAGTCCAGAGCAACTGGGTCAGGAGCGGCAGTGACCAGACACGGAGCAGCTGGTTGTGGAACGAACCAGAGCAACAGAGGCCAGGCCCGGAGCAGCCTGGCCCAAAACAGCTCGCTCCTCACCTGCCCCTGCCCCACGGCTGCCTCTCAGACATGGCTGGAAACTTTTGCGGGAACTTGAGGGTCTGCTGAATCAAGTGATGAAGGCTTATATCTGGATGTGTTGAGTTAGTATAGTGCTGGGGTGTTGATCTGTGAGTGCCTTGGGTGGGGCCTGGATGAGGCTGGTTGTCCTATTTGGAAATGTCTTTTGTGTGAAGTGTATCATTGGGCATGTGGAGGTATTATTGATATGAGAAAATGCTAAGTAACAGATTTGCTATCTGAAAAGGGATTTACTATCGGGGAAAGGGAGGGAGGAAGAGACTGAACATAAACTGTGTACCAATGGATGAGGATGAGGGGGCAGAGGGTGGGGTGGGAACCTGGTGGAGGTGGGAAGAAACGAGGAACCTGTGTAATAATATGAACAATAAAGATTGATTTTAAAAAATAAAAATTAAAAAAAATAAATAAATAAATAAAAAATAAAACTGAAACTGCTAAGTAAATGAATATACTTTAAGACTAGTGATACATACCACCAAAGTTATGTCTAACTACCCCCTTCCCCCACCCTACAGCAACACTGAGTAGTCTTTTTTAAATAAAGCCTTTTCATTTCGCAAATAGAAAAGACTGTCATTGTAACTGACATTTCTTTGACTGTGGGTGATATGTATATGACAGACAGTATATAAGATAAAGCTAATATTACATATGCATATTAGATAATTATGTGTCTTTTCATTATTAGTAAGTAACTTCTATGAGCTTACTTTTGACTCAAATGCCTCTTGCCTAACCTCTAAATTTTAGTAGGTTTATTATATAAGAGAAATAGCATAAAACAAAAGCATTAAACACACACACACACACACACACACACACACACACACAACTATTCTTATCCCTGACTTGGAAACTACTTCCTTAAACTTAATGTTGAGCAAGATAATATCTCCTTACTTATGCTCCAATATAGAAAGTATACACAAGAGCACTGACACTATGTCTTAAATAATAAAATCTACTGGCAGTTTATAAAGCAGATCACCCACTTGAGATTTGCTTTTTTAACTACTTTCTTAGACATCCATCCATTTTAAAATCTTAAGTGCATTTTAATACATAGCTCTGTCACGGAACCAAGAAATAATAAAACGGGAATATCAGTTCTCTTTTGCTATCAGATCACTAAAACATTAATGACAAAGCTTCATATTAAAGTGATGTATCTTATAAAAGTAATATCACATCCCATTAAATTACAACTGATTCATCCCTTGTTACCTTGCCCAAACCAAAGTCAAGGTAGCTTTCAGATTCAAGATTTTCTCTAACTTGTCCAACTCATTCAGACAATTCCAAGGTCAGCTCCTAAGTGATTACGTGGTTTTTAATTAATGCATTTCTTAAAGACAATGTACTCACTGATGCCAATAGCTGGAGGGTAACTAGCCCAAGGAGATCATTAGTCATTGGCAACAGATTATAATAGCATTAGGAAATGACAACAGATTGCTCAGCACCAGTTTTCCAGATGCATTCATAGGAAAAATTGACAAGGAATCTTCTTCATCGAGAATCAAAGACAATCTAGTCACGCCCTACCTATTATAGTTTGGCTCAATGGATTTACATCAATATCATAACCCATTTCCAGGTCACCTTTTCAAGTTCAGAGAATACCGTGGTTGATTTACATCAGTGTCATAACCCATTTCCAGGTCACCTCTCAGTGTCTGGAGAATACCATGGTGTCTGGCTCTGTTTTCATCTTGGTTACAATCATCATTCTAAGCACTTTCCCATAACCATGACCTTACTGCATTGACATTCAGCAAATTCCACTTGGTTATTCCAGTCACCCACTTCTGCATTAGTCACAATCCATAACCACTCTACTCCTGAAATCTTAAAATCCAATATCTGCCTTAAGTTGGACAGATCTTTCCAATTTCCAACAAAAACAATACCTATCCTGCAAAATTATGAGGAACAACTAACAAGCATTCAAACAACATTCAAAATAATGTTAATTCTCCTCCCCAACTCACTGTTCCCCTCACAACAACCCCATCAACAGGCAATACTTCAACCTCATTAGAACCTCCAGTGGCTTCACCCTTTACCTTGCCTTTCCTCACAAAGCTCTTTCTCTCTCCACAGTTCCTCTCTTCCGGCTTCTATGAGCAGTCCTTAATCCCAGGGCACCTCCTTACCTAACAATCCTCAAGCCTCTGAAATTTGCCTTCTACCCCTACTACTCCACTTAGTAAAACTCTTCTCACTAAAATCACTGACTGATCCACTCATACCAAATTCAGTCTGTAGTTTTCAATCTATTTTTTTAATCTTTACCCAAAGATGTTTTTTCTTTTCTTCTCTTTATCGATTAAGGTATTACATATATGTCTTTATCCTCCCATTGTCCCCCCTACCCCCTTTTATGCCCTCACCCCCTGGTGTCTGTGTCCATTGGTTAGGCTTATATGCATGTACACAAGTCCTTTGGTTGATCTCTCCCCCAAAGATATTTTTGCCACTGACTTTCAGACAGAGTGAAAGGGAGGGAGAAAGAGGAGAAAGAGAGAAACATCAACTGAAAGAGACACATCAACTGGTTGTCTCCGACACACACACACCGGCACGGGCAACAAGACACAATGCTCTAACCACTGAAAAACCATCCGGGCCGTTCTCAGTCTATCTTAATAACTTCCCAGCAGAGGCTGACAGAACTGACCACTCCCTTCTTATAACTCTTCCTTCTGCTTCCCAAAAAACCCCTGCCCCACGTCTCTGGCATCTCCTTCATCATGGGCTCTCTTCTTCCCTCTCCCAAGCCTCCACACAGCAGCCAGAGGGGTTTTCTAAAGATCTAATTTGATCATGAAACTCTATTTAAAAGTTGATTTGCTCTTAAGCAAACTCCTTCACGTGGTTTATAAGGTAACTATTTAACACTCGGCCTCATTTCTCTCACCCATTTTCTTGCCCTCCACAATCCTGCCATACTAAGCGATTTGTGGTTCCCTAAACCAGAATTTTTCTCCCACCTTCTCTAGCTATGGTCTGATACTATTACCTCAAATGAAACACTATTTTTCCAACATCCCAAAACTCACCTCTGACTACATCCTGCACTTTCCTTACTTGACTTCTACTTACACTGCCCCTAAGCCTGGGCTAAGGTCTACATGCTATCAGAACTCACATTACAGCACATGGCAACTGTAATTGGCTGCTATTTGTCACCTCTCCCACTAAACTAGGGGTGTCGAACTCAATCAGAGAAGGGGCCAAAATCTAAAATCCAGCCTAAATCTCGGGCCGAATGGTTTACTGAACAGTCATAAACTGTCATTGTGATGGAAACGCAGCGGAGTGCAGTGATGACAGCGCGGTGCGGGCCACATTGCAAGGCCTGGCGGGACGGATTTGGCCCGAGGGCCTTGTGTTTGACACATGTGCACTAAACTGTAAGCTTCCTGGAGGCAGTAACTGTAGCTTGTTCATCTTGTTACTCCGATGTGTAACTAACTCTGTGTTTGACATATAACAGGAACTTAATATCTCTCAAACAATGAATGAATGAAATGCACCCTTTTTCTGTCCTCCGAGAACTATTTCCTAATTCAAGTCATTATTTCTTGCTTGAATGATTACAACAGTCTACAAATAATGAATGTAATGAATAATTGTCTCCACCCTCCATTGCCACGTGAACATATAGGACCAAACTTGATTCTCTCTGCCCCTTTCTTAACCTGTTAACCGAGTGGGACGTATAAATACGTCAAACGTAAACAATATCGGATACTGGTAGGACATATGAATACGTCCTTGAAATATATGTTGTGCCCTGAAATGGGAGGGTCATATATTTCCAAACAACAAAGGTATTAGTCAGCCATACATGTCTCGACATGAATTTAAGACACAGAGGGAATCCATATAATTTCGCTATTGAGAGTGGTGGGCGTGTTCTGGGTAAGCAGTGATGGGTACGTACTTACACTTACCTACCTATTTTCGTATTATATATTATTTACAGATATTTTTTTAAATAAATCTTTATTGTTCAGATTATTACAAATGTGATCCTCTTCCCCCCCTCAATTGCTCCCCTTCACCAGGTTCCCACCCCACCCTCTGTCCTTTCCCCATCCCCCATTGTCCTCATCCATAGGTGCACAGTTTTTGTTCAGTCTCTTCCCGCACCCCCACTCCCCTTTTCCCTGAGAATCGTCAGTCCACTCCCCTTCCATACCTCTGATTCTATTATATTCACCAGTTAATATTGTTCATCAGATTTTTAAATTCCCTTGGTTTTTAGATTCACTTGTTGATAGCTACGTATTTGTTGATCTACAGATATTTTTTATATCTCCAACCTTTATATAACAGAAAAACATATAAAATTGATCCAATCATCAATAATTTGTTAGAAAAGTTTAAAAGTTTTTACGTATGTGAACGAGAAATATGCGTAGATGAATCTCTTTTTTTATGGAAAGGGAATTTATCTTGGAAACAATATATTTCTACAAAAAGAGCTAGATTTGGAATGAAGTTGTTTATTTTGAGTGAAAGCCAATCTGGATACGTACAAAATATAATTTTATACACAGGCAAGGACACAAATTATGGTTCGAACTACCCACAAGAAAAACAATCAACAAGAATTGTTTTGGAATTAACACATGACTTACTAAATAAAGGGTATAGGATTTACTTAGATAATTTCTATATGTCAATTCATTTGGCTGAACTCTTGTGTCAAAACAACACAGACATTGTTGGAACAATGAGGATAAACAGAGTCGGAATCCCCAGTGAAATAAAAACAAAAAAATTACAGAAAAATGAACATATAGTAAGAATCAAAGACAAACTTATGGTTTTAAAATGGAAGGATAAAAAAGACGTATTGATGCTCAGTTCTATTCATAATGATGAAAAGACAATGATTGAAAAGAGAGGAAGAAGGCAAGAAAAACCGAATGTTGTCCTGGATTATAACAAGAATATGGGCCGCGTAGATTTGGGAGATGGAGTTATGGTGGCCTACACGGCTGCCCGTAATAGGGTAAAAAATTTTTATAAAAAAAATTTTCTACGATTAATTGATATGTGCTGCTTCAATGCATATATTATATACAAAAAAGATAAAGGTCACTTGGATCAATTATACTTTTTGATAGAGTGTGTAGAGAAATTGGTAGATAACAACATAGTGAAAACCCACCCAAAGACATCAACAAGCAGCTCTACATCTAAACCATCACGCTTAGTTGAAACGCATTTTCCAGAACAAATGAAAAGCGATATAGAAAAAACTAAATCCAGGAAATGCCAAGTTTGCTACAAAAAAGGTGTTAGGAAAGAATCTACATACTGATGTCCAGATTGTAAGGTAGCACTATGTATCAATAATTGTTTTAAAATATATCACACAGAAGTTGAGTTTTGAATTTTTACATCTATATTTTAATTTTTTAAATTCAATATTTCTATTTTGTGTGCTTTTGTTTATTGTTCTGTAATTGTTAACTTTTCTATATTTTTTATTGTGTATAGAAATAAAAAATATATATTTTTTGTAATCTTTATAATTGTTTGTAAAATTTATAATTTTTTAATTCGATGTTTCCATTTTTTTTGTTGGTACTCTTTTCTATTTGTTTGTAATTTTGTATTTTCCTTTGTGCTTTATATATAAATAAACGAAAATATATATATTTCATTTATTTTAATTAAGTATAAATTAAAAAATAATAATATATACGTCCACTGGGCGTGATGTACTGACACGTCATAGTGAAAGAGTATGCGCCCATTGTACTTTGCGTAATTAAAAAGGGAACTCCCCGGTTAACAGGTTAAAAGAAATTACAAGTTTCCCAGTAATTTACAAATAAAATCCAGACTTCTTAGCATAAAATCCAAAGCTTCTTCACTGTCTGGTCTCTGCTAACCCACCCGTCTCACCTTCCCAGTTACTGAGCTTCAGCCTTATGACACCTTTTACAGTTTCCTGAGTTAACTAGGGTGCATTATCTCCTTTAATCCTCACAACTTACAGATAAGGAAATTGAGGCACATAGAGGTTAAATGACTTGCCCAAGGTAACACATCTAGTAAATGGTGGATTAGAATTTCAGCTTAGTCTGACTCCAGAGCCTATGCATCAGTAGTAAAGAAAAAGAAAAAAGACATTACCAGAAAAGCAATTTATCTAGTCACTAGAGGCCCGATGTACAAAATTCGTGCAAGGGGCACAGCCCTCACAGCCATGGTGGCTTGCCTCGGCCCTGGCCGCCCCAGCTTTATCTGGAAGGTCGTATGGCTATCCGATCTAATTAGCATATTTTGCTTTTATTACTATAGACTAGAGGCCCAGTTCATGAAATGCACGCACTGGAGGGAGGGTCCCTCACCCCGGCTAGCCCTCTCACAGTTCGGGAGCCCTCAGGGCAAGATGACGCCCCATCACACCTCTGCAGCTGCCACTGTCAGCAATGCAAGCCTTGGCGGGCCCTGGTTACCTGAGCCTCAGGCGGCCTTGGGCAGCTAGGCAATTGCCATTTGAAGCTTGCCTGTGCCTCGGGCATCAGCTGGGCAGACGCCATCCAAGGCTTGCCTGCACCTTGGGCTGGCCCTGGACAACTGGGGGGCTGAGGGGATTGGGAGACTCCGGAGGCAGGTGCACAGACCGGCTGGACCTGCCTGGGAGTGGGCCCGGCCTTGCTGCATGCCTGCCAACCGGCAGGACTAAGATGACTGGGTGCCACCATCTTGTGGCTATGGACACCGCCATCTTTTAGGGTAGGGCAGTCAATTAGCATATTCCCTCCTTATTGGCTACAGGCACCACCATCTTTGAGGGTAGGGCAGTTAATTAGCATATTCCCTCTTTATTGGCTACAGGCACCACCATCTTTGAGGGTAGGGCATTTAATTAGCATATTCTCTCCATATTGGCTGTGGGTGCTACCATCTTTGAGATGGTATGAGGGTCAATTAGCATATTCCTTCTTTATTAAATAGGATATCCATAAAATTTCATTCTTTCAAAGACACTATATTGGAGTCTTATTTTGACCTTAAGAGGTTGCCCCTGAGGGCTCCTGAAATCTAAATCTGGCTTTGATATAGCTGCAATGATAAGGTGACCAGACATCCCACTTTTGGCGGGACATCTGGTCACCTTAGTACAGTTGAGTAGCATGAACCTGTGAGGAGAGGAAGCTTTCCCTCCACCCAACTGAAGGTGGAGAACTTTGGAAAAAGGGAATAATGATTACGTATTCTAGTTTCTATAAAAGAGAAAGATTCTTTCCAAAAATCGAGGCTTTTTTAAAACACAGCGGGACATGGGACAAACTGTTAAAAATCGGGACTGTCCCGCCAAAAGTGGGATGTCTTGTCACCTTATGCAATGATCAAAAGTTAGCAAGAGCAGAGTACTGCTCTATTGTCAGGCAGGCTATTGGCCCAATTTTAATTTTAAGAATCAAGTCCAAAAGAGGATTTTCCTTATTAAAACAAAAACAAAGAAACCTAAACACTATTATGTATTTATCCACATTTTCTTTCTTACTTTCCTCTGTTCTATTTGAATTCCTTTCACTGACATGTTTCCTGACCAGCAAATACAAAAATGGTAGGACAATGCAATAATAAAAGATCATTTAATCTAGCGGACACCCAACTTTTTCATCATTAACCACACTTTTTATTATTTATCTCCATCACACTATCCTTATTAGTCACTCTTTGGTACAGTCATTGAAGTTTGAAGTCCATATTTTTACAAACTGTCTACTAAACTAAAATTATCAATAACAAGGTTACTTTAAAAAAACTAAAGACTTTTATTCTAGATCAGAGCTTCTTTTTGTTCAAGTCAATTCTTACCCAGAAAGGACATACAACTCCAGTTAAAAACAAAGAGTCTTGATATTTTGGTTAACCTGACTAAAAATTGCATAATTTTTTTCAGTTTTAAAAAGGAATTAGCTTCCGTTGCAATTTACCCATAACCTTGTCAATTTAAGGAACCAAAATCAGGAACCATTAACTTAGAGCAGCCCCTTTATTTTACAGGTTAGTCAAAACATAGATTAGAGCCTGAAGTGGAAATGAGTGTGCCTAATGTCAAAGGTAATGCCACAGCCAGGCCTCTATACTGAAATGTAAGTCTCTAAATTCTCATCCAATGTTCTGTTTGTTACATGATGCTGACTTGGGACAATGTCTTACATCTCTTTGGATCTTCCACTGACTCTTCTACAACATAGCTAGAGTGGCAATAAATACTTATTCACTAATTATATGTAATCAACTAATAGTAATCTAATAATTTCAGTTAAGAAATCTAAATTTTAAAGGTAAAGCAATAAAACTTTTAGAATATTAGAGCTTATCTTCATGACATCATGTCTCAAAAAAAATACAGAAAGAACTACTAATACAGGAAAATACTATTAAATTTCATCATATTAAAATTTAAATGGTGTACCAAAAATACCACTATAGATGAAACAGAAACCCACAAAGAGGTAAAAAGATATCTATTAAGCACAAACCAAAAAGGAATTCATATCCAAAATGTAAAGAAATACCACAAGTCAATAAGAAAAAAAAGACAACTGCAGAGTCCAAAATGGCGGTGGAGTAAGATACTACATTGACATGCTCCCAGGACCAAGCTGGAATTATAACTACAATACAGAAAAGCCATCCAGAAGAACCAATTGAAGATTAGCTAGAAAGAACCAGATAACCAAGGACAGAAAGTGGAGACTGGGAAGAAGTGCTAAGGTGCGAATGGGCTGGTTGGGCTCCCGCAGGCAGCACTGAAGGTCAGGAGAGATATCTCAGCTGTGCAGGGTTCCCACTAAAAACTCTTGGGTCTAAACTCAAGCTGAGCTCCCCAGCCCATAGCACCAGAACTGAGAAAACTGAGAAAGGGAGGAGTAGCAGATCTGCCTAATACACAGTTACAAACCTAAATAGGCAACCAAAATGGCTTTTTTTTTTTTGGGGGGGGGGGGGGGACGGCGAGGGGGGGGTGAGCCCCAAATGAAAGAAAGAACAAGAAAATTCTCCAGAAGAAGAGCTAAATGAGTGGAGATGGAAAATTTACCAGACATAGAGTATAAAATAATGATGGCAAAGATGCTCAACAGCATGAGAAAAGATATAACTATGAAGAATTACATAGCATTAATAAGGAACACAGTGGAAGAATTACACAGCAGATCAGAGAAAACCTGAGGGTTGGATCAGTGAATTAGAAGGCAGGGTAGCAAAAAAATCTCTCAATCAGAGAACAAAAAAAATTTAAAAAACAGGACAACTTAAGGGAGCTGTGGGACAACATGAATAGGAGTGCCAGATGGAGAAAGTGAGCATGGGGTAGAGAACACGTTTGAAGAAATAATGGCAGAAAAAGTCCCTAACCTAGTGAAGGAAAAAGTCTCACAAGTTCAGGAGGCACAGAGCCCAAACAAGAAGAACCCAAGTGGGCCCATGATCAAACACATCATAATTAAAATACCAAAAATTAAAGACAAAGAGAATCTTAAAAGCAGCAAGAGAAAAGCAATTTGTTACATAATAAGGAACTTTTTTTAATCCACTCAACTACTGATGGGCACTTGATTGTTTATAGATCTTAGCTATTGTGCTATTGTGAATTGTGCTGCTATGAACATAGGGGTGCATATATCCTTTCTGATTTGTGTTTCAGGTCTCTTAGGATATATTCCTAGGAGTGGGATCACTGGGTCACATGGCAGTTCCATATTTAATTTTTGAGGAAACTCCATACTGTTTTCCACAGTGGCTGCACCAGTCTGCATTCCCACGAGCATTACACTAGGGATCCCTTTTCTCCACACCCTCACCAGCACTTGTCATTTGTTGATTGTTTAATGGTAGCCATTCTGGTAGTTGTGAGGTGATACCTTATTGTTGTTTTAATTTGCATCTCTAGGATGATCAGTGACTTTGAGCATTTTTTCATATGTCTTTTGGCCATCTGTATATCTGCTTTGGAGAAGTGTCTCTTTAGGTCCTTTGCCTATTTTTAAATTGGGTTTATTTGTCTTCCTTTTGTTAAATTGTATGCAAAATGTACATAAATAACATTGATAATAAACACTATGTTCTATATTATTAAAAGAGTTGTCTAAAACACACACACACACACACACACACTGTTATCTAACATCAGGGCCATAAAACAGTCGTTTTCTATCCCTGTGGTTTCCTCAATGAAAGAAGAGGATATAAAACAAGTATTTACTGATACAACTGAGCCAAAAAGAGCTACACTATTTCTACATGAAAGGAAAGTTCAAAGTGGTACCCTCCTCAAAGAAAAGCCACATCAATTACTACTAGCTAAAACAAAAACAAATACACAGAAACAACCACCTCCTAAACCAGAGTGTTTGGCAACATGAGCCAAAAAAAACTATATATTAATTTGTTCAGAGAAATTAAGTGCAACAGCCAACCCAGCCAGTTCCCACAAAGTACACACCCTTAAGAAGAACCTGAGTCACCCACAATCATTCGGACAATTTCTAAACAAGAGAGCAAGCACACTGCATGTGTAGTGAAAAATAAACATTAAGCCTCCAGACCATTTCTTATACACACACACACACACACACACACGTGTGCGCACACATATGCGCACGCGCACGCACACACGGAGTGAGAAGCTGGGTTGGGAAGGAAGGAATGGCACTTACCAAAGGTCAACCTCTTAGTACAAATTTGTTCACTCTCTTTGAAAAGAACACATGGGCAGACCCCACTCTTTGCACAGAATTCACCAAACACTAATCAATGCCCATAGCAGCCTCATAAGGTAAATGATGTTTTACAAATGAAGGGTGTACCCAGGTGACTTGGCCCCTGAGCAACCAATGTTCTCTCTGCCTTTTACCTGCTGTGTAAGACTACTCAAAAAAAGACTGCCTAATGCCTGCTTACCATTTTGTATAGAAAGCAGCTCTGAATTCCATACATAAGAGACTATGTTTTAAGATATTAAAACATAGTCTCTTATGTTTTACTCAGTGGTTAGAGCTATCGGCCTGCAGAACAAAGGGTATCATATTCGATTCTGGGTCAAGGGCACATGCCTCGATTGCAAGTTCTCAGGCACCTGCATACGGGAAGCAATCAATCTATAATATATGTCCAACATCATGTGAATGTTTTTCTCTCTCCCCCCTTCTCCTCCCTTCCCTACAGAAAGCAATGTAAAAAGTAGCCTTGGGTGAGGATTTTTTTTAAAAGAAAAAAAGATGTAAAGTCTATACCAAAGGTAAGAGCTGCTTTACTTACCACTATCTTTGTCAATTACAATTTAAAAATTCCATTAATTAGTTAAGGAAGCAGCATTTGTGTACTTTTGCCTATACCTGCAGGTCTGTCTACAAAAAAAAAAGGTATTTGTTTTACTTTACTTTTTATTATTTATTCAATCAGTTGCTACAGAAAGAAAAGTCCAAGGTGAAGTCCCACATCTTACCATGAGACAAAAATCCCAGCTGAAAAGCATTGACCTTTTTCCCTTCAGCCTTTTTCCAACTTCCACTAATTAATTCCTAAAGAGTCAAACAACCATAGAGCTTTCACAGTGTCCACTAAGCAGTAAGGAGAGAGTCTCAGAATAGTATGGACACTTTGCATCTGCCTATGAGCATGCAAACCACATTCTTCAACTGGAGTTGCCTCAGCTGATGTTACAGGAGACATAACACAAACCATCTCTGTGTCAAAGGCACAGATATCTCCTCTGAGGCAGGTTAAGAGAAAATAAGTGAACTGAAATTTCATTGATAACCACATTGTCCAAATTAGTCTCTCATAATTGTCAGTGAGATGCTTAACAGAATGTAAAGGGTAAGTAAGGAATGCAAAGTGGTATAAATGTAAATAATGTATGTTACAAACGAAAATTGGCGCTTTCATCTGTAAGTTAGCTAGAAGAACTTATTTTATTAGAGTCTAGCTTAGGATTAGGGTAAGAGCTAAGGTTAGGCTTAGTTTTAGGGATAGGGTTAAGAGTTTGGATTTAAGTTTATTACGTGGGTTTTAATTAGGTTCACATTTGGCTCTTCGGTCCCTTGAGTGTGGCTCGGCGTTAGAACTAATTCTTCAAAATAGACTAGCCCGGGCCGAAAACTGACTTCGAAATGGGCCAAGAAGTTCCAATCGCACTATGCGTGAGCACCCGCACATGGTATTTTGTGGAAGAGCCACACTCAAGAAGCCAAAGAGCCACATATGGCTCATGAGCAGCGGTTTGCCAACCACTGGGATTAGGGATAGGGAAAGAATTAGGGTTAGGTCAAGATTTTCTTTTTATCATTATTAAATTTAATGGGGTGACATCCCATATAAAAAAAGCCCAGCGACCAAACAGCGGAATGAACTGAACGACCAGCCGACCAGTCACTATGGCATGTACTGACCACCAGGGAGCAGGTGCTCAATGCAAGAGCTGTCCCTGGTGGTCAGTGCGCTCCCACAGGGGGAGCACCGCTCGGCTGACCAGGCTGAGTGGCTGCTCCCGCTCAGCTGACTGGGATGAGCAGCGCTCCCACAGTGGGAGCAGCCACTCAGAGGGCAGGTCCACAGCCGCTTGGCTGACCAGAGTAAGTGTCTGCTTCCACAGCAGGCAGATCCTCACAGGCATGCCCCCCACCAGTGCACGAATCCCGTGAACCGGGCCTCTAGTTGGTTAATAAAATTAGATACATTAAAGTGTACAATTCTGTAATGCATCATCTGTATATTGCACTTTGTATCTACCACTCAGAGTCACATCTCTGTTAGGAAAGTTAGAAGAGCCCAGCTGATATGGCGCCATTCTCAGTTAGGGCACATGCTCAGGTTGCAGAATCAATCCCCAGCAGGTACTGTGCAGGACATAGCTGATCAATGTTAATCTCTCTCTTTCTCCCTTCCTCTCTCTAAAAATTTAATAAAAACACGTTTTGAAAAAGAAAGAGAAAAGCCAGAACAATATTTTAGTCAAAAAACCTGGCCTATTTTGTTCAGAAATAAATACAAAAAGCACCGAAGCTGGTTTGGCTCTGTGGTAGAGAGTGGGTTTGTGGAATGAAAGGTCCCAGGTTCAATTCCGGTCAAGGGCATGTACATTGGTTGCGGGCAATCCCCGGTAGGGGGTGTGCAGGAGGCAGCTGGTCAATGTTTCTCTCTCATCGACGTTTCTAGCTCTCTATCCCTCTCTCTTGCTCTCTGTAAAAAAAATCAATAAAATATATTTAAATAATTAAATAAATAAATAAATACAAAAAGCAATATACAAGTGGGTCTCTGTTTCACAGGTAACTAAAAACACTAGAAGAAAAAAGGGTGCTTCTTCCCTATAGGAATGCCGATTGTAGAAGACACAAAGGCACCCAAGATGACTACCGTGTTTCCCCGAAAATAAGACATCCTCCGAAAATAAGACCTAGCATATGGAAAGATAAGACATCCCCTGAAAATAAGACCTAGTGCAACTTTGGGAGAAAAAAATAATATAAGACACTGTCTTATTTTCGGTGAAACGGCAGTGTAGGCTAAAATACATGTTCACTTTATAAATAACTCCAGGGGGGTGGGGGCATAAGTGGGGAGGGGTTTGGGATGGGATGGGAATGGGGGGATGAGGACAATTATGTGATACCATAATCAATAAAGTGTGTGTGTATGTATATATATATATATATATATATATATATATATATATGCATTACCAAGGAAGACACAAGCTCCCAAATGCTCTGAACTCCAGTTTGGGGTGAGACTCTAGGGACCCAGACACATATGGGGAGAAACTGGACTGTCTGGCATCAGGCCAGAAAATGAGGGCCGCTTTCTCTCAAAGGTGCTTGTAGCAATTACTGCAGGACACTGAGACTGGGTCCTCTTAGGGCAGGACTGATGGTCAGCCATTGCTGTTTGCTCCGCCCTATTGATTCCCTGAGACCTGGGATGAGCCAATTTACAACCCCACCCAAGCGGTGTGCAGAAGCTTTTGCATATGAATGGCCTGGCCTTCTGCAATCTAAAATAACCTAACAAACTGCAGCTGGGTCAGAGAGCCCCAGAACTTCCAAAAGAAGGCCCAAGGCTCCACAGCAGCTTGCACTGCTTCACAGCTGGCCTCATCTGGGCACCTCCAAACCCCAAACAAAAAAGAGGAATCTGCAGACCTCTCTGTAGCTCCTGCTGGGTGGCCACAGGCAGAGGCTAAATTAGCACATCCTTAGAGATCCAAGAGCCAGTGTACCCAGTGGTCAGCGGGGGACCACCCAGATTACAACTTTCGCATACATAAGAGACACACTCAGGGGTCAGACCCAAAGCTCCACTGAAGCAAGTCTTGCCTCATAAGGGTGTCTCCAGCACAGAAGTTCTCCCATCGTAGACACAACTGATCCTTACAGCCAATTGGAATGGAGGTCAATTCCTACCAGGAATACCAACAACAATCAAGGCTTAACTACAATAAGACTGTGCACACAGCCCACAAAGGAGTGCACCAAGAGTGTCCACCTCAGGTAATTAGGGAGGCTGAGACACTGGGCCTTATAGGTGTCCTAACACTCAAAGCCACTTTATTAACACAGGGAAGCAGAGACAAAGAAACAGGTCACAAATGACAGAAATGGAGGAAAGCAACTGGATATAAAGTTCAAAACCACGATTATAAAGTTATTCAAGAATCTTCTAGCAACCTCCAAGAAATTTAGTGAGTTCCTCAAGGATATGAAAAAGGGCCAACTAGAAATTAAGCATACACTGCCTGAAATAAAGAATAATATACAGAGATCCAACAGCAGACTAGATGATCCCAAGAATCACGTCAAAGATTTGAAATACGAAGAAGCAAAAATCACTCAACCAGAAAATCAAAAAGAAAAAAGAATCCAAAAATATGAAGATAGTGTAAGGAGCCTCTGGGACAACTTCAAGCGTACCAACATAAAAATTATGGGGGTGCCAGAACAAGAGAGAGAGCAAGATATTGAAAACATATTTCAAGAAATAATGACAGAAAACTTCCCCTATCTGGTGAAAGAAATTGACTTACAAGTCCAGGAAGCGCACAGAACCCAAAAAAAAAAAAGAAATCCAAAGAGGATCACACCAAGACACATCATAATTAAAATGCCAAGAGCAAAAGACAAAGAGAGAATATTAAAAGCAGCAAGAGAAAAACAGTTAATTATCTACAAGGGAGTACCCATACGACTGTCAGCTGATTTCTCAACAGAAACTACGCAGCCCAGACAGGAGTGGCAAGAAATATTCAAAGTGATGAACAGCAAGAATCAAAACCAAGATTACTCTACCCACCAAAGCTATCATTCAGAATTGAAGGTGAGATAAAGAGCTTCACAAATAAGAAAAAGCTAAAGGAGTTCATCACCGCCAAGCCAGTATTATATGAAATGCTGAAAGGTGTACTTTAAGAAGAGGAAGAAGAAGAAAAAGGTAAAGATAAAAATTATGATCAACAAAAACATATATATCAACAAATGAATCTAAAAATCAAGTGAATAAAAAAATGTGATGAACAGAATAAACTGGTGAATATAATAGAATCAGGGGCATAGAAAAGGAGTGGACTGACAATTCTCAGGGGGAAAGGGTGTGGTGGGGGTGTGGGAAGAGAAAGGATAAAAATCGTACACCTATGGATGAAGAAGGTGGGGTTGGGGGTAAGGGCAGAGGGTGGGGTGGGAACCGGGTGAAGGGGAGCTATGGGGGGGAAAGGAACAACTGTAATAATCTGAACAATATTTACTTTTTAAAAAAGGAACAACTGGTGAAATTTAAACAAACACTCAGATTTAAACGTAAGTAAGTAAATAAATAAATGAATAAATAAATACTCTGAAAAAATGTATTATGAACACTGGCCATATACACATGCTCATTCCTGACATTTTGCTTCTTTTCCCTCAAGATTGTATAAGCCACTTTAGCACGAAAAAATAGACTGTTTTTGAAGAAAACAGAAATAGTGCTTCAATTGTGTCTTGTAACACTAAATTGATGGTAAGGTTGCAATATTTTTCAGGCTCCTAGGCTGAAACATGGCCTCAGGAATCATCTGATATGGTTCTTTTCACAGTTTTTAAATAAATTATGGAGTTCTTCCTCCTTAAAAAATAAGTTTGTATAAGATGCCTATCCACCTTCTTTTAGTCCCATCACACTAAAAGTATACAAAATCATCCATGGATAACAACAAATGCAAAAAACGAATCCATAAATCATTTGGAAATGTGCAACATCACCTCTGATGTTCAACTCTAGTGCCCAGTCTAAAGAGCTTTTCCCATATTTCTATCCTTACTCACAAGCAGTTCTGGGGGCTATTCTACTGAATTCCAGGACTATACGTAACTGTAACTTGAAAATCACTCATTTTCCAATCACGGTAAAGTAAGAGGCAGTACGGTGTAGCTGAAAAGGAAACAGTACAGTAGAAGTCAATCGTGCTTCTAGCCCCTGTCAGGTATATGACCTTGGGCAGAGCTCTTAAAACTCTTTGAGATTTAGTTTCTTCATCATAAAATGGGATTTTATCCTATCTATGCCCAGTATACTTTCTATAAACGTCCTCTGTAAATGACAGAGCACTGCATAAATTAAGGTGTATTATTTTTATTGTTAGGTTATTAGCCAGATGACATGGTAAGTGCAGTTAGAGCTAGAACACTGGTCTCCTGACTGCCAAGGCTTTGTCTACTACTTCACACAACACTTGTGCTCACTGCTAAGCAATTGTCATCAACTTCTCAAACTTAGGTCTTATAATATCCATTTTTATCAGAAAAACAAAATGGAGCCATGCATAAACAAAATCCTTAAAATTACATAAATAAATATAAATGCAGGGAATTTACAGTTTATGCAAGTCTAAAGGGATGGTATAGATAAACAATATACTTACATTTTAAAAGATGATATAATGTGAATGCTCATTAAGGCACTAATGAAACAGTATTTTTAAAACCTCACCCAAGCATATGTTTATGGATTTTATAAAGAGAGAAAAAGGAGCTGAAACCGGTTTGGCTCAATGGATAGAGCGTCGGCTTGGGGACTGAAGGGTCCCAGGTTTGATTCTGGTCAAGGGCATGTGCCTTGGTTGCAGGCAAGTCCCCGGTAGGGGGTGTGCAAGAGGCAGCTGATCGATGACTCTCTCTCATTGATGTTTCTAACTCTCTCTCTCCCTTCCTCTCTGTACAAAATCAATAAAATATATTTAAAAAAGAAAGAAAGAAAGAAAGAAAGAGAGAGAGAGAGAGAGAGAGAGAGAGAGAGAGAGAGAGAGAAAGAGAGAGAGAGAAGAAGGAGAGGAAAGAATAGGGAGAGGGGCAGAGTGAGAGAGAAACATACAATAGATAGGTTGCCTCCTGTACACCTGCTGACTGGGGATCAAACCCCAACCGAGGTATGTGCCCTGACTGGAAATTAAACCTGAGCTGCAACCTTTTGGGCATACAGAACGACATTTCAACCACTGTGCCACTCGACCCGAGCACTAATGAAACAATTTTGATTATTCTCAGTTATGCTGCAAATGTGCTGAAAACAGGAACGCCTACAAGGTAGCTGAATAATAGGCATACACACTAATCAGAACACACTGATTTTAACAATTAAAAATGTCTCAAAGCCACACATGGTTGAACTTCTATCTGTGTAAATACAATTTGATGAAGTTACTTAACCCACAAATTATAATTTAACTAGAGGTCTAGTGCACGAATTTGTGCACGGGTGAGGTCCAGCCAGCCCACCCCGATCAGGGCTCATCTGGCTGGGCTGGCCACGGGGAGGGAATGCGGAAGGTTGGTCGAACTCCCAGTTGAGGGGACAATTTCCATTATTACCCTTTTAATATACAGGATGCAAGACAGAATGGCACACCTCTGCTTCAAGCCTTGCATGGACAATGAAAGGAGTGGACTGGCCATTTAGTGCTCATTCCTGTGACTACCAATTCTCCAGACACTGAGCTCCTCCACCCATAAGGCTAAAACGATTCTCACTGTTTCATTTGTAGAATGGGTGAGAAAGAAACAGTGACATTAAGAAAAAATAGAGCCAGAGATGTCATTTAAATATAGCACGAATGCAAAATATGTGTGTGCGTCGTGTGTGGTTTTTATACACACACATACTATTCAAAGAATTTCTAAGACTAATAAAAAGCTTCCTCCCACACAAGAAAAAAAAAAACTTGGAAAATATTCCCAATGTAATTTATTTTTAATGTAGATTACTTTAAAAAGTTGTGTTTATAAACTCATGCATATTCATAAAGTGATTCATTTGGTAGAAACATACAGTCATTGAAAGCAGTGAAAAAGCTACAGTTTTAAATGCTCAATCTAATTATCTAGACTTAAAGGTTATAGCAGCATTTCTTGAAAATATATTACTCATCACTGCTCTAATTAAATATCTTTGTACAGAATACATGGAAAACAGGGTAGGCTAGCAGTGCACAAGTCTATCACTGACAATGGTTAGAAAAGTCAAACCACATTTGAACTGTTAACATCGGCATACTTCATCATCATACTGGAAACTTCTCATCACAGACCATAAGCATTATGGACTACTTTAAGGGAGGCTGTTTTATGAAACTGACTCACCCTGACCCAGCTTTAGTGTCTACACATGTGATGAAACAATGCAATAAAGTAATGGGTCAATAATGCAACCAAATTATATCCAAGCAAAGTAAAACTGATCTTGTGTTTGATGAATATGCCTATCCAAAGTTCTAAGTAATTCTGTTACTTCAGTGAAATAGTGCATTACACATGTGAGGCCTGAACATACAGGATGCTTGTTATTACTGTAATATTAATAACAAGAATTTACAGAATATTTAATGTTCAAAAAGTAGTATTTCTATTACTACTACTAAATCTACTTCAATTTTGCAAAACAACTGAAGCTCAGAGAAAGGAAATGACTTGCCTAAAATTAGACACTGAAAAATGATGGTAAACTCGATTCTTTTAACCCTAAATTCTATGATATTCCTAAATGTTAAACCTTTTTTTATTGGTCAGCATGCAACTCTTCATTCATAAAACCTTTCACCCATTCACTTCTTTATCTAAGTCAAGAAATATTTATTAAACATCTACTATATGTTGTACGTTATCCCCTCACCTCGAATAAACAAAAAGGTACACAATTCCTGCTTTAGGTGGTAGTATGGGTGTATTACAATGGTCTGGGAAAGATTAATCCATTTTTTTCAAGTACACCAATGTAGGAAGTGGCAAACAAAAATGGGTAAGTGGTCAGGGAACTCATACAATTTAATAAAAGGAAGATAAACAACCAAAAAAATGGTCATCAGACATAAATAGATACTTTTCAAAAGAGGACATAAAGAAAGCCAAGAGACATATGAAAGCATGCTCAAAGTCACTAATCATCCAAGAGATGCAAATCAAAAACGACAATACGGTACCATTCTCACACCTGTCAGAATAACTATCATCAACAAATCAACAATTGACAAGTGTTGGCGAGGATGCAGAGAGAAAGGAACCCTCGTGCACTGCTGGTGGGAATGTATTATAGTCTGGTGCAGCCACTGTGGAGAACAGTATGGAGTTTCCTCAAAAAATTAAAAATGGGCCCTAACCAGTTTGGCTCAGTGGATAGAGCATCGGCCTGCAGATTAAAGGGTCCCAGATTCGATTCCAGCCAAGGGCATATGCCCAGGTTGTAGGCTTGATCCCCCCAATAGGGAGTGTGCTGGACACAGCCAATCAATGATTCTCTCTCATCACTGATGTTTCTATCTCTCTCCCTTCCTCTGAAAAATCAATAAAAAATATATTAAAATATATAAAAAATGAAATAAATAAATAAACTAAAAATGGAACTCCCATTTGACCCAGTGATTCCACTCCTAGGAATATATCCCAAGAAACTAGAAACACCAACCAGAAAGGATATATGCACCCCTATCTTCATAACAGCACAATTTACTATAGTTAGTATTTGGAAACAGCCTAAGTGCCCATCAGCAGATGAGTGGATCAGAGATTTGTTGTACATCATGATGGAATACTATGCTGCTATAAAAAGGAAGGAACTCCTACCATTTGCAACAGCACGGATGGACCTGAAGAGCATTATGCTAAGTGAAATAAACCAGTCAGAGAAAGATAAATATCACATGATCTCACTCATGTGTAGAACATAATGAACAACATAAACTGATGCACAAAATCTGATCCAGAGACAGAGAAGCATCGACCACACCATCAAACCTCAGAGGGAAGGCAGAGGAAGGTGGAGGTAAAGGGGGAGATTAACCTAAGCACTTATATGCATTCATATAAGCCTAACCAATGGACACAGAGACTAGGGGGGTGAGGACCTGAGTGGGGGTGGGGGTGGGTGCAATGGGGGGATAAGGACACATATGCAATACCTTAATCAATAAAGAAAAAAAAAAGGGGGAGGGGGGAAAAGGGTAAGTGGCAAACACAGATGAGGAAGCCCTTAATTCTAACTGTGGAGGCCAAGAAAGCTTCCCGTAGGTTACAATGTTATCGGAATCTTGGGACATGGAAGAAATCAGGTAAGTGGAGGATACCAGATGGAGGGGCATATCAGGAAGAAACAAACAAGATGGGCAAAGGCATAAAGGCCAGAAAAAATATGTATGACACATTGAGCAAACTAGCTCAGCACGACTGGCCTCATATCAGGCATAAAACTGACAAACAGGCAGGGCCATGTCAATCAAGACCAGGATCATGTCTCACTCATTATGGATAATAAAGAAAATTATAAACTGATGAACAAAAAGATAGAGACAGAAACAGTAAAGCATCAAACAGAATGTCAAATTACAGCGGGAAGGTTAGGGAGAGATAAGAGATCAACCGAAAGACTTGTGTGCATGCATATAAGCATAACCAATGCACGCAAAACTCTGGGGGGTGAGGGCATGTATAGGAGGGGGGACACATATAATATGTACACATATAATACCTTAATAAAAAATGGGGGGGAGGGGAAGACCCGGATCACGGATGCCTGCTACGGAAAATGGACTTTGCTCAACAGGAGACAGAGGCAGTAAAGGTGAGTAACATGATGAATACATGCTTTAAAAGATCACACTGGCCTGAGTCTGGGTGGCTCACTTGGTTAGAGTGTCGTCCTGATACACCACACTGAGGGACTCAATCCCAGTCAGGGGAGTCAACCAGTGAGTGCATGATTGGGTGGACCAGCAAATAGATGGTTCTTTTTCTTTCTCCTCTCTCTCTCTTTCTCTAAAACAATTTTTAAAAAGAAAGATCAAACCGGTTTCAGTGTGAATGATGCAATAGGGCACATGTGTCAAACACAAGGCCTGCGGGCCAAATCCGTCCCGCCAGGCCTTGCAATGTGGCCCGCACCGCGCTGTCATCACTGCACTCCGCTGCGTTTCCATCACAATGACAGTTTATGACTGTTCAGTAAACCATTCGGCCCGCGATTTAGGCTGGATTTTAGATTTTGGCCCCTTCTCTGATTGAGTTCGACACCCCTACAATAGGGGATACAAGGCCAAAAATAGGCCTATCAGTTAAGATTCCACAGCAGTAGTAAAAAATGTTAAGTGCCAAAATCAAGGCAGTGAAAAAGACAATAAAGAGCAGGTGAAAGATTAAAGAGTTTTCAAAGCAGAATCTTAAAATTTAGTGATTGACAAGAAGTGGCAGGCAAGATTCAAGTAATCTAGGTTAACCCTCTTTTGGCTTATCCTACTGGGTAGAGATGGAGAAGCTGTTTTAGTTAGATAAACCATGAGTTCAGTTTTAGATAACCGAGTCTGTGAGGTCTATGAAGTGTAAGGTAAAGATGTCCAATATACTGTTACAGCTAAAAATTGGGCCCTAAAACTCAGAAGAGATCGGAGATTAGGGTTATTTGATGGTAAACTATAGTTGAAGGTCTGGGCCCAGTACTGGTTTTCCCCAAAAGAATATAGAGAGCCAGGACCGGTTTGGCTCAGTGGATAGAGCGTTGGCCTGGGGACTGAAAGGTCCCGGGTTCGATTCCGGTCAGGGGCATGTACCTTGGTTGCGGGCACATCCCCGGTGGAGGGTGTGCAAGAGGCAACTGATCGATGATTCTCTCTCATCGATGTTTCTAACTCTATCTCTCTCTCTTCCTCTCTGTGAAAAATCAATAAAATATATTTTAAAAAAAAAAAAAAAAAAAAAGAATATAGAGAGAAGAGACCGAGAACAGAATCCTAGGGAACCCAAACATTTAAGGGATAAAGAGAAACAATGCCAGAAGACTGAGAAGAGGACAGCATTGTAGAGGAGAGCCAAGATAAAGTGTTTGGAAATCCAGGGAAAAGAGAAATTCAAGAAATAGCAAAAGTTACAATTTAAAATAAATTTTTTAAAGATTGAGGGGACAATATTTCTGTAAGTATTCTGTATTTGTGGTTTCCCAAGCCCTCTAAGATGTCCACACCAAATGACACAGTAATCCCACATCTAAGAATCCTATTCTGAAAAAGGAATCAGAAATTCTGACAGGGTTTTATGTACAGGATTATCTATAATGGCAACAAAATGAAAATGTTTTAAATTTATAAGAGAGAAATGGTTGAATAAATTATAGTGTTCATACAATAAATATTACAAACTATTTAAAAACTGAATTCATAGGTTAAGTGATATGGAAAAATAGTTATGATACTGTTTCTTTTAAAAGAGGACACAACTGCCTAGCCAGTATGTCTCAGAGGTTGAGGATCAACCTAAGAATCAGGAGGTCACAGTCGGGGCACATGCCCAGTTTGCAGGCTCCATCCCCAAGGGTGTGCAGGAGGAGCCAATCAATGGTTCTCCTTCATCATTGGTGTTTTTATCTCTCCCTCTTCCACCCTCTCTCTGAAATCAATAAAAACATATTTTTTTAATAAAGGACACAACCATGCATATTCAATTAACTATCTACACTAATAAAAGAGAAAAATGCTAATTAACCATATCTTCGCTACACCCACAGCCAATCAGAGTATGCAAATTAACCCAACAAAGATGGCAGCTGAGGAAGAGAGGAGTGGAGACTGAAGATACCCTCAAAGGAAGAGGGAGGAAAAGTGGAAAGCAAGGTGGCTGCCAGAGTGAAAGCGCGGCTGGCAGGCAGCAGGCGGGGCAGCCACTTACAGGAATCTTCCTGCAAACGGGCTCCTAGTCTATACTAATAAAAGTGAAACATGGACAGCAAATAAATAGTACCTCTGCTATGCCCACAAGCTATGCCCACCAGCCAGTCAGGATCAAGTATGCAAATTAACCTGACCAAGATGGCAGCAGCCAAAGAGCTGGAGCAAGCAGGAGGCTTAGGTCAAAGAGCTCAGGAAACAAATTTTGGCTTTAAAATGTTATTTCAGAAACCAACTTAATCAGAAGTGGTCTTACCTTCAATTTTTGGAATATCTAATACAAATAACAATGCAAATTGGATGTTCCCAAGTAAACTTGTTTTCAAGAATAAAAATATTTTTAAATGGTTTTTTTCTGGGGGGGGAGGGGGGAACACAATGCATTTTTCTCCCTCTCTGAATAACAAAATGAAAAAAATCTATGAGGCTCAGAAAGGAGAAATGTTTTCAGAGACTAGAAACAGTTGGGGAGAAGAGCAGAATTAAAAGGGAAAAATAGCTGAAGCCGGTTTGGCTCAGTGGTAGAGCGTCGGTCTGCAGACTGGATGGTCCCAGGTTCGATTCCGGTCAGGGGCATGTACGTTGGTTGCGGGCATATCCCCGGTGGGGGGGGGTGCAGGAGGCAGCTGGTTGGTGTTTCTCTCTCATCGACGTTTCTAGCTCTCTCTCTCTCTCCCCTTCCTCTCTGTAAAATCAATAAAATATATATATATATTTTTTTTTTAAGGGAAAAATAAAAACTAAAACTATTTACCACAATGTGTTAAACTGTTGAAGTAAAATATATTATTTTCCATTACTCCATGCATAGCTTGTATCCTATACTTCCCTAAAATCCAAGATCCATTCTTTTTGGAAAAGACAGAAATAGGAAATTAAATTTTTGAAAATAATGTAAGCAATAAATTGTTTCTCATAATAACAAAGTATATGTAAGTCATGTTTTCCTGAAAGTTGAGATATTGTAACATGAAGATACTTCATAAAAGGTCCTCAGAAAAAATAACAGTTAACAAAAAAACAAAACAAACAAAAAAATGTCCCTGGTTCATTTGGCTCAGCGTCGCCCACTCATGGAAGGTCTGGGGTTGGATTCCCTCAAGGACATGTACCTGCACCTCGGTTGCAGGTTCTGCAGCCCAGATGAGGGCCTATAGGGGAGGCAACTGATTGAAGTGTCTCTCTCACATCCATGTCTCTCTCTCCCTCTTTCTCCCTCCCTCCACTCTCTAGAAATGGGAGGGGGGGCGAGAATATGGGAATATGGATGCTATGGGGGTAATTTATGGGTTCATGGGCTCATATAAAACTTTAGAAGGCCCACTCTGAATCCACATAAAGAAGAGTCAGCATTCTGACTGTGGCTGTAAAAGTCAGAGCTCCTGAAGAAGGAAGCTTTAAAACCTAAAGTATTAAAATATTTCATGGTTTCAATAACTCAAGGTTTGTATTTTCCCCACAAATTGTTGGGGGAGGGGGGGTGTAAAGGTCTAAAAATATCCCTCAGAATAGCTCTTTAAGAAGAATTTTAGACTTTTTCCCAAAAAAACAAAAACTGACATATTTATTGTCATTATTCCATCACAAGCAACTTTTATTAATGCATTATTAGTTCCACTAGAATTGTTACGAGCCACCAAGCCAAAGTCAGTATGGAAAATATATTAAATGACTCTTTGGCAAAATAAGGCTTCCAACAGGGCAATGAAAAACACAAAATACTGATGAAAATTGGGGTATTATATAAAAATGTGCAGATTCCTTTTAAATTTGAAACCCCCAATTCGTTAGGAAAACACTTAAAGGAAATTCAGAGCGCTGTATCAATCAGGTCATTCATTCCTAATGGACCAGGGAGTGCAGCAAAATTAGAATGTAAAGTTTTACACAATATTAACTAGGCATGCAAGATCATAATTTTAAATGTTTATTTGCCTGCCCCCACCCAGCTGAGAACTGTGCATCATTTATTTCCATCTTTAAAATATTTGATGGTGAAAACTAAACCCAAGTAAAAAGACATTGTCATTTTCTTTCCAGAAAAACTGTTCAAGTGTTAATCTAGGAGGAGTCTGGTGCCTGGTCTTTACCCAGAATGTTGGCTGTGTCTGTTGCAAGGAAACAACTGCATTCATTTATCAAAGACATAGGCATATAGCCAAGGCCTGGAAAACCTAACAGATTAAGAGTTCTTTTTTATTTTTATTTTTTTAATATATTTTATTGATTTCTTACAGAGAGGAAGGGAGAGGGATAGAGAGCCAGAAACATCAATGAGAGAGAAACATCGACCAGCTGCTTCTTGCACACCCTCCACTAGGGATGTGCCCACAACCAAACAACATACCCTGATAGGAATGGAACCTGGGACCCTTCTCATGAATTCTTCCAAAGGATCCTCCCGTCATTTGAAAAACAAGTCACTAACAGCCCTTGTCCTCAAGCAAGCTTAACATTAACAATAAACATCAACTACAAAAGGTATCACAGAGCAAAATGAGATTAACTGCCACAGGACCCAAGACAATTAGACCATCAAATCTGAGAGGGAAGATAGGGTAGAGTGGGCGTAAGGGGGTGAAATCAACCAAAGGACTTGTATGCATGCATATGAGCCTTACCAATGGACACAGAGAACAGGGCGGTAAGGGCATGAGTGGGGGGATAAGGAGGGTAATGGAGGAAGAATAAGGACACATATGTAACACCTTAATCAATAAAGCAATTAAAATTTTTAAAAAGACCATTAGGCCATCTGAGTTCACGGAGTGAATGCTCCCCGGAGCCAGAGTAAACTGAAAAAGCTCCCAAGGCTGAGAAGCACGCAGCAGGCAGGCAGCCAGGGCTGGTGGCGCTTAGAATGAGGAAGACCTACAGCTCTTGGGCCCTGTGCTTGTCCTCCAGCCTCATCCTTAGTTTGCTGAAGATGTAGGCCTGACACCTGTTATCAGCATTCACCAATCAATATGAATAAGGAAGGAAAAGAGCCGGGACGGTTTGGCTCAATGGATAGAGCGTCGGCTTGGGGACTGAATGGTCCCGGGTTCGATTCCGGTCAAGGGCATGTACCTTGGTTGCGGGCATACCCCCAGTGGGGGGGGTGCAAGAGGCAGCTGATCAATGACTCTCTCATCGATGTTTCTAACTCTGTATCTCTCTCCCTTTCTCTCTGTACAAAATCAATAAAATATATTAAAAAAAAAAAAGGATGGAAAAGAAATGTGACTTAGTCCAAGGTCCTGACACTCCCAAATAATTAAGCAAGTAATTTTCAAGACCTACACTGAATAAAACCAACCACAATGACTCAGCTTAGGACCATGGAAGCTCTGCTTAAAAAAAACAACTACTTACTTTGAATTTGCCTCCTGCTTAAGTAGGGTAACAGCCTAGAAAAATTGTAAGAGAGATGACAGTCAAGCAGAAGAGGAAAAACAAACAAACAAAACATGCACAAAAAACAAGAGAACTACCAGAGCCATGGTTCAAAAGCCACCAAATTAAAAAAAAAAAAAAACCACAATTTCTATGCTAAATACTTTTTCTCTGTTTTCATGTTTTTTTCTAATTCTGTATGCATCCAGAAATCAAACCACTTAAGAAGTACTGAAAAGTCTTACTTCTCTTTTCTGTTGTATATTCTGGAAAAGAGATCTGTTTTTTCTTACTTCTGAATCAAAAGAAAGCAGAAACCTTAGCCAGAATAATTTATACCAGATATGTGAATTTACATATCAGACAATATTTTTAAGAGCGAAAACATTCTGTCTGAGGGCTTGATCTTGTAAGACTTTGGACCTGTCTTGTCCTAAAAGACAGTTGCTCCCCCTCCGAGTGCCATCTTCCTGTTTCTCCACCTCCTGTGAACCTGTTCAACCAAAGAAGCACTCCCAAGAAAATTTCAAAACACCAACTTTAATCATTTCTAGCCATTTCAATACACCCCAGCTCTAGATTAAATTACTACAAGATTCTCTATTTGCAATGACTTTCTGCTCCTCTTATCCTTGGTAATAATTTCCTGTTCTTCCCTACAGATGTATCAAAGCTCAGATTTTTCTAAATATCCCACATTCACATAGGATCTCTCAGATCAGAATCAGTTCGGTTCTATATTGAGTTCACAGCAATTCTCAGCACAGCATCTGACTCCTAAGGGTGCAGTTTAAAACAAAAAGAATAATTGATATAATAAGCCTTATTTGATTAAAAAATATATACCCATTGTCTTCATATTACAAACACCAAGAATAAAGCTCAACAATGAGAAAATGAGCAGAGCAAGCTCCGGTGATGCCAGGCTTGCTATCCATGTCTGATGGTACAGCACAGGTGCACTCAAATGCTGACTACATATCATAGAAATGTTTTCTATTTCCTCAGAAAATAGTTTCATTTAGGGAGTCTTTAACTTAATGATAAAAATTTTACTTAAAAAATAAAGCAACTCAGTAATTATTTCAAAATACTGCAAAAGGCAATAAGGAATAAGAAGTTTATGTTTACCAAAAGTGGCAATAAGCCAGGACCGGTTTGGCTCAGTGGATAGAGCGTCGGCCTGCGGACTGAAAGGTCCCGGGTTTGATTCCGGGCAAGGGCATGTACCTTGGTTGCGGGCACATCCCCAGTAGGGGGCGTGCAAGAGGCAGCAGATTGATGGTTCTCTCTCATGGATGTTTCTAACTCTCTATCCCTCTCTCTTCCTCTCTGTGAAAAATCAATAAAATATTTTTTTTTAAAGTGGCAATAAAAGCACTGAAAATCTAACAGCAAAATCACCCACAGAAACAAACTGACTAAATAAAAAAAATGTTGGGCCCTCACAGGGTAATAGTATCAGCCTAATATACCATGGTTGCTGGTTTGATCCCCGGTCAGGGCACATACAAGAATCAATCAATGAATGCATAAGTGGAATAATAAATTAATCTCTCTCAAGTCAAAAAATCAATTTTAAAAAACAAACCCTATGCCCACCAGTGTGGCTCAGTGATTGAGCATCGACCCATGAACCAAGGGCACACACCCAGGTTGTGGCTTGATTCCCAGTGGGGGAATGCAGGAAGCAGCTCATCAATGTTTCTCTCTCACTGATGCTTCTATCTCTCTATCCTTCTCCTGCTCTTTTCCTCTAAAAATCAGTAAAAACATTTTAAATAAACACGAGTAAATATTAGTATTTAAAAAAGAAAAATGTTGGAATCTAGTATTTTGAACTCCAATTCTAGTGCTTACATATTTGCCATGAAAGAGAAAACAAAATGTTGATTATCATCTTCTCCTAATTAGAAGATAAAGTGATGTGAAGTGTTGGGGAAGAGAAAAAAATAATAATAAACAGGTCCATTAATACTTTGAAGGTCTAAGGTCTAACTTCAAAGGGCATTATCTTTTTAAAAAGAGATAAGCAGCTAATAATTTTACAGTAAGTAAAACCTGTTGTATTATAAGTGACATTTGTTGAGCACTTAATATGTATGAGGCATTATGCTAAGTGTTTTCCATGATTATCTGATTTAATCCTTACAAAGACAGCAACGAAGTAGCTACTGTTATTTTACAGGAGAAAATAGAGGTGTAGAACAATTTAGAAACTTCCCAAACTGCTAGTAAAAGAAGAAGCTGACACCCATCCAGGTTTTCGGACCCCCAAGCCTAGACTCACCACCATTTCCTCAGCAAGGCTCCAGGCATGGCAATGAACCTTCTTGACTATACACAGCATCCTGTATCCCCACACACTCATCTCTACCACGCCCACCCCCTGAACTCATGCTAAATTGTTCTTAGTCATTTAGAACTTATTACATAATAAGCTAGATAAATGCTGACTTCAAAAAGGTGAAAAGGAAAGTAACAACTTTGAGCCACAGCTGATGGGCCTCTTTTTCCAAAGCCTCCGGGGTGCATTCAGGCAAATTCTCCGGGCAGTGTGAGGGTAGTGTGTAGTGATTAAGAGCATGAGATTGCTTAGGTTCAAATTCTGGCTCCATCACTAACTTAAAAGGTGGCTTTGAGTAAGTTACTCTACCACTACTACCTTTGTTTTCTCATCCATAAAGCAGGATATCCATAGTACTATAATAAAGATTAATCATGTAAAAAACGGAGAACAGTGCCTAGCACCTGGTAAATAATAAAGGTTACTTGTGTTATTACTCTGCATGAAGGAATACTTAGCAAGAAGAATTGGGTGATATGGCATGGCATGCCCTCTCTTCCCAAGCTTGCAGTCTAAGACACGTGCATAAATAACCACAAACCAATCTGTAAAAAGCACTACAGGTGTTAGCAAATAAATGCTTTAGATTTGCTAAGGAGAAAGTACAAGTACTTGTAGCTAAAGAATTCAGGGAAGATCTCAGAAGAGGTGACAAAGCTAGATCTTAATATCAAGCACAGAATATCATAGGATAGTTTAAAAAAATTGGGGTTCAAGTGAAGAATTATAGGAGTCATAGTAAATAAACCTGAAAATGTAGGCAAGATTAGGGGTCAGGTGAACAAGAAACCTGAAGGTTCAAATAAGGAATCTATAATCGTACCATATTTTTAAATGTAAACTACTATTAATATCCCTCCCCCCTCCCCCCCAGTGGAATACATACAGACATGAGAGAACATAAAATTCCCAATTGGAGAAAGGGTGTAAATAAAAAAATAAAAAAAGAATAGCAAAGCAACTGAATTTGAGAAAAGCCACAGGCTTTTCCATTTCTCTCTCCAAGGACTTACAAGAGCACTCATATGTCCTAGAACAGTGGTCAGCAAACTCGTTAGTCAGCAGAGCCAAATATCAACAGTACAACGATTGAAATTTGAGAGCCAAATTTTTTAAACTTAAACTTCTTCTAATGCCACTCCTCCAAATAGACTCGCCCAGCAGAAACCAGTTTGGCTCATTGGATAGACTTGGCCTGTGGACTGAAGGGCCCCAGGTTCGATTCCAGTCAAGGGCATATACCTTGGTTGTGGGCACATACCAAGTAGGAGGTATGCAGGAGGCAGCTGATTGATGTCTCTCTCTCATCCATGTTTCTAACTCTCTATCCCTCTCTCTTCCTCTCTGTAAAAAAATCAATTAAAAAAAAAAAAAATATATATATATATATATATATATATATATATATATTTTTTTTTTTTTTTTTTTAATAGACTCGCCCAGGCCATGGTATTTTGTGGAAGAGCCACACTCAAGGAGCCAAAGAGCTGCATGTGGCTCGCGAGCTGCAGTTTGTCAACCACAGTCCTAGAGTAAAGAAACTAACTTTATTTACCATTTTATTCTTTTGTTTTGGAATTCTTGACAGTTCCCAAGCTCACTTAATGATCCTTTTCCTCCTAAACATATTGCAGTTCTACAGCACTCATTCTGGGAAACTTTGATACTAAAATATCTTTAAAAAATGGGTTGTGGCCGAAACCAGTTTGGCTCAGTGGATAGAGTGTCAGCCTGCGGACTGAAGGGTCCCAGGTTCGATTCCGGTCAAGGGCATGTATGTTAGTTGTGGGCACATCCCCAGTAGGGGGTGTGCAAGAGGCAGCTGATCAATGATTCTCTCTCATCGATGTTTCTAACTCTCTATCCCTCTCTCTTCCTCTCTGTAAAAAAATCAATATATATATATATATATATATATGTATATATATATATGTATATGTATATATATGTATATATATATGTATATGTATATATATATTTTTTTATTTTTTTTTAAATGGGTTGTGATCTCACATGAGGGAAAGAAGTTACCTTTTAGCCCTGAACCATGTTTCAGAAAGACTTTTCCAAAACCACAACCATTCTGGAAATCTCCCTTATTATTTTTACCCTAAGTGGCAAATAAACCAACTACGGAAGTATAATGAGTATCACACTTTGTTTTCTACTTTGAGAACAAAAAAATTTAAGACTATACTCTGGCATTAATACAACTTGAATTAACTTCTAATTTCCTTTCCTAAAGTGGCCCAAGTGTTTCACAGATTAGTTTCCTTTCCTAATCTAAAAAAGAAAAGGAAAAAAAAAGACTGCTAAGGCCTGTTTCTTCTTACTCTTTTTTCCCCCATTTCTTAAATCTTTTTCTTTCCAATTTACCTTTCTCTGTTCTTCTGTCTACATGTGATTTTTGTTATTGGCCCACTTTTGTCCTATGTACCTATGTCCTCCTTATTTCTCCCACCATGCTGGTCACATCACAGAACCAGCTTAAGCCTGTGGAGTCTATTATGGCCAGAGAATGTGTCCAACTGCTAATAAGTGACACCAGGGAGCACATGTGGCAGTCCCCGCATTCTGACCCACAGGAGATACTGTCCATCCATCAAAGCATGCCTTCCCGCTACAGCACAGTACTCTTAACTAGTCCTTCCTGACAGGGAAACTCTCCGCAGGCATGTTCTCTATGTCCCCATTTGCATTCTTTAGCCTTCTGGTTGAAATGTGAAATAGCAAGCACAGTTTATAGGTTAGAAAAGAAAACACAGATGGTCTTAAAGTCTAGAGTGGTATCTGGTTGCACACCTAAAAGTTTCTGGTTTTTAAAAATCAGAAGTTCTTCAAACATAAGATCGGCCTTGCCAAAATATCAGTACCACAACCAGGAACCTCTACACAATTAGCACACATAAGGATGAATAACAACAAAGAGGATACGCTTGAAAACAACCTTGAACTATTTATCTTCTTAGGTCGCTTTCTTCAATATGAATTACCTAAACGTTTTCAGTAAATATTTCCTTGTGCTTTCTTCTGAGTTAAATTTCATCGAAATATGAGTAATCCTGAATAAGAAAAGTCAAATTGGCTAAATGCTGTAAAAAGTCCTTTTTTAAAAATAATTACTCTTGCCCTAGCTTGTTTGGCACAGTGGATAGAGCATCAGCCTGCAGACTGAAGGGTCCAGGTTTGATTCCGGTCAAGGGCACATGCCTGAGTTGCAGACTTGATCCCCAGTGGGGGGGCATGCAGAAGATGGCCAATCAATGATTCTCTCTCACCACTGATGTTTCTCTCTCTCTCTCCCTCTCCCTTATTCTCTGAAATCAATAAAAATATATTTTTAAAATAATAATACTTTCTGTTTAGCTAAAAATATAGAATGCAGCAGCATGAAGAAAAACATAAGAATTAATTTAATGATGGCACATAACTAAACTAATTATGGTAAGTAAAAATATTGTTTACTTAGTAGCCATCCAATTCTATAAGAAAATAATTGTTGGTATAATTACGCAGTTTTGTATCTCATTAGGTAGAAAATTATGTATTATGCAACAACAGTTATTTGTTGAACCAGACATCTAAAGCTACTGTCATAACGTTGTTTATACATCCCTTTAGAACAGTAAGTCATTTTTCCCTTTTAAAACTAAAATATGCCCACACAAAAGTTCCCCAAACAGCCTCTATATTGAAATTACAAATTATTTATTTGATCAGTTTCCCTAACCTGCGAACTGAATACGGAGTCATTTTAGGCATCACACCCTCCCCACTCAGATGCCCTGAAACCACTCCAGAAAGCAAGGAAATGGAAAGCGTGATAACTAAAAGGAAAATAGGAGACAGTAGATAGAACAATTCCTAACCTCAATTTACTTCTAATTTTCCCATCTCAATATTAAATCCATATCTATCCTGTAAACAAAATCATATAAAAATAAAGTGAAACCCCGTACCTCAGTCTCTACTCAGACTGTCTCCCTGATGGGATGAGGTTTAAACAAAATCAAAAAATACTGAAATCTATCTAACACTTACAAAACCAACTCCAAAATGCCTTCATAATCCTGCTAAATATATTAACCGGTAGAGCCTGGCTTGAGCATAACAAAGCTCAGCTTCTGTGTCACACCACATGGCCAGGCATAGTGCTCTATACTACTATAATTTTGTAATATATTTTTACTAGAGGCCCGGTGCACAAAATTAATGCATGGGTTGGGGGGTGTCCCTCAGCCCAGCCTGCACCCTCTCCAATCTGGGACCCCTCGAGGAATGTTAAACTGCCCATTTAGACCCGATCCCACTGGGATCCCTCTCACAATCCAGGACTTCTGGCTCCCAACTGCTCGCCTGACTGCTTTCCTGATTGCCCCTAACTGCTTCTGCCTGCCAGCCTGATCACCCCCTAACTACTCCCATGCCAGCCTGATTGATGTCTAACTGCTCCTCTGCCAGCCTGTTTGGCCCCAACTTCCCTCCTCTGCTGGCCTGGCCAACCCTAACTGCCCTCCCCTGCAGGGTTGATCATCTCCAACTACCCTCCCTTGCAAGCCTGGTGCCTCCCAACTGCTCTCCCCTGCTGGCCATCTTGTGTCCACATGGGGGCAGCTACTGTGTGTTGGAGTGATGATCAATCTGCATATTACTCTTTTATTAGATATGATAGAGGCCTCGTATATGGGTGGGGCCAGCTGGTTTGCCCTGAAGGGTATCCCGAATCAGGATGGGGGTTCCCTTGTGGTGTGGGGTGGCCTGGGCGAGGGGCCTGTGGTAGTTTGCAGGCGGGCCATGCCCCCTGGTGACCCAACCTTCTGGTATCTGGAATTTATTTACCTTCTACAATTGAAACTTTGTAGCCTTGAGTGGAGGCCTAGGATGGCCAGGATGTGTGGAAAGCTTGGCTTCCATTGTCAGGGAAACCCAAGGCTCTCTCAACTGCTCTCTGTGGCTGCAGCCATCTTGGCTAGGATTAATTTACATACTCACTCTGATTGGCTGGTGGGTATGGCTGGAGCGGTGTGATGGTTAATTTGCATATTGTTCTTTTATAAGGTAGGATTGATTTCAGAGGGGGAGGGGGAGGGGGAGGAGGAGGGAGATAGAAACATAAATGATGACAGAGAATCACTGATCAGTTGTCCTACAACCCAGGCACGTGCCCTTGGCTGGACTCAAACCCAAGACCTTTTAGATGCTCTATCCACTGAGCCAAACCAGCAAGGGCTATAATTTTTGTTTAGACAAGTTTATGAGTCCCAATGACTATATTTTAATTATGACTCATTCAGACAAGCCAAGACATACTTCTAAACAAAAAGTGAACTGCTGACTTAGAGATTCGATGATACAAAACAAATTCAAGTGTGCCAGGAAATAGTGTTTCCCTCTTGGCATCAAAAGCACCACGCCTAGTCACTTTAAAAATAGACCTCTTAAAAAGGGTGATGGAAGCAGACCTGACTTGGGGTGGTGAATACACAATATAATATACTGATGATATATTATAGAACTGTACCCTTGAAACCTCAATAATTTTACTAACCAATATCACCCCAATAAATTCAATATAAGAATTTTAATTTTTTTATTTTAAAAGAATATTCTCGTCCAACTATGTAAAAAATGATTAAGTAAATCAAGCACTTCTTTTTTAAGACAAGTAAATAAATAAATAAAAATGGACCTCTTCACCCCATATTTTGTCATGCAAAAAAAAAAAAAAAAAAAAAAAAAAAAGTTTAAAACTTTAGGGTCCAATCTAAGCATCTACCTAAACAAGGTGAATCAGTCAAACTATCCAATACTGAGGATAATAAATAAAGGACAATAACATTTACAAATCAGCCAAAAGAATTTATTCCATTAACTTCTTGGCTGCAAAAAAATGAAATTAATGCTCAAAAACAAACATAAGAGATAAGACTGATGAGGAGTTAAAAAGGTAATATTTGTATATGTTAAAATAAACTACCACAAGCTAATTTTGCGCACTTTGATGCTATTTTTCCAAATATATTTTTATTGATTTCAGAAAGGAAGGGAGAAGGAGAAAGAGAGAGAAATATCAATGATGAGAGAGAATCATTGACTGGTTGCCTCCTGCATGTTTCCTACTGGGGATTGAACCACAACTTAGGCATGTGCCCTGACCAGGAATTGAACCATGACCTTCTGATTCATAGGTTGACGTTCAACCACTGAGTCATGCTGGCTGGACATCAATACCTTTCTTATCCTCCAAGGCATGAAACAGAAGCAGAATCTTCTCTTCTAAAAGTTGGTTTGAGATGATTTGTCAACATATATCCAAATATCTGCTTATCAGTAAATTGGATTACTGGTGAATCTTTGTTCACCAGCCAAGAGATGTGGAAGAATGAGAGCTTGCATATAGCATCTCTCTTCTATGGCCTACTAATGCACATCAGTTTACTGTTATCCTTGCTTGCACTACAAGAGTATCAGTTTCAGAATGTAAGCGTCGTAAGCCCCCAGGAAAGCCATTCTAGAGAAACTGTTCCAGAGTTTCACTTTAGCTTCCTAACAGTCTAAGTAAGAGGCTCAGCCCATGACGGGTGAACACTGCTCTCTGGTTTCCACTCTGATCTATAAAGCGCAAGCCCACAACTGCTGTAATCCACAATCCATTTTAATATTCTCCTAGGACGCTATAAAATGTGAGTTTCACCAAAGGCATGGGCACCAAGCTAAAACTGGGATCCTAAAATACCACTCCTGTGTGAAATTTGTTCTAATGCTCTAAAGAGCTGGGAGAAATATCCTCCCTTTTTTAAAAAATAAGAAGAGCAGAGGTGATGAGACACAGGACACTCTGACAGGCTTTTAACAGCTTGTCTCAATCACACTTTGGATAAATAGTGAGAAATTATTCTCTTCAAGCAAATAATCTGTTATCTATTTCCCAAAGTTTGCTACAACTATCACTTCTAAAACTAATGTGCTGTGTAAAAATGTATGATGCCCTAACACAGTGGTTCTCAACCTTTTTAATGCTGTGACCCTTTAATACAGTTCCTCATGTTGTGGTGATCCCCAACCATAAAATCATTTTCATTGCTACTTCATAACTGTAATTTTGCTACTGTTAATGAATCGTAATGTAAATATCTGTTTTCCCATAGTCTTAGGCTCTACAGCAGTGGTTCTCAACCTGTCACGACCCACATGTTGAGAACCACTAAAGGTCGCAGCATTAGAAAGGTTGAGAACCATTCCCCTAACCGGTTTGGCTCAGTGGATAGAGCATTGGCCTGTGGATTAAAGGATCCTGGGTTCAATTTCAGTCAAGGACACATGCCTAGATTGCGGGCTCGATCCCCAGTAGGGGTATGCAGGAGGCAGCTGATCAATGATTATCTCTCATCTTTGATGTTTCTATCCTTCTCCCTTCCTTTCTGAAATCAATAAAAATGTATTAAAATTTAAATAAATAATAAAAATGTGTGAATTCAATTGAGAATTCTGAATTTCAAAGCTAGAAGATCCATCCAGTTTTAATGTTTCTTCATATGATGAAAACAAGAGTTCACATGTGTTCAGTGATTTGGCCAAGGTCACACGTCCTGTGCTAAAGACAAGAACTAGCCTCATGTTCATTACAACTGCAGGAACTAGGCAAGAGTAAACCCTGCTATTCATCAGTGGTAAGTGTAGTGGGCACTTTTCCTATCCCTGTCTTTTAAAGGTCACAATCGCTTTCTGTTCTGCACAAACAGAGCACATGTGAGCTAAATTACTAGGCAACGTTCATTTCAACAAGCATGACACAACACTGAGGCACAATGCCCATGTTAAATAAGCAGAAAATATGACCCAATAAAGACTTTATTTAACTACTGGAAGCCCAGTGCACGAAATTTGTGCACGGGGGGAGAGGAGGGCTGTCCCTCAGCCCAGCCTGCACCCTCTCCAATCTGGGATCCCTCGAAGGATGTCCAACTCCATTTAGGACTGCTGGCTCCCAACTGCTCACCTGCTTGCTTTCCTGATTGCCCCTAACTGCTTCTACCTGCCAGCCTGATCACCCCCAACCACTCCCCTGCCAGCTTGATTGATGCCTAACTGCTCCCCTGCCAGCCTGTTTGCGCCTAACTGCCCTTCCCTGCAGGCCTGGTCCCCCCAAGTGCTCTCCCCTGCAGGCCTGGGTCCCTCGCAACTACCCTTCCCTGCAGGCTTGATCACCCCCAACTGCCCTCCCTTGCAGGCCTGGTCCCTCCCAACTGCCCTCCCCTGCTGACCATCTTGTGATGGTCATCTTGTGTCCACATGGGGGCAGGATCTTTGATGGGGGTAGCTATCTTGTGTGTTGGAGTGATGATCAATTTGCATATCTCTTTTATTAGATAGGATAGAGGCCTGGTACATGGGTGGGGGCTGGCTGGTTTGCCCTGAAGAATGTCCCAGATCAGGGTTGGGATTCGCTTGGGGTAGGAGCAGCCTGGGTGAGGGGCCTGTGGTGGTTTGCAGGCCAGCCACACCCTCTGGAGACCCAAGCGGAGGGCCTGGTATCTGGGGTTTATTTATCTTCCACAATTGAAACTTTGTAGCCTGAAACAGAGCCAGCAGCAATATCTGTTCGGTTTTATGCATCTTCTATAATTGAAACTTTGTAGCCTTGACTGGAGGCCTAAGCCAGCAAGGGCAAGCAGAAAGCTTGGCTTCCTCCATTGCCAGGGAAACCCAAGCCTCCCTCCTGCTCTCTGTGGCCATAGCTATCTTGGTTGGGTTTATTTGCATATAGGGGTCATATATCCTTTCCGATTGGTGTTTCTGTTTTCTTGGGATATATTCCTAGAAGTGGGATTACTGGGTCAAAAGGCAGTTCCATTTTTAACTTTTTGAGGAAACTCCATACTGTTCTCCACAGTGGCTACAACAGTCTGCATTCCCACACGCAGTGTAGGTGGGTTCCTTTTTCTCCACATCCTCGCCAGCATTTGTCATTTGTTGATTTGCTGATGATAGCTATTCTGACATGTAGTGTCTCATTGTTGTTTTAATTTGCATCTCTCAAATGATTAGTGACTTTGAGCACTGTTTTCATGTGTCTCTAAGACATCTGTATGTCCTCTTTTGAAAAGTGTCTATTTAGATCCTTTGCCCATTTTTTGATTGGATTGTTTATCTTCCCCTTTTGTTAAGTTGTATAAGTTCTCTGTAAATTTTGGAGATTAAACCCTTATCAGAAATATGACTGGCAAATATGTTCTCCCATGCAGTTGGCTTTCTTGTTGTTTTGTTAATGGTTTCTTTTGCTGTGTAGCTTTTTATTTTGATGTAGTCCCATTTGTTTATTTCTCCTTAGTCTCCAATACCATCGAGCTGTGTCTGTAAAGCTATTGCTACAACATATGTCTGCTATTTTGCCGCCTATTGGAGTCTTATGGGATTTTTATGGTTTCCTGTCTTACATTTAAGTCCTTTAGCCATTTTGAGTTTGTTTTTGTGTATGCTATAAGTTGGTGATCTAGTTTTATTTATTTATTTATTTTTTTTGCATGTATCTGACCAAATTTCCCAGCACCATTTGTTGAAGAGACTGTCTTAACTCCATGGTATATTCTTGCCTTTGTCAAATATTAATAGAGCATAATGGCTTGGGTCAATTTCTGGGTTCTCTCTTCTGTTCCAGTAGTCTATATGTCTGTTCCTATGCCAGTCCAGGCAGTTTTTGAGAACTGTGGCTTTATAGTATAGTTTGATTCTGGCATTGTGATCCCTCCAACTTTGTTCTTCTTTCTCAGTATTGCTGCAGCTATTCTGGGTCTTTTTTTATTCCAGATAAATTTTTGCAGAGTCTGTTCTAGATCTTTGAAATATCCCATTGATATTTTAACGGGGATTGCATTGAATCTGTAGGTTGCTTTGGGTAGTATGGATATTTTAATGATGCTGATTCTACCAATCCATGAACATGGTATGTTTTTTCATTTGTTTGTATCTTCCTCTATCTCTTTTTTTCAATGTCCTGTTATTTTCCAAGTACATGTCTTTTATGAAATTACTTTCAAGGCTATTTCATAAAGGCAAATAAAATCCATCTTACAACATCATATAGCCACCATACTACCCAACTTGATCACCCACCAATTTGTTTCACAGACATGAGTCCAAATGATTCCTGGCCACTTCCACAAATCTAATCCAAAAAGAAGGAAAGAGACAGAGACAGAGAGAGAAAGAGGAAGGAAGAAAAGAGAAGGGGAGGGGAGAAAAAGAAAGAACAATTTTTATCCTACAACTCAGAATATTCTTCAAAATGGAGTTTTGAAATGAATTTTATGTTAGGAAAGCTGGGGAAAGATACACAGGACTATTTTGCATGTTCCTGTAATTATTTCAAAATAAAAAGGTTTAGACATTCTGGGGTAGCCAGCACAGGCACAGAGGCCAATGCCACCTTGAAGAACAGGATTGCTTGGGACTAGGACCCTAGCCTCACCACCATCCAATCTGGTCTCAGACACAAGCCAGAACCCTACAACCACTCAGGACAAAGACCTGCAGACCCACAGACACCAAGACTCCAGACATCCTGGCTGCAGATTAATGTGAGTCATGGAGTCCACCCCCTCCCTGCCAGCCCACTGTAGTGGCATAAAACCCACCACACCCTGCTCCATGCAAGCAGGCTTCCTGCTGACACAGGCTGCTCTGTGACTTAACTTTGACTCTGGGCCCAGTGCGGGAGGTGTTTCCATGGTGCAGGAGTGGGCCTCCCACTGATACAGGGCAGCAACTCTGTGCAATCCTGCCCCCTAAGCAGACCGAGGACCCTGAGTCTCCATGCTAGAGGTAGCATTGAGCACCAGTGAGTTGACTCTCGGCATGCACATGTGGGAACTCTGTTTCTCATCCTGTGTGCACAGGATCCTTGATTCTCAGTGAATGCACATTGAGCACCCGTAACTGCAATTCTAGGTGCATGCACACACAGGGACCCTGATTCATGGCGCAAAGCCTCACCAAGTGTCAGAGACTCCAATACTTGATTCTTGGCTCATACACATGGGGTCTTGGACTCCTGGTGTATGTCCGCAGATACTTTTTTTCAGCATGGCACATGTGGGGTGCCTGATCCTAGGTGCATGCACGAGATCCGACTGAGCACTGGTGACTCTGCCCCACAGCAGCCACACGTCTCCGTGTTAGAGCTCTTCAGTGACACTGCACATGGCTCAGGCCCCTACAACACGGCATTTGGACCTTCTGGTTAGAATGGAGAGACAGCAAAACAATCCCCAGAGAAAGAAAAAGAGGAATCTCCAAGAAAGGAAATAAGTGAAACTGAGGTGTGCAATATGACAGAAAAAGAATTCAGAGTAATGGTCATACAGTTCATAAACTGGATGGATAAGAAAATCAACAAGCTATACAAAAATCAGGAAAAAATCAAAAGTGATATAGCTACAATCAAAAACGCAATGAAAGGTTTCAACAGTAGAATAAAAGAAGTGGAGGACTGAATTAGTAAGTTAGAAGATAAGGTAAAGAAACAAGCCCAATCTGAACACCAACTGGAGAAAAAAAATTAAAAAGCAGGAGGAGAGCCTACGGGAGCTTTGGGACAATACAAAATGAAGTAATGCATGAATAATAGGAGTGCCAAAAGGACAAGAAGAGCAGCAAGGATTAGATAATCTATTTGAAGAAATAATGACAGAAAACTTCCTTGATATGGGAAAGAAAAAAGTCACACAAGAGAGTCCCAAGCAAGACAAATCTCAAAACACCCACACCAAGACACGTCATAATTACAAATTAAAAAGGCTTAAAAATCAGATCTTTAAAAAGACGCAGAATTTCAAAAGGTAAATGGAGAGAAATGAAAAATATTCTGAATGGGTAAAAAAGGACAATGTAATTCACATTACAGGAATCACAACTAGCCCAGAGAAGCCACAAAGTTCACTCCAGGGTAAAAAGGAATATAAAGTAGGAAAGATAACAGGAGTCAGACTGCCGAGTCCTGATTGTCAAACTAAAGAGTTTGGAATTTACACTTTACACAATGGGATACTTTTGGGAAACTTGTTAATAATGCATGAGAAAAATCTAAGCAGGGCTTCTGAAAGATTAATATGGCAGCAATATAGAGGATGGGCTGGAAGGAAGAGCCAGCCCTGAAGACATAAAGACCAGGCAAGGTGGGATATTAAGGGTTGGCAACAGAACTAGACCATATAGGACTTAATAACTTAATATTATTGAATTGTCTATAAAAAGCTGTATCTGTGATTCATTCTGAGCTCTTATATCATGTTTACAATAAAGAAATCTCTTCTCTGAAACACTAAAAGGGAAAAGTTTTAATATTTCCAGCTTCAGCAGGCTTATAACAATAATGGTGAAAAGGCAGACATAGCTGTATCTATGTCCAACAAAAAAAAAAAAAAAAGGGTTTGATAGTCTGGGATGTGACCCTTGAGGCAAAAGCATTGGAGGCTCTCTTGTCCTCTGGGAGAAAGTCCTCCCAGGGCCTGCTGGATCAGCTCCTTCCACCTGCTGCAGGAGGAAGCCTCATTGTAATAGCAAAGTTCTGTTGAAGAGCCCTCTGAGATCCTGAACAAAGTGTAGTGCCTCTAATGTCCTACTTTCAGAAAGGGAAAAACGGGTAAGACATTGACTTCTGACACACAGGAAGATCCAGGGCTTTATAACAGATAAACCAACCACGCAACTGAGTAAATGTCTGTTGAGGGTGCACTGTGTACTAGACACTGATGACCAGGGATGACTAAAACAGTCCTGCTTTCAAAGCCAGTCTGTTGGGGAAATACACACAAAAAGTAACATACTACAAAATGGCAAGTGCTATTACAGAGGTATCTAAGAGATGCTTTGAGACTAAAAGCAGCAGGTAAATATTTATGAAGTACTTAGTATGTACAGGCCATAATCAAAGCATTTTTCCTATATTAATTCACTTAATCCTCACACTAAAACCAGTATTATCCACTATGACAGATTAGAAAATGGAGGCACAGATAGGTTAAACAAGTTTTATCCCACGTCTACAGCTATGGTATTAATCAAGGCAATCTAGCTCCAAACTCTGGGATTTTTAACTACATATTATATGGCCTCCTAAGGAATTAATGCAGCCTGGAAAGATGATTAAGGCTACAGAGAGAAGAAAGTAGATAATATATTTGGACTAGAACTGAAAGATGACCAGGGATTTACCAGACAGACAAGGCATTCGGGGTGAAGAGCTGGGTGTTAATTTGCAGAGAGTGACTGAGGAGGCAGCACTCTAAACAAAAAAATGGCAGGAGCAGCATTAACAGGAAAGGGACAAAGGCATGAGTGACTGTGCAAGCAGAGAATAGTCAGTAGTCTAACCCACGTACAAGGTAGACTCCTAAGTCCCAGGCACAAGAGATGAGGCCATGAAGAGAAGGCTGTGCTGCTACGGGCTGCAGGCTTTATAATTTAGGTAGCAGGGACACATCAGAGGCATTTACCACTGAGTGATCTGAGCAGACCTCTTCCATAAAGACAAATCTGAATGAAAAGTGAAAGGTGGCCCCAAGGCCAGGAGATCTATTAGGAAGTTTTACAATAATTCTGTCAAGAAATTATGAGGAATATGATGCAAATAGCTGCTTATGAAGTAAAATCAACAGTATTTAGTGGTGAATTGCATGTGTAGGGCAAAGAAGAGAAAACAGACCAGAAAAGCTAATTGTGAGTCGCTTGTTCTAGGTGAAACAGGGCAAAAGGAGAATCAATTTTAAGAGAAATAAAAATAATATCCCTATGTTTATTGAGCTATTACTATAAAACCGCATTATGCCAAAAACTTTTACAAGATCTAGTTTAATATTAATAAGGTAAGTTCTATTATCACCCTTTTAAGAATGGAGAAATTGGGGCTTAAAGAAAATAAGCAGTTAAGGCCACAGTCACTAGGCACTGAAGCAACAGAAACAGCCCTCAGATAGAAGTCTGCAAATGTAATCTCTGACAGACAGCTGAGCATCTTGGTGTAGACTTCAGGAAAGCTGGAAGACCTTGAGATACAGTTATAATACCAACACAATTATACTTTTAGTACTATTCCTAGTACTAGTATTCATTAAGTACTTAATGTAAATGGGACGCAATTCAAATATTTTACATGCATTATTTCATCTAATCCACACAATCCTGAGGAAGGAACCACTATTCTCACTCTTTTTCCAAAGAGAAAGAGAGAGGGAGACAGAGAGAGAAGCATCAGTGACAAGAATCATTAATCAGCTGCCTTCTACATGCCCCTACTGGGGACCGAGCCCAAAACTCTGGCATGTGCCCAGACCAGGAATAGAACTGTGACGTCCTGGCTCATAGGCCGACACTCAACAACTGAGCCTCACCAGCCAGGCTATTTTCACTCTTACACTCATTTTTCTTACAAAATGCATATATTATTTTAGATTATAGAAGTAAACAGGTACAGGGGTTAACTGTGAAATAAACAGAGGCACCTATTCTTTCAGCCAAGCGGATGTGATGTTTGGAGCAGAGGGGACGAAGGCTGAGGAAGAGCACACCGAAAGCTCCCATCTCCTCCATTAAGGGAAGGGAGACTAATGTATTTTGTCACAGCCTACCACTCACCCGGACTCGGTTCTACACACTGACAATCAAAAATTAACCAGACAGGTGTGATCTCTGACCTCAAGAAATCTGGGCAGGTGAACATTAACCAGAAATTACACAATGAAAATTACCATTACAGTACAGCACAGCAATTTGGAACTTGACAGCCTGGGTTCAAATCTCAACCCTGGTACCAAATGGCTGAGTGGCTTCGCTTCAGTTCCCTCATTTATAAAACAGGTTCCATTGGTTTACCCACCTGTCCAACCCACAGGCTGCTCTGAGGACAAAAAGCGTTTGTATGCATAAATCACACAGAACAGTGCCTAGCACACAATAACCACTCAGATATTTGCTGTTGCTGTTACTCTCGTTACTATTCATTATTTCATGAGGAATCCAATCTATCTTCAGGCAAATGGAAAGTCAGCAAAAGCTTCTTTGGAGAAAGTGACATATAGATTAAGTCCCAAAGATGAATATTAATTAAACACCAAAGAGAAAAAGCATCTGGCAGAGGGACGAGCATAACCAAAGACCTATGCTAAGAATAAGCTTGACTTATAAAGGATCTGAAAAAAGGCCAGTGAGGCTCTGAAACCAAAGAGGAGGCTGGAAAACAGGGCATGTTAAACTTTATGAATTACCTGAATAATAACATAAGGGATTTGTCAGTTGGGTGTGTTTTTGTCAGTTGGGGTTTGGGGTTTTCTGTAATAAGAGAGATGAACCTGAGTTTATCAAAAATGGGTAAATATTTAGAAAGAACAATCATTCTGCTGATGGAGAAAATAAATCAACTATAGACAAGTAAGAAAACTACTGAAGAGTAAAACACACAGGCAAAGGAAGAAGTCATGAGTTAGTAATAGAATCAGTGATTCACTCATTTCCTCAGGCCTAGAGCAGAACATAGAAGATGGACAGTATTTAAACCACAGGTGGAGACTGCAGGGCACTGGGAGACAAGAACGAAGGTGCAGGGCACTGAGGAGACTCTGACTCAGTGACAGGGACTAACCTCAGTGTCCGCAGGGCACACATAAAGTGAGGCCAGGGAGGATGTCACAGACCTGAAGGCAGGGAAGATCTAAGGTGAGGTCTGAGAATAACCTGAGCAAACAGCAAGACAGAAAGCTGTTCAGAGAGCAAAATTTCCAAATGTATGATTTCAGAGGTAGAAGTCACACGGTAGGTAATGTGTTTTTAAGTATCTGAATTAAAACAGAAATGCCTTGCTAAAAACAAATCTTAACCTATTTATTCATTTAGCCAAATATTGTTCAAGGACGTCCCTGACTTTCCTGACTAAAACTCTTAGGCAAATAAAGGAGGAAATTTTCTTGACTTGATTATTTGTCACAACTGGAGAGCATCATGGTAACAGTAAAAATTACTGAACCAAAAACTGAAACAAAGTATTTGCAAAGCATGTATCTAATGAAGGATTGGTATCCAAAATATACATGGAACTCTTAAAACTCAAGAAGAAAACAAAAAGACCCAATTTTTAAATGGGCAAAAGATCTCGTGTCACCAAAGAAGCCGCACAGAGAGCAAACAAGCACATGGAAAGAATCTCAGCATCATGTCTTTAGGGAATTGCAAACTAAGCCAAGATACCACGCTATATCCCCACTAGAAGAGCAAACGTCCAAAACGCTGACAACAGCAATGCTGACAAAAACGTGGAACAGGAACTCGCATTCATTGGCTGGTGGAAATGCAAAATGGCACAACCACTATGGAAGACAGTTTGACAATTTCTTATGAAACTAAACATACTCTTAACATACGATAGAGCACTTGTGCTTCTATATTTACCCACATGAGCTGAAAATTTAGATCTACACAAATATCTACACCAGGATGTTTACAGCAGCTTTATTCATGACTGTCAAAACTTGGAAGCAATCAAAATGTCCTTCAACAGATGAGTGGATAAATAAAACGGGCACATCCAGACTACAGAATATTATTCAGTTACAAAAAAAAAATGAGCCCCGCCGAAATCAGTTTGGCTCAGTGGATAGAGCGTCGGTCTGCGGACTGAAAGGTCCCAGGTTCAAATCCGGTCAAGGGCATGTACATTGGTTGCGGGCACATCCCCGGTAGGGGGTGTGCAAGAGGCAGCTGGTCGATGTTTCTCTCTTATCAACGTTTCTAGCTCTCTATCTCTCTCCCTTCCTCCTCTCTGTAAAATATCAATAATATATATATATATATATATATATATATATATATATATATATATATATTTTTTTTTTTTTTTTTTTTTTTTTTTTTTTTTTTTAATGAGCCCTGGCCAGGTAGCTCAAGTGGTTAGAGCATCATCCCCATACACCAAGGTTGTGGGTTTGATCTTCAATCAGGCACATACAAGAAGCATGAATACATAAATAAGTGGGACAACAAATCGATGTTTCTCTTTCTCTCTAAAAATCCAATAAATTAAAAAATAAAATAAAAATAAATAAAACGTATGAACTGTTTTTTGGGGGGGTTTTTTCTTTTAAAAAATGAGCTATCAAGCCACAAAAAGACTAGGAGAAACTTTAAATACATATTGCTAAGTGAAAGAAGTCAACCTGGAAAGACAACATACTGTATATTTCCAACTATATGACATTCTGGAAGAGGTAAAATTATGGAGACAATAAAATGGACCATATTTGCCCTAACTGGTTTGGCTCAGTGGCTAGAGCATTGACCTTTGGACTCAAGGGTCCCAGGTTCGAGTCCAGTCGAGGGCATGTACCTTGGTTGCAGGCATATCAGTAGGGAGTGTGCAAAAGACAGCTTATCAATGTTTCTCTCTCATCAATGTTTCTTACTCTATCCTTCTCCCTTTCTCTTTGTAAAAAATCAATAAAATGTATTTTTTTAAATGGTCCATATTTGATAGGGTTTGGGGGAGGGAGGAGATTAATAAGTAGAGTATGGGAAGTTTCTAAGGCAGCAAAACTATTATATGAGATCCTATAATGGTATATACATGACATTCTGCATTTTTCCAAACCAATATAACTGTACAATATAAAATGTGGACCCCAATGTGAACCATGGATTTAATTAATAATCATGTATCAATATGCAAGATGTTGCCGAAACTGGTTTGGCTCAGTGGACAGAGCATCAGCCTGTGGATTGAAAGGTCCCAGGTTCGATTCCGGTCAGGGGCATGTACCTTGGTTGGGGGCACGTCCCCAGTGGGGGGTGTACAGGAGGCAGCTGATTGATGTTTCTCTCTCATCGATGTTTCTAACTCTCTATCCTTCTCACTTCCTCTCTGTAAAAAATCTATAAAATATGTATATTTTTTTAAATATGTTACTATTCAGGGAAAATTGGGATGGGGGAGTAAGGAGGTATATGAGAATAATCTATACTTTCTGATAAACTTTTCTGTAAACCTAAAACTGCTCCAAAAAATAAAGCACATTAATTTAAAACAAAAACTAAAGGCATCACTATTTAATGTCCTCTATTGGGAGGAAAGATAAAGATTAAGTTGCAAACTCTTGCTTTCCTACTTACTGGATGTGTCACTATGGACAAAGTATAAACTTTGCTAAGTCTCAATTTCCTCCCTTGTAAATTGGGGATAAAAATCATTGTGGGGTTAAGAAGATTAAATGAGCTCAGACATGTAAAGTACTCAGAAAAGTCACTAGAACAAATTCAGTATTCAATAAATATTCATCCCTGTGATTTAAAGGTCTGTAAGCCTATAAATCAACAAGACCTGGGCTTGTCAGAAATGCAAACTCTCAGAACCAACTACAGAATCTGCATTTTTATAAGACCCCCCTAGATAATTTCTTGTATATAAAGTTGAGAAGCATTGTATCAGGTGCTATTATCGACAAAGCTACTCTTCAACATTGTCACTAAAAAAGGAGCATAAATACTGGGAGAATCCAAATTATTATTTGCTGATAATTATAACAGTATGCTTTTAGAAAGAGACTGATCAATTGTAATAGTTAATGAAATTTTGAAACATACTCTAAAGTGACAATAATTAAAACATGTAGAACAAGTACAAATAAATACACTTTATTAAGAAGTATATGTTAACAAGACCATTTCAAATAAGTAGGTAAATGATAAAAACTATTAGGACAAATGGCTACCAAATTTTTTTTAAATCAGACCCTTATCTCACATTATACTGAAAATACATTGCAAGTGGATTAAAAACCAAAATATTTTAAAAATTTACAAAGTATTAGAAGAAAATATTAAATGTTTTTAATGTTTTGGTGAGGACCAATCTTTCTAAGCATACCATAAAAAAACAGAAGTCATATTGGAATAATTTTAAAGAAAAAACAAACCTCTTATAGGACAAAAGTTAAAAACTAAGACAAATGATAAGTGGAGAAACAATATTTATACTATATGTAACAAATGATTAACACAACATGATGTTTTTAAAGGTCTTTTACATGAATAAGAAGACAAAGTAGATTTATATACTCAAGATGCAGAGACTGAGTTCCAAAAGCTGAAGTTGAACAAAATAACATAAATCCCCCAAAATCTACCTGCAAAGATTTGCATGTGCACAGAAAAACGTAAGGAAGAACATATACCAAACTGTTAAAGAGACTTTCATTTTTTTTCCTATAAACTTCTATATGAACTGAACTGTTCACAATGAACATGCTTTTTTTTTTTTTACTTAATTATAAAAAAAAATTTTTTTAATTAAATTTTACTGGGGTGACATTGGTCAACATGAATATAGAGGTTTCATGTGTGGATTTCTAAGATCTGTATATAGCACGATGTGCCCACCACCCAATGTCAAGTAAGTCTTCTCCTGTCACCTCATTTAGGAACTTCTCTCCCCACCCCCAACCCCGACAACCACCACACTGCTGTTTGTGTTCAGAAGTTTCAGTTTTATATTCCACACGAGTGAAATCATATGGTTCTTAGCTTTTTCTGACTGACTTATTACACTTAGCATGATGTTCTCAAGGGTCATGCATGCTATTGCAAATGGCACTATTTCACCCTTTCATGTGGCTGAGTAGTATTCCACTGTGTATGTGGACCACATCTTCTTTATCCAGTCCTCCATGCCCGGGCACTTTGGCTGCTTCCATGCCCTGGCCACTGTGAATAGTGCTGCAATGAACATAGGGGAATGTTCATTGTGAATACATGATTTCGAGTTTTCGGGTACATACCCAGGAGAGGGATTGCTGGGTTATATGGTAGCTCAGTTCTTAATTTTTTGAGGAATCACTAGACTGCTTTCCATTGTGCTGCACCGGTCTGCATAATCACCACCAGAGAATGAGGGCTCCCTTTTTCCCACAGCCTCTCCAACACTTGTTGCTTGTCTGGTTGATTATGGCCCCTCTACAGGTGTGAGGTGGCATCTCACTGTAGTTTTGATTTGCATTTTCCTAACTGCCAGTGAGGTGGAACACCTTTTCATGTGTCTATTGGCTGTTTGTATGCTTTCTTGGGAGAGGTGTGTTTTCAGGTCCTCTGATCACTTTCTGATTGGATTATTTGTTTTATATATTTTGAAAATTAAACCTTTGTCAGAGCTACGTTTTGCAAATATCTCCCACCTGGTTAGCTGCCTGTATATTTTGTTGTCCATTTCTTTTGCTGTGCAGAAGCTCTTCAGTTTTATATAGTCCCATTCATTTATTTTTGCCTTTACCTCCTTTGCCTTTGGGGTCAAGTCTATAAAATGTTCTCTACAACCAAGGTCCATATGTTTGATGCCTATATTTTCTTCTATGTAACTTATTGCTTTGGGTCTTATATTTTAGTCTTTGATCCATTTTGAGTTAATTTTTGAACACGGAGACAAACTGTAATCCAGTTTCATTCATTTGCATGTAGCTTTCCAGTTTTCCCAGCACCATTAATTGAAGAGACTACCTTTAGTCCACTGTGTGTTTCTGGCACCTTTGTCAAAAATTATCTGTCCATATACATGTGGTTTTATAGCTGGGCTCTCTATTCTGTTCCATTGATCAGTGTGCCTGTTTGTCTGCCAATACCATGCTGTTTTGATTATTGTAGCTCTATAGTACAATTTGAAGTCAGGTAGCATGATACTTCCAGCTTCGTTCTTTTTTTTTTTTTTTTTTTTTTTTAGGATTACTTTGGCTATTCTGGGTCTTTTATGGTTTCATACAGATCTGATGATTTCTCATTCTAGTTCTTTAAGAAATCACATTGGGATTTTTATGGGAATTGCATTAAATCTGTATATTGCTTAGGGTAATAAGCATTTTATAAAATAAAACATCCATTTATGATTAAAACACTCAATAAAATAGTAATAGAAGGAAAGTACCTCAACATAATAAGACCATATATGATAAACCCTCAGCCAGTATTATACTCAATGGTCAAAAACTGAAAGCTTTTTCCTCTAAGATCAGGAACAAGACAAGGATTCCACTCTCACCACTCTTATTCAACACTAGAGGCCCAATGCACGAAATTCATGCATGGGGAGTCTGTAGGCCTGGCTGATGATCAGGGCCCATCTGCAGGCCAATCTGCTAGACGACCTGCAGGGTGATGGGGGTTGGGGGCAGGATCCTGCTGGCACCTACCCTGGCTGGCCTGGGGCCTGCAGATTGAGGGCAGCTCCTGCGTTGAGAGTCTACCCCCTGGTGGTCAGTGCACATCACAGCGACCAGTCATTTCACAGTCATTCTGCTGTTTGGTCAATTTGCATATTAGGCTTTTATTATATAGGATAGTCCTGGAAGTCCTAGCCAGAGAAATGAGGCAAGAGAAAGAAACAAAGAGCATCCAAATAGGGAAGGAAGAAGTCAAACTGTCACTTTTTCCAGATGACATGATGCTGTATATAGAAAACACCTAAAGACGCCACCAAAAACTACTAGAAACAATCAACAAATACAGTCAAGGTGCAAGATACAAAATCTATGTGCAAAAATCAATTGCCTTTCTGTATACTGGCAATAAAACTTCAGAAAAAGAAATAGAAAAAAACAATTCCTTTTGCAATAGCAACCAAAATAATAAAATACCTAGGGATAAAGTTAACAAAGAATGTGAAAGACCTATATACTGAAAATTACAAAGCATTATTAAAAGAGGTTGAAAAAGACACAACAAAATGGAAAAATATCTTGTGTTCATGGATTGGAAGAATCAACATAGTTAAAAAAATTTTTTTGAATTATAGTTTTACCTTAAATGGCTATAATTTTCAATAAGAATCATAAGCTTCATGGTTTTCCCAACATTTAACCTCAAAATCTTGACATTTGGAAAATATATCCTCACATTATCAAAATTCTCCTAAGAATTCTTTAAGTAAAAATTTGCCAACTTTTGTCTTCCTCAAATGGGCCACTATATTCAGTTTCTAGCGATCCTCTGTTCAAAGGCAGTTTCAACCTTATTTCAAATATAAAATGTCTAAACCAGACAAGAAATTGAGCAAAACTATACAAAATATTTAAAATGGAACCCACATGAACAAAATACGCCTATCAGTAACAGACAGCAACTTTGGAATAGGCACTGCAAAGTAATTCCATACTCACTGGTTTCAATTCTGAATCATTTCTGGGTCACTAAGCTGGGGAAAAAATGTCACCACTGAATAAACACAAGCTTCAGCCCCCAAATCACTAAATGTGGAAAAAGTACATGCCCTCAAGAAGACTGCCAATGGAGGCTTTTTCCAAAAAAGTGGTTCAGAAACACAGCAAAAACCTTGTATAGGGATCATGTTAATTCCCTCAATCTCTTTGGAAACTACTGGAAATAAATGACTAAAAAGTAAAACAAAGAGAGAAGATATTTTTTAAATTTTATATATCGCAAGCACATAAAGTACTCAAGTTAGAAGATTAAATTATTTTGCTCTGGATGAATTGGAAATTAGCTTTCTTGTTTCTTATAATGCACATAGAAACTTTCAGCTGCTAAAATGTATTATGTGATTACTTGGAGAGTTTTTTATTACTTAAACTTAACAACATGCATTATATGTAGATTTACCTAATACTAATTTATCATTACTTCATTAGACCCGAATTTATTTTTATGCTAAAAACTGCCAGTTGTTGGCATAAACACACACACCCCTTTCCTTAAAACTGCAACTCAAAAAACTTTAAGCTAAAATAATCAGTGCCCAGAACCAAGATGGCAGCACAGGTAAACGCTGGTACTAGCCGCCTCCCAAAACCACAACTAAAGTACAGAATCACCACTCAGAGCTACCTAAATGCTGGCTGAATGAAGTCCTCCAGCTAGGAGAGTAAAGCAGCAGCACACTGAGATTGGTAGGAGGAGCGGAGGCGCAAACTGGTCTGGTCCAGCACCCTCATAGGCCATTTGTTTTTTAATCCAGAGGGAGATCATCTCTGTGGAGGCCACCCGTTAGGAGCAAGGGGTCCCAGCCCCACACCAGACCCCTGCCCCCACCCAGGCTCCCAGAGCTGGGAAGAGAAGTCCCCATAACTTCACTTTGGGCTCTGAAAACTGGCGGGTATGGTGGTTGAGGGACAAGGAGGCTGCTGGAGACCCAGGTGTTCCTCTTAAAGGGTCAGTGTACAAACTTATTTGGACTTGCTTCCTCTGAGCTCCAGAACCAGGAGGCACTGGGAAACCTAGACACAAACAGGAGGAACTGTACTGTTTGGCATTGGTGCAGGAACTCGGGGGCAGTGTTCTATCAGACAAGGGTGGTAGGGGTCACTGTTTCTATACCAAGACCTCCCCTGGCCCAGGGCTGATAGGCAACTATATCTGGGTCCCCATCACCTTGTAACCACTGTTTGCTCTGCCCTGCTGATTCCCTGAGACCCCACCCAATCTATCTACATCCCCACCCAAGATGTTTAAAGCAGCTTTTCTATATGAATGGCCTGTCCTGACTTAGGCTTCAGACTTTGCTAAAATCTCTCAAGCAAGCTGCAGCAAAGTCAGCATGCCCCAAACCTATCATTAAAAGGACAAGACCCAGCACTATCACCAGCCTGCCTTGATTCACAGCTGGATCTCAACTGGGCACTTCTAAACCCAATACAATTAGGAGAAATCTGTTTCATACCACACCAGATTACAACTCTACACATCCACAAGGGACACACTCCGGAGCAGACTCAGTGAACACCAAGCCCCAATGAAGCAAGTCCTGCTCCACAGGGGCGTCTCCTGCACAGCAGCTCTTCCACTGTAGTCACAGCTGGTCCTCATAGGCAGTTGGCCTGGAAGTCAATTCCTCCCAGTGATGCCAAAAGCAATCAAGTCTCGACTACAACAGGACTGTGCACAGTGCCCAGCTCAGGTGACTGGGGAGGCTGAACCACAGGCCCTATAGACACTTACTACACAAAGTCACTCTACCACCTCAAGGAGACATAGCAGCTCTACCCAATACATGGAAACACACACAGGGAAGCAGCCAAAATGTGGAGACAAAGAAACATGTCACAAATGAAAGAAATGGAATAAAGCAAACTACTGGATATAGAGTTCATAACCACATTTATAAGGTTATTCTAGAATCTTCTAGAAACCTCCAGGGGACTTAGTAGGACTTTTAATAATCTTAGTGAGAAGGACCAAAAAAAAAAATTTTTTTTAAATGAAAAAGAACCAGTCTGAAATTAAACATACATTGATTGAAATAAAGAATAATATACAGGGATTCAATAGTAGAGTAGAGGATTCTGAGAAACAAATCAATGATGTGAAATATGAGGAAGCAAAAAAACACCCAACAAGAGCAAAAAGAAAAAAGAATCCAAAAATATTAAGGAGCCTCTGGGACAACTTCAAGCGTACCACCATCCCCATTAAAGGGTGCCAAAAGGAGGAGAGAGAGAGCAAGATATTGAAAACCTATTTGAAGAAACAATGACCGAAAACTTCCTCTACCTGGTGAAAAAAATAGACTTATAAGTCCAGGAAACAGGCTCCCAAACAAGAAGAAACAAAGAGGACCATACCAAGACACATCATAATTAAAATGCCAAGGATTAGCTGAAACCGATTTGGCTCAGTGGTAGAGCGTCAGTTTGCAAACTGAAAGGTCCCAGGTTGTCAGGGGAATGTACACTGGTTGCAGGCACATCCCTGGTAGGGGGTGTGCAAGAGGCAGCTGGTCGATGTTTCTCTCTCATCGACATTTCTAGCTCTCTACCTCTCTCCTTTCCTCTCTGTAAAAAATCAATAAAATATATATATCTTTAAATCTTTTTTTTTTAAATGCCAAGGATTAAAGACAAAGAGAGAATTTTAAAAGCAGCCAGAGAAAAGCAATTAGTTACCTACAAGGGAATGCCCATACAATTGTCTGCTGATTTCCCAACAGAAACTATGCTGGCCAGAGGGAGTGGCAAGAAATATGCAAAGTGATGAATAGCAAGGACCTACAACCAAGATTACTCTACCCAGCGAAGTTATCATTCAGAATTGAAGGTCAGATAAAGAGCTTCACAGACAAGATAAAGTAGAGGGGAGAAAAGGGGGCGAGGGGATTTGGACATCTGTAATACTCTCAACAATAAAGATTTTTTAAAATAATCAGGACCCATGTCTCAGAAGATGTAATCATAACTCAAATGAAATCATACATTAAAGAGGTAATTCCCCCACAAAGGAAAGAAGAGATTCATTACCTGATATCATACAACAGGCACAGAATCTTGATTTCTAGAGCACAGATGCTCAAAACCACTAAGCATGGCAGCATCCTCAGCTCAAGTTAAATTCAGCTGCCAAAATACTTGCAACTAAAACCAACTGTCGGACTTATTGTAGTTTCTGTTTTTCAAGAGGTAAACGATCTCTCTGGCCTGATTTACCAATAAAGATGTCAGTAAAAAGAAATTATCAGGAGGTGAGCATACCGAGGTTTTAAGTTCCTAATGAAATCCCTTATCTTAAAAAAGGAAGACAAATCATATTAGTAATGTTAAAAACTGTCCACCACCCCATGTGTCATATTCAGAAAAAAAAAATTGTTCTTCAGATAGACTGATAACTTTTTAATTTGCCAATTAGCATAATATCATTAAAATCTAGGGAAAATGGGCTTGTAAGAGTTCACAGAAAGCCAAAACCGGTTTGGCTCAGTGGATACAGCGTCAGTCTGCGGACTGAAAGGTCCCAGGTTCGATTCCGGTTGTGGGCACATCCCCAGTAGAGGGTGTGCAGGAGGCAGCTGATTGATGTTTCTCTCTGATTGATGTTTCTAACTATCTCTCTCCCTTCATCTCTGTAAAAATAAAAAAATCAATTAAAAAAAAATATATATATATATATATATATATATATATTTTTTTTTTTTTAAAGAATTCACAGAGAGATTAGTCAAGAGTAAACAGGCTCAATATTAAGGTCAAAACCCCTTCTCTCTTTATAATATTGGAGACATTCCTGTGTTGACACTTCAGCTTATTCTCAAGTATAATTTGCCAGTAACTACTAAAAAATTTTTAAAACAACTTAGAGTGCTTATTTCATCCAATTTATAACATACTTCAACAAAGAAGCATCAAAAGTCATATAATCTATCTCAAATATATTTTAAATAAAAACAGCATATTATTTATCGCCTCCCGTTCTTAACTCCTTTTTCCATATTCTTTGAGATTTGCTGACTCTCAAGATTAGGTAATAAAGACTAGCTCACCATTCCTCCAATTCATGTACAAGGCATTTTACCTTCATTGCTAGTTTCCCATCTGCCCATAGCTCACATTTCTTTTCTACTGAGAAGCACTGCCACAAGTTAGGATTAACAATACAATTTAGCCTGTTATCTTATCAGACTTTAGACTTTGCAATTATTGGCTGCTAGTCAGATCTTGATTTTCAATTCTTAGACCTAAAGTAGTCCCTTCTGAAAAAGACACCTTAATAAAACAACTTCAACTTAAGTTCTTTCTACAAAAAAGGCAGAGTAATTAGTAACCAAATGGCTCATAAATTGAGTTCTCTTAAAACACAAAATATTAAAGTTAAGTAATATATCTGAACTGTATTTAACTTTTAATTACTAAAAATAATGTGCTAGAAAATGTTTAGGAATGGATCCCATGGAAAATAGTTTGTCTCTAGTGATCCTTACCCAACGTAAAAATGGAATGTGACTTGACTTCTTGCCCTGCTGATAAATCCCAAGCTACTTTAGTACATTGGAAAGAACATGAAGACTAAATTTTGAATTTTAACAATGCGCTATTTAAAACAATAAAAAGGAAAAGCACTAAATAATACATATCATTAATTAAGAAAATAAAGTTTCATTTTATAGCAAATCAACCTATTAATTTGCAAATAATCCATGAAGACAAATTTTAAATCTATAATAGAAACTGAAATATGCCATAAGATAAAATATTCTATATAAAGGAGTTTAACAAAATTTATGTGTGACCATTATAAATAGCTATTTTCACCCAAATCAAGCACCTTTCTTCAATATCCTCACATTTTTAAAAATCTTAGTCCCTGAACTAAGATTTTTTTTATTCCAATCAATCTAAAAGAAACTATGTTTCCTTCCATGATCTCATGCTATCAAGTGACTAGAGCTAATTTTTCCTTCTAGTTAAACTTTGACTTGCTATTTATGTGCCTATGTGCTATGCATTTCACACTCAATGCTATTTCTAAACTCTTGAAACTTATTATCTTCAGGGTTCTAATGCAAGCCTGTAGAAGTGCCCTCTGAGCTATAACATTTCTTGCCTCCAGGGCTGGCCAGAGATCCGTTCCAATTCTAACTTTCTGGACCAAAGACTGAGTTCTGCCTCTTAATCACGCAAGATTCACCTCAGGATCCAAGCAAATCACTCATGTGAATCTCAACAAATCTGAATCTCAATCATGTAGACCCTTCCCATCTTTAGAGAAGAGTAAATTATGTTAATTTCCTCCAATCCAGAAAAGTATCCCTTCAGATACCTTGGAAAAAAACTCTTTCACAGGGTAAGTAAAATTTACCAAAGCAACATTCTCCCCAACCTGCATTTAAATGTGCTTTTTAAATCTGACTTTAAACATACATGACTTTAATCATGCTGGAATGACATAACAGGACCTAAAACACAGGTCAAAACAAGGGCTACCTCCATTCTTGTTCTCTGATGGCAAGCAGGTTATTTTTGGACCAACCCTATGAAGTAGTACTTTGTTGACTATGAACTTCATCCTCTGAATATTCCTTTCACATTCAACCTTGGTTCTTGCTTTTTGGCACAAAGCTTCAAAACCTCAATGGAATTCATAATGAAATGCTGGGTTTCTTTAGTTCAAAAAGGTCAAGCCTACAAAAGCTTTCTAATTGAGAAATCTCTTCAATAAAAGAATATAGAAACTTGCTGACTCATTTTACCGATTCTCTTTTTCCAACAAGTATTTGCTTTCTTTGGAGCAAATCCTCAAACACAAAAGTCAACCACCTAGCAAAACTCAAATACAGTCAGGTGTTTTGCAAGCACAGTAAATCTCAAGAGTAACTAGTAATCAACTTGAGATAACATCTACTAAGAGGCTGCTAATTAGCGTGCTGCCTAAAAAAATCTCTCAGTTAAGACTAGCTTTGAGAAAAAGAAAGGATACAACTAAAAGGAAAGTAAACCCATTTTCCACCAACAGAAAACCTGCAAAATGAAGAATTACGTTAAGTCAACTAGTCCTGCCACACAAAACCCCCCTACCCAGGGTTATTTTCAGTGGTTAATTCCAGGGTGGAGACGAAGGGTCCCAAACAAGCCCTTTGGAGTACTTTTCTACTTTAATCCTTCTAAAATCCATGGTTGAGCTTATTAAGGAAAAGTCTAGAAGAGCTTGACAAAACTGTTGCTTTCTCTTTTTCAAAATGAATAATCATCTGAAAATTGAAAGCACTCTAATGTCAACTGAAAAGCAAGCAAGCATTTTATCACAACAGGACTGTCTTGCTTCAGTCTGTTCCCCTGATAGTAAATTTCTCTAATTTAAACTTCTCTCATTCTCACAAGACCCTAAAGTTAGTTCCTGCATAAGAAAGACATGACAGAAAACCTAAGAAAATGCTCTATTTCAAATATAAGAACTTCTTATGTTTTACAGAGAAAGAGAAAGAAAATATTTAGCAAACTTCACTCAGTCATATCCAATGAACGAGCTAGCACTGCATGCCACAGAAAGCAACATGTCACACCGGTGAGAAGTCAAGGTCACTAGGCTGAAGTCCCACATCACTATTAGGTAGTATCTCTTCCACCATCTGCTTTGATATCAGCTGGGTGCCAACACAACTTCTTTTTTTCTTCTTTAATAAACACAAGTACATAATGTTTATCTAATATTCCAATTTATTACTAGTTAACCCCTCGATGGAGACAATTTAAAAACAAACAATTCAGGTGTCACTGAAATGGGAACCAGGATTCTTACTATTAACAAGAACAGACTGACTTTAGGGGAAGAGGCAGGAGAAGGTGTCAGTGCCTGGGACTATGAAATGGTAATGTCATCACTAATTCCAAACCTGTGGGAGAGGGGACAGTAAGCCTATCAAAACAAATAGACAGACAAAAACCTATCCACCAGCCACTGGGGCAAATCCCCAAACTTCTTGAACAAAGAGGACAGGGGAGAGACAGAGACCACACCATGATGTTTACTTAATATTAAGAGGCTTAATACTAAAACTTTAGTATTCTCAAGTTCCATAAGTTGCAATCCCCTTGGTTGAATTCTTTTCCCTTAATTTAAATTAGTACAAAAAAACCTAGATGCTCAAAATTTCCAAATTCAAAGTTGACAGGAAAAAATTAAATCCTGTTTTGCATTTTTATCAAAATCTTCCAGCAAAGGAAAAGACTACAAAGTTTTGCTTAAATGAAGCTATTAGAGCTACAGCCACTGTTGGAGGGGGCTGTCTAGCTTCTCCTCCCATCCTTCCTCCTCCCTCCCACTGACACTGACCATGGAAGAGTCAGGTTCTCAGGGAAAAGTCATGGGAGAAGGGGATGGACATGGACATGGAGGAGGGGCAGACAGGGAATGCCCCCACCCTCACCAGGCCACACTGATTGGTGTGATGAGCCTCCAACTCAGTTCTCTGAAGGGAAGAGTATAGGCTGAGGGAGGAGATGGAGAAAAGGAAGGCATACTCATTATCATACACCAGTAAACTAGGGGCCCGGTGCACGAATAGGGTCCCTAAGCCTGGCCAGCTGATTAATCAGAGCCAATCGGGGCCTTCCTTCCCCTGGCTGTTGGCTGCCAACCCCCAGTGGTCATCACGCATCCTAGCGAGCAGTGGAGCTCCTGGTAGGTCAAACACCTTGTCACTGAACTCCCAAAGGGACAATGTGCCTATGAGCCTTTTATTATATAGGATCATACTGTACTTGCACCAAAGCAAAATGACAGAAATATTTTGTGAGATGTTCTTTATACTATATCATTGCTGAAACAAGCAACTTTTAATAACTAGAAAAGTCAATTTTAAAAAAATTAAACGTTTCAATTCTTCTTGCTTTTCTTCTGATTCCCTAAGAGTTGTCTGGTATGTGGATGGGCTGGGCTCCAACACCCCTCTGGCCAGATCCATCAGAGTAAAGTTTATATGCAAAAGTAGGACTCCAGTCTCTAAGTGAAGTGCCTTAGCTTGTTTGTTTGAGGGGTGAGTTGGGTGGGAGTGGGGACAGAGCTAATACAAAGAAGGCGAAGGGTATTCAGAAAAGGCTCCAAATATGTCCCTTTACTTTGCCAAGATCAACTCAAAAGAACACAACTGTTTCATGATGCTGGACAGTACAGAATTCTGTATGTACTGCTAATACCAGCACCTGAGAGCGAAAGGGAGGAAGAGACAGAGTATGGGCTTAAAGAAACAAGGCTGTATATAAATACAGACTTTTAAAAATCAACACCACCTCTCTGACTGGCCTGATTACACTTGATCCTTCTATGTAATACAGTATCCCGCCCTGGAGACCAGAGGGCTTGGCACTATTGTGGTGGCCAAAGTGGAAGGGGCCTTAAGAAAGAAGGAAAGGGAATTGGGTTCATACCCTTGGGCTCTTCCTGCAAAGTCTCAGAAGGGGAGGTTGTTTCACCCAGATTTCTAGGCAGAGTCCACCAGCCCAACAGTATGCTTTCCAACGGGCTGTGCCTGAGGAAGGCCTACGGACAGTATAAAAAAGCAGCACACGAAAGGCTTCTATCAAGAGTGGCACCCACAGAGCAGCCTGATCGCTCTGCAGGCGGCATTGACATCGACAGATTCAGAAGCATCAAACTTGGGACAACAGGCATTTCTGAACTCCCTGTGATGGCCTCCCTTCCACATTCTTCTCTATCTTCCTCCTCATCTTCCCTCCACCTTTCCCTTACTCTCCTCTCAATTCCCCTAACCTCAGCTCCTCTAACTTAATAGGGCCCTGCCTCTATTTCTTCTGTCTTCATCCCTAGATTGCCCGGTGGTCTCTGGCTCACTGCCTCCCCACCCCTTCATCTTTAGTAGGCCAACAGGAAACGTCTTGCATTTCCTACAGACATATGCAACAGAGAGAGCCACCAGCCCCGGTTCCATCTTCACCACGCAGTTCACGCAGTTAGCACATGGCTGCTTGGGCAGCCGTAAAGCTCAGCGCTGGTCTTCACTTGCTTCATGTCAAGAAGAAACTCCTGCACAGAGTGGTGCTCCCACAGGACATCCATTCAGCACTGTCTGGAAGTCCATGGGGGAGGTGAACATCATAGTGGTCCTCAGCCCATCTCGGGTCACAGGTTCCCTGAAGGGCCAGCTGAAAGTAAGGACCACTTCCCGAATTTGCATGTCATCCTTGCTAATCTTCTCTGTATCGTTCCAATTTTATCCTTTTTTTAAATATGTTTTTATTGGGTTTTAGATAGAAAGAGATGGATTGGCTTCCTCCTATATGCCCCCCCACTTGGGATTGAGCCCAAAGTTGGGGCATGTGCACTGGCCAAGAATCCAGCAGGTAATTTCTTGGTGCATGGGATGATGCTCAACCACTCACCACCACCAGCCAGGCTGTATGGTTCCATTTTAGAACATGTGCTGCCGAAGCCGAGCTCCCATCACAATTTCTTGATGTCTTTTCTGCCACCTACCCTCCTTGTGTATTGTGCATTAAAACACTGTGAGAGCCGAAACCGATGTGGCTCAGTGGATAGAGCATCGTCCTGTGGACTGGAGGGTCCCAGGTTCGATTCCGGTCAGGGGCATGTACCTTGGTTGCGAGCACATCCCTAGTGGAGGGAGTGCAGGAGGAGCTGATCGCTGTTTCTCTCCCATCAATGTTTCTAACTTTCTAACCCTCTCTCTATCTCTTCCTCTCTGTAAAAAATCAATAAAATATATTTAATTTTTAAAAAAAGACTGTGAGAAAAATGTTGTTTGTCCAAGACTATAAAATGCGACATTTTAAAAAGACACTTAGAATGCTAGAACTAAGCTACATCATATCCTAGAAAAATTTGCCAGCAAGTCACACCTCAAAATCATTTCTACTTTGCAGGCTGACTCTCAGAATGAATTAAATGTTCAATCAGCAAGTTAGATGAGTGTTTTCTAAGGGATAGCAAGTTTTAACAAAGAAGATTACAAGGTTTCCCAAACTGGTATAAAAAACTTAAGAATGTTTGAGGCTAGCCTTCCAAATATACCTTAAATATATTTTAAAACTACAGCGATTAAAGCTGTACAGTAAAAGCAAGCAAAGCCAGTACAATCAATGAATTAAAAGAATTCAAAAATGTGTCCAACTATCTAGAGAATTTGCAGATAAAGTAGCTTCCTAAAGCAAGAGGAAAATGTGGATTATTCAATAAATTGTATTGGGTCAGCAAATGCAAGTGCTGGGGGGAAAAGATAGGTGCAGTCATTCAATAAATAAAGGACCTAACTTGAGGTAAGTACTGTGATAGACAATGAAAATAAGACAAAGAAAAAATTACATATTCCATTGTCCCGAAGGAGCTTCCAGTCAAGTGGGAAAAGAAAGCCATCGATCATCACTGAAACAAATGTAAAATTACAACTTAAATTCCATGACTGATCCCTTTCTCATATGGTTTAAACCAAAATGCATTCTACATGAAGCAAATATCTAAATTTAAAAACAAAACCATAAAAGTACTTCAAGAAAATATGGCTGAATGTTTTTATAAGATCAGAATGAGGAAGGAAAATGAGAAGCATAAAGTAAAACAAAAATCTGACTATATAAAGATGTTTACTATTTTTTAAAATACATAAAGTCAAAAGACAAACACAGAAACGTATCTGTAGAATTTTAAGGGGTAACTAACTTCCCTAATATTCAAAAAGTTGTTAATTATAAAAAGTACAATACAAAGTGAACAAAGGACACAGACAATTCCAAGACAAAACACAAACTGCCAACAAACTAATTTAATGATACTCAGTTCACTAATAAGTAACTGCAAACACAATGACATTTCCTTTTCCATGTGAGATTGACTCCCTTAGAGATGCTGGTTGCCAGTGTTGAAAAGAACAGAAAAAGTGGTCTTATACACTTTTGTGTGAATCAGCCTGCCCTTTCCTGGAGGGCAATTTTTCAACATTTTAAAATGTTAAGCACTTATCATAAAGTTTGATTCAAACAGTCTACTTTTAGTGAACTGTTATATTAATCTAGAGGCCCGGTGCATGGAAATTCATACACTGGAGGGGGAGTCCCTCAGCCTGGCCTGCCTTCTCACAGTCGGGGAGCCCTCAGGGATGGGAGGCGACCTGGCAATCAGGGGAAGGTAATGCCCCCATCACACCTCTGCTGGCAGTGCAAGCCTCAGCTGGCCCTGGTTACCTGAGCCCCAAACAGCCCTGGGTGGCTGGGCAGCCAACATCTGAGGCTTGCCTGTACCTCAGGCCGGCCCTAGGTAGCTGGGGGCTAAGTGCACTGGGGTATTTTAGAGGCAGGTACGTGGAGCAGCCAGACCTGCCTGGGAGTGGGCCTAGTCATGCTGTGCACCTGCCACCCTGGTGGGGCAGAGGGGACTGGGCACTGCCATCTTTGATGGCATGGCAGTCAATTAGCATATTCCCTCCTTATTGGCTGTGGATGCCATCATCTTTGTGAGGGTGTGATGGTCAATTAGCATATTCTCTATTTATAAGATAGGATTATTAGATAGGATTACTGAGAAAATAGAGAACTAGTTTCAAAATAAGATCTTAAATCTGTATATATCATAATAAAAAAGAATATGACTTTTGGAAAATTTACTATAGGTTGGACTAAGTAAAACTATAGTATTTTTAAAAAATTAAATCTGAGACTTAAGAGACTTTTGAGTGGTACATAGTTCAGCAGCAAATGGAATAGAAAAGAAACACTAGCACAAGTGTGCACATATAAATATGGGAAAACATTAACTGACATAATTTATAATTATAAAAACCTGGAAACAACTTTAAAATCTATCAATAGGATACTACTTACACAAATTATAGTGTATCCATAAGACGAAATACCCTACCTCATTAAAAAGATTGAGACTAGCCCTAACCAGTTTGACCAAGTGGACAGAGCATTGGCCCCAGACAGGAGGGATCCAGGTTCCATTCCAGCCAATGGCATGAACCTTGGTTGCAGGCACCTCCCTGCCCATGCCAGGGAACATGCAGGAGGCAATCAATTGATGTGTTCTCTCACATAGATATTTCTCTCTTTCTTTCCCTCTCTCTTCCACTCTCTCCAAAAATCAATGAAAAATACCTGCGGGTGAGGATCAAATTTAAAAAAAGACTGAGACTAGGGCAAATGTACATAGAAGAATGTTGGAGATATATTATTAAATTAAAAAACAAGTACTGTAACAAACTAGATCTGTAGTGTGTTCCTTTTTAATAAAAGAACATAAACACTTCATATGATATATATTTTTTAAAGTTTGATTACAGACACATGTATCAGGCAGATAGAACTGGCTGTGCATATATGGCTCTTAAATATATTCTTCTTGTTACTGACTCACAAGTCATTACTATAGTAAAGATTTTTTGCTTAAGTCCTAACCGGTTTGTGGTATCTTGGTTGCGAGCACATCCCCAGTAGGAGGTGTGCAGCAGGCAGCTGATCGATGTTTCTCTCTCATCAATGTTTCTAACTCTCTATCCCTCTCCCTTCCTCTCTGTAAAAAATCAATAAAATGTTTTGTTAAAAAGACTTTTTGCTTAAGTTATTAAAAGAATGAGGGAATCAAAATTTAAAATGTTTGTGCTGCAAACAAAACCATCACAAAAGTGAAAACTCTACCCAGAAAATAAAAAATATCTTTAAGTCATACATCTGATAAAGGAACTGTATTCAGAATATATAAAGAATTCTTATAACTCAGCAATAAAGACAAGTAATCCAACTAAAAAATGTGCCAAAAAAATCTAAACAAACACTTTCAAAGATCTACAAATGGTTAGTCAGCATATAAAAAGATGCTCAACACCATTCATCATTAGAGAAACGCAAATCAAAACCACAATGAGGCCCTAGCTGGTTTGGCTCAGTAGATACAGCATGAGCCTGTGGACTGAAGAGTCTGGGTTCTATTCCGATTAAGGGCACATGCCTAGGGTTGCGGGCTCAATACCCTATGTGAGGCATGCAGGCAACAGCTGATCAATGATTCTTTCTCATCATTGGTGTTTCTCTCTCTCCCTCTCCCTTCCTCCCTAAAAATCAATAAAAACATTTTTTTAAAATGAATATTTTTAAAAATAAACAATTTTTAAAAAACCAATGGAAAAAATATCCTAGTGTGAGGATTAACAACAACAACAACAACAACAAAAAATACTTATATACAAATGTTCCTAACAGCATTGTTCATAATAGCTAAAAAGTCTATAGATTCATGAGTGGATAAACAAATGAAATATATTATTCAGACAAAAAAAGGAATGTAATTCTAACATATGTTACAATACAGATGAACCTTGAACACATACGCTAAGTGTAAGAAGCCAGGCCATATATTTTATATTGTATGATTTCATTTAAATGTAAATTGTCCAGAATCGGGAAAACACATAAAGTCTTAATTGCTTAGGGCTAGGAAGGGAGGCTGGGAGATGGACAGTGACTGTTGGTGGGTATGCCATTGCTTTTAAGAGGAATGAAACTGTTCTAAAATCGGTCATGATGGCTGCACAACTCTGTGAACATACTGAAAAAGAGTTCATTGGGCAAACTGTATGGCAAATGAATCATCTGTCAATAAAGCCGATGTAAAAACATATAATAAAAAAACTTGAAGCTCCAAGAAGTTAAGTGATTTGCCCAAAGAAAACTGCCCATTTTTTTAAACTCTCAAAATAAAGTTGAAATTGGAAACCCGTTGGCCCGGCCCCCCCACCAATACTCAGTTCATTACTGCAGGCTGCCTCAGGCAGCTGATAGCCACATAGGTTCCCCAAAGAGTGGGAAAAGCAGAAAACAGTGGAACTAGTATAAGAAAGGAAGAGAAATTTAAGTAAAACAAACTGATATGTGATTTTCCAAAATTTAAGGTGACTCCCAAATGGACTCTTGGCCTAAAACATTAAACCACCATTGACATAAGACACTGACTAGTACAGCAGTGCCCTCTTTACTAAGCGCTCGATTAGAGCGGGCACTGGGTGCAGCTGCTGACTGAAAAGAAAAAGAACATGAGATCAGAGGGGCAGCAGGCTGAAATCACAGCCACCCTAACGCAAACATCAACGAGGCCAGTCAGTAACATGCTGCAGACATGCTATTGTTGAGGACTGTAGATCGACCCTCTAAGATCCAAAAGAATTATGCCAAGATTTAAGCACCTCCTAGAATTACTATGCACACACAAGGTATTTAGACATATATAATAAAAGAAAGGGGTGCCTCTGCAGCTGACTTGGACATAAAGATCATCTGCTGAAATACAGCTGCCCCATTAGACTAGAATAACAATGTCTCTGTTGATGAGAAACAGAAAGTAAGCCAAGAGCGTACAGTCACTAAGAACATTATTTTGAGAGTTTAAAAAAATGAACTACTAAAAAAGCGTATCTATTGTCAGAACACCACTTATGCAACATCAGAACATTTTGACAGAAGCAAAGGGCAACGGGAGGCAGACAGAAAAATCCTGCAAGTGCCCAACCTAATGCTGCTAAACACACAGCTCTGCTCCTGCCTTCCACAATAAAAACAAGTCTGTTCCTTGTGGCATGTGAATGAGATTTCATTTGCCAGAAACAGAAAACAACTTACTACATGAAAATGTCAACTTGTTCTCTGGAACACTACACAAGCAGTGAGCAGAAAAAAAACTTTTAAACAAGAGTTTGGGCTGTTTCCTTGTCAAATTTGTGACATCACTGGTCCTTTATCATTCAGTTCAGTTCATGTAAATTCTAACACAGTGGACAAAAATACCAACCTGAAGTATACACCACAAATAAAACATTATATAAAACTAGAGGCCCAGTGCACAAATTTTGTGCACAGGGTTGTGTGTCCCTCAGCCCAGCCGGCACCCTCTCCAATCTAGGACCCCTCAAAGGATGTCCGGCTGCCCATTTAGGCCCAATTTCAGTAGGGCCGGGCCTAAATGGACAGCCAGACATCCCTCTCACAATCCAGGACTGCTGGCTCCCAACCACTCGCCTACCTGTCTTCCTGATTACCCTAACCCAGGTGTCGGCAACCTGCGGCTCTGGAGCCGCATGCGGCTCTTTGTGTTAAGTGAAAAAATCCTTTTTCTGCACGATCCGGAATATAGCATTAAGGTAAGAAACAATATATGCAGTGTTATATTTGTTTTAAATGTCGCAATGGTTTTGCGGCTCCCAGGTCTTTTTTTTCCTTCGAAAACAGGTCCAAGTGGCTCTTTATGTCTTAAAGGTTGCTGACCCCTGCCCTAACCGCTTCTGCCTGGCAGCCTGATCACCCCCTAACCACTCCCATGCCAGCTTGATTGATGCCTAACTGCTCCCCTGCCAGCCTGATTGCCCCTAACTGCCACCCCTTTGTAAGCCTGGTCACCCCTAACTGCTTCTGCCTGCCAGCCTGATCATCCCCTAACCACTTTACTACCAGCCTGACTGCCCCTAACTACCCTCCCCTGCAGGCATGGTTCCCCCCTGCCTAACTGTTCTCTCCTATAGGCCTGCTCCCCCCGCCCCAACAGCCCTTCCCTGCAGGCCCAGTCACCCCCAACTTCCCTCCTCTGCCAGCCTGGTCACCCCTAACTTCCTTCCCCTGCAGGCTTAATCACCCCCAACTGCCCTCACTTGCAGGCTTGGTCCCTCCCAACTGCACTCCCCTGATGGCCATCTTGTGGTGGCCATCTTGTGGCGGCCATCTTGTGTCCACATGGGGGCAACCTTCTTGTGTGTCGGAGTGACGGTCAAATTGCATAATGCTCTTTTATTACATAGAATATTTTGTCCTCAGATTTCTAACAACTTTGGCTTATTATTTTAAATTAATTAGAAGCTATCCTAACCCATTTCCCCTCAACCAACCTGCCAAAATAGTCAATACTTTCCCTTCTCTGTATAAAACAACTGATGCCCCCAACATGCAAACTGGCCCCAATTAATAGCTTCTCTCTTATTCCTAAGCATTTCTGCTCCCACCCATTAAGCTGCATGCTGACCAAGAATTGTTTTTCCCCCAAACTATTTATACCGTTTGGTCTTGTTGTTATAGCTATATAATTTCATTAGACAGGTAAACCAGTAAGAGATCAGGAAGAACAGAAAGACATCTATTAGTCTATTTTAATAAAAGGCTAATATGCTAATTAGACAGGGAGACCTTCCAGACATCCTTCTGGACAAAGCCACGGTGGCGAGGCTGAGGCAGAGGCGGTTAGGGGCGAGCAGGCTAGCAGGAGTACCAGTTGGGGGTGAGCAGGTCGGCGGGGGGAGGGGGGGGCTTTGGGGGAGAACAGGCAGGCAGGGGGAGGTAGCTGGGGGCAAGCAGGCCAGTGGGGGATGGGGCAGTTGGGGGCGAGCAGGCCAGCTGGGGGGGGGGGGGCAGTTAAGGGTAATCAGACCGAAAATGGGGGCAGTTGAAGGCAATCAGGCTGGCAGGCAGAGTGGTTAGAGGCGATCAAGCAAGCAGGACAGTGGTTAGGAGCCAGCAGTCCCGATTGCAAGAGGGATGTCCAAGTGCCAGTTTAGGCCCGAGGGGTCCCAGATTGGAGAGGGTGCAGGCCAGGCTGAGGGACACTCCCCCCCCCAACCCCAGTGCAAATTCCATACATCTGAGACACCCACTAGCCAATCAGGAGTATGCAAATTAACCCAACAAAGGTGCCAGGTTAATTTGCATATGAAGGCATGAAGTGAAGACTGAAGGCTCCAGCCCAAGCAATGATTGAAGACTCTCGGCTGCAGCCGGAGCGAAGGCCAGGGTCTCGGGTGCCAGAGGAAAACCAGTGCCAACAGCCGGGGGAAGGAAGGCCTATTGTATGAATCTTCGTGCAACAGGCCGCTACTATATATATAAAAGACTAAGTGTCTGTCCGTCCAACTCATCGCTATGATGCGCACTGACCACCAGAGGGCAGACTCTCAACGCAGCAGCTGCCATGACTTGCACTGGCCATTTAAAAACAGCCGAAACCTGTTTGGCTCAGTGGTAGAACATCGGACTGTGGACTGAAAGGTCCCAGGTTCGATTCCGGTCAAGGGCATGTACGTTGGTTACGGGCACATCCCCGGTAGGGGTTGTGAAGAGGCAGCTGGTCAATGTTTCTCTCTCATCGACGTTTCTAGCTTTCTATCTCTCTCCCTTCCTCTCTGTAAAAAATCAATAAAATATATATTTTTTTAAAAAATAAATAATAAATAAAATAAATAAATAAATAAAAATAAATGGCACCACAGACCTGGCACTGACAAACCAACACTCAGCTTCCCCCAAGTGGGACACAGGCCCCACCACCAACCCGGAGTGACACCCCACCAAATCGCAGCCAAAGCTGCCAAGACCCCATGGTGTGCAGAAGGCAATCAATCAATGATTCTTTCTTATCAATGATGTTTCTCTCTAAAACCAATAAAAATATATTGAAAATACGTCATTTCCTTTTCTTTAAAAAAAGGTAAAAACCATTAAATGCAACCCATTAAAATTAAAGGTCAGTGATTAAAAAGTTGTTTTGTTTTTATTTTCAGACAGCTCACCTAGTACAGAACAGCCCTAGCTGGTTTGGCTCAATGGACAGAGCGTCAGCCTGTGGACTGAAGGTTTCCGGGTTTGATTCTGGTGAAGGGCACATGCCTGTGTTGTGGGCTCGGTCCCCAGTGCAGGGCATGTAGGAGGCAGCCAATCAATGATTCTCTCTCATCATTGATGTTTCTATCTCTCTCCCTCTTCCTTCCTCTCTGAAATCAATAAAGATATATTTAAAAGAAGAAGAAGAAGAAGAAGAAGAAGAAGAAGAAGAAGAAGAAGAAGAAGAACAACAACAACAACAACAACAACAACAGAACAAGAGGTAACTCAACAAATAGTATGAAGGTACTTCAGTAAGTATCAGCAGCCCAAGACCCGTTGGTAGATCTGCAAAGGAAGAGAGGCTCCAAGGCTTCTAGAAGGAGAAGGAGGCATTCATTGGCTAACTACCTGCAGGACCTGGATATGAAGGAAAAGACACATCAATCAGCTGCCTCCCACACATAGCCCTGGGCCAGGGATGGAGCCTGCAACCAAGGCATGTGCCCTTGACCAAGAATAGAGCCGGAGACCCTTCAGTCCGCAGGCCAACACTCTAATCACTTAACCAAACCACCTAGGGCAGTGGTCGGCAAACCGCAGCTCAAGAGCCACATGCGGCTCTTTGGTCCCTTGAGTGTGGCTCTTCCACAAAATACCACTGCCGGGCGTGCACGTACAGTGCGATTGAAACTTCGTGGCCCATGCGCAGAAATCGGTTTTCGGCCTGGGTGAGTCTATTTTGAAGAGTGGCGTTAGAACATTCAAGGGGCCAAAGAGCCGCGTGTGGTTCTCAAGCTGTGGTTTGCGGACCACTGACCTAGGGCATTTAAATTTTGAATTTAAATTGAATTTAAATTGCAGAGTTTACTTCAGATATTCTGAACTTAATAATAAAAGCTTGAGATATGCCAAAAATAAATTATTTGCCTAGAAAGGTTGTGAAATCTCCTTAACTAGAGATTTGTGAGGAAAAGGTAGAAAATTACTTTTCTTTAACATCTTAACTAGAGAGAGGAAATTGCAATAGTAAAATTCTAAGGTGTACTAAGAGTATAACAACAAACCCAGTACTCATTTTTTAATACTTATATTCATTCACTAAATGAATGCTTATAAGCATTGTAGTAAACAGTGGAAATATAGCAGCAAAAACAGACTAAAATTCTGCCTTCATGAACTGTGCCTCCTAACAAGCATTAAAGCTAGATATTTTCTCTCTCTCTCTGTGTGTGTGTGTGTGTGTGTGTGTGTATGAGAGAGAGAGGAAGAAAGAGAAACATCAATGTGAGAGTGAAACATCAACATTGATCAGCTGCCTCCTACACACCCCCTACACTCCCTGCAGGGGAATAGAGCGTGTGCCCTGGCTGGGAGTTGAACCAGCAACCTTTTGGTGCATTGGACAATGGCCAACCAACTGAACCACACTAGCAGGGTTTTGGTTTTTTAAGTAAAATGATGTTTATAAATTTCAAGCAGGTCAAAGCACTGCCATAAAATAAAGAGCATTTGGACTGATCCCAGAGAAGCCCTTAATAAATATTGGGGGGTGGGGGGGACAAGACACTAAAAAACTGTATGGTTGAGATCTTGGGGTGGCAGGCAGACTTAATTTCACTATATACAAATCTGCACTTTTTTAATTTTGTGCCATACATCAATTCCTAGTTTTTAATAAATATTTTTTTTCAAAAGCTTATCAGATGGGTGAATGGTTGGTTAGTTGGCTGGGTGGAATGAATGAAAAATTTATTCTTCAGAAATTTCAGCTTCAAAATGTATGGTTAGCTAACCTAAATTTTCAGATTCAATTCTTCTGGAGGAAGCAATGAGAAGTAAAACATACTGCTGGTACTGGAGCCGACAAATGGCAGAAATTTGGTAATTTCTCAGAACTTCCTAATCAAAACCTAAATATAGGCTTCTCAAAGACATTGCCTTGGCTTCTTACTTTAACAAGTATGTATTATATTAGGACAAAAATCCACAATGTCTATAACGTTAGGTCATCCACAGGACAGTATGAATGGCCTGTATTATGTATTGTGCTGAAAGGGACCAGCTACTCACTACTGGAAGAGAGCTCTCTGGGTCTCGCCTGAAGGGTGAGGTCATGCACTGGGGGAACAGGTGTAGCTCTGAGGCCAAAAACTAGAAGCACAGAAGAAAAGCTCTAGGTAAGAGGTTCTCCGGTCTCCACCTGTGTCATCAAGGTATGTATCTTGGTGACCAGTTCTCTTAATGAGTTAAGAGATGGCACCATCCCCTGGAAACCAGTAATAATCTGGAAAGTGAGGAGTCCATCTAGGACAGGTACGTTCACAGACAGACCAGTCCCAGAGCAGAAGCAGGACTCCCCTTCCCTGGGAGTGAGCGAGCTTCAGTGGCAAAGGAGAACGACACAGGCAGACTGTGCTTATGGTCACTGCCTTCTCTGTTCCTTCCCTGTTCCTTCCTTAGTATTTTGAAAGACTTTTTGATACCTTAGTCATGTCAAGCGGGCACCAAGGGTATCAGAGTAGGGGTTTAAAGGCAACACAATGGCAAAGTAATGGATCCCTGGAGGACTGCTGTTAAGTGGCAGGAGTGACAGAGTGAAATAATGCCCAAGGACAGCTGAAATACAGTGTTGGTATATTTTCTTCCTCTCATTTGGAAGATGTTCCTGTAATCATGACATCTCACTTTTGGAATTTGGATTTATAGAAAGAATATCTTAGACTTTAATTAGTAGGTATGTCTTGTTTCTCTAATTTAAAAAAATCAAGTGCTTAGAAGGCAAGGGCAGTGTTTTTCTATGTCTGGAGGAGTCAGAGTAGTTAACTAGAAACTGGAATGTCTGAACTCTAATTCTAGCTCCCACACTGACTAGCTATAGGATTCTTGGTAAATGGAGGGAGGAGGGAAGATACCAAAGGGAGTCATGAATCTAATGGGTAATTGGTCTAAACTACTTTAATAGCCCCTAAAGGCCTGAGATTCTAAACTCCATTAGGTCCACCTTCTAGATTCTGGAAAAGAAAGCACTGGAATAGAAGATGGCTAAGATCTTTTTTGTGTCCAAAAATCAACAAATATTTGTCGGCTGGTCATGTTTAATTTATGTCAAAACATATTATATTCTCTTAATGTGTGAAAGAATAGAAGTTGTTAAAATTGAACACCTCCTCCATCTAAGAAATGCATAGAAAAAGCTTTTTTACCCTTAACCATAAAATAACCAGCATGAATTTTTAAAAACATAAATCAGATGATGTCAGTGCTCTGTTTCATCCCCAATTACAAAAAATGGTCTATCAACCTATATTATCTGGTCCCTGTCTACCTTTCTGACTTCATCCCTACCATCTTCCCCCTTGTTCCATGACCCTGGGTCTAATTTTTGAAAAAGCCAAGCTTTCTACCCCAAGACCTTTGCAACTGCCATTCCTTCTGCATTGATGTAACCAAGCATGTCTTCCTAATCTTCCCAGACTGATGCTCATTCAGGTGTCAGTTCAAATACCATCACATTGGAAAGGCCTTCCCGACCCCTCTGTCTGAAGCAGCATCCTTCCCCAGACACTCTCTAGCCATTTATTTTCTTCATACTCATCACTATATGAAGTTTTTTTTTTTACATGTTTCTTTTCTGTCTCCTCCCATTAGAAAGGAAGCTCCAAGAAGGCAAGAGCTTTTTATCTCTCTTGTTTATCAGTGCACAAACAAGAGCGTCCAGGATAGAACCTGAACAAAATGTGGATTCAATAAATACACACTGAATGAATGAATAGGTAAGAGAAAGATTCCATGTCTGTGCAGAGATGTTTTAAGTGTTTTTTAGAATTACAGAGGCTCTGGTAAAGAGAGAATTTCTTTTTCTTTTCGAAGAATCCACTTTGTTCTCTTTTGTGCTGTGAACTTGAAAACATCAGCCAGACTGATGCCTGGAAAATGAAAACAGCACTTCTGGCACAGAAACAACCAGTCTGGGCACCTCTGGCTTGCGCCAGATCTATGACTTTCTAGGGAGCTGGCACCAAAGCCAAAGTGCTAAATAAACAGCTCTGATGCTGAAAGTGGAATGCCGGTATTCTGAATCTAGACAGACTAGTCCAGATCAATCTTAGCTCTTCACAAAGTTTCAACAAAGTCAGCAACTCCCTCACAAATGAAGTATCACATGTATCAAAGTGAAGTTAGTCCTCTTTCAGTAGGCATTTCTGTGTTATCTAGGGGTGGATCTATCCCCTCAAACGTAATGTAAACCTTACTTACAATTTCTTTTTGACATAATTCATTTTTCTACTTACCACTGAGTCTTGCTTTCAGTCTTCTGATGAGCACAAACAACATCTAATGAGCTTCGTGAAAGTCTTACTTAGAAGTAGCTATAAAACTATGAGCCCACTGAGTTTTTCTCCTCATGGAAAGGAGTTGGCACTAAACCATGCAGTCGCAGATGTTTCCTGGCTGGTCAATATGTAGAATGGGGTCATGGGGCAACATGTTTTCTCTGTGTGTTATCTAAAGTAAAGAATCCTGACCTTGTGCTTCTAAGTAGTACCCAAATGCAAATGTGTTCTTGTAAGAATAATTCACATTCTCCATCAAATTTAAGGTAATCTCTGGAGAAAAGACTGCTCTCAAACTCTGTTCCAATGTGACAAACAGTAGTAACACAAATGCATGGAAGATTCCAAGCAGCCCAAATAAAAGCAGCATCAGTCACAGTTTTCATTAAACAAGTCTCATGATGATTTTAAAAAGTTTAACTAATGGAAAATTATTTTAAATCCCAATTTTATGAAATTAGCCCATAATCCACAGGCGTCTAACCCAACTGTGTCCAAGTGGCCCCTGACATAACCTGAAAGCAAATATCATCAGGATGGCATCTACCCAAACAAAATGAATGGCTTGTACATTCATGAACTGTTCCAAAGGGGTGAAAGGTCAAAAAGGGGAACTATGTCTTATTCACCTTTGTTATTATAGCCTCTGATGATGATGATGATGATGATGATATATCCCTCCTATGTTCCAAGTACTATTCTAAGAGCTTCACATATATTATTTAACCTTCATAATACCTAAATTTGGAGATAGTATTATTGTCACCTCACTTTACAGATGAGAGCATCCAAACACAGAGAAGTTAAATAATTTACCCAAGATCACCCAACTATTAAATACAGAGGCCCCAAACCCAGGCAGCCTTATCCAAAGCTCACGCTCTTACCACAAACCAGTAATGGGCAAGTGATATGCATCTGTTGAAATACACATTAAAAGTATTTGAGCCCTGGCCAGCTGGCTCACTTGGTTGAAGCATCATCCTGTACACCAAAAGGATGCAGGTTCGATTCCTGGTCAGGACACATACCTCGGTTGCGGGTTCAATACCCAGTTAGGGTAAGTACAAATGGCAAAAATTGATATCTCTCTCTCTCTCTCTCTCTCTCAAAGTCAGTTTAAAAACCCATTATCTTTAGGTGAGGGTTTTTGTGGGTTGTTTTTTTGTTTTGTTTTGTTTGTTTTGTTTTTTTTAAGTATTGGCCCAGCCGGCATGGCTCAATGAACTGGGAGGTCACAGTTCAATTGCAGGTTAAGGCACATGACCAGGATGCAGGAGTAGATCCTCAGTAGGGGGTATGTAAGAGGTAGCCAATGATTCACTCTCATCATTGATGTTTCTATCTCTCTCTCCCTCTCTTTTCCTCTCTGAAATCAATAAAAACAAGCATTCTTTTAAGTATTTGACCAATGGCTTTTTGACCAATAGTCATAGTCATGTATACTTTAAAAATATACAAAATACATCTACTCTTTGTTTTCACTCATCCAATCAGTGAAAGTATAATTAGGCACAGACAACTGATTATAAGCAATTGAGAACAGAAAATCTTTATTTTAAAGCTCTTTACTACTTCAGAGTATCCTACCAAAAGGATGGAGCCAAAGAATTTCAGACTAAGGCTCCTCCAAAAAAAAAAAAGGAAGTGAGCGTGAGTCGGACAAAGACAGCCAGGGAAGCTGCTCACCAGCGTGTCAGAGAGGCGCTCCCGCTAGCTGTTCTGCAGTGACGCGCTCGGCTCTGCAGTGCTGCCCACATGAACGCTGAGCTCACGGACGCAGTGCCGCAAAAATCACCAGCAACCAAAGAGGAAAATGTTTCCCTTTCTCAACTGATTTTATTCATCCCCAGGTCCTTCCTCTAGGAGGTTTGAGAGTTAACAGAATCGGGAAAGGGCCAAGCCTCACTGCTTATTGGACAGTGCTGTAGTTTAGTCAATAGGTGAAGTTTACTTTAGCCTCTCAGTCCTTGGAAAGGGAAGTTCATATAAGAAAAGGTGACCATAATATTTCTTTGATGTTCAGAAACACCTACTACCTACCCTCCTTCAGCTAACGCAAATGTCATAGGAATTTCCAGAGTATGACTGTTATATATGGTTACTAGAAAAACCCAGGCCTATAGGAATAAAAGCAGAAAGAAGAAATAGCATACCTCTAAAAGAAGAAACAAAAATAATAATACATTCTGGGAGAAAGAGATTGGGGGGGAAGCTCTCTTTGTTCCAAGCGACCTGGCCACAGAAGAGAAGCTGCAGTGCTGGGAAGAAAACCTACCTGAACTGAAAAAGCAGCTTCTCCCACTGCTGGTAGCGCAGGCACCTTCCTGGCGTTATGTAACCAAGCCATGGCCTCAATAGGCCTTCGTACTGTATGGCCGCAGCTGTTCAGCACATCTAAGCTGTCAGCGTTTGAGAAACCCTTCCAAAGTGGATTCAGGTCAAACCTGGAGCAGGCCAAAATATGCTCATCGTTCACCCAGAGCACATGACAACTCCTTGTGAATTAAACTTCATGCATGTCCTCGGGGTAATTTAAGCAACAGAAGACAGGGTGCCTGTAACTGTACTGTAAATAGGAAATTGCACACTGCTGCAGAAACCCAAATGCGTGCTGGTGTGCTCCCGTCACACGTGAAACTCACTGAACTCAGTCTATGCCATCCACTTGTCTCATTCAAGATTTTGAAAATTTCCATACAAATGAATTGCATAACTCCACACCACAAATGATCAAAGTTAAAACCAACATAGACAGTGACACCATTTATAAACAAGCCACTGCTGAAAGTGCTGCAGTCCTGAAGGATCCCAAGGCCTCAGAAAAAAACTAAAACACACACACACAGGAAAATTAGAAAGTGGGCAGACTAGCCATAATTAGCCTCTGGTTTTGCTGACTACTGAAGACAGAAATGTCTCTTTTATATATAACACCAAGAATAAACTGTTTGCAATTACATTTCCAAAAACATTCAACTCTGCCTGTCTGAAATTTTTCATCAGTATTTTTGGTGTAGTCAAGGTCTGGAAGATATAAAATTCTTTAAGGCAGAGATACCATAAACCAGGTAACCAATTAAATTCATAGAGTCCCTCCCCTAAAGATCAAAGCAAAATAATCACAGGAGTACATGTGATTACTTGAAGAGGGAGGAGGGAGCAAAAAGGAAATAACAAAACAAGGAACAAGGCTCCAACCTAGAGCTGTTTGTAAACATAAGTTTGGCTTGGCTAACAGTAAGCAGAACTGGAAACACTGGGGGGGTGGGAGGGGGAATGCACCAGAGGCTTTGCTCAGTCCACTCCCCCTCATGGTTGGAGGGCAATGGGGGACATGGGGAACCGTGGACTTGATCTCCCAAAGCTCAGGCCGCAGACTTGAGGGCCTCTGATAAAAACTGACAAGAAGGATGGAGAGCACCCCTGCCCCAGAGAAGTGAAACTGACCAGTCAGTTGTTCACAGGCGCCCACCCTGCCAGCCACAAGGGCCCCCTCTAGCCTCGGGCAGAAACAAGGGGGAAAGCAACTCCAGGCGTAAGTGAGCAGGAGAGAAGGCCTGGCTTCTGAAGACAAGCCACTGCCATGAAGGCAGAAGCCCGGTAGGTGATGGATGACAGCGGCGCGGGCTGGGGCTGGGGCCGGGGCCGGGGCCGGGGCTCTGATGTGGCAGCAGCAGCAGCTGTGGGGTTCTTCCCGGTCAGGCCGAGGGAGCAAACTGCGTGCTGAATGCGGGGTTATGACTCCACTGAAAGTGGTCATTCAAGTGAGAGAATGCACAAAGGGGAAATTTGAGTACAAATGGGCTTTGTGGGTCCAACTGAAACCTAACGATTGGGCCCGATGCCTTAGATTCCAATCCCCCCAAAGGAGAAGGCTGCGGGGAAAGTGCTATCCCGGTTTCCCCAAACAGGGAACTTGCCAGGTAAGAATGCCTGTGCATACATACGTGGCTTCCTCACTGACCTTGAATCTCACCACTGCACTCCGCAGGTCCCGGGGAACCAGTGGGCCCCCGCCGCCGCCCGGCCGCCCGCCGAGAGCCACGCCAGCCGGCAGCCCGGCTCCCCAAGCGCTCACCCCGGCCCCCGCCGCCCGGTCCCCGAGCCCACTCCTGCAGGAAGGCAAGCAATTTCTCCCCGGCGTTTCCCCTTTTCCTTCCTCGGCTCCTCCAGTGGTCTCGTCTCTCCTCAGGCTCCCCGCCCGCCACCTATGCGGACTGAGACCTGTCACAAGGGGCCAGCTCGCCCCGGCCCCCTGAGCCCACTCGCGCCCTGAGACGGCCGGGCGGCCCCTCGGGGTCCCCACCGCTGGTTCCAGAGTCTCCTCGGCTCAGCGCGTGGGGCGTCCGAGTTCCCACCACGTTCCGGCGCCCGCCTCCCTCGGTCCGCGCGGGACCCCCCTCCCGCCTCGGCGCCGGGTCCCGGCCCCAGGCCCGCACCCCGTCCGGGTCCCGCACCCCCTCGCCCGCTCCCCGGCCCCTCAGGGTCCCCGCCCAGCGCCCCCGGCCCCCGAGCCGCCGCCGCCGCCGACCCCGGCCCGGCTCGCGTACCCCGCCCGCGCCCGCGCCGCTACCTTGGCCTTGGTGAGGAGGTGCGTGGCCCGCTTCACCACCGCGAAGTTGCCCTTGCCGATGGTGCGGTCGATCTCGTAGTAGCCGATGCGGGCGGCCGCCGGCCCGCGGGAGGCCGGGGCAGGGGGACGCGGCGAGCCCGCCGCTGGAGGCACAGCAGCGGGGGCGGCCGGGGGTCCCGGCGCCGGCAGAGGCAGCAGGCGGCCCGCCGGCCCGGCCCCCCCGGCCGCGGTCCCCGAAGCCCCGCCGGCTCCGCTCGCCGCCGCCGCCGCCATCTTGTGCACTGGAACCTCCGGGGCCGCGGGGCGCCGCGGGGAGGGGGCGGGGGGCGGGAGGAGGGGGGCGCGCTGACGTCACTCCGGGGCGGGGCGCCCGCGCCGCCGGGGCCCGGCGCCATGGCAACCGCTGGTCACGTGCCGACGCGCGTCACTGCCCGGAGTCATGGCAACGGTGACCTCACCCTCGAGCTCGACCTTCCCGCGTGGGCGCTGCTCCCCGCCGGCTCCGCGCTGCCCCCGGTTCCCGCCGCAGCAGCGGCCCCGAGGCGGGGTGCTCCCAGCCGGACCCCAAAGCCGCGCCGCTGGACTCGCTAAAAGGACTGCCTGGCCGCTCACAGTCCGCAGCTGCCCGGCTTCCCTAAAAACAAGGTGTTTGTCCCTCCAAACTGCAGCCCGGCCCCTCGCCCGCGGCCCAGGCACTGAAGCCCCTACAGCCGAGGCGGGCACGGGGGACGCCTCTGAGGAACGCCTCCCTCCCGCAGAAGCCACGGTCGCCTGGCCAGCAGACGGGGGTGGGGAAACTAGGGCTTGCGTGCTCGCGGGCGGGAAACCAGGCCAAACACGCGCTCCAGTTGCTAGGTGGGTGAGGACGGAGGAGGCGCGTCGCTGTCCTTCCTCCCGCCTCCCTCCGGACAAGCCTCCGGCTGCGGCTGTCCTGCTGTCACTGTGCGGCCTGCGGAGCGGGGGTGCGCATCGCCCAGTGAGTTACATCGCAGTTAAAGAGCAGCCTGTTAGCAAAATAAATAATAAAATAAGAACGCCTAAGGACACGCATGTAATACTTGAATCAATACAGAAAAAAGAATTCCATCCTTCCTAGCAACTCTCCAAGGACACTGGAGACGATCGGGTTTATCTTTTCCTCTCCTCCTCAGCCGCCTGGCAAACCTCACCCTTTGGAGTCCCTCGCTAGCTCCCAAGTGTCCTCCTCCTCTCCTCCCCGCTCCTCCCTTTATTAAGTAAATTAACTGCTTTAGTTAGAGGTGGAGAGGGGTTGGCGATTGGGCCATCAATAACACGAGGGGGGCAGGGGGCGGAGATGGTGAACATTTCTGTTAACATGTATCCCTTCAGTCCAGTCCTGATCCATCCATACTTGTCTCTCTCAATGGCAAAACTGTATCACCAGACCATTAAACGCTGACATCCGGGGCACTGGAAATGTGTCAGGAGGAGAGGGCATGTTTGCTCTCTCTGACCAAAGGATATCTACAGGCGTTCAGATTCTCCAGAGTAACAGCTGGGACTGGAATGGACAGAGGTCCTTCTGCAATTGTCTTGGATCAACCGCCTGGTGGCTGTTCCAGATTGCCAGCACAATTAACACTAATTGGCTCCTTTACTGGCAGATATGGATAAGGATGAAGTAGACCGTGGCTCCTTGCATTGGTTAAATCCTTTCATTGGTTGAGAGCATAAATGATGTGGCCCGCTTCTCTTCCCACTTCATGGCCCCACTCCCCTGCGGTTGGCAGGGACTGTGCATTAACTGTGAGCCTAGGCCCCAAGGTGCCAGCATGAGCATCTCCTACGGACAGGGGGGAAAGGGGGAATGAGGATCTCAACAGAAACCTCAGCTGCTGGCCGTGCAGGAAAGGAAAATGGTCTCCTCTGGAGGCAGGAGCAGCGCCGAAGCCACTCTCACGGGGACCTTCCAGCCTCGCCTCTGCTCGTGGAGGTCCCTGTGACAGCAAGTGGGGCAACTTCTGCTGCTCTCTGGAGGGTGTGGGAAACAAAGATGCCTCTAGAGAGAAACCAGAAATGGAGCATTGGTGTAAGCTCCGAAGAGAAAGGCACGTCTCTGGTCCCCGACCAGGGCCGGAGTACGCATGCTGGTGTTAGGTCATGTGTGCTCCCTGCCTGCGGGGAGGGAGGCCGGTAGATGGTGAGTCCTATTGAGACTTGGATAAAGATTTCCTGGAATCTCCCTGAAGCGTTCTCTTTGGTGGGAAGAATGTGGAAAACAGGGGAGGGCCATGGAGAAAAAGGAAAGCAGTTTGGATGGATGGATGCAACAGGATGTGTTGAGTTCTATGGGCTCGGTTTGGGGGACGAACTCAGTCAGTAATAACAGTTTGCCAGGCGTTATGCTAAGCAGTTTACAGAAGTGAACTCACTTCCTCAACAACCCTAAAGACAGATGATATTGTTGGCCCATTTGCAGAGAAGGAGAAGGAGGCACGGCGGGATTAAGATCACTGGCCACAGTCTTAGAGCTAGAAAGTGGCAGACCCAGAATGCAAACCAACCCGAGCTGCTCACTCAGCTCTGGAGCCCGCTCTCCCCCCACTGGGGGGTCAGCCTGTCAGAGGAGGAGGAAAAGCTGCTTCCTGAGAAGCCCAGGGTGATCTCAGACCCAGGGAAGAAGAGGACCTGCAGGCCTGAGAGCAGGACAAGGCAGGCACTGAGCACAGAAATAAAGAAAAACACACTACACAACGGCCCGAAGCACCGTCCCTGAGAAACAGGCCCTGAGAGACGCGCTGCCTACGGTGGGAGAGCGCTGCTGCCTTAGAAAACAGACGGGCAGGCGTGTTCCTGCCTCCGTGACACTCAGCGGACAGGCTTGAGGGCTGAATTCTCCAAGCCCCTGCAGTCCAGGTGCAGCTCCCAGTCAGCGCCCTACCAACTCACTCTTTTCTTTTTCTAAGGTTTTTGTTTGTTAATTGATTTATTTTTTATTCCAGAGAGGAAGGGAGAGGGACAGAGAGAGAGAAACATCAATGATGAGAGAGAATCATTGATCAAGTCTGCAACCCGGGCATGTGCCCTGACAGGGAATTGAACCCTGACCTCCTGGCAAGGAAAAAGAAAATCATTTCAAGACAAGCAAAAGATAGATTCAAAGATGGAAATGAGACGTTTTCCTACATAATGTCATTGTGTCTTGTTTCTGGAATTTGAAACGGGCAAAGCAAGTTGCCATCCATTCTTGATGGATACGATAGACCCGTGGTTCCCACTGTGGACACACGCCCCTCAGGAAGGCAGTTTGACTTTTAAGGGGGGCAATTTGAGAATGACTTATTAACAGCGAATTTATATATATATATATATATATATATATATATATATATATATATATATAAATTGTGACATACTTATGCATTTTGGTTCTCTATTATATGTTTTAAAACTTTGCTTGCTATTTTTTCATATCACTTCATATTATTTTCTTAACAATTTCTGAGTAACTTCTTCCTCAGTACTTCAACTGTTCTTCCGTTCTTTTGTTTTTCTCTTTCATGGATGCCATGTGCTTTGGGAGCTTGTTTAGACCAAGTTAATAGCCTTTTAGGGGTGGAAGCATCAAGATGTTGGAGATGGGGGGGGGGGGGGCCGCGCCGTGGCCAAACACAGGCTGGGAACCTCTGGTCTAGACGCCTAGAAACACTAGAAGTGATGCAGAACCTCTGAGGACCCGAGTCTGAGCTGAGAGGGTGGCAGTCACGGGAGATAATGCACAAACTCATGCTTTTCCAGGCCCCGTAGCCCGTCTGCAGGGCCGTGCACCAGCAACCTGCAAGAAAAAAGTAGCCTCGTGACCTAGCACCACGGATCCCAGAACCATCAGGACGCGGAAGACGGTCCAAGCCTCGCTTTACACTGGCCCAACTCATTGCTGCTCCGAACAAAGCTAACACTATAGGAGCATCTGGCGGACCTAGAAACTCTATGCCAAAGGCAACATCATAGGATGCTTACATCCCTAATTCCCAAGCCAGGGAGCCACTGGCCAGCTGGGAATTCCACCGCAGAGAAAGCAGGGTGCTGCTGGAGAGACTCTCACACGCGTGTGCCCGGTCCTCCAGGCGGGCAGAAAGCGCCTCTCCTCAGTAGGGCTGCGTTCTGCACTCCCACCTCCACCGCGGGGCTGTGTCCTTCCTCCTGTCCCGACCAACCCCGTCCTAGCCTTGCTTCCCCATGCTTCCGGGCTCAGCCAGAGGCAGGTCTGAGCAGCCAGCCGAACTACACACTCTCCTGCTCTAAAGCATGGCGAGGAGGGGCTACAATCGCTTTTGGCCCAAGATTTCCTGTTCAGCCTGCCCACATCTTTCTTTTCCATGGAACCACTCAACCTATTACACAAAACAAAAATTACCCTTACTGCTTTGCAAATGTTCTAGAATATCATCACCCTTTCTAGGGGTGTCGAACTCAATCAGAGAAGGGGCCAAAATCTAAAATCCAGCCTAAATCGCGGGCCGAATGGTTTACTGAACAGTCATAAACTGTCATTGTGATGGAAACGCAGCGGAGTGCAGTGATGACAGTGCGGTGCAGGCCACATTGCAAGGCCTGGCGGGACGGATTTGGCCCGCGGGCCTTGTGTTTGACACATGTGTGCTAAACCATCCAAAACATCTCTTTTTAAATATATTTTTATTGATTTCAGAAAGGAAAAAGGGAGAGAGAAACATCCATGATGAGAGAGACTCATTGAAGGGCTGCCTCCTCCACGCCCCAAACTGGGATGAAGCCCACAACCCTGGCATGTGCCCTAACTGTGACCTTCTGGCTCACAGGTTGATGCTAAACCACTGAGCCATACGGGCCAGGCTAAACCTTTAAGAGTGTTTTTCTTAAAGGTTTTCTTTCTGCATTCTTAGATATGACTATGCTATCATTTAGAATCAATGTTTTCCTCAGCAAATACACCTTTGGTTTTATAAGGAAAAGCAGTGGGAAAAACATTTAGTAGAGAAAAAAAGTTCATCCAGGAAGTTTTTTCACGAAAGTATATGCTCCTAAGGTGAGGTGCACTTATTGTAGTTACCCTGTGATCAACTCCCTAATGTTTACACTAATAAAGATTTATTCCGATAATCTGCCTCTTTCTCCTAAATGAAAAGTCTGGTACTCAAAAAATATTAATTAGTATTCTGGCATATTTGGATCCTTTTATTTTGCTTGAATATACAAATATAGCCCTAGCTGGTTTGGCTCAATGGATAGAGTGTCGGCCTGCAAACTGAAGGGTCCTGGGTTCGATTTTGGACAAGGGCATGTGCCCAGGTTGCAGGCTCAATCCCCAGTAGGGGGGGGTGCAGAAAGCAGCCCATCAATGATTCTCTTTCATCACCAATGTTTCTCTGTCTCTCTCCCTCTCTTTCCTTTCTGAAATCAATAAAAATGTATTTAATATATATGCATATATATATATATGTATATATATATGTATACACACACACACACACACACATACACACACACACACACACACACACACACACACACACATTCTGGAATTCCTAACACTCCATAAAAAATAAAGGCCCGCCGAAACCGGTTTGGCTCAGTGGATAGAGTGTTGGCCTGTGGACCAAAAGGTCCCAGGTTCGATTCCGGTCAAAGGCATGTACCTTGGTTGCGGGCACATCCCCAGTAGAGAGTGTGCAAGAGGCTGATTTATGTTTCTCTCTCATCGATGTTTCTAACTCTCTATCCCTCTCCCTTCCTCTCTATAAAAAATCAAAAAATATATTTTTTAAATAAAAAAATAAAGGCCCACTTCCAAGGTTTACCTCAAATAAGTTCTTCAGTTCTCTGACTAGAGAGGCCTCTCCCTCACACCCCACACCCCATACCTGCGGGGGCTGCCCCAGCAGGAGATGCTCCCCTTCCCAGGCCGTGCAGGCTGCGCAAGGCAGGGAGCTTCCTGCAGCAGACTGCGGACGCGGGGGTTTCCTGCCAGCCTTCCCAGCTGTGGGCTAAGAAAAACTTAGGCCATTGAGATTGAGTTCTGCTGGTAGCTGACCTGCCTTGGTTTCTTCTCCTTGGTTAATTCTCTTCAGTTAAACTAGAAACCCATCTTCCACCTGGAGGGCCACCGGAGCCTTTCCCTTGTCTGCAGAGCCACCTGCTGGCCACTGGCTCTCACCGCATGCTGCGTGGCCGTCCTCCTTTCCCGCTCTGCTAAGGCCTTCAGTTCTTTCTATTTAGAGCGCAGGCAGTTGAAAACCACAAACCCACATCAGGAGCCAGAAAGCTGGAATCCAAGTGAGCCCGGCTCCAGGAAACTGGATTTCTTTGTGGAAAGAAAAAAGCAGGCTGAGCTAAAATTACGGTGGCGCTTTGGGCTTAGGTGAACAGCCCACACTGTGGTTTTGTGCCACCCAAGGGTATCTTCAGCTATCCCCACAGTTCTTGTGACATTTTAAAAAGATTCATTTTCACTTATTTTTATTTTTAAAGTAAGTTCATTCTTTTGGCACGTTTAAATAGCAGACTGGAATTATGAGTAAAAAGAGCCAACATTTCACCACTGGACCGACGCTTCTTTGTGGACTTTTCCACTTCCAAGTTCATCTTTGAGCCTCCGCCTTCTATTCTGGAAAAATCACTCAGACCTCATGGGTGTGAGGAGAATAAATTGCCATAATTATGTAGAGGGACCTCGATTACAGTCTAGTATAGAATACGTACCGAAGTGTTAACTTCCTCCTTCTAGAGGGCAAAAGCAAAAAACAATTCCATGCTGCCTTCCAAATCGCTTCCGAAAAGGTTAGGAGAGAGTGAGAAAGGAGCTAGGGCTGTGAAAACGGATTAGCTTCAGAGTTAAAGTGAGAAATTTATAGTTTTGAATGTTTTGGTTTGATTTACTAAATATGTGAAGTTCAATCTTTGGAAGTTGGACATTTTTCTGATGCAACTATGCATGTCCAATGAAAACATTCTCACTCTCACAACGTTATAAAGTACTTATTATTCCCACTTTGTAGAAGGTCAAGTTACTATTGGCTCACACAGCCAGTAAGTGGTGAATCTGGGAAACAAATAAGGCCTTTCGGTCTCCAAAATCAGTTGTTGTTCCAAACTTTAGCTATACCAATGTTTGTGGTCTGCTAAACACACACACACACACACACACACACACACAAGAAAACCTGCTACAGCTAGTTGGCTCAGTGGATACAGCGTTGGCCCATAGATGGAAGGGTCCCAGGTTCGATGCCAGTCAATGGCACCCTGGTTGGGGAGTGTTTGGAAGGCAACCAATTAACGTGTCTCTCTCTCATATCAATGTTTTTCTCTCACTATCTCTCCCTCTAAAAACCAATGAAAAAAATATCCTTGGGTCCGGATTAACCTTTAAAAAAAAGATACCAGTTATATTTTTCTTCTAAAATATATTTAAAGTATGTATGTAAGAAAATGTATAAATATTTATATCATTTTTATGCCATAATCTGCTTAAGGAATGTGTGTGTTCCCAGACTTTCGGCCAAATGCAAGTGCCCTGTGAGAACAGTATAGGAGCTCAATGAGAAAGAAAGGTCAATCCAGTACCTTTTTTTTTTTTTTCTAAAGCTCTCTCAAAATAACATATAAAAATTACTAATTTTATTTATACTAATGTATTTATTTTATGCAATAATCTGCTTTGAAGAAACCGTACATCCAATATGATCTTTAACTACATTTTTCTTTTAAAATAATTGTTCTTTTTTAAAAAATGTTTTTATTTATTTCAGAGAGGAAGGAAAAGTGAGAGAGAGAAAAAACACACACAATGAGAGTAAATCATTGATTGGCTGCCTCCTGCACTCCCCCTACTGGAGATCAAGCCCATAATCTAGGTATATGCCCTGACTGGGAATTCAACCATGACCTCCTGGTTTAGGGGTCAACACTCAACCACTGAGCCATACTGGCTGGGCTAACTCTATTTTTCAAAATAAAATGTAAGTGCTCTAATTTCTTTTCTTCTTTTAATCCCCACTCACGGATATTTTTTCCCATTGATTTTTAGAGAGAGTGGGAAGAATGGGGAGAGAGAGAGAGAGAAACTTTTATGTGAGTTCCACATCTATTGATTGCCTCTAGCAAGTGCCCCAACTGGGGGCCAGGGATTGAGCCTGCAACCGAGGTACACGCCCTAGACCAGAATTGAACCTAAGACCCTTTGGTCCGAAGGCCAACACTCTATCCACTGAGCAAAACTGGCTAGGGCTCTAATTTCTTTTCATTCTTAATTAAGATTATAACACTGGGTTAAATTTTAAGCTAAAAATCGGAGCAAGGCCCAGCCGGTGTGGTCAGCGGTTGAGTGTCAACCTATGGACCAGAAGGTCAGGGTTCGATTTCTGGTCAGTCAGGGCACATCCTGGGTTTCAGGCTAATCCCCAGTAGGGGGCATGCAGGAGGCAGCTGATAAATGATTCTCTGTCATCATTTATGTTTCTATTTCTCTCTCTGTCTTCTCTCTCTCTCTCTCTCTCTCTCTCTCTCTCTCTCTGCCTCTCTTAAATCAATAAATCTATTTTTTAATAGGAACAAGATATGATGAGGTAATGTAATAAGATTTAAGCTCTACTAGGCCCACCCAACCCTGAGACCACATTCCAGTAAAAGCTGGGTGAGGAAGCCAAAGCAGGTATCAAATAAGCTACCCTTCCACTCTAGACCAACTTTAATCACAGCTTTGATTTTTCTAGAGATTTTCTTTTGATAATTTCCAAACACCAAGCATTTCTGGATTCATTGTTTGGTAAGTCTAAGCTCTCAGAACCCAATATTCAAACACCTCTACTACTCCTTTAGGTACAGCTCCGCTCAGGAATTTTACAATCCCTGTGAAAATTAGTCACTGTTTTGTCTGACTTTGGAGCCAGATTAACTGGGTTCAAATCCTGGCTCAAAAATTTATCAGCTGTGTGACCTTGAGAAAATTAGTTAACCTCTCTGGATCTCTATTCTTCAACTATCAAATAGGCATTATTATAACATGTTTCACAATGAGAGGACTGGAAAAAATTATTACCAACTTCCAGTCAAGAAGGCAGAGTAGGAAAATGCTATGCTCACCTTTGCCCATGACCACACCAAAATTACAGCTACATCATAACACAACCACCCTTGAGAACCACCAGCAGACTAGCTGAACAGAAAACTCAAGCCATGTCAAGCCTGGTAGGAGGGGCCTCACGCTCACGCATGGTGGTAGAGAATGAGAAGGGATCCCTCCTCTGCAGAGGTCCCCCTGAGAAGAGAGGGGTCTCGGTACCCCACGGGGTTCCCCAGCTCAGAGCACCAGTGCTGGGAAGAGGAGCCCCATGACGTCCTGCTGTGAACCGCGATGGGGATTCTCTCCGTGTGAGGTGGAGGGCTCCTGTAGAGAGGCTCTTCTTAAAGGGCCTGCGCACACACTCAGGGGAGCTGTGGGGAAGCACGGGACCTGGTTGAAATGTCTGTAAGGAGGATTCTCCGAAAGGTCAGGGGCCTCTGGGGTACCTTGCCAAAGACGGCAGCTCCTACCTTGACTTTTCCAAACAAGTCTGACCTGCCGGGTGTTTTGCTAGAATCTCTATGTTTAGTCTTTAAACTCGACCTTGTAGAAGCATGAGCCCTCTCAAGGATGCTTACCCTGCTGATTGTATCTAGAGGTTAATTTTAGTTCAAGTTGCTATTACAATAAAAGGCTACCAGGCAGGCAATTGAGGCTGTTTGGGTTCCTAAGGCCAAACAAGCCCCTTAGCCTTCTCTTTCACAGAAACGTAACCTGTTCATCAGCCGCTCAGGGTCTGCGGGCCAGCCTGCACCTTCCTGGCCGCCCCTGTATCTGGGAGTGGCTGTGTGATGAAGTCACGACCAATGTGGTCATTAGTGTTTTATGCACGATTTGCATGTTCATCTTCTACAACCTTGGTTTGTACATTGGGTCCAGCATCTCCAGAAGCCATCTTCTTCCTGCTTTATCCCCCAGACAGAGAGCAGAGAAAATATTATGATATTAGGCATTCAGCAACATTGTTTTAAAAATATATATTTTATTGATTTTTATTTTTTATTTTTTATTTTTTTTACAGAGAGGAAGGGAGAGAGATAGAGAGTTAGAAACATCGATGAGAGAGAGTCATCTATCAGCTGCCTCTTGCACACCCCTTACTGGGGATGTGCCCGCAACCAAAGTACATGCCCTTGACCAGAATCAAACCTGGGACCCTTCAGTCCAAAGACTGACGCTCTATTCACTGAGCCAAACCGGTTTCGGTTTGAGCAACATTTTTGTTAAAGTTTCTGTCTTTTTTTTTTTTTTTTTTTTATATATTTTTATTGATTTTGTACAGAGAGGAAGGGAGAGAGATAGAGAGTTAGAAACATCGATGAGAGAGAGTCATCTATCAGCTGCCTCTTGCACACCCCTTACTGGGGATGTGCCCGCAACCAAGGTACATGCCCTTGACCAGAATCGAACCCGGGACCCTTCAGTCCAAAGACTGACGCTCTATTCACTGAGCCAAACCGGTTTCGGCTTGAGCAACATTTTTATTAAAGTTTCTGTCTTTTAAAAATATACATTTATTGACTGATTTTGAGAGAGAGAGAGTGAGAGAGAGAGAGTGAGAGAGAGAGAGACATCAATTTGCTGCTTCATGTATTTACGTACTCATTGGTTGATTCTTGTATGTTCCCTGACCGAGGATTGAACCTGCAACCTTGATGTATATGAACGATGCTCTAACCAACTGAGTTGCCTGGCCAGGACAAAAAGCTACTGTCTTTTTAATAAGCCAAAGCCTGGATGCAGTTTTCACCCCTGGTATCCCAACTATCACAAGGAGAAAGCTCCTAAGATTCACAAGCCCAGCAAGCCCTGGCTTGCCTAAGCTCAAGATGAAACCAGCCACAAAGATTGGACACTAATAATCCATTAATGGCAGGCAGAGTAATCTATAGAAGTGAAAGTGATAGTGACTTCAAGGAGTAGGAATGGAATGGGAAAAAGCCAAAAGTGCTTTCTGCAATATTAGAAATTGTGTATAACTGATGTGCAGATGGCCAAATAGGTAGAATTATATAAACTTTGTTTACTTGGAGAGTAAAGATTTGTGCATATGGTTTTGCAGCGTATCCTGTGCTCTTTGTTACAATGGGGTCAACAGGATCCTGCAAGTTTCTAGAAACAAACCAATATAAGAGAGTCCCTCCGTTTCTTAGTCTGCCTGTATTCCTCATTTCTTTATCTCATTGCTTCATGCCAGCTATTTTCTTCTAACCACCTCCAATTTCATTGATTCACAAGCTTTGTCAAATGTGCCCTTTATCATCCTCTGAGATATTCCAGATGCTGTTTTTCAGTTTTAGAATTTCCAAGTTGGTTCTTTCCCACAATTTGCTGTTGATATATATGTTTGTTTGTTTTTATCTTACCTCTGGATATATAGGAGGCCAGTTATTTTTACTGTGTGTTGATAATTCACATAATTTGAACCCTGGTGGTTCTAGTTCTATTGTCTCATTTCCCTTAGCTTTGCCGTCTTATGTTTGGATATTTTTTTATTCACTGCCCTAATTGTATGCTATGAATCTGAGAACAAGATTGGTGTCAGAGAAGTGATCCTGCAGAGAGGCCGCCTGTTTGCCTCTGGCCGATGACAGTGGGGCTTTGACTCTCCAGACGGGTTTCTGCTCCTGAGGCTTTGTCTCCTCCAGGCTCCCCAAGGCTGCCTCCTTCAAGGACTCAAACCAAAATCAAGCTCCACGCAGGCCCATGAATTGCTCAGAATCCATCCTCAACTCCTGTCACTCAGTTGCCTTTCTGGAAAGTGTGGCACCAAAACAGTCTCAGGGTCTTCCCTCTGGATCTCTTTTTGCCAGGTGTTGGCATTCTTTTCTTCTGGGCCTTGCCATATTTCAGTACTATTCAACATTCTTTTCTAATATTTTGCTCGTCCTTCTGAGCCGTACTCACTGGCAGGTCGGATATACATATTTGATATATATTATCTATTCATTAAGAGTCATGGACTTCCTTTTCCTTAGGTTATATATTGTAGTGATACTTAGGCCAAATCTTTTCCTGAAACACCTACTCAGTAATGTGAAACTTAAGCACTGTGATCCATTATAGAAATTTTATCTCTAAACCTTTTGAACAGTAATGGTTTCTCCTAGAAATATTGAATGTCCGGTTTCCTACACTTAATTTATAAAGTGCTGGTAAGCTAATAAAATCAGATAGTACCCTACTCACAGTATTTCCATCTATCTTAAAAGAGCATCTTTTTCTCATGAGTAGATTAAGAAGCCTAAGACCAGCATATATTTTTTTAAAAGAGCTGAATTCAATTACGTTAACATGAATGCCTTTATTGAATTTAAATAGACAAATCTAGAAATTATCACCATGTTATAAGTGGTATTTGTATTGCATTTATAGGAGACATTCGGAATGTTTTTTATAATTACTTGGAATTTGTTTCTTCCAAGTTACTTTTGTAGACCTCTAGAAATGTCTAGATTTTCCTTTGGCTTGTTCTGACACCATGTGTGTTTTTCATGGGTGTCTTGCTGATAGCATTATAATTAATTTTCTAAAGTACAAATTTTCTAGATGTAATTTACTTTAGGATATTTTTCTTTACATGATATTCTTCTACTTTTCTCCTTTTTTGATTTAAATATTAGGAAGCTTTTGAAAATTTTATAATGTAGTCTTGATAGCTTTTAAATTTTAATTTTTTGCACTATAATATGACTGCTTTAGGTTCATTTTCTGTTGTGAGATTTTATCCTGAGATGAACTACTAGTAAAAATTTTAGTAAACACTTTAGGAACAGCTTTTTGTCCAGTGCAATTAGTGTTTCTAGGATATTTGCTTATTTCAATTAGCCAATTTAAATTAGCCTGAAAACTTGTCTAGTATTTTACTGACAAATTTATTACATCTAAAACAATCTTATTTTACCGTGTAAATATTAATGGGAAGGATTATTTGCCTTCTTGAGTAGGCCCTGAGCATTCCTGGTGGTAAGCTGGATTTAGATATCAAAAACCCATTTCCCCACACCACGTTTACAAGACAACTCAAGTCTTGTTGTAGTGAGAGGGCAGCTGCTGTCAGCCAAGTCTCTGTCTGTTAACCGGGTCCGATTTGAGCTGGGCATGGGAAGTTAAGCAGCCATGGGGGAAAGAGACTCCCTCAGCAGGGGTGAGGTTTCAGGCCTTGCAAAGTTTTGGGCTAACTTCCCGTTTCTATCCAAAAGGCCAATAAAATGTTTTCAGTTAAATGGGAAAAAAGAAAAGCTTACTGTCAAAATCTGCTACAGGTTAGATAGGTACTGTGCCTGGGCTCAGGTGAACTGTGTGGTAGGTGACATTATAATGAGTGGAAGTGACAGTACCATCTTTTACAGACTAAAAAAAAACAAAACAAAAAAAACATGCCTGGAATTATAGCACATGTGTGTATCAGTTTATTTTACAATAGAAGAAAAATAATGTAACAAACTAGTATCTTAAGTGACATTATTTTACAGAAATCTATTCTACAGTTTCCTTTAATTTAAAGGGCCAGCTAACTATTGAGCAAACCTACAAAGGATAGTGAAATTATTGACATAAGTAATGACTTCCATGGGATTTATTTATTTTATTTTTTAATAAATATTTTTACTGATTTCAGAGAGAAAGGGAGAGAGAAAGAGAGATAGAAACATCAATGATGAGAGAGAATCATTGATTGGCCACCTCCTGCACGCCTCCTACCCAGGCATTTGCCTTTGACTGGAATCAAACCCAGGACCCTTCAGTTTGCAGGCTAACAGTCTATCCACTGAGCCAAACTGGCAAGGGCCCTTTCATGGGATTTAGACTTAAAAGCATATGCACTGATACCTAGAGGCAGAAATGTAACATTGGCACATTTGATATGGTCACAAATGACTTGATTCAGAGATCCCGCCTCTTCCTCAAAGTCATCAGAATATATTCAAACTCCTTAAATTATATAACTGATAAGGTTAATCAATTTATTGTAAATATTAACTTTGTTTTTATGTATATCATCTTTCTGTTAATCATACTTTTCATTTTCTTTTTCCCTTACTTCTTTCCTGTCTAGATTCTTCTTCTTCTACTAGATTGTTCAATGTTTCTGTCTTTCTTTGGTTTTACTTTCTTTTCTCTATCTATTGTTATGAATATCTTGTTTTATTTCCTCAGTGGCTTTGGGTAATTTTCACATTTGCGTAATTGACTTGACAGGTCTAAAGCTAACCAAATGTTCTACCATTCTTCCCAACAACTAAAGAAATTGAGTGTATTTCTTAAATTCTATGAGAAGAGGAGGACCAAGATGGCAGCATAGGTAAATGCCAGTGCTCGCCTCTTCCCACAACCACATCAAAATTACAACTAAAATACAGATCCACCATCATTCAGAACCACCTGAAAGCTGACTAAACGGAAGTCCTACAACTAGAGAAGTAAAGAAGAAAGCATATCAAGACTGGTAGGAGGGGCAGAGCATGAATTGGGTTGGTCTGACATCCACATGTGGTGTTTTTTAATGGGGGAGTGGGTGGACCATGTCTGCTGAGGCCTCCTGTGAGGAGCAAAGACCCCCACACCAGACCCCCAGCTCAGGGTTCCAGAGCTGTCAAGAGAAGTCCCCATAACTTTGGGCTGTAAAACCAGAAGGAATTGTGACTGAGTAACATGGAAGCTGTTAGAGACCCAGGAAGTCCCTCTTAATGGGCCAGCACACAGATTTACACTGATTCCATCTCTCTGGGCTCCAGTGCCAGATGGGCAGCTTGAAGGGAACCTGGGACATTCAGGGAGGATCTGGATTATCTGGCATCAGGGAGGGAGCTCAGATTGGCTTTCTCCCAAACACGGGAACTCACAGGGGACATTGTTTTTGTGCTGGGACACCCCCTGTTGACTGGCAGCCATATATGAGTTTCCATCAGCTTGGCTCACACTGTTTCCTCAACCCTGGTGATTCCCTGAGACCCCACCTGATCCAACTTGCAGCCCCAACCCAGCTGTTTGCAGCAGCTTTTCCATATGAATGGCCTATCCTGGATCAGGCTTCAGACTTTCCTAAAATCTCACAAACAAGCAGCACCTGGTGTCAGCAAACTTACCAATAAAAGGACCAAGACTCAGCACTAGCACCAGCCTGCCTTGCTTCACAACTGGGCCTTGCCTGGACACTGCCAAACCCAATACAAGAACCAGCTATCTGCAGATCTCTCTGGCCCCAGGCAGTGGCTGACTTTGCATCTTCTGGGAGGCCCCAGAGCTAGTGCAACCAGTGGACAGCTTCAGATCATACCAAATTATAACTCTACACATCCATAAGCAACACACTCAGGGGCAGACTCAGTGAGCACCAAAGCCCCACTGAAGCAAGTTCTGCTCCATAGGGGAGCCTCCTGCACAGCAGCTCTTCCACTGTAGACACAGTTAGTCCTCACAGCCAATTGCTCTGGAGGTCAATTCCTCCCAGTGATGCCAATAGCAATCAAGGCTCAACTACAATGAAACTATGCACACAACCCACACAGGGGTGCACTTAGAGTGCCCAATTCAGGTGACTGGGGAGGCTGAGACACCAGGCCCTACAGGACACCTATTGTGTAAGGCCACTCTATGGAAACATAGACTACCAATGCCAGGAGAGACAGCAGCTCTCCCTAATACATAGAAACAAACAAAGCATCCAAAATGTGGAGACAAAGAAATGTCACAGATGAAAGAACCAAACAAAACTCCAGAAAAAGAACTAACTGAAATGGAATCAAACAAACTACTGAATATAGAGTTCAAAACAATGGTTATAGGGATGCTCAAGGATCTCAGTGAGAGCTTCAAGGGACTTAGTGAGACTTTCAAAGATCTTAGTGAGAATTTCAAGAACCCTAGTGAGAACAAAGACATGAAAAAGGACCAGTCAGAAATTAACCATACACTAACTGAAATAAAGAATGATTCACAGGGATTCAACAGTAGAGTAGAGGATTCTAAAACTCAAAATAATTATTTGGAATATGAGGAAGCAAAAAACACCCAATCAGAAGAGCAAAAAGAAAACAGAATCCAAAAATATGAAAATAATATAAGGAGACTCTGGGACAACTTCAAGTATATAAACACTTGCATTACAGAGGTGCCAAAAGGAGATGAGAGGAAACAAGATATTGAAAAACTATCTAAAGAAATAATGGCAGAAAACTGCCCCTACCTGGTGAAAGAAATAGATATATAAGTCCAGGAAGTGCAGAGAGTCCCAAACAAGAGAAACCCAAAGAGGCCCACACCAAGACACATCATAATTAAAATGCCAAGGATTAAACATAGAATCTTAAAAGCATCAAGAGAAAAGCAGATAGTTACCTACAATTGAATGCCCATATGACTATGAGCTGATTTCTGAACAGAAACTTTGCAGGACAGAAAGGAGTGGTAAGAAATATTCAAAGTGATGAATAGCACGGACCTTCAACCAAGATTACTCTACCCAGAAAAGCTATTATTTAAAATTGAAAGTCAGATAAAGAGCTTCACAGACAAGAGAAAGCTAAAGAAGTTTATCACCACCAAACCAGGATACATGAAATGTGAAAGGTCTTTAAGAAGAGGGGGGAAAAGGAGGAGGAGGAAAAGAAGGAGGAAGGGGAAAAGGAGGAGGAGGAAAAGAAGGAGGAAGGGGAAAAGGAGGAGGAGGATGAGGAGGAGGAGGAGGCGGAGGAGGAAGAGGAGGAGAAGAACAAGAACAAGAACAAGAACAAGAACAAGAACAAGAACAAGAACAAGAACAAGAACAATATAATGGCAATAAATACATATCTATCAAGAATTGAATCTAAAAATCAAAACAAGGGATTCAATGCACTCCCCATTAAAATACCACTGGCATATTTCAGAAACCTAGAAAGAACTCTCCAAAAATTCATTTGGAATTAAAAAAATACCCCGAATAGCCACAGCAATCCTGAGAAAGAAGAGTAAAGTAGGAGGGATCTCAATACCAGATTTCAAGCTGTATTACAAAGCCACTGTTCTCAAAACAGCCTGGTACTGGCACAAGAACAGACATATAGATCAATGGAATAGAATCGAGAACACAGATATCAACCCAAATCACTATGCTCAATTAATATTTAACAAAGGAGGCACGAATATACAATGGAGTCAAGACAGTCTCTTCAATAAATGGTGTTGGGAAAATTGGACAGATACATGCAAAAGAATGAAACTAGATAACCAACTTACACCATACACAAAAATAAACTCAAAATGGATACAGGACTTAAACATAAGACAGGAAACCATAAAAATACTAGAGGCATCCACAGGCAGCAAAATCTCATACATATGCTAAAAGAACTTCTTCACTGATTCTGCCCCTAGGGCAATGGAAGCTAAAGAGAAAATAAACAAATGGGACTACATCAAAATAAAAAGCTTTTTTACAGCAAAAGAAACCATCAACAAAACAACAAGAAAGCCCATTTGCTGGAAACCAAATCAGTTTCAGCTGGGAAAGAGATGTTGACAGGAAGCCAGGAAGGCTGGTCAACAACCTCAATTGCTTTAACCTTTAGGTGAGATTATGCTAAATTGAAGCAGCTATTAAGCCTCAATAAAAGGGGATGGCAGGGCTAGAGCAGTCGTAGTTCTCCCACTAGAGTTGGACTACCGCCTGGCCCCCCATATCACCAAATTGAATTTCTTCAAGTCTCTTTTCATTTGTGTGTGGCCCTTCTCCAGAAGCTGAACCCTGAATTGGAACTCTTTCTACGCGGGCCATGAAAGAGACTCCAATACCCATTGTATTGGAGAACATATTTGCAAATGTTATCACTGATAAAGGTTTAATCTCCAACATCTACAGACAGCTTAAACAACTAAATAAAAGGAAGATAAATGAGCCAATTAAAAATTGGGCAATGGATCTAAATAGAATCTTCTCAAAAGAAGACAGAAGGAAGGCCAAGAGGCACATGAAAATATGCTCAAAGTCACTAATTATCCAAGAGATGCAAATCAAAACAACAATGCAGTTGTTTTGATTTGGACCTTGGCTTTGCCCTGTAATAGCCATGTGACTCGGGGCTAGCTCTTTCCATCCGTCTGTTTCTTCATCTGCAAAATGAGGATGAGACGAACACATACCTCCTAGAGTTGTTACCAAGATTAAATAAATTCATCTATGTAAAGCGCTTCAATAAGCACTTGGTTGTTAAATAAAAGCAGATTGCAGATGAGGTAAGTTAGCATTCTTTTTTTTTTTAATTGATTTTTTTACAGAGTGGAAGAGAGAGGGATAGAGAGTTAGAAACATCAATGAGAGAGAATCATATATCAGCTGCCTCTTGCAAACCCCATACTGGGGATGTGCCCGCAACCAAGGTACATGCCCTTGACCGGAATGGAACCCTGACCTTTCAGTCCACAGGCGAACGCTCTATCCTCTGAGCCAAACCGGTTTCGGCTGTATAGACATTTTGATTATGTTGATTCTACCAATCCATGAAGACCGTATATTCTTGCATCTGTTTATGTCTTTCTCTATCTCTTTTTTCAGTGTCCTATAGTTTCTGAGTACAGGTCTTTTACCTTCTTAGTTAAGTTTATTCCTAGTTATCTTAATCTTTTTTTGATGTAATGGTAAATAGGATTTTTTTTTAACATCTCTTTCTGTAAATTCACTATTGGTATATAAAAATGCCATAGATTTCTTGGCATTAATTTTGTATCCTGCTACATTGCTGAATTCACTTATTAAGGCTAATAATTTTTTTAATATATTTTATTGATTTTTTACAGAGAGAAAGAGAGAGAAGGAGAGAGAGCTAGAAACATCGATGAGAGAGAATTATCAATCAGCTGCCTCCTGCACACCCCCCACCGGGGATGCGCCTGCAACCAAGGCACATGCCCCTGACCAGAATCAAATCCAGGACCCCTGAGTCCACAGGCCGACACTCTATCCACTGAGCCAAACCGGCCTCGGCAAGGCTAATAATTTTTTTGATGGAGTCTTTAAGGTTTTTTATGTACAGTATCATGTCTTCTGTAAATAATGACATTTTTACTGAAAAGACAAGTTTTTTTTCAAATTTAGTAAATCTTTATTGCTCAAATTATTACAAGTTTCTCCTTTTTCCCCCCATAGCTCCCTTCCACCCAATTCCCACCGCACTCTCTGCCCTTACCTCCCCCTCCCCATTGTCCTCATCCATTACAGTGGCTTTGTAATACCATTTTAGTCCAGTCTCTTCCTGCACTCCCCACACTCTTTTCCCCCTGATAATTATCAATCAACTCCCTTTCTTTGCCCCTGATTCTATTATATTCACCAGTTTATTCTCAGATTTTTAATTCACTTGATTTTTATTTATTTTTTTAAAATATATTTTATTGATGTTTTACAGAGAGGAAGGAAGAGAGATAGAGAGCTAGAAACGTCGATGAGAGAGAAACATCGACCAGCTGCCTCTTGCACACCCCTTACCGGGGATGTGCCCGCAACCAAGGTACATGCCCTTGACCGGAATCGAACCCGGGACTTTTCAGTTCGCAGACTGACGCTCTGCCACTGAGCCAAACCTGTTTCGGCTCACTTGATTTTTAATTCACTTGTTAATATATATATATATATATATATATATATATATATATATATATATAATTTTTATCTTTACTTTTTTCTTCTTCTTTCTCTTCTTAAAAAATACCTTTCAGCATTTCATATAATACTGGTTTGGTGGTGATGAACTCTTTTAGCTTTTTCTTATCTGTGAAGCTCTTTATCTGCCCTTCAATTCCGAATGATAGCTTTGCTGGGTAGAGTAATCTTGGTTGTAGGTTCTTGCTATTCATCACTTTGAATATTTCTTGACACTCCTGTCTGGCCTGCATAGTTTCTGTTGAGAAATCAGCTGATAATCATATGGGTGCTCCCTTACAGGTATTTCTCTTGCTGCTTGTAAGATTCTCTCTTTGTCTTTTGCCGTTGGCATTTTAATTATGTCTCTGTGTGGTCCTCTTTGGATTCCTTTTGTTTGGGGTTCTATGCATTTCCTGTACTTATAAGTCTATTTCTTTCACCAGGTAGGGGAAGTTTTCTGACATTATTTCTTCAAATAGGTTTTCAGTATCTTGCATTCTCTCCTCTTCTGGCACCCCCATAATTCTGATGTTGGTTTGCTTGAAGTTGTCCCAGAGGCTTCTTACACTATCATCAACTTTCTGGATTCTCTTCTCTTCTTGCTTTTCCAGAGAAGTGTCCTTTGCCTCTTTGTATTTCAAATATTTGACCTGATTCTTGTGTTCCTCAAGTCTGCTGTTGGGTCTCTGTATAATATTTTTTATTTCAGTCAGTGTATGTTTAATTTCTGGTCCTTTTTCATATCCTCGAGGGTCTCATTAAATGTATCGGCCTTTTCTAGGAAATTCTTGAAAAACCTTATAACCGTGGTTTTGAACTCTATATCCAGTCTTTTGTTCTCTATCTTTCATTTGAGATCTATTTTCTTGTCTCGGCATTTTTGCTGCTTCCTTGAGTTTGTAGGGTGGCTTTGTGAGCTTGGTGTCCTATATGGCCCAGTGGGTCAGCCTCCCCAGTTACCTGAGGTAGACACTCCTGGTGCTCCCCTTTGTGAACTGCTTGTACAGCCTTGTTGTATTTAAATCTTGATTGTTGTTGGTATCTCTGGGAGGAATTGAACTCCAGGCCCATTGGATGTGAGTATTAGCTGTGTCTACTCTGGGATAGCTTCTGTATTGGAGACAGTCTTATAGGATCAGACTTGCAAAATTGCAAAAAGCCTCTGTGCTCAGCTTGGATGGGGCGTAGTCTCAGGGCTGAGTCGACAGTCTTGGCTTCCACTCAGTCCTGCCCTTGTGCGTGTGCCTTAGACCTCTGCCTTCCACAAATCCCCTGAGTTTCTGCTTGACAATCTAGATTCCCCTTGTAAGAGCGAGGGTGCCCCAGGGGCTTGCCCAGAATTGGGTTGGGTCCCTGTAGTCTGGGACTCCTTCTGATCCGGAGCGGCTGCGGCACCCTCCAGGGTCAGACCTCTCTGCATGCCCTCACTCACGTGTGAATGTAGCCCCTGCCGTTTCGGCTCCTGGCTCCCCCAAGTCTCCCAGTCTCTGAGTCTCTGAGTGCCTTTCTCTACAGTGCAGACTCCACCCATGTGAGCCTGGGTCCACGGGGTTTCAGCCGGGCTGGGGTTCAGTGCAGTTGGGGGCTTCCTTTCCCCTCCCACCAGCCAGGCACTTGGCTGCCCTTCCTCTCTGCGCACAAGCGTCTCCCTATCTCAGCACTTTGCGGTTCCCCTGATCCATGAGCTTCTCTCCTTCTTTCTAGTTGTAGAATTTTCCACTCAACCAGCTTTCCTGCAGTTTTGGGTGATGTTTGTTCTGTCTTTTAGTTGTTGTTTTGAAATTGCTGTGCAAGGCAGCAGCTTAGGTGCTTACTTAGACCGCCATCTTGGTTTTCTCTCTGAAAAGACAAGTCTTAATGTAGACATTGAAAGAGCGGTTATGCTATCTCTGTAACACACTGGGGCTCAAACAACATGATTTGGGATCCTCTCTGAGTGTGTAACAGGAAGTGTGAGAGAAATTATTCCCTACTCTACTACCAATTGCTTTTTCGCCTGGGAGACTGGGTATAGCATGGGAAAGAGCCAGAGCACCCAGGAGAAGAGGGGAGGCACAAGCTGCGAGCTGGGAGTCTTCAGTGAGGACACAGCAGAGCACTGGAGGGCAGCAGTGTGTATTGCTCCCATCTGAGCAGGGGCCCACCCTGGCAGGAGCTGCCCTCCCAAGCAGCATCACAGGAGGCAGTTTGACAGGTCAGCTCAGAGTGGCAGCAGATCTTGATGGAACACTGTTTATTTTGTGAATAAATAAAATTGGCCCATGGAGATGTAAGGAATATTGAGGGAAGGGAATTTTCAGAAGGCTGGAGCCCCTATGTTTGCAAGTGAACAGTAAAAAGCCAGCAAAAATTTCTGTAATACAGTCATTCCCAATAACAAAACCATCAGTAGACTTGAAATCACGGACATCCCCGAGGTAGCAGCCCCTAGACTGTGGCGTACCCTGTTGTCACTCACCATTCATGTTCCAATATTGAAAGGTTCCTTTTACTTCACAAGTCATCGAGCAAATATTCAATTACAAATTCTCCAACACCCCAACCTGCCAACAGAGTTTGAGGAGAGCCATTTTTAACATCACTGTGCCAGAGTAAGAGCTGGGGAGCAAGCCTCTGGGACAGGTAATTCCTCTGCCTAAAAGCTGGTGCCTCTGCTTTTTCCAAAGAAAGCCTTCTCTGTGTTTGCCCTTGTCTCCAAAGGAGACAGCGAACCCTTAACTCTTCCCCTGGCAAATAGATTGTTCAGAGTCCCTTATGCCTTCCAAGACAAGTCAGGAACAGGTGGTCGCTGGGCATGTGGTGGACCCAGATTCTCCACAGCCCTTGCCACTGAAGAGCCTTGCAAAGACGGTTGCCAGATTGCTTAGTGAACTCACAACAACAAATCTTAAGGTGTCTCTTGCCAGAGGCAACACTCTGTCTTCCCACAAAATAAGAGACAGGTGCTCTCTTTGCATCTTTCATCTGTGGGGATGCAGCTAAGGGGGTAGGGAGAAAAATTAATTGTCCCTAATTGTCATCATTTTAAAGATGAATACTCAAAGGTTTAGAAGCTGAACGCTTTAGGACTTCCCAAGGTGGAAAAGATTTTTCAGTCTCCTGTTTTGGGGGAGAGAAAGTAACCCCCAATCTAGCTAAGTGACAAGTAAATCAGATAAAACTTAAGGAAGAGCCGAGACCGGTTTGGCTCAATGGATAGAGCGTCGGCTTGGGGACTGAGAGACCCGGGTTCGATTCCGGTCAAGGGCATGTACCTTGGCTGCGGGCATATCCCCAGTAGGGGGTGTGCAAGAGGCAGCTGATCGATGACTCTCTCTCATCGATGTTTCTAGCTCTCTATCTCTCTCCCTTCCTCTCTGTACAAAATCAATAAAATATATTTAAAAAAAAAAAACAAAAAAAACTTAAGGAAGATAAGTCTCAAGGTTTATAAGCTTGCTATCTGAATGTAGCCAAAGAAAGGGTGTAAACCAGTGGTTCTTCATCTTTAATGTCTATAATAATCACATAGGGAATGTGCCCAGTAATTCTAGTTTATTGATTCTGAGTTGAGGCAGAGGCAACGGCAGCCTCATTTACTCTTCTTTCCACCACTGTCCAAAGGCTGCAAGCAACTTAATCAACTGCAACTATGGAGCCTTCATCAGACTTGAGATTTTGGGGGAGAAAGCTTAGAAATTTATAAAACAAAGGCGGCTAAAGACTTGATTTTCTCCTTCCCTATCCACTACTTCTTAGTTGGGGGAAGTTTCGAACATATCTAGAGCAAGAGTGATGAGGCAACTTTTGGTAGGATTTTGCCAGTGTATTCGTCCCTTGGCTGTGGTATAGCTACACTCTGGGCTACAGCCCCTGCGAACAGTGAAGAGGAGAACATTAGAGTCTCCTCTGGGCTTCGAGTGCCAATCCCCCTCTCAGCCTGTAAAGGTGAATTTCAGGCTTTGGATGGCTGTAGGTACTGTCTCGGTGGCCTTCAAGCCATGGAGTCCTCTTCTTACTCTGGTCATTGGTTGTTAGCTCAAACTGCCATAACAAGCTACAATGGGTTCAGTAGCTTAAACACCAGAAATTTATTTCTGAGCTTTCCTCCCAGAGAGCCAGCAGGTGGTGCTATATAGGAGTCTCCATTAACCTGGCTCACACTGTTAATTCACCTAGCCCTGGTGATTCCCTGAGACCCTGCCACACCCAATATGCAAACCCACCCAAGCCATTTCCACTGACTTTTCCATACAAATGGCCTCTCTGGCCTCATGCTTTGGACTTTGTTAAAATATCTCAAATAAGCAGCAACTGGCCTCTTCATACCATTAATTCTTCTGCCAGAATCACTAACTGGCAGAAAACACTGAAGACCAGTAGGAAGGGTGAATCCCGAGAGGACTGGACCCAGTTTTATGGGCGGCAGGCCCGGAGTGAAGAGGGAGCTGTGGGCTCTGGGAGGGTCATTGCCCTGAGAAGATGGAGGCCAGGCCCGGGCTGAGACCAGGGGCCCATGTGGCATCAGCTGTGAAAGGCTGAAGGCTGCTGGCCAACAGGGAGTCTGGAGAAGGTCAGACATAAAGCTGCAATGTTTGTTTGTTTGTTTGTTTGTTTTAAAACCCAGAGCACAGGATTTCCATCTGCAGCTCCTCACATGAGGCTTCAATGGAGGGCGGGCGATGCTGACTGAGGGGAGGCTGGGTGGGAAGCATGGGGGGAGACGTAGAAAAGAGGCGGCTGGAAGACCTGTAGTTTGATTTCATTCCCCCAAACCGAAACGGCCATTTTTCCTGAGAGGCTCTCGCCCATTTCAGAAGTCACAGCTCAGGAAAAGGAAAACCCCACTCAGGTGATACAGTCCAGCTCCCATCATGGGAGAACCAGAGGTCTGGGCTCCCGCTGCCCTCTAACCCTTTCAGAAACAGACGTTTGGGTTGTTAAGACTGACAGCAAGGCAGGTGGAGGCGAAGCCCAGGGACCTGGGAAAGGCTGCTGACAAGCCAGCCTGAGGGCAGCTGGGCCTCTCCCACATGCAGCCACCTCCTGTTAGACAGACAGCAACTGTGGATCACATGAAGCTTCAAGCAGGGTGCTGAGAGCCAGAGGAGGACTGCTCTGACAGTGGTGAGCACCGAAGCAACTCCCGGGAAGCCCAGGATCAGCAGACAGAACAGCCAACCCCAGAGGCATCAGAAGAGCAGGATCCAAAGGGAGCTCCCAGGAAGAACCAGATGGTGCATAGGCAATCCTGGTACTCCCCGCCTCCGCCTCCCACAAGCACATCAACATAACAACTAAAATACAGGAAATACAGAACAACTCCCCTGGTCGGTTTGGCTCGATGGATGGAGTGTCAGCCTGCAGACTAACGGGTCCTGGGTTCAATTCTGGTCAGGACACATGCTCAGGTTGTGGGCTCAATCCCCATTAGGGAGTGTGTAGGATGCAGCTAGTCAAGGAGAGATCTCATCTCATCATCTATTGCTCCCTTCCTTTCCTTTCCTCTCTGAAATCAATAAAAGTATATTTAAAAATAAATAAAATAGCCGAAACCGGTTTGGCTCAGTGGTAGAGCGTCGGTCTGCGGACTGAAAGGTCCCAGGTTCGATTCCGGTCAGGGGCATGTAAGCTGGTTGCGGGCACATCCTGGGTAGGGGGTGTGCAAGAGGCAGCTGGTCGATGTTTCTCTCTCATCGGCGTTTCTAGCTCTCTATCTCTCTCCCTTCCCCTCTGTGAAAAATCAATAAAATATATTTAAATAAATAAATAAATAAATAAATAAATAAAATATAGAACCACCATCATTCAGAACTGCCTGAAAGCTGGCTGACTGGAAGTCCTACAACTAGAGGAGTAAAGAAAAAAGCACACTGAGGCTGGTAGGAGGGGGGAGGTATGGAACAGACTGGTCGGACACGCATATGTGGCATTTTTTACAGAGAGAAAGAGAAAGAGAGGGATAGAGAGTTAGAAACATTGATGAAGGAGAAACACCAATCAGCTGCCTCTTGCACTGGGGATGTGCCTGCAACCCAAAGTATATGCCCTTGCCCGGAATCGAACCCGGAACCCGGGACCCTTCAGTCCAAAGGTTGACGCTCTATCCACTGAGCCAAACCGGTTTCAGCTGTGGCATTTTTTAATAGAAGGGATATTTTGGCTGCCAATGAGGAGCAAGGGGTCCCAGCCCCAAATCATACCCCCAGTCTAGGAAGAGAAGTCCCCATAACTTTGGGCTATAAAAACCAGCGGATATTATGGCTATCAATTTTGGGTTTGTTTTTCTTTCTTTTTTTCATTTTTTTAAAAAATATATTTTATTTTACACAGAGAGGAATTGAGAGGGACAGGGAGTTAGAAACGTCGATGAGAGAGAAACATTGACCAGCCGCCTCTTGCACACCCCCCACAGGGGATGTGCCCGCAACCAAGGTACAAGCCCCTGACCGGAATCGAACCCGGGACCTTTCAGTCCGCAGGCCGACGCTCTACCACTGAGCCAAACCGGTCCCGGCTTGCTATCAATTTTTGAATCAAAATAAGTGAACAAGGAAACTAATGAACAAAATAAACTGATTAATAAAATAGAACTAGAGGCATGGGAACATGGAACAGACTGAGGAGTCTCAGAGGGAAAACGGGAGGTGGGTAGGAAGAGATTAACCGAAGATCTTATATGCATATGTGCATCACCTATGGACACAGACAATAGGGTGGTGAAGCCCTCTGGATGGAGGGGGCAATGGGAGGATAAGGGGGGGACATCTGTTATAATCTTAATAATAAAGACTAAAAAAGATATACTGTTAACAAAATGAAAATACAAGCCACAGATTGTGAGAGAAATGTTTGAAATATATTTATTTGCAAATGACTTTTATTCAGACTCCAAGAGAACTTTAAAATTTAGCAACAGGAAGAAAAAAACCTAGTTTTTTTTTAATGGACAAAATTGTTGAACAGGCACATTGCAAAAGAAGGTATATATAAATGTCCAATAAAACCAAAATCATGAAAAGATTCTTGCTCTACCCAGCTTGGCTCAGTGTATAGAGCTTCAGCCTGTGGTCTGAAGGGTCCCAGGTTCCATTCTGGTCAAGGGCGCATGCCTGGGTTGTGGGCTCAATCCCCAGTGGGAGGCGTGCAGGAGGCGGCCAATCAATAATTCTCTCTCATCATTGATGTTTCTATCTCTATCTCCTTCTCCCTTCCTCTCTGAAATCAATAAATAAATATTTTCTTTCTTTTTTTTTTAAATATATATATTATTGATTTTTTACAGAGAGAAAGGAAGAAGGATAGAAAGTTAGAAACATCAATGAGAGAGTAACATTGATCAGCTGCCTCCTGCACACCCCCTACTGGGGATGTGCCTGCAAACCAGGTACATGCCCTTGACCGGAATCGAATCCAGGACCCTTGAGTCTGCAGGCCAACCATCTATCCATTGAGCCAAACTGGTTTCGGCAAGAAATATTTTTTTTAAAGTAAATATGCTTATTAATATTAATTATCAGGGAAATGCAAATTAAAACCACAAGATATTCCCACATACCCACTAGAAGAGTTACTATGAAAAAGTGACAACACTATGTGTTATTGATGATGCAGAACAACTGGAATTCCAACACACTGCTAGTGAGGTGTAAAATGATAAATCGCTTTGAAAAACAGTTGGGCAGTTTATTATAATGCTCAACATACACTTGTCCATAGGACTCAGCAATCCAAGAAAATGAATTGTCAACATTTAAGCTTCTACATAAACTTGCACCTTCGTGGACTAGTTGGACTAGTTTGTCCACAAATGACACACACATATGCAGGGCATGAGTTCGTGCACTGGGCATCCTGTTTTCAATATTGACTTTATGTATGTCTTCCCCTAACGGGAGGGATGGATCATTAAGGAAGACTGGGCCTCCCCATACCCCTACAGAGGTGGTCCCCCAGAATCCGTACTTTCCTCCTGGAAACAAAAATTCCATCATAAATGTACGGGGTTGCCTCGTTAACCTCGGAGCCTCACTGTCCTTACGCTTGCAGCAGTCTGGGTTATCGCACCGGGTGGAGAAGGAAGCCAGGTCGGCTGGAGGGAAGGGAATGGCGGCAGCGTGAGGTCATGCCACATGGTCCCGAATGGCATCTCTGCACAGCGGGGACATTAACGCGGGATGGAGGGATGGAGGGACGCAGCTGAGGGAAGACGAGGCCCCGGCGCGCAGCCTACAGTCCAAAGAGGGCCGGGCATGGAACAAAGCGGGGCCCTCCCGGGGCGTGGCCGGCCAGCCGGCCGCCGGAGCGATGGAGGGAGAGTGGACAGCGGGGAGCCACCCCGAGGCCCGCAGGATGGGCGGGACTTCCGGGAGCCATTTGCCTGAGTGGCAGGGGGACCGGAAGTGGGGGCGCTGCCGCTGGTGCTCGGGCCGAGGGACGCGCCGTGGTGGGGCCGCCGGGACTGAGCGAGCGACAGACGCGCCACCCGCCGCCGGGGCCAGCACGGACCCTCTGCCTGAGTGAGTGCGTCCGGGGTCCGAGACTGCGGCTCCGGGGGGCGTGGGGAGGGCTGCGCTTCGGTCTCGCGAGCGGCCCGCGGCCTCCCCTCCCCCACCGGGCCTCCCGCGCCGCCGGGCCTCGCCTCCGCGGCCCAGAGCCTTCCCGGCTCCCACCCCCCGCGCGTCGGCCCTGGCCGCTCCCGCTCCCCCGTCCCGCCCGGAGGAAGCCCGCGGCCCGGCCGCCCGCCCGGCTCGCTGCCTCCGGCCCAGCTGTCGCCCCGGCGCCCCCCGCCCCGTCGCTCTGGCCCGAGAGGCCTGGAACGCGGGCCCGCGCCCCTTAGTTACTCTGTCGTTTCTGGACGGGGCACCTGTCCTCCCTCTTTTGTTGAAAATCTCAACTCTTCAGAAACTTCTCCACTTCCCCCTCCAGTGCAGAGTAAAAATTCCCGGGCCGCTGACTCAGGGGCTCTTCCTCACGGCGCTCCCGCCCAGCCCCTCCTTCTGGAGACGGCCCGGCGAGGTTGCTCCCTCCGCCAGGGCGGCCAGCGCTCAGACCGAGCCCGGCCGGTGCTCGCAGGTGCTTTCCCTGCGGCCCAGGCCGCGGCGGTCCGGGCCCGCGGGTCTGCAGGTGGCGATGCCGGTGCGCGGGGACTCCCTGCTCTCCTCCCCGGTCCCGCCGCCCCGGCGTCGCCTTTCAGCATTCACACACAAACCTGGAGAAAGCCAACACGTGAAATGTGGCCTCTTTTAAAGCTTCCCCTGGGGAGACGATCCGGACCCCACCCTAGCAGCTCTTTTCGTACAACTTGGAGTTGGGGGAGGGGAGGTAAAGGAAGGAGAAAAGGCAGAGGACTGTCTCCCCGAACCTCGGAGCAGCCCCGGCCTTGGTTATGCCTTGGTTATGCCGTTGTCTTTAGATCCTGCCCCGGGGCACATTGTTATGATACAAAGGCTGCTTCCCAGTGGGACGCAGAAGAGGAGTGGGAGATCTTTGTGCTTTAATTTGTTGGCTTGGGCATTGGATAATAAATTATGGATGTGCTGGAAACGGGGGCCTCCCACCGGCACCAGAGGCAGGGTATTCAGGATGAGGCCTCCTTCCCCTGCGGAACCACCCTGCCAGCTAACTGCCTCTGGATCAAAACTGAGCCCGAGGTCTGGATCTTCTCAGTGCAGCGTTCCCCTCCGTCTGTTTCTGGTGAGACTGCAGAGACATCACCGGGCCCGAGGACGTGAAGTTAATTCTTTGCGGCGGCTGGCCTCTGGGTAGCCCCGCTGCCCCCTGCCTGGCAGAGGCCTCTGGGAGTTGGTGTCCTGCTGTCAGTGGGGGCTGAGGAGGAAGACAGGCAGCGCAGGGAACTTGGGATGCTGTGCATCTCCTCTTCCCAGAAAACTCATTTTAACGGGCAAGGAGCTTACCTGGAACGGTCTCTCCAGGTCAGTTAACAAAACTGGCGATCTTTGGGCCTTTTTCTCCTTTAGGCTGGGTTTTTCTTTCTTTTTATTTTTTAATGAGGAGTTTTTTAAAATATATATATTTTATTGACTTTTTACAGAGAGAAAGGGAGAGAGATAGAGAGTTAGAAACGTCGATGGGAGAGTCATCGACCAGCTGCCTCTTGCACGCCCCCCACTGGGGATGTGCCCGCAACCAAGGTACATGCCCTTTACCGGAATCACCCAGGACCTTTCAGTCCTCAGGCTGACGCTCTGAGCCAAACCAGTTTCGGCTAGGCTGGGTTTTTCTAACTGAACCTGCAGCTTGTGATCTCCGAATGTTGCACAGGGAAGATGATCAGGAATTGGGAAGGTGAGATGGCAGTCAGATCCCTCCCTGTTGGTCCTTTTTGATGTCTATTGATTACAGCTTGGCCATTCTGAATGCCACTGTGTCACAATAGTGCTCTCTACTGAGGGAGGGGAAAACCCAGAATCACTCAGGTTTTGTGACCTACACAGGCTGTTCTCTGGATAGCTCTTAATTCATTCATTTTTTTTTATTATTTTTATTTTATTTTTGTAAAGAATATAACAGTTTAGTTTATTCAACTCCCAAATTCTTTGAATCCTCTAAATCAGTGTTTTTCAACCTTTTTTGGGCAAAGGCACACTTGTTTCATGAAAAAAATCACGAGGCACACCACCATTAGAAAATGTTAAAAAATTTAACTCTGTGCCTATATTGACTATATATAAAGTAATTCTCTTGAATAGGAATCAAATAAACACAAAGAAAGTATTTTATAATTACTTTATTATGAAATATTAAGTAAACAAAATAGTGAAAAATTATAAAATTCTTGTCTGCACCTACGGCACACCAGGCAACATCTGCCACGGAACAGCAGTTGAAAAACGCTGCTCTAAATGAACCATCTTGGTTCTTAAAGAGGAGGTTGCATGGGCTTGTGGCTGTGTTTCTTTACCTCATGTTTAAAAATGTTACCAAGCCATAGACATCTGTAAAAATGAAAGCTACTTTGTCAAAATAACACACACTATCTTGTAAATAGTAAGTTCTTAATAAAACTTGCTTGCAATCATTATTCTAAATCAGTTGTTTCCCTGTTGGAGGAACTCAGAAAATCCATGTAAAATGAATCATAAGCCTAAGTACATCTTACAGTGTAAACCAGTGGTCTTGAAAGTAGAGTGTGTGCACACTGGCAAGTTTCTAAAACAAAAACAGTGTTTGGACCACACTAATCTGGACCGGTCTTGACTCATCTGCTTTAGTTCACTTTATGCTTTCCTATTGGGTATTCACCCAGCCTCTCTTTTGACTCTTTGTTGGAGGAATCTACCTTGAGAGACAGGCCATGTGGCATTGTAGTCATATTTGTTAGAAACTTGACTCACTCTATATTCTATCCATGGCTTTATCTTCATCTGTGGAGACATGTAGAATAATCCTAATATCCCTTCCTAGTCATCTTTGAATACGTTGACAGCTCTTTATGTCCTGTGTCTTCCTCTTCCCCAACCATTTTTTCTATAGATATCTAGTTTATACATACCCATTTCTTAAAAACTACCCTAATATGAAAGGTTTTCAAATTTCTCATTATCTTGGCTCATTTTCTCTAGACACTCTCCAGTTGTCAAAATTCTTTATAAGTTTTTTTTTTTTTTTTAATATATTTTATTGGTTTTTTACAGAGAGGAAGAGAGAGGGATAGAGAGTTAGAAACATCGATGAGAGAGAATCATCCATCAGCTGTCTCTTGCACACCCCCTGCCGGGGATGTGCCCGCAACTAAGGTACATGCCCTTGACCGGAATCGAACCCGGGACCTTTCAGTCTGCAGGCTGACACTCTATCCACTGAGCCAAACCAGTTTCGGCTTTTTATAAGTTTTTCAACAAGATTTGAACATGGTATCCCAAGAGCTAAAATGAGCTTAAGGGCCTATCTGCACTTTGTCTTTATGCGGTGAGGGATGTATTTGAATACATTTATTATGAAGGTACTTCATATTGATAGTTGGACACTCTTGCTCTTTATTTTTTTAAATATATTTTTATTGATTTTAGAGAGGAAGAGAAAGAGAGAGATAGAAACATCAGTGATTAGAGAAAATTGTTGACTGGCTGCCTCCTGCATGTTCCTACTGGGGTTCAAGCCCACACATCCCAGGCAAGTGCCCTTGGCTGGAATTGAACCCAGGACCCGTTAGTCTGCAGGCCAATGCTCTATTCATTGAGCCAAACTGGCTAGGGCTGTCTCTCTTCCTCTTTAAGCAATCCCCAGTAAAAATAGTTTCAATTATATAATAGTGAGAGTAGGAGAGATTATTTTTCTCCTTCATTAGTGATTCTTAAACTCTGTAAAGTTCACTTTTGCCTCAAAATACCTAACATGTTAAGTGTTTCCCCAGGTGGGAAAATAAATAGAAAAAAACGAATGAAATGGTTGGGTTTCTTAAATCTATTTTAAAAATTAAGTTAGAAAATAGACTTTTTCAGTTAGTGAGTGGAAAATGGAGCTCGTTCTTATATTTCTTTACATTGTATGTCTAATTTTAAAATCCATAATGTAGGAATTGTTGATTGCCCTTTATGTGTCTTAAGGCCAATAGAGCATGTGATCAGCAGGGAAATAAGGAACTCTTTAAATTAAAATACTACTTTTTAAAATATTTTTTATTAAATTATTATCTGTGTACATATTTTAACATTGCCCCCCCATACATACCTTCCCTCTCCAGAGTTTTGTGTCCATTGGTTGTACTTATATGCATGTATACAAGTCCTTGGGTTGATCTCTTATCTCCCCCAGATCTCCCTACCCTCCCTGCTTTAATTTGACAGTCTGCTTGTTACTTTACTCTCTTTATATCTGACTTTTGGTTCATCAGTTTATAATGTTCTTTAATATCCATAAATGAGTGAGGTCATGTGGTATTTCTCTTTCATTGACTGGCTTATTTCACTCAGCATGATGTTCTCTAGTTCTATCCTGGTTGCTGCAAATGATGAGAATTCCTTCTTTTTTTATGGCAGCATAGTATTCCATTGTGTAGATGTACCATAGTTTTTGGATCCAATCATCTGCTGACGGGCACCTAGGCTGTTTCCAGATTCTAGCTATTGTAGATTGTACTGCTATGGACATAAGGGTGCATATATCCTTTCTGATGGGTGTTTCTAGTTTCTTGGGATATATTCCTAGGAGTGGGATTACTGGGTCAAATGGGAGTTCCATTTTCAGTTTTTTGAGGAAAATTCACACTGTTCTCCACAGTGGTTGCACCAGTCTGCATTCCCACCAGCAGTGCACGAGGGTTCCTTTTTCTCCGCAACCTCGCCAACACTTGTCGTTTGTTGATTTGTTGATGTTGGCTATTTCGACAGGTGTGAGATGGTACCGCATTGTTGTTTTGATTTGCATCTCTCGGATAATTAGTGATTTTGAGCATGTTTTCATGTGCCTCTTAGCCTTCCTTCTGTCTTCTTTTGAATAAATTAAAATACTGTTAAACACTAGAGAAATTCTTGCAAGGGTAGTGCCCTCGTAGCCTCGGCTTCATCTGGAAGGTTGGTTAGCTGTTCAGTCTAATTAACATATTAGGCTTTTATTATTATAGATTATGTCATATTTAACCTGAATAGCAGACTTAATTCTATAATTGAACTTAGACCCAAAGACACTTTTATAGATGTTTTATGGGGTTAAAAAAGGGAAAACCTAAGATTAAGTAATTCTGTATGGCTACTTGTTTTAATCCCTTTAATCATTTTTCTTTTTCCTTTATGCATGTTTTAATTTTTTTTATACCTTTTAAAGACAATGATACTCCAAACATATCATACATAGTCTGATTGGAGTTATTTAAGTTCATCTTGCAGTTCTTCCTGATTCTTGTATTTTTACCTTGATGTTTTTATCTCTGTGTAATATTTATGTATGTCTTTTGAATAAAATGGTTATATATAAGGCCCTCTTTAGGGAGTCATCTGTGAATTCTTTTGTGATCAGTGGGCAAGATGTGACATTGAGGGGGTTCAGACAAACCTAATTTCAGTTACTCACCATGCAAATTACCTAAATTGTCTGATCCTTATTTTTCTCATTTTGCAGCACTTTTGTGAGGATTGGTTACATAACACATAGTCCTTCATAGAAAGATGTTATTATTGATAGTTGCACATTTTAGTAATCTGAAGAAATATATACATAAGGAGTGGGTGGTGTTTTACATCTTCAGTCAGATATGGGTCTAAACGTGAGCCTAATTTATTTAGACCTATATAATTTAGAACTGCGCTAATTTGTTTGTATAATCAGTAGTAAAACTCAGTCCTCCTTCTGAGAAAGTTTAGCTGTATTTGAGGATGGCAAAAGAAGGAATAAGATGAATATGGTCTCCTTTCTTTATAAGCCACAAAACCCACGATTTTTCCTTTTTTCATCATCCTTTGCATTTGCCAAGTGCCCTCTTTAGCCTAATGTCTCTAATATGTATTCTCCATTGTTGGTTGAGAGCAGTCTGGCTTTTTAATTGTCTTTCTAGAACAGGTGGAGAATGTCTGGCCCGTGGGCAGTATAAGGCCAGTGAGATCATTTGGTCTGGCCCTGCCAAGGCATTAGGGGTGAGTTATTAAACATTTGACCAAATATAGCAGGCTCATTTTTAAGTTGATAAGTTTGTATGGCCCATAAATGAATTTCACTTATTCTTTCTTCTGCGCTATGAGATGCCATCTTTGTGTTCATCGTTAATAAAATGTTCTTAGTGGAGATCTTTCATAAGTAAAAATACCTAGTAAATGTTTGTCTCAAGAACCAGGGCCAAAGCCTATGGCCAATTTTAACATGATGTTTAGTACAGTTATTTGTGATATTTGTGAACAGTGGTATTACTATAGTAATAATTATGTAACTAGCAACCTAAAAAGCTCTAATATAAATTTCATTGAACTATAGGTGTCTAATTCCTTGCGTCCTTTGGTAGAATAGTAACATGCAATCGTGAAAAATTAATTACTAGGATCAGACTTTTTAAATGTAATGCACTATTTCTAAATGATATTCAGACCTGCCTAGGAGTTTAGTGCTGCTGGATATTTATGGGACTTAAGTAACAAACATTTATTACTACAGCCCTGACCAGTTGTGTCCTGGAATTCATTTCTGCTGAAAATAAAGTCCAGGCAAAACCACAACAAAACTTAAATTGTACAATATTTACTGGCATGTAGTACTTAAGCAGTAACAAATAAATATTTCTGTTGATGGATGAAAAATGACACACACGTTATTTTCCTCAGGTATAGAATGAGCCAAGGAGACTCAAACCCAGCAGCCATTCCACATGCAGCGGAAGATATTCAAGGAGATGACAGATGGATGTCTCAGGTAAAAGGAAGGGCACATGTATTGTTCACATGAGATGAGCTTCTTCTGTTTTTTGAGAGTCTTTTGACCAAAGCTGCAAAGGTGTTTTTAATGGTCAACAAAAATTTATTACTGCAGCCCTGACCAGTTTGGCTCAGTGGACAGAGCATTGACCTGTGGACTGAAGGGTTCCAGGTTCGATTCCAGTCAAGGGCATGTACCTTGGTTGTGGGTACTCTCCAGTAGGAGGTGTGTGGAATGCAGCTGATCGATGTTTCTCTCTATCCCTCTCCCTTCCTCTCTGTAAAACAAAATCAATAAATATATATATATATATATATATATATTTTTTTTTTTTTTTAAAGAATTTATTACTGTAAGTAAAAGTCTGTTGTTAGAAATCTCAAGCCTAATCACCATCTGCTGTTGGAACTGAGAAATATGTTGAAAGCATGGTAATTGCCTCTTTTTTTTTTTTTTAATATATATATATATATATATATATATATATATATATAAAATTGATTTTTTACAGAGAGGAGGAGAGAGGGATAGAGAGCTAGAAATGTCGATGAGAGAGAAACATCGACCAGCTGCCCCTTGCACACCCCCCACCGGGGATGTGCCCACAACCAATGTACATGCCCTTGACCGGAATCGAACCTGGGACCTTTCAGACTGACGCTCTACCACTGAGCCAAACCGGTTTCAGCTGCCCTCTTAATTTTAAGACATAACAATGTCTCTACAGTATTCTTTTTGTATTATAACAATTTTTGAATTTCAAAATGACACAAATATCACATAACTTTTAAAAAGAACTTCGTATATTTTTCATCTAGACCTGCCAAGTAAGATTCTTGTTGTGGAATTGAACCCATGACCCTTTGGTCCAAGGGCTGACATCAGCCAAGGCACCAGTTAACATTTTGCCATCTACCTAATTCTTGTGTCTGTATCTATTTGTATATACACTGAGTGGCCAGATTATTATGATCTCTGAACGCATAATAATCTGGCCACTCAGTGTATATCCTATATAATAAAAGGCTAATATGCAAATTGTCCCCTCAACCAGGAGTTCAGCCAGCAGGCAGGCCAGCCAACTACCCATGTCCCCACCCCCTGGCCAGGCTGCCGGGACCCCATCCATGCACAAATTCATGCACCAGGCCTCTAACACACACACACACACACACGAGTGGCCAGATTATTGATATTATGCGTTCAGAGATCATAATAATTTGGCCACTCAGTGTATACCCAAAATACTGTGTGTTTTTTTCCTGAACCATTTGAGAATGAGTTACAATCATATGTCTTTCACCCCTAAATAGTTCAGTGTTTTCTAAAAACAATGACATTTTCTTACATAACTACAATGGAGTTATTAAAATCAAGAAACTTGCCAAAACCGGTTTGGCTCAGTGGTAGAGTGTCGGTCTGCGGACTGAAAGGTCCCGGGTTCGATTCCTGTCAAGGGCATGTACCTTGGTTGCTGGCACATATAAGGGGTGTGCAAGAGGCAGCTGGTCGATGTTTCTCTCTCATCGACGTTTCTAGCTCTCTCCTTTCCTCTCTGTAAAAAATCAATAAAAATATATTTTAAAAAAAATTTTTAAATCAAGAAACTTAACGTTGATATTATACAATTACCCCATTTCAAAACCATAATCAGATTTCTCCAGTTGTCCCAATAATATTCTTTATATCAGTTTTTTTCCCCAGTCTGCAATCATAAATTGCATTTATTTGTCATATCTCCTTATTCTTCTTTAATCTGAAACATTTCTTAGATTTTGTTTTTCATTATATTGACAATTTGAAATAGTGTAGGCCATTCATTTTGTAGAGTCCCTCAATTTTGAATTTATCTTTTTCCCCATAATCATGATTCAGAAGACTCATTTTTGGCAGGAATATCAGTGAAGTGGTATCTTTAGTGCATCATATCACATGGAAGGCACATGATGTTTGTCTCATTGGTGATACAATAAATCCTCATCTGTCATCATCAGTAGGTTCTGTAACTTTAAGCAAAATGGTGTATAATGAAACCAAATTTACTATAGGCTAATTGGTATAATAAACAAAAGTTAAGTTCCTACAATATCTTATCAAAATAACAAAACAGCATTGAACAAAATGACATTATTCCAGGACTTACTATATTAACTTTGATTGCTTGGTTAAGATGCTATTGTCCTAAACCAATTCTTATTTTTTATAGTATGAACCCAGGGGTTCTTATTTTATTCAGTGGGATACAGCCATTGTAATTTTGAAGCTCAAATTATCCCAGGTTTAGTAAGTAGGAATCCTTTAAGCTGGCCCCTTTATATTCTCAATGTATCCCATTATTTTTTAGCATTTTATTTTCTTCAATATTTTAGCTTTTAATAAAACATTATTACTTAATAGTAACTATATTTAACCTTTATGTTTCCGACCATACCTCTTTGAAATAATAAGTCTGATTTTTAAGTTCCCAGAACTTTATGTTTTAGTATCTAGTGATTCTACTTATACTCTTTATAGTTATATAATCTCTTTCTGTTTTTGTCTTCCCAGGCTTAAAAAGTCAGTCTATCAACCAGTTTATTCTGAGTGGTAGTTAGGTTTTCTTAGCTGTTCTCATATGGATTAACTACTTTATTATTCTTTCTTAATCTTCTCATTAGTTTATATCTTTTAAAAGAATTTATGACCCTGGCCAGTGTGGCTCAGTGATTGAGCGTCAACCCAGGAGCAGGAATTCACAGTTTGATTCCCAGTCAGGGCACAGGCTTGACCCCCAGTAAGGGGCGTGAATAGGCAGCCAATCAATGATTCTCATCATTGATGTTTCTGTCTTTCCCTCTCCCTTTCTCTCTCTCAAAATCAATAAAAACATATTTAAATAAGTAAATAAGAATAAAATAAATATTGTGAAGTGTTTTGAGCATCAATGTATTGTCACTCTAAAAAAAATAAAACATTGCTAATAGAATTGCTATTCCCTGTATACTCCTCACCGATCATATTTCTCTTTTCTGCCTCTCCTCTCCCAAACCAGTAACCTGAATTTTGTTGGGTTTTTTTTTTTTCATGTATTTGCATACTACTTATATGTAATCTCTTTCGTGATAAACACATTATAGTGTATACAGTTGTCAAATTATAATGTACACCTGGAACTATACTGCTATTAAGCAATGTTACCTCAATAAAAAAAATTTTTAATACATAGTATTGCTTGCATATTTTAAACTTTTTATAAATAGTATCTTTCTGAATGTTTTTTCCACAGTACACCATACGTATTAAAAGTATAGCTATAGTTTGTTTTCTCTCTGTCAATAGTATTTATTTGTTCTGTATCAAAATGCCAGAATGGCCAAGGTCGGTTTAGCTCAATGGATAGAGCATCGGCTTGGGGACTGAAAGGTCCCGGGTTTGATTCCGGTCAAAGGCATGTATCTTGGTTGCGGGCATATCCCCAGTAGGGGGTTTGCAAGAGGCAGCTGATCGATGACACTCTCTCATCGATGTTTCTAACTCTCTATCTCTCTCCCTTCCTCTCTGTACAAAATCAATAAAAAATATATTTAAAAAAAATGCCAGAATGGATTTGCCCATTTTTTTCATTGGTGGACATTTAGGTCATTTATAACTTTATTAAAAGTAGTAACTAAAAAAATAGGTGCTTTTATTTTTTTCTGGCACAAATTAGCAGGCTTAAAATGCCGTATTTTTCGGACCATAAGACGCACCGGACCATAAGACGCACCAGTTTTTAGAGACGGGAAATGAAGAAAAAAAGATTCTGAAACAAATAGTGTCCTAAAATATTTTATGTGCATTAAAACCCAACATCACAGTCATAAACACATGTAATCAACCCTGTAAAGTAAACAGCAGCATTTAGAACCATTTTAGAGCCGGGCAAGCACACAGAGACCACACAGAACCGGGCAAGTAAAAAAACTTTTTTTTTTAAAGTATATGTGTAGGCTATATTTGGACCATAAGACGCAGGGACTTTTCCCCCCCACTTCTGGGGGGGAAAAAGTGCGTCTTATGGTCCGAAAAATACGGTAATTAATAGTAACTGAAAAAATTAGTCAATTAAGAAAAACAGATTGAATATTTAAAAAGTTTTAAGCTTGTGTAATGTGGAAGGAGTAACTGCTAAATATTAAAGTATATACACAACTTTTTAAAAAATATTTATTGATTTCAAAGAGAAAAGGAGAGAAAGATGAGAGAGAATCATTGATTGGCTGCCTCCTGCACACACACACCCATGGGGAATCGAGCCTGCAACCCAGGCATATGCCCTTGACCAGAATTGAACCCGGGACCCTTCAGTCAGCAGGCTAATACTCTGTCCACTGAGCCAGACCAGCCAGGGCCAGAACTTGTTTTTTAAAATGTAGTTCTCCAGCGAAAGAAACTGGGCTCCTTAGAGAAATGTTTGATTCTACAACTGGAACAAAGGAAATAAAAGATGGGCCTAGAACATCTTGTGGTGTGAGAAAGCAAGGAAGTGCTCAAAAAACAAAAGGAAAAGGGGGGGCAGCACTGAAGCGGTGTGTCAGGCATCAGAGGAGTCGTGTACTGGCTTGTCTCCTTGATGATACTAACTAGGACTATTTGGAGCGAAATTGATAGAGCACCAAAGCACAAAATTGAAAAATTTAAGCAACATAATAAATGATGATATTGGTTTATAGCTCAAAAAATAAAATATCGATAAATATTCCTGAATCCTATTCTATAAATGATTGGATGAATAAATAATAGGGGTGAAGGGACAAGTCTTCCTTTCAGGATAATTTTTTCTTTTGTTCCCCATTGACACCTTCTAGCCTTGTTCTTCCCTGCCCCCCACCCCCCGGCCTTCATCATACTGAATACTTGTTTTATTAAATGTATTTTTATTGATTTCAGAGAGGAAGGGAGAGAGAGATAGAAGCATCAATGATGAGAGAGAATCATGGATCGGCTGCTTGTTGCATGCCTCACATGGGATCAAGCAGGCAACCTGAGCATGTGCCCTGACTGGGAATCAAACCGTGACCTGATTCATAGCTTGACACCACTGAGCAACACTGGCCAGGCCAGAATACTTTTAATAATGGAAAAGAAAATTAAGATTAGAACACCATAGTAATAATTACAGTAGGCAAGATCTATTAATGAAATCTGAAATCGGGACGCTTAAAGGAGGAAAAGTATTTGCCTAACCTCAGAGTATTTCCCTGTAAATTACTTTTGTGATTTTAATGTACAACCACATAGCATTTGACACCCTTCTCTTCAGCAGGTGGAACTTTAATGTGGGCTGTGAATTTAGTGTCTTGCTTCTGAAAACAAGTAGAGAATGTTAAAAAAAAAAAAAAAAAAAAAAAAAAAAAAAAAAAAAAAAAAAAAAAAAAAAAAAAAAAAAAAAAAAACCTTTATAATGGAGAATTGTAGCAAACTCCACCTTAACCAAGTAATTGATGTTAACATCACCAGTAATAAGTCATATCAGAATCATGTGCCCCCTGATAAAACAAGGACACTTCACCTCTGGTAGTCTTCCAGAAGAATCCATAACCTCATGACAAAACATCATCAAACCCACGTGGAGGGACATTCTCCAGAACACTGACCAGAGCATGGGGTGTCAGAAAAGACCCAAGACTCGCGCGTTGGCATAGGCTGGAGACATGTAGGCTGAATGCAGCATGATGTCCTGGGCAGGCTCTGGGGACAGGAAAAGAACAGCTGTGGAAAAATGAGTGAGATTTGGATAAACTATTTTAGTTGATGGTGTTTGCCAATTTAGTTTTGACAAATGTATCATGCTTATTTATGTAGGATGTTGGAATAAGCTGAGTGAAGGACATACGGAAATACTTTATTGTCTTTGGATCTCTTTTGTAGAACTAAAATTATTTTGAAAATATTAAGAAAACTAATCATGATTAAAACAAATACTCAAGTTATAATCAGTACTACCCTCAAAATATTACCAAAATGTCAACTCTAATGTAGACTTAACTACCACATATCAGGAAATACCTGGAACACGTGAACAGTTAGCGCCACCACCACAAGAATGTAAACAACATAATCTAGACAGGAAGTCAAGTACCCACATTCCTTAAAAATAAGTTTGGGAGATGGTGACAGAGGGCGGGGAAAGCTATAGATTAAAAGGGATTTAAGAGAGCCCAACTGGCATAGCTCTGTGGTTGAGCGGCAACCTATGAACCAGGAAGTTACAGTTTGATTCTTGGTGAGGGCACATGCCTAGGTTGCAGATTTGAACCCCAGTGTGAGGTGTGCAGGAGGCAGCCAATATTAAGTGGTTAAACATCTCATCGTTGATGTTTCTAGCTCTCCTTCTCCCTTCCTCTCTGAATAAATATATATATATATATATATATATTCCTAAGTGAAAAATACAACCGAACAACTGGTCGCTATGATGTGCACTGACCACCAGGGGGCAGACACTCAATGCAGGAACTGCCCCTGGTGGTCACCTCCCGCAGTCCTTCCCCCCCAGCTGGCCAGCCCTGATCGCTGGCTGGGCTGAGGACACCCACCCCCACCCCATGCACGAATTTGTCCATGAGGCCTCTAGTATATTTTTAAGACGTGGAAGGGGATTTAAGATATAACTTGGGTCCTAATTTTAAATATATTTTTTATTAATTTTTTTTTTTACAGAGAGGAAGAGAGAGAGGGTATAATCTTTTAGGAATTACATAGTGAAATATTTGTACATGAAATGCTGTATCAGTTTGCTTCACAATAATCGAGGAGTGGGTGGGGCAGTAGTTTGGGGGAGTGACTGAAATAATACTGGCAATAAGTTAGATAATTGCTGTAACTGATGACAGATAGATACATAAAGGTTCTTTGTGTTTTCTATGTGTATATTTGATATTTTCCACAATAAAAGGTTTTTAAGGGTGATAATTGAAAGACTTGACTATAGATAAATTTAATACAAGTATCAAAACATTAGCCAGAGAAAGATTCAGCAGCAGACTGAGGAAACTATTTGCAATAAATATTAAAGATGAAGCATTACTGTTTTTGTTTAATGTCAATAAAAAGATCTTTAAGGTACCACTAGATAAATATCTCAATAAACATGACAAGAAGTGTTAAATTTTTGGTTTAAAAAAATACAGATTAAAACAGTGGGAAGGGAGAAATATTAATACTCAGTGCCCATGCAAGCATGGTGAAACCAGTTCTCATACATTGCTGGAGACAGTAGAGAGAGAGCTTTTTTGTTAAGAATTTGGAAATATATCCAAAATCTATAAAAAATTTAATCCCCTTTGATTTAAGAATTTCTACAATGTTAAAAGTAAAATAATTTATCTATCAATAAATAAGCTACTGGTAAATCTATCAATAGATAAAAGAGCCTTAAAAAATAAAAAGGGCCAAAACCAGTTTGGCTCAGTGGATAGCCATCGGCCTGCGGACTGAAAGGTCCCAGGTTTGATTCCGGTCAAGGGCATGTACTTTGGGTTTCGGGCACATCCCCAGTAGGGGGTGTGTAGGAGGCAGCTGATCGATGTTTCTCTCTCATCTCTCATCGATGTTTCTGACTCTCTATCCCTCTCTCTTCCTCTCTGTAAAAAAATCAATAATATTGTATATATATATTTTTTAAAAAGGTGTCACTAGGTTCATTCAGTGGGATATTATGTGTCCTTTAAAAATTATGCTTTTGTCCTGGCCAGATGGCTTGGTTAGGGTGTCATCTCATACACCAAAAGGTTGTGGGTTCAACCTTAGTTGGGGCAATGGGAGGTGTTTTGTTTGATCTTTTATATTTCTCCAAACTTACTGCAATTACTTTTATACTTAAAAAGAAAATATGGAATACTAACAACAGGAGAGCCTCAATTTCATGACATGCAATGTTCTTTTGGGATTGAAAGGTATCGGGTCTAGTAATAATTAATGTCGTTTTTTAACATTCGTTTAAAATCTTGCTTGGCGTTGACTTGTATTGACATAACCTTCAAACACGTGGTATCTACAGAACGTGTGAAGTGCAATTAACAAGTTTTGCTTGAAAAAGTTTGTGTTTGGTTTGGTTTTTGTTGCAAAACTAGGGCTAAGAAGATGGCGAATGAAGAGCATATTCGGCACTGCATGCTTTACGAGTTCCAATTAGGAAGAAAAGCAAGTGAGGCTGCAAAAAACATCTGTAGTGCTCTTGGTCAAGATGCAGTTAGCGCCAGAAAATGCCAGCGTTGGTTTGAGAAATTTCGCAAGGGAAATTTTTTGTTAGATGACAAGACTGGTCAAGGCCGTGTGTCCAATTTTGATCAAGAAGCTCTTCAAGTTCTTTTGGTGCAAAATCCTCAAATTACCCAACAAGAGCTTGCGACAACTTTAAATTGTTCACAAAAAACAATTTCCAATCAATTGCGTGCACTTGGCAAAGTCCAAAAGTTTGGAAAATGGGTTCCTCATGAGTTGACCGACAACAACCGTAATCAAAGAGTCACAATTTGCAGTTCGCTCCTCTCTCATCAAAACCGTTTGGCGTTTTTAGAGCAAATTGTTACCGGAGATGAAAAATGGGTGCTGTATGTTCATTTGAAAAGGCGGCCTCAATGGTTGGACAAAAATGAGGCTCCGCAGCCCACGCCAAAACCTGACTTGCATGCGAAAAAAGTGATGTGTGGATTTTAAAGGAATTCTTCATTATGAACTTTTACCATCTACCCAAACCATTACAAGTGCAGTGTATAGTGCCCAATTGGAAAGGTTAGCCCAAGCTTTAAGAGAAAAAGAACCTGCGCTGATTAATCGGAAGGGCGTAATTCTTCACGATAACGCACGACCGCATACTGCAAGAATCACTGCTGAAAAACTGCGCCAGTTGGAATGGGAAGTTCTCCCTCAACCTGCATATTCTCCTGATATTGCCCCTTCCGATTACCATTTGTTTCGTTCTTTGCAAAACTTTCTTCTTGGAAAAAAATTTAATAACGAAGAATGCCTCAAAAATGCATTGACCGAATTTTTTGCATCAAAATCACAAGAATTGCCGAGACCGGTTTGGCTCAATGGATAGAGCGTCGGCTTGGGGACTGAAGGGTCCCAGGTTCGATTCCGGTCGGGGGCATGTACATTGGTTGCGGGCATATCCCCAGTGGGGGGTGTGCAAGAGGCAGCTGGTCGATGACTCTCTCTCATCGATGTTTCTAACTCTCTATCTCTCTCCCTTCCTCTCTGTACAAAATCAACAAAATATATTTTTTAAAAAAAACACAAGAATTTTACATCAGAGGGATTATAATGCTTCCTGAGCGTTGGGCACAAGTAGTAGAAAACAACGGCAACTATATTGTTGATTAAATTTTGTTGTATTGTTTAAATTCGATTTAAAAAAGTATTAGAAAACGACATTAATTATTACTAGACCTAATAAATCACCACTGCTTATCAGCTTGGATTAGACTGAAAAAGGCTAGTTTGCCCGTGTCTCACATTTGGGGTTAACAGACATTTTCAAAGGCATCCAAGTAAATTATATGCTTCTTGATTGGATAGATAGAAATCCAACTCTTGGGACAATTGGAAAGATTGAAAATGGACTGAATGTTAAATATTATGGGATTATTGTTCATTTTCTTAGATGTGATAATGATTTAATGGTTTTACACTCTGGAGATGCATGCTGAAATATTTAAGGGTGAGGAATCACACTGACCTTCAAGTCCTCCAAATGGTTCCACAAATACATACAGAGAAAACAAATATGGGGAAATGTTATTGGTTAGGTGGAAGATGTACAGGTATTCATTGTATTACTTCAGCTTTTCTGCTTGTATATCTGAAAATTTCTTTTAAAGGCTTGAGGAAAAGATACATTTTTTAAAAAAAGTGTTAAATGTATTTTTAAAATTTTGGTTTCAGTAAAATTGCTGTTTTCTTTAGTGTCCTAGAATGATGACTATAGTAAGGGTGGGAAGAAAGTTCCACCAGTCTATTGCCAATCAAGAGGGATCAGCTTTAGGGACAGGCCATGATGGAGGTTGAACTGCAGAGTGCTGGTTGGACAGCTGTTATATCTAGGCCAACAAGTCTCCCGGGGAAAGAGAGGCCAGTTTCTAATGTTTCCTTCTTCCACCAGCACAACAGATTCGTCCTGGACTGTAAAGACAAAGAGCCTGACGTGCTGTTTGTGGGGGACTCCATGGTGCAGCTGATGCAGCAGTACGAGGTGAGGTGCCAGGGACGGGTGCTGTGGCTACTGAAGTAAGTGCACTCAGCACTGGCAGACTTGCATTCTGAGCTGATGCCCTGGAAAAGCTCCAGCTCCCAATGTACGGTGTCAGCCATGCCTGATGCTGCTCCGTGCACTAGGCACAACGACACGAAAAGGTAGCATTGTTTATAAGTAAACTTCTTTTTTTGGCCTTGGCTTCCAAGAAGCTTCACATTACATTTATTGTCTTAGTCATGGTTTCAATTCTTATTTGTGTCTTACTATTTTTGTATTTGTATTTGATCATTTATATTTGTCTTGATCATGATTCTCAATTCTTATTCTTTGTGTTATTTCTGTTTGGCTCCAGCATATCTTCATCTCGTGTTTCTATTTTACCCTGATCCTTTAAATGATTGAATAAAGGGAAGGGAGAGTTTATTCAGTTGGTAACTTATTTATAAGTATCGCAGCCTCTTACGGGGCAGCAGGTTGAGTAGTGACTTTCTGGAGTTGAGACGGAGTGCTGCACGGAGAGCCGAGTTGTACAGTGGCATCTTCCGAGTCCTTAACCGAGGAGCACAGTACTTACCGTGTGCTGTGTGGATGCAGAAAATGAGAATTGTTATTTCAGGCACATTGCGATTAGGGGATTTTATTTCCCACAAATTTCAGCTTAAATAAATCAAGTTTTTCTCTTTTCAGATATGGCGAGAACTTTTTTCCCCACTCCATGCACTGAATTTTGGAATTGGAGGAGATACAACAAGACATGTTTTATGGAGGCTAAAGAATGGAGAGCTGGAGAATATTAAACCTAAGGTGAAATGAAACTTATTTTTTAAAGAATATTGTTAGTCTTGAGTATTTTTCAGATAGTCAAATTGTCTAAAACTAGTAGTAAAAAGGTTGCTTCAAAGCATTATTTCACTGTTGTTCTTTGGTTCATACCCTACTAAGATGAATGATATTGTTATTACTTAAGAACATTCCAAATACACATTTAATTAAGCAATCAGCCCGAGCCAGTTTGGCTCAGTTTGGAGCACCGGCCCAAGGACCAAAGGGTCAATTCCTGTCAAAGACGTACCTGGATTGCAGGCAACCAATCGATATGTCTCTCTCACTTCAATGTTTCTCTCTGTGTCTCTCCCCCTCTCTTTCACTCTGTCTAAAATTCAATGAAAAAAAGATCCTTGGGTGAGGATTAACCAAAAAAAAAAAAAGGAAAGAAATCAGCATACATGCTTGAATGGTATTTGTAATTGTACACTTTTCAACTGTAGGGAGAGGTGTTGCTAATGAGGTGTGCAAGTCTATGAACCTGAGGCAGTATGAGGGGTAAGCTGCTCGGAGGTGGGCCCTGGGAGCAGGGCCAAGATTCCCCACAGGAAGTAATTGGATCTATTTAACCACATAGACAAATTGGTCATCAGCGTCTCCGAGGTCTTCTGAAGAACATTGGAAGCCGATGTGACCAAAGGTGCACCACAAATGTTCCCAGTACCTTCACCTTATAAACATCTTCCATGCTTCTCCCAGCCTCAAAGAAAGAAGCAAAGCCGAGCCACTGATATCAACTGCTTTAGTTTTATTTTACTCTTTGCCTTTCTAATAGAAAAACTCATCCGGGTTCCTCTCTTTTGTGATAGTATGGAAAAGTAAGATGTATGTCTCTAGGTGATAGACATACACTTAGAGACATTTTTAAAAAAGAGAAAACCTTGTTAAAACTTCATCCAGCTTGCACCCCAGTGACTTCCTGGATGCAGCTGTGTATTTATCCTGTCACACTCCCTTGGGTTCTGTAGTACTTCCAGGCAAGGAGACTTTGTTACACAGGTAGCAAATATTTCCCCCCAGATTTCTTAGATCTCACTTTATTTAAATTTTTTGATATGCACAGGTTTTATTTTTAGACATTGAACTTGTTATGTTTTCTGTAGAATGTCTAGTTTTTAAGAGATTAGCTTCCAACTCCATTGTGATGAAAGAATTCTCTTATTTTCCTTCTGGGAATTTATTTTAATATATATGAGGTGTGAATCAGTGTTTTAAGGTGATTGCTCAGTTGAAATTAGTACCATTTGAGAAATTCCTTTATTCCTGGGTACTTACCCCTCTTTCCCCCCCCCCTAAATTATAGGTCATTGTTGTCTGGGTAGGAACAAACAACCATGAAAATACTGCAGAAGAAGTAGCAGGTGGAATCGAGGCCATCGTACAACTTATCAACACAAGGCAGCCACAGGCCAAAATCATTGTGTTGGTATGTAGTCTTTGGGGGGTGGAGACCTTGATACGATTGGGTCAGGTGAGGAATCTTAGAAATGTGAGGTTCATGAATCTTTAGGTGGAAGCAGGTATAATACTCCTGAGAAACACTTCTCTGATATATTCCATTGTCTTAGCAGTCTCATCATTTACCAGACCAGCTGTAGGGTCAGTTTTTAGCTTCTCATCCTTATTTAGAAGTAGAAACCCTCTTTGTTGCCTCAGGTAGCCTTATTTTTAAAATTTTTAACTGTCTTCTAATAATTATTAAAATTACATATAAGACTTGTCCTAGTTCTGAATCTCTTTATTTTTTTATTTTTTATTTTATTTATTTATTTTAATATATTTTTATTGATTTTACACAGAGAGGAATTGAGAGGGACAGAGAGTTAGAAATGTCGATGAGAGAAACATCGACCAGCTGCCTCTTGCACACCCCCCACTGGGGATGTGCCCGCAACCAAGGTACATGCCCTTGACCAGAATCAAACCTGGACCTTTCAGTCCGCAGGCCGATGCTCTATCCACTGAGCCAAACCGGTCCTGGCTCTGAGTCTCTTTTTAATAGCCCTGAGTTTGGACTAGTTTAGATGTGGTGTGTTCTGTGTCACTGTTAATATGTTAAAGGTGGTGTAGTCATTGGATCTCTGAATTCCCTGACATATCAGAGAATTCATCACTAAGAAAATGGGTAGCTGAAACCAGTTTGGCTCAGTGGTAGAGCGTTGGTCTGAGGACTGAAAGGTCCCAGGTTCGATTCTGGTCAAGGGCATGTACATTGGTTGCGGGCACATCCCTGGTAGGGGGTGTGCAAGAGGCAGTTGGTCGATGTTTCTCGCTCTCTATCTCTCTCCCTTCCTCCTCTCTGTGAAATATCAATAAAAATATATTTAAAAAAAAAAAGAAAAGAAAAGAAAAGAAAAGAAAATGGTTATTGCCAAAACCAGTTTGGCTCAGGGGATAGAGCGTTGGCCTGCGGATTGAAAGATCCTGGGTTCAATTCCTGTCAAGGGCATGTACCTTGGCTGCGGGCACATCCCCAATGTTTCTGGTTCTTTATTCCTCTCCTTTCCTCTCTGTAAAAAAAAAAAAAAAATCAATAAAATATATTTTTTTAAAATAAAAGAAAATGGGTACTTCATAGTCTTAACCTTGACAGAAAGTGATACCCTTTGTAGAGTTAAAGCAGTGAGTCTTTACAGTCTCAGAGACAAACAACAGTCTGTTTCACAGACAAGTGTACCTGTAGATATCCTTAGTCCAACTAAAAAAGTATGTTTTAGCAAAATCTGATGTGTTCAGTTCTTGAATTAAATAGTATTAAGAAGATAGGCATTTACTCAAACATGTGAGGACTGCTGTGTGCAAAGTACTCTCCTAGGTCCTGCAGACATAGTACTTCTCAAGGCGCTCACAGCCTGGTGGGTGGACAGCAGGATAGAGATTTATTACACTGTATACTATGTTTTAGACATATAGTTGATATCTGAGTTTAGTTTTAAAGAATTAATTGGTCTCCAAATGGGGATCAGAAAGAAGAGAAGGCATTACAGAGGACAAAATAAAATGATCAAAAACTTCATGTATGTGTTTGCTGGGTGAGTGAGCACGGGTGCTAGAAGCAGTTCAGGTTGTCATTGGGAAAGTTTGAGAGTAGGATTGTTCAGAGAGAGGCCACAGCCAGGGCGTTTCGGAATTTGTATGCCATGTTGAGTTTGCATTTTATCTTACAGATGCTGGGGAACCAGATTTGTTTTTTGTCCGTTTCTTCAAATATGTTTTTATTGATTTCAGAGAGGAAGGGAGAGAAAGTAATAGAAACATCAGTGATGAGAGAGAATCGTTGATCAGCTGCCTCCTGCCCTTCCCTCACTGGTGGTCAGGCCTACAACCCATGCATGTGCCCTGACCAAGACTCCAACTGTGATCTCTTGATTCACAGGTTGACCCTCAACTGCTGAGCCACAGAGGCCAGGTGCCAGGTCTTTTAAAAATTATTTTTATTATGTGGTATCTCGTGTCATTTAATTTACTTACTCATATCTTGCCTTGTTCCAGAAAGGATTATATTGTAGTTATGAGTTCTGAAGTACAGTGCCGAGTCCATAGTACTTGCTTAGGACATATTTATCGCATGAAGTTGTTGAATAAATCCTCCATACATATTCTTTAGTTCAATCAGACTTAAATCTGATGTACAGTGGTTCTACCTACAACACTAAAACATTGGCAATAACCTAACCAGTTAACCCCATGGGGGAATGATTGCACAGGCCATTTACATAATAGCATTAATCAAATGACAATTATGAAAACTGCACAAAAACAACTTGAGATGCCGAAACTGGTTTGGCTCAGTGGATAAAGCATCAGCCTGGGGACTGAAAGGCCCCAGGTTGAATTCTGGTCAAGGGCGTGTCTGCAGGAGGCAGCTGATCGATGTGACTAGCTCTCTATCCCTTTCCCTTCCTTTCTGTAAAAAACCAATAAAATATATTTTTTTAAAAATCAACAACAACTTGAGATGTACTTAAGTGAAAATTTTGAATAAACTGTATCTTTTACTTAGAATTACTTAAAATTATATATGCAATTGGAAAAGGCAACAATTATTGTTATTAGTAAAGGGATTAGGAGCATAATTTTTTGTGTGTTTTTGTTGTTGTTGTTGTTTTTAAGTGAAAGCAACGTTTATGGGAGGATAGATCGACTCCCTGCAACAGGGAAGGGGCCCAAAGCGGGTGCCTGTGAAGCTTCTTTCTCTCAAGTTTCAAGACCCCATGCCCTTAAGCTAGTGCTGGAAAGCGAGGGTTCCAAGAGAGCGAAAAGCAGCCCGTGTCCAGAGCTTCTGTTCCAGGGTGTACCTGGCATGGTTCGGTCTCTAAGCTAATTAAGTCCACGAGTCCATGTTGGGAGTCCCAGATGGCCATAAGCCACGTGGGCGCAGGGGGCATGTCCCTGCCACAGGAGAGCCAGGAACCCGGTGCGCCAGAGAGCTGTGTTTGTGTTAACATAATATTTTAGCAATTACTAATTATTTTAGGGGGAAAGTCCCATGGCATACCCTGATATTAAGGAAAATATATGCAAATACTTATCTACTTTTCTCATTCTTTTTTTTTTTTTTTTAATATATTTTATTGATTTTGTACAGAGAGGAAGGGAGATACAGAGTTAGAAACATCGATGAGAGAGTGTCATTGATCAGCTGCCCCTTGCACACCCCCCACTGGGGATATGCCCGCAACCAGGTACATGCCCTTGACCAGAACCGAACCTGGGACCCCCCAGTCCCCAAACCAACGCTCCATCCATTGAGCCAAACCGGTCTCGGCTACTTTCCTCATTCTTGCTTGAAAATTTCATTAGGTATGCTGCCCAGTTCTTGAGGCTTAATCAATCTTTATGGCTTTGACTGCTGTTGTATTACTTGAAAGTCAGAACAAAGTATGTATTTATTGTTCACTGGCCATCCTTCCTGGTTGCTCATTCTAAGTCATATATAAACTAGGGCTTAGGATGACCTCATCTGTGACCTTTTTTTTTTTTTTTTTTTTTTTTTTTTTTTTTTAAGAGAATAAGGAGGAAGGAGAGAGAAAAGCATCAATGTGAGAGTAAAACATTGGTCTGCCTCCTGCACACCCCACTGGGGACTGAGCCTGAGCAGGAATCGAACCAGCAACCCTCCGGTGTATGGGATGATGCCCAACCGAACCACAACGGCCAGGGCTCACCTGTGACATTTTGAGGCACTTTTAACAAGGATAAAAGAAGATGAATGAGGGTAGCAGAGTCATGATTCTCTTTTGGAACTAACAATTGGTAATCAAGGCCCCAAAATTTTGCTGAAAAAAAAATGTAAAACGGGCATGAACAAGTACTTACTCTGGGCATAATAAAAATTATCTTTTAATAGAACACCCACAAAAAATCTATTTTTGTGAAATAAGACCTCTTACTGTACTCTGTAGTAGAAATAGATGTCATCATCAGCTATTAACCAACTAAAAGGTTGTGGGTGTCTGACTAATTTTATAGTAGATTTGATGGTTTTTAAAGGCCATTTCTAGTTTGAGATGATAAAACCTTGCTCTTATCATATAAGACCAGGTTTTTATTTATTATACAAGGACAGATACCTACTTTATCTGAAAATCATATTAGATCATTATCATATAAGTTAAAAACAAATTAGGACACATCTCTGTTTTAATCTACCAGATATTTTGTGTCTCTGGTTCTTCAAGACAGTATTTGTTCCAACTCTATTTCTGATGTGCAGTCGTGTAGGTTCCATGTGGCGTTAACAAATAGGTGTGTATTTGAGCTAGATTACTCTAGTGACGGTGTTGAGAATGATGTGAAGGAAAGACAACATTGGCCATAGAAAGACCAGTCAAGAGATTTTACGTTAATGGAGGTGTGAGTAACCAGCCACAGCAGTGTGTATAATCAGAATGGATTGGTAAATGTTTAGGGTACAAAAGCTGAGTAATTTAATGATAAATAGATAAGGTGTGTGGAAGAGACTTGGGGTGTTGGAATGACCAGCTGGTACAAAAAATGTAGAAGGAGCATAGTTTGGGGGAAGTTGGGCCTGTGAAGTGAGTTGGGAGTGCCACAGGAGCATTCACGTTTGCTTGTAGCTGATGTTCAGTATGTAGTTCTGAAGCTCTAGGGAGAGATTGGGCCAAAGTTTTCAGACTGGGAAGAATAGTGAGCCAAGGAGACGACCCTGAGAATATCAATGATTCAGGGACAGGAGGAGTAAGAGGAACAGCTGGAGAGACTGAGAAGGGATGGTCAGAGAACTTATTTAAACCAAGCTGGTCCAGTGTTTCAGAAATCAAGATGTAGCAAGTGCCAAATAAGTAGACATAGCAAAAGACTCTTCTCATCTTATGTTCTTTTCTGCTCTGCCCAGGGTTTGTTACCTCGAGGTGAGAAGCCCAACCCTTTGAGGCAAAAGAATGCCAAGGTGAACCAGCTCCTCAAGGTTTCCCTGCCAAAGCTTGCCAACGTTCAGCTCCTGGATACCGACGGGGGCTTCGTGCACTCGGACGGTGCCATCTCCTGCCACGACATGTTTGATTTTCTGCATCTCACGGGAGGGGGCTACGCAAAGATCTGCAAACCCCTCCACGAACTGATCATGCAGCTGCTGGAGGAAACCCCTGAGGAGAAGCAAACCACCATCGCCTGACTGGCTGCCATCAGTGTTCACTGCATCCCCCTTCCTCAGATCAGTTATGTCACTGGCACTCGGAGCCTTCTCTTTCCTGAGGCACTTGGCGTTGTAGGATGTTCCTGGATGTTCATATCTAGTGTTGGAAAGGGAGGAGGGATTGAAACTGGTCCTGTACATAGGTTTGTTTGACACAGGAGAAGAAGTAGTTAAGAGAAGATGGTTGTTTAAATTCATTTGAAACCAGAAGGGGACTTTGTAGTTGTATGTGTGGCGCATTTATTGAACTATCACTGTTTCACCTAGAATGACATCAAGCCTAAGTACTGAACAAAATGAAGATTCTTTTCTTGGCCTTTCTTTCTATGGATTATGTCATATGTAACGATGATCAGAATCACACCTACTTGGCTTTAAAACATGGTTTTTTCCAATTTTTAAGGTTCATAATTTAGCCTTTTGTTTCTTTTTTCCTTTATTCGTGTATTCTCAATATTTTGACATATAACATCAGATTGGACATACTTGTCATTCAAATATGGGAGATGCTATAGTTACAAGTGGTTTGTTCCACCGTCTTATCTTTCCCAGGCTTAGCAGTGAAGAATAGGTTTTGCCCCAATTGGGGTACTCTGTGGTGGGTATTATTTTTATGCTGCTGAATATCATGTCTGAACAGACCCATGCATGCATCCTTTGCTCCTTTTTTGGAGGGGTCCTTGCTGATGTTACCAGCTTTAACACATTTTTTGACCTCGGAGCTCTGTTGCTGGGCATGTAAGTACCCAGCCAGTTACTCTCATGATATTCTGATGTGACGCATTCTTGTGTGTGTTTTGCGCTAGAGTCTGTGTAGTGCTATCCAGATCCGGAGTGGTTTGTTTGGTTTGCTTTTCCCTTAGAGCCTGTTACAGTTTTTTCTTCCTTCCTTCCTTCCTTCCTTCCTTCCTTCCTTCCTTCCTTCCTTCCTTCCCTTTTTGGTGGGGGTTGGGGAGGATCAGACCTCTTCTATTTTTCATTCCATAAACTCTGGCATTATTTCAAGTTTTTTAGTATCTAGGGTGTATATTTTATTTTTGTATTGTCTTAGTTTTTAAATTATATCAGTCTGAAAGTTTGGCCTTTTCTCATGGGGAAACAGGTGGAACTGTTCTTCAGAATAAACATCCCACGTGATTCCTTCCCCTCCCCGCCTCGGGCTTGTTTAACTTTCAGGCTTTCTTCTTAATGTGTCTTCTGAGAATTTCTTTCAAGAGAGCTCTTTTATCTGAATGGTTTGAGCTACAGGAACTGCCATTTTGAAACAAGGGGACAGTGGATGGTTCTTGTTCCTATGAAATGTGTACAAACTGGGTCTACAGACAGATTTAAACTGGACCAGGGAGATACTGAAGTAGCCTGTCCAGATGTGCTCTGCAGTGCTTTGCTAACATTCTGGGTCAGTAACTGCGGCGGACGCCCATGTCCGCCTCCGGGCCGACAGCAGTGCTTCGGGGGCGCGGAGGGTGCTGTTTGTGCTGAGCCAGTCCTGGTTGAGGGATAGAGCTTGGCTGATGTGTTCTTTTCTTGTCAAGCCTCTTTCTAGGAATTTTATTGTTTTTGGTTTTTGTCTTTTTAAGAAAAAAATACATACATAGTTTTCTAAATGTATCATGTCTTCATTAACAAAAGAAAGTACACATGATGTTTACTAAACTTGTTTACTATTTTAAATTTTTATTTTTAGTAACCCAGGTTCTTGAATTTTTCAAGACAATTTTTTTTTCTTAGCTTGGGTAAAGTTCTAGGGAGAATAACTAACTAAGCCACAATTTTGTGTGTGAAAAGACAGTTTCCTGTCCAGGTCTTCTGTTGGTCAGAGGGTGGGAGTCAGGGTGCCCCAGCAGCAGAGGACTCAGTGTCCCTGTGTGTGCTGGCCTCCAGCTCCTGTGCTCACATGTACAGACCTGAGATATCACTGCATTTTCTACTTACTGGAGCTATTCAAGCAATAGTATTTGAAACACTAGCCTCGTAAATAAAAGTCTGCCCCATTGATACTGAGTCCACTCTCATTTCTTGCCAGCACTGCCTTAGGCAGAAAGTGTTATCTAGGTGTCCCCAAAATGAATAATTATAAAGGCAGTGTTTATTAAAATACACTTCATTTCCAAAATTGAGCTATCAGCTGCAAAAGTTTGTATATGTTTTTGGGGAAGACCCTGTATTTTTCTTTCATCGACATCCCAGTTTGCTACAGTGACAGAACTTAACGCTTAGTCTTTGGATCTCTCTCTCTCTCTCTCTCTCTCTCTCTCTCTCTCTCTCTCTCTCTCTCTCTCTCTCTCTCTCTCTCCCCCTCTCCCCCCCTCTCTCCCCCTCTCCCCCCCTCCCTCCCTCTCCTTCCTCCCCTCTCTCCTCTCTCCTATATATAAATTTAATGCACTGTCCAGATGAAATGTCCTAGTTGTCATTATGATTAAGGGGCTAATTTTGCAGAGGTATTATTCTGTTCCTCTACCGGCAAATTTTACGTCCTCTGCCCACCTGTTCCTACTACATTAAGTAGCAGCTGGTGATGACACTAGAACAGTTTCTGCGATTGCATGTTGAATGTGGAGGTGAAAGATGGGCTGCCAGGGGTGATCTTGGACCTGTTGTTTTGCTGCCATAATATTCTAGACTGTCCTGAGCCTTTTTGGACTATATCTTTTGTCAAAAACCTGAACCCACATAAAACATCTTGAGTAGCTTTTCCCTGCTGTTATAAATTCTGTCACATTGTTAAATTCCAAATTTATTTTTCAGCCTAGTCACTGTTTACAGTTGTCTGCTAAAGCCTGAAATATTGTCTGTGCTGTGGTGTATGAGCATTGCCAGTTTATATTTATTGCAGTGAAGAAACTGAAAACATTGAAATCGTGGTCATGTCCACGTTCTTGAGTCTGTGTGGGTGCATGTGGGAGAAGTGAGTTGGGTCTCTTGAAAGGAGGCTTTTTGGAGTGGGGTCTCCCAGCTTCTTGTCGGCGTTCCTGCGTGGGGAGCACTGCTGCTAGCGGACTGGACCTCCCGGCGCGGGTCTGTGATTCCGCTTTGGCAAAGTCTCATTGACCAGTGAACTCATTCTGTTGTAGTGCATATTTCAATATAAATGTAAACATTTCACTTAAACGTGCTGTCTTCTGCCTCCTTTATCATGTTTGAAGGGAGAAATAAAGGGGTGGGGTTTTTCCTTCCTTCTCACAAGCCAGTTGGATACTTAGATTATCCTGCTGCTTTTCTGTGTGAACGCACCAACCCAACCCTCAGTCATCTCCTGAGGGTGAGGCTGGTAGGGTGGGATGAGCAGATACAGGGACCCTAAGTAGATACATGGGAAAATTTAAAATGTTTCAGATTGGTTAAGAATATCTGTTAGTTAAAAACAGAATTAACTTTTAAACAATTAATTGGTCTTTTGACTCTCATTTCAATCTTTAGAATTTATTCACATTTAAATGTCTCAGTTTGCACTGTTTCTCCATTTCTCGCACTAATAATTACGAGTTTTCTGCTGCACACTGGAATATTGCATAATGTGGCTATGGAGCCCAGGACAGGAAACTTGAACACAGTTCTCGTCTACTTCCCTCGCCTCCCCAAGCCGAAACGCCCCACGTGCAGCCTCTAGAGCGTTATGACTAGAACAAGGTTCAGTTGCTCAACTGACCATCAGGGCCTGTCCTGATGACTAACCACACCCACCCAGCAGTAAGTACAGAAATTGCTATGTCATATCATGTTCTTAGCAGCTGAATCTGTCTGGTTTCGGTAACATTCACCTTTATCACTCTTAAGTGCAGCGATGCTATTGGTCACTATGGCTTACTCGTGGGAGAGGGCATAATTGGGAGATATTAAACCGAGGCTTTTGTTTTTCTCTTTGCCCTCCCCCCATATCTAATCACACCAAGTTCCTCCCACCCCTCGCCTTTGTGAGCTACTTGCAGATTCGCTAAGATCACAGAGCAGCGGGAAAGCCCTGCGTCCTGGCTTTGCTGACTGTGTCCACACTCTGCCCTGGGAATCTGTCCCGGGGCTGCAGCAGTGTGGCAATCTGTTGCCTTCTGCACACATCCCTACCAGGGATCAAACCTGCAACCGAGGTATGTGTCCTGACAGGGAATTGGACCAGCAGCCTTTTGGTGTACAGGACGATTCTCATTTTATTTAGCCACACTTGCTGGGCTGATGGGTGAAATCTTTAACTCGGCTACATATTTTTCCATAGTCATGAAGCAAAGATCTTAAATGTTTCACTAAACAGTCTTTTTTGTTTTTTAATATTTTTAATTTTTTCCTTAGGAAGGGAGAGGAAGAAACATTAATATGAAAGAGAAACTGATCACTTGCCTCCCTTACATGCCCTTGACAGGCTGAAGCAGTGACCTTTCAGTGCACACTCCACCACTGAGCCATACTGGCCCGGACCATCATCCTTTTTTGGGCCTGGTTTTGTGTTATACCTCTTGCATTTTGCTTACTTGCTGGCATATTTTAGTTCAACTCAGCACATCAAAATACAGGGTGGGGCAAAAGTAAATTTATAGGTGTTCATGTGAAAAATAATGCAATCCTACATAATAAAAGGCTAATATGCAGTTTGTCCTCTCGACTGGAAGTTCAACTGGGAGTTTGACCAGGGGGCGGGGCCGGCTGGCCAACTGCCCACAGCTCCTCCCCCTGGCTGGCCCAACTATAATTGGGATGAGCTGGCTGGACCCTACCTGTGCACGAATTTGTGCACCAGGCCTCTATAAATAAAAGCCAAGTGATCGTCCAACTGAAGGCTGTGACATGCAATGACCACCAGTGGGTAGATGCTCAGCATAGGGACTGCTGAGCTGCAGTGACTTGGTAGCTGCAGTTCTCTGGTGACTCACCCTGGAACCAGAGAGGAAGGAGCCTGATTCTAGGGTGTGTCACCTGACAACTGCCTTCTCGCAATCTGGGATTCCTTGGGGATGTCCGAGAGCTGATTTTGGCCCAATCTCCACAGGCCAGGCCAAGGAACCCCACCTGCCGAAGGTACCCCATTCACTCCACAGACGCTCTTCGAGCCACAGCACATGCAGATGGCTGGGGAGGGACCACAGGAGGCTGGCCCCAGGGCATGTCTGGCCTGTTTGCCCAGTCCTGGCCCCTGCCAGGGATTAATTTCCTTTCAATGTGTGCACAAATCCATGCACCATGCACCAGGGCACTAATGAGTAAACTTTCATGAACTCATTATTGTAAACCTACTTTTGTCCTATCCTGTATGTGTCAAAAGACACCATATAGAAATATATTTTACACACTGATCAAGCTTCAACAGCACACCTGTAAAGAATTCATGACTCAGTGTATTGCAGCATGCTCACTGATAACCACTGATAGCCAAGATATTAAATACAATGTCCTCTCCATGACCTGGCCCTCTTCAGTTCATATCTTCGACCCTTTACTTTGAACCTTCTTGCCAATAGTATTGAACTTTGAGTATGCCTTTGCCCCAGAGAGCCACCCCCATCTGGGAGCCACCCCCATCTGGAATATGCTCCACCTACTCATCTTTTTTTTTTCTTTTTTTTTAAATATATTTTATTGATTTTGTACAGAGAGGAAGGGTGAGAGATAGAGAGCTAGAAACATCGATGAGAGAGAGTCATTGAACAGCTGCCTCTTGCACACCCCCTACTGGGGATATGCCCGCAACCAAGGTACATGCCCTTGACCGGAATCGAACCTGGGTCCCTTTAGTCCCCAAGCCGACGCTCTATCCATTGAGCCAAACCGGTCTCGGTTCCACCTACTCATCTTTTAAGAATTCCTCAGGGACACCTCCTGGAGTATTTTCTGATTTCTCTTTCCAGCACTGATCTGAACTAGTAGGTCTCTCTCATCTCTGAGTTCCCATAATACCTTGTGTAAATTATATAATTTTTTTTTTTACTATGCTTTTATTGATTTTAGAGAGGGATAGAGAGGTAGAAATGCTGATGGGCTGCTTCCTGCACACCCCTATTGGGGATTGAGCCCATATGCTGGGCACATGCCCTGACCAGGAATCAATCCAGGGACCTCTTGGTTTATGGGCCGACACTCAAACACTGACCCACACCAGCCGGGCCTTGTATAAATCTTTTATCATGGGACTTATCACTCTGTTATATGCTTACCTCTTTAAACTGCTAGATAATGAATTACATAAGAACAGAGAATGGCCCACCAGTGTGGCTCAGTGGTTTAGCGTCAACCCATGACCTAGGAGGTTAAGGTTTGATTCCTGGTCAGGGCACATGCCTTGGTTTTGGGCTTAATCCCCAATGGGGGGGGTTGGGGGAGGTGGCAGTGTGTGGGAGGCAGCCGATGAGGATTCTCTCTCAATGTTTCCATCTCTCTCTCCCTCTCCCTTCCTCTCTCTGAAATAACTTTTTTTTTTAAAGGGACAGAATGTGTTTTACGTATCTTTGTGTTCTCAGCACCTAGCTTAGTAATTAGTACAAACTAGTCACTGAATGAATGGAGGAATTAACGGGATTGTTTTGTTCATGCTCTTCTAGGCAATAACTCAGAATTGAAACGAGAATACAGATTTTGACTACAGTTCCTGCTTTTTCAATGGTACATGCTTCTGCTTGTGAGAAACAATAAACATTTGTGCTAGTGATAAATAAGGGCAAAGGAAATTCACTTGAGAATAACAAGAAAGGTGCAGTAAGACCTATTACAAAAATTTTTGAGACATTTTCTGGAATTTTTGTAGTTTCACTAGATGGAATTAATACAGATAGTTCTATAGGAAAAGTGAAGCTAGAAGAAAAAGCTTGGCTGGTTCAGAGGAACAGAGGTATGGTGAATAAGAAAATAATCTTGGGGAAGGCTCTGAGGACCAGTGAGACACAAGAAGCTATAGGATGTGGCTGTATCTGAGCGTGAAGAGAGGGGACTCTATTATGGAGAACAACTGGGAATAAACTAGGTAGCTGCACATGATCTTTATTTTTCTTTTATGTTAACCCTCACCTGAGGCTATTTTTCCATTGATTTTTAGAGAGAGTAGAAGGGAGAAGGAGAGCAACATCAATGTGAGAGAGATGTGGATTGTTTGCCTCCTGCACTTGCCCTGACCAAGGCCTGGATCAAGCCCGCAACTGAGGTATGTGCCCTTTGACCAGAATCAAACTCTAGTCTAGATCATTCCGGGGGCCAATATTCTATCCACTCAGGCAGGCGGCTGGGGCTCCGCATGATCATCAGATACGACCAGAGAGGAGCAGTATCTAAAAGGCTCCCAGCGGCACCTTCTGATTTCTAGCTGGAGACCCATGCCTGCTGGAAACAGGAGGATGGCTGGCTCACTGTTATCAGTGATCTTTGGAGACACAGATTGAGTTGATCAATTATTTATCTGCTTGTTTTCAGTAACCTGATGACCAGCTTCGTTTTCTGGAAAGCTCTGACGGTGGTTCCATCACATGGCCACAGGGAAGCAGGCGCAGGGCCAGCATCTCTATCCTGGTGGATGGGAAAGCCGGGTTCAGGAAATGGAAAGTGGCTGACGTCCCCTGCGGAAAGCCCCGCCCATTTAGTCAGAACTGCTCTCTCTTGACTCATCTCCTACTCTTGACAGTCGTTCAGGATGACGAATGCCACTGAGTCCAGCTCTGCGATGTGGCATTCCGGAAGTGGAGATGAGACCTGGCTCCTAAAGGCTCAGAAGGTTTGATTTGCCCGGCTGGCGTGGCTCAGCGGCTGAGCATCGACCCAGGAACAGAGATCACGGTTTGATTCCGGATCAGGGCACATGCCTGGGTTCCAGGCTCCATCCCCAGGGAGGGGCACGCAGGAGGCAGCCATTCGATGATGTTTTTCTCATGGATGTCTATCTCTGAAAAATAATAAACTAAAATAAAATGTTAATAAAAAGTTTGATTTGCCGGGACCGGTTTGGCTCAGTGGATAGAGCATCGGCCTGCAGACTGAAAGGTCCTGGGTTCGATTCCAGTCAAGGGCATGTACCTTGATTGCGGGCACATCCCCAGAAGGGGGTGGGCAAGAGGCAGCTGATCGATGATTCTTTCTCATCTGTTTCTAACTCTCTATCCCTCTCTCTTCCTGTGAAAAATCAATAAAATATATATTTTTAAAAAAGTTTGATTTGCCTAAGATGGGCAATGCAGGGCTTGAAGCCTACACCTTCCTGATAAAGTCCTTTTCCCACAATACCATGAAGCTGTGTGGCCTGTTTGAGACCTTATCCCCAAAAAGACAGTTCCCTCTGTCTCTTCAGCTGATTCCCAATCTCTGTGTATCCACTGTTCCCAGCTCTTGAAGGGAAGGTACAATGCAGCCTGGGAAATGTGAACTTCAGGGCGGGAAGGAGTGCTGTCCTCTCGCCACCAGGGCAGCCTGTGCCCAGGGTATTTTTATTTGAGCTCCAAATAGATAAACTGAGCCCTTTTTATGGCCACAGTGAAAGCAGGGAACTTCAAGTCCTTTTTTCCCCCAGAGGGATTGGCTTTCTCTGGGTTAAAGTTAACCATCACTTTATTTTAAAGTGCGGTTTGGTTCTGCCCCCCACCCACAAGCATAGCCACTCCTAACCCCAGGCTCCTGAATGATTGTTGGGATGCAGCTCGCCCGCCCGTTTACTGTGACTCTGACTGTGCCCTGCTCTTCCCCCGCCTGCAGGTGGTCTAACAGCCCCTGACAGGGGAAGCTTTTCCTCAGTCTTGCTCCAACCTTGAGATCCTGTGGCTGAGAAGGAGCCAGACCCATGCAAAGCTGGGAACCCTGTCAGCGGCCTGCTGAATGGTCCCATTTCCTAGGTCCTTGTTCTACTCTGGCTGGGAAGGACGGCCCACAGGGAATAGCCTTGTGACCTCCCTGCCCCCTTCCCCAGGGCTGGCACTGGGCTTTTTACATAATGTGGGAGAATGCAGCTTGGATCTGCACAGAGGGCCAAGGAGCTTCCTGATGCCTTGCCTTCCTTTGAGGCGGACTGCCCTTTTATGTTGATGCTACAGGCAACAAAAAGGCTTTCTCTCCGCTCAGGGCTGCCAGAGCTCAGAAAGGGCCTATTCACAACTGGGTTGCTCGCTGTTCCCTGCGTGGGGGGTGGGAGAGCCGGGCTGAAGAAAGGCCTACGCCTTGAAAACAGGAAGGAAAGCTGGGGTTGCTGCCCTCCTATCTGAATACTCCTGGTGCTGAGGATTCAAAAGCTAGGACGGTGAGGTTTTGCAAAAGGGCAGACCTAGGAAATGGGACCATTCAGCAGGCCGCTGACAGGGTTCCCAGCTTTGCATGGGTCTGGCTCCTTCTCAGCCACAGGATCTCAAGGTTGGAGCAAGAGGGCCGAGGAAAAGCTTCCCCTGTCAGGGGCTGTTAGACGACCTGCAGGCGGGGGAAGAGCAGGGCACAGTCAGAGTCACAGTAAACGGGCGAGCTGCATCCCATCTAGGTTTATTTGAATAGACTTCTCCCAAGACACTGCCAGGAGAAAGGGGACAAACAGAATAGTGATATTTCACGATCGTTTGGCCCCACAGCAGCGGTTCTCAGAATTCACTGTACATAGCAAACTTCCGGTGCCTGCTAAAAATACAGTTGCATGGGCTCCACCCCCAGAAACGGACTCAAAACTAAGTAGTGTCTGGATTTGCCGTATAAACAAGCCTAGGGGCACACTGAGTTAGAATGCCTAAGAGAGAGACTTGGAATGCCTCTCCCCAGGTTCCCCACCCGCAGTCTGGCTTATTCAATGTGGTCACCGCACCAGCCATCCTATAGCAGACTGTTCTCAGCTCCCAGGAAGTTCCAGGCACATCACAGACAAGCTAGGTTACATCAGTCTTTCTTAGAGTTCCTTAGAGGAGGGGCACGTGAAGGAGAGAGTGGAGTCTAGTTGGGATGTGGAAATCTTACACTGACTCTCCAAACTGGGCTGCTGGCTACATGGAGGGCTCCTTAGGACGCCTTTTTTTTTTTTTTTTTTTTTAAATACTTCAGTCCCCAAGCCGATGCTCTATCCATTGAGCCAAACCGGTTTCGGCTGATTTTTTATAGAGAGGAAGAGAGAGGGACAGAGAGCCAGAAACATCGATGAGAGAGAATCATCGATCAGCTGCCTCCTGCACACCCCCAACTGGGGATGTGCCCACAACCAAGGTACATGCCCTTAACCGGAATCGAACCCGGGACCTATCCGTCCGCAGGCTGATGCTCTATCCACTGAGCCTCTTGTTACTCTGAGTGCCCACCAATTCAGGTCTGCCTCGATGTGCTGGGAAGGGTGCTGGACCAAGCCTCAGGATTCGGGGCTAGTGAGTGGCTCACAGCTGTCCTTGTCTAGGCTTTACCCTGCATACCTGTAAAATGAGGGGTTGGCCGGGCGTCTGCTAGGGTTTTTCGGTCTGACTTTCGAAGGTTCTTCAGTCCCTGCAACTGCTTCTGGGTAGGGCCAGTGTTAATTTTCCCACTTCATCTGTCTGAAGGAAAATAAATGGACTGTGGCCACCTCTGAAGTTGTCAGACATCCTGGTGAAGCCAGAGTTCTCTCATTCAAGATTCCAGCAGCCTTACCCTGCCTAACTAGCTGGGCATTGTTCCAATGCGGACTATTTTACCTTATGACCAATATTTCTGCACTGAATATTGAATGGATGCCTACAATGTGCCAGTTACTGTTCTAATTTTTCTTTGGGAGGAGTACTTTTCTATTCAAAGATAATCATTGCTAAATTTTATGCATTTTTTCCAGTGTCTTTCTATGCCTATGTATTTGGAAACCACTGTTTATATAGTATTATATTGTGAATTATTTACTTACATGTCAAAATCTTACACATCATTTTCGATGGCTTCATGATAATAGTGCATTTAACCACTCCCACATTATAGACATTTAAGGTGTTTCTTTTATGCTTTATATTTATATTATAAATAGCACTAGGATAAGGGTAGCTGCCTATTTCCTTACTAAAGAATCCCAGAGCCGAGACCGGTTTGGCTCAATGGATAGAGCGTCGGCCTGGGGACTGAAGGGACCTGGGTTCGATTCCGGTCAAGGGCATGTACCTTGGTTGCGGGCATATCCCCAGTAGGGGGTGTGCAAGAGGCAGCTGATCGATGACTCTCTCTCATCGATGTTTCTAGCCTTCTATCTCTCTCCCTTCCTTTCTGTACAAAATCAATAAAATATTTAAAAAAAAAAAAAAAAAAAAGAATCCCAGAAATGGAATTGCTGGGTCAAAGCGTTTAAAGCTCTTTAAGCTACTTGAAACACAAGCCAAAATATTTTGTAGAAAAGTTTTCACCAATTTACAGCTCTGTAGCTGCCTCCGTGAAGAGAGAGCCCGTGGGCATGAAGGCGTCTCCAAACTGTGAGGCCGCTGCGTGGGAGGTCAGGTTGCACCCGGCCCCTCCTGCAGTCTGTCTCCATTACCCCTCCCTCCGCCGCCAAGGCGACCGTCCTGTTTCCTAAGTCCGAGTTCTTAGTAAGATTCCAGGAGGGAAAATGGTCCAGGGGTGGACGGCGTTAGTGGTCATGGCAGCGGGCCTGGGAGTAGGGAATCCCACCCCGAAGTTTGAGCAAAGAGAACTGTTAACAAGACTCCAACACTTGGAGATCTGTGAAGGGCAGGAGAGCGTAAGAAGAGGCTGTAGCGGCAAAGAAATCAACCAAGAGCTTCCACCTGGAGTTCTGCGGCCCCTTTAAGGCGCAATCCGGAACCTGGCCCTTTAAATCTGTGTCAGTTTCCCCTGACGTCACCGGCGGGCCGCCAGCCCGGCTGTTTACCGCTTCGCGGCGCCGCACGCCGTCCCTAGTTCCGGGCGCGGCGCCGCGGGGCCCGCCTGCCCTTAAAGGGCCCGCACTCCGGGCCACTCTCCGGGCGCGCGGCGGCCGGTGACTACCACCCCCGCCCGGCCTCCTCCCCTCGCGGCCACCCGCCGCCGGCTCCCGCCCTCCGCCTCCGTCCGGCGTCTCCGGGCTCCCGGCAACCGCCCGGCCCTCGCTCCCCCGGCGGGCGCCGCGGGGTCTCGGAGCCGCGCTCAGCCCCTCGCGCCCCGGCCTCCCGCGGCCCGGCCCCTCCCCGCTCCCGCCCCGCCCGCCGGTGCCCGGGCAGCACCGCGGCGGCCCGGGAGGGACGTTTCCTAATCTCGGCCGGGGTTAAAGTTCTGGTCCTGGGGCGATGGTGGAGGCTGCGGCCGGAGCCGCGACCTGCCCCCGAGGAGTGCTGCCGCCGGCCGCCGCCGCCCTGCCGGGGCCATGTTCGCCCTGCGCCTGCCCCTCCTGGCGCTCCTGGCGGCCTCGGTCCGCGGCCACCTGGGGCTGCTGGGGCCCAAGAACGTGTCGCAGAAGGACGCCGAGTTTGAGCACCTCTACGCGGACGAAGTCAACAGCGAGCTGGTCAACATCTACACCTTCAACCACACGGTGACCCGCAACCGGGTGAGGGCCGCCCGGCGGACCCCCTCCCCGCCCCGCAGCCCGAGCCCTCCCTTTGCCGCCGGGTTTCTCCCACCAGCAAGCTCCCGCCGCCGGGCTCTGAAGTTGTCTGGTCCCCAGCTCCCCGCTGACCTCCCCAGGGGCGGTCTGAGCGGGAGGCCCCCTGCCCCGCAGCCGGCACCTGGTGGCCCCGGGGTCGGTGCGAGCGAGGAGCGGCTTGCTCGGGGCTGGGCCTGAGGTCCCGGTGAGACCGGCTCCCGCTGAAAGGTGCTGCCCAGGCGGCCTGGCTGCTGGGACCCCAGCCTCCTGCAGCCGCGGCACCAGCTGGCCAGGTGGAGTGCAGGCAGCTCCTCGGCGGGAGGAGGAGAGAGGGCTTGTCTGCTGTGGGAAAAAGCTCAGCCTGACTTCACTTTCCTCTCTGCCCCAGCGGGGCTGGGGCTGGGAAGTTAGAGCTGAAATTTGGAGACTTGCTGCCTGGCTATGTGGTCTCCTGCCCGGCCCTCTCCGTGTCGCATTCACTGGGAGCGGTGGTGTTGAGCATGTGGGAGCCTGAGTTGTTTTCAGGATGGGGTGGATTTGGTTGCTGTGACAGGCTGGGATCTGCCTCCAGGCCTGGGTTACCCTCCAAGGTGTGGCCTCGGGCCCCCTGAGAAGGCTGCCTAGGGCTGGGGCTTCAGCGGTCCAGGGACAAGATCCACAGGATTTACTTAGTTTAATATTTCCCCTTAAATTCTCGCTGTCTTACATCCTTTGTACTGGAAACACACTCAGCCCAGCGTGAGTGTGTCTCCATTTTATAGAGGAGGCAGCTGAGGCTCAGAGATGGGAAGGGACTTCCCCCAACCCCGCCCCTTGGTCTGAGCCCGGACAGTTTCTCTTTCTTGGCTTTCAGCAGTCCCTGTGTGCTCACCTGCCCCCAGCTGCTGATTAGTTGTTGAGTTGGAGCTTCTGGCTCATGAGGAAGAAAGTTGAGAACATTTTTTGCTCGTGTGTGTGTGTGTGTGTACATGTACGCGGGGGCACACACATGTGTAGCATCCCATGAGCATGGGCGGGAATGGGATGCCCAGAGGTGCCCAAGATCTCATGGTGTTTCCTGGTGGGAAGTGAGGCCCTGCGGTTGCTGAGGTCCTGCCGTCCAGGAGCTTGCCTCTTCACAGCCTCCAGGCGTCCTCAAACTTTTTAAAGTGGGGGCCAGATCACGGTCCCTCAGAGAGCTGGAGGGCCGGACTATATGAACTACTAATTCCTACTGTAACACCTCGGCTGCGCTCACTGCCCAAAAAACCTGGCGGGCCGGATCAGACTCCTCTGCGGGCCGCATGTGGTCCGCGGGCCGTAGTTTGAAGATGCCTGCCTAGGCCCTGTAGACAGGGGGCACAAGAAGGGGCTTGACGAGCTCCCCAGCCTGACCGGGATGGGAAGGAACAGCCAGGAGGGAGGGCAGGGCTGGTCTCTGGGGCAGCGGTGGTGCCCACGGCTTCGCTGAGGCCTCACCGTCTCACTGCAGACGGAAGGTGTGCGTGTGTCCGTGAACGTCCTCAACAAGCAGACGGCGGCTCCCTTGCTGTTCGTGGTCCGCCAGAAGGAGGCCGTGGTGTCCTTCCAGGTGCCCCTCATCCTGCGAGGGCTGTGAGTAGCACCTGGGGGTCAGGGAGGGGAAGCCTGCCTAGAGCCTCACCGAAGTCCCTCTCTGGGGCCTCCGACCACCCAGGAGCCCCTGTTTCTCTTCTCCGTCCCAGTCCAGGAGGCTGGTCAGTGGCATGAGGCCAAGCCAACCCCCAGCGCCTGTCGGCCTGGAGCGAGCAAGGGCAGGGCGGTGGGAACCAGCAGGGAGGAATGGGGCCGTGTTCCTCTGCAGTCAGGTCCCGACTCTGCTTTGGGTCACAGGTATCAGCGCAAGTACCTCTACCAGAAGGTGGAGCGAACGCTGTGTCAGCCCCCCACCAAGAACGAGTCTGAGGTGCAGTTCTTCTACGTGGATGTGTCCACCCTGTCGCCAGTCAACACCAGGTACCAGCTCCAGGTCAGCCGAATGGACGACTTTGTGCTCAGGTCTGCAGGGGCGAGCCAGGGGCTGGCGGGGCTGGCCTTCCTCAGCCTCAGGGTAACCGTGGGGTCTGCTCTGCCCGCAGGACCGGGGAGCTCTTTAGCTTCAATACAACAGCCGCGCAGCCTCAGGTAGGCCCCGGTTGACTGCCCCGAGGGAATAAATGGGAAGGGGGTGTGGGAGTGGCAGGTGGTCTTCGGCGAGTTTCACGTTGGCTGGACTCGCCCTAGAGAGCCTGGAAGCAGAGGCTCTGGCCCCAAGGTGGTAACGGGAGGCCGAGGCGGTACGGCAGCGCGGAGACGGGGTCTGTGTCCTCCCTCCCGCCTGCTTCTCCGGCCCCGTCCAGAGGGAGCAGCTGAAAGAGCAGGAGGGTGTCCAGTCAAGGCCTCCCACATGGTCCCCTCCTAGAGGGCAGGGGGGCGTCCTCCTGAGACGGCTCCCCCGGTGCCCTCCCTCTGCCCTCAGTACTTCAAGTATGAGTTTCCGGAGGGAGTAGACTCGGTGATTGTCAAGGTGACCTCGAACAAGGCCTTCCCCTGCTCGGTCATCTCTGTCCAGGATGTCCTGGTAAGCGCCCTGTGCTGTACACTCCCCTGTGGTGGAGGGGGCACGGCCCAGGCCTCTGCATCTGCTGCCCCCTCCGCAGTGCCCTGTCTACGACCTGGACAACAACGTGGCCTTCATCGGCATGTACCAGACCATGACCAAGAAGGCCGCCATCACCGTGCAGGTAGGGACGCACATGGGCCGGCAGGAGGAGCCTGGGGATTGGCTCTCAGACCCCTGCTCCTCTCCCCGTGCCCCATCCTCCCTTGCCCACAAGACTGAGTCTCGGCCCACTGGTCCCTGAGACTTGGAGTCTAAGCAGAATCCCAGCTGCCTTTGGGACAGGGGAGAGGCTGTCATGGCCACTTCATTCACGGTGGTGGCAGTAAGAGAGGAAAGGGCCTCGCTGGAGCTTCGTGCCTGCACTTGGCGAGGGCGGAACCGACGCTGGCACAGGGAGGGGCACCACGTGTGGTGACATGCAGTCATGTAGCTGCCGGAGGCAGTGTGGCCCGCCACTTCCCCTGCTGACACCCAGCCTGCAGTGGGGCTCTCCTGGGCTCCGTGATGGGGACACACACTTGCTCACCCGGCTTTGGGCTCAGGCTTTGGAGTCAGATAATCGAGGCTCTACCACTTACTGGCAGCGTGACCCTGAGCTAACTTGCGAGCCTGTCAGCAGCGATGTGAGGATACTGTCTCGTTAGGACCTTAGGGAGGATTGAGTAAAATAACAGATAAGGAGAGGTTAGCATAATTTCTGGCCCAAAGTAGGAATGTCAGAGAAGGATGTGCTGATGATGACATTGATGATCTCATGACGGTGGTGATGATGTCATCGTCGCCATCCTGCAGCGCAAAGACTTCCCCAGTAACAGCTTCTACGTGGTGGTGGTGGTGAAGACGGAAGACCAGGCCTGCGGGGGCTCCTTGCCCTTCTACCCCTTTGTGGAAGGTGACTGTCCCTTCCTGGGAGCAGAGGGCGGTGTGGCTGACTTTGGGCGTGGGAACCCAGACTCCCCCGGGGCTGGTCCCACCCGCTCTAGCCAAGCTTCAGGCAACTCTTTGTTTGCCAGTTTGACATTTTACTTCCAGATGAACCGGTTGATCAGGGGCACCGCCAGAAAACCCTGTCCGTGCTGGTGTCTCAGGCAGTCACATGTGAGTGTGGGTGGCTGGGGTTTGGCCTGGCCTGCGGCTCTTCCTCTCAGCCCGGGGGAAGGGGCCGGGTCCTGGGTAGGCTTCGTGATGGGAGGGCCCCAGGTGAGTCCCAATAAAAGTTGGTGCAAAGTCCATCCTAAAGAGCAACGTGCTGAGTCTGGTTTTCTCTGTGCCGCTCGGCAGCAGGGTCAGCTCTTGGGGCCTCAGTTTCCCTGCCTCTGTGGCAGGGGTAATAGGGTCTGTCCCTGTGACCGCACTGAGTTGTAAAGGTTAGTGCAGTGGGTAGGAAGTGCCGGCCTCTCAGTCTTGCTCAATAAATATTTACTGAGCGAGGAATGGGCCTTTGTAACGAGAAAGTGGGCGGTGAAAGCAGGAGGGTGAGGTGGAGGGAAGACGCTGCCTCTCCTATGCGGATTCTTTATCCAGCAAATATTTGTGGAGCACATCTGAGTGCCAGGTGCTCCAGCTGCATCCCCGGGGGCGCCTCCTAGAGGGCAGGAGCCGCAGCTGCGAGGTCACTGTGAGCAGGACAGAGGCGATTCCTAGTGTTGAAGGCTAAGTCCCCGGGGAGATGTGAGGAAGAAGTAGCTGGGAGAGTTCCTGCAGAGGGAGCTACGGGCGCAGGCAGGAGCCCAGGCGGGGTGTGGCGGAGTTGGGGAGCGTTTGAGGGGAGAAGTGAGAGTTCGCTGGGCCCTGGGCGCCGTGATGGATGTGCTCGGCGTCCTGCTTCCTTCCAACAGCTGAGGCCTACGTGGCTGGGATGCTCTTCTGCCTGGGCATCTTCCTCTCCTTCTACCTGCTCACCGTGCTCCTGGCCTGCTGGGAGAACTGGAGGTAACGAGGGCCTGCCGGCCGCCTCTGCTCGGCCATGGGGCGGGGTGTGGGCAGATGGCCTGGCAGGGTCTGAGCCAGCCCCGGGCAAGCTTCCACGCCATCCCCAGGGTGGAAGAAAGCAGCCTGTGGGACTGTGGTCCAGGGGCCTCTCCTCTGGGAACCAGCCCCTGCCTCAGCCTTCCCAAGCAGGAGACCCCACCTGCTTCCCAGCTTGGAAGAACCGTAGGATCAGGGCCATGGGTGGGAGCGGAGGGACCTGTCCTGCCCGGGTTTGCCTCTGGGTTCTGTCCTGCAGGCAGAGGAAGAAGGCCCTGCTGCTGACGGCGGACCGAGCCTGCCCGGAAAGCGGTACCGGGGCCGGGTGGGAGGCGGGTGCTGTGTGTTTGGGGGGGGGGGGGGGCGGTGGCTCCCTCAGGGCCAGCAGCGGCTGTCGGCGGGCTTCCGGATATTCAGGTTGGGAGTGGCACTGCCGGGGCTGGGACACGCCTGCCGTCCCTGCCACGCTTGTCTGAAGGCTTTCACCTGACCGTGCTCGTGGGCCCGCGGCACGCCGTCTGCCACAGACACGGGCTCGCGTGTCAGGGATTATTAACCCTTCGCTCTCTCTTTCTTTCTGCCATTTCTCTCTCTCTGTCCTCCCTCCTGCTTGGGACTTCCCTCTCAGCTTCCCTCCTTGGTAAGCAGCGGGCGGAGCCCAGAGTGGAACGGGCGCACGGGGCTGGGGGCCTGGCAGGCGTGCTGGCCATCCCTGCTGCTGGCGGTTCAGACACATCTGTTCCTTGGCACCCCTCCCTCATGGGGGGCGGGGGGCGAGGTGGCCACTGGGACACATGGGAAGAAGGGGTGGAGGTGAGAGTGACTGTTTGCTGGAATCGCTGCTTGTTCTTGCTGCTGCCATGGCTCCTGTGTCTCTTCTCTGTTCTCCGTGGCATTCGGCCTCTGCGCCCAGGGTTAAGGGGATGTCTCATTGCAGGTCACCCTCGGGTCCTGGCTGACCCCTTCCCTGGCAGCTCCTCTTACGATGGTTACAACTATGGCTCCTTCGGTATGTGTCAGTGCCAGCAACTGTGCTGGCCACGCCCACTGTCCCCCGAGGTGCCACCTCCGCGGGGCACGTGGGGGCAGCCTCCTCAGAGCCCAGCACCGCCCTCCCTGAGGCCTGTCCTCACCAGTTCCTGTTCTGCAGAGAACTGTTCCGGGTCCACGGAGGGTCTGGTTGACAGCATGGACACCGCGGACCTCTCCTACACTTACCAGGGTGAGTGGGCCGGGCGGCGGCAGCTCCTGGACACCTGTCGGTGGGCGGTCGCCTCTCTGCCAGACGCTGTCTCCCCCCTCGGCCTTACCTCCTGGGCTCCACTTCCCTGGTAACTCTCCCTTTCCTTTGAAGGGCACGACCAGTTCAAGCGGCGCCTTCCCTTTGGCCAGATGCGGCAGCTGTGCATTGCCATGGGTAGATGTGGGGAGGGGAGGAGCTGCTCTGCCAATCAGCTCTGCCGGCTGCTCTGCCAATCACAGGGCAGGCTGGGCCGGGAAGCAGCTTTGCGCATGGCCGCCTCTAATGCCCTGCTTGCCTGCTCTGTGTGTTCTGGGACGAGCAGGCCTGGGGGCTGACATCCCTCCCCGGCCACAGGTCCTGTTTGCTGTCACCTTTGCCAGCACCCGGGCTCCTTGGCCTGGGCTAGGGCTTCGGCAGGTCCTGGCCTCGGGGCCTTGGTCTGGCAGGGCCACGGGAGGGAGCGGCGGGGGCACAGGACAGGCTGAAGCAGCCTCGCACCCTCAGCCCACTGGTCTTCACCCAGTGCCTCCTCAGAACCCACTCAGCGGCGCCTTCTAATCAGCATGACTTCTGCCAGATTCAGTCCTGCTGCTTGGGGCTGGGGCTGGGAGCCTCCAGTCAGCAAGGGGCAGGCTGGCGCGTCCCTAGATTGTGGCCCCTGCAGAGCCCGCGCTGGTTCCCCAAGGACTTAGGAGTATGTGGTACACCGAGGCCTGAGCCCCGTTTGCCTCTTCCCTCCGCCTAGAAATTGTGACAGTTGCCCAGGCGGGTGGGGATGGACCCCAAGCTCTGTGCCCACGGGGAACCCCTCCTGCCTGCTCTCCCCAGACCGCCCCCTGGACCCCGTGGGCACGCGGCCGCGGCTGGACTCCATGAGCTCCGTGGAGGAGGAAGATTATGACACGCTGACTGACATCGAATCGGACAAGAATGTCATTCGCACCAAGGTCAGTCCATCATTGGCACCAAGGTCATTCATTCCGAGGTCTGTCATTCACACCAGGTCAGTCAGTCGTTCATTCCAGGTCTGTCATTCACACCAGGATCTATTAGTCATTGGTACCAGGGTCTCTTAGTCATTGGCACCAAGGTCTGTCATTCACACCAGGTCTGTCAATCATTCGCTCCAAGCTGCCATTCACACCAGGGTCTGAGGCCCTGTTCCGTGCAGCCCAGGAGGTCTCCCCCTGGGGCGGGACAGGGTCTGGCTTGACACCAGCTCTCTGGGCTGCTGGGCCAGCAGCAGCAGGCGGCCCAGAACCCTCCCCATCGGTGTGGGGCCCGCTCCCTGGTGCGAGGGGCTCACTCCAGCTTCTCCCCAGCAATACCTCTGTGTGGCCGACCTGGCGCGCAAGGACAAACGTGTTCTGCGGAAGAAGTACCAGATCTACTTCTGGTGAGTGAGGGCGGGGGAATGGCTGCCCATCACGTGGGCTGGGTGGCCTCGGGCCCTCGCCTCACCGCGTCTCCCTCTCAGGAACATCGCCACCATCGCCGTCTTCTATGCGCTCCCGGTGGTGCAGCTGGTGATCACCTACCAGACGGTGAGCAGGCTGGCTCCCCCGCCCCCCGCCGGAGCGAGCACCGGGCTGAGGTCGCGGGGCTGGGTTCACACCCCAGCTTTTACCAGCTGGGGGACTGTGAGCCATTCCCTGAACCTCCCTGAGCATCAGTGTATTCATCTGCGAAGTGGGGACAGCACAGTCCCAGGGATGGGATGGCGCCCTTGCCCACCCCGCAGGCTTTGCAGGATTGGTGGAATGCAAGTCCCTTCCCTTTTCCCTTTCTTCAGTCAGAATTCAGTCACCGGCACACCCAGGGTCAGCCCCGGAGAGTTGATGGGGTGCCTGTGCACATACCTGCTGGCATGGGGGCACTTCCTGTCCGTGGCAGAGTGGGGTAGGGCGGCCCCTGCTGGCGCCTGGCTCTTCCTCCCCAGGGCGTGGGCTGAGCTTGGCATCCTCCCTCCCCTCCTGCAGGTGGTGAATGTCACAGGGAATCAGGACATCTGCTACTACAACTTCCTCTGCGCCCACCCGCTGGGCAACCTCAGGTGGGGATGGGCTTGGGAGGCCCTACCCGGCGGTGGTGGGCCTGCCTGGACGGGCGGGGCTGAGGCCTGTGTCTGTGCCCTCGCAGCGCCTTCAACAACATCCTTAGCAACCTGGGCTACATCATGCTGGGGCTGCTCTTCCTGCTCATCATCCTGCAGCGGGAGATCAACCACAACCGGGCCCTGCTGCGCAATGACCTCTACGCGCTGGTGAGCCCCGCCTGGCCGCCCCCTCCCCGCCGCCCGCCGCCCGCCGCCCCCTCCCCGCCGCCCGCCGCCCCCTCCCCGCCACCCGCCGCCCCCTCCCCGCCGCCCGCCGCCCCCTCCCCGCCACCCGCCGCCCGCCGCCCCCTCCCCGCCGCCCGCCGCCCCCTCCCCGCCGCCCGCCGCCCCCTCCCCGCCACCCGCCGCCCGCCGCCCCCTCCCCGCCGCCCGCCGCCCCCTCCCCGCCGCCCGCCGCCCGCCGCCCCCTCCCCGCCGCCCGCCGCCCCCTCCCCGCCGCCCGCCGCCCGCCGCCCGCCGCCCGCCGCCCGCCGCCCGCCGCCCTCTCCCCGCTGCCCACTGCCCCCTCCCCGCCGCCCGCCGCCCCCTCCCCGCCGCCCGCCGCCCGCCGCCCCCTCCCCGCCGCCTGCTCCTCATGCACACGCCCTCCTGCCTCACCTTTCTCCTTCCCTCCTCCCCTCCCCACCAGGAGTGTGGGATCCCCAAACACTTCGGCCTGTTCTATGCCATGGGCACGGCCCTCATGATGGAGGGCCTGCTGAGCGCCTGCTACCACGTCTGCCCCAACTATACCAACTTCCAGTTTGGTGAGTGGGGCTGAGCCAGAGCAGGGACCTGCCCGTGTCCCACCGTCCCGTCACCCAGGTCCCCAGGGAGCAGCGTAGGCCCGTCATTGGTTCTGGCCCTTCCTCCAGAGCGTGGACATCGCTGTGATGTGGGCCCTGACGGGAAGTCAGACTGGGTGACAGCCAGTGGGAGCCGGGGCATGGGGAGGGGACAGTGAAGGGCCCGGAGGGCCAGCGCCAGCCGCCACCAGCTGGCTCCGTGGCCCCGGGTGGGGTGGGCGCGCTCTCTGGTGTGGGGCCGGGATCCTTGTGGAGCTCGGTGGCAGTGCTGCAGCTCACGGCCACGTCCCCCAGACACGTCATTCATGTACATGATCGCCGGGCTCTGCATGCTCAAGCTCTACCAGAAGCGGCACCCGGACATCAATGCCAGCGCCTACAGCGCGTACGCATGCCTGGCCGTGGTCATCTTCTTCTCGGTGCTGGGCGTGGTGAGGCCTGAACCGGCTGTGTGCCTGCCACGCACACTCTCCCCCTCCCCGTGCTGCCCTCCTTCCCCTACCTTCCCTCCTTCCCCCCTCCCCTCCTTCCCCTTCCCCCCGTCCCAACCCTTCCCCCCCCCTTCCCTTTCCTCCCCTCCCGCCCCCCTCCTCCCCTCCACCTCTTCATCCTCTCCACCTCCCGCAGCAGAGCGTGCCCCTTCCCTGGCCCCCAGAGGGCCCTGCACCTCCCTCCCGTCTGCCACCACCTCTGGAGGGAGGTGGGCTGGGCGCAGCCTCCTTCGCTCCCTCAGCCCTGCCCTCGGCACCGGCAGGTCTTCGGCAAAGGGAACACGGCCTTCTGGATCGTCTTCTCCGTCATCCACATCCTAGCCACCCTGCTGCTCAGCATCCAGCTCTACTACATGGGCCGCTGGAAGCTGGGTGAGGGCTGTGGCCTGGGTCTGCCCTCTCCCTGGGGCCTGAGGACTCCCGGGTGAGGAATTAGAGGCCTCGCCCAGCAGCGGCCGCCTCGGGGCGCAGCCGGCTGGGAAAGCAGCACCTTCTCTCCTGCAGACTCGGGGATCTGCCGCCGCATCCTCCACGTGCTCTACACGGACTGCATCCGGCAGTGCAGCGGGCCCCTCTACGTGGTACCCACCGCTTCCCAGCCCTCCCCCGCCCTCTGCCCTCCAGGAGCCGGAGGGGCGAAGCCGAGGCCCAGCGGGGGTTCCGACCTGGGCCTTCTCCCCGCTCAGCCCGTCTCTGCTTCCCTCTAGGACCGCATGGTGCTGCTGGTCATGGGCAACATCATCAACTGGTCGCTGTGAGTCTGGCGGCTGTCTGGCGGGTGGGCGGCTGAGACCTGGGGGTGTGAGGAATGGGGGCTGACGAGGGGTGTGGGCACTGGGGTTCTAGATCCTCTGTAGGCTGCCGAGCCAGCCCCGGGTTAGTGTGAGCCACGGAGTAGGATTGAGGGCAGGCCCTGCTCGCCCGGCCATCCCTCCTCACCAGCTCCCTCCCTCTGGCAGGGCTGCCTACGGACTCATCATGCGCCCCAACGATTTTGCCTCCTACCTGCTGGCCATCGGCATCTGCAACCTGCTCCTCTACTTTGCCTTCTACATCATCATGAAGGTGAGGCTCCGCCTGGGGGCACGGAGGGCTTTCCTCCCGCCTGGCTGAGCAGCGAGGTTTACGGAGGGGCTGGCTGACGCTCTTGCACGTGTCCCCGGCACCATCTGTGTCAGGGCCGATTGCTGAGCGCCGTCCATGTTCCAAGAGAGGCCCAGGCAGCTAGCACGTCAGTGCGGAGGGTGAGGAGGCGGGGCCCTGCCCGCACTGGTCCTGAGCACAGGGAGGCCCAGCAGGGTGGCCGTTGGCGGTGAGGACCCCAACTGCTCGTGTGGGGCAGGCTGAGCTGGGCAACTGGAGGAGGTGATGGTGTGAGGCACCAGGAGAGGGGTGAGGCGTGCCCTCAGGCTGCTCTCCCTCCCGCCCCCCAGCTCCGGAGTGGGGAGAGAATCAAGCTCATCCCCCTGCTCTGCATCGTCTGCACCTCCGTGGTCTGGGGCTTCGCGCTCTTCTTCTTCTTCCAGGGACTCAGCACCTGGCAGGTGAGGGGGCCCCTGCGGGCGGGAGGCACCCACAGGCTCCTCCCGCGCCCGCCCGCCCGCCCGCCCGCAGCACTCACTCCCAGCAGCTTCCTGTTCATCCTGCCAGGAGCCTGCGTGGGCTGGGCGTCCCCTGTGCCTGTGAGGATGCCAGTGGGGAGCGGCTCTGTCCTCTGCCTGCGGGCACCTGCCCTGGGGCAGGTTTCAGTCCTCTAACCAGAGTCCAGTCTGGTTTGGGCTCTGCCTTCCAGGCGAGGAGCTTGATCTCCAGTTCAGGGAGGGGCTGCGGCTCCTGGCAGGGGACAGGCCCAGGAGTGAGGGTCCAGGAAAACTGCCTGGAAGGGGCAGATCTTGCTCTTGGCGTTCAAGACCCTGGGGCTGGGAGGCCTGTGCCCGGGCGCTGCGGCCTGTGGTGATCAGAGGCAGAACCAGGTGGGAGGCACGGGAGTCGGTGAGCACTGGCTCTCGAGGGCGGGGCGGGGCGGGGCCCTCGGTCCTCCCTGTGGCCTGAGCCCAGGCACCCTGAGGCCCAGCTGGTGTAGGTGGGAAAGAAGTGACAGGCCTGAGTGCAGGCGCTGTGGCTGCGGACAGGGTGTCGCCTGGGCGGGGCTGTGGGGAGAAAAGGAGCTGGCGGAGGCGCAGTGCCTCCAGCTCTCCCGCTCTGCTCCCAGACCCCGGGAGGAGAATCTGAGGGAGGAGGGCCGGGGGGAGGAGGAGGGGCAGAAGAGGAGTCATTTGTAAGGAAGCCGGGTCTGAGGTGTGGGAGATGAGGGGAGGTCAGGTGGGGAGAAAGCACTGTTCCCCAGGCCGGGAACGGCCTGGAGGTGGAGGGGGTGCGGGAGGTAGGAGGGGGTGCGGGGGGTAGGAGGGAGGTGCGGGGGGGGGGAGGGGAGTGCGGGGGGTGGGAGGGGGTAGGAGGGGTGCGGGGGGTGGGAGGGAGGTGCGGGGGGGTGGGAGGGGGGTGCGGGGGGGGGGGAGGGGGTGCGGGGGGTGGGAGGGGGGTGCGGGGTATGGGAGGGAGGTGCGGGGGGTGGGAGGGAGGTGCGGGGGGTGGGAGGGGGGTGCGGGGGGGTGGGAGGGGGTGCGGGGGTGGGAGGGGGTGCGGGGGGGTAGGAGGGGTTGCGGGGGGTGGAGGGGGTGCAGGGACCGTCGGCAGAGCGCTCCCTCTTTGTGCCCAGAAAACGCCGGCCGAGTCGAGGGAGCACAACCGGGACTGCATCCTCCTCGACTTCTTTGATGACCATGACATCTGGCACTTCCTCTCCTCCATCGCCATGTTCGGGTCCTTCCTGGTACGGGGCCTCCCTGGTCGCAGGGGGAGGAGGGTGCGGGCGCCCATCCTGTGCCTGACTCAGCTGCCTCCCAGGTGTTGCTGACACTGGACGACGACCTGGACACTGTGCAGCGGGACAAGATCTACGTCTTCTAGCCGAGCCCGCACTCCACGCCGGGCCGCGCCCCTCGGTCCCTGCCCAGGGCAGTGGCTGCGGGACCCCGGCCCGGCCCGGACAGACAGGCTGGCCTTGAGCCTTGCTGCTGCCCCTGCCGGGGAGGAGGCTGCCCTGGAACCCCAGATGTTGGCCAAATTGCTGCTTTCTCATCAGTGTTGGCACCTTCCAAGGCCCTGTCCTTGGCTCTCGTCTGTTCCTCTGAGGAAGGGGGGAAGTGTCGCCCTCCCCATCTCACGCCTCCGATCCACCTGTCCTGCTCTCAGCCTGGAGCCCAAGCCTCCGCTCGCTCCTCAGTCGGCCTGACTCTGGCCTGTACCAGGGCCCATGGCTCTTCGGGGTTGTACCTCGCTGCCATCACTGCCCACTCTGGTCGGCCAGATGGACGGGGCGTAGGATTTTGGGGACTGGCCAGCTGGTGCCGGGCGTATGGTGCTAAGTCCTGCCCAGGGCCCCGGCTCCTGGGCAGTGAGGGCCAGCTCATGTGAGAACCGCCTTTGCCTGAGGCCTGGATTCCGAGGCCACATCCCCCATCAGCCCCAGACGGATGTGAGCACCAGGTTTGGAAAGAAAAAGCAACTCGTCCTCCTTTTCCTGGCTGGGCCCCCCGTCCTGCCAGGCCCCCGCTGGGGGCGTTAGTGCCATTGACATTGCCCAAGGGGGCCGGGGCCAAGGAGGGCGGGCACGAGGAGCCCAGCACCTGCCTCCTGCAGCCTCGCAGGACCCAGTGCCTACCGTGGAGGGGGCTCGAGAAGGGCCACGACCTGCCCTTCTGCCCCTCGCCATGTCCCTCTGGGCTCGTTTCCGTCCAGTCGTCGGCCAAGTCCTCTGTCACACACGTCGTAAGACACCTTGGAGTTTACACTGACCAAACCCAGCTCTGGGCACCTCGCTGCTCTGGCCTGGGCCGCCGTTGCCCTCCCTGGTCCGGCGCAGACGCCCGGGCTGGGGAGTCGGGCCAGGCCCTGCCTTGCGATGGGAATGTTCATTCTCCCCAGCGTGTGCGCAGCCTGCCCTGGGCGGGGGAGTGGGCCGGGGTCTCTCCAGAGCTCCGAGTGCTGTCTGTTTCCACGCTGTGGTTGCATTGGTTTTCTATGAATGAGTCTGCATTCGATTAAAGAAACCAGACACAGTTCTCAGACCCTGTTTGCTCCGCTTTCTGGGTGTAGATGCTGAGCGTGGGACGGGCCATGGCCTTCGTTCTCCAGTGCCGGTCCCGGGCCATGCGCACCGGTTCCTGGCTCTGTTCTCCGGACGAGTGGCGTGAACACAGTAAATGTTGGCGGGGGGCCTGCTCCATGCCAGGCACTGTGCTGGGCAGAGCGTAGGGGAGTGAACAACCTTCGCCACACTCTCACCTGAGATACCCACCCTTCCTGGCAAACCACAGCAACCTGTGCCCGCCTGCCTCCCTCCCCACCACCAGCCCCATGGCTGCAGGCAGTGCTGCGGGGCCTGGCCTTAGAGACTGGCATGTGGTCAGGCTGGGGTGGTGCTGGGGAACAGATTGATGGCTGGTGGGTAAGTGGGGCATGGAGGGCAGACTTGCTCCTAGAAGAAGGGTTTTGAAATGACCTGGGAGGTTGAGTGACATGAATTCGGGACAAGCAAATCCCCAGCTCCTTCCCACAGACACCACTGGGGGGCACTATTGCTCTGCACCGCCAGGGGCCAGGGCAGGGATGGAGCTGCTGCCTTTGGCTGGCAGGGGGCTGGCGGGCCCGCCCTCTGCTGGTGCTCAGTGTGCCTGCAGAGTGTGAGGTGCAGACTTCGCCCCTTTCAGCAGGCGCCCTAGGGAGGGGGTGGGGCATGTGCCTCAGGGCAGCCGAGAGTCCTCCAAAGTCTCTCTTCCCTCCCTCTATCCTTCCTGAGACCCCTGAAGCCAGGGACAAGCGCGATCTGCACGGTTTCCTTCCTGGATCATCAGGGACGGAGGGAGGCACCTGCACCCCTGAGCCTCCTGTCCCAGCGCTGGGTCTCAGCTCTGGGCCTTAGCGACCCTCTGGATGGGGCCAGGTGGCAGCTGCTCTGAACCCTAAAGAACAGGACCCAGGCCCGCCCGGCAGAGAGCCCTCAGCTCGAGCAGGGGGCGCGGCTGAAGGAGGGGGAGGCTGGCAGTCTCCTGCTCCCACAGGGCGGGCGGCTGGTCAGCTGGATGCCTGGTTCTGCACTCCACTCACCGTGTGGCCTTGGGTGAGATGCCCTCTGACCTCAGCTTCCTCATCTGTAAATGGTGCTGACAATTACACTCTCAATGCCTTTGCCAAGCATCGGGCATGTAGTCAGTCCTCAGTAAGGTTAGTTCCTAACTCCCACCAGAGCTAAAGCCCAGGAGAAGAGGGGCCTGTCTTTTCCCTACAAACCTCAGGGACGGCCCTCCCCTGGCCCCTTTCCTCTCCCTCTCAAACTCGGGCAGGGCAGGGCGCAGTGCAGACGGATCAGCCTGTCTGCCCTCCCGTCCCGCGGGGAAGCCTCCGTGGTCCTGTCCATAAAAGGCCTTTCCCGCTGGTTCCCCAGCCCCAGCCCCGCCCGCCGCTCCATCTCCCAAGCACGCCGGGAATGCTCGCCGCCTGGCAGAATGCTCCAACTTGGTGTCTTTCCCCAAATATGGAGCCTCTGCGAGTCACTGGGGGGCCTGGGTGGGGATGGAGCCGTTTCCTCCAGCAGGAGGGAGGGGGGAGGCTGACATCACCGCCGTGGCAGGCCTTTAAACCCCTCACCCAGCCAGCGCCCCATCCTGTCTGTCCAAGCCCAGACAGAGCCGAGTCCTCCCTGCGCGCTGCGGAGCCCAGTGAGTGCGTCTGTCCGGGGCTGGGGTGTGGCTGCTTCCCGGCCGGGAGCCTGCCCTGGGGCATGCAGCCGAGCCTCCCCTCCGGGTGGGAAGGTGGTCCTAGCGATGGGCGGGAGGGGTCCGAGCCACGCTGCTCACTGAAGTGCCCAGGAGGCCCAACTGGCGAGGAGGGAGCAGAGACTGAGCGGGTGGAGGGGTGGTCGGCTCTGCTGTCTGTGTGTGTGTGGTGGGGGGAGGGGGGAGGGGGGAGAAGAAGGTGAGGAGGAGAGTCACTAGTGCTGGGGAGCAGAGACCCTTGGGGGTCCCGGGGCTGGGGCCGTGCAGCCTGAAGAGCCCCATGGCAGTGGGATGGGTGCAAAGCCCGGGTCAGGAGGGTGCAGTGTGCAGGTTGCAGGCAGAGGTGAGGGCTGCCTTTCTGGGTACATAGCTCCTTCCAGACACTGAGAGAGGGCACCTCCGGACAGGCAGGGGGGGGCCCGCACTGCGGGAGGGGAACGGAGGGTGGCTCCTGGGCTGGCGGCCCGGGCCCCGGGCTCCCCTCTGGCTGAAGATGAGCTGGCTCTTCTGTGCCCCCAGGACTGAGACGAGCCTCCTCTCCTGCTCCTGCCCCGTCCCCGTCCCCGTCCCCGGGGGCACAGGGCTCACGCCTCTGAGCTGCGTCTTACTCGGAAGAGGGGCCCTGGTTTGCGAGCTTCTCCAGGTTCCTGCTGGAAGACCCCGGCCCTTTGCAGTGGGCCTTTGCGCTCCCCCTGCGGAGGGGAGGCTGACAGAAGCCAAAGGGCAGGGCCGCCGCCTGCTGCCCAGGAGCCTTTGTCTGGGCCGCCCCGGGTGCGGGGCCTCTCCCTCTTCCCAGAGGCCGGGCAGGTCTACCCAGGCTTCTGGGAGCTCTGCACTGGCAGCTCCTCACAGGTTTCTGGGCAGGGCGGGCGCAGGCCTGGGCTGAGGGCTTGGTCCCCAGTAGGGGGCATGCAGGAGGCAACCAATGTTTCTCTCTCCCTCTCCCTTCCCCTCTCTCTAAAAATTAAGAACATTTTTGTGGGTTTTTTTAAATAAAGATGGCAGGGCATGGGAGACAGTGAGCCTGGCCTTAGGGAGGCAGCCGGGCCTGGGATGGGGGTGAAGTGGAGAGGAGAGGGAGGGAGGAGGGAGGACAGAGGAGGAAGGAGGGAGGCAGGCTGAGCTGGGATCCCTGTCCTTGCCAATGGTGGTTTGGACCACAGGGCTTTGCCCAGGAGCCCCTGGGTGATGAGGGAGCAGGGGGACACAGAATTCTTTGGGGAAGGGAGGGGCTTGCTGTTGTGGCCCAGTGCAGAGCTCTCTGCCTTGGGTTCTTTGGCATCACTGGGGGGTGGGGGTGGGGGTGCTGAGAGAACCCTGTCCCCAGTGGCCCGGCCCTCACGTTCATATCAGGACACCCGGGAGAAGGGCGTTGCCATGCCAGAAGGAAGATGTGCCCTCCACCGCACGCTCTCCCGCTGTTTCCGAGAGGGTGGAGGCTGGGGAGACAGAGGCCTGCCAGGTGCTCCCAGCCCCGAGGGAGCGTCCACTGCCTTCCGCGGACACGCGTGGGCCTGGGGGAGGGGGCAGAGACGGCGTGCGGCTAACCAGTCATTCCTCAGGCCGTTCCCTCCTCCTCAACCTCTGACCTCCCTGAGGCCAGGGCACGGCACCTCCCTAGATGGACTCTGGGCACCGCCCGGGTTGATACCTGTGGTCAGGCCATTGAGCAGCCAGGCCCATGTGCTGCCTGGCCCCGCTCCTGGGCCTCCCCTCCCATCAGCGGGCCCTCTGGAGGGGGACAGCCCAGCCCCTGCTGGTCTGCACAGGCAGGTGGTTGGCTCTGAGCCGTCCCTGGAGGACTCTGGCTCCGTGGCTACTCGAGCTGCTCTCGTGGTGTGAGGACCTGGACATGAGGGGACTCCGTGCTCCCTAAGGAAATGCAGGGCCCTGGCCCAAGCTCCCGGGCGGCTGTCTCCCTGCCCTCGCCAGCCTGTGGGCAGGTGGGAGCCACTCAGCGCAGGCAGGCAGAGCTGGCGGCAGAGCTGAGGCGGGCGGGGTTTGCAGGGCCCCTCCTGGGTGGAGGGTAAAGGGGAGAAGCAGGGGTCGGAGGGAACCGCCTCAGACCTGGCTAGACAGACTCCTGCGGCTTCCTTCTGGGGGCCAGTGCGGCCTCCTCCAGAGCCCACAGGTCCTCTGTGGCCAAAGAAAGAGAGCTCTGCATTGGGGGCAGACTCTCAACCCAACTGAGCCACACCGGTCAGTTGTGTAAATAAAGTTTTATTGGAACAAAGCCATGTTCATTTGTCTATGTCTTGCCTACAGCTGCTTCTGTGGGACAATGGCAGAGACTACATGGCTTGCAAAGCTTAAAATACTTATGACTGGTCATTCACAACTTAGTTGACCAAGCCTGCTCTCGTCCGCCAGAGACCGGTCTTCTGCCCCCCTGGTCTCCAAGGCTGGAGGGGCCCTGGCTGAGGGGAGGGCCCAGAGGACAGAGCTGAGAAAACAAAACCAAGGAGCAGGCGGAGAAAGACAAAGGTCTAGACTCTGGGTGGTGGGGCACCGAGCTGGACCTGTTGCCCGGGGAGAGCACAGCCGGCTCTGACCCTGCCCTCTCCCTTCTCTGCCCGTGCTAAGCTCTCCCCAAACATGGCCAACAAGGGACCCTCCTACGGCATGAGCCGCGAGGTGCAATCCAAGATCGAGAAGAAGTACGACGAGGAGCTGGAGGAGCGGCTGGTGGAGTGGATCGTGGCGCAGTGCGGCCCGGACGTGGGCCGCCCGGATCGCGGCCGCCTGGGCTTCCAGGTCTGGCTGAAGAACGGCGTGGTGAGTGGCGCCCCGGGGAGGGGGCGGGCTGGGCCACTGTGAGTGCCATGGGGCCGGCACCCCGAGCCAAGTGCCAAGCTGCGTCTCTGCCCGGCAGATCCTGAGCAAGCTGGTGAACAGCCTGCACCCCGACGGCGCCAAGCCAGTGAAGGTGCCCGAGAACCCTCCCTCCATGGTCTTTAAGCAGATGGAGCAGGTGGCTCAGTTCCTGAAGGCAGCCGAGGACTACGGCGTCACCAAGACGGACATGTTCCAGACGGTGGACCTCTTTGAAGGTACCGAGAACAGAGGGTGGAGGAGCTGGTGCGGCCGGCTGGCCCAGGCAGGGACCAGTTGTGATGGAAACAGGAGTGGGGAGACTGCAGCACACTCACAGGGGCGCACACCAGGGGCCCCGCGGCCTCGGTGGTTCTGCCGCACCCTGGCCCCTGGTTGGCTCTTTCTGAGGTGGGGCGGCCGCCTCGAGAGTCCCGTTTCCACGGCCCTGAAGTGTGTCCGCCTGCCCTTCCCACAGGCAAAGACATGGCAGCCGTGCAGAGGACCCTGATGGCCCTGGGCAGCCTGGCCGTGACCAAGAACGACGGGCACTACCGCGGAGACCCCAACTGGTTCATGAAGTAAGTGGCTCCTCCCAGTGCGGTCTCTGCGTGAGAAGGGGGCAGCCTGGGCTGCCCGATGGTGAGTGATTTGGGGAAGCAGATAGCCAGGAAGGGATGAGGTCTAAGGGGGGAACTGGGTCCCTAATATGATTGACTCCTCCCTTCCTAACCTCTGGGGCGCAACCAGCCTCCCTAGCCTGAGGGCCAAGCTAGCTAAAGGAGGGAGGGGTGGATGGAGGGTGGAGGGTGGAGGGGAGACAAGGAGGGAGAGGGACCAGGCCAGGAAGTGGCAGAGCAACCAGCAGGCAGGCCTGGCGAGTGGTCACCCGGTCCCTCCTCTAGGAAAGCCCAGGAGCACAAGCGGGAGTTCACAGAGAGCCAGCTGCAGGAGGGCAAGCACGTCATTGGCCTGCAAATGGGCAGCAACAGAGGGGCCTCCCAGGCTGGCATGACGGGCTACGGGCGGCCTCGGCAGATCATCAGCTAGAGGGCCAGCCAGCCCCCAGCCTGGCTCCCCGCTCGTCCGCCTCAGCCTTCCTTCCTCGCCCACCTCCCGCACCCCGAGTTCCTCCGCCCCGGCCAGCACCCAGGCTCCGAGCTCCGTCACTGAGCACAGGGGACTGCGCTTGGGCACCTCGCCCACCCCTGAGCCCGATTCCTCCTCTGAAGCACTGCTCCCGCCCTCCCTGCTCCCGCCTTCTCCACTGCCTCCCCCAGCCTGGGCTGCACAGGGGGCTGGGCTGGGGCTGGGACAAACCCACCGTCCCCCTTGCCAGATGCCCATTGAGGGAGACCCAGCCCAACCCCCCCCCCCAAGTTTGCTGGAATATTTTGGAGGTTGAAATTCAAGGTGAAAATATACATCAGTCTTTTCTCAGGCCTGGCTGGCCGTTTGATTTACGCTCGTCACTTCTGTGTGGTTCTGGGAAACAGGGCATCTGTGAGGCTCTGGCCAGCGTCCTCGGAAGAACCCCTCCCACTGCAGGTCCCGGTGCAATTCTCAGGGGACCAGGCCGCCGGGGAGAGGAGTGGATCTTGGGCACTGATGGGGAGGAGCTATTGGCAACTTGCTTAGCAGAGAAGGAGATGGGAGGGGTGGCAGAATTCTGTGGAAGTTTTTATTGTGGAAAAGCTGCGCAGAAAAAATTCAACAGAAGCTGCTGTGAAAGGAGAAAATCAAGTCTTAAGTGTTAAAAAAAATCGAGTCAACCAATCAGCTCAGAAGAGGGGGAGCCAAGAAGGGGCATCAGAGCTGCCAGCAAACAACTGGCCTCGGGGGGGAGGGGGGGTGAGGCCGTTCCCTGAGCACTTCGGGAGGACAGGGCGGCTGGGTGGGTGGCAGTGACCACACCCTCCCAGTCCTGTGCAGACTCCCCTGGGAAGCAGCAGCCTGGCCAGGCCCGCCCTGGCTTGGCCAGGAGCATCATCCTGACCCTTCGGCTGAAAGGTGGGGATGGTGAGGGAGTCCGGGGTTCAGGGGGGGCTTCTGATTAGGGAGACTGAGGCAATGGCTTGAGGGCAGTGTACTGGGCGGAGGGACCACAGCCACACCCGGATGTCCAAGGTCCAAGGCTTAGGCAGGAAGGCGAGGACAGTGCTGGCTCCGGGTCGTGGGTCCTGAGAAGCACAGGATATCCGGGCCCTTCCAGTCCCCACCTCTGCGGCTTCTTCCCGAGGGAGTCCAGGGATGTCTCCGCGGGACGCTCTTCTGGCTCCGGGTGGGCGAGGGTCCGAGGCCCGCACCACTGGCCAGGAGAAATGAGGACGGAGGCCTGCCCGCAAGGGACGGGCCAATCCCATCCGAGTCCTTCTCACCCGAAGCTGTGGGTTCAGGGAGGTCCTGTGCGGCTGCCTCCGTTCTCTGCACCGCTCCCCGCACATCCCCTCTGAAAGCCTGGCCCGCCCTGAGCGGCGAGAGGTGCTCCGGAGCCTTGGGCTGCGGACAGACGGACGTGCGGATCGGGGTGCCTGCTCCCAGGGTTCCTGGGACTTGGGCGCAGCTGCCAAGCTCCCCGCCGAGGAGGAAGAGCCCGTGCCAGGCTGCATGCTGGCCGTCAGCACACCTGCTCCTCCCTGCCCCGCAGGCCCGGGCCCGGGGCAGCCGCGGCGATGACTGGGCCTGCGGCCTCCGCCTCCGCCTCCACGGGGTCCTTGCTGCTGCAAAGTGGCACCGACTCCAGTTCTGCCCCCTCCTCCCTGGCTTTTCGGCTTCTCGGGAGCCAGCGGCAGGGTCTCTGACAAACCGGGGGAGAGGCCACATCCCTCTGGCTCAAGTAGACTTCCAGCACGTAGTACACAGTCCAGAAGGCGGCGAAACAGCCGACCAGCACCAGCGTCTGGGGGAATGCCACACCGAGGTTAGGGGCAGCTCCCCGAGGCCTGCCGCCTTTCCCAGCCCAGAACGCTGAGCTCAGAGTCTCCCCCACAAGGGGCTGCCTCTCCCGCCCGAACCATCACCTACCTACGTAAGAAGTGCCGGGTGGCAGAGGCGACCCTGTCTTCCCACCACCTTGCCCATCCCACCAAGCTCTGCCCCCCCAGCCCCGCCTGCAGGGTGAGGGTTAGCTTTAGCACCTTGAGGGTGTTCGGGGTGATGGGGTAAGCGACTTCCTCAGGAATTCTGAGCCCAGGAGGGCAGGGCAGAGAGAAGCCGTCATGCAGGTACTTTCCACTCATGGCGTCTTCTAAGAGTCTGCGGAGAAGGAGACAGGCTGCCCGGCTGAACTTGGTCCCACCTGCCCGCCCCGTCCTCCCCGCCGAGCTGGAGCAGGACGACGCAGGATGGGTTCCCAGGGAGGTGGAGGCCTGAGCAGCCCCTTTCCCTCTGTACCTACCTCTGCCTGTCTCTGATGTCCCCCGGACTCCACGCAGAGCCATACAGGGTCAGCCGCCACTGGTGGAGGGTGCCGGCCGGGAGCGTCTCATCTCCTAGGGCAGCAAGCGAGGGGGCCGTGAGCCAGACAGCAGAGCTCCTGCCATGTGGCAGGGCTTGGCCATAGGGACGGGGCTTACTTCCTGGTCTGCCCAGCTGGCAGCCCTAGGTACCCACACGGGACCACTCCTGTGGGACTCTGATGCGGAGGGACCAGACGGCAGCCATGAAAGGCAGGCTGAGGGAAGGGGCAGGCTCACCTACATCCCTGACCACGAGTCTGTAGGACCCTCGCGCCCTCTCCCCCCAGCAGCGCACAGTGGAGAAGGTCCAGTCCTCAAAGCCGCTGGGGTCCCTGGGGAAGAACAGAGTGAAAAACCTGGAGGCGCGGAGACCCACCCTTTCGCATGGTGGCAGGTGCCACGCGCGTCCCCTGCCCCTGAGCTCGGGGGACTCATGTCCGTGTGCTGTGGCGCAAGAGGCAGAGGTGGGCAAGCACAGGCGGGCTGACGGCTGGGGTTAGGGTTGCCTTCTCGGGCGCTCACTAGCTCCAACTGGTCTCCTCATTTGTAACACGAGGCCGCACAGGTGACTGCACGGTCCTCGTAAGGACTGGCGCACACGTGTGTGAGTGCTGTGTCAGCACCGTAAGCACTCGTGTGAAGCCCATCATGGCCGGCTGCCAGCCACCAAGGTCGCCAAGGGCCAGGCCCGCGCCCGGGCCAGGCCTCCCTCCCGAAGAGGCCGTGCGGCACAGGCGCAGAGGGCGGGTGTACGTACGAGTCCATGCTGCGGGGCGCGCCGATGAGGGACATCATGCCGCTAGGGCAAAAGAGCCGCAGCTCCAAGCTGCCCCGTCGCGGGTGAGTGATGGAGACCGTCACTGCCACGTGCTCCAAGGTCTGCAGCCCCGACATGGCCAGGTCCGTCCTGCTGACTGAAGGGGTTCAGGCTGGGCACCAGGCCCACAGACACCTACACCCACTTCATCCCAACACACATACGCCTCACAGGACACCACGGCACATCCGGGGCCTGTGCACACATCGAGGGGAGGCAGCGGCGGCTTTGAGGCCCTTTACACTCTGGAGGCTAGTTGGGGAGACAACATACATACAACACATAGAAGACCCGGTACAAGTACCAAACGGAGGACTTCACCAGTTCATGTATCCGACACACCATTCCCCCAGGACTGCCTACAGCTCAGGGCCCGCACCAGAGGCTGGGAAGACACAGGTAAGTCGGACATGGTCTCTGCCCTCCACCGGCCAGTGGAATGCTAGGGCGGGAGGCACACACAACTGATACCAGGTCCCAGACGAGGGGGTGGGTTCAGGCACACAGAGAAGGAAATGAATGCAGAGTGCTAGAGGGTATTCTGGAAGGGAAAATGACATATGCAAAGGCAGAGGTAGAAACGGTTATTCCATAAAGGATTAAAAAAAAACTACTTAAGAAAATAAACTTCAAAGGAAATTATGCTGAATAAAAAACAAAATCAGGATACGTGTGTGATTTCATCTCTATAATGTTGATGTGTAACACAGCAGAGATGGAGATCAGGCATCATGGGCAGGCCAGGGGGACAGTGCGGCCAGGTGGCTGACTGAGGGCGTGTGTGAGGATGGGCTGCTCAGACTGCAGTTGTGGTATTGGGTATATAAGGCAGCACGTGGTAGAACTGCATATGCGAGCGAGCGCACACACCTGCACACACCCGCACACAGAGTGCATGTCTAACTGGTGAAATCCAGATAAGCTAGAAGCCCTGTGGACTGTACCAATGTCATTTTCCTGGTTTTGACAGTGTACTCCAATTACTTAAGACATTATCATATGGAAAAGGGTAAAAGGGTGACTGGAATTCCCCGGAACACTTCTTTACAACCTCCTACAATCTAAAACTATTTTAAAATAAAGGTGTTTTTTTTAAGAACAAGCTACTGAAGTGAAGACTCACTGGAGAACATGAGGGAGAGTCTTTCTAAAGCACCCCCCACCCCCCCGGTGTGTCCTCAGGCAAGGGAGCGCCTGTCACAGACGGACCGAGGCGCTGAGGTGGGCAACGGGCCCAAGACGAGAAGGGCTTTCAGAACTTACTCTAAAAGCAAGAGCTTTACAGGTTACTGAACGAGAATGAAGGGGTGGGTGTGCATAAGGAAGGTGCCTCTTACAGCGCCGGCAGGAGGAGTGGGAGTGGGAGACAGGCCAGCTGAAGGCGCAGTGAGCAGGGAGATCTACGCCTGGCGAAGGAAGAGGAGAAAGGAGGCTGAGCCTCCCGGGACACCACTGTCTGCGCTTCCCAACCTGCTGCTGGCCCCTCGCTGCATTCCCGAAGAGTGCACCCATTACCCACTGGGACCCCGTGTGCGTGTGTGTGGGACTGCCTACTTGGCGCCATACTTCGTGTTTCTTTCCCTCCTCGGCTCCACAGACCTCTCCATCCCATGTCAGCACTGGGCCTTGTCGTTATCTGGGCCCCCCTCATTCTAATGCTTTGGTAACTTTCATCGTGGCTCTTACTATATAAGCAACACAAATTAATCAAAGATAAATGAGAAAAGTAGTTGAGCAAAATTGAAAAAACAAACAAAAGCTCCCACAGCTCTTGGTAACATGCTGGCAGACCTCCATGGGGACTTCTGTGTGACTTTCCTTCAGTTCCATCTGTAACCGCTTCAAAGCCGGTGCCCCTCCTCGGAAAGCAGCGTGTGCCTGTCCTCCTTTCCACTCCCTCCGACCCCTCTGTCTGCTCCTCAGGAAACCCATCCAGCTCGCTGCTCCCACAGCGGGACCACAGCGCCTCTCCAGCACCGTACACTCCCCAGCTCCCTCCGCCGGCTTCGCCACTCACAGTAGCTTTCTGGCAGAAATCCAAACCGGATCAAGCCAATTACCCGTTTTCCTGGCTAGATTTTGCTTATGTCTTTGCTACTACAAGTGAAAAACAAAAACTAATAAACCCTTTCTCAACACTTCACTTCCTTCCATCTACGAGTTAGGAGCTTGGACTCTGGCCTGGCTGGTGTGGCTCGATGGTTGAGCATGACCTATGCACCAGGAAGTGATGGGTGATTCCAGGAAGTGATGGGTGATTCCCAGTCAGGGCACAGGCCCGGGCTGTGGCTCGATCCCCTACAGGGGGTGTGCAGGAGGCAGCCCATTGATGTTGATGTTTCTACCTTTTTCTCCCTCTCCAAAAATTAATAAAAACACATTATTTTTAAAAGGGAAAAAAAATGTGGACTTGAGCCATCCAGCCTGAGTTTAAATCTCAGCTCTGCCATTTACTAACTGTGAGAATTGGATTAGTTTCCTTACCTGTAAAATGGGGGTAGTAACAGTACCTACGCAGAGCTGATAAATTAGTTAATATACATAAAGTAATTAGAATATAGAAGTATTAGATATTATTCATTTTCTTTGCTATTAAAACTTTTTAAAAGGATGTCTATGTTCACTATGTCTACTTCTTACCCTTCCATTCATCCTTGTCATTTTTTTTTTTCCTATTAAAAGAGTATACATGGACCTAACAGTTTGGCTCAGTGGATAGAGCATCGGCCTGCGGACTGAAGGGTCCCAGGTTTGATACCAGTCAAGGGCATGCATCTGGGTAGTGGGTACATCCCCAGTAGGGGGTGTGCAGGAGGCAGCCGATGGATGTTTCTCTCTCATCAAATCAAACCTGGGACCCTTATTCACTGAGCTAAACCGGTTTTGGCCAAGTTCTCTTATTCTTATTCTGCCAATTCATATCTGCTATCGAATCTCTCTAGTGAATGTTTTAGTCATATTTTTCAACTTCAGAATTTCTATTTAGTTTGTTTTTAATAATTTGTTTTTATTGATATTTTCTATTTGATGCAAAATCTTTCCTTTTTTCTTTTGTTAATCCTCACCTGATATTTTTTCCCTTGATTTAAAGAAAAATAAAAAATAAAAAATATTAAATATATATATATATTAAATATATATATATATATATATATATATATATATATATTTTTTTTTTTTACAGAGAGGAAGGGAGAGAGCTAGAGAGCTAGCAATATTTTTTTTTTTTTTTGAGAGCTAGCAATATTGATGAGAGAAACATCGACCAGCTGCCTCTGTACCCACAACCAAGGTACATGCCCCCGACCAGAATCAAACCAGGACCTTTCAGTCGTCCACAGGCTGACGCTCTATTCACTGAGCCAAATTGGTTTTGGCTCCCTTGATTTTTAGAGAGAGTGAAAAGGAGGGGGAAAGAGAGAGAGAGAGGAGAGAGAGACATATCAATTGGATGCCTCCTACACATGCCCTGACCAGGGCTGGGGATTGAACCGGCAACCTAGGTATGTGCCCTTAACCAGGAATCAAACCCACAGCCCTGCCCTAACCAGTTTGGCTCAGTGGATAGAGCATCGGCCTGCGGACTAAAGGGTCCCAGATTCGGTTCCGGTCAAGGGCGTGTACCTTGGTTGTGGGTACATCCCCAGTAGGGGGTGTGCAGGAGGCAGCTGATGATGGTTCTCACTCATCGATGTTTCTAACTCTCTATCCCTCTCCCTTCCTCTCTGTAAAAATCAATAAAATGTATATTTTAACAAACCCACAGCTCTTTGGTCCAATGGCCAATGCTCTAACCATTGGGCAAAGCTGACCAGGGCTAAAATATTTCTTTACTTACTTAATCATGATTTCTCTTATCTATTACATGTTTATAATGGCTACTTTAAAGTCTATTTCTAATAAATGAAAGATCTAGCCACTCTCACAGGCAGTGCTGTCAACCAAGAGTCCTACAATCCAGCAGTTATTCTTCAAAGACAAGTGCAAAATAGATACTTCTGGATAAACAAGGTCTGAGAGAACTTGTTGCCAACAGACCCGCCTTGTAAGAAATACTAAATGAAATTCTTTAAGCTGAAAGGAAGTGGTCCCAGTTGGCAATTCAAATCCAAAGAAAAAAAGAAAGCACCAGTAAGTGTAATTGTGTCTTACAGAAGACAGTTTAAGCGAATAGTATATCCTTCTCTTTAACTGATTTAAAAAGCAACGATAGTCCAGCTGGTGTGCCTCTCAGGTTGAGGGTCAACCTATGAACCAGGAGGTGACAGTTCAATTCCCAGTCAGGGCACATGCCCTGGTTGTGGGCTTGATCCCCAGTAGGGGGTGTGCAGGAGGCAGTTGATCAATGATTCTCTCTCATCATTGATGTTTCTTTCTATCTCTTTCTCCCTCTCCCCTTCTCTCTGAAATCAATAAAAATATATTAAAGGAAAAGAAGTAATTACATACAATTTGTATACAGTGTACATAGGAATATGTACTTGCAATAACAGCACAAGAAAGGTGAGTGGGATAAGGCTGTACTGGGCTAAGAAAACGGCTACATATGGTAAAGTAGTCACCACAGTGTATTACTATGTTTGTAACCACAGTTGTAATATTTTCTTACTTATTTCTTTTTTCATGGATGGGGCATAGTGTCACAGAAGGCCACAGTGTTCTGCCACCGTGAGGAGGAAGCCCACGTTGCTCTTCGGATGTGCTCTACTCAGAGGAGCCATTCTTCAGGCGCTCTGCTCTCTCCACCCACGCACAGATGTGAGATTTGTCACACACCGAAGAAGTGGGTAAAGAAAACAGAGCTGCATGGGAGTAACATTTCTGTATCTCTGGAATTAAGCTGGCACAAACCCAAGGCAGAGTTTGCCTTCCCATGTTTACATGGAACCTAGAGTAGTCACGGCAGAGGCAAGACCGGGTCTGGAGTGCTCATGATGAGAGAGAGTTCCCTATCGCTCCTCGCCACCGCTGTCCTCCACTCCCCAGGAGCAAACACCTTTTATTGCCTTTAGTCGTTTTCTTCTGGGATCTGCCTTCATGTTTCTAAGTAATAAGCATGTATGGCTACTTCATGGTTTTTCAATAAAGGCATTGATTGTCGACTTTCGATTACAGCAGATAAGGACTTAACTTCAAGCCCATGTCTTCTCCCTACCTTGCCTTCTCAAAGTAATTACATTACAGCTTTTGGTAAGATCAATATTTTGTTTGCCATACAACGGCCTTACAAATATATGAATTGAGTCAAGTGTGTACAATGATGACACGTCATTGCCTGACTAATTTGCCGTTTTCCCCTCTAGAGTGAATAACTGACCCGTTTTTTGGTGAACTTAAATTCATGTCCCTACCGCTACTTCTTGCCAAACTTCACAAAAGAACCATTTAGCTCCTCTGGATACTATTCTTCAAATGAACAAACAGTCAGAGGCTCCTCAGCACCATTTCCCACTGAAGGTCTCTCTCTGGATCCTTCTGCTCCATTTCCACCTGCTGCATGGCTGTTGGGCTGGGACCTTCCTCCGCCTCCCACTCGGCTTCGCTTCCTCTCTGCACCGTCCCTCTCTCTCCACCCCGGCCCTCCCTTGCTTGCTTTCCTTCCTTCCTAACCTTTTCTTCTCCTGGTTCCTCTTCCCTGCCGAGAGCATCCCCTACCGCCTTCCGACCAACGGAGCACGGGACTTACACATCTGAGAACACCCTTCCTTATCCTGCCTTTCCACATGGTTATTAGTCAGCCTGGGTTTATCGATTGGAAAAATTTTCCTCAAAATTTGGGAGGTATCTGGAGCACTTAGGCGGAAGCTCTAACCATGGGTGAGCTTTCCACTCGGTGGGCTTCCTTAAAGTGAACTGGACCGGGACAGGGCTGTTTCATGGAAGGGCCCACATATTAGTATCTGTGTGTCTTTTGATAAGGGATCATTCCATTTTTCTTTTGTGTGTGTGTGTGTAAATCCTCACCTGAGGTTATTTTTCCATTGATTCTTAGGGAGAGTGGAAGAGAGAGGGAAAAACAGAGAGAAACATCCATTTGAGAGGAACACATCAATTGGTTGCCTCCTACACGTGCCCTGACCAGGGCCTGGGCCGGGGAGGAAGTTGTAACCAAGGTACGTGCCCTTGACCGGAATCAAACCAGGGACTTTGGCCCACAGGCTGACATTCTACCCAGAGTTAAACCGGCTAGGGAGATCATCCCATTCTTCCAGAGAGGAAGTTTTCAGTCTCCTGGCTGCCATACTCTCGGACCTGAGCAGCTGCTGGCTGGGAAGGGTTTGCCTTTCTGTGTAAGTACCGCGAGCTAACCAATTCCATCCCGGGGCTCCTCTCCCTCTGCGCACTTCCTGGCTCTCACCATCCCTGGGCCACTGGGTCCCTGGCTGTGGAGAATGAACTTCCCAACTCCTGCCTAGACAGGAAGGGGCTAGGATGGGAGTACCCCTGGGAGTCTTCCTCTTAACTGATCCCTGTTTTTGTCTCATACCTCATCTCTGTCCTCCTCAGTGCGCGGGGCCTCCAAGCCCTTCCTGTGCCTCTGGGGTTCTGTGGTGTGAAGGGCTTGTTTCTTAGCATCGCCCTTGCGGGTATTTTTCTACACGATTTTCTTAGCCCTGCTCACTTCTCCATTCACTTCCATCTTCCAAAAATGTGATGAATAGCTCATTTGCTGTGGTCTCCTCTCTCATTCTCTTTGTCCTTGTGCTTATGCCATTTTTATTCCTTTATTCTTATTTTGGTGAGGTTTTGGGAGAAAGCAGAGATAAAAGCATGTGTTCAATTTGCCATCTTTAACCAGAAATCTCCTGTCCCATTAATTATTCCACTGGTTGCGGTCTCGCTCCTGCCCTTCTGAGCGCACTGCACTCAGTCAGCACGTCCTTGCGGCCTCGCTGATGAGCCGGACACCTTCCGCCCTGCCCACGCCCTCAGCACCCTGTCCTGGTGCCTGTAACACTGCCCTCCTGACCTTTCCCCCCCTCCCAGGCCATCTCCTGGCAGCTGTCCTCCTCAGAGGCGCCTGGGTCCTTTTTTACCCTTCATCTACCTGCCAACCTGGGAATCTCTCTTCCCTGACTTTTTTCTTCCCTTTTCATGCTGGTGACTCGAAAATCATCACCTGCACACTTATTTACTCCATTGCTTCCAGGTATAACCTTCAGATGACACCGAGGAGCCTTAAACATAGTGGAGCCAAACCTCCCTTCGGGGCTTTCCACTCCACCGCCCTTGCCGGGATCTGTTCTTCCTCCTGCATCCTTAATATCACTTGCTGGCATCACCATCAAACCAGTTGCCCAAGCTAAAAACCTGGAAATTATCTGATTTATGTACTGAAAAATATATGAAATATTTACAGAAATATATACGTTGACATATAAATTTTCATTATAGGAAACTTCAAACATATATATAAGTAGAACAGATGATCTCAACACCCAACCAAGCTTATTATGACTATCTGGCTAATCTTATTTCATCGGTGATCCCCACTGCTTCCCCTTCCCAATCCCTTTAATGGACTCCATCAGCCTCATATCATGTCATCAGTAAGGAGTTAACACCACCTCTAAAAGCTACGGTCTTGGCGTCTCTCTGACTGCTCTTCTCCCTTACTGCTAACATTGACTGGTGACAATTTATCTCCAATGCTCCCCTCAGACTCACAGGACTGCAGTCCCCAGAGATCCCATCGACGTGGCACGTGTTACCCCCGTTGCCCGCCGTCCCTTCACCACCTCTTCTCCCAGCTAGCTTGTACCTTGACCTTGTCATCTTGACTGTGGTGCCTCTGACACCCCCACCGCACAGACTGTCTTCCCTCCCAAGCTGGGAGCTCTCTGAGGCAGGAATCATGTCTTACCTCTGAGTCACAGAAATGTCATACAGTGCCTGGGCTGAGGAAGATCGCACTTATTTGTAGAGTGAATGAACCAATTAAGGACATTTCAGGGAAATAAATGAAAGGTTAAGTTGCAGGAGAGGACAGGTGAAGATCTGAGGAGAGGCAGGGGACTGAGAGGGACTGAAAACTCCTGAGTCTTAAGTTTGGGAGGCTTGGGAACAGAAATGGCAAGAATGGGAGAAATTTGAAAAGCAGACTGGTTTTCTAGAGGTGATAAGGAAACCAGCAATTTTGTTCGTGCTCATGTCACGTACTGGTGGAATAGCCGACAGCACACAGTGACCCTGGAATGGAAAAATGAAGGAAACAGCCATAGTATAGCTGGAGAGCATGAGCGCAGAGGGCTGTCAATGGTAAACGACAGCATCATGAAATGAAAGAAAAGGGATGCAAAGAATCCTGTGAGTGCACACAGTGGCACTTAAAAAAAAATTATACATATATATACATTGATTTCAGAGAGGGAGATAGAAACATCAATGATGAGAGAGAATAATTGATCAACTGCCTCTTGCATGCTCCACACTGGGGATCAAGCCTGCAACCTGGGTATGTGCCCTGACTGGTTATTGAACCGTGACCTCCTGGTTCATAGGTCGATGCTCAACCACTGACTCATACAGGCCAGGCCAAAATGGCATTTCTTATTGGTCCATACAGGGACTGGATGGTTCTTATTGGTCCATACAGGCAGTGGTTACTTCTTATTGGTCCATACAGGCAGTGGGTGGTTCTTACTGGTCCATACAGGGACTGGGTGGTTCTTATTGGTCCAGGGACTAGGTGGTTCATACAGGGACTTATTGGTCCATACAGGGACTGGGTGGTTCTTATTGGTCCATACAGGCAGTGGGTGGTTCTTATTGGTCCATACAGGGACAGTGGCCATGTATGTGAGAACACTAGAATTAAATGAGTTAATACTTTAAATGAGCTAATACTTAAAATAAATAAATAAATAAATAAATAAGTAAATAAATTAGCTAATACTTAGAACAGTGCTTGGCACATAAAAAAGTACTCAAGTCTTGGTGGATCATCATGTTATTATTTGGCCTTTGGTAAGTAAGGGTCTTTTTCAACTTTTACCCTCTGACCAGAAGACCCCAGGGCTTTCTCTGCCCAGGCTCTCGGGGAAGCTGTGAAGATGCCTGTCCAGCCTGGTAAGAGATCAGAAGAGATTCGCTCTAGAACTCCTGTGTGAGCGATGGCAGCTGAAGTCCTGAGCCATTGCCCTGTCACGAAGAGGACCAGGAACCTGGGGTGAGCTCAGAAGCGCTGGGAATGGGACGAGCAAACAAGAAAACAAGTACCCCAGGCGGAGCTCCGAGGAGAGGCCATTGAGCAAGGAGGTCATGGACACTGGGGGCGCAAAGAGGCTGCCACAAGGGCCTCATTGATAGGGTCACAGCAACAGGTCGAAGGATGAGCTCGGAGCTAGCCCTGGGGTCCGACCAGGAGAAGATAAAGTAAAGTGAGTGATGAATCGAAGCGTCAGCGGTCAAGAGAGGGTGTGGCACAAGCAGCAATGGCTCTAGATGATTCCTCAGAAAATGTGACAGGCTGAAGGTGGCGGGGACTTTACTGTGTTTCCTGACAGGTGAGCGAGGATGTATGAAGGCAGGAGGAGGGATCCGTGGAGAGGGTGGCTGGCTGGAGAGGGAGGAGGCGGAGAAGGGAAGAACAAGATTCCCTGCTTAGGCAGAGGACTAACCACACACTCAGGCTGCCAATAAGGATCAAAAGTAAAGTGCAAGTGGTGTTCAGGAGCCTTCTATAACTACACACTCTCTTGTGTTGTAGACAATCCCTCTGAACCCCACTCTCTCTCCTTTCTGGTGGAGAGCTCAAAGAAATCCGATCTAAAGGAACCAGGGCCCCCATCCCTTCCCTGTGTCCTCCTGCCAACGGGAGGAATAAAAACCTGTCTTGCTCTAAAGCTGCACTGCCCAATATGTTAGCCACTAGCCACATGGCTATTTGAATTTAATTATAATAAAGTTGTTCTTCAGCCTCACTAGCCACATATCAAGTGTTTGATAGCCTCCTGGGGCCTCGGTGCTCACACAGAGACCATGCCACCACTGCTCCAGGGTCTTCAAGGCGTTTCCCCGCCCTCTGCCTTATCCTGCTCAGCTCCCGGCACCACAAGTCCCTCTCCAGCCCTCACACGGAATCACCGGGTCTGGGTGGAAAGACCTCAGTGGGGCTCAGGGGAAAGCCTTCCTGGTGTAGGACTGACTTGCTCAACGTTCTATTAACTGGACATACTTCCTTCCGCCTCCAAGGACACACAGACGTGTGCCTTCTGTTGTCTCCTCAGGGCTATTCGATCCCCACAGAGGGGGCAATACCTGCAGAGCTCAGACACTAGCCAAATCCTGCTGGCGCCTCCGCGCTGAAGACAGGCTCCACCAGCCCAAGTTCCAGGGTCTGCATGCTTCAGCTTCGTCCTCTCTCCACTGCCCATCTCCAGTCTCCTCTGCCCATGAAAACCTGGTCTTTCTCGTGCTCCCTAACGACAGACAGGCAGTAGCCAGATGCCTCTATACCTGAGGGAGCTTGTCAGACATGCTAGGCCACGGCCCAGGGTAGTGGGAGCAGAGGATGACAAAGCTGGAAAGGACCCTGACCCTCCTCTAAGTCAACCCATCACCTGACAGTGTGACTGTGGTTACTGTGCTACCTGAGTGACAGGGAGCAGTCCTGGGGCAGGAGTTAAGGGCACACCATCTCCAAGACACACGAGTGTCCAAGACAAAGCCTGGGTTCCCCAGAGCTGCGTTCCTGGGACTGCTCCCGAATTGCCCATCCTGGCTGGCACCTCGTGCCCATTCCACGGTCCCTTTTAGGAGACATGCAGAGAACAGCACTCACGGACTTCCTTCCACCTAGAGCCGTGGTCGGCAAGCTGTGGCTCACAAGCCACATGCCGCTCTGTGGCCCCTTGAGTGTGGCTCTTCCACAAAATACCACGGCCTGGGCAAGTCTATTTTGAAGAAGTGGCATTAGAAGGAGTTTAAGTTTAAAAAATTTGGCTCTCAAAAGAAATTTCAATCGTCGTACTGTTATTTGGGCTCTGTTGACTAATGAGTTTGTCGACCACTGGCCTAGAGGGAACCAGGCACCACTGACGTACATGGTCAGGGAGACTGGACGCCGTCCCCTGCGGGACGCTGCCTGGCCCTCCTTAATGAGCTCCCTCGGCTGCTCATCCTCTGAGTTGCTCTGGGTGGATCACTTCCTGCGAGTTCGGAGTTCAAGTTTGGGCACAGCACATGACATGCTTCAATCTTCATAGAAAATAGCCAATAACTGCCCAATTCCTCAAGGGACAGGAAGTCCCCGAGGAGCTGGAGCTGGGGACGTCACGTGGGAACTCTGGGAAAGTGCAGACACTGTCCTGGGAGGTGCCCAATCTCTGTGCTCAACACCAACCACTGACTTACAGCCCTGGGATGGTGAGAAAGAGGCGGGTCAGAGGGCAGCCACAGCCCGGGAAGACCCTGTTCTCCTCCAGCAGGCTCCTGCGACTCTCTGTATTAGCCAAGGTTGAGAAAGCAAAGAATCTCAACTCCTTCACTTCATCCAAAGGCCACAGGGATGACGAGGACTGTCTGGCAAGTTCTCAGCTTGGAATGCAAAGAACATCTTTCAACTCGTGCCTCATCTGCAGGCCCAACCCCGCTCCCCACAGCCTCTCTCATCAGGGCTCAGCAGCTCCTTTCCTCTCCCAGCGGCTGGGAGGAAGGCCTTGCTGGGCCCGGGCAGCCTCTCAGAAGCAGCAACATGCCCTAAAATGGCCATGGACACGCCACAGGTTTGGCTGAAGCTCAGCTCCTGAGGGAAGGGGTAGAGCCCAGGGAGGGTGCGTTCCCCCTCGCCCTGCCCCAAGATAACCCCCTTTCTGGGGACTACTTACCATTCCACAGTACCTCCAGGGAGTGGGGGGACAGTGGGATAGCCTTGTTCTCTTTTAACACAGGGCTGACGTAGGAAGCTAAGTAAGGGACAGATGTCCAGATCTGTTAAAGGAAAAGGGAAGATGGACGATGAACCAGACTGGACTCCTTTTCTCTCTCATCCGCTGATCGTCAGGGCCCAGCTCTCTCTCTTTTTCCTGTCCTCATCACCTTCTCCCATTCCTGAGGCTCCTGCGACATCAGGGAGTGCTTCCTATGGCACCGAATCCAAAACCAGAGGAAAGGGATGTCCAGGTGGGAGATGAGAACCAGAGCACTGTGTCCCAAAGGGTACCAAGTCCCAGCACTCCCTGCAAATGCTCTGGAAACTTCAACGAACATGCTGAGCCTGCTTCCTCATTTGTAAAATGAGTGTCAGCTGGGATGAGGGTACATAAATGAATGGACATTTATTCAGCCCTTACAAAGTGCCAGACAACGGTGTCCAGGGTGGCCAACATCCAGCCTGCGGGCCGTATAAGGCCCATGATACTACAATACTTTGTTGGGCCCTGCCAAGGCATTAGGGGTAAGGTAATTAAATATTTGATCAAATATAGTAGGCTAATTTTTTAAAATATACACTTTTTATTTCAGAGAGGAAGGGAGAGAGATAGAAACACCAATGATGAGAGAGAATCATTGATCAGCTGCCTCCTGCACACCTCCCACCGGGTATCAAGCCCACAACCTGGGCATGTGCTCTTGACCAGAATGGAACCTGGGACTTTACAAGCCAACTCTCTTTCCCCTGAGCCAAAGCAGCAGGCTATTTTAAGTGATAATTTTGTATAGACCAGGAATGATATTATAAATATCCACATGGCCCTGGGCAGAGAGAAGGTTCCCCACGCCTGGTTAGGCAGCCAGCCCCTCCCTTGGTCATCCCATGTGGCTCCCTGCCCTGCCGACACCTGTTCACCTTGGCTGCGTTAACGAGTCTCCAAGCCTTGAGCAGGCCGAATCCGTGCTGGTGGCTATGGCTGAAGCCTGCCTCATTGGTGATCCAGTCTGCATGGCGATCCTCGTACTGAGGGCAGAGGTCCCGGTTAATCTCCTGGATTCCCAAAGTGATCTCAGCAACCCATCTCTGGCCTCCCTGCTGCTGCTCCAACCCAGACTCTCCCACTAAAGCCACTGGTTATGGGTTCCCCAAGGAAAGCTGCCCCCTGGTGTCACCACCCCAAAGGCCGGCTTCAGAGGAGGAGCCAGGCTCCAGCGAGGAAGCCCGGCCAGAGCTCTCCTCTGCAGGTAAAATGGCATCATCAGAAATAGGTACAATGAGGTGAGGTCTCTGGTGACGGACTCCCCACCCTTGTTCTATACCCATGCAACCCCGAAAGGCACTGGCACCTAACACCTGGAAGTCCTCGAGCCAGAACTTGGGGGTCGGCTGGGCCAGTTCACATGTTTGCCTGGTGGCATCTCACCTGAGTGGCTGTGAAGACAATGATGTGCTGGACATCACGCCAGGTAAGGCAGGGCCGCACCTGCAGCATGAGGGCTATCATGCCAGCTGCCAGGGGGGCTGCAGCTGAGGTGCCCGTGTGGCCCTCAGTGCAGCCTGTGCCCTTCTGAAGGTCCCAGTCAGTGGTCACCTGGGCAGTGGGACAGGAGGGCACTGGGTCAGACTGCGCTCATGGCACTGTGGAGGGCAGGGTACAGACTGGCCCATCCTTTGTCTCTGACCAGCGGGAGGCTGCTAGGTCAGAGACGAAGGAGAGCCTGAGCTCTGGGCCTCACAAGGAATTTCAGCAGAGCCGAGAGGGGCAAATGCAATTGAAGAGGTACTTAGGAGGGCTGGTTGTAAGGGAAGGAGGGGTAGGCATGTGAGGCCTAGTGCTGGGGACAGTGTGCTGACGCCTGCTGCTCCAATGATCCAACCCCAAATTCCCCATCCCAGCCCCCAGTCCCAAGCCTCCAGACCCCACAGCCATGCCAGACAGAGGAAGTGGGCAGGAGCTCCCGGGCCGGCTGGAGCTGGGACAACAGTGACGGCACCATTCAAGGAAGTCCAACTTGGCGGCTTGGCGATAAGGAGCTGCAGTGACATCAGTGCAAACAAAGCGCGTGTGTTCCCAGGGAGAGAGGTCGTCCCTGCCCACCCACGGGCTCGGGATGGGGCCAGTGTCTACGCTGCCTGCCTGGCTGGTGGAAGCTGACAGGACAAGCTGCCTCGCTGCTCTGGCCCGGTGCCTCAGGACGGCTTTTGGGAGTCTCCTTCTCTCCCTCTGGTGCAAGCGGGAGGTGGGTGAGGGCGTGGAGAGGGGAGAGTTGCCTGTGGGGGACAGATGGCATCTGTCTGGCCTCAAGCTCTTTCTCTGCTATAATGGACCCTGGAACCACACAGGGGTGAACTGAGGAGACCCTGAGTCTCTGAGATGCGGCCCAATAGGTTTAGCATAAGAGCAGAAAGTTTTCTTCTTCCAACCCTCTCTTCTGGGCCAGATACCAGGTCCCAGCTTCTGCCAAGAGCTGCCCTTTCTCAGCACTGCTTCCCTCCCAGCTATGAGAGCAGCTGCCAGGAGGTGTAATTTTTACCCAGACAGCGCGCACGCCCAGAAGGAAAGGAAGAAACTCCCAAGCTGTCCTCAATGAGTGGGAGGCCGGCCCGCTCTGTGCCAGGGAGCAGACGGATCGTTTCCTGTTAAGGAAGCAGCCTCACAGTCTGGTGTGTGGCTGAGGTCTGGGAACTTGCCGTGGTGGCAGGTCTACAGGCAGCCAGAGGGAAGTCCAGGGAGGTGCCCCGGCAGGGCAGCCGAGTGGTGGTGGCATGTGCCTCCACACCCTGCCCTCAAGGAAGACAGCTTCGCCAAGCTGCTCACTGACCAGAAACTGGCAACGGGAGCCTTCCAAGGCAAAGACATCCCACAGACGGAAACTCGGCGAAACACACGCTCTTCCCTTCTGGATGAGTGACAGTTCCGATGTGGAGCTGAGTTAGGAGGACCCGAGTCACACCCTCAGGACAGAACAGACTGAGGACGATGCCTGGGAGCTCCACTGGTTCCTCGGGGGAGGGGGAGTAGCGGGATGAGCGGTTCTGGAGAGTTCTGCCAGGGCACCAAGAGCACAGTATGTTCCTGCTCTTGTTCCAAGCCCAGTCTGGCCTGGTGGGGGGATGCCGTGCACCCAGACCCCCGCCTGCTGAGCAAAGCCTTTCTTCTCTCTTCTGTAGTCCACTCCCTCTTCTCCTCTCCCCAGGGCACGAAGTGGGGGGGTCAAATGACCCAGAGCCTTGGAACACTGTGTTAACCAGAGTCATTTACTGGCAAAACAAAACTTCAGTTTTGGAAACGGAATCTGGCTCGGCAGGAGACCTCCCACAGGGCCAGGGAAATCTGATACCCTGGCTGCCGCCCAGCTCCGGCCAGGCAGGCCCTTCCCCTTTATTCCCTCCAGTCCCTCTTGGGCAGCAAGGCCGCAGGGAGCTCTGGGAGGATGGCCAGAGACTTGGCATGAAGACCTGGGATGCAGCTGGGCCAGCCAGGCACAGGCACCAGGCCTGCACCCTGTGAAGGCTCCCAGAGCTCAAGGCTCTGCTCTCTCGCTCGCTCCAAGTTCGCGTCTGCCGTGGCCCCAGTGCCAGGCCCCAGGGAAGAGCTCTCTCTTGAGCCAACAGACAGTCCTGACTCCTTATCCTGCCCGTCCCAGAAACACAACCACTGCTGGCTCCTGAGGGCCAAGGGGCCCAGGAGTGAGTAAACACCAGAACGCACAGGGTTTACATAAGGGCTGGAAAATAACAGGACGGATCTGTAAGCCCACAAAAAGCAGCCAAAGCCCAAATCCTACCAAAGAAAGGCACTACAAAGAATTCTGTCATCAATGTGACACTTAGCAGTCCTCCAACAGTACATAAAATTAACTTGCACATTAACATTTTAGAGATAAAAACCATTTCCCAGATTATCCCCAGCCCCAGCTCAGCCCGCCCCCCCCCCCGCCCCCGCCCTCCCACCGAGGGTTTGCGAGGGAAGATGCGGCTGAGCACAGGATGGGGCGCAGGGTTATGGGCCAGGAGTGCAGGTGGGCACTTACAATGCTCCTGAGCATCTTGTCCCCACCGCTGAAGGTGACCGCCAGCATGGACGCACACTCCTCTGCGTAGAACGGCATCCGTCCGTCCTCGTCCACGGCACCTGGGGGAGGGCAGGGATGGGAGCTGAGACGAAAGCCGGTAACAGCAGGTACCTTTGAGTTACCAGCTGGTGGTGGCCCTGGGTTTGAAAATGATTCAGCGGCCCAAGGGCCTCGGGTGCCACACTCCTCACTTGAACAGGCCCCGTCAAGTGGCTGACGATGTTCTGTGCCCTAAACACCGTTCTCCCAGGAGGCTCGCCCCAGGGCGCCAGCGGAGGCATCACACCTCCGCATCCTCATGCACGCACACACTCCTCTCCTTAGCCTTCAGTGTCAACGGAGAGTCACACACACGCGAGGGGGAGGGCCACGTGGGAAAGGACAGTCTGGTCTTCAGAAGTCTAAAGTCAGGGCGTAAGCCGGGGAGAACAGAAGCACCACTGGGCAATGCCGTGGTGGGAGCACAGGACGAGGGCAGGAGGCAGGAGGGCCATGGGAAGACGGCAGGACAGAAGCCTAACCAGCGCGGTGGGTGCGGGCGGCAGATTACTGCCACAGGCCGGGCGGAAAGCCTGTCAGGCGTGGAGACTCCAAAGAAGCCGCGAGAGCAGGTTGAGACCCTCGCACTCTCTGACCCCCAGGGAAGGTCCTGCTCACACTCAGACACACAGAGGATGGGGCTGCCCAAGACACATTCTCCTTACAGGTGAGTCACACACACACACACACACACACCAAGCCCCTCAGCACAGAGTGACACACTCACCAGGATACAGTCTCTCATCACAGAGTGACACACTCACCAGGTACAATCCCCTCACCACAGAGTGACACACTCACCAGGATACAGTCCCCTCACCACAGAGTGACACACTCACCAGGATACAGTCCCCTCACCACAGGGTGGCACACTCACCAGGTACAATCCCCTCACCACAGGGTGGCACACTCACCAGGATACAGCCCCTAACCACATTGTGACATACTCACCAGGATACAGTCCCTCACCACAGAGTGACACACCAGGGTACAGTCCCTCACCACAAACTGACACACCAGGATACAGTCCCTCACCAGAGTGACACACTCACCAGGTACAATCCCCTCACCACAGAGTGACACACTCACAGGATACAGTCCCTCACCAGAGAGTGACACACTCACCAGGATACAGTCCCTCACCACAGAGTGACACACCAGGATACAGTCCCTCACCTCAGAGTGACACACTCACCAGGATACAGTCCCTCACCACAGAGTGACACACCAGGATACAGTCCCTCACCAGAGAGTGACACACACACCAGGATACAATCCCTCACTAGAGTGATACACACACCAGGATACAGTCCCTCACCAGAGAGGTACACACTCACCAGGATACAGTCCCTCACCACATAGTGACACTCTCACCAGAATACAGTCTCTCACCACATAGTGACACACTCACCAGGATACAGTCCCTCACCACAGAGTGACTTACCAGGATATAGTCCCTCACCACAGAGTGACACACTCACCAGGATACAGTCCCTCAGCACAGAGTGACACACCAGAATACAGTCCCTCACCAGAGTGACACACTCACAGGATACAGTCCCTCACCTCAGAGTGACACACTCACAGGATACAGTCCCTCACCTCAGAGTGACACACTCACCAGGATACAGTCCCTCACCACAGAGTGACACAGTCACAGGATACAGTCCCTCACCAGAGTGACACACCAGGATACAGTCCCTCAGCACAGACTGACACACTCACCAGGTACAATCCCCTCACCACAGAGTGACACACTCACCAGGATACAGTCCGTCAGCACACAGTGACACACTCACCAGGATACGGTCCTCACCACAGGCACACACACACGCACACGGAAGCATGGGGACTACCTATGGTGACCGTGTAGATGGAGTTGGCGTATCCGTCGTAGTTGCAGTTGTCGTTGTGCTGGCCCCCATTGCCACTCGCCACCACAAAGATGCTCCCGAAGCCCTGGCGGCCCGCCATCACCCCGTGCTGCAAGGCAGCCTGAGGAGCAAGAACGCCGGGAATCAGCTGGGAGACTGACTTCTCCCTTCCTTACAAATGCCCGTCTCCACTTCTAGAAAGGAGTACAGCCCAGCGGCCGGCCAGGTAGAGAGGGTCAAGGTGGCACAAGGACGGGAGGAAGCTGGTAGTTAAGCTGCTGCTGATGAATGCACTCTGCTCATCAGAGTGGGGAGGCCAGAATAGGGAGCCAATGGGAGCCTATTCCCTTCCTCTCAGAACCTGTGTCCCCATCCACCCTCCTGTCCCCGAAAGGAGGCGCCGGGTCAGATGGCACAGCCTGGCCCTGAAGACGGGTGGGTGAGGGAGTGACCTGCAGTGTCCTCTGCCACTGAAGGGAGGGTGTGCCTGGGTCTTCTCCAGGCTTCCTGCAGGTCAGGTACCTTGCCAAGCTGATGAGGGCCATCCACTGTCTTCCCATCATCGTCTGGGCCCCAGCTGTGGAGAAACACCAGCGGGAGGGTCGGAGCCAGGCTGTGGCCCCTCCCAGGCCCCCAGGCTCGGCTGGCCACCCCTGCCTGGGCTCCCGCTCTCCTCTCAAGGTTCCAGGTCAGGCCTCCCATGATGAAAGGTCAGAAGGGTTGGTTCAGCCCCCACTCAAAACGGAAGAAAGCTCTTTTCCTTAGAAACGCTCCCAGTGTAGGACTGCTTTAATCTGCTCCTAAAACCCTCCCTCAGGTCCAGGAAGCAGGAGACGGACATGTTGGTGGCCAGGGACAGGGGGCACCTGTCCGGATTTGGGATCTATGACTAGGCCTGAGGGAGGAGCACCCACAAGGACTCTCCATTCCTTCTCCAAGAGGAAATGACTGCGGATGTCATGGATTCAATGGAGGTACTGGCGAGGTGCCATCACTGCCACGGGGGCAGCCCAATCTGTTTCTCCTTAATCTCACCTGACCCCAACACAACCACAACCCGAAGCTGCAGGTGTGTTTGTGTGCAGGGCCAGGGGACTGGCGCTGGCACTCAGCTTGGCGGAGGGAGAGGAAAGCCCACTTTGCTCCCAGAGGCCGATGAGCTCATTAAAAAGCTGTTGCACTCCTCATGTGGCAACCTGATGACTGGGATGACATGAGGCTTAAGACTAAGAACCCGGTGGCTGGGCATCTGGAGAAAGGAGGGCAATGGGCTGATAAGCTGAACCCAGGGAGCAGAGCTTGCTGGAGCTGCCTGAGTCAGCTCACCTTGTTCTTCTGCTGGAGAACTAGTCTCAGCTGTCCAAGCCTCTGGCCCTCTCACCTGTGCCTGACTCTGACTCACCTGCAACTGTAGATGTCATTGATCTGATAGTGCTTGTTGAACGCCACAGCCTCCATGCTGTCTGTCAGGGGTCCATCTAGTAACCGGATACCTAGGCAGCAAAGGCCACATTAGCTCCTCAAGAATGCCTGTCCCGAGATGGGGATCTAGAGGGCGGGGAGCCAGATGTGGAGATTTACTTTCCCCCCTAAGTGTGCTTGTGTTCTTTATACCATGTGTATGTACCTACCCTGAAATACTTTTTAAAATATAATGCTAAATCTTAGACTTTAAGGATCATGGGATCTGGTGGGAAAGGCATGTAGAATGTAGGTAGCCAAGTTTCCCTATTTGCATCCTTAATCATGTGAAACACGGGTGTGCTGCTTGACACATAGAAGGCGCTCAATAAAAGGTACTCGTTACCATCAACTACTCCCATGTATGCCTACTTTCATCCTCTAGAGCGGTGGCCGCGTCCTCTGACCATGTAGGGACCTAAGGGGCTTTCAGAAGGGATTTGGACCCTGAAGGCTTCTGGCGCCCCATGTAGCCTCATTTACAGAGGGCTGCTGCCCTCTGCTGGAGTGTAGGAGGAATACACCCAACTTAGTCAGCCTAACTTTTGGTTAGTTATTAAATCTAAGCATTTGAAGGAATCATGGGGAGGGCTTCCCCATTCATTCCCTTCACCTTGGGCTTGATGGACAAAGCCTGAGAGGCAAAGGAGCCACAGAACCGGCCCCAAGTGGAGGCCAGGGATTCCCAGACCTCTTGAAAGGATGGAGAACAGATAGTGACCATAAAAAAAAACACCTGGAGCTGAGAGCTGGGGAGCCGGGAGAGGAGCCTCCATAGACACGTGGGGTCAAGGAGGAAGGGCAGATGAGAAGGTGTTTGGTAAATTGCAAATACAAGTGTAGCACACATAAGTAAAGGAGGTATCTGAAATGAGTTGGGGTACAACCAAGATCAGAAAAAGGAAAGAGGCAACTGAGCAGGATGGTCTCCATCCGCATCAAGAGCATTCTCACTTTTAGCTGTTTTATGTAGTGGGGCTTGCTGCTGAACGCATGCCTAAAACACCACTGCATTGAAAAAAACACCGTGAACTGATTCGTCCTATAGACCTTTATTATGAGCTTACCCTTTGTTCTATGCTGTGTGTGTAGAGGGTCGGACAAGGCAGTACACAGCCAGGGACTGGGGTGGGGAATGAAGTCTGCTATCAAAGGGGAGACGGACTGAGGCTGCACCGGAAGGTACCTGCTATGCGACTCCCATATGCCACTCCCACTGCACAGAAGCTGTTGTTAGGCACCGCAGCAATCTCTCCCGCACATCGAGTGCCATGATGGTTGCCATTCTCCGCATCCGGGTGGGGCATGGGGTCAGGGTCATTAGAGTTGAGGTCATAGCTGCCTTCAGGGCTCTGAAACATTGTGCGGGGGCAACATGTGGTCACTCACTGGTTCTAAGAGGTCAGATCTTAGAGCTCAGGGAGAGAGGGAGTTTGGGCTCCAAGACCATCTCTGTCTGAAAACCACATACAGTGTTTCCCAAAGTGTGGTACGCGTACCCCCAAGGGTACGGGAAGAGTTTGGTGGGGGTACGCGTTGCACCGGAGTCTGGTGGGGATATGCACTGCACCGTGCTTAGCTGCGTCTAATTCTACATTCTCATGAGTACGAGGGGTACTCAGCGTTACGAGAATTTATAGAAGGGGTACACATATGTCAAAAGTTTGGGAAACACTGGACTACATGAGGCAGGACCCCAGGGCAAAACTGAGAAGTGCCACCGTTCTTAGGAAACTTCTCTCTCGTCTATTATAGAAATGTGTCCAGAAAACTGCTCCACCACGTGAAAACCTGGGATAGAAACCATGCGGGGCTGCCCAAAGGCCAGGCGTTAGAGAAGAAGGTGCTCAGAACGGTGTGCAGAGGGCAGTTGCCTAGGGCTCTACTCCTCTCCCCAGGGCAGGGAGTGCGACAGGACCCGGTGAGTATCACCTGGGACCCTCTCCCTTACTGAGATAGAGCCACTCCATGCCTTAACCGCCTTCTGGAATGCTGGCTGGGGAAGCAGAAGAGGACACCATCCCACCAGGCCCTTCCGTTTGGCTCTTAGACCTCTAAGAAAGGGGACGAGCTTGAGGCAATATGAAGGTGAGAAACGGGGGTGGGAGGGGTCACCCCAGGGCCACTCACATAGTTGGGTGCAATATCCTGGATGGTGTGTTCCACTCCGTCATCCACGACCACCACAGTCACCCCTCGCCCCGTCACGTTGCGTTCCCACACACCTGTCACGTTGATGTCCCTGCCGGGGCTCCGCCAGTTATTCTGCAGGACAGACAGGGCCAGGAGCTGTGTCAGGGCCTTGGGAATCCAGGGACAGATAGCACAGCTCACAGCGATGCACAGTAAAGCTAGCGGCCCCTCTCTCCTCCTGGCTGCCATCAAAGAGCCAGACAGGCCAAAACTGGTTTGGCTCAGTGGATAGAGCGTCGGCCTGCGGAGTGAAAGGTTCCAGGTTCAATTCCGGTCAAGGGCATGTACCTTAGTTGCAGGCACATCCCCAGTAGGGGGTTTGTAAGAGGCAGCTGATAGATGATTCTCTCTCTCTCTCTCATCGATGTTTCTAACTCTCTATCCCTCTCTCTTTCTCTCTGTAAAAAAAAATAAAAAATCGCCAGACAGTTTGTGTAGCAATAGGTCCAGGTGGGGGCGGAGTCAAGGAGGGACAAGTGAGAGCTTTGCCACAACCTAGGTCAACAGGAAAAGCTGGCAGCATTCATGGGCAATAAAGATGAAATGGTAGGGTGGGGGATGGGGCAGGCTAAAAAGGGTCAATGGGGGAAATACGTAATACTTTCGACAATAAAGATTTATTTATTTTTTAAAAATATATTTTATTGATTTTTTTACAGGGAAGGGAGAGGATAGAGAGCTAGAAACATCGATGAGAGAGAAACATGGACCAGCTGCCTCTTGCACACTCCCCACCGGGGATGTGCCTGCAGCCAATGTACGTGCCCTTGACCGGAATCGAACCTGGGACCCTTCAGTCTGCAGGCTGACGCTCTATCCACTGAACCAAACCGGTCTATGCTCAACAATAAAGATTTAAAAAAATAGCTGAAGCTGGTTTGGCTCAGTGGTAGAGCGTCGGTCTGCGGACTGAAGGGTCCCAGGTTCGATTCCGATAAAGGGCATTAACACTGGCTGCAGGCACAGCCCCGGTGGGGGTGTGTGCAGGAGGTGGCTAGTCGATGTTTCTCTCTCATCGACGTTTCTAACTCTCTCTCCCTCACCCTTCCTCTCTGTAAAAAATCAATAAAATATAAAAAAATAGATGAAATGGTGGCTAGGCTTACGGTTGGCTAATACAATTATTATGCTCCATAATATATATTATGATAATACTAGAGGCCCAGTGCATGAATTTGTGCATGGGTGGGGTCCCTCAGCCTGGCCGGTGATTGGGGCTGATGGGTGGGGTGGTGGTGTTGCTGGTGGTGGGACCGTGGGAGGTTGGACCCAGCAGCAAGCTAAATGGCCGATTTTGTAAGGAATTGAGTTCCCTCTTCCCTCCTGGCTAGGTCTGGGGTGCAGGTGAACCAGATTTGGGGCTGATGGGCCCCAGCAGCAAGGTCTGGATCAGTGTGTGTCATAGCTACTGGTAGGTCGTTCTGGTCATTCTGTCGCTTAGGTTTTTATGTATACAGATTATATTACGTTAGTAGTTTACACTGTAAAGCACGTGTCAAACACAAGGCCCGCAGGCCAAATCCGTCCCGCCAGGCCTTGCAATGTGGCCCGCACCGCGCTGTCATCACTGCACTCCGCTGCGTTTCCATCACAATGACAGTTTATGACTGTTCAGTAAACCATTCGGCCCGCAATTTAGGCTGGATTTTAGATTTTGGCCCCTTCTCTGATTGAGTTCGACACCCCTACTGTAAAGTGTTTATCATGTATTAGGGACTCACATGTTAATTCATTTATCCTTACTACCTCTACAAGAGGTACTTTTAAAATCTCCCAAAAATAAAATAAAATCTCCCATTTATAGAGAAGGAAACTGAGGCACAGAGAGGTGAGGCAGCTTGCCCAAAGGCACATGATAGTAAGTGGCAGAGCTGGCACCTGAGCCCAGGCAGCCTGGCCCAGCACCCAGGCCCTGACCACAGTAGCCCAGGGGCTCTCAGAGATGAGCACAGGGAAGATGGAGCCCGAGGAAGAAACACCCCCCAAAGCCCACAGAAATGTCTCTGCGGGCAAGCTGGAAAGCAATACAGTCAGAGTTCATAAAGAACTGGATAGCCTGGTCGGGGAGCTGCTGGTTAGAGTGTCGTCCAGATAAATCAAGGTGGCGGGTTAGATCCCTGATCAGGGCACATACAAGAGTCAACCGACAAATGCACAAATAAGTGGAACAACATATTGATACTTCTCTTGCAAATCAATAAAACAAAGTAATTAATTAATATCTTAAAAAGAGAATTGGATATCCAGAATCTACCCATCTGAAGCTGAAAACTGTAGGGCTGGACTTACCAGGTGCCACTGCTGTGGGTATTTGGGGTCATTGAAGTGGACGCTGCGCTTGGCTCGCTTTAGCAGTTTCTGCTCTGAGTGCCAGTGCACAGCTTCATGTCTGGCTAACACGGCCTCTGCCTGCTGCCGGATGGCCTCTGCCTGCTGGTCTGAGTGGTGCCCAGCTGGGTGGACAAAGAGGTAGTGCCCCTGGAGCTCCCCGATGCGCCCAGCATTCACCAGTCCTGCTGCCCGGGCCAAGGCGTCTGCCTTTTGCTCCGCAGTCTCCTCCTGCCCCTTGCCTTCCAGGTTGTCCAGATGCACAGCCCAACTCAGCCCCCCTGGGCTCCGGGCCTCAGGCCCACCGGTCCTTGGCAGGCCCATGACCCAGGGAACCAGTAAGAAGAGTCCAGCTAATTCCAGCCAGAGGCAGGTGGGCAAGCCCAGGGGGGCATCCAAATGTGGCACTTTCTGCCTCCCCTTCTGCATCAGAACAGTAGGCTGCAGACAGAGAAAGGACATGGGAGGTAAGAGAGCATCCGAGAACTGCGGGATCTCAGAGGGGGACAGAGCCCTCAGGGTACAACGGGAAACCCCAATCCGATCCTTTTAACGAGGAACATGTGATTCCCTCTTTGTATTCAAATTCATCTCTGACCACCAGGGACAGCGCCAGGTGGAGTGTGGGCCAGTACCAAGCGCAGCGAGCAGCTCCCTGGTGCAATGGACCAACCCCGTCTCACTAGCAGCGGGTCAGTGTAACAGGCACCAGGCTGCTCTTGCCAGTCTGCCATCAAAAGGGCTCAAAGGTCGCACCACTCCCACAAATGACTGGCAGAATCAGGACTGCTCTTTAGCAGAGATCCTCCTCCCTTACAGGGAGAGATGAGAATCTTCCCCAGCGGCCTTCTAGGCCAGCGGCCCTCAGGGTAACTCCCCGCAGGGGGCCCCATTCCCACCTGGGCTCTACACCAGGCTGAGCTCCGGGTCTGGCTAACCACTTCTCGCTCATTTTGTGCAGCTGGAGAAAACGCATCACTTTCACTTCTGCTGACTCGGCACAGAGTGGAGACCTGCGGATGGACCCTGAGAAGAAAAGAAACGGTATCCTCCCAAACCCAGGGGAGCAGACAGACGCTCACCCTGAACTCCAGGACCTGCAACCAAAGACACTGCCAGTCACCAAGTGTCACTTCCAGGGACCTCAAGGCATAGACTGGGACTGAACCCGACAGGAAGGCCAAATCAGCACAAAACCAGAAACTCTACTTCTTGTCTTAACATTGTACCACACTCTCTTCTTTCTTTTCTTCCAAAAGCCAGAAGAGGCTTGAACTATTACCAAAACTCCACAACTGACTAGTGTGGTTCAGCTGGTTGAGTGTGGTCCCTGACCAGGCACATGCCCACATTTCAGGCTCAATCCCCAAGAGGGGGCTTGCAGGAGGCATTAAAAAAAAGAAAAAGAAAAAAAAAGTATCAATAGGTAGCAATGCTTCCTGGAAGGTGGTAGCTAACTTCCTGACTTCCCTATCTGAAGGATGCCAGGGGAAGTGAGAGTGGGCAGGAGGCAGGGGAAATGGGGAAAACCTGAGAACGCAAACGCAGCTGAGCAGGCATCAGGGCAAGGGGGCCACCAGGAGAGGGGAAATCACTGGCGCGCAGCAGGACAGCGCTGCCCTTCGTCACTAGCTCAGCAGGTTGGGTTGGAAGGGGAGTCTCAGGCTTCAAACCCGGGAATAACATCCCTAGTTTGGCAGAAGGGCCAGATTGGAACTAACGGGTGAGACAGGAACAGGTGAATGGTGCCCAGCAAGGGTGCACCTGTGCGTGGCTGGGCCCTGGGCGAAGCCTCTGCCCCGCTGGTGGGGCGCTGAGGCAAAGCGGAGTCCTCACACGGAGAACTGACTCAAAGTGGGTCTGACTGCCAAATGGGTCTGACTCAAAACGTTACAGAAAGTGGGTGCTTTCCCAAAGGGAGAAGGGAACACCTCCCTCCGAAGTTCTGCATTCCCTCTCCTCTCTGCTCCTCTGCGGTTCCCAGCCACGGTCTCCTCACAGTTCCGCCTTGCAGCAGCCCCCTCGGTCCCGAGCTGCCCGGGGCCTGGCGGGTGTGCACAACCACTAAGGAAAACAAAACCTTGTCCCTCAGCCAGGCAGGGACACACCTAGGCAGGCTCCTTCCGCCTCGGGGTGCAGGCTCCGGAGAAGAGAAAGCTGACCACTCTCCTTCCCTCCGGCCGGAGCCCTCCCCCCAGGCTCCCCGGAAAGGAACCGTGAGGACCCCGAGAGCAGGTCTTCGCCTCCTCCACTGCAGGCGCACCCCGACAGCGCCCAGGTGCCGCGGGAGAGGAGGTCCAGGTCCTGGGTTAGTTTAAATTAGTTAACTAGTCCAGGTCACTAATCCAGGTCCTGCTCCCCAGAGGCTCCCGCACACGCTCCGCGCCCGGGACCCCGCGCCCCGCCACGGCGCCTCTCCTTACGGGGACCGCGCGGTCCGGGCCCGGGCCCCGGGCGCTCCCGCCGGACTAGAGGCGCCCTGTGCAGCGCCCCCGCCCTCGGACCCCGATACCCGCCCCGGGCCACCAACTTCCTAGCTCCGTCCGACCGAGCCCCAACTCACCGGCGCGGCCCGCCGCCTCCCCGCGGAAACTCGCGGCTTCCCGGGCGCCCGAGCCCCTGACAGCGGCGTCACTTCCGCCCGGCGCCGCAGCCAATCAGGCCGCGCGGCCGCAGCCGGCGGCGCGGGGGCCGACCCTCGGGCCTCTCCCGGGAGCAGCGCGCGCCGCGGCCGCCTCCTCGCGGGGCCCCGCCGTCTCCAGCCCCCGGGCATCTCCCAGGGGACCTCCCCGGAGGCGTCGTCTTCCCCACAATGTCCTCTGGAAAAGGCATCTCGGTCGCAAGCACATCGTTCCTCTCCTCAGACGGCCGTGGTCCCCCCAGCGCCTGAGTCCCTCCTAGAGCGGCTCCCTCCAACGCGTCTCCTTCCTTCTCGCGACAGCATCTTCTTCCTCCTCGCATCCCTGCGTCCCTGCGAGTCCGCCTGTGGCTGAGGGGCTCCCGCACGACCGCGTCCCCTCGGCAGTGCCGGCTCTGGCCGCCAGGGGCGCCGTCGGGGGCGGCCGGGCCCCCGCGCCGCTCCTCCTGCGGCCGCGCCCCGCCCCCTCCTCTCGCGCCGCCGGAAGTGGGAGGTGCGCCGCCGCCAGCGCTCGGCCCTCCCCCGAGGCCCGGCCGCCCCCTCCCCCGCTCCGCCCGCTCAGGTGCGTCCCTTCCCTCCCCTGTCCCTTCCCGGGGGCACGGAGCCCAAGTGGGTGGGGGTCGGCGCGCGGGCCCGGGTGCGACGCGGGGGCGGGAGGCGAGTGGGGGGCGTGGAGGCGCCGGGAGCTGCGAGCGGGGGTCCCGGCCTAGGAGAGTGGCGGGGCTGCCCGCGGAGTGCGAGCCGAGGGGAGGGTGCGGAGGCGCCGTGCCCGCGGTAGCCGCCCGCGTAGCGGGTTGGAGGGCGGCGGTGGCCCCCCGGCGCTGCTTCCACCCATTGTTCCTTCGCGTCCGCCCCGAGGACCCGGCGCTCCCGCCGTGGCCGCCTCGGCGGTGTGGCCCCGGGCTGCGGGGCGGGCGTCCCTCGGCACTTCCTGCAGCCCGCCGTGCGCCCCCGCCCCGGGCGCCCCCCGCACCGGCTCTGCTGCGCGGCCGTGCTGGCAGGACCCGTGCCCGGTGGTTCGGTTACGGCCCCCGGGCTGTGCTGGGGCAGGAGGCTTGCACCTGAGGGTGCAGTAATGGCGATTTGGGGGCCCATTTTCTCCTAGGACCTTAGTATAATGGGGAAACTGAGGCCCGTGACTGAAGGGTTGACACAGCGGTCTCCATGATTGCCCTATGGGCTCTTGTAGGTTCCGGGGTGTATCTGTGATAACTATTAAAATCAACTAATTTAAACCCTATGTTACATACCCCTCTCCCCCTATTTTATTTCCCCATAGAAGGCCATGAGTTTGTCTTGCAACATAAAAGATGACCTTTTGATCAAAGAACGTCATCTGTTCCGGTTCCCGTTTCTTGGTTTTCCCTGTTTTCAGCTCGTTGTCCTGCTGGGGTAACCCAGGTTCCCACCCTCTTGCACCCCTGTAGTAACTTGGAAGGACCTGTCATCGGTCAGTGGTTATCAGACGTACCCCTCCCTGGGGAGCGCGCTGACAGTAAAAGATACTTGGGTTGCCCAATACAACATTGCTTTTCCTTAAAACTTCTCTTACATTAATGGAGAATGCTTTTAATTAACAGCAATAAAATGATTTTAAACAGTATTGTTGATACCAGGCCAAAAATTGCATCCTTTGTAAATGGTATTAGGCAAGGTGGGTGTGTGGGCCATTTGAAAGATTCTCCCTGGCTCTAGTTTGATGTTCTAAAGCAGTGTTTTTCAACCTTTTTTGGGCAAAGGCACACTTGTTTCATGAAAAAAATCGCGAGGCACACCACCATTAGAAAATGTTAAAAAATTTAACTCTGTGCCTATATTGACTATATATAAAGTAATTCTCTTGAATAGGAATCAAATAAACACAAAGAAAGTTTTTTATAATTACTTTATTATGAAATATTAAGTAAACAAAATAGTGAAAAATTATAAAATTCTTGTCTTGTCTGCACCTACGGCACACCAGGCAACATCTAGTGTGCCGCGGAACAGCGGTTGAAAAACGCTGTTCTAAAGGACTGCATTTCTGCCAAAAGTGAAAAGAGCTTTGCACACCCTCCTAGGTATTTACATAAATATGGTGGCTCCTGAGGATTGATTGGCTGGGACCTGTTTGCCTATGATGGCTAATACCAGTGCTGTAGAATAAACACTCAGGTGTTTCTCCCGGAGCCAACTTTCTTTCCCCGGAAAATTGTTGTGTGGACATTCTGAGGGCAGAAGAACATTATTTTTAAAACGTGAAGCCAGTAGCCTGTCATTTGTTTCTGGATGTACAGAGCATGATGGCAGCGTCCGAGGTAGCTGGTGTGGCCAATGCCCCCAATCCTCCGGAACCCTCCTCTAGTCCCTGTGCTTCCAAATCAGAAGAAGGTCTGCTAGATGGTCTAAGGTAAGGTAGGGGTTCTTGACTTGGAAGATTTTTTTTTGGGGGGGGGGGTTGGGTAAGGGCCTCTTACAGAAGTGTAGCTGGTCTTTCCTCTTTCTGGCTTTAGTAGCACTGTGCTAGATTAAGCTTTTTAAAGGTAAGGACTAGTTGATCTGTGTTTGTATTTCTTTTTTAAAAAAAAATATTTTATTGATTTTGTACAGAGAGGAAGGGAGAGAGATAGAGAGTTAGAGACATCGATGAGAGATGTGCCTGCAACCAAGGTACGTGCCCTTGACCGGAATCGAACCCGGGACCCTTCAGTCCCCAAGCCAACGCTCGATCCATTGAGCCAAACCGGTTTCGGCTATGTTTGTATTTCTAACAGTGTCTGACGCTCAGCAGACATGAGAACATTTGTTGACGGAATACAGGTGGTCAAACTCATCCAAAAGTGAGAGTATATCCTCATTCTATCCTACATGGATTATATGCTCACTTAAGTATGTGTTTGTATATTATACATATGTATATTCACATATGCATCTTCTATATAACATATATACTCACAGGTACACACATGTGTGTGTATATATATAGAGTTAATTATGAGTTTGTGTTTATATATCTGTGTCTATAGATAGCTTTGGTAATATGGCTTACTGCTTTATGTATATACTAGAGGCCCAATGCATGAAATACGTGCAAGAATAGGCCTGCCTTCCCCTGGCTGCCGGCGCTGGCTTCCCTCTGGCACCCAGGACCCAGGCTTCCCTCAGGCCACCGGCAGGCACCTGAGACCCATGCTTCCTTCGAAGCCCCGGTTTCGTCCATCCAAAAGGTCGTCTGGAAGGACATCTGATTTAATTAGCATATTACACTTTTATTATAGATTTTGCCTTCCATGTGAACTCTTGAGGGATGGATTATGATTACCCAACCATCTATGTTACTTTGCTTGGCACAGTGTATGTATAGGGTTGCATTAACTTGACCGTATAGTCTATTTTAGCTCTTTTCTAGAGTACATAGGACTTAACACAATATATAATACTGTACTAACAGCTTTATATATATTAACACATTTAATCCTCCCAACAATACCAGGAGGTAGGTGCTAATATTATTCCCATTTACAGGTGAGGAAACTGAGACGCAGAGGTTAGTAACTTGCCCTAGGTTACCAAGCTACGTTGGAGTCAGGGTTTGAACCCAGGCTTGTCTGGTTCCAGAGTACCCATGCAAATATTTGTTTAAATGAACAGAAGTTTGCTAGTGAATGGGTAATGGGGCAAATGTTAAGTAAGCCTAATCATAAACTTGGATCTTCATTTTATAAATAAAATCAGCCACATACTGCTAGTAATGATATTACCAGTTAAGGTTTATTGAGTGTTTACTATGTGCCAGGCACTGTACTAAACACTTAAGTAACATTGTCTCATGTAATCCTCACATATTTGTAATAGGTAAGTAGCATTTTAAAAATGAAGTAATTTGCCCAGAGTCAAACAGCTACTAAACAGAGTCAGCATTCCATCCAGTTACGGCACATGCCCAAATTTGTAATCAGGTGCCCCCTCGTCCCTCAGTTAACTCCCAGCACGGAATCAGCTCGGAGCATTTATAGATTTTCATAATGTAAGATGCTCTCTCAGTTGTTTTATTTTAATTTAATTTTATTTATTTTTTTAAATATATATTTTATTGATTTTACACAGAGAGGAATTGAGAGGGACAGAGAGTTAGAAACGCCAATGAGAGAGAAACATCAACCAGCTGCCTCTTGCACATCCCCCACCGGGGATGTGCCCGCAACCAAGGTACATGCCCTTGACCAGAATCGAACCCAGGACCTTTCAGTCCGCAGGCCGACGCTCTACCACTGAGCCAAACCGGTCCCAGTTCAGTTGTTTTATTTTGAACAGCAAGTACTGTTAAGGAAAGCAAGGATAGTGAGCCGATTCCTCATTCTAGTGTGCGGTGCTTGAGGACATCAGTTGACAAAGCCAGTTTTTAAAAAAAAGAAATTTAACACAGATTTAGTCATTCCTGGATGAAAAATTTGTAGTTGTGAATGTTGGATATCACTGTAAATAGGTTTTAAAGATCTCTTTAAAAACCAATATGTTGCCCTGGTTGGTGTTGCTCAGTGCTTAGTGTGTCGGCCAGTATACGCACCAAAGGGTGGCAGGTTCAGTATCCGGTCAAGGGCACATACTTGGGTTGCAGGTTCGATCCCTGGCCCTGGTCCGGGTGTATGCAGGAGGCAACCCATCTCTCTCCCTCCATCCCTCTCTCCTTCCCTCCTTTCCTCTCTCTCTGAAAGTCAATGGAAAGAATATTCTTGGGTGGGATTAACAAACAATAACAACAAAAACACAATATGTTAAGTCTGTGATAAACAATAAAACAACTCTCCCAGTGTTGTACATGTATGTACTTGTCTGGGATAAAATTTCTATTGACAGCTTCAGTTTTGGATTCAAACGTGTTTGTATCTCACACAGCCTGAAGAAAACTCTGCTCTGGAAAACTCCAAGAACCTAAAAAGTGGTTCTGGTCAGAGATCTGTATAATGAGTTTGAATGAAAATTACTTTTGTGAAACTTGAGAGTGGAATAAAAACTTACTAAATTGATGTTTTATTAAAATATATGTAACTAAATTAATACATGTAACTAAATGAAATATTCTAACTAGCATTAGGCTATTTCCTCTGAAAATTATTCAACTTGTCCCTCAAAGATTTTTGGATTTTCAGTCACTTATGTGTCATCAATAACGAGACTGTCTCTAGAATCTAGGTTCTTTTTTAAAAAAATAGATACTTTTATAGACTTGAGAGAGAGGGAGAGTGAGAGAAACATCAATGTGAGAGAAAAACATTGATCGACTGCCTCCTGCATGCCCCTTACTGGGGATCAAGCCCAAAACCTGGGCATGTGTCCTGACTGGGAATTGAACTGGCAACCAACTGAGCCACACCAGCTGGGGCCAGAATCCAGGTTCTTAACCACCAAGCTATGCTCCCTGCATGTGGGATAAAATCTCTGGGTAGAAAGGAAATTCCTTTTCATTTTGATAACTTGAGGGGTTTATATAGTCCAGTTTTGTTCTCTTAGTGATTGTGTTAGAAGTATTGTGTATTTCACCCTCTTTAAGACTGGGTGAAGAGAGAAACTTTTTGTCTTGTGTTTTGGCAGCCCCAAAGACCCTGCACAGAAGCACAAGAACTCACCTCCGTCAAGTGTAAGTAGCCAAACGGTAACCAAGGAGAATAACAGAAATGTCCATTTGGAACAACCAGAGCAGAATCCTGGTTCGTCAGCAGGTGACACCTCAGCAGCACACCAGGCGGTTTTAGGAGAGAACTTGATAGCCACAGACCTTGGTCTTTCTGGCGCTGGGTCTCAGTCTGATTTGAAGGACGTGGCCAGCACAGCAGGAGAGGAGGGGAATCCGTGCCTCGGGGAGAGCCTCCATCCTGTCACTCGGTCTCTTAAGGCAGGGGGCCATGCAAAGCAACATGCCTCCGGGAATTGTCCTGAAGAGAAGTCCCCACAAGCCTCCATCCTAAAGGAAGGGAGCAGGGACACAGGCTTGGATTTCCGACCTGTAGTACCTCCAGCAAATGGGGTTGAAGGAGTCAGAGTGGATCAGGATGATGATCAGGATAGCTCTTCCCTGAAGCTTTCTCAGAACATTGCTGTACAGGTCAAGTATCAAAGTTTCTACTATTACAATGGAATTTGGGCTTTTTTATTTATTTATTTATTTTTAGGAAAGGGACATTTCTTCATGGTTGGTGGAGACTACTGTTTATCTTTTTTTTTTATTGGCAGCTGCATACTATTTCCTTTGGTGCTATGTGATGGCTTCATCCTGGTGTCCAAGAAATAGTAAAGCCAGGAGCCATTGCCTAATTGTGGTGACTAGGAACCTGACAGGCTCCACGTAATGTCTCTCGCTGAGTAATGATGAGTGTAGCCTCTGCATCTGGGCGTTCTGGGGGCTAAGTGCTTCCTGCAGGGTGCACGTCAGCATCCATTACCAGAGCGGCAGTGCTGCTCTTGCTGTGCAGCCAACATGTTGGCCTCTTCGTTGCACAGATTTTAGGTGAAAGTAGGAGAGCAATTCTCTCTTTTCAAATGCCACTGACCAGTTCTGAGTATGCTGTTTCTGTCTTTGTAGACTGACTTTAAGACAGCTGAGTCAGAGGTAAACACAGATCAAGATATTGAAAAGAATCTGGTAAGTCTTTGAACTGTCATTGTTGATATATGAATGTATTAATGCAGAAGATCCAGTCATGTGACCTCAGTCAGAAAAGATGCAGGAGTCACCTTTATAAAATTCCCGACGTTAGTTAGCTAACTTCTACTTGATCACTTCCAGAGATCAAGTTCACAAAGCAGCCTGTTGCATTTTTATTTTTTAAAATACGTTTTTATTGATTTCAGAGAGGAAGGGAGCAGGAGAGAGAGATAGAAACATCAATGATGAGAGAGAATCATTGATCGGCTACCTCCTACACACCCTCCCCCCCACTGGGGATGGAGCCTGCAACCCAGGCATGTGCCCTTGACTGGAATCGAACCCGGGACTCTTCAGTCCGCAGGCCAATGCTCTATCCACTGAGCCAAACCGGTTAGGGCATGTTGCATTTTTAAAATAGCTCTTAATGTGATATCTCATTCTGGGATAAGGACAGAACCTCTAAAACTTGTAATTTTTCCTTGAGCTACGTAAAGTAAATCTAAATCCTCTTTTGCTTGCTAACCCTACGTATTTTTTTCGAGGGGGAAGTGCGCTCCCTCGGTGTATGCCCTGGAAGGTTCTCCCGTGGACCCGCAGAACCTTCCCCGGCCGGTGGTGCTGGAGGAACACGGTGGCGACTGTGTGAACTGATGACAGAGCTGGACTGGCATCCGCCGGGGAGGCTGGTCTCCAGCTGACCTGCATTTCCAGAGCTGTCCAGGAATCTGGTCTCCTGGTTCAAAAGCAATGTGACCAAGATTCTGAGGACACCTTAGCCAAGCTGCAAGCTGAGGCTCCTTCCAAAAGCCTTGCTGAGACAGCCAAGGAAGCCGAGGAGGATTGAATTCAAGAGCTATTTGCTAGATCTTGTTCCAGGTACTTGGGACACAGCAGAGAACAAAACTAAGGTCCCTGCCTTCATGGAGCTTATAGTCTAGTGTTTAGGACCACTTTGCCTGCACACTGTGACCCTGGACAAGTCATGGCACTTCTCTGCTCCCCTGGCCCTCAGCTACCTGATGCTGAAAGAAGTGGGCCCAGCCCAGCTGGTGTGGCTCTGGTTGAGCATCGACCTATGGACCAAGATTCCTGGTCAGGATACATGCTTGGGTTGCAGCCTCAATCCCCAGGAGGGAACCTACAGGAGGCAGCCAATCAATGATTATCTCCACCATTGATGTTTCTATCTCCCTCTCCCTCTCTGAAATCAATCAAAATATATTTTAAAAAGAAAGAAGTGGGCCCAGCCCAGACATGGGTAACATGTCTGGTACACTATAGATGCCAAACAGACACCCCCCTAACAACCTCCCACCCAAAAAAAAGTAGATGGGGTTGGAAGTTGACTTTTTAAAAAATATATAAATTTTTTGATTTTTTAACAGAGAGCAAGAGGGATAGAGAATTAGAAACATTGATCAGCTGACTCCTGCACACTCCCTACTGGGTATGTGCCCGCAACCAAGGTACATGCCCTTGACCGGAATTGAACCTGGGACCCTTCAGTCCGCAGGCCGATGCTCTGTCCACTGAGCCAAACCAGTTAGGGCTAGAAGTTGGCTTTTAATAACAAAGGAGAGGGAGGAGGGCAGATGGAGTACAGGCGAGTGGTCTGGCATGCTGCCGCACTGGGGCCAGCTGTCTACGCAAGCTATTGCTGCTGCTGCACCTTCGTGGCTGCCTTGCTGGCGAGGTCCTGGGCCTCTTTGTGCTGCCAGTGCCGTTCTCTGCCCCCTCCTCGGCTTCCTTGGCTGTCTCAGCAAGGCTTTTGGAAGGAGCCTCAGCTTGCAGCTTGGCCAAGGTGTCCTCAGAATCTTGGTCACATGGCTCTTGAACCAGGAGACCAGATTCCTGGACAGCTCTGGAAATGGCAGGTCAGCTGGAGACCAGCCTCCCCAGCGGATGTCAGTCCAGCTCTGTCATCAGTTTACACAGTCGCCACCGTGTTCCTCCAGCACCACCGGCCGGTGTGGCTGATGTTCAGGGAAGGTGGTCCTGCTCTGGTTCTGCGGGTCCACAGGAGGGTCTTCCAGGGCATACACCGAGGGAGCAGTGTTGGCAGGAAATAGTCGGTTGGCCCAGCAGGAGTCTCTGGGGCAGGGGTCACCTCCCTGTGCACTGTGTCTTCCGCAGGACATGTTTGCTGTAGGGATTCGGATACCACTGCCAGAAGGCAGAGAACACTTGGTCCAAGGAACTCCAGAGCATGCTGTGGCCCAGAACATACTCCGCCATCGTCCCCAGTCGGGGCTGGCACTGCATCAGGGTGCAGGGGCTGGGGGGTGGAGCCATGCGGAGGCGGCACACACCACCAGGCTTGAAGCTCAGTCACCACTCTTCAGTGCCCACCGGCTGCTGTCACCATGAGAAGTTGTCCAATCGCCTTACTTACTTTTGAAGGTTTTCCCCTGCTTCTTCCTCTTAGCTCTCAGATCTGAAGTTTTCAGGTGAAACATTCTCCAGATGTTTTTAACATTTAAAAAAATATATATAATATGTTTTCAGTCCTTTCATCACTCTGGTTACCTTTCACCTAGACATCTTCCACCTTATCAGTGTTTCTTTTGAAATGTGATCCTGAGAACAAAATGTAATAATCCAGACAGACTATAATTAGTTCACAATACAATGAGCCTCCCGTTCTCTAACTCTCATGTTAGTCACTGTTTCTTAAGCTGTTGGTTTATTTTGGCAGTCTTGTCACAGTGTTGAGCTTTCAGTCAAATGCCATCAAGTCTCGTGTATTATATAGTTGTATCTGCCCATTTTATTCCTAGGTAATTAGTTTTTGAAATTAAGAGAACTTCACATTTATCTCTGCTAAACTATTAGGTCCTCTTGATTTTGTGGCAAAAACTTCCACCCCTTTAGTGAATGTATAGCTAGTGTATATTTTTCAAGAGGAAGGATAATGCTAGGAAAGCACCCTGGGGTTAGATAGAGGTCTATAGGGGAAGATGAGCTAATTGAGTGGAGAAAGTAAAAGTACTTGTATTAACCAGATAAGAGTGAATATGTGGAGCATGTTGAAGTACTTGAGGGGCAAATGGGAATAAAAAGTTATTGGAATGCATTAATCAGATGATGCCAATGAAAACTTTTAACTAGAGAGTAGCAACTCAGGAGTTATTAATAACGGGCAATGAAAAGATCCCAGAGACTAGAGGCCTCATGGAGATGTGCTGTGTAGAAGAGAACCTCTAGAGAGGGGGAGAAGTCATCGTTTATTGAGCACTTATGTAATCAGTTTACTTACATAGAGTATTTACTTTGTCCCCATAGTTTGATGTGGGGTTTGGATGACCATATAGCAATTTAATGGGCCAACTAAAGTTTTAAATACACTTTAGTATTAATCTGAACAGGGTGGAATCTGGCAGGCAATTGGGCCAAAAGAGGCCCAGAGTTGTGTTTTATTTGGTTGTATTTTTCTTTAAAAAAGGCAGTGGGCCCTAGCTGGTTTGGCTCAGTGGATAGAGCATTGGCCTGCACACTGAAGGGTTCCTGGTTCAGTTCTGGTCAAGGACACATGCCTGGGTTGCAGGCTCAACCCCCAGTAGGGAGCATGCAGGAGGCAGCCAATCAGTGATTCTCATTATCGATGTTTCTATTTCTCCCTCTCCCTTCCCTCTGAAATTAATTTAAAAAAATATATTTTCAGGCATAAAACTTAGTTGCAATTCAAGATACTGGGCTCCAGTTTTATTTGCTATTCTTTTCATGCGTTTATGGCAATTGCCCACTATCTTATACCGCTGGGTTTTAAATTGATCCTCTTTAAGTTTTAGTGCCCCTCTGAAAGGTAACCACAACTTTTCTTGATTTACTGATTTGAAGGAGGCAGAGCTGAACTGTGGTCCTTGCTTCTGCTCCCTACTTTATATGAGAGCTTGCTGGTTTGCTCAGTCTGAATCCCAAGTTCCCTAGACCTCTTTGTGAGTTTGTAAGTTTTCAGAGCTAATGATGTAAAAATCCTGTTTCTGTATGCATTTTGGTAGGTGACGTGTTCTTTGTTTTTGCCCATTCTTCAAGGATGATAAAGTGCCTCCTTCCTCTTATTTCCTAGAGCAGGGCTTGGCAAACTTTTTATCTAAAGGGTCAGATGATAAATGTCTTAGGCTTCATGTATGTGCTCTGTTCTAACATTCCACTTTGCCATTGTAGTGTGAAATCAGCTTTTAAGCCATTGACGATGGTGTGTTTCTATAAAACTTTTATCTACAAAAACAGGCAATGACTGGATTTGGTCCACAGGCCATGGATTGCCAACTCCTGTGTTAGAACTTCCTGTGATGGTGGAAATATTCTGTGTGCTGACTAATATGGTAGCCACCAGTCATGTGCCCCTTTGAGCACTTGGAATGTGGCGAGGTGACTGAGGGGCTGGATTTTTAAAAAAAATTATTTTAATTAGTTTAGGTTAACACAGCCACACACGGCTAGTAGCTGCAGTTTTGGACACTAGAGCTCCACACAGTGCCTTGAGCAGGTGTCTGGTGAGTGTTTCCTGCAATTAGGTTGGGGAATTACACTTTCCTTCTGTTGTTACCAATAGGATAAAATGATGACAGAGAGAACCCTGTTGAAGGAACGTTACCAGGAGGTCCTGGACAAGCAGAGGCAAGTGGAGAATCAGCTCCAAGTGCAACTCAAGCAACTTCAGCAAAGGAGAGAAGAAGAAATGAAGAACCACCAGGTTTTCTGTTTATGTTAAAGTTGTCAATGAGTAAAGCTATAGTCCCTAATCAAACTTTAATTTTGTTTCCAAGTTAATAGAAATAGAACAGTAGTATTTACTTTTTTAATGGTTATCATTAAATTTTAAGGATAAAAATAATCTTTGAGGACATCTTTTTAAAACTCTCACTTCTGCCGGAACCAGTTTGGCTCAGCGGTAGAGCGTTGGTCTGCGGACTGAAAGGTCCCAGGTTCCATTCCGGTCAAGGGCATGTATGTTGGTTGCGGGCACATCCCCAGTAGGGGGTGCGCAAGAGGCAGCTAGTTGATGTTTCTCATCGACGTTTCTAGCTCTCTATCTCTCCCTTTCTCTCTGTAAAAAATCAATAAAATATATTTTTTAAAACTCTCACTTCTGTTTTAGTTCAGAGAGAAAAGGATTATTTACTTAATATAGTTTGTTGGCATATTGATGGTCTGTTTAGGAAATAATTTGATTAGACTCATATCACATATTTAAAAATACAATTGTAGATGGATTAAAAATCCACATATAAAAAGTGAAAAACCTTTCAAATTAGAAAAAAATTTAGGAATATATATAGACATTTAGCATATTAGCCATATATGGCTAATATGCTAAATGTCTGTCCAGGTAATGATGTCATGTACCAATGCCTGGCCTCCCCTCCCTAGAGATGACTAGCCTCCTTGCAGTTTCTTTCTTTTTTTTTTTTTTTAATATATTTTATTGAATTTTTACAGAGAGGAAGGGAGAGGGATAGTCACAAACATCGATGAGAGAGAAACATCGATCAGCTGCCTCCTGCACACCCCCAGCTGGGGATGTGCCCACAACCAAGGTACATGCCCTTGACCGGAATCGAACCTGGGACCTTTCAGTCTGCAGGCCAATGCTCTATCCACTGAGCCAAACCGGTTTTGGCTCCTTGCAGTTTCTTCAGCCCAGGAACACAACTTGCTTTATAGCCAGGTGGAAATATTTCACACTGTAACCAAATGTCTGTGAATTGTTTTTCCATGCCTCATCTCATTTGATCCTCACAGTAGTCCTGGAGTAGGTACAGGTGATGCTTCAAACAACTGAGTCACACCAGCCAGGGCTATTTGTATCTTCAATTGCTAGATAGGAGACTCGGTGAAATCCTATTTTCTTTCCATTAGCCGAAAAATGGAGATTTAGAAAGCTTAGAAACTTGACCTGATTGAAAAGAAGTAACAAATGGGTGGACTCTGAAAATGACTTCAGGCTTTTTCACTGAACAGAATATAGTCAAACACTGCTGCAGTTAAATATTTTACCCATTGTTCTCCCTGCGTGATCTACAATAATAATCTACTTTGTGTTGATATTTACTGCTGTGTTGCTGAAAATTACCTGAAAGAGAAGTTGGGGTACTTCACTGGGCTGGAAAATTTTTAGCTAAATTAGAAAGCAGCTCTAATTAAACAAGTTTATTCTATATCTATAAAAGGCTAAGTTGAGACACATATAAAGCCCTTGCTAGTGCCAATTGGACGCTTGTGTTTCTGTCATTGTCAATTGTGAATTTGGTTGACACTTCTATTATAGAGAAGGGGCATATAGTGATATTAAAATATTTCTTCTAATTAACTTCCTTTGAATGTGCATGAATTTGTGCACCAAGTCACGAGTGTGTGTGTGTGTGTGTGTATAAAAAAAAAAAAAAAATCTCAAGTTGCAAGAGATCATTTTAAGCCAGGCAGAAAACCCAGAAGCCTCAAAACACTTAATTATATGTAATTTAAAACTTTTAATACAGTGAAGGACACAAAAAGTAAAAAAGATCAATGTTAGGCTAAGAGAAAATATTTGTATTACATCTGATGAAGGATTTAATATCCATGACATTCTGAGATTCAGGTAAGTTCATGGTAAAAGTCACATAATCTGCAGAAAACCAGGGAGGGTTATTATATTACAATAGTTCTCTATTGCTGCTGTAACAAATTATCATGAGTTAGTGGCTTAATTTATAGATCAGAAGACCAACATGGGCATCACCAGGTGAAAATCAAGTTATTAGCAGCCTGTAACTGAGGTACCTTCCCTTGAGCAAAAATGAAACTGTGACCCTTTGGTGTCCAACCAGTAAGCACAATGGCCAGGGCAGGTTCTTCCTTTTAAAGACCCATGTTGTGATTAGATTGGGCCTACCCAGATAATCCAGGATTACCTTCCTATCTGAAGATTCTTCCCATGTCACATTTACAGTTTATTTTCCCATGGAAGGTAACAAGTTTCAGGGATTAGGATGAGGAAAAGCAAATAGGTAATAAGTTTATGAAAAGAAGCTCGGCCTCACTGGTATTCATTTACTCAGCAACTAATTTTTGAGTTCCTAATCTAGGCTCTGAAGTGGTGAACCAAACATAGTCTCTGCCTTCATCAAATAGTTATTATCGTTGGAGGAGGTGTAAAAACAAAGAATGGGAGTTAGGGCCCTAAGGGCATAGCTCAGTGCTTGAGTGTCAACCTATGGACCAGGAGGTCACAGTTTGATTCCTGGTCACTGTACATGTCAGGGTTGCGGGCTGGATCCCCAACGTAGGACATGCAGGAGGTAGCTGGTCAATGGTTCTCTCTTGTCATTGATGTTTCTCTCTTTCCCTCTCCCTTCCTCTCTGAAATCAATAAATACATATTAGAGAAAAAAAGAAAGAAAGAATGGGAGTTAGGGAAATGCTTATTATAATTATCGATAGTTACCATTCCTCCTCCACCAAGGGATTGGCAAAAATGAAATAAGTTGTCAAGTGTGAGGAAAAATGAACTCTTTTTCAGACATTAGTAGGAGTATGGATTGTTATAACCTTTTGGGAGATGTTATTAGGAATTATTGGTTAAAATTTAAAATTGGACCTAGCAATCTCAGTTTTATGAGAAATAGAAGTTTCTGTTTGAAAGTGTGCACATCTATAGTGTTTATCACACTCATAGTTACAAAAAAAGCTGGTTTCAACCTGATGGACTCTTGTCAGAGAATGTTCAAATTGCATATATGCACATTATAACATTTGCAGCTATCTTGAGTTAGATCTATGTTTATTGACATTATCTTCATTTCAAATGAAAAAGAAAGCAGGATACAGAATAACATATATAAAACAACTTCATTTAAGAAAACATACAGAAAAACAGTGAGATACATAAGTATACATGTGTTTGTTTGAGAATGGAGAAAAATATGAAAGCACAAAAAAATGCATTGATTACGTTGTGGATGGAATTGGTGTGAATTAGGGAGTGACTTTATCACTTTTTTTGTGTGGTGGTCCATCTTAAATTTTTTTTTTGTTTTGTTTGAAGTTTTACATATATTTCCTTTTCCCCCAATTGACACCCCCCCCCCCCCCAAGCCATTCCCACCCTGGGTAAGCCTCCGCTGCCCCCGTGTCTGTGTCCATTGGTTTTGCTAATATGCATGCATACAAGTCCTTTGGCTGTTCTTTAACCCCCCTACCTCCCTTGCCATTTGTCTCTGGCTCTATTTTTGTTCATCAAATTATGTTGATCATTATATCCTACATATGAGTGAGATCATGTGGTATTTATCTTTCAACTTTTTTACTTATTTATAATTTAACTTCATGTTAATATATATATATATATATATATATATATATATGTATATACACACACACATATATATTCCAATATATATGTATATATATACACACACTTATTTATATTTGTTAAATAATGAGAAAAAAAATAACCTCACATGTAATAAAATAAAACCATAACAAAACAAAACAAGACCATATTTGTTAAAAATAACAAATTCCCACTCTGTGCAAGAATACCTTTCTCAGCATTCTTGACTGGTTCATTTAGCCTTTATTTGAACACCAGTAATGGAGAGCTTATTGCTGTTCAAGTTTTTGAACAGTTAGAAATTCTTTCTACTCTTGAATTGAAATCTACTTTATTGTAACTGTCTTCCTTACATCTAAATACTGGCTTTAGGAGCCACTCATCAGCCAACTTCCTTCAAATCAACTTATTTATTTATTTTTATTATAGAGAGTAAGGGAGAAGGATAGAGAGTTAGAAACATCGATGAGAGAGAAACATCCATCAGCTGCCTCCTACACTCTCCCTACTGGGGATGTGCCGGCAACCAAGGTACATGCCCTTGACCGGAAACAAACCTGGGACCTTGCAGTCCACAGGCCGACGCTCTATCCACTGAGCCAAACCAGTTAAGGCTTCAATTCAATTTTAGTTTATTAAATTCAATATGTTAAATTGTGATACTTGAAAATAACTTTCAGACCAAAAGAACTAATTTTTTTCCTTCTTTGTTTGTATGTGACTGTAATTATGTGGAACTCAGGAGATATTAAAAGCTATCCAGGATGTAACAATAAAACGAGAAGAAACAAAGAAGAAGATAGAGAAAGAAAAGAAAGAGTTTTTGCAGAAGGAGCAGGATCTGAAAGCTGAAATTGAGAAACTTTGTGAGAAGGGCAGAAGGTAAATGATGTTATCTTCTATACTAATAAAAAGTAACATGCTAATTAGATCGGGAAACCTTCCTGACAAAGCCAGGGGACTCAAATGGCCCTCAGCCCCTCACCAAGGAAGGCCATGCCCCCAGCGGGGGCTCCCACCTCAAAGGGGATGTGGCCAGCCTGAAAACAGCGTTCAGCCCCTCACCCTGGCTGGCCACAGCCCCCAGCGGGGTCCTCCACCCCAATGGGGTCATGGCTGGCCTGCAAACCACCCCAGGTCCCTTGCCCAGGCTGGTCCCACCCCCCAAGGGGACCCCCACCCTGATCTGCGACCCCCTTCAGGGCAGACCGCCTGGCTCCCACCCGTGCACCAGGCCTCTGTCTATACTAATAAAAGGGTAATATGCTAATTAGACCGGATACCTTCTAGACAAAGCCGTGGTGGCAGGGCCACCATATAAGGACCATCAGGCCAGGAGGGGAGGGCATTTGGGTGTGATCAGGCTGGTGAAGGGGGCAGTTAGAGGCAAGCAGTACAGCTGGGGGGGCCAGTTGGGGGCAAGCAGGCTGGCAGTGGGGGGTTTGAGGGCAATCAGTCCAACATGGGGGCCAGTTGGGGGTGAGCAGGCTGGCGGGGGGGGGGCAGTTGGGGGCGAGCAGGCTGGCAATGGGGGCAGTTGGGGGCAAGCAGACCATCAAGGAGGGCAGTTGGGGGCAAGAAGGCCAGTGTGGGGGAGGGGCAGATGAGTGCAAGCAGGCCAGCAGGCAGAGTGGTTAGGGGCGATCAGGCAGGCAGGTAGGTAAACAGTTAGGAACCAGCATCCTGGATTTCAAGATGGATGTCCCCTGAGGGGTCCTAGATTGAAGAGGGTGCAGGCCGGGCTGAGGGACCACCCCCACCCCCACCCCCTGTGCAGGAGTTTCGTACACTGGGCCACTAATTAAGAATAAAAACCCTATGTGTATGTGCATAAGGGGCCATTCCTATTTGTATTTCTAGTTTCTTTCAGTCTAATTTTTATTTTAAATACAAGAACACAAATAAAAATCCTCTAATGAGTTTTAACTTTTCCAACACCCTATGTTAGAGTTAATAAAGGAACTTTCAGAGATTCATTAATACATGAAATAATAGCTGCTGATTGTTGGGTCCCGTTTGATTAATATTTTGATAGGCATCTACAATTTATTTTACTTGCTTTATAACCTGATTTTTTTTAAAGGTTCAGTCTATGAGAATACTTTGATTATATTTGTGATATTCAAAAGTAAATTTCTAATAGTTACACTCTAAGTTATTTGGAAAGAATTGTGTAGTGGATCTGTGTCCTCTTCTAGGTACTATAGCAAGAGTAAGATGGGCATAGGTTTTGATCACATTTTCTGTCTTTCAGGTTTCTTAGCTTGAGCTGTTTGGAAATCAAAATAGCTGTGAATACCATGATGACTTTATTTAAATTCTACTAAAATGTATTTTTGTTTATCAAGGAAATCTAATGTGTGAAAGAGCTAAGTGAAAAGTAGCAAGCTTATTTGCTAAATCATTTTCCAAGCATAAAAGATGATAATTGGGAAAGGTCAACATGAGAAAGAATGTTTATAGAAGAGGGCCTAAAGACCAATTAGTTCTGTGGAGAATCTAGTGATAATGATTAGAAGATGGGTTCATGATGATCCATATGGCCGCTATTATGAAAATGTATTACAAGCAGAACACTGTTCGAGGCTTTGTTGTCAATCCAAACAGCTACCACCTCTGCCCAACAACATGGCCTGTGCCATCGTCTTCATAGTCTCTGTAGGCACCTGTAAGCAACTTAGCAGCAGGTATCTTAAACGGCAGAAGGTGGGAAGGTGAGTCTGTAATTTTGAACTAAGCTCCATGAAAGATTTCCTTTTGGTGTGTACTCCATACACTACACATCTCTCTTCTTTACCATCTGATTGGATAGCTACAAATGGGGATTGGTAACTAACAGTTTGCTGCTTATAGTCTCAAGGATGCAGTTGGTTTTTTTAATGTTATGTCATACTTTCTGTCATTCTGTTGAATTTGGGGTTCATTTTTTCAGAAGTAGGGGAAGAAGTCTTTTGTGTGTATCTTTGTTCTAGCATTGGCGTATAGGTTTTATTTAGCATTTATTAAACAGGAATTGTGGGCACAAAGATTTTGGCCATTGTATTAGTATGCTCAGGCTCCCATAACCGAGAACCATAGACTGGATGGCTTAAACAGCAGAAACTTATTTTCTCATAGTTCCTGAGGCTTGAAGTCCAATGTCAAGATGCTGGCAGGGTTGAATTCTGGTGAGACCTCTCTTCTTGGTTTGCAGACCCAACTTCCTTCTTGTGTTCTCACATGGCCTTTCCTCTGCACGCACACTCCTGGTGTCTTGCTTCTTCCTATAAAGATACCAGTCCTATTGGATTATAACCCCTTCCTAATGACGTTATTTGATTTTAATTACCTCCTTAAACACCCTGTTTTCAAATGCAGTCACATCGGGGATTAGGCTTCAACATACAAACTTGTAGGGGGCACAATTAAGTCTATAACAGACATATTTGCCATTTGTAGCTCTTTCATGCATTTGGCTAACCTTTATTGAATATCTACTGTAAGTCAGACAGTATGGGTCTGGATAATCAAAAGCCCTCAAGGAGCTTATTGGTTAATAGGGGAAATAGGTAAATAAATGGATAATTACAAAATCACATAATGGTAATAGCATAATAAAGAAGCATGGGAAGGGGGAGTCAGAGAGGACTTTCCAGGGGAAATTATTCCAAAATTAAGTCTTAAAGGGGAAATAAGACCAGCAAGTGCAATGTATCATCCTTGGTTTGATCCTGCATTAAAGAAACTATAAAGGACATTTTGGAATAATTGGGAAAATTTGAATATAGGCTACATATTAGGTTATACTATCAGGGCTAAATATTTTGAATGTGATTATGGTATTTGTGATGTAGAAAGTTGTACTTGCTAAAGTTTTAGGGTTTAAATTTCAGGTGAATCAGAGAGAGAGATAAAATTAATGTGGCAAAAAAGTGTAATAACTGCTAAATCTAGAAAAAGGGCATCTTTGTTCATTGTACTATTCTATTAGTTTTTCTGTTGGTTTGAAATTTTGAAAGAAACATTTGCAGTGGTGGGAATTGGCCAGGCAAAGAATAGGAGAAAGACATTGCAGGCAGGGGGCCCTAGGGAGGTAGCAACAGATGTGAGGTGGAGAGGAATGAGTTACCAAAGTAGTTAGAAACCAGATCATAAAAGTCTTACTTGGTAGAGGGTTTGGGTGATGGAGATTTTGAAGGATTTTAAGGTGGGCAGGGTAACAAGGGATGAGATTTGCATTTTAGGTCTATGACTTTGACAGTTGGGAAGTGATTGGGATAGTACAGGGTACCCTTTAGAAGACCCGTTTGTCAGGACCGGGGTTAGAGTAATGGTGGCCCAAACTCAAATGGTATCAGTGGGGAGGCAAGAAATAAACATGTTTGCAAGATATTGGGGGTAGCACTAGTAGGTAGACAGGGAAAAGTTAGAGTAAGTAGTTGTGTGAGGCAGCAAATTCAGGTGTTTACCTATGCTATCATCTTGGTTTTTCCTGTTTTTTTAATTTTCTTTTTACTTTTTTAATATATTTTATTGATTTTTTACAGAGAGGAAGGGAGAGAGATAGAGAGCTAGAAACGTCGATGAGAGAGTAACATCGACCAGCTGCCTCTTGCACACCCCCTATCCGGGACAACCAAAGTACATGCCCTTGACTGGAATCGAACCCGGGACCTTTCAGTCTGCAGACCGACCTCTACCACTGAGCCAAACCGGTTTCGGCAAGGTTTCTTATTTTCTTATTGAGGCTTTTTGTAGCTCCCAATTTTATGGTAACTCTCTCTTTTTTTAATTTATTTTTGAGATAGTAACCCTGCAAGGTTTCTATCTCAGTTTTAGCCATCAGTATAGAACTGGCTGGGATTTGCCCTTCGACAAATAATCATTAAAAAAACAAAACAGGAAACTACTGTGATATTTACTACTTCCAAGTACTAGATTTTCTCCAGTTTTTGCCTGGTTCTTGTGTGTCCTGCAGTGCCTTCAAATAGATACTTCTTTACATTACGTTTAGAATTTATAGTTTTTGATCTGCAGGATGTTGGTGTGTTCAGAGCAACCCTGCCCTTATTGGAAGTGGGCCTCTCCAGATTTAGTTTTTAGGGGGCACGTCTGGTTTTACACGTTAGATGGGCCAAATTGCAGATAAATTGGAATCAGGAAGATAGAGTTTCAGCAAGATGTAAAGTGAGGACCTATCTGTGGCAAAGGAACCAAAGAGGGCTTTTCTGAGGCAGCGTGAGTGAGACGTGCGGATTGTTAGACAAAGGAGCATTGCCAGTGGGTGCCTGGGATGGTGAGCATTGGAAGTGGAGCAGGTTTAGGGAAGCACCTTTGAGGTAGAGGTTGTAAATTATTTTTATTTTGAACAGAGAAAGCCCTGGCTGGTGTGGCTCAGTTGGTTAAGTGTTGTCCCATGCTCTGAGAGTTTCCTGGTTAAATTCCCAGTCAGGGCTTGTGCCCAGGTTTTAGGCTCGATCTCCAGTAGGGAGTGTGCAGGCATCAGCCTTTCAATGTTTTTCTCTCATCAGTGTTTCTCCCTCTCCCTTCCTCTTTCTCTAAAATAAAAATAAAAGAATAAAACAAAAACATTTTTTAAAATAAGGCACAGAGAGAGAAGAAGAAAGGGAGTGGAGGAATGGAGTAAGGGAGAGAGAGACACAGAGAGAGAAAAGAACATTGATTAGTTGCTTCTTCATACACACTCCTAACTGGGGTCCGATCCTATAGCCTAGGTATGTGCCCTGACTGGGCATCGAAGCAGCAACCTTTTGGTGTGCAGGAGGAATCCAGTCAACTGAGCCACACTGGTCAGGACAATTTTTTTTAACTCAGTTTTATGGAGTGATAGGTTATATATGATAAAATTCACCCATTTTAAACGAGTTTTGACATATATGGTCATGTAGTTACCACCCCAATTATGGTGTAAAATAATTCCACTTTCCTACAGATTTCTTTCATGACTCTGGCGTCCATTGCCTCTTCCACCTTCAGCCATTGGCAAACTGATCTGGTTTCTCTCACTATAGTTTTACCTTTTCTGAAACTTCATGTAAACAGAATTATACAATAAATAGCCTTTTGTGGTGTTTAGGATAAAACTTTTGTGATTCATCATGCTGTTCCATACATTAGCAGTAATTTATTATTGATTACTATGTAGTAGTCCATTATAAAATTACACCAAATTAGTGTGTGTGCTTACTCACTATTTTTGTTTCCATTTTTTTGTCTATTATAAAGCTGCTCCTAGTATTCAAGTACAAGTTTTTATGTGGATATGTTTTCTCTTGGGTAAATGAATGCTTAGGAATAGAAATACTGGGCTATATTTGCTGAACTTTATAAGAAATTGCCAAGCTTTTTTTCAGAGTTGCTTGCTATACTATTTTGTATTCCCACCAGCAATGTATAAGTATTGCAGTTATTCTATACCATCGCCAGTACTTGGTATTATCAGTCTTCTTAGTGTTAGCTATTCTAATACATGTTAAATTGTACTATGGTTTGATTTGAATTTTCGTGATGACTATTGATACGGAGCATCTTTTCATGATGTGGAGTATCTTTTCATGTGCTTAGCTGCCACTTGTTTTGTTGTTAATCCTTACCCGAGGATATTTTTTCCTTTGATTTTTAGAACGAGGGGAATGAAGGGAAGAAGGAAGGGAAGGAGAAAGGAAGGGAAGGAGGGAGAGGGAGAGGGAGAGAGAGAGGGATCCACGTGAGAGAGACACATTTGATTGTTTGCCTCCCACACAAGCCACAGCCGGAGTGGGAATTAAACCTGCAGTCCAAGTGAGTGTCCTTGACTGAATCACACCTGAGACTCAGCCTTTGGTCTGAAGGCTGGTGCTCGAACCACTGAGCGGCAGACCATGGTGCCATTTGTCATACTTTTATAAAGTATCCAAGTATTTTACCCATTTGAAAAAAACAAAAACATGTTGTTTTCTTGAGTATTTTATTACTTAATAATCTTTTTATCAGATGGGCATTTTGCAAATACTTTTTCCTAATCTGTGACTTGCCTGTGCATTTATGCCACTGTCTTTTGAAGTGCAAGAGTTTAAATTTTTTATAAGTTCAGTTTACCTTTTAATCTTGCGTGGTTCACACAATTTGTGTCCCAAGATATCTTTTTCTAACCCAAAGCAGTTAGTAGAATGACATCATTTACATTTTGTAAGCATCTTTAATGGAAGAAGCTTAATTCTCTTGTCTCCTTTTACCATTTAATCTATTGTAGTATGTTCTTTTGGTTAAATTATATGAAGAAAATCTGGTGATAAACACAGATCTGTAGTTAGAAATGTGAAGAGTATTTTATTTTATTTATTTATTTTTTAAATTTAAGAACCAGTAACTCTATTTGAAGAAATGGTAAAACTTGAACGTTTTGCAAGAGCAGTATGGCAACATGCGTGCTGGGCCCTGTGACCGGGGGAAGTCACTCCATGGCTTCGGGGAGGCGGTCCAGCTCAGTTCTCGCTGGCACGGAGAGCGAGTGTGTCTAAGGGACTCTCCGGGCTGGATGTGGGGCTCCCAGCCAGCACAGTTCGCTGATACTGACTCCCAAGTTGTATCGATAGATGAACTTAACCTCCTGGGCGGGCAGTGATGCGCCAGGAAATCGTGCAGGTGGGCATCGTTCTTGTTGGTGGCCAGCTGGTGCAGATTGAGCAGGCTTTGCTTCGCCATCCTCGCCACGTGCCAGGCGCTTTCCGTGGCTTTCAGGCCGCTCTCCCATTGGTTGCGGTCAGGCCTCCTGATATCTCACAGGTGGATCCGCCCCCCTCGCTGGTTCTGCAGCCTCATCCATGTCTGGGCTTGCTTCCACTCCTCTCTCGACTGTCTCCTCCCTCGACTGCCTCAAGAAGGTAGCGAAGTGCTTCAAGGCCTGGTCCTGACAGTCAAAACAGAAGACAGTGGACAGATAGATACATGTAGGAGGTGTGCAGCTCCAAACGGATCTGGTGGTTGATAGCGGTCTCGCAGTTGGCAAGGTAATTCTGGTGCACTTGGGAGGTGGGCCTCGCACCACAGCCGGAGGCGCAGGAAGCATGGGTGGAGGCGCTCGGGCCATGGCCGGAAGCAGAGGTAACAGGTTTTCCAAGAAGGTCAAGCGAGCCTCATGGCTAGGCCTAAGGGGAGGATCTGCGAGGTGGGCAGGCGAAGGCGGTGGCTTCTCTGGAGACGGATCATTCCCATGGCGGTAGATGAGGGCAGCCGAAAGCTGAGTCGGTGGTGGTCGTGGTGGTGGGGACCTTGAAATGTCCCTGGGGCACCCTACCCTACCAGGGTGGCTGGAGGCAGGGGTTCTCTGGTGTTAGGCTGCAGGCAGCTGACGGTTGGCTCTGAGGTGGAGCGAAGAGTATTTTAACAGCCTTTTGGGTAATTGTGGCTATTCTTTTTTGATAGTTCCCCAGAACTTGACAGATGTCTGTTTCTTAAAGGTTAATTGCAATGAATATTCTGAAACCACACCAGTGAACTTTTTGTACTGTTACATTAGAGTCCATTTGCTTGCCTTGTACTTGGAATGGATTTTTAAAATATATATTTTATTGATTTTTTACAGAGAGGAAGAGAGAGGGATAGAGAGTTAGAAACATCGATGAGAGAGAATCATCGATCAGCTGCCTCCTGCAACCCCCCACCCCCACAACTGGGGATGTGCCTGCAACCAAAGTACATGCCCTTGACCAGAATCGAACCTAGGACCTTTCAGTCGGCAAGCCGACACTCTATCCACTGAGCCAAACCGGTTTCGGTCTGGAATGGATCTTTTAAGTATGTTATGCAGGAGAGGAAAATCTTTTACCTTTATTAGGTTCAACATCTGAGGCTGTGAATTAAACTGACAAAAGGCAGGATAATAGGAGGGGGGGAAACTCACAGTGTACATGTGCTACGTGAACTCAGTAATGATTAGCTCATGAAATACTTCCCACGTGCATTTGGGGCTTTATACCATCTTAAAAGGAAGGGGAGAGGTGAGAAAGGCACTTAGGGTAAAACAAATGACTTCTTAGAAGTACAAGAGAGCCCTAACAAGTTTGGCTCAGTGGATAGAGCATCGGCCTGCAGACTGAAGGGTCCCAGGTTCGATTCTGGTCAAGGGCATGTACCTTGGTTGTGGACACATCCCCAGTGGGGAATGTGAAAGAGGCAGCTGATCCATGATTCTCTCTCATTGATGTTTCTTTCTTTTTTTTTTTTTTTTTTTAATATATTTTATTGATTTTATACAGAGAGGAAGGGAGAGAGATAGAGAGTTAGAAACATCGATGAGAGAGTCATCGATCAGCTGCCTCTTGCACACCCCCTACCGGGGATATGCCCACAACCAAGATACATGCCCTTGACCGGAATCGAACCGGGGACCCTTCAGTCCCCAAGTCGACGCTCTATCCATTGAGCCAAACAGGTCCCGGCATCTCTCATTGATGTTTCTAACTCTATCCCTCTCCCTTCCTCTCTGTAAAAATCAATAAAATATATTTTTAAAAAATAAGTACAAGAGAGAGTACTTATGGGACTTTGTGGAAAGACAAATAGTCTGTGTCTTTTAGGGTCATAAAACTCCCCTGGAGAAGGGATCTGAGGTGGTTTTTATTTGCATTTCTCCTCAGAGTAAAAATGCTCTAAGAGAAATTTATAATAGTCTTATTTCTCTGAAGTTGCTGTTTAGTCAGTTAAAGGAAGCTCTCAGAGGCTTATTTTCTACATCTGTTGAACCTTGGATATCTTCAGCTTTAGATCATCTTTCTACCAATTCTGGGGTTACAGGTGGGTCCCAGCGTTGATTTGGTAACACAGTGCATTGATAATTTAGGAAACATTGATTCGGAGTTACTCAGATCTTCCAAGTGCTGACACATTTTATTTTATAATATTTAAAGAATCACAGTTTATATCAACGATTGTCATCTTACGGCACACATAAACTAATAACTAAAATTCTGCAGCACACCAAAAAAATATATTTTTTACTGACCTGACAAAAAATAGGTATAATTTTGATTTAACATAGAACAGCTATTGTGTTGGATGTTGTCTTTTTTTTTTCCTTTGACAGTCTAAGGGAAAAGAGATCAGTGTCCCTAATTAAATAGGTATTACATGTTTAAAAATTCTTGTGGCATTCTGGTTGAAAATCACTGGTTTCTATCACTATTGATGTTATCAGAATAGTCTTTATAAGTACTTTGAAGCCTTCAAGCTCCCATTGGCTGGCACAGATTTTTAAAATTCTAAGTTTTGCTTGAAAGCATTAACTTTATTATTGGCAATATTGTCAGTTTTCTTTGAAATAACAAGACTTCTTCATTTATTTTCAAGAATATGTCAAGTTCAAATATCCATAATTTATCTATCAATTGTCCTGTAAAGTAAAATAGTATCTCCATGAAAAAAAGAGGTTAGTTCAGCTCACAGCTTAGATTTTCTCAAGTGTTTTTCTTGAGATAAACACTTTGGCATGTAGCATTTCATCAGATCAGGACATTAAAATGATGTTTACTTAAGGGTTGAGATTGAATAAACATTGTTTGTAATGTCCCCCCACCCCCAACTGCAAATATGTGCCAGAAAAGAATACAGTAGTTGGTGATATAATTTGATGCCATTGCCTGATTTTGTATGGTGCCTATTTATTTATTTTTGTAGATTGACCTTTCATCTAAATTTATTTACTATTTCTGAGAGTTTATCTGTATATTTATTTCAGGTTGTATACATGGACAATCCTGTTGTGTGAATACTTTTAAAGGTTTTATTTATTTCTTGGTTTTCAATCTGTATGCTTTTCATTTCCTTTTTTTTTTTTTTTTAATTGTTTAAAGTATTACATATGTCTCCTTTACCCCTCCCATTGAACCCCTTCCCCCACCACACCCACCCCAAGGACAAGCCCCCACCGCCCCAGTGTCTGTGCTCATTGGTTATGCTAATATTCATGCATACAAGTCCTTTGGTTGATCTCTAACCACCCCCCTCCTGTGCCAATATTTTTTATCCACTATAGTTTTTATACTATATTGCACTGTAAGGATCAGCATAGTGGTTCTAGGATAAACCATGAGATTCAAAAGTTATTCAACTTGTATTATGTGAGCATCACTTGTGTTTGTTGCCAAGAATTCACACACAACATCATCTTTGGTGATGAGTTGGTGCCAACACTAGACGAATATAAACAAAATAGCAAGTCTAGTCAGGCTCATAGATTTATTTGTAAAGCAAAATTACAAATGCCACAGATGAGATCTTAACTACGTTCTTCAGATTTGCAGCAAAATCTTTTTTTAAAATATATTTTTGATCGATTTCAGAGAGGAAGGGAGAAGAAGAGAGAGAGAGAATAATAGAAACATCAGTGATGAGAGAGAATAATTGATCGGTTACCTCCTGCATGCCCCACACTTGGGATCAAGCCTCCAATTCGGGCATGTGCCCTTACTGGGAATCGAACCAGCAAACCTCCAGGTTATAGGTCAGCGCTCAACCAACTCAGCCATACTGGCTAGGCTTTAAAAAATGTTTAGATATCATTGCAAAGCAAAGTAACAAAAAATATTTGTTTCTACCAAGATGCATGAAGAATTTTGAAGTTTTAAAGCAATGATTTATTGGACAATATGAGATTATAAAGATTATAGCAAGTATTGCTAAAAATTGCTAGGAAGAGTACAATAGAAAAATTGAGAAAGAAAAAATTGACAGATTAAATTATACTCAAAACTTATCTTAGAAAATGCTAGAAAACATAAGAACGCAAAAGCATATATTTCATTAGCTGGCAGAGATGATAATATCACTTGTCTTATGGTCTCAGGAAAATTCCATTAGACTCACAGAAGGATGAGAAAAAGGTAAATAATGTTAATTTTAATTATGAAATTAGTTATTGCTTCATAGACCAGGCCCTCAAGGAGTGTTAGGCACTATGAGCCATGTTTTGCAAACTGCTATTCTAAATTCTTTCTTTCATACCTAGGTTTTTACTGCTGTCTCTGTGCTAGTGACCCTGTCATTTGTTTCCCCAGCCAGACTACACCAAATGTTGGACTTACATACCCAATGCCTGCTTCCTTAGCTTGGTGCTCTCTTACTGATTTGGCCTTAGCACATGCTATTTGTTCTGTCCCGAATTTTCTTGTTTCTTTCTTTCGTTAACCCAGAAAACTACTAGGTTGTGAGCTTCTTGGGGGCAGGGACTGGGTACCTTGTACCCACGGTTTTAGCAGAATGCCTATCACTGCACTGCTCAGTAAATGTTGTTGAATTAAATTGGATCAAGGAAGAATTCTAGCCTCATGAAAAATAAACTTACTGTTCATCCCAGGGTAAATGTTTTCTGCTTTATGTCTGATCTCATTCATTCTATATTGATTGTATTAGTTTCAGAGAAAAGGATTTTGTAACCTACTCCATATTCAGGACAGCTAACTTCTGTATATTAAGTTACCCAGCAGTTCCTTTTGCTTTGCCTAGGGAGTAATGTATTCTGAAAGGAAGGTATTTGGGGCTAAAATTTGATGTCGTAAATTTTAGTTTTCTCTCTGACTACTGAGAATATCACAAAACACTTATCATCTGCTTCTCTCTTTTAAATCACCTGATTTTGCCCTAGCTTATTTGGCTCAGTGGATAGTCGGCTTGAGGACTTAAGGGTACTGGGTTCAATTCCAGCCAACAGCACATGCCTGGGTTGTGGGCTCAATCTCCACTAGGGGGCATGTAGGAGGCAGCCAATCAATGATTCTTTCTCATCATTGATGTTTCTGTCTACCTCTCCCTCTCCCTTCCTCTCTGAAATCAATAAATATATATTTAAAGATAAATAAAATCACCTGATTTTCACCAGCACTTGTGGTGGAACAAATGTATACTACATTTATTTTAGTTTCTCTGAAGGAAGATGTTTTTGTTTACATCAAAGAGTAAAATAAATATTGCAGTCTTTGAGAAACATATAATGGACTTATATATCTACTAGAGGCACTCCAGGGGGGGTGTCCCTCAGCCACGCCTGTGCCCTCTCACAGTCTGGGAGCCCTCGGAAGATGTCCAGCTGGTGGGCAGTGGGCCTAAGCCGGCAGTCAGACATCCTTAGCATTGCCGCAGAGGTGGAGCCTCTCCTACCACCACTTGCCAGCTGTGAGCCCAGCTCAGAGCTTCTGGCTGAGCAACATTCTCCCAGTGGGAGCGCACTGACCACCAGGGCAGCTCCTGCATTGAATGCCTGGTGGTCAGTGAGCATCATAGCTACCAGTCATTCCACTGTTTGGTTGATTTGCATAATAGCTTTTATTATATAGGATAATATAAAACCCTAAGCGACTGGTCAAATGTTTGACTGGTTGCTATGATGCGCATTGACCACCAGGGGGCAGACATTCAATGCAGGCTCACAGGCCCCTGGCTGAAACTGGCAGTCCAACATTTCCTGAGGGGTCCCGGATTGTGAGAGGGTGCAGGCCAGGCTGAGGAACCCCACCGGTACATGAATGCACTAGGCCTCTAGTCCATATATATATAAAATAAAAATGGAATGTGCAAATTGACCATCACTCCACAGCAAAGATGGTGGCGCCCACAGCCAGTAAGGAGGGAATATGCAAATTGACGCAACAAAGATGGTGGCAGCTAAGGCAGAGCGGGATGCCTACTATGGTGGGGTTGGGGGGTAGTGGAGGGAGCTACAGGAAGGCGACAGGACGAGCAAAGGCGGAAAGGTCGCTCCGGCCAGAGCGAAGGCCTATTCTTGCACAAATCTTCATGCATCGGGCCTCTAGTATATATATAAAACCCTAAATAACCGGTCAATTGTTTGGCTTGTCGATTGTTTGACCGGTCTCTATGATGTGCACTGACCATTAGGGTACAGATGCTTAATGCAGGAGCTGCCGCCTGGTGGTCAGTTCATTCCCACAGTGGGAGCACCTCTCAGCTGACCAACAGGCGCCAGTTGGTGGGCTCTCAGCTGGCAAGTGCAGCTGTGGCAGTGCGAACCTCCCGCCTCCATGGTAGTGCTGCCAAGCTGCGGTGGTGGTGCAGGCGTAGCGGCTCAGGGGTGAGTGGAAACGGTGCAGCGCCTAGCCCAGGCTCAGGCTCTGCTTTGCACACTACTACGTTGCTTGGGGGATGTCAAACTGCTGTTTCTGACAGTCCCAACATTTCCCAAGGGATCCCGGATTAAGGGAGGGCATAGGCTGAGAGTCCCCACCAGAGCATGGATTCATGCACCGGGCCTCTAGTATTTATATAAGGACCTATTTGAAAAGACTGGAAAGCAGTATAATAATGGTTCTTAGTAGTGTAATTGTGAGAAATTGAGTTAAGAATACTTTAAAAATAATGTTTTTTGGATACATCCCATGTTTTAGGCACTTTATTAAATTCTTTATGTGTGTTTTCTTAGGGAACTCTCCCATGAATCCTGTGATATAGGTACTACTTATTTTTCAGATGAAACTGAGGCCTAAGAAGATTAACTTATCTAGGTTTATACCACCAATAAATAGAAGAGTTAAAACCTTTATGTTATATTCTTTTTAAAAAAATATATTTTATTGATTTTACCCAGAGAGGAATTGAGAGGGAGAGAGAGTTAGAAACGTCGATGAGAGAGAAACATCAACCAGCTGCCTCTTGCACACCCCCCACTGGGGATGTGCCCGCAACCAAGGTACATGCCCCCGACCGGAATCGAACCTGGGACCTTTCAGTCCGCAGGCCGACGCTCTACCACTGAGCCAAACCCACTGAGCCAAACCGGTCCCTCAGTACTAGACAGGCAGCTGTCATCCTAATCAGTGTGGATATTACACCTAGAGGTGGGAGTGTCAGAGAGGAAACCGATGGGAATGTGAAGGCCTGAAGTCTACAGAGAAGGTTTCTTCCTTTTGAAGAATGTTCACTACAGCTAAGAGACTAGTAACATCAGTAACCCAGTAAGTGTGCTTAGTAGTGACTTAGAGATTAGTATTAAATGAATGCCTGTTTTTTGTCCTGCATTCTTCAGATAAGTTGGAAATGAGTCGGAGGCCATAATGATTTTGAGCCCTTCTTGATCATAGAAGGACATTTTACCTGCAGTGGGTTTTAGTTCCAAGGACACTCTTTTTCCTGGTCTGGGTAACCTTATTTTAGCAAGTGGAGGTATGAACATTTTAAGGTTCAGATTTTACTTGCCTTTATGCAACCACTTTAAACATTATTTGTCTATATCTATAGTTATTACTTAGAATAAAACTTTCTGTAACATACTTGGCAGACTAATTTTGGATTTTACTTTGCCTTGCTGTCTTTCTCCCCTTAGTCTTGTTCTTCATTTCTTATCTTCCAGAGAGGTGTGGGAAATGGAACTGGATAGACTCAAGAATCAGGATGGTGAAATAAATCAGAACATTATGGAAGAGACAGAACGGGCCTGGAAGGCAGAGGTGAGAAGAGTTGCTATATTGAAGGCTTTGATTTTTGGCTTCCAGGTGATTTATCCTTTTGATAATAGTATTAACCACTAAACCATATAAGTATTACACCATATAGCCACTAAGTATTTATTTTGTTAACTAAGCTTTGTATATGTAAAATTAATCAAGTATGTGGGTGTGTTTTCCTAGGTCTTATCACTAGAGAGTCGGAAAGAACTGCTGGTGTTGAAGCTAGAAGAAGCTGAAAAAGAGGCAGAGCTGCACCTTACTTACCTCAAGTAGGTATTGTCCCATTCTAGAATGTTAATGGTCCTGCAGTGTTGGTGGGTTTTGTTTTGTTTTGTTTTGTTTTCTTTAGGGTTGAAACCCTAGGCCAGCTAGTCTGGCACTTACTGTATCATCACAGGAATTTCAAGGTCATCTCTGTCTGTGCAGTAGTAATTGTTCTGTGATTTCTCTTCCTGTATTCTAACTTCTGCATTCTCTAATTCTTCCTCTCTGCAGCCTTACCATTTTGTGTTTTCTGTTGTGTTATTTCCAGTTATTTCTATTGTGTTATTTCACATTTTCTTTTATGCTATGGAAGCAAATCAAATATCCTTGGAGACTCGTTTCTTATGTCGTCATTTCTCTTCTTGCCATGGAATCTGGAGGACCTGTGGCCTTTTCAGGCAGATAAGACCCCTGGCTCAGTGGTTGGTTCTCTTTCTCCAATACTTGGCTTAAAAGATGCTGGAGATAAAGTGAGGCACACGACCTAGATCCTTGGCCTTCTCTTACGTCTGGTTCGACCTCTCCTGTCCAGGCCCATTGGCCGTTTCTTTTAGGCTATCTCAGGGCGCTGAGGGTTAGGTTTTCTTTAATTCTGTAAATTCCTGTTGGTTTCTTGAAAGGTCAACTCCCCCAACACTAGACACAGTTCGTTCCAAACAGGAGTGGGAGACAAGACTGAATGGAGTCCGGATGATGAAAAAGAATGTCCGGGTAAGTGCAGTGATGGGGATCATTGAGTTTGAGTTAGACTTTGCTTAAACACTGATGATGGGCAGGGAACTTGGCTTCACCACTGAGAGCTTATCTACCATTCCCTCTGTGTCCTTCAGACGGGATGTGGGTGTGTCTTTCTAGGGAGGCTCACTCAGCTCAGATCATGCCTTCCTTTTCTCCTTTCTAGGACCAGTTTAACAGTCACATCCAGCTGGTGCGGAACGGGGCCAAGCTGAGCAGCCTTCCTCAGATCCCTACTCCCACTCTGCCTCCGCCCCCGTCCGAGGTAAGAATGCAGGTTTTGGTAGTCAGGCTTTCTGTGACAAAACCAGAGTCCTTCACTTGTTTTTTTTTTTTAAGAAGATACTGTTTTGTTTCTTTTTATATATATATTTTATTGATTTTTTTACAGAGAGGAAGGGACAGGGATAAAGAGCTGGAAACATCGATGAGAGAGAATCATTGATTAGCTGCCTCCTGCACACGCCCACAACCAATGTACATGCCTCTTACCAGAATCAAACCTGGGACCCTTCAGTCCGCAGACTGATGCTCTATCCACTGAGCCAAACCAGTTTTGGCTTGTTATATTATTATTACTGGTTATTGTTGGTTTTATTTGGTGTAAGAGTTGCTCATTGATTTCTTCCTTTCTCTTGCGTCCTCCACCTCTTCCCCTCTGCAGACAGACTTCATGCTTCAGGTGTTTCAGCCCAATCCCTCTTTGGTTCCTCGGATGCCCTTCTCCATTGGGCAGGTCACAATGCCCATGGTTATGCCCAGTGCAGATCCCCGTTCCTTGTCTTTCCCAATCCTGAACCCTGCCCTTTCCCAGCCCAGCCAGCCTTCCCCACCCCTTCCTGGCTCCCATGGGAGAAATAGCCCTGGCTTGGGTTCCCTTGTTGGCTCCCATGGTCCACACATGCCCCCTGCCGCCTCCATCCCGCCTCCCCCAGGCTTGGGCGGTGTTAAGGCTTCTACTGAAACTCCCCGGCCCCAACCAGTAGACAAACTAGAGAAGATCCTGGAAAAACTGCTGGCTCGGTTCCCACAATGCAATAAGTAAGTGTCTTTAAGGACTAATTTTTAAAAAATTATCAGAGGGGCTACAGGAGAGGTTTTATGGATTTTCCTCATGAGTATACATAAATATTTCCCTCTTTTTTAGGGCCCAGATGACCAACATTCTTCAGCAAATCAAGACGGCCCGTACCACCATGGCAGGCCTGACCATGGAGGAACTGATCCAGTTGGTAGCTGCACGACTGGCAGAACGTGAGCGAGTGGCAGCAAGCACTCAGGTAAGACAAGGTCCTGGGGGGAGAACGCAGACCTGCTGAGAGGCTGAGGAAGAGGCAGTTTTCAGAAAAACTTGGGGAGGGAAGCATTGCTGCAGCCAGCAGTGCCTAGTCTGCTTTCTTCCTCTGCCGGTCTGGGAGCTAAGTGATTTCCATGCCCTGTGACTCAGACTCTCACAATGTTTCTGCCTGCAGCCACTCGGTCGGATCCGGGCCTTGTTCCCTGCTCCATTGGCCCAAATCAATACCCCAATGTTCTTGCCTTCTGCACAAGTGTCATATCCTGGAAGGTCTTCACATGTAAGACTCATTTTCTTCGAAAACTAGGATGGGAAGGTGGGGAGCGATGTCAGCAGGAGGGGCAGGTTTACAGATGGAGTGTAGGAGGAAACCATTATCTCATCAGCCCCAACTGGGAAAATGTAAGTACTTTTGGCAAGAATCTGTATTTGAACTTTTACTTCTTCTGGTGTAAAATCTTTTTACTGAATGGAAACACCAGGTGGAGTCATGGGCATGAAAGGCAAGGAGACCCAGAGCTTTCTTATTGTCTTACCTTTGGCCATCTCCCCTCTGTTCTGCAGGCTCCAGCCACCTGTAAGCTGTGTCTCATGTGCCAGAAGCTGGTCCAGCCCAGCGAGCTGCATCCAATGGCATGTTCCCACGTGTTGCATAAGGAGGTGGGTGATACACTCCTTCCCCATTTCCAACTTTTTATTTACTGACAACTGAGAATTTCTCTTGCACATTTTAGTGTTGATGCTCAGCATTAATATCTAAACATATTGCCCTGGCCAGTGCGCTAATTGGTTAGAGCCTCAGTTCATGGCTTCAACCCCGTTCCCCCTTGGGTCTGGGTGTGTAGAAATATCCTCAGGTGGGGGTTAACAAAACCAAACCAAAACATCTAAACATAAGATTTTTAGTAACTTGTGTCTTAAACATCAGCAGAATTCAGAATACTGCAGCTGGGATCTTCCAGCTCCTTTATCCTGATCCCTTAGGACAGAGTTTCCCAAACTTCTTTCATGATGAGAATCACCTGGTGGAGTTGTTAAAATACAGATTCCTGAATCCCAACTAAGAAGTGCTAAACTAGAATTTTTGGGAACGTATAGGTAAAATTGTATACTTAACTAGTGCTCACTAAGTTAAGTATAGGTAAAATTGTATACTTAACTAGTACTCACTAAGTTCAATATACAATTTTACCTATATGTTCCCAAAAATTCTAGTTTAGCACTTCTTAGTTGGGATTCAGGAATCTGTATTTTAACAACTCCACCAGGTGATTCTCATCATGAGAGAAGTTTGGGAAACACTGCCTTTGGAGACTTGATAAGCAGTTCACACCAGAGCACTGATAGGTCACTTACTTGAGAAACTGACAGTAAGATATACGTATCTAACTGTTGTTTCAAATATAGCATTGAAAGGAGACTGCTTAGATGAGAGAAATGGAATAGAGAGCCTGGGTATGAGATTAGTAACCCCATTGACAGAATTGAAGTCTATTAAAGATTATCTTTCCACACTGACAATCATTCCCATCACTTCCTGTTACCAAGCAGAGTTAAGTCCCTCAGCAGCAGGGATGATTTCTTTTTTTACTATATTTTGTTCATTGCATTTTAACAGTAGGTAGGAACTGAATTTACATCTAAGTTCTTGGTAAGGGAAAATCCTGAATAAGATTTTAGCAGATGGAAATTCATCCAAGCCTGAATGGATCATTAGAAGGAGCAAGCCTGGATATTCAACAAAAAGCAGCTGCACACTGTTATTAGCAGGTTGTTAATGTTTCCTATGAAAGAACAGGTCCACCTCTGAAGATGCTTTGGGGGTGATTTAGTGGATATTCCTTACACCCATTGAACTATAATAGCGCTCCTTCCCTCCCTTCCTTCCTCCCTCCCTCCATCTTTCCAGATAAACTTGAGGTATGTCTTTCTTTATTTTCAGTGTATCAAATTCTGGGCCCAGACCAACACAAATGACACTTGTCCCTTTTGCCCAACTCCTAAATGATGGACCTGATTGGGAGGAAGAAGAGAAGCTGATGTGAACAGGAAGCGCGGGTTCAAGATTTCTAAAACTCTATATTTATACAGTGATGTATACTCATGCCATGTACATTTTTATTATATAGGTAATGTGTGTATAGAAAGTCTGTATTCAATGTTCGTAAATGAAAGTGTGTATATTATGCAAAAATGGTCTGTCCCCCTCAGCTTGCAATTCCTTGAGGGGGATGCAAATGGTAGCTAAGATGATATTTAGTTTGGTCTTGAAATTATGATATTCCTGCCTAAGGCTGTCTTCAAATATAAAAACCAGTGGGAAGCTGCTGTGGCTCCAAGGCTATCCTGCTTTGACTTGGCTCAACCACTAGTCCATTTTCTAAGGTTCCTTGTGCAGATTTGAACCTGGTGCTCGCCCTCTGTCTGGCTGGATGCCTTGATTACTGAAAGCCTTTGGAAGCCTTGGTGTCCTAGCAACTCTCTCCAAATGGATGAAATGAGACTGATTGAGGAAAAAAATGTAACCCTGGTAGTTTGTGTTTTCATTGAGTATTTTACTGTGTTAATGCTTATGTTTTGTACATAGGCTTTAGCTTTACCGAATATTCTGTTCTACAACAGCAAAATTCACAGCCCAAGAGTAACCACACAGCCAGGTCCCAGTACCGACGCCCTCACAAGCTTCTGTTCACCCCATTTCCTCAACAGCTGTCTCTTCAGAAACTAGCACAATCTGAAGGTCTTCTCTGGAAGCCACCCCTCCAGCCTTACAAAGGCCTCCCTCTTCCCTTCCTTCTGGTCTTCCCATCTGGCTGACCCTCCCTCTGAAGGTTAAGGCAGTCGTTCACGGCCAAGTTGTTTGATGACCTTGGATGAGCTCCAGGCAGGCACGGTTGAGGAGGGATGTCTGTGCAAAATCATTTTCAGAGTGATCTTGGGATGCTGGGCTTTAATTTTTGAAGCAAGAAAGCTATGGGGGAACGTGTCCTGCCCCGGGTAAGATGGAGACCCCAGGGCTGGGAAGGGAGGTGGGTTTGAGGTTGAATAGTCATGTGTTCTCTGGGTAGCCACCCGGAACCAGATCAGTGTTCCCCTTTGCCACTGAGCTTTTCTGGCTTGCACCCCGAAACCCTGGATCTCTGTTCGAGCTTTCATATCCTCTTATCTTTACTCTCAAGTGGCTTCATCACTCTTCTCTTTGGAATTAAACAACTAAAAACTAAGTGTTAATTGTTTAAAAATAGCCCCAGGGGAAGGAGATTATTAGATCACCAACAGCTGAATGTTTTTCACTCTGGGCCCTGGAAATGCTCGCAGCAGTGCACTAGGCGGGCAGAGCCCTCTCCTTGCACATCCACCTAAGTTCCCTCCTCCCCATTTCTGCTCATGGCATACTCTCTCTTCTCTAACTGCCCCGGTTTGTTAACCTGCATTAGTGTGAGGAGCTAGAGTTCCCAAGAGCTCCTGGGCATCTTGTAGGTCACTGAGAGGGCCTGATAGGCCCCTCTGCAGAGGTCAGATAACTGCTTTCCTTGGCTGATGGGACTTGCTTGTCTCCGGTGCTGTAGCTGTCGGTAAGGGAAGGTGCCAATGGAAGACTAGCTCCTTTGTTTTTTCCCTTTGTGTGTGTGTGTGTGGGTGTGTGTGTGTGTGTGTATGTGTGTCATTTTCATCTTGTTATCTCCCCTCAACTTCAAAGCAGCCCGTGGCCACCTGCAGTGTTTTTCAGGGGGTATAAAGAATATCCTGTTTCTTTCCCACAAATCTTTGAAGCCAAAGGAGGGAGTAAGAGGCTTAACTGCTTCCTGGTAGAAACCCTGGAAAGCCATCTGTAGCTGGAGGACAGTGTGGGGAGAGGTGTGCATGGCCTGGGGCCGCATCGCTGCTCTCTTCTTAGTCAGGGCCAGCCAGAAAGCAGCCTGAGTCTGGGCCAGCCTCGTTCTCCCTCGTCCGTTGGCCCGCAGTGCTAAAGCCATGCACACCAACGGGAAAGGCCCAGCGCAGTGAGGAGAGATGGGACAGTCATTGTTCTGGAGTAGATTTAAAAATAGAGATATAGAATACATATTTTTACAAGCAAGAAGCTGTTGTCAAAAAAGTTCTTTTTATACTTAGTTTGTAGTTCCAGGATAGGAAGGAAGTTACTCTTAAAAGAGAGCCCATGTTTTCTCTGAAGAAAAGGACAGTGGGGCTTACTGATGAAGGGCTAACTTGTATGCCCTGGAAAGAGCTGGGGGAAAGCCATTTCCCCCCAACATGGGTAGAAAGCATAAAGCAGAAGGTGGCCTTTTATTTCACGATAACAATTCTGGAAGTTTATTTACACAGTAAGTTCCGAGCTGGAAGCAGACAGTCTCCAGTCTTCCTGTCAGTCTGTGGTTCTGGGTGTTCCCGTCAGCCAAGCAGCACCAGGTGCAGGGGAATGAGAGTCCGGGTAAAAACTACGACTCGGTGTTCTTGATTTATTGTATGGCTTGTGGCAGCTGGCTGAAGCCAGGGTTCCAGAGCGCTCCTGTGGTCCCTCTCCCTCAGGTAATTCACACTCAGCCCGCCCTCACCTGGAAGCAGAGTGCAGACCGCAGAGGAATGAGGTCCCGTGGTACACCGGGAAAATCTGCTCTTTCCGCCAACACTGGAGCCATAGTTGACAGTGTTAGAACGGATAGGAAATGAGCTTTGTCCCCAGTACTTAGCGCGAGAACCAACCTGGTACCCAGTACTTAGCGCGAGAACCAACCTGGTACCCAGCACTGTTAGGAGCGGGGAGTGGAGAGCAGGACAGGAGAGGATGGGTGCATCCTGGGGCTCTTGTGGAAAAGGAAGGCAGGAAGCCGAGGCCCGTCCTTTCTCCAGGCAGCTGGACCCTGAAGGTGACGGTGCTGTAGCCAGCGGGCCCTGTGTTCTAACACTCTGGCTCCAGTACTTGTGCCACTGGGGGTGCCTTAGCCAAGTAGGTGGCGGCTGAGACCTCGGGGTGGGAAGGCAATGGAACGGCTCTGCGTTATGTAAAGATCTGACAGCTGAACAGGAAGCACTCCAGGCGGGCGAAGGGCATCGCCCCTGTGCCTGTGAGAGGAATCGTAGGATTCTGCTTTCCAGGACTGTTAGGGAGGAGAGTTCTGTCCATTCTTAGCACCTCAGCTGCAGAGCTCCGAGGTCTTGGCTTGTGAGGGGGAGTGAAGAGGTGCCCGGAAGACGAGGCCAGCCCTGCGCGGTTGCTGTGTTCCCATTGCTTTCCAGAGGATGCCGGGGGTTGGGAGGGCTGGGATGTTACTCGGCTATTGAGCGTTTATAGAGCACAGCGTTCAGGGAGAGACGAGTGGAGTCAATAAGGTAGACTTTCATTGTTAGATGGAACGTCATAGTGGACATGAATTTCAGAGCTAAAAGAGCTTTTTGGCAAATAAGCCCTTCTTCCCACCTCCCTTTGGATAGGCTGCACCCACAGCGGAGAAAACTCTGGGAAGCAGCACCTGTGTACGAAAGGGTGCTGCTTGGAGGTGGAGTCTAAAATGGGAGCTGGCGGTGGCCTTTCTACCTCCTGGCTTCGATCCCAGTGTCCCCTGTCTTCACTCTCACTCTTCCTCTCCCAACCATTTGTACAAATAGGTTATTTTTTGTTTAATTCAAGAGGCAGTCTTTGCACCAATGTTAAGCTCATTGATACAATTCTTATCTCTAAAGCAAAGCTAACTGCATTTGCTCCTACTGCCTTGGGCCAGCAGGCAAGCACGGCTGGATCCTGCGGACACCGGGGGTGACCGCTGGAATGCCCCCACTCTGGACGAAGGAAAGAGGAATGCTTTGGGTGGAGGGTTGGAAGGGATGGTAGGCAAAGATCAGGGCTGAAGTTTCAAGCAGCAGAATTTCTCAATCAAGTTTGAGGTGACGTCTTCCTGCCTCCAGAGCGTGTCTTCCCTGTCCTGTTTCCTGCGGTGCGGCCCCTGCAGCCCACCTTGCCAGCTCCTCTGTCAAGCAGAGGCATCGGTGGGTGGGTAAGGGTCCTGAGGCGCTCTGGCCACAGGTGCCATCGCTCTTTGTGACCAAGTCGAACCAACCACCCAGATGGTCCAGGAGACGCTCTGTCCTCTGCTCATGGGCCTCCTCACTTCAGCAGGGAGATGTCATCAGCAAAGTCATCGTGCTGGTGGCGCAGGCAGCGGAGACAGCGCCACTGGCACACCATGAGGCAGAGTGGCAGCATGAAGAGGGCGCAGATGGCGGCCATGACGTAGGCTATGGTCATGAGGGTTGACTCGTCTGTCTGTGGGATGTTGTAGCCACAGTCCATCATGTCCAGGGTGACAAACGGCCCTTCCACCGCCGCCGTCCGGAACTCGTCGTGCACTGGAGAGAGGGAAAGGTGGGCAGGCAGGTCAGTGTCACCGCAGTTTGGATTAGGCAAGAAAAAGGACTTCCCGACCAGCCTTGAAATGGGCCCGAGGAGGCTGTAGAAAGCAGTGCCAGGTGGAGGCATGGCTCCTCCAGGCCCCAGGGAACAGCGGCCTTTTTGTTAATCCTCACTCGATATTTTTTCCATTTTTTTTTAGGGAGGAGAAAGGGGAGGGAGGGAGGGAGAAACATCAATGTGAGAGACACCTCAGTTGGCTGCCTCCCACACATGCCTTGACTGGGACTGGGAATCGAACCTATGACCCTTTGGTGTATGGGCCAATGCTCTAACCGTTGAGCACGCACACCAGCCAGGCACCTGCTACATTCTGAAATGGCATTTAAGCTCCCCTCTGGCAGGCGGCAGGACACTGTAGGCTCAGCCTGCTGCCCTTGGATCTTGAGCTCCTCCAGGTGCCCAACAGCTCTTGCTATCCCTGGCGTCCAGCAGAGGGTCACCACGCCGGGCAGTGGGAAGCTTAGCGCTAACTCTGGCTCGAGGCACCTATTCTCCCAGACTGGCGGGGCTCGGACCAGGGAGCACGTGGATAGCCTGGCCCGCACCCTGGCACTCACCATGGCAAGCACTGACGGCAAAGCCGATCCGCTTTCTCGCCCGGTCGAAGACCACGTAGAAGCCCTCCATGACCACAGCTCCCAGCACGGTGCCCGTGGACGACTGGGAGACGGCGAACTTGTAGCAGTCATCTTGGGACGTGGCCACATCCTCCACCGGCCGCAGGTATTGCTACGGACAAGGAGTCAAAGCGTCAGTGTGTCTTCCTCGCTCCATCCTCACACCCTTCCCCCCTGCCCCACCTTCTAGGCGGCTGTGTCCTTAGGCCGCTCTTCCGTGGGCAGCCCTAGCTCCGAGGGCTTGCTTTTCCAAGAGCCCTTCACCCCTGGACCCTCATCTACGCCTTCCAAGTTCTGGGAAACCTGGACTGAGCATCTCCCTGCATGTGCTGTCTCCTGGGCCCGCGCCTTGGGAGGGACGCACCTGTGGCAGAATGGTGATGCGGAAGGACTGGTTGGTGACCTCGCTCATCAGGTAGAGTGATATGACCGGGAAGATGTTCCAGGGGGTGGTGCCCGCCTGCCAGCACACCAGCTGCTCCCCCAGCCAAAAGCCGTCTGGGAACTTCTCCGTCTGCCAGGGCAGAGAGGGAGGCCATGAGGACAGCCCCTGCCACCCTCTTGCCTCCCATCCTCAGCTCACACCCACTGGCCTTTGCCTGCCTTTCTTGGAGTATCCAAATGGGAAGGTCCATCAGAACCCAAGAATGGAGGAAGAGGAGGGCAGAATGAGGCCAACACGTGGTACAAGGGGGATTGTGTGACCGGCAAACACCCACAAAAGAGTCTAAGTAGAAGGTTCTGAGGGGGACACTTGGCTCCTGGAGAAGGTGACTCAGCAGACTCCCTCGGACTCCAGTCACCTCTGTACCCCTGACTCATCCCACTGACCGAGGAGGCGGCCTTGATGGATTTGACCGCAGCTTCAAACACTTTCTTGGGCAAACGGAGGTTGGTGGTGCCGCTGTCCACGATGCTCTTATCATAGTTGTACTGAGGGGAGAAGAGAGGTTAGAGCGCTCAGGAGCTGCTTGCAATGCCAGGCCCTGGCCAGACTCAGAGGGTTAGTCTGACTGCGGTGCTGCCTGGGTTGGCATCCTGGCTTTGCCACTTCTTAGGAGTATATCTTTGGGCAAGTTACTTCAGTGGCTCAGTTTCCCCATCTTGAAGGATAATAACAGTACCTACCTCACAGTTATAAGGATTAAATAAATAAATACATTCAAAGAGCTTACAATGGTCCTGGCCCACAGGGAGCATCCAGTAAATGTTCACTCATAACTATCTTGGGTGGAAAGATGTTCTCCAAATCTTGAAAATAAAAGTATCTCATATGGTGGTTTCAATTTTTCATAATCCTTTTATACCTATCTGAATCGAGCACGCACTGAGAGCCTAAAGGAGGAAGACCACGGCTTAGCTGCCGTCTCCTGGCCTCTGCTGTGTGCCGGGTCCTGGGATGGACCCTGTTCACTCTGTCTTCGCCACAATCCGCAGGCACTGTTCTTACCTCTTTAGCAGAGGAAAAAGCCCAGCAGTAACTTCCTAAGGGCAGGGACTTGCTAAGGGCAGCGCCAGAACCCAGAGCTGGACTCTAGTTCACATCACATCGCACAGCCTTACAAACCAGGCCTGACGGGCCGGGCGCCTTTACCCTCACTCGGTCCATGCCAGGCGGTCTCTGTGAATGCCCTGCCAGTCCCCGCCCCGGAGTCCTGGTCCTGCTGTGGCCCCAGTGCTCCTGACTCTAGGTTCAGCCCCCAGCCTTCCCGCAGGTCCCTCCAGTCCCATAACCCAGGGTCTGACCTCACCCTGTGTCGCCACCCCTGTTCCTTGCCCTGGTGCCCCCTTGCCTGTCTTACCTCCTTGCAGTCCATCTTCAGGTCCTGTCCATTGATCTCCACCCGCACGATGATCACCTCGTAATACCACTCCCGTCGGATGGGTGTGTACCAGAGGCTGCCCGTGTATAGTGAGGGGTCAATACCCCCAATGATCTAGGGAGAAAAAGGCAGGTACCCGAGTCCCAGTACGAAGGGCAGCAAGTCACCCTAAAAGCAAGCGAAGGACCAGGAATTTCTGGGAGTGGCAAGGTCCTCCACAGACCACTTCTAATGGAATCATGCCTCAGAGTGACATAGTTCAAAATGTATTAAGAATGTGTTCATGGCCCTGGCTGGTTTGGCTCAGTGGATAGAGCATTGACTGTGGACTGGAAGGTCCCAGGTTCGATCCCAGTCAGCCCACATGCTCGGGTTAAGAGCTCGATCCCAGCCAATCAGTGATTCTCATCATTGATGTTTCTCTCTCTCTCCCTCTCTGGAATAAAAAAGAAAAGAAAAAAGAATGTGTTCATGCCCAGCAGTGTGGCTCAGTGGTAGAGCATCAATCTAAGAACCAGGGTACATGCCTGGGGTTTTAGACTAGATCCTCAGTAGGGGGCGTGCAAGAGGCAGCCAACAGATGATTCTGTCATCGTCATTGATGTTACTATCTTCCTCTCCCTCTCTCTGAAATCAATAAAAACATTGAAAAAGCAACATCAGAACAGAATGTGTTCAGGGGAAGAGGCTTTCTAGGAGTTTTAATAATTTGTTTCAGAATCACAGCCATTGAGATGAAGTTATTTAAACCTAAGCTGGCACAGTATGTGTTGAATGAATGATTATTTGCTTCTATAAATTTTATTTTTTCTGCTTGTAAAACCATTCACCAGTTGTCCTAATTAATAAATAGACTTTTAAACTTTTTTACATCTCTGCCTTTTAGACTTTTTTATGTCTCTGACATAAGACTGAATAATCAGACTGAATAATCTTACTCCAGTAGGTTTTATTTCCCTTTCCTTCGAAACCTAATCATCTCTGATTCTTTCCAGGTTTACTATAGGCGACTTGAGTAATGCCGGGAAGACAGGATGGACAGAGAGTGGGGTGGGGAATGTAGATACAAAGCAGCAGAGCCCAAGACTGGAAGGGAGGCAGGTGGTACCCATCTCTAGCCAGTGCCAGGACCTCTCTCTCCCAGGACCTACTCACCATGCTCCCTCCAACTGAGGCCAGCACTTCTGACTGGTTGGGGGAGAAGCCGGCGCCGCACAGCTGCAGGGAGAACAGGTTGGGCACGTGGGTCTGCTTCACCAGCGAGTCAAAGAAGGGCTCCAGGGAGTCGTCGGGCTGTGGCGGAGAGAGACGGGAGGGAATCTCACAGGTCAGCTTCTGGCCGACACCGGCTGCAATGGCCAGATGGGATGTTCCTCGGGAAAGACATCTTGAGGTACTGGGTTTGGGTGGAGAGAGCTAGCAGCAGGCACGCCATGCAAACAGGAAGTTCAGAGGGCCCACAGATCTATGGGGTCCCCAGGAGCCCATCAGCCAGGGTTCAGGGGCCTCTTATTCGAAAAGATCATAGAGTCTGCTCTGTGCCAGTGGCGACGTCTCATGCTCTAGTTCTGCCTTCTTCCTGGATGCGATTCACACTCCCTCAGACCGATGCTCCCCTCCTCAGCTAGTTCCCTCCCTTCCCCGTCCCAAGCCCGCCCCGGGGAACAAGCAGTGTGCCGGCACGCTGTCCAGAGCCCGGCCGGCTCCACTCACCCTGGCGATCTCGGCATAGGCCAGCCCCAGGATGCCTTCCCAGTTGGAGCCATTGATGAAGAACTTGTCTGACTCGGTGATGGCGGCAATGTTGGCACGTACAGTGACGTTGGGGCCGTGGGGGATGCTCACCAGGTCGGTGCCCAGCTCCCCCTCCCACTTGCCCTGGGTGTAGGGCACATACACGCCCTTGCGGAGGTCCCGGTATGTGCTGGACCTGTGAAAACGAGGCGGAGCTCTGTGGGAGTGTGACCACAGCTGTACAGGGGTCCGGCAGCAAAGCAACTGCCAGCCGCCTGGCTTACCTCAGGGGCATTCTAGGTAAATGCTTCTAGCTGCTCACCAGACTCGTCTAGGGGAACCCACCACCCAGAACGGTGTAAAGCGACCTGGCAAACAGATGAGAGAGCTACTCCTGGGCCCGCTCTCCTGTCTTCGTGGCTCACACTGCTGGGCCCTCCCGTCCCCGTGGCTCACACTGCTGGGCCCTCCCGACCCCGTGGCTCACACTGGTGGGTCCTGTCCCCGTGGCTCACACTGCTGGGCCCTCCCGTCCCCGTGGCTGTCACTGCTGGGCCCTCCCGTCCCCGTGGTTCAGGCTGCTGGGCCCTCCCGTCCCCGTGGCTCAGGCTGCTGGGCCCTCCCGTCCCCGTGGCTGTCACTGCTGGGCCCTCCCGTCCCCGTGGTTCACACTGGTGGGTCCTGTCCCCGTGGCTCTCACTGCTGGGCCCTCCCGTCCCTGTGGCTCACACTGGTGGGTCCTGTCCCCGTGGCTCACACTGCTGGGCCCTCCAGTCCCCGTGGCTCACACTGCTGGGCCCTCCCGTCCCCTTGGCTCTCACTGCTGGGCCCTCCCGTCCCCGTGGCTCACACTGCTGGGCCCTCCCGTCCCCGTGGCTCAGGCTGCTGGGCCCTCCCGTCCCCGTGGCTCACGCTGCTGGGCCCTCCCGTCCCCGTGGCTCTCACTGCTGGGCCCTCCCGTCCCCTTGGCTCACACTGGTGGGTCCTGTCCCCGTGGCTGTCACTGCTGGGCCCTCCCATCCCCGTGGCTCACGCTGCTGGGCCCTCCCGTCCCCGTGGCTCTCACTGCTGGGCCCTCCCGTCCCCGTGGCTCACACTGGTGGGCCCTCCCGTCCCCGTGGCTGTCACTGCTGGGCCCTCCCGTCCCCGTGGCTCACACTGCTGGGCCCTCCCGTCCCCGTGGCTGTCACTGCTGGGCCCTCCCGTCCCCGTGGCTCTCACTGCTGGGCCCTCCCGTCCCCGTGGCTCTCACTGCTGGGCCCTCCCGTCCCCGTGGCTCACACTGGTGGGTCCTGTCCCCGTGGCTGTCACTGCTGGGCCCTCCCGTCCCCGTGGCTCTCACTGCTGGGCCCTCCCGTCCCCGTGGCTCAGGCTGCTGGGCCCTCCCGTCCCCGTGGTTCAGGCTGCTGGGCCCTCCCGTCCCCGTGGCTCTCACTGCTGGGCCCTCCCTTCCCCGTGGCTCACACTGCTGGGCCCTCCCGTCCCCGTGGCTCTCACTGCTGGGCCCTCCCGACCCCGTGGTTCAGGCTGCTGGGCCCTCCCGTCCCCGGGGCTCTCACTGCTGGGCCCTCCCGACCCCGTGGTTCAGGCTGCTGGGCCCTCCCGTCCCCGGGGCTCAGGCTGCTGGATGTGGAGCTCAGCCCGGGGCAGAACAGTCCGGCTTTGTGTGTTGTACTTGCTGCTGCTGCAGGGACAGCTAGTGGCATCTCCTCCCCACCTACTCTGGCTCCGTCAGCTCCCAGAGAAAGGGAGCCATTGATTCCCCCGCTGCCTTGGGACCCAGCAGTGCCATCCGAGTGGCAGACCAAGTGCCACGGGGTGGATTGGAGCCTCTGCAACAAGTTCGAACAGAGGAGGGATTGGCACAGCATCTCAGCCCAGCATGGAGGTTACACACACCCTACATATGCGGAACATGCCCATCAACACCGCTACCTGGATGTAACCGCACCGCTGATCAGGGTGTGTGTGAATGTGATGGAGGACAGGACAGGCCTGGGACAAGAACCTATACGAGTTTCCCTTCCTTTGACCCTTAGGCCGTGCGCCCTGAGGGCTTTCTCCAGACGGGGAGTTGGAGGGGAGGCCGCAGTGGGGAGGTGGCTTTGGCATCTTCCTGGAAGTCCGCGAATGGGATTGAAGCCTCTGCTCGCTCACAGATGCATCAGACATCCATGTCCTGCTTCTGCGATCCCTCTCGGCCTCTCTTAAAGCCCCACTGCGACCCTCCCTCCCACCAGGTGTCTAGATCCCAGCGCGGGCTCTTGGGCTGATGGGGAGGAGGCAGTCCAGCCCAGTCCTGACACTGGTCCAGGCAGTGGGGTTTCTGGAAGGCTCGCTCTCCACTCCCGTGAACTGTGCAAAGCCATCGAGAGTGACCCCCTGCGAGAACACCGCAGCGAGCTCACTGCAGCCTGCTCACCCCAGACTCGATGGGTTGCCCTGAAACCGAGATGGGGGCTGTGGAGCGAGGCCCCCGCCTCCCACTCAGGAGAGAGGGGGACCCTGGGCTTGCTCAGAGCTTATTCCCCCGCACAGGAGGCTGCCTGCTCTCCACCCCGAAGAGCTTCCTGGCTGCCTCTCCACTACCCTTTCCCACCGTACACCCCTCAAACCCACACCCACTCTGCTGTCCTGCTCACGCTGCCTTCTCTCCCCGTCACTGGCAGGAAGGATCCCAGGATCCTCTCTCCCCGCAGCACCCTTTTTTCTTGGACCCCCAGCCCCGCCCGGGGGCAGCTCTCCCCTCCGGCTCCCGGACTCACAGCTGCCTCTGGTAATAGCGGTGCAGGAACGGGTGGGGCGCGGCCCCCACGGCGAAGTTGCTGCTGCCCGTGTCCACCAGGATGTTGAGCTGCGGGAGGGGGAGAGGCGGGTTACTGACGGGGCTGACTCCCCGCTCGGCGCCCTGCGGGATGGCCATCCTCAGTGGAGTGTCCGCCAGGCAGGCCGGGACAGGTGGCAGCCCCACAGGACAGGGTGTCTCTGCCTTCCCTGGAGCATCATGGCATTTTCTGTGTCGTTAGAGCCACAGTGTGTGTGTGGGGGTGTTGTCTGTTCCTGTCTCCCCTTGGCCTGCCTCCCCGACTCTGCCCTGACCGCTCTGTCTTCAGAGCTTGCCCCTCCTTCCCCTCTGGTTCTCCCAAGAAGTGCGTCCCTGTGGGCCGCCTGGCTGGGCCCCGCCAGCTGTCCTACGAGCTGGCACCAGCAAAGGGAGCGAGGGGCCTCCCGTGGCACGTGATGGCCGCGCGCGTTAGACACGGCTCCACAGAGGCCCCCCTGACAGAGGCGACACAGACCTGACAACTCTCAGAAACGGTGGGAGTCGGGAGCCAGGCTCAGACACCTCCGCGGGCCCTGGTGGGGCAGGTGAACACGGACAGGTGTCTGGTGTCCCCTGCTGTGCGGCCTGCTGGCATCTCTTCTGCCTGTCCCTCCCTCCCTCATCCTCGACGGCCTGCTTGACCCCTACCTTCTTCGGCAGCCTCCCCGTCACTCCCTGGCTGCAGCCGGCGGCGGCCGCCAGAGCTGGTGCACGTCCACCGTATCCTCACGGGCAGAGAGGGCAGGCCTGGCCTCGGAAATACGTCCTCTGAGGAGCGAGTCCTCTTGCCAACATGCCACGTGCACCCCTCGGCTCTGCCCTGACCGCTGGCCCTTGGTCTCTGTACCCTCCCTCCTCAGCCCATGAAGTCAGCTGCCTTGGGTTTGGTGCAGGTTCTGACCTTGCCCCCTCGGGAGGCCCCTGTGCTTCCCTGGGCTCCGGCTGCCTCCTCTGCCCGCTCCTTCCCGCTCTCCGTGGGCCTCTGTGGCCCTCTGACCCCGTCCCCGCCGAGCCTGCTCAGCCTCCTGGGGGGAGCCCCTGCACTGGCTGCCGGGCCTCTGACCCTGCTGGGGTCCTGCTGGCCCCCCTCCCGGCCTGGCTCCCATGTTCCTCTGCCTCCCCCGCCCCCCGCCTCCTCCCCGCCCCCGGCTTCTCCTGCCCCCTCCCTGGTCTCCCAGCACCAGCTCCAGACTCCGGGCTCCCAGAGGATCCACACAGCTTGGGGCTCAGAGCTGCGATGTCAGCCGGATAGCGACTAAGCCACTCCTCACCCCCCTTCCCCCCTTGCCGGCCCTGCTCCCAGCACTGTGAGTGCGGCCGCAGGTGGCAGGGACCCAAAGAAAGAGGCGCCCCCCAGCCCAGGACCCCTGGCTCTGCGGGGTCAGGGGCCTGGGCTGTGCGCCTGGCTGACCTGCTACACCACAGAGCTCTATCGGGCTCCATCCCAGCCGTCCCAGAGCGCCCTTCCCACCGCAGGCCACCCCCAGCCTCTCTCCTGGTCTGAGGAGGGTCTCCCCCTCACCTCAAAGGGGCCCCGCCCTCCCCAGGCCCGGCCCCCCTGCTCTGTGGCCTCGCTCTCCACCCGCATGAGAACATGGGGCCGTAACAAGCAGGCGAATTTCTCTCCATACGCGCGGGCCGTCTGGCTGCCCTCGCAGTGCCGTCCTGCCCGGGAGAGGGCCTCCGCTCCTCAGGCATCGCCAGCGAAGCTTCGCCCTGAGCCCACACTCACCAGGAAGCAGGCAGGCAGGGGCCAGGCCGGCGCGGGGAGGGGCAACCAGCCTCTGTGCCTGCAGCCGGGCCTCCACCCTGCCCCCGCCTCCACCCTGCCCCCGCCTCCACCCTGCCCCCGCCTCCACCCCTGCCCCCGCCTCCACCCCTGCCCCAGCCTGGCCTCCACCTCTACCCCAGCCTCCACCCCTGCCCCAGCCTCCAACCCTGCCCCAGCACTCTGGCCTCCACCCCTGCCCCAGCAGCCTGGCCTCCACCTCTACCCCAGCCTCCACCCCTGCCCCAGCAGCCCGGCCTCCACCCCTGCCCCAGCCTCCACCCCTGCCCCAGCCTCCAACCCTGCCCCAGCAGTCTGGCCTCCACCCCTGCCCCAGCAGCCTGGCCTCCACCTCTACCCCAGCCTCCACCCCTGCCCCAGCAGTCTGGCCTCCACCCCTGCCCCAGCAGCCTGGCCTCCACCTCTACCCCAGCCTCCACCCCTGCCCCAGCAGCCTCCGTGCCTGTGGGCTTCCTGTCCTCTCAGCTGACTCTCCTCCTGTAGCGTGGGGCCGGCTCCCTCCTTGCTCCTCAGAACTCCACCCCCATCACTATCCCAGTCTCAGGGCCCACCCTGAATCCGGAGTCTTCCTATTGGCACTTACAAATGCTTTAGTCTGTATGTTTTATTAAATCATTTAAATCTCACATCCGCCCCCAGCTCCCTCCTCTCCGCTCTCCCCTCACAACCACAGTCACCAGCCAAGCTGTCTTGGTTTTCCACCTCCACCCCCTCCTCGCCCATTCTAAAACGGGATCTGGCCGCCACCCCTCCTCCACCACGAACAGCCTGCAGTCACCACTACTTCAGGCCACCGAATGCAGGACACGCGTCCCAACCAGCTTCTGGGGAACAGTCAGCACCACTGACCTCTCCTGCTTGTCACCCCGCCCCACATGCACCCCGTGCCTGCCCCCCACTCTTCCCCCTCCACCACCCCGCCGACTGTCTGCTGTGCAGGCTCGCTTCTCAAGGCTTCCTGTGGCCCTTCCTCCCTGCAGTTCTCTCTCTCTCCCTCTCCCTCTCTCTCTCTCTCCCTCTCTCTCTCTCTCTGTCTCTCTCCCTCTCTCTCTCTCTCCCGCTCTCTCTCTCTCTCTCTCTCTCTCTCTCTCCCCCCCCCCCCCCCCAGCTTATAACCCTAGGTTCCCCACCCCCTCCTCAGAGCTCCAGAGGCACACATCAGCTGCCTCAGAGGCACCGGAATGTGGGGTGTCCCCGCTGACCTTGGCGGGCCTGCACACCGGTGTTCTCCCGGTGTTCCCACCTCTTCCCTCAGCCAGCGGCTTCAGAGCCACCCCAGCCGGTCCTGCGCAGCCAGCTGTCTTAGTCTCCGCACTTCCTCACTGCTGCCATCTCCCCCGCCACCGAGGCCACGCTCTCCGCAGTTCACCCCGGAGCGCGCCTGGTCAGAGCACAGCCTTCCTGCGCCTCTCCGTCTGCGTGTGCACCGGAGGGGCATCTCCTCAAGCGCACATCTGCCCCCTAGCCCTCCGGTGTCCGTGGTTCCCTTGCTGTTAAAGGGAAAGTTCAGCCCGGCCGGCACGGTGCAGTGGGTGAGCGTCGACCTATGAACCAGGAGGTCATGGTTCGATTCCTGGTCAGGGCGCAGGCCAGGGTTGTGGGCTCCATCCCCAGTAGGAGGCGTGCAGGAGGCAGCTGATTGATAACTCTCTCTCATCATTGCTGTTTCTTTCTCTCTCCCTCTCCCTTTCTGAAATCAATAGGACATATATTTTTAAAAAAGAAAGCAAAGTTTAAAGCACTAACGCTTCGGAATCCCTTAATAAGCCAGTCCTGCCTACGGATCCATGTAGCTTGTCCTGGACTCGCCAAGCCCCCTGCTCCTTGACACTCTGACCTCATTTCAGGGCCTCAGACCTTTATCCCCTCCCCCTCCAGCTCTGTCGACTCCACTCCTAAAACTCTTCAGCTTGAGCTCCAAAGAGACTTCCTGAGGGAGAAAGACCAGGCCATACTGTCTGGCTAGAATGCTTCCCTAGAACTCGGCGCTGTGGTTTCACACGGACCCTCTCCTCCCTGGGTCCCCAGTATGTCCCTCGTGGGCTCACAGGGCCTGGCCATGCTGATTGCTGGAGTTAACAAGCGGCTAAAGGAAAATGAATGGGCAGAGCTCCCCTGCCCTCTGTTTGGGTGCAGAGGGCATTCCTCAGGGGACTCCCAAACTAGAGGAGTTTTTAGGTGGTAGGTGTGGCTCTAACTCACCAGGTGCCCGGGTTTGACACAGGATGTCAGTCTCCAGGCGCCCGGGGCCCTGAAGCCACCATCCCCATCCGCAGCTCCTCCCTGTGGATGCACTGGGACCGCAGCCTGGGGGTCAGGGCCAGGTCAGTGGCAATTACTTCACAAACACGGGTGCCCCTGGGGCGTCTGGAAGGCAGCTCCATGGAGGTGCTAACAAGCCCCACAGGGAAAGGCGCCTCTGCAGGTGAGGCCCCTGCAGGAGAGGCCCGGGGGACCCCAGCAATAGCCTGGCCTGATGAGCGAGGTACCGAGCTGGTGAGTTCAGGTAAGTCTGTTCTCCAAGTCCCAGCTGCCTTGGCCCAACGCTAGCAGACCGTGAGCTCAGATACTTCTGGATAAAAAGAGACTCCAGGAGCCGTCTGTCTGTTAGCTGGAGGGCCGCTCTTTCCAACTCGGAGAGATCTGTTACTAAGATCCACAGCCTTCCTTGGCAGCCCACCCCAAGGTCTTACCGCTTCGCAAGCCTCTGGGGAGGGGCTTTTACCCACATTCTCCTGGTCTGTTTCCTCCTGACTGGGCCTGAGAGGGGATGGGAGAAGCGTTCTTATCCTCTCCGAGAACAAGCCTTTTCACTAAACTGAGAGTAGAAGCCCTTCTTCCATCTGACTGAGGAGGAAACGGAGACCTGACCCGTTACACGGAGAGCCCCGAAGCCAGGACCAGGATGCACTGGTCTGACCACGCCCAGCTCCCGAGCCTCGCCTTTGGAGAAGGAATGTCCGGTAGGTTGTTACAGTAAGGATTCACCCCCGGGCTGCCTGCCTGGTGGGATCCCCTCTGACACAGACGCTGGGCTGGGCCACATGGCTTGTTTTGCCCAGTGAGCCATGGCGAAGGAGGGAGCAGGGGTGGGATGCACGCCTGGGGGTCCGCCCTTGTGGAAAGCTGCCCTGCGAGTGGAGAGAGGAGCTCGGTCTGGCCTCCTTGAGGATGAAAGACTTCCTGGAGAAAGAGGTCCAGCAGGCCCGCTTAGTCCGGCCCAGCTGACCCGTCAGCTGAATTCAGCCACAGGATCCCAAGAAACAAAATGGCCTTGGTCTCCAGCCGCCAAGTTAAAAAAAAAAAAAAAAAAAAAAAAAAAAAAATATATATATATATATATATATATATATATATATATATATATATATATAAAATATTGATTTTTTACAGAGAGGAAGGGAGAGGGATAGAGAGCTAGAAACATCGATGAGGAGGAACATTGACCAGCTGCCTCCTGACACCCCCTACTGGGATGTGCCCGCAACCAATGCACATGCCCTTGACTGGAATCAAACCTAGGACCCTTTAGTCCGCAGGCCAATGCTCTATCCACTGAGCCAAACCGGTTTTGGCATCAGCCGCCAAGTTTTGGAGTCGTTTGTTATACAGCACCAGGTAACTGATACAAAACTATCTGAATTAAGTGCTGGGGTCCTTGACCTTGGGAGCCTCTAGGTCAACCATAGATCAACTCGAATGGACATCTTGACCCTTTCCCGCTTCCTCTCCATGCTTCTTGTGAAGTTTCTCAAAAGCTCAAGGACCTCTTACCTCTGTACCTTCACATATGCTATTTCTTTTGCTTAAAATGTGCTCCAGTTTGGCCTAACTTTTGTTCAAAGTTCAAGTCACAGTTTAAACATTCTTTCTCCCAGGGTCTTGCCCTGATGCCCCTAGCCAAAATGAGCTTCTGTCTCTTGCAGGCTGCAGTAAAAGCTGCTTCTTTGAATGTCACTCATCACATGCCAATCATTTAGCTAAAGCCTGTATGTCCCACACTGTGAGCTGCTCAAGGGTGGGGTGCATTTGTATCCTTATTATCTACTAGAAGCCTGGTGCACGAATTTGTGCAAGGGTTCGGCCCTGCAGCCCATCACAGCCCCGGCGGGCCCTTGCAGCCCTGGCTTTGTATGGAAGGTCATCTGGATGGTTGTCCAGAAGGATGGCCGGCCGCTCATTCTGTTGTTCAGTCTAATCAGCATATTAGCTCTTTATTATATAGGATTCTTACCTAGCCCTCAGTAGGTGCTCCCTCACAATTTTGTTGTTAATCCTCACTTGAGGATATTTTTTCATTGATTTTTAGAGACAGCGAAAGGGAGGGGAAGAGACAGAGAGAAACATTGATGTGAGAGAGACATATTGATTGGTTGCCTCCTGCATGTGCCCCAACCAGGGCTGGGGATAAAGTCTGCAACTGGTACATGGCCTTGGCCAGAATTGAACCTGGAACCTTTCAGTCCACAGGCTGGTGCTTTATTCACTGAGCCAAAACAGATAGGGCATAATTTTTTTTAACTGGTAGTAATTGCCTCATTTCCTGCAGTTCTCTGAGCCACCACAGATTCTTGCTGTTAACTCAGCCCCAGGGTCTTTGCAGGGCTGCAATTTTTAAAAAATATATATTTTTATTGATTTTTTTTTTTACAGAGAGGAAGAGGGAGGGATAGGGAGTTAGAAACATTGATGAGAATCATCAATCAGCTGCCTCTTGCACACCCTCACCAGGGATGTACCTACAACCAAGGTACATGCCCTTGACGGGGAATTGAACCTGGGACCCTTCAGTCCGCAGGCCAATGCTCTATCCACTGAGCCAAACCGGTTTTGGCAGGGCTGCGATTTTAGTCTGGGTCTGTAGGGTGACTGTGACACCAACACCCACCATACCCACCCATTTCCACTTTGCTCCACAGGTTGAAGCTGGCGATTGACACCAGGGAGCAAGCAGACTCTCCACTTGGGCCTATTTTAAAAATATATGTATATTTTTATTATTGACTAGAAGCCTGGTACACAAAATTCATGCAGGGGTATGTGTGTCCCTCAGCCCAACCTGAACCCTGTCCAATCTGGGACCCCTCGAGGGATGTCCAACTGCCCATTTTGGCTGTCAGACATCCCTCTCATAATCCAGGACTGCTGGCTCCCAACCGCTCGCATGCCTGCCTGATTGCCCCTAACTGCCCTCCCCTTCTGGCCCGGTCACCTCTAACTGCCCTCTCTTGCTGGCCTGGTCACCCCTAACTCCCCTCCCCTGCTGGCCTAGCCTCCCTAACTGTCCTCTTCTGCAGGCCTGGTTTCTCCCAACTGCACTCCCCTGCTGGCCCAATTGCCCCTAACTGCTCTCCCCTGCAGGCCATCTTGTGGTGGCCATCTTGTGTTGGAGTGATGGTTAATTTGCATATTACTTTTTTATTATATAGGATTTCAGAAAGGGAGAGAGAAAGAGACAGAAACATCAATTATGAGAGAGAATCATTGATTCGCTGCCTCCTACATGCCCTACACTAGGGATTGAGCCCCCAACCTGTGCATGTATCCTGACCAGGAATTGAAATGTGACCTCCTGGTTCATATCGATAGATCGATGCTCAACCACTGAGCTATGCCAGCCAGGTGTTTGTTGTTGTGTTAAGGAATCTCAAGCTGGCTACATCACCCCAACCTTACTAGTGCACCTTCCCCCTTTAGACAGGATGCTCCATTTCCCCCAGCCTCAAATCCAGCCCAACTAGTATTTGCTAGTGCTTCCAATTCACATCAGATGGTGGCTATGAATGTTTAAAAGGGATACAAATCTGTCTTACGGACCAGACCTAAGACAATGGTTTGTAACCTTTTTTAAAGCAGTAGAATGCCTTTCTAAGCTCTGCAGGACCCCAGTGTACCAAAGAGATGTTAAAAAACCTTCCTCTGTGTCCATCCCATTCCCAGTGGCTCTTGAGGTGTCTTTTTAGCTCTTCAACATCCATAAAACCCACCTGGAAACCCCAGCCTGTGAGGCATCATGGCTGCTAGGTTGTCTGCTTCTCTCTGTCACACAGTAGGTCCTTCCTGTTGTCTCTCCATGCCCCGCCCACAGTGACAGTGGCTTTCCTGTTCTCTGGGTCTGTATTCAGTGGAAAACGAAGCCCAGCACCTGCCTTCTCAGCTGGGGCCATCAGGAGGTGCCAGGGTCACTCCCCGGGCTCCTGGCGAAAGGTCCAGGCACCCAGGGGCCAGGCTTGGAGACACGCAGGCTGCACGCAGGGGGGTTCCATGGACAGCTGACAGGGTCAACCACAGGCCATGCCACTTAGAAGGCCCGGCGAAAGGAGCAGCTGGGGTGGAGAGGCAGAGCTCAGCCATTTGCTCTGTGGCTTTATCAGAGTCTAAGAAGGCCTAGCAGTCCTGCCTGGTCAGTGTGGCTCAGTGGTTGAGTGTTGACCTATGAACAGGAAGTAAGGTTCAATTCCCAGTCAGGGCATATGCCCGGGTTGCTGGCTCCATCCCTAGTGGGGGGCGTGCAGGAAGCAGCCGGTTCATGATTCTGTTTCATCATTGATGTTTCTGTCTTTCTCCCCCTCTCCCCTCCTCTCTGAAATCAATGAAACTATATTTAAAAAACCAAAAAACAAAACCTAGGCATCCTGGCTGCCAGGTCAGGCCCTGGGACTGCTGACTCCCCTCCTCCTCTGAGCATGCACCTCCCCTCTCAGGAGCCACTGCACAGCCCCGCAATGTGCAGGCAAGCACGGGCTGCTCAGGCCTGGGGAGGGTCTGGCTCCGGCCCAGAACGCCCACTGCCTGGTCCCCGAGAGGAGGCTCCCAGCGCAGAGCTGTCAGGTAGCGGCTTCCCAGTTCTTCTCCCTGGATTTCAACCAGGACTCTGCTCAGCTCTGTTGGAGGCTCCTGACCTCCAACCTCAGTGAGAGGGCATGGTCTCTCACAATGGTCCCTATTCCCCCAAACTCCTTCTTTCCTGACCTGGGGCGGCCGAGGACAAGCATGGCAAATGGCAGCCAGAGGGGCCCAGCAGGGCCTGTGTGCAGTGGGGAGCCAACCCCAGGCACCGCCTCAGCAGCTGTGGGCAGCCATAGCTCTGGGGTCCCGCCAGCACTGTCTAGTGGAAGGTGGTTCGTTGAACTCAATGGCTTTCCATCTGTTTAATGTCAGAACTTAAAACAAACATATACGACCTGGAATTCCACTGTGTAAACACAATGAAAACAGAACGGGCTGGGAGCTGGGGGTTGGGAGCAGGTGGGAGCAGGCCATGGAGGGGGCAGATACAGTCTTTCTCCCAACCTCCTCCTCGCACTGCGGCCCTTGTACAGTCCACATGGCCCTCACTCTCTGAGCCTCCATCTCCTCGTCCCCCAGCGGGCATGTACGTAGCTAACGCAGAGGTTAGCCATCGCACTTTGGAGGAGTATGTTGTGCATTAAGCGCTGCTCCTTTGCTGTGCTCCCGACACCAGCAGTCAGAGGCGGAAAGGAGGGGACGGTCTCTCTCCCCCTCAGCACCAGCGGCAGAGACTCTGGGCTGAACCGACCTGGGAATGCGGCTCTGAGGACCCTCCTCCTGGCTGTGCTCACCCCCCACCTCTTCCAGGCCCTTCTGTTCTAACGCTGATCCTCCTCCCAGGCTCTGCCAGGGTGGGGAACCTTTTCTCTGCCAAGGGCCATTTGGATATTTACATCACTCAAGGGCCATCCAGAATTATCAACTTAAAAATTTGCTCTGGCTGGTTTGGCTCAATGGAGAGGTCGTCTGCCTGTGGACTGAAAGGTCCCAGGTTCAATTCTGGTCAAGGGCACATGCCTGGGTTCCAGGCTCAATCCCCAGGGGGTGTGCAGGAGTCAGCTGGTCAACAATTCTCTCTCATCCTTATGTTTCTCTCTCTCCCTCAACCTTCCTCTTTGAAATCAATAAAAATATATTTTAAAAATCAGCCGGCAGTGTTTGGTCAGACATTTAATCAGTTCACCCCTGATGCCTTGGCAGGGCCAGACCAAATGATTTCTCAGGCCTTATACCACCCGCGGGCTGGACGTTCCCCACCCCTGGTGTCCAAGCTACCCTCCACACCAGCGATTTTCAACCGGGAACCACAAAAAATTTTCAATCATGTAATATCCGATGATCTAGTCAGAGGCGCTATCTTCCTTTCCCTTAAATTGTCAAAAAAAAGACAGCAGCCGACACAGCCAAAGCTGTCATTGTGAATGAATAAAAATTATACCTATTTTATTTGTTAGATCAGCAAAAGCCATTAATATATTTTTGGTTGCCACAGAAGCTTAGCGATTGGCTTATGGGTGCCATGAGAGGAAGAGGCTGGAAACCACTGCTCCACACGGAAGTGTTTTCCTGGAACCCCAACTCTCCCGACCACCCTTCTCCCGTGTATCCACAAGGCCCTCTGCCTCTGGACTGGAACCCACGCTCCATCGAGCCGCTCAGCACCTAGCTCCCTGTTCCTTAGTGTAGCTGGGCCTCTCTTCAGGGTGCTCCCCCGCTTCTTCCTCTTCCCCCCAAGCCAAAGCCCCCGCTTTCAGCAGGCCTTCCCGGCACCCTGATGCTTCACTCCCCAGACTCACTGCCCCGTGTGACACTCACTGCCCTGTGCACACCAAACGCAGCCGGTCTCAGTGCTGCTGAGGTTGCACATGCTGGGCCTCACACACACTGTGTGGCTCTGAGTGCTGTGGCTGTGGCATTATTTTTCTCTTCTGCACACACAGGTGCCCCGCAACACATTTGTTCAACGGAATCGACTTTCCCCAGATTTCAACCATCAACTAATCTTATCCTGCATTTGGACAGTGCTGCTTATACCGTATAATGAGATGACACTCTCATTTGGGAAAAAGGCTAAAAATATTTCCACCAGAACTCCAGTTCTGCACTTACAGTTGCCCATCAACAGCTCTATTTAGATGCTTACAGCTTATTTATTCCCACACTCAACGTTTCTGGGTGCATGTTCTGAGCCTGGTGCTGTCGGAGATAGTAAAGAAAAATAAGACACTAAAACAGATAAAAATTTAAAAATACACTGTTCTTGCCTTAGCCAGTTTGGCTCAGTGGATAGAGCATTGGCCTGTGGACCAAAGGGTCCTGGGTTCCATTGCAGTCAAGGGCATGTACCTTGGTTGCAGGCTCCTCCCCGGCCCAGGCCCTGGTCAGGGCTCATACAGCAGGCAACCAAATCGATGTTTCTCTCTGACTTTCCCCCTCTCTCCCACTCTCCCTAAAATCAATGGAAAATATCCGCAGGTGAGGATTAACACACACACAAAAAAATGACACTGTTTTCAAGAGACTGATGTTTTATGAGGGAAACACAGTTTCACATTTGGGAAAGTGTAGTGAGGAAGTGAGAGCGGGTATCATATGGAATGGCAGAGGGATATTCATGATAAACCTGTTCTTCTCCTGGAGAAACACACATAGGTGGCATGGAGTAGCAGGAACACACACATAGGTGGCATGGAGTAGCATGAAGACACACACATAGGTGGCAGGGAGCAGCAGGAATACACACATAGGTGGCAGGGAGCAGCAGGAACACACATATAGGTGGCAGGGAGTAGCAGGAACACACACGTAAGTGGCATGGAGTAGCTGGAAGACACACACATAGGTGGCAGGGAGTAGCAGGAAGAACACACACACATAGGTGGCAGGGAGTAGCAGGAAGACACACAAAGATGGCAGGGAGTAGCAGGAAGAACAGGTGAGACAGTCTTCGCTTTCTGGCCTGCCACCTTGCCAACTGTTTACCCTTTGAGGTCTTGCTTCTGCTAGAAGCTGTGAATATGGAAAACGAAATAATCTAGTAGAATATGTTTGAAACACTTTACATGAACTGCAACCCTAAGTACAAGCAGCTTTTTGTGTACAAGCACTGCTAAGCCATCCCCTCCTGTCAACTTAACTGCTCCCCCAAAAGGTCTGTTCTGCTCCAGCTCACTCCCAATCAGACCTTTTACTTTTTTAATCAATATTTTTCCATTGATTTTTAGGGAGGATGGAAGAGAGAGGGAAAGACAGAGAAAGTCGATGTGACAGAAACACATTGATTGGTTGCCTCTTTCATGCGCCCCGACCAGGGCCCGGGCCAGTGAGGAGCCTGCAACTGAGGTACATGTCCTTGACCAGAATCAAACCCAGGACTCTTTGGTCCTCAGGCTGGCACTCTATCCACTGAGCCACACTGGCCAGGGCCCAATCAGAATCTTGAAATCATTCTTGACAGACCTGCACGTCTCAGTTCCATTCCATCTAACATGGAGATGTCTCTCCCTACTGGGTTGCTTTCTTTATATCACTCCCTCACACAAATATCTGCAGAGCAACGTCCAAACCTTAAGCTTGACCTGTAAGGCTTTTGGCAATTTGGCTCTATTTTATTTACCTGAACCTGTAACAGCAACTGGACTGGTTTCCTCCACTGTCTCCTTGGCAAACATGCCGAAGCGCAGGCACACGTAACTCATTGTCATTTACTGTGGCCTCTTCTGGTCTCAGCGAGTCTCAGGGAGAGGAGAAGGGGACGTACAAAGAGAGCGCAGTCCCTGATTGGTGGGACAGGTGCCATCTCCCTGCTGAGAACAACCTCCCCCTCCTGTTCATTCTTCAGACCATGCTAACCACCACCTCCTCCGGGAGGCCTTCCCTGCTTTCACCGCTTCAGCTCTGTGCGAAGTAGATCTGACTCAGTAAGTCTGCCGTGGAGCCAGAGAGAGTACATTTATTTCCAACAGGTTCCGGCAGCAGGGGCCTCTGTGGGTACCACTGCTATGGATTACCGCCCTAGCATTTTCCTTCCCTGGCACACTAACCTCCCTAAGAAAACATACATGCCATCTCTGCGGAACAGCCCCCGAGCCCCACAGCTGATTGCCGGCACGCAGGAAGTGCTGGCTTTGACTGGCTCAGAGTCTCTCCAGGCGTGTTCTTACGTGGTGCTTGCAGCAGCCCGCCATCAGGAGGAAGGCAGGCTGCCGGGAAAGCATCAGAGTCACCGCAGAGCCCAGCCGCTGGCACAGGCTCAGGTTTGCAGCCATGGGGCAATCCACCGGGCCGTCTCCCTGCACTGGCTCCCTGGGCAGGTGTGGAACTTGAAGCCCACTGCCCCTTCTCTTAGGCAGGGGGGAAGGCCCCGCCGGCGTGAACCAGTGGGTGAGCATTGACCTAGGAACCAGGAGGTCCCGGTTCCATTCCCGGTCAGGGCACATGCCCAGGCTGTGAGCTCTATCCCCAGTATGAGGGTGCAGGAGGCAGCTAATCAATGACTCTTTCTCATCGTTGATGTTTCTCTCTCTCTCTCTTTCTCTCCCTTCCTTTCTGAAATCAATAAAAAAATTATTTAAAAAAAGAAATGTGGAGGAAGGAATTGACATTTATTGAACAATTACTCTCTGCCAACTTCTGGGCTGGAGGGGTGTAGACACATCTCAGGGACCAGGGAGTACGGTAAGTGGTCCCCGCATGCAGAACACTGCAGCCAGGACACCATGTTTTCTGCTCCATTGCATAGCACAGAAGAGGCAGCAGTGGCCAGACACATGGGGAGGAAATGACTTTATTGACCGGAGGCCAATCATGTGTCCAGCTGCACTGTTCTAGATGCTGTCATCTACATGGACCCATTTAATGCCCACAGTGACATTGGCAGAGGAGAGCTCACTGCACCCCTGTGAGAGGCGAGGTGACTGGCTCAGAGAGGTCAGACTGTTTGCCAAAAGCCACACAGCGGAGGATGGAGGAGAGGAAAAGCTGGCACTCCTGTCTGTCTGACCCTGAAGCCCGAATGGTGTCCCAGCCCTGTCCTGAGGCCACATCCCTGGGGTCTCTGCTCAGCACACCGAGGCCCCAGGTCCCCACAGCCAGTGTCCTGGGGGCCAGGCAGCTGGGGCCTGGCCTCGGGCCCTGTTCTCACCCTGAGGACTGACTCCAGACTGCTCCCGGGTGCTAAGGGGGGTGGGCCTGGGTGGCGGGCCTAGGAGGCTGCCTCCACCAGGTCACGGAGGTGGAGCCTTGCAGAGGGATGCTCCCTCCGCACAGACACTCCCCTTCACAGACCCTCCCAAGGACAGGCCTCCTGGACGCAAACCGCAGATGGCAGATCGAGGGGAGGGCAGCGGGAGGGGAGCGGGGTGGCTCAGGTTCAAGGTGACACACCCGCATACACAGAGCTAGCCCGCCACTTGTGTCCAGACCCACCCACAGGGCAGCACATGTGACCCCACAGCCCCCCCCCCAGGCTGCTCACACCCACACTCCCACCCACCCATGGGGGTGCAGAGGGCGCAGCCTGCGCCAGCCACTTTGGAGGGACCACGGATTGTCAGGAGGGACGGACGGGGAGAGTGGGTGGTATTCTCGCCATCGCTGCCAGGCCCGCCCTCTGCTACCCCAGCGCTACCAGCTCCGGAAGGAGTCTCATCCTCAGAAGGGGCTCTGGTTCCTTTGCTGCCCAGCCTGGTGCCCTCTGGCCTGGGCCCTGGAGGCTTGGAGGTGTGGGCGGGGGAGGGGCTGCGTGGATGCCGGCGTGGGAAGGGGCAGGCGGAGGGAGGGCTGGACGCCGGAGCCTGTCTGTCTAGGGCTTCTGGGCTGGCTGGAGGTCAGAGGAGCTCAGGCCTCAGGCTGCGCCGCCCCCGTGGCAGCCCAGACCGTGGGGGAAGGCCTCATCCAACCGGGACCAGGATTCCCCGGCCTCCCAGGTGCCAGGAGCGATGGTGCGGAGCCTGATTCCCCAAACACCGGAGGAGGCGATGGGGTCCGGTGACCGAGGCCTGGAGTGGTGGGCGCCGGACTCCGGCTTGGCCAGGCTGACACCTGTTCCCAGCGACCCCGTGGTGTGGACCCTTCTCTGGGGCGAGCTGCCTGCACAGAATATTTCTGCCCCAAATCTTTACAAAGAGGGGTGTGTGAGATGGGAGTGAGGAGAGGGCGGGGGGCCTGAGAGGGAAGGGGCTTTGGGAAGGACAGGTGACCGCAGCTGCTGCTGTGGTCGCAGAGGAACGTCTCGGGGGAGGGTCACTGCTGCCCACACCACCCAGCCCACGTTCGCGGGGGCGGCAGGCTGCCCCGGCGGCCCCGCTGCCCATGCTGGAGGAGGGGCGAGCGCCTGGCGGCCTTACCGTCTGCGGGGGGCTGCCCACGGTCATCTCCACGTAGTAGCCCTGGCCGGACTTGCCCCGCAGGTTGTCCACCATCTCCACGAAGCTGCCCCTCCGGCCGGGCTCCTCGGGCTCCTCGGTGTCCCGGGGCAGGCGCAGGCCCAGCGGGGCGCCCCCCAGCCCGCTCCGCAGAGGCAGCCGGATGCCGGGCTGGGCGCAGCGGGCGGGCAGCACCGCCGAGCCCACCCACAGCAGGAGCCAGGGCAGCGCCGGGGCCATCGCGGCCCAGCCCGGGCCCTCGGGGCTCACGCGGGCCCGCGTCCGTCCCTGAGGCCTGACCCCCACGCTGGGTGCCGGCGGCCTCTCAGGAGAGGGAGCCGTGCAGCATCGGGCTCCCGCGGGCCTGGGACCAGCGGCCCCGCGGTGGGCCGGCAGGAGCGATCGCAGAGAGCGCGAGGGGGAGCCGGATCTCGGCTACATCTGGCCAGAGGCGTGCAGCCTCCGCACAGGTCGGGGAGCGGCCGGCCTGCGCCCCCCGCGGGCGCTGGAGGGGGTGAGCATGGCCGGTCGGCGGCGCCGGGGTCCTGGGGCTCCCGGCAGGCCGGCGGCGGGGAGAGGCATGGGCTCCTGCCGCTGCACGGCCGCTCAGGCCACCATCCTCAGGCTCCCACTCCCAGGCAGGCTGGGCGGCGGAGAGGCTTGTGGGGTGGCTGTCAAGCCGAGGTCTCCCGTTCCGTGGGATGGCTGGGAAGTGTAGTCTTCCCGGGCAGCAGCCAGCTTCCGGGGCTGGTGAGGGGTCTGGGATGCCCTCTGCTGAGCTGGAGTCTACCCTGCAGCACCTGGCGGGCAAGGTGGCCGTGGCCTTGGCCTTGGCGGGGCGGGAGCACCCACTGGCACAGAGTGGTACCAACCTCCCAATGTCAGTCCTGCATCCTGCATTTATTAAGCACCCACTGTGCGCCAGGCGTTCTCCCCAGCCCTGCGGAATGAAGGCACAGGCACCGCACAGAATGAGGTGGCGGCTGATGCTATCAGTACTACAACTTCGGAGAGAAAGCACTCAGGAAAAGTCAGAAGTCACAGACTAGAAGATAACATTTGGCACACAATAGAGAGACAAAAAGTGAATTGCTATAATACAAGGAGTCAATAACCTCCCCCCCAAACAACCTGGTAGAAATATGAATAAATGACGTAAACAGGTAATTAATAGAAGAAATTCAAAAGGTCAATAAACATGAAAAAAAGCTTAACTTCATTCATAGTGAAATAATGTAATTAAATCAACATGTAGATAGCATCATTATTCATTATTTTGCTTCTCATATTGGTAATAACTGGTGTGAAATAGTTGGTTGGGCTGTAAATTATTCTATTCTTTTCTTTTTTTAAAAAAAATCATTTCGTTTTTAGAGAGAAATTTGGCAATGTCTATTAAAATGTAAAAAACATACTCTGAGCTGAAACCGGTTTGTGGTAGAGCATCGGTCTGCGGACTGAAAGGTCCTGGGTTCGATTCCGGTCAAGGGCATGTATCGATACCTTGGTTGTGGGCACATCCCTGGTGGGGGGTGTGTAGGAGGCAGCTGGTCGATGTTTCTCCCTCATCGACGTTTCTAGCTCTCTATCTCTCTCCCTTCCTCTCTGTAAATGGTCAATAAAATATATTTAAAAAAAACCCAAACTCTGAGCAATGTCAATTCCAGAATTCTATACAAAAACAACAGTATTTCAAATATAAAAATAACAGTATTTCAAATACAAGAATAACAGTATTTCAAAACAAAATAACTGATTATCAGTAAGTGAATGAGACATTCATTGAATAGAATGCTATGAAAGCATTATAAAGAATAGAGTGGCGCCCTAGCCTATTTGGCTCAGCAGATAGAGCTTCTGCCTCTGGACTGAAGGGTCCTGGGTTCAGTTCCAGTCAAGGGCACATGCCCAGGTTTCGGGCTCCATTCCCAGTGTGGTGTGCGCAAGAGGCAGCCAATCAATAATTCTCATCATGGATGTTTCTCTCTCTCTTCTCTCTCTCTCTCTCTCTTTTTCTCCCCCACCCCTTCTTTCCCTCTCTCCCTTCCTCTCTGGAATAAATTAAAATATGTGAAGAAGAAGAAGAAGAAGAAGAAGAAGAAGAAGAAGAAGAAGGAGAAGGAGAAGGAGAAGAAGAAGGAGAAGAAGAAGAAGAGGAAGAAGAAGGAGAAAGAATAGAATGCCCTGGCTGGGATGGTTCAGTGGATAGAGCATTCACCTGCTTATCAAAGGGTCAAGGGCTCCATTTCTGGTCAAGGGCACATACCAGGTTCAATTCCCACCCTGACTGGGGAGCCAGCTGGAGGCAACCAATTGATGTGTCTCTCTCACATCAATGTTTCTCTGTCTCCCACCTCCTCCCTCCCTCTTTTCCATGCTGGAAAGGCAATGGGGAAAAAATACCTCAGACGAGGATTAACAACAAGAAGAAGAACAGAATAGAGTAACTTCTTTCAAAAACAAATATTTTTGTTGATTTAAGAGAGGAAGAGATAGGGAGAGAAAGATAGAAACATCTATGATGTGAGAGAATCATTGATCAGCTGCCTTCTGCACCCTCCCACTGGGGATTGAGCCCAAAACCTGGGCACGTGCCCTGACCAGGAATGGAAATATCAAACCACTGAGCCATGCTGGCCAGGCCTGAAGTAACTTCTTATCAAATTCACGTTGGAAACTGTTTATGACATGTTAGATGAAAGAGCACATTGTAGAACAGTAAGTACATTATGACCCCATTTCTATAAAAATCAAAAAGTATGCACATGTGTATATACATGTCTATGTATAAATTTACATCCACATAAGCATGAAAAGTTCTGATAGACAGGAACCAAACGTGGTTTCCTCCAAGGGTTGGGATTCATGTCTTTCTTCATTTGCTCATTCATTCATTCAGCCCATCATTCACTCATTCATTCATTCAGCCAATGTTTTTTGAGTGCTTACTACATTCTAAGCATTGTTTAGGCACTGTGGATACAACAATAAAGTGGACAAAACTCCCACCCTCATGCACTTACTGACAGTAAAGGAGTAAATATACAGTATTTCAGGTGGTGACATACTGTATGGAGGAAAATAAAGCAGAGGGAGAGGATGGGCAGCTCCCGGTATTAACTAGGGTGGATTGAAAGTGTAGAGGGAACATTTCACATCTTTATATAATTTTTTAAAATGGCAGGATTAGTGAGTGTTTTTCTTTCTTATTATGTGGTTGATTATTTTGTATACTGTAAGTAAATAGCATGAAACAAGAATAAGTGTTTTAACAGTGAAATTTCTGACCTGGGGGCAGGGCATAAAATTTGAGACTGATTTTCCTCCCCTGTCTTTGAAAAACCACCCCTAAGTACCTCTGACTGGAAAAGAAAACCTACCGTGTGAAGTTCCGTCTCTCTCCTCGTTACTGGGCGCATTACATCCGTTGGTGTGTCATTTGTGCTACTTCCCCCCAAAGACTTGCTTTCTTAATTATGTTAGCCTGAGGGCCGTTAAAAATGGGTTTGCATTTCTGAGTACAAACCTATAGGGAAACCTGATAAAAATGCAAATTGCTCATCTGAGTGAGGTAATCCCATTAATTCCACCAAGACCCTCATTTTATTCTCCCCTTGACCGAGCAAGGGACACATACGAAGGGACAAAAGTTAAGAGTTTTGACGACTATTAAAGCCAATCAATTGACTGCAAGTTCTTAAACATAGGGAAGGCCACAAAAGGTTTTTTGAATCCCTATTTTGTGCAAGGTTTGTGATGTAAACTGTGAGCCCTTCTGGTTCCTTCCAGTTGGGGCTCTGGCTTCTCTGAGAGCCTCTTAAGGAGAGGGGACAGGAAGGGGGAGTGAGGATTTGCCACGTGCAGGCAGAATGAAGGCAGTCTAGGCAGAACTGCCACAGCAAGGTTTAAAGTTAAACACGAGGACTACGTTCTGGGAATCTGGTGGGGGATCAACAGGAACAACAACCTGGTTTCCATTCTGCCATCAGCTCTGAATGGCGTGTAGTTGCGGGGTTCAGGAGAGCCAGACGCCCCTCCACAATGGGCCTTATCAGGAGCTTCTCCAGGTGTGCATTCTCCTTTTCAGGCAGTGAAGTAACCGTGGGATTTGTAACCCACCCCTCCGTTTTTTGACACTGTTCCCATGAAACTGACTAATGTGTAGCTCGTAGAGAAACGGCCTGCTCTTATAAGAACCCCAGGCACTCCCTTCAGAAGGTGCAGACTGGCCTTCGGTTATCCCAGCTCTGGGAGCCTGGCTGGCCTTCAACCACAGAACGAGGACGACACAGAACCAGAGTGATGCAGAAGCAGGAGGACGCACACCAGACCATTGTTTGGCCAGTTTCAGGATCCTTATCAGAATGGACTGAGCTGCCTGCACGCAGACCTTTTCAGCCCCCTTCCCTTGATCTCTTTGTTCTGCATTGCCTCTCCTCCTCAGAAAAACCTCTGTCCTCACTAAGAGGCAGAGATGGGCTTTGAATCCTTCAGCCCTCAGACCTCTTTAGGTTTCACCAGCATCTGTCTCAAGAGTTTGTTTTTTTCATGGTGCAGGCAGCAGAACCTCGATTCCGGTTATAGTAACATCTCTTAACTTTCCTGTTCCCCAGTTTTCTGACTGATAATGGCCAGAGTTGTCTTTGCCACTCTTAACCTTCTGTAGGAAGTTGGGAACATATGAAAGAAAGATTTTTGTTCTCTGTGTAAGCAAAACTAAAGCACTTTGGAGTTATATTAGTAGCAACCCTTCTGCCAAATAGAGTCTGCGGAGGGGTTATACACCATGTCACTCTTTTTCCTCTTAAACAGTCTATTCAAAATAGTTAGGACAGATATTATCCCCATTTTGCAGATATGCAAACTGAGCCCAGGCTCTGGTGAAAGGATGAACAGTAGAAACTAGGCTTTTAACTCTGTGTCAGGTGCTCATTGATTTAATCAGAGCACAATGCAGCCATTCTTCTTTTTTGGGGGGGAGGGGGAGTGAGGGGGATTCGAGGCTTATGGGTTGATTATTTATGATCAGTGCACTGTTCACTTGATATTAATCACACTACTAAAAAGTGATTGAACAATAAAATGCCCTAGTAATTCACGTTACTATAAGTGCAGTGAATGCACCTTTCCTGCCTGGGAAGGAATTCCCCCCATACCTAAATTCAGAGCTTTCTTTTAGTCCCTTGCGGAGCCACATCGAGGATCTTGGACTACATCTCCCATTGTGCAATGGGAAAGGTGCAGCACTCTTCCATGATCCGACAGGACGCCTAACCAATCCAATGTCAGAGCCCTCATTCTATGACCTATTGACTCCGGGTGGAGGCGGGACTCTCAGTTGCGACGTCGTTACCCTTCCCGGAAGTGGCTGTGGGCCGCTGCAGGGCAACCCCCCGGCGTCCCTGGAAGCGGGGAGGGGAGCCGGGGTGGTGCTGGAAGTTGTGCGGCGCCGGGAACCTGCGCCCGGAGCCTCCGGCGTGGGGGCAGGTGAGGACGCCCTCGCAGGAGGGCTCGGGGCCGGGAGAGGAGGGGCGGGCGAGGCGAGGCACCCTCCGGCGCCAACGAGCGGGTGTGCACGAGCGCGGGCGGGACTGCGGGACGAGGTGAGGAAGCCGCTGCCGAGCGCCTCTGCCGGGAGGGCCGGGCCGGGCGCTGCGGCCGGCGGGCGGCGGCGAGAGCTTGCGGCGCTCGCAGACCAGCCCTGCTCGGGGTGAAGGCCGCTGGAGCCCGGCGGGGACGCCTCTCTGGTGGGAGAGCTTCCTCGGGGGCCGACTCAGGGCTAGCCAGACCCTTTCCCGCTTTGGGGCAGCTGGGAAGTTAGAGAGCTAGCTCATCCTCTTCTCTTCTCTTCTCTTCTCTTCTCTTCTCTTCTCTTCTCTTCTCTTCTCTTCTCTTCTCTTCTCTTCTCGGGCTCATCTCTCCCCTCCCCTCCCCTCCCCTCCCCTCCCCTCCCCTCCTCTCTTTTTTAACTTTCCTTGCATTGATTTGAAAACATCTACCATCTACTGTCCTCACTTGGCTACCAAGATTTCTCTCATGATTTTTTTCTTTAATCCTCATCCAAGGATATGTTTTTATGGGGGGGGGGGAAGAGAGAGAGAGAGAGAGAGAGAGAGAGAGAGAGAGAGAGAGAGAGAGAGAGAGAGAGAGAAGGGGAGGAAGGAAGAGAAAGAGACATTAACTGGTTGCCTCCCAGGGGGGAGAGGAAGAGAGAGAGAGAGGGGGAGAGAGAGAGAGAAGGACATCAATTGGTTGCCTCCCAGGATTGAACCTGCACCTAGGTATGTGCTCTCACTGGGAAAGGACCCTGCAATTGCACCGGCAACCTTTCCTGGGGGCTCCAGTCGACTGAGCCACCCCTGGGGCTCTCCTGGTGTTTCTAACACAGCCTTCCCAGTTGTCTGCAGCCCTTCCATTCCACTCACTACAGCCAGCGGGTCGGTTACCACCTAGTTAATGGCTCCAACCAGGCCTCTTTCCTGAGCTCAGATCTGTTTAGATCGGCTTACTGGTCATCCCCAACTGCACCTTCCCCAACCTTCCTGGCCCCCACACCTGTTCCTCTTCTTGTTCTTCCTGTCTCAGTGGAGGGCTTCACCGTTCACAGCCAGGCTGCCCCTGGAACTCCTCCAATACTTGCAGCAAACGTTTGCTGGAATTTCCTCTCTTCTAGGCGGCATGCTCCGTGTGCTGTTGGCAAGGTGCAGAAATGAAAAGACAGCCGTGAACAGGAAGCTGGCTTAAGTGCTCTGGCTTCCCACCCCTCTCTCCCTGCTTTGCTGAAGACATCAAGCCCAGTTATTCTCCCGATATCCACAGAACCTGGCCTTCCTTCCCATTCTCACAGCCACCACTTTATTTTTTATTTATTTTAAAATATATTTTATTAATTTTTTACAGAGAAGAAGGGAGAGGAATAGAGAGTTAGAAACATCAATGAGAGAGAAACATCGACCAGCTGCCTCCTGCATACCCCCTACTGGGGATGTGCCCACAACCAACGTACATGCCCTTGACCGGAATCAAACCCAGGACTCTTTAGTCCGCTGACCGATGCTCCATCCACTGAGCCAAACCGGTTTCGGCTCACAGCCACCACTTTAGTTCTAACTTCTTGCCTGTGCTTTCAGGGTAACTGCTTCCGTGGCCCCTCTGCCTCTGTGCTTGCCCTCGAATTAGTGCTTCCACAGCTGTCCCGGTGACGTGAAATCCCAGGATGACTCCTCAGGCACAGGACACAGTCCTGTACAGGGTGCTCCTTCCTCCCGCTTCCCTTGCACTCTGGCCATGTCAGAGTGGCTCGGACTCAGGCTTTGGAATCACATGCACGTGGGTGTGCACATGTATTGCTGTGCCATTGACTAGCCGTGCACCTTTGGGCAAGTGTTTCATTTAAACCAGTGGTTCCCAACCTGTTGTTGGCCATGCCCCACCTAAGCATCTCTAAAATCCTGATGTCCCTGCCCCATGACATAATTATTATTCAAAAAATGAGCTCCTATTCATGGGAGGAAGCCTAAAAGGCCATTAACTTGGTCTCAAAGAACATGGCATCCATGAAAGAGAAAAATAAAAGAACGAAAGAAAGGACAGGTGAAGTACGGAGGAAAAAAAATCACTACGAGATTGTTAAGAAAATAATAATATGAAGTGACAAGAAAAAATAGCAAAGTTTCAAAACAATAGAGAACTGAAATGCATAAATATGTCACAATGTATATGAATAGGCTGTAAATGAGGCCCCTAGAACCATAAGAATGCAAAAAATTGTTAATAACTCATTCTCGAATTTCCCCCCTTAAAATCAAATTCCCCCTGTGGGGCGTGTGCCCCATTGGGAACCACTGATTTAAACCTTGCTGAGACTCAGTTTCCTTATTTGAAAAATGACAATGATCTCTTCCTAGCTGAGGATAAGGTGAGATGATGTGTGTAAAACATTAGTGCAGTTTTTATTTTTTTTATTTTTAAAATATATATCTTATTGATTTTCTTACAGAGAGGAAGGGAGAGAGATAGAGAGCTAGAAACATCAACCAGCTGCCTCTTGCACACCCCCTACCGGGGATGTACCCGCAACCAATGTACATGCCCTTGGCCGGAATCGAACCTGGGACCTTTCAGTCCGCAGACCGACGCTCTACTGCTGAGCCAAACCGGTTTTGGCGCAATAGTGCAGTTTTTAGAATGTGGGCAGTGTTCAGTGATTATAAACTTTTGTTGTCACAGTGAATTCTCTGACCCCGTATTCTTTCCTGCCTGGCTTTGTGCACGCTGCTGCTTCTGCCATACATTTCCCTGCTCCCTCCTGGGGAGCTGCCGCTTACCCATCATCTCCACTTCCACCATCCTCATCTTCCAAAGTACGCTTAGTTGCCCTTTTGTGCCCCATTGTCTCTTGTTACTTTCCTTAACGTGCTTAACATTTTATATGATCACCAGAGGTCTGGTGCATGAATTCGTGCACGGGTGGGGTGCATTGGCCTGTTCAGCAATCATTGGGGCCCATCTCATCCAATGCAGGGGGGAGGAGGGACCATGGGAGGTTGGCTGGATGCCTGGATCAGGCTGATAGGGGCTGGCAGGCTGGGGGAAGCTGCCGCATGAGGTTAGCTGGCTGTGGGAGTGCACCGACCACTAGGGGGCAGCTCCTGCATTGAGCATTTGCCCCCTGATGGTTAATGCTCATCATAGCATCTGGGCCACCAGTTTTTTGGTTAACCAGTCGTAATGGTTGCATATATATATATATATATATATATATATATATATATACACACACACACACACACACACACACACACAGTATATACGTCTGTACATGTTTATCTTCCCAACTAAGCTGAGCAGATGCTCCAACCAGTAGGTGAGCTTGCTGCTGGGGTCCAGTCAATCAGGACTGGACAAGATGGGCCGGATTCACCCTGGAGCCCTCACACGGTCCCTCTCTGGCCCCGATTGTACACCTGTGGGGTCCCTCAGCCTGGCTTGCAGGGATTGGGCAGAAACTGGCAGTCTGACATCCCCTGAGGGGTCCCGGATTGCAAGAGGGCGCAAGCCAGGCCGAGGGACTCCACTGGTGCATGGTTCATCTATACTTCTCTAACGATGGAATTGGCGATAACATCAGTAAAACTGCTCAGGTACTGTGTTCCAGGGACTGAGCTAGGTATTTTATAAGAAGTATCTCATTTCACCCTCAAACAACCTTTTGATGTAGATTATCATGAGTGTGTCCATTATTCACATGAGGTGAAGGGCCTGGCCTAATTTGCTTATTGCCATACAGCTGGAGAGAGCTGGGATTTGAATTCAGGTGTTTCTGGCCCCGAAGCTGGTCCTTGGACCACTAGCTGTCTGTCACAGAATAGAGAGGACGATTTTGGCATGGGAGGGAGAGTTAGACCAAAGGTCTTATAGGTTTTCCAACTCTGAGATTCCTTGGTTCTATGTTAGTGGTTTACAGCAGGCAGACAGAGCTTTTACAGTTTATATACCGTATTTTGGGCTTGGTCAGAAAATGCAGAGGAAGGAGGAGGCCTGGCTCTCATACGTTTGTGGTTAACAGGGAGCAGAACATATTCCCATGAAAAAAGTAATATCAGGAGTAATATGCCTATGAATACATGAAAACTGTCCTTACTGCTGAGGAGGTTATGTGTTCATGGGAGTGGTTGAGGTTAGCCAGGGAGGGCTGCCTGGAGGAGGTATATGAGCCACTTTTTTTTTTTCTTTCTAGATTCTAGGATTGGCAGGAGATGGATGAGTGCAACTGGATGACCCCTCCCCTACAATTGTTATGGCTCATTGACGGTGTCCAGCCCGGAGGCCAGTAGAACTCATCACATTCATCTGGCCTGTTGGTAAGTGCTACGTAGAGGACATCACTGACGGTTCTGAGGTCATGTGGCTACTACGATTGGCATTCTCAGGCTTGGAAGGGAGTGTTAGGACCGTGCCATGTACTTGGAGAAGCAGACCTTGGCTGCTGTCTTAGACATCTCATCTTCCCTGCTACCCCTGTAGTCCAGGTTATCTTGACCTCTCACCTACACTAGCTCACGGTTTCTTATTAATCTCTCTGCAGCCACTTGGATCTTCTCCCTTTTAATCTGGCCCCCATTCCAGTCTGCATTCCCAGTGGCTGCCAGAATGATTTTTTCAGAAGGCATATCTAAAAATACATACGTTTCCTGGCTTTCTCATTTTAAAGGCCCACTTCTCGGCATGGCCTGGCTTCCGCCCATGTCTCCAGCAGCGTCTGCAGCCATGCTGCTGCTTGCTTGGTGTGATTTCCTGCCACAGGGCCTTTGCATGTGCTGCTGGTTCTGTGGGAACTCCTTTTCCACTCTCTGTCCAGTGAATACGTACCTGTCCTCAGCATAGGCTCCAAGTCAGGCTCATTTCCTCCAAAGCTCTCACCTCGTTTATGATTGTACATTTCTGTGACTTTGGGATGTTTGTCACCCTCCTTGTGGTCATACCCCGGGGGAGTAGCCGTTGAACGGCTTTTATCACAGCCATGAGTAAACGCAGCTCCCTGCATGGTGCCCAAATGAGTAAATGACCTCTGGCAGCCATTAAATAAACATGTTTTGTCTTCTCACCACCTTCCTCAGTCCACTAGTTCCTGCTCTTTTGGCCCAGGCCCTGCCCACTCTTCTCTGGACCTGGGCAAGGTGAGGAAAGACAGTAGAAAATAACCCACACTTTATTAAAAAAAAAAAAAAAAAATATATATATATATATATATATATATATTTTTTTTTTAAATTTTTTTTATTTTTAATTTTTTTATTTTATTGATTTTGTACAGAGAGGAAGGAGAGGGATAGACAGTTAGAAACATTGATGAGAGAGAAACATCGATCAGCTGCCTCCTGCACACCCCTTACTGGGGATGTGCCCGCAACCAAGGTACATGCCCTTGACCAGAATCGAACCTGGGACCCTTCTGTCCACAGGCCAACGCTCTATCCACTGAGCCAAACCGGTTTTGGCAAAATAATCCACACTTTAAAAAACAATTTTCTGGCAGCTTTGTTTGACAGTGAAGTGATCCATGAATTCAGATTTCCAGGGCCTTTCTGACTTTTAAATAGTTGAACGTGGATAACGGTGTATATGGCTAATTAGGCACTTTGCTGCGAGGACAGAGACTTTACCTGCCCGTGCTTTCTAGAGATGGGATGTGTCCAGGGTGGGTAACATTTCTCAGATGCAGAGTTTCTCTGAGCAGCTGACACCGGCCTGTATAGACACCGCCTGGGGGAGTGACTGACTCTCAGCCTGCTGTTCAGGCCGCCCTTGGTCCCGCCCTCCCCAGCGATCTTCCCTTCTCCTCCCCTCGCAGCTCCGAGGACTGGACTCCCTAAGTCCGGGGCAGTGGCCCTGTGCACTGCTCTCGGTCTTTCTGGCTCTGCCTCTGCAGGGTCCGTGTGTGTGTGTGTGTGTGTCTGTGTGTTTGTGTGTCTCTGTGTGTCTCTGTGTCTTTGTCTCTGTCTCTGTGTCTGTGTGTGTGTGTCTCTGTGTGTGTCTGTCTGTGTGTGTCTCTGTGTGTCTGTGTGTGTGTGTCTGTCTGTATGTGTGTGTCTCTGTGTGTGTCTGTGTGTGTGTGTCCGTGTGTGTGTGTCTCTGTGTGTGTGTGTGTGTGTGTGTCTGTGTGAGTGTGTCTCTGTGTCCGTGTGTGTGTGTCCCCGTGTGTGTGTCTGTGTGTGTGTCTGTGTGTTTGTGTGTCTCTGTGTGTCTGTGTGTGTGTCTGTGTGTGTGTGTCTGTGTGTGTGTCTCTGTGTGTGTCTGTGTGCGTGTGTCTCTGTGTGTGTCTGTGTGTGTGTGTCTGTGTGAGTGTGTGTGTGTGTGTGTGAGTGTGTGTCTCTGTGTGTGTCTGTCTGTGTGTGTGTGTGTGTGTGTGTGTGTGTGTCTCTGTGTGTGTGTTTGTGTGTGTGTGTGTCTGTGTGTGTGTCTCTGTGTGTCTCTGTGTGTCTGTGTGTGTGTCTGTGTGTGTGTCTGTGTGAGTGTGTGTCTCTGTGTGTGTCTGTCTGTGTGTGTCTCTGTGTGTCTGTGTGTGTGTGTCTCTGTGTGTGTGTGTGTGTCTCTGTGTGTGTCTGTGTGAGTGTGTGTCTGTGTGAGTGTGTGTCCGTGTGTGTGTGTCTCTGTGTGTGTGTCTCTGTGTGTGTCTGTGTGAGTGTGTGTCTGTGTGAGTGTGTGTCTGTGTGTGTGTGTGTGTGTCTGTGTGTGTGTGTCTGTGTGTGTGTGTCTCTGTGTGTGTCTGTGTGAGTGTGTGTCTGTGTGAGTGTGTGTCTGTGTGTGTGTGTGTGTGTGTCTGTGTGTGTGTGTCTGTGTGTGTGTGTCTGTGTGTGTGTGTGTGTGTCTGTGTGTGTGTGTGTGTGTGTGTGTGTGTGGAGTCGGCAGCGCTAGGTCCGCAGGCTGTCCTGGGGCTCCTGTGGCAGAGGCCAGGTTCGCCCGGGGCCCGGGCCGCGGAGGGAGGTGCTGCTGCATTAGCCCGCCTCCTGCCGTGCTGCCCGTGGTGCCCTGCGCGGCCCGAGGCCGGACCCCGCTTGCCCACCACTCAGCGGTCAGGCTGCAGAGGGGCCTCGGTAACAGCCCCCGTGGACCCCGCGCAGGGGTCAGGCTCGCTCTCCGGGCGTCCGGAGCAGATTCAGAAGGACCAGGCCTGGCCGTTTCCCGCGCTCACGGTGCCGGCTGCTCCCGCCTGTGCGGACTCGTCTCCTGCCCGCTCCTCTGGCCAGGCCCTGCTCCTCAGACCGTGTGGTGGCAGTGGGGCTGGCGCCTCCTCAGGGGCACAGCCAGGAGGGGCGGCAGCTACTCTGCAGGCGGCTTGTCTCTGTTGCGGGTGTCAGTGTGGGTGCTGCCGTCCGGGAGGGTGGATAGGCCTTCGGGTCCCGGGTGGTTACGGGGACGGGAAAGGAGCAGGTCCAGAATGGCACCAGCGTGGCAGTTGGAGCATTTGGCACCGCCCCGCCCCCAAAGCTAGAAACCTTGGATTCCAGGTGGACTCCTCTCCCCTCTTTCCTCTCCCGTCCTCGTCCTGCTGACATCAACGCGTCCCTCGCATCTGTTTCTTTTTTTTTTTTTTTTTAAATATATATTTTATTGATTTTTTTACAGAGAGGAAGGGAGAGGGATAGAGAGCTAGAAACGTCGATGAGAGAGAAACATCGACCAGCTGCCTCCTGCACACCCCCTACTGGGGACGTGCCTGCAACCAATGTACATGCCCTTGACCGGAATCGAACCTGGGACCCTTCAGTCTGCAGACCAAAGCTCTACCACTGAGCCAAACCGGTTTCGGCCCTCGCATCTGTTTCTCCCCTCCGTTCCCGCTGCTCCTGCCCTGGCTTAGGCCTCTTCGCCTCCCACCGGGATGGCAGCCTCCTCCGTGGTTCTGGGGCCCAGTCTCCTTCTCTGATGCAGCCCTGCCGCCCCTGCCAGGCTCTCATCCTAAAGAGAGGCCGCCGTGTCCCTTCCTGTCACGGAAGCCCACAGGGACCCACCCCCTCTGCTGGGGCAGGGTCAGGGCTCTGAGACACGGTCTGCCCAGCTTCCACCTCTGCCCCCGCCACGCACTGCCCAGCTCCGGGGGTGGTCTGCGCGGTGTCCCGCGCCTGGCGTGGCTCTCCCCGCTCAGACCCTGGCCCCCCACTCCTCCTCGCCAGTGCTCGAGCGGGCGTGCTTCCCTCCGCTGCATGGCTGTTGAGGTTGAGTGCACTGCCTTCCTGGAGGGGGAGCTCCCGAGGGTGCTGTCGGGTGTAAACGGCCCTGTTGAGACGGGTGACATGGGGGCTGTTGGTACCTGGCGGGGGTGACATGGGGGCTGTTGGTACCTGGCGGGGCTGTGGGGGGCTGTGCATTGTGTGCTGTTGGTTGTTTTGGTCACTAGGGCTTTCCAGCCGGGCTCCTGTGCTGTTCGTTCGTTCTTCGTTTGAGGGGTAGGAAGCCAGCCTCTTGAGTCTGGTTCTTAGATCTCCTGTGGTCGCCGAGGGTTCAGCATGACTTTCCGGCACAGAGCCGGGGGGCCCGGTTCCCTCGGCACGTTCCATCTGGCACGTTCCCAGCGAGGGTGGCTTGCGAGGTCTGGTTGGACCGAGGGGCCACGATGCAGCTGACTTGGTCTCCTCTAAGCCGGGCACCCGCTCTCTCTCTGCTAGGCCTGGAGCCCAGACAGCAATGGCTGGGAGACCCATCCGCATAGGAGACCAGCTGGTCCTGGAGGAAGACTATGATGAGACCTACATCCCCAGTGACCAAGGTAAGAGGCCTGTGTGTGCTGCCATAGCTCTTCCAGGGCAGGATCCCCTCTGACTTAATGTCATTCTTCTGAGGCCAAGATGGTCTATGCACAGGGCTGCTCAGTTGGCAAACTGTAGTCCATGGGCATAATCTGGTCTGTTGCTTGTTTTTTAAAAAAATATATTTTTATTGATTTTAGAGAGGAAGGGAGAGGGAGAGAGAGAGAAATATCAATGATGAGCCTGACTGGCATGGTTCAATGTTGAGCGTTGACCTATGAACTAGGAGATCAAAGTTCGATTCCCGGTCAGGGCGCATGCCTGTGTTGTGAGCTCAATTTCCAGTTTGGGGTGTGCAGGGGGCAGCCAATCAATGATTCTCTCTTATTGATGTTTCTATCACTCTCTCCCTCTCCTTTCCTCTCTGAAATCAATAAAAACAAACAAACACAAAAAACACACACAAAAAAATCATCTCCTTAAAAAAAGAAAAAAAAAAAATATACCAATGATGAGAGAGAATTATTGACCGGCTGCTTCCTGCACTCCCCTGTCGGGAGATCATGCCCTGACCAGGAACTGAACCATGACCTCCTGGTTCGTAAGTCAATGCTCAACCATTGAGCCATGCTGGCTGGGCCTGTTGCTTGTTTTTATAAATAAAGTTTTATATACAAAACAGACATGCTTGTCCATTTATAATCTGTGGCTGCTTTCATGCTGCAAGGGCATTGCTGAGAAATCATGACAGAAAGCATATGACCCACAGCCTAACATATTCACTGTCTGACCCTTTCTAGAAAAAGTGCTGGCCTTGGATTAGACCAGGGATTAATTTAAATGAAAATAGTACGGGCCCTGATCCATTTGGCTCAGTGGGTAGAGTGTTGGCCTGTGGACTGAAGGGTCCCAGGTTCGATTCTGGTCAAGGGCATGTACCTTGGTTGCGGGCATATCCCCATTGAGGGGTGTGCAGGAGGCAGCTGATTGATGTTTCTCTCATCGATGTTTCTAACTGTCTATCCCTCTCTCTTCCTCTCTGTAAAAAATCAATAAAATATATTAAAAAAAAATAGTACAGGATATTATGAAATGCAGTGTGTGCTGAGGCCAGGGGAAACTCAATTTCTTAAGAACAAACTAAAGCAGTGTTTTTTCTTTAAACAACAACATAACATTATCAATAACCATAAAAACAAAATCCTAAGCATTCTCTGTAGTCAGAACTCTCTGTACCTCCTCACAGGAAGTCCTGAGTCAGGTGCTTTATTGTCCCCGTTTCACAGAGGAGGAAGCCAAGGCACAGAAAGGTGAAGTGACTTCTCTGCAGTCACACAATTCTCCCAACAGTACTGCTGGAACCCATGCCCAGGAATCTTCTATTTTTTAAGTTTTTATATATAAAAAAATGGGACGCTTCACGAATTTGGGTGCCATCCCGGTGCAGGGCATGCTGACCTCTGCACCGCTCCCGTGTTAGTCTGGGTGCTGCAGGAGCAGGCAGCACCCCATCTTCTTAAGGCCTGCGCTTCGAAGCACTGTGCCGTTTTTGGGGGTGAAGATTCTTTTGAAATTGCCATGAATTATGGACCTGGACACACACATTTTGCTTGTAATTCAGATGGTTTGAAGGCCTGTTGGGGGCAGGAAAGAACTCTTTCACCCTCATTAACCCCTGGGCTTTGCGTAGAGCAGGAGATTTCTGTTTGTTGCCATGTACAATAGCAATTTTTAATTTTCATGTTAAATGTGTCCGTCCATTCTCACGTGGCCTCTGAATTTTGTGTCACAGTTAGAAAAGCCTTCCTACCGCAAGGATGAACGCTTGTTTCCTTCTGGGTTTGTGCCGGCACCATGGCCAGTCCCCGCCCCTGGGGGCTGCCGTCTGCCTCCGTGTCCCCTCCCTCCTCTCCCACGGGACGGTCTGCCCATAACGGGAACGTGTGCCCGGTCCCTGAGGCTCACCCTGAGTCCTCTGTCCAGCAGGCGGAAGGCCCTCCTCTTCCTTATTTTATCTCCCCGTGATCGTCAGTTCTGGGCAGCGCCTGGGTGTGGGGACTTGGCATCTGGGTAAAAACTGTGTTCACTCTATGAATGCCCTGGGAGGAGAGGTCTCTGTGAAGCTGTCTTCCTGCCCAAGAAGGAAGCTGTCTTCCTTCCCGTTGGTATCTTTTTCTCTTTCTCAGAGTGATTTAACTTCATTTTCATACAGGTTTTGTACATCCCTTGCTCATTTTGTTTCTTAAATATCTAATCTTTAAATTAAAAAAAATTTCAATTTCAGTTTACATTCAATATTATTCTCTATTAGTTTCAGGTGTACAGCCAAGGGGTTAGAAAATCTTGTACTTTACAAAGTGGTCCCCCCTGCTGCTTCACCTGGCCCTGACATTATTGTTACTATTTTTTCATAATCCAGCCCTGACCTCCCGGTTCATAGGTTGACGCTCAACTTCTGAGCCGCACCAGCTGGTGAAACCGACTGTAGCCCCTGTGCTGACCTGCACCCTCTGCCTCTGTGGCCGCCTGTTAGCGCTGCTCAACCCCGTTCAACGAGTCCAGTGTTTTCCTCAGGTTCTTACTAAGCACTCTCTCTGCTCAGTCTGAGCTTCCGAGTCCTAAGCCACCCCCATTCCTCTCCCCGGGCACTCAGTGCTCCCCAGTTAGCCTCTCTGCTGAGCACAGGAGTGTTCCCGTTAAATGTGAGGCGGGTCATCTGAGGGCTCTGAGGGTTGGAATCTTCGTGGTGCTTAGCCTCACATCCGCAGCGGCGTGGGCAGGCTGTGCAGGACCGGGCCCTCCCCTGGCCGGGCGCACCTGGGCCGCCGTGTCCTTGCTCACCCTGCCGGTCACCTGGCCTGTCCGACCGTCCCCCGGGGCCCAGCTGCTTGTTGCCACGGCCCTTTGAGCTGCTCTCCTGCCCAAGTGCCTTCCTCCCTCAGGTCCCCTGTGGCATCCTTCCGAGAAGCCTTCCTTGACTCTTTGTTTTTTTAGGCTGTTTATCAATCATTCACTTCGGCCCTTTTTAAAAACTATGTTGTTATTGCCCTAGCTGGTTTGGCTCGGTGGAGAGAGCGTCAGCCTGCGGACTGAAGAATCCAATCCCAGGTTGGATTCTGGTCAATGGCACACGCCCAGGTTGTAGGGTTGATGCCCAGTGGGGGACGTGCAGGAGGCAGCCAATCAATGATTCTCTCTCATTATTGATGTTTCTAGCTCTTTCCCTCTCCCTTTATCTCTGAAATAAATAATGGTATATTAAAAAGTACGTTTTTGTTGATTTCTTACAGAGAGAGGAAGAGGGAGAGAAGGAAGAAACATTGATGATAGAGAAACATTGATCGGCTGCCTCCTGCACATCCCCTATTGGGGATCGAGCCCACAACCAACCCAGGCTGGGGCATAGACACGCCCAGTCCACGGAGCCACGCTGGCCGGGCTTGCTTGGTCCTTTCTAAAAGGTGCCCCTCCATTGACCGCCATCTCAGGCCGCATCTGCTTCCTTCCTGATGTTTATCAGCAGCTTCTCTCTGTGCATCTTCATCGGCTCTCCTGCCTGGCGCTGCGTCTGCTGGATGCAGGCTCCTGCGGGCAGAGGCTGATTCCCTCTCACCCATACCCACGCCCACGGTGACTGCCCAGGCGGCACTCAGAGCCGCTGCGACATCAGTGACTGAGTTGGTCCTGGCCGCCACATGCCCGCTGGGCCTTTGAGAAAGTTCTTTTGTTTCCTAATGCCCAGGTTTGTCACCCTCCAGCAGGATGAGCATTCTGCGATGCCTCTCTGCCAGGGCTGGTCTCAGCTCAAGCACTGATGCCCTGGGAATGTGCTGTCCCGCGGAGTTGGCATGTGCCGTCTTCCCGGCACCGGGGCGGGTTCCTGGGAGCTCTGGCGGGGATTTTCATCGTGTAGACGTGATCCATGAACTCACGTCCAACCCTCTCCCCTCTGGAGAATGGGGGGTGAGCCCTGAACTCTGGTGACCAGGCCCATCCCGGGCGCCCAGGAGCCCGGCCAGTCTCCTCATTGGGCAGAACTCCCAGGACTCGGGAGATTGAAGGGCGTTCGGAGCTGTTTCAGGAACTGGCAGAGACCAGCATACGTATTTCGTATCATTTCACAGGTTGATTGTGACTTGTGTTTCTTTTCATCCACCTCTCCACTTCTCTTACTTTTCTACCCTCCTGCTTCTCCTTGCAGAAATCCTTGAATTTGCCAAAGAGATAGGTATTGATCCCAGCAAGGAGCCGGAGCTGATGTGGCTGGCCCGGGAGGGCATCGTGGCCCCGCTGCCTGCGGAGTGGAAGCCATGGTAAGTCAGCGCGCTGTGGCCCAGACGTGCCTGCCAGAGGTGGAGGAGCCTGGCATTGGAGGGCCGCGCTGACCAGCCACCTTCCATAGCCTGTCCCGCCCGGAGCTGGGCACAGCGATGGGCACTGCTCCCTGGGCTGCCTGAGGCCGGGCACAGCGATGGGCACTCCTCTCTGGGCTGCCTGAGGCCGGGCACAGCGATGGGCACTCCTCCCTCAGCTGCCTGAGGCCGGGCACAGAGATGGGCACTCCTCTCTGGGCTGCCTGAGGCCGGGCACAGCGATGGGCACTGCTCCCTGGGCTGCCTGAGGCCGGGCACAGCGATGGGCACTCCTCCCTCAGCTGCCTGAGGCCGGGGACACTCCTCCCTGGGCTGCCTGAGGCCGGGCACAGTGATGGGCACTGCTCTCTGGGCTGCCTGAGGCCAGGGACAGCGATGGACACTCCTCCCTGGGCTGAGGCGGGGGGCCGGGGGCACAGGCCGACTTAATGGTCCCGTTTGTAGAATAACGGTTTCTGAGCTGTGGCCTGTCAGGTCCGTGAGCCCGGCATCGTGTGGGCACACTCAGCCATGTCTGTGCCTTGCAGACTCATGTGGAGACCCCGTCAGCATGCCCGCGTGGGTGCCGGTGCTGCGAGGTCTGCGGAGGCTCAGGCGGCAGGGGCCTCAGCTCCTGGGCAGCCCGTCCCCACGTTTGAGTGATCTCTCGGGAGCACGCTCATGTTCACGGCATCGTTCATAGTTTCGGGTACGGCTCTGTGGATAGTGAGGAGCAGAGACTCAGTCAGGGTGTCAGGGGAGCAGGTGGAGGGCACGGAACAGACTGCCTCCCTCCCGAGGCCATTTGCCATGCGCAGGGCTCTCCCCAGGCTGCCTCCCCACTGAGCGCCCTACCTCTGCTTCCTGTGGTAACAGGTTTGCCGTACGCTTGTCCGGCACTCGTCCCCAGTGCTGAGGGGTCCTCGCTGATGCTGGCCTTGTGTGAGGTCTAATTATTCTGTTCTTTTTTTTTTTTTTTTTTTTTTTTTTTAATACCTTTTTATTGATTTCAGAGAGGAAGAGAGAGAGAGAAAGAAACATCAGTGGTGAGAGAGATAATCATGGATCGGTTGCCTCCTGCAAGCCCCGTACTGGGGACTGAGCCACAACGCGGGCATGTGCCCTTGATCAGAATTGAGCGCAGGTCCCTATAGTCCGCAGGACCACACTGTTTCCACTGAGCCACACCAGCCAAGGCCTTCCTGTTCTCGTTCATTCATTTAATGTGTTGGCTGTACTTGGGAATGACTGCAGTGGCAGCCTCGCTCATCTCCACTGGAGAATCGGAAGCCTTTAGCTTCCCACCTGCAGCCTCCTGTCCTCTGGGTCTTTTCAGAGGCCTTTCCTTGGACCTTCTCCAGCTTTCTTTTCTTAAAAAAAAAAAAAAAAAATTATTGAATTTTTAAAGAGAGGAAGAGAGAGGGATAGACAATTAGAAACATCAATGAGAGAGAATCATCGATCAGCTGCTTCTTGCACACCCCCTACTGGGGATGTACCCGCAACCAAGGTACATGCCCTTTACCGGAATCACCCGGGACCTTTCAGTCCGCAGGCCGACGCTCTATCCACTGAGCCAAACCGGTTTCGGCCTTCTCCAGCTTTCTGCCATCTTTCTTGCAGTTAGTCCTTCAGCACCGCTCACTGTGTTCCTGGAGCTGGAGGGTCGTGTTTGTAGAATAACGGTTTCTGTTTTGTTTCCAATATCCATCCTGGTATTCACATTTGCCTTCTCTATTAGCTTCTATCTTCTATTTCTCTCTGTTTTTAACTTTGTACGTTTCTGTGTTTTGCTTTTGGATATGTTTTTAAAAAAATAAAATAAATCTTTATTGTTCATATTATTACAAATGTTCCTCATTTTTCCCCCCTCCATTGCTCCCCTCCGCCAGGTTCCCACCCCACCCTCTGCCCTTTCCACACCCCCCATTGTCCTCATCCATAGGTGCACAGTTTTTGTTCAGTCTCTTCCCACAACCCCGTCTCCCCTTTTCCCTGAGAATAGTCAGTCCACTCCCCTTCCATATCTCTGATTCTATTATATTCAACAGTTAATATTGTTCATCAGATTTTTTTTTTAATTTTCTTGTCTTTTAGTTTCACTTGTTGATAGTCACGTATTTGTTGATCAAAATTTTTATCTATATCTTCTTCCTCTTCCTAAAGAACCCCTTTCAGCAATTCATATAATTCTGGTTTGGCAGTGATGAATTCCTTTAGCCTTTTTTTTATTTGTGAAGCTCTTTATCTGGCCTTTGATTCTGAGTGATAGCTTTGCTGGGTAGAGTATTTTTGGCTGTAGGTTCTTGCTATTCATCACCTTGAATATTTCTTGCCATTCCTGTCTGGCCTGCATGGTTTCTGTTGAGAAGTCAGCTGACAATCGTATGGGTGCCTCGGGTGGTGCAGGTTACCTCCTTTTTTCTTGCTGCTTTTAATATTTTTCTCTTTGTCTTTTGCTCTTGGGATTTTAATTATGATGTGTCTTGGTGTGGTCCTCTTTGGATTCCTTTTGTTTGGAGTTCTGTGTGCTTCCTGGACTTATAAGTCTGTTTCTTTCCCCAGGTGGGTGAAGTTTCCTATCACTATTTCTTCCAGTATTCTTTTGGTATCTTGCTTTCTCTCTTCTTCTGGGACCCCCATAATTCTGATGTTGGTTCGTTTGAAATTGTCCCAGAGGTTTCTTACACTATCTTTAACTTTCTGGATTCTCTTATCTTCTTGCTTCTGTGGAGTAGTGTTCTCTGGCTCTTTGTGTTCCAAATCTTTGACTTGATTCTTGCGATCTTCCATTCTGTTTTTAGGACTCCATATAATATATCTATATCTATATCTATATCTATATCTATATCTATATACATCTATATATATATATGTATTTTAATATATTTTATTGATTTTGTACAGAGAGGAAGGGAGAGAGATAGAGAGTTAGAAACATCGATGAGAGAGAATCATCGATCAGCTGCCTCTTGCACACCCCCTACTAGGGATATGCCCGCAACCAAGGTACATGCCCTTAACCGGAATCGAACCCGGGTCCTTCAGTCCCTAAGCCGACGCTCTATCCATTGAGCCAAACCAGTTTTGGCAATATTTTTTATTTCAGACAATGTATTCTTTATTTCTAGTTGGTCCCTTTTCATATCCTCATAGGTCTCATTTATTTTATCGGCCTTTTCTAGGAAATTCTTGAAAAACCTTATAAGCGTGGTTTTGAGCTCTATATCCAGTCGCTTCTTGTCCTCCATTTTTTTTGTTTGTGATCTATTTCCTTGTCTCGGCATTTTCACAGCTTCCCTGAGTTGGTAGGGTGGCTTTGTGTGCTAAGGTGTCCTATATGGTTCAGTGAGTCAGCCTCCCAGTTACCTGAGGTGGACAGTCTTGGTGTAGCCCTTTGTGGGCTGTGTGTACAATCTTGTTGTTAAGCCTTGCTTGTTGTTGGTATCACTGGGAAGCGTTGATCTCCATGCCAATTAGCTATGGGGATCTGAAGTATCTCATCTAGGAGGGTTTCTGTATTCCGCTTGAATGGGGTGGAGTCTCGGGGTGGCACAGACAAGCTTTGTTGAATCCTGCACAGTTGGTTGCAGGCGCGCACACCTCTTTGGTATAGGCGCAGACAAGCTTTAGATTCCTGTCTGTCACTCCCTAGGAGAGTCCCATTCACTGCGAACGAGAAAGTTAGCCACTGGAAGGGCTTCTGTGGTCCACTTGGATGGGGCGGAGTCTCGGGTGGTGCAGGTAAGCTTTATTCAGCCCCTCCCTATGAGGGTCTGGTTCCTGAGTCCCGCAGTAATGGCCGCTGGCTTCACACACCTCCTAGAGATCTCTGCCCGCTGCCTGACAGTCTGGCCTCTCCCTGTCTGGGGCCGTCTATCAGAGCAATAGGGTGGTTCTGTTTTCCTCCCGAACAAGAAAGCTAGCTGTGCATTAGCTGTCCGCCCTCTTCGTGCGCAGGGAGTAAGCCAGCAGTGAACTCAGCCAGCCCTCTCCGCACTCTGCAAGTAAGCCAGCAGCGAAGTGGGGCAACCGCCTTTTCACTCGCGCAGGTCTCCGCACCTTCACAGTTCCTGGGGTTCAGCGTGCCTTCTCTCTCCTTCCCAGGTGGTAGAGCCTCCTCTCAGCCAGCCGTCCAGCGCTTCATGGCGATGTTTCCCGTTTTTCAGTTCTAAATTCAAATTTGTTGTGGTAGGCTGCATTCGGGTGTCTACCCTATGCCGCCATCTTGGTTTTCTCTCTCTCTCTTTTTTTTTTTAAATGAAATCTATAAGAGAAATAGTATCAATATAACAACACTTTCATGTACACATGTGTAATAAATGAATGGCTGCAGTGATGTTGAAGAAAGGTGGATGGAAGGCAGGAACTGTCACTGGTTAAGGGTCAGCTGTTCTCCGTGTGTATGTACAGCCTCTTGTTTACATTTATTTGTCAGTGGGTATTTGCGCTGTGTCCACCTGCAACTGTGATGATAATGCTGCTGTGCACATCGGCATTAAAACCCACATTCCCAGAGCCTATATACAAATGTCTGTCTGGATCCTGCATTCCATTCTTTGGGGTATGTACCTAGAGGTTGAACTGTTGGGTCATATGATAATTCTATTTTCAACTAAAAAAATTTTTTTTTATTGATTTCAGAGATGAAGGGAGAGGAAGAGAGAGAGAAACATCAATGATGAGAGAGTCATTGACTGGCTGCCTCTTACACACCCCACACCGGGATCGAGTCCAAAACCCAGGCATGTGCCCTGACTAGGAATTGAACCGTGACTTCATGGTTCATAGGTTGACGCTCAACCACTGAGGCACGCTGGCAGAGCTCTATTTTCAGTTTCTGAGGACCTGCCATGTTGCTCTCCACAGCGGCTGTGCCGATTTACATTCTCACGAACAGAGCACAAGGGTTCAGTTTCTCCATGTCTTGATCAATACTTGTTATTTTCTGCTTTCTTGATGCGATTATGCTAATGGGTGTGGAGGGGTATTTTATTGCTCTTTTAACTTACATTTCTCTAATGTTGAGTGATGTTGAGCATCTTTCCAAGTGGCCATTTGTATGTCTTCTTTTTCCACATAACCCTCATATTCAGTACCCCTGATATTTCCCCTCTTTACTTCTGAGTATTTTCTATCTTATTTGAATGGAGATTGAGTTGTCACGTTTCACCAGGAGCCGGGGAGGGGTTCCACTGGGATCATGTGGGTTAGAGGATGATTGACTTGCTTACAGACTTGAGTCTGTTTAGTTAGGAACATGGAGTCTCTCTCTCATTTCCCTCCTTTTCCGGAAAGCTTTCTAAAGCCTTTGCCCTGGGGTAATGTCTTTATGTCTTTTATATTGCTTTGTGAATGCTGTTTTTTTCTGTTATTTGTCCTAATGGGTTATTGATAACGGTGGGTAGGGTAAATGGCTGCAGCATTTTGGGCTTGTCCATGGTGTAGTTCAAATTCTTAAACTACCTTCTGCATCATTTTCCTCTGTTGCTGATTCCATAGCTTGGACTTGCACCTCTTCTGTGTTTGGCGGCTTTTACAAGACCAGAGCTTTCACATTATATCTCTCTTCCCGACCATTTATAACAACGTTCAGCAGGGGCTAGCCTAGGCTTTATTGTCAGGACACCGTAGCATTTGTACTTAACTGTCTCAAACCAGGTCTGTTCCTACCCAGCCCAGCACGTTTCCCAGGAGCCCAGTGACTACATCTCCATCCAGGTTCCCATCCTGTGTTCCTGTCTGAGTTAACTCCTTCGTTCTTAGCTAAGTGCTGCCCTTCAATTTTGTGTTATCTTTTCCTGACTTCCTCTCTCCTTCTGTCTGCTCTCTCCTCTCCCTTTCCCCTAACTCCTCATCCTCTGCCTTCTTATTTTTCCCTACTTTCCCCCCAAATAGCTGTGGACTTGAGTAGGGACTAACTGCTGGCCTCTGTCACCCCAGCCAGGACATCACAGGCGACATTTACTACTTTAACTTCGCCAACGGGCAGTCCACGTGGGACCATCCGTGTGACGAGCACTACCGGAACTTGGTGGTCCAGGAGCGAGGGAAGCTGGCATCTTCTGGGGCCGTGAAGAAGAAAGACAAGAAGAAGAAAAAGGAAAAGAAAGACAAGAAGAACAAAGAGACCCCCAGAAGTGCCATGGTGAGCCAGTGGGCACGGGCTCAGAGGGGCCAGGCTGCCACCTGAGGTGATACTGGGAGCCGCTAGGTGTGTGCAGCTGGGAGGTGAAGAACAGTAGCTGGTAGTCATTTCTCGATGGTGCATCCTCCGAGTGTGCCAGTCTGCTGGCACGTTTCTCTCAGCTTCTGAAGTTGTTACTGTTTTGAAAGGGGAAATTCCTTTTCCCCTTGGGAAGCACACATTACACAGTAGGGTTGGTGGGAGAGTGCCTGGCTGAGGAGGGTGGGAGAGAAGTGATGCCAGCTGCCCCCTGGAGAGGGGCACAGGGAGCAGCTGGCAGAGGCCAGGGAGCCTGGGTGAGCCCACGTGTGTCTCAGTGGTGGGATCCGGGACGTCAAGTGGACCACAATCGGGCTGTCAGAGCACCGGAGCCTGCCAGGTCCCTGAGAAAGGCTTTCTCTCTCCCGGGCTGTCTGTGTTGCCAGGGACGAGTAACTGAAATGTGATTGCAGGGGGATAACCATGGTCTCCAGTGGCTGTGGTGCTCAGATTTGAAGGTGCTTTTTCTATTTTTGTTTGTTTGTCCCTTTGGTATGTCTGCCTTTAGGAGGTAGAGCCATCGTCTCATTTATAGGCAGAGAAGCCGAGTTGGAGCTGTACTGTAGGAGGCTGGGCACTCCCAGCGCCATGGCTGTGGCTGCTGTGTGGCGGTGGCTGCTGTGTGGCGGTGGCTGTGGCTGTGGCCGTGGCTGCTGTGTGGCGGTGGCTGCGGTGTGGCGGTGGCTGCGGTGCGGCTGTGGCTGTTGTGAGGCCGTGGCTGCGGTGCGGCCGTGGCTGCGGTGTGGCCGTGGCTGCGGTGTGGCTGTGGCCGTGGCTGCGGTGTGGCCGTGGCTGCGGTGCGGCCGTGGCTGCGGTGTGGCCGTGGCTGCGGTGTGGCTGTGGCTGCGGTGTGGCGGTGGCTGCGGTGTGGCGGTGGCTGTGGTGTGGCGGTGGCTGCGGTGCGGCCATGGCTGTTGTGAGCTCGTGGCTGAGGTGCGGCCGTGGTTGCGGTGTGGCTGTGGCGGCAGTATGGCTGTGGCTGCGGTGCGGCTATGAAAGGGAAGGGGAGCTGCCTCCTTCCCTTCACTCAGGCGTGGGCAGGCGGCAGGCGGCGGGAAGCAGGGGTCGGCGGGAGAGCACTGTCCTATCAACTGTGTCCGGTCCATTGACTTGCCCTTTGTTTATGATCTTCATTCCCACCAGCCCTGGTGCTTCCTCCCGGGAAGGTGCCCCCTGCCGTCCCTCCCAGGCCAGGGCCGGCAGTGGCTGGTTGCTCACGCACTTGCCCTTTGTCATTTCCAGGCCTGCTCATGCCTGAGAGTTGGGCCCGGTGGGGTTTTGTGTGAGTGCTACCGGGTGTGAGGGCTCTTTCAGGGCTCTTCCCCCCGGCACACTCTGGCTGCCAGGCCCTCTCCCGGCAGCACCAGCTCCGCCTTCGGTAGGAGACCGAGGCTGTGCTCCCGGTTCCCTTCTCTCCCTGGCTCACGCCGGGGCCTGAGGAGGGGGTGATTCCTGGCGATGACCAGCGCGGCTGAGTGCGTGATGTACCTGAGGGCTGGGCGGCTGGCGGGTTTCAGGCTTCGGTTCGTGGTGGAGCCTGCCAGGTCAGCTCCTCCGGAGCCCAGCGTAGAGAAGACGCAGGTGCCTGGGTTGCACCCGGGCTGTGGGTCTTGGTGACGCCCCTTCCTCATCGCACGTACCTCGTAGCGCCCCAGGGTGCCACGTGGCACCAGCCTGAGGGTTTGTAAGCCATTGACCTAGTCTGGCCACCTTTTCATGAACAGAAGACGGGGGTCAGAAAGCAAAGCCCCAGGAGGCTCTGAGTGTCTCTCCCTCTTTGGTTTTCATTTTACTCGGCGGGACGGGGGGTCTCTGCTAAGGGCTTGCCCGGGCTGAGGTAGCAGGTGTGAGTCTGAGTGCTCTGTCTCAGTGTTCTCTGCATGTTTGTATCCATCTAGGACACACAGCCTGAGCAGGGACTTCTGCCTTCCTCCTCCTCTCTCCGTGGCCTGTCCCCTCTCCCAGCTCCCAGGCTTGCTGATCTGGATCTAGACCAGGACATGCAGGCTCCCAGTGAGAGCTCCTTTCAGAGAGGGAAGAGCCCATGCATGCTCGGCGACACCCCCTGGGCCCTCCTGGGCTCCCCGCCCAGCAAGCTGCAGCCGCTGTCCAGAGGCCATGGCCCCCGCGCCCACCAGCTGTTTGCAGATGTGGAGATAATCCTAGGCAGGGGCCCCGCCCCGGGCAGGACAGACTTAGGGGACCAGCAGGCTCTGGAGAAGCCCCAGAAGCTGACTGAGAAGATCTACCTGGGGTTCTCAGACCCCGAGATAGAAGAGCTGGAGATGAGGACCAGGCTGGGCGCTCCAGGCCCCGAGGACGGCGGGCCCCTCCAGGGCGGGCAGGAGGTGTTAGACGGCAGGAGCCAGGCCTCTGTGCACCTCAGGCTCTCCGAAGCCAGCAAGGGCCTGCAGCTGACGGGGGTGCCGCACAGCACTGGCCCCGCGGGGGACAAGGGCCAGAGCCCCGTGCCCTCCGCGTCCCCCCAGGGGCACCCCTCCCTGTCCCCTTGTTCTTCAGACCAGATGCTCCTGGTAGAGGGCGGCCCCGCGGAAGGCCTGCGCCGGCAGAGTGTTTCTGGGGAGGGGGCGGGGGTGGGCTGGGGCAGGAGGAGGAGAGAGCCCCCGGGACTGTGGATGGGACAGGTCTCCCGGCTTGTCCACGAGGACGGCCCCGGGAGCTGCAAGGGGGCAGCGCCCACCGACCCTGGGGACCCCGCTGAAGACCCATGCCAGGGGCTCCTCCAAATGCCGCCTGACACCCCGGCATCGGAGGCAGCCCCGAGAGCCGCCCCTGCCAGCGAGAGCAGACAGCCCCCAGTGTGTGCGGAGCCCCCCGAAGAAGACGGGAGGCCCAGCGAGTGCGAGCCTGACTTAGAGAGCAGCAGCGGCAGCGGCCTGGCTTCTTCCCTCGGCTCGCAGGTCATGGGCGAAGTGAATAACTTCCCGTGGGACCTGCAGAGCTCTCAGGGGTCTGGGCGGGGCGGGGGTCCGTCAGGCCCCGGGCTCAGAGGGCTGCCCTCCGGCCCCTTCCTGGTGCCCCAGTTGCCCCACCTGCAGAGCTCTGCCGAGGAGCAGTCAGAGAGCGAAGACTACTCTGAGGACCAGAGGTTCTACCAGCACATCCTGCAGATGGCCAAGATCTCCCGGCGGCTGGAGGGCCTGGGGCTGCCGGAGAGCGTGCAGGAGAGGCCGTGCGGAGAGCTCGCCGGCGTGGCCTGCTGCGTGGCGGCCGAGTCCTCCAGGCTGTCTAGCGTGGGGGAGCACGAGGCCATCAGAGCCCTGGAAAGAGACTCCAGGCTTCTGGTTTGGGGACCAGAGCAGCTGGAACATCCTCAGGAGGGGGCCCTGGCCCCAGCTGGGCAGGAGGCCGCTCCGCAAGCCTGTTTGCAGCCAAGCAGCAGTCCTCTCAGGCAGGCGCTAGGTGAGCTGAGCGCCAACGAAAGGCTCGCTGTAGAGCCAGGCCAGATGCAGCTTCTCCACCAGGTAGGCTTCTCCGCATGGCCTCCAGGTCTCGGCACCATGGCGACAGTGGGCAGGTGGCGTTGGCGTGGCAGTGGGGCCAGCAGGACTGCTTCCCTGCGTGTGCCCTCCCTTGGTAACGATGGAGCCCTTCCCTGCTCAGGGTGGCATCTGGGGGATGGCAGGGTTTCCCGACTCCCCCACCCCATCACCTGCAGGACAGGGTGGGAGGCACTGGACTTCGGAGCGCCTCCCGTGCTGGGACGGTGATGCACTCTGAGGTGCAGGTACCTCCCAGGATCCGGTTGTAGAGAGAGGGCCTCCTCATAGACCTTGCCCCCAGCTCCGGGTCATTCCCTCCTCAGGATCACACAGAGCTCCAGGCCCAGTCACCGGCGGAGGCCCAGGCTCTGCCAGCCAGTGAGCCGCTTCTGCTCCTGGCTTCCCAGGGTTCCCAGCGACCAAGCTGTGCGGGCCCTGTGTGTGCCCTCACTTCCTCCCCTGCTGGGATGTACCGCTGTGGGGCTTGTCCTGTCATTTGCCCTTTATCCCTTTAAGGAGCCACACCCTGTCCTTCACTTAGAAGAAGCCAAGTTGCATCAGAGACTGTGGGTCCATTTGAATCTCCCTGGCTGTTCTCTTGCCCTCGGTGGCGTTCCCTGGTGTCCTCCAGGCTCCCGATGGCTGGCGTGCACGGCTCTGCCTGCCCCGGTGACCGCTGTGCGCTGTGGACACCCCCAGGCTGCAGTTAGTCCGAAGGTTCTAGTTAGCGCAATGGCAGCAGGTGCATCCGCGCTGAGGGCAGCACACGCTGAGGGACAGCACACCCGCAGCCATCGCCAGAGTTAGTGGCCATCTCTAGACGATGACCAGCTCGGAGCAGGGATGGATAATTTCCCACTAACCACTGGTTTGGCAAAGCCCTCAGCATGCCTGTCTCCCTCCCCAAGCCCCAGCACATTAGCAATTAGCCACGTTAGGAGGCTGTGATTTTCCATAAACACAGTGTGGGAGTATTGTGCTTGCTGCTACATGGGCGGGTTAGGAGGGGGAGTTGGGGGGAACAGGCTTGGTTCCCTCCCATTTCACCTTCGAGAAGCTTGCCTGGGCCCCTTTTCTGCCCCAATCAGGAGGCAGAGGAACATGGCGGCTCAGGGAGAGCCCTGGCTTCCAAGCCCATCTGTCACCCCCCCCCCCCCCCACGCTGGCTCTGTGACTTGGGCTGGGGTCTTGATCTCTTCAGTCTCTTCTGGTTCCTGTGGGGAGGACGGTGGCCTTAGGCAGTGGCCGGAGGTCAGGGAGACGTGGCGTGGAAGGCACTAGCTCGGTGCCTAGTGCTTGGGGAGTGTTGGCCAGTGTTAGCCTCACCCCTTCCCCGCCTGACAGAAACCCTCCACACGGGGCCAGGTGACGCGTCTGCAAAGGGCCGCAGCGGCTCTCCTGTTGCCTCTCAGGTGGACACCGATGCCTTCCCCTGCAGGAGGGGCGCTGAGCAGAGCCCGCCGGGGTCTGCCTGTTCTAATGCTCACCCTCTCCGCTCCCTTTCTCTTCGTCCCAGTGGGACCGGAGAGAAATGGACTTTTTGGTTTTTTTATACAGTGAGGTCTGTGAAGTGATTTTAGAGAGCTCCCTGAGAATGTGTTCCCAGAATGCTGCCCTTCCTCTGCTCCTAAGCCAGGCTGGTGTGAGTGAGTCCCTACCTAACAGCGACTCCGTAGCGTGGGTCGCCCTGGACCACCTGCAGGCGCTCTTTCCTTCACGGTCTCGTTTGAGCTGCTCCACAGACTGCAGTGATGGGACACACACCTGTCTCCCAGAGGGGTAAACTGAGGACCAGGCGTGTGGGGCAGCCCGGGCCTTCGGCTCCGCGGAGCCGTGGGAGAGCAGGGAGGAGCAGGCCCTCTGCGGCCTCCGCCAGCCGCTTTCCTCCTCACTGCAGCAGCGGGCACCGGAGCCCTCTTCTGTGGCTCACGCTCGTTGTCTGTAGTTAACATGTGAGGGAGGCGTGCCCCCGTTACACACAGTCAGACCGCACCCAGGGCCCCGCACAGACTGCAGCATTCTCGGGGTGCCCGTCTCCGGGCACCTGCTCGCTGCGTCCCCCTCGTCAGTGTGCGCTGTCTGCAGACTGCTCCTTCTGGAGGGTGAGCTCCCGCTCGCTCCCTGCCCTGCCCTTCCTGTGGCTGCTGGAAGGACACAGCCCGCCGCCGCCGCCAGCTGCAGGGGCCTGTGTGCTGCGAGGCAGCGGCGGGGGCTGGGGTCGGGCACCGCTGTGGTTTCTCGGGCTGCCAGGGCGGTGATTCTGGAGCTTGTGTTTCACGAGTGGCCTCTGGTCGGAGGTGGTTGAAATTTGAGTGGCAGGATGTAGATGTTCCATTTTCGTTTCTGTCTCCACCTCGAAGAGCCACGTGGTCTCTTAGGTTTATAATGAGACGTTTTCTGTTGACCAGGCCCTGGGCTCCTCACTGGCTCCAGTCCACGCTCCCCTTGGGGGCCTGGCTCCCTTACGAGGCCTCGTGGATGCCCCGCTCTCCTCTCTTCGCACGTCTCACGGTGTGAGCGTGGGGAGCTCCGTGGAGTCCGCTCAGCGTGGAGAACTCACGCTGGTAAGTGCTTTTCGTACGGTAGGTGCATTGAGTTACTGTGGGCCTCCTTGTACCATGCTTGGAATTACGCGGCCCGCAGATGAGAAACAGAGGGCAGGGGCCGAGTCCTCGAAGCTCATAATCGAGCTGGGAGGTGAGTCGCACCTGTGTGCTGCTGCAGGCGGGCTCAGCGGGACGCCCCACGCCCTGGCACTGCAGGCCTGCGGCCGGGGCAGGGGCAGTGGCAGCCGGGACGGGAGGATCAGTGTGCACCGCAGTCACCAGGGGCAGCTCTGTGGATGTGGCCGGCTACCATGGGAGAAATCTGAACTAAAGGAGTGGGGAGAGCATTCTGAGGGTCATCTGAAGGTCTTCCTTGTGAGCCCCCTGACTTTTCTTTTCTATTTTGGAGCCTTTGCAGGGTCTCAAGACTTCTGCTCATATGCAAGGTCTCTTGGGCTCCATCCGTGAGGACAAGAATGCGCTCAGCCTCCTGGCTTTAGGGGAGGAGACCAGCGAGGAGGAGGCGGAGAGTGATAACCAGGTAATGAGGCATCCTCCTCCTGCCCGAGGACCCTCGGTGCTGTTTTTTTTGAAAAGTTTTTGTTGTGGTAAAATATATATAACATGAAAGTTATCATTTTAACTAATTTTAAGTATACACTTAGGTGGCCTTAATTACGTCTACAGTGGTGTGCAGTTGTCACCACTGTCCATTTCCAGAGCTCGTCCGTAATCCCATATAGACACTCTGTGCCCATCCTTCCCTCCCCGGCCCCTGGCGCCTCGGATCTCCTTCCTGTCTCTGAATTTGCCTATTCCGTACATTTCCAGTAAGTGTGTCACACAGCATTGTCCTTTAACGGATGGCTTTGTGTGGCATAACTCTCCCAAGGTTCCTCCACCTGTGTTAGAACTTCATTCCTCTTTATGGCTGAACAATCCTCCCTGAGGGAACAGACCCCATTTGTGTCTCCCTGCATCTGTGGACGCACGCTTGGGCTGCCTCCCCTTTGGCTAACCTCTGAATGACTTTGGAAATAAGTACAAATAACTTTGTGGCCACAGCTTCCCTTCTGGCCTGGTCTGTACACCTCTCAGTCCTACTGAGAACCCGCGGAGAGCCCCGATCCAGTTTCCTCCAGCCGACCACTCATAATCGTTTTTGTTTCAGAGTGTCCGCAGCGCAAGTGAGCTTCTTAAGAACCTGCACCTGGACATTGGGCTGCTGGGGGGCAACTTCGAGTCTGAGGTAAGGCCCTAGGCCCCTGCGTCAGATGTCGCTTAGCCTGGGTGTCCCTCCTCACGGCTCTCGCCTTTCTCCCTGTGGAACGTGTGTTAGGAAGGAGAGCCGTGTGTCCCGCTCCTGTCCAGACAGGATTTCCGGGGCTTGGGGAAGCACAAGAGGGGAGAGGAATTCATCTATTTGTTCATTTACCAAATAACCACCATTTATTGCATGTTCCTACAAAACAAGGTACTTTGCTAGGTGTGTAGGTCATAAAATGCTTAAAGTAGATGTGATTCCTGCCCTCTAAAAGCTTACAAGTCTCATAAAAGAGAGACCTAAAGGGCTGGAGTACCGCAGTGAGACCCAGGAAGTGACAGAGGCCTGGGAGGGGGCGTGGCATCTCCTGTCCATGTGGCTGGACCAGGAGAGGCCACAGGGAGACTGCCTTCAGGTGAGTCAAGAATAATAGCAGGGCTACAAGCAGGGTGAGTGGTGGGAGCCCAGGTGTAGGGCACTGCGCAGGCAGGGGCCGGGGGGTGGGTGCAGTTGGGGAAGAGAGGATATAGGGCGTATGTGGGAGAGAACTGAGACTGCGCCGTGGGCTGGGCTGGGCTGGGCTGGGCTGCGGAGCACCCTGTGCCAGCTCCGAAGTTTGGATTGAATGGCCGGCGTTGGCGGCCATCAGAGGTTTCAAACTGGGGTGACCTCACCAGCTTCCGCACCCTGGTGGGGTGCTGGTCAGTTTAGGCCACTGTGCACAGGTGTGACTCACCCAGTGTCCGCACACTGTGGAGATACAGATGTTACTGAGGTCTGGGTCGGGCTGGCCTCAGGAAATTTGCAGTGAGAGAGAGAAAGGGTTAGGGTGGTGTTTAGTAAGTGATTAGTCAGTGGTGGGGAAATGAGGATCTGGGAAGCTCTGAGCAGGGTGGCATGTTTGTGAACTCTGGCACAGGCTTGCAGGAGTCTGAGGGAAGAAATTACTTGTCTAGAGGTCGGGAGAACTTGCTGGAAGAGAGGACAGTTGGCATGGGTCTTTAGAAGTGGGTAAGTTTTGGAATGGGGGAGGATGTAGGGGATATTTTAGACCGGCAGACATCTTGAGCACAAGGACTGGGAAATGCAGAATATGGTTGGGAATAGTTTCTGCAAATCCTGCCCTGTTGCTCTGACCTCTCTCCCTGGTCTGGCCTTCACTGCCACTAGGATGTTCCTTATAAAAACAAACAAACAAAACCCCAAACTTATCATATTGTTGGAATATTCCAAAATTCCAGTGCACTTTTGTACTTGAAAAGGAACAAAATACTATATGTATTTTAGTGTGCATTCATTTTTAACAATTAGCATTTCTCTCAATATTCCCAAAGTATTCACACAGCTAGTAAATCATGAGGTCAGCAACAGAGATTTCCCCAAACATTTAGTTATTGATTGCAAGCTTAGTTAAACTGTCCAAGTCTAGCATGCCACATTCTTTTAAAGTCTTCAAACTGACCATTGAACAACAACGCTTGGACCACAGATTTAAATTTGCTTTCTTACATCATGTCCTTCTACTCCCTTACCACGGCCCTGTTGTCTCTGACTCATGTCTCGGTCCTCGGCCGCCCTCAGAGCCAGGGCAGACGCCTCGGGCCGGTGGAGGTTGCGTGTTGGCCGACAGGCCCTGAGTCACGGGTGGGTCTTTCCAGGCGATCCTGCTGAGCCATGGCAGCCCGTTTACAGTTAGGCTTTCCCTAGATCAGCGGTCGCCAGCCTTTCGGACATCATGGACCACGCGGTCTGCGAATCACCAGTTGGACGGTCCATGTTGTTGGCTCTGCGTAATCAGATGCGTTTGGATTGTGACTTTGACATTGTTTTTGAGTGTCCAGTATTTATCATCAACCTGATCTGTGTCTGTGGTGAAACTCTTCCTTCCAAATGGGGCCTGGTCTGCTTGCATTACATCCCAAGCCTTCAGACTGTTTGCTTCCCCAAATGACAACTTGGTTCCTCTTGTTGATCATCAAGACCTTGTACTGAGGGTGGACTCAGCAGCTTGGGGTCTGAGCCCAGGAGGAGGATGTGAGCAGGAAGGCGGTGGCTTTCGGGGAAAGGATGGTCTCCTTGAGACAGAGCAGATTGAGAGTGGAGAGTCTACCCTTCGCACGTCTGTGCCGGGGCCTGCCCCTGCCTGGACCACAGGAGGGGCGTGGGCAGGTTTGGCTGAACAATGGAGGGGATGGAGAGGCGAGGGAATGAGCGGGCTGCGTGGGGGCAGGGCGGGTCCTGGCAGGCTGGGCTGTTTTCTTCCCGTGGCTGTCCCGTGGCCTGTGCAGAGTGGACACTTGGTCTCTGCTGTCAGCAGGTGGATTGAAGATCCCAAAGTGGGTCCATCATGATGAACTTTGACTTTATGCTAGTTAATTTTTGCTTTATCATTTTTACTTTAGTAAAAAAAAGTGTCAAAAAAAAAAAAAAAAAGAGGGGTGGATTTTCTTTGACATGTCCTGGATTTCCAAGAGCTTTCCTTGGGATGATGATATGCTGTTTTGAGTGAGTGGACGCTTTTAAACATATTTCGTCTAACCTCTTTAGTACAAACAGGCCGCCGGTGTGGTGGGGCAGTGTCTGGGTGGGAGGCGTTAAATGCACCTTCCATCCTTGTCTTAAGCATCTCAGTAGATACAGTCATTTTTGCCACAGGGAGTGTTGAATTCCTGAGCTCCAATGGCAGGCAGGATCGAGGGCTTCCCTGGTGGGGCGCGTGGTGGTGGGATGAGTGGGGAAAGCTGCCTGTGCGTGGGCCACGCCCTCTGAAAGGCGGTTGTCCAAGTGTCTAGACCTTACCCCTGAGGTGCCCACCTCTTCCCGCTCCCGGCAGCTCCGGCCGCCCTCGGAGAGGGCTCCTCAGTCCGCCTGGCTTGTTGTCGACAGACACTTGCTCTGGATTCCAGGAGAGGGCAGCAGGATGGCAAGAATGACTCTCCCTCCCCTCCTCTCTGCCTTCCACGTAAACCCTTTTCTAGTCTGTGACAGAATCAGAAGGGAGAGGCTCGAGAACAGACACTGGAAATGGGTGTGAGGAAGAGGGAGGCGGCAGGGTGGCGAGCTGGCCTCGTGCTGCTGGTGAGAAGCCGTCAGCCGATCCCAGGAGCGGAGGAGCTGGGTGTGGGAATAATGGGATGATGTCAGTGTGACCGGAAGGTGCTAACAGCACCCGGGAGAAGTGCAGAGAAGGGGGAACGGCTGAGTGGGAACGAGAAGCGGAAAATAGACTGCACTGATGATGCATTGGGGTGGGGGGGTCTTCCCGAACAGGATGTAGCCATGGACACCGGGCTCAGCACCCCGCCCTCCATGCCCTCCCTCCTGGGCTGTGTGCTTGGCAGGACCTGGCTTCATGCTCTGGGCCCTCGTGGCTTTTGGGGGTGTGTGTTAAACAGGAAATGGTTCTCACAGGTACTCTCCCGCACCTTCCCCTGCCGGTGCCAGGTCTTTTTTGAAAAAGTCGCAGGAATTTGCTTTGAGATACCCGAGTCCCTGGGGCTGGACCCGGAAGAAGGATCTGACCCCAGATGAGCTTAGAGCAAAGCGGTGCCCAGGGTGCAGTCCCTGCCCTGCCACCCCCCTGTGCCCCTTAGAACACCAGCCCAGGAGACGCACGGGCCTGGGGGCGTCCGGGCAGGGCCTCGGCCTGGGCTGCGGTGTGAGGAGGAGCAGCCCGGGGACAGGAGAGGAGCGTGTTGTCTGATGGGCTTTGTACACACTCCCTCCCTCATCCATCTGTGGGCAGTGTGAGGGAAGTGTCTCCGCTGCTGTCCTTCCCTGCACTGCGGTCACCAGCTCACTGGTTTTAACGTGAGCCACGTTTCAGTGTGGTAACATTTAGGCAGGCAGGAGAGGATAAGCCCTTTGTGGGAAAACCTTTTGAAAATCGAAGTTTCAGAACGGCCTGGGTGGGCCTCGCAGCCTTTGGCCCAGCCATGTCTCTCACGTGGACCCGTGTCCTCCGGCTCTGGATGGGCTGCTTGCTTTTCCGTCGTCTGGAGTATCAGTAGCTGACATCTGCTCAGCGGCCTCTCGCTGAGTGGGCAGGGTAACAGATGTCGTCTCATCCCTGCCTAGCCCTGCAAGGTCGATGACATCTCCCCTTTGTAGACTGGGTGCTCCATGTCTGCAGGACGCCCTCCCTCATCTCTGCTGACTTGTATCTGCAGTTTCCTGACCCCCGGCCTCTGTCTCCCTCCCCGAGCCTGGGCTGGCAGAGGGCGTGTTCTGGTTGAGGCTGTCTTAGCCACAGTTCAGCAGATGGCTGTGGAGTTTTCACAGTTTATTTTTAAAAATCCAGTCAAGCATTTTCTATTGTGCGCGGGCAGGAGAATAACAGGGCTGATGTGGTGGCGGAAACAGACGAGGAAGCCGGCAGTTAGAATGCGGTGGCTGTTGCAGAGGTACTCTCCGCACCCCGCCGTGCAGGTGCGAGGAACCTACCTGTACGGAGGACGGAGGACGGGGGAGGCTCGTCCCAGGACACCTGCCCTGGGAGGGAGGATGTGACGCTGTGAGGCCGTGAGGACTAGTGGCAGGGTGGGAGAGGGAGAGAATTAAGAAGGTGCATGGCAAAGTAGGAAACAAAGCATGATGCTTATTCAAAGGCAGGGAGAGAGGCGTGTGCAGGGTGTGGCTGGGGAGGACCCATGAGGAGGAGCAGGGGCTGGACCCGGTGAGGAGGCGTGAACGTGTCCTGAAGGCCATGGGTGCTCTGCCCCCTATTCCCCTATTTCATGGTCTGCTGCCTTTATTTTATTTTTTATTAAAAAAATGCTTATTGTTGAGAGTATTACAGTTGTTTTCCTTCCCCCCCATTGCTCCCCTCCAGCTAGTTCCTGCCCCAACCTAGACCTTCACCACCTTATTGTCTGTGTCCATGGGTAACGCGTATGTAAGATCTTTGGTTAATCTCCCACCCTCTCTGAGATTTGTCAGTCTGTTCCATGTTTCCATGCCTCTGATTATATTTTACTCATCAGTTTATTTTGTTTATTAGATTTCCTTATTTCTTTGACTAGAGGCATAGTGTAAGAAATTTGTGCATAGGGGTGTGGTCCCTCAGCCCGACCTGTATCCTCTCCAATGTGGGAGCCCCTGGGGGATGTCCCTGTGCAGGGATTGGGCCTAAATAGCAGTTCAACATCCCTCTTGCAATCTGGGACCTCTGGCTCCTAATCGCTCACCTGCCTGCCCTAACCACTCTGTCTGCTGGCCTGATCCCCCTAACTACCCTCTCCTGTCAGCCTGATCCCCCTAACAGCCCTCCCTTGCTGTCCTGGTCACTCCTAACTGCCCTTCCCTGCCGGCCTGGTCATCCCTAACCATCCTCCCCTGCAGGCCAGGTCACCCCTATTAATTTTTAAAAAAATCTTATCCCCTTCATACACAATTATATTTGACTTCTTTATTGGCTTCTCCCTCTCACACAATTTTTCTCTCTCCTTTATGTAATACTTTTTCCTACTGACTCATCTATACTAATAAAAGGGTAATATACTAATTAGACTAGACATTCTTTCAGACAAAAATCACGTTGGCAGGGGCTAAGGCAGAGGCAGTTAGAGGCAAGCAGGCCGGCAAGGGGGGCAGTTAGGGGGCAATCATGCTGGCAGGGGACCAGTTAGGGGCGATCAGGCTGGTAAGCAGAGGCAGTTAGGGACAATGAGGCAGGTAGGCAGGCAAGTGGTTAGGAACCAGTGGTCCCAGATTGTGAGAGGGGTGTCCGACTGCTGGTTTAGGCCTGATCCCTGTGAGATTGGGCTTAAACTGGCAGTTGGACATCCCCCAAGGGGTCCTGAATTAGAGAGGGTGCAGGCCGGGCTGAAGGACCCCCCCCCCCCCCCCCGTGCACAATTTTGTGCACCGGGCCTCTAATCATTTATAAACTTTTCTTTCCTCCTTATTTCCTACTTCTGTTCCATCATCCTTCTTCCCATCTTTCTCCTACCTTCCCTCCCTCCCCACATCCCTTCTTTCCTTTATCTTTACCTCCACCCTCCCTCCCTTTTTCCTTCCTTCCCACCTTAATTTTTTTCTTCATTTCCTCCCTCGGACCTGCTTTGCTCCCTCCCCCATTTCTTCTTCACATTCTCCTTTTAAGCTCTATTGGCTCCCCTTTAAAACTTTTCTTCCTTCCCTCTTTCTCTCCCATACACTCTACTTACTTCCACTGTTTTAATATCTATCTACCTGCCTGCCTAATTATTCACTATCATTTATCGTTTTTCTTTTCTGACTCCTACTTTTAAAATCTGTCCCCAATATACTACTATACTTGATTTTCATTATAGCTCCTACAGTTCACTCATACATCCTCTTTCCTTCTTTAACTCTGTTCTCTACTGACTCCTTTAAAAGTTCTTGCCTCCCTCTTGCCCTCTTCCCCATCATCTCCCCCCCCCCCCCCCGCCCCCACTGCCTCCCTCGTTTACTCTTTTTACAGGCTAATTAAAAATCCTATGCTTTTCGTCCTTAGTACTGACTGCTTTCTTCTCCGGGACCTGTAGCCGCCTGTTTGGCACTCGGGCCCCTCTCACGCCGGCTAGTGATGACACAGCTGTGTCTTGCCTACCATAACCCACGCCTCCCCCCTCCGAGTTGGGGGAGGGTCCAACCGGTGGTGGGGGCTAAGGCAGAGGCAGTTAGAGGCAAGCAGGCCGGCAAGGGGGGCAGTTAGGGGGCAATCATGCTGGCAGGGGACCAGTTAGGGGCGATAAGGCTGGTAAGCAGAGGCAGTTAGGGGCAATGAGGCAGGCAGGCAGGCAGGCAACTGGTTAGGAACCAGTGGTGCCAGATTGTGAGAGGGATGAGGCGTCCGTCGTGGGCACTGCTGCATTATGGGCACTGCGTGTACATTCATGTGCACGTGAGGCTTTTCTCCCGTTGAGTGCTGAAGTGGGGGTTGCAAGCCCCTATCCTGGTTGGACCGGGCAGATGAATGAATGGACGGCTGGAGAAAGCCACGGCGGCTTCCCTGTGGTGTGAGGTCACCTGTGCACTCTGTTGTCATATCCCAGCCTTTCCTTTGTGGTGTTGGGTCCATATTCTCTCGATTTGCATGTGTGACCCCTCCTGGGGGGTCACTGCCAATGTGCACATCCCCTGGTTGGCATTTGCCAACCTTGCCCAGAGAACCGGCCTTCTGCCGTGTGGTGTCACCCCTCGGCTCCCTCCACTTCGGGGCGTCCCTGGGCAGAGTGCTCTCGGATGGGTGCGGTGTCCTGGGGTGTTTGTCTGGCGCATGCACCTGGGAGAAAAAGAGGACTCGGTGCTGGGGGCAGGGAAGCGAGCCTCACACAAGTCCCCCTGCTACACGGGCACCTGATGGTCTATCAATATGCAAATTGGGACACTATAACAGACAATGCTGTGCCCAAACAGAGGCAGCTACAGGTCTCAGAGAGGAAAGCAGTCAGTACTAAGGATGAAAAGCATAGGATTTTTAATTAGCCTGTAAAAAGAGTAAAAGAGTGAGGGAGGAGGGGGGGAAATGGGGAAGGGCAAGAGGGAGGGAAGAACTTTATAAAGGAGTCAGATTTTTAGATTCAATTGTTGATAGATATGTATTTATTGCCATTTTATTGATTATATTTTTGATCTTTTTTCCCTCTTCTTCTTTTTGTTAAAAAATACTCTTCAACATATCATGCAACACTAGTTTGGTGGTGATGAACTCCTTTAGCTTTTTCTTGCCTTTGAAGCTCTTTATCTGACTTTCGATTCTAAACAATAGCTTTGCTGGGTAGAGTAATCTTGGTTGTAGGTTCCTGCTATTTATCACTTTGAATATTTCTTGCCACTGCCTTCTGGCCATAACGTTTCTGTCGAGACATCAGCTAACAGTTGTATGGGCATTCCCTTGTAGGTAACTAATTGTTTTTCTTTTGCTGCTTTTAAGATTCTCCCTTTTTCTTTAACCCTTGGCATTTTAATTATGATATGTCTTGGTGTGGGCCTCTTGGGGTACCTCTTGCTTGGGACTCTCTGGGCTTCCTGGACTTATAAGCCATTTCTTTCTCCAGGTAGGGGAAGTTTTATGTCATTCTTTTTTTCATTTTCTTCTTTAAAAAAATATTTTTATTGATTTCAAAGAGGAAGGGAGAGCAGGAGAGAGATAGAAACATCAATGATGAGAAAAAATCATTGATTGGCTGCCTCCTGCACTCCACCTACTGGGGATTGAGCGCACAACCTGGGCATGTGCCCTTCACCAGGACTGAAAGCAGGACCCTTTAGTCCACAGACCAATGTTCTATCCACTGAGCCAAACCAGCTAGAGCTTTGTCATTATTTCTTCAAATAGGTTTTCAATATCTTGCTCTCTTTGTTCTCCTTTCAGTACCTCCATAATGCGAATGTTGGTACACTTGAAGTTGTCCCAGAGGCTCCTTATACTATCTTCATATTTTTGGATTATTTTTCCCTATTTGTTCTTCTGATTGGGGGTTCTTTGCTCTCTCAGATTCCAAATAGTTTATTTAATTTTCAGACTCCTCAGGCTGAGCTCTGAGCTGGTCCGCTTCTCTGCCTCTCCTAATGGGCCCTGGCATGTCTGGGCAGCTGGTCAGTGGGCTGCCAGACCTGCAGGCAAGTGCCCTGGCTGTGAGTGAAGCAGCTCCCTGACAGGCAGCGTCAGTGGATGCTGTGCTGGGGTTGTTCCTTGTGCCTGTTGTCAGGCCCCCTGTTTGGGTGATGGGGGCAGGGAGGTCTCGGATGTTATGTGCAGCTCAGGTGTGGGCACAGGTATTTGCTGGGAGGAGGTGTCCCTGCCTGAGCTCAGGAGAGGTCACTGGCTGCATTTCTGGGGCAGGGAAGGGGCCCTGTGTTTATTTTGGCCAGTTCAGCTCCAAAGGTATCCTAGTCTTCAAAGTGAGTTGTATGTGAGCAGCAGGTGTGAGGCGAGGTGTGTGTGAGCAGCAGGGTGTGAAGGGAGGTGTGTGTGAGCAGCAGGTGTGAAGGGAGGTGTGTGTGAGCAGCAGGTGTGAGGTGAGGTGTGTGTGATCAGCAGGTGTGAGGTGAGGTGTGTATGATCAGCAGGTGTGAGGTGAGGTGTGTGTGAGCAGCAGGTGTGAGGCGAGGTATGTGTGAACAGCAGGTGTGAGGTGAGGTGTGTGAGCAGTAGGTGTGAAGGGTGGTGTGTGAGCAGCTGGTGTGAGGTGAGGTGTGAGCAGCAGGTGTGAGGTGAGGTGTGTGAGCAGTAGGTGTGAAGGGTGGTGTGTGAGCAGCTGGTGTGAGGTGAGGTGTGAGCAGCAGGTGTGAAAGGTGGTATGTGAGCAGCAGGTGTGAGGCGATGTGTGTGTGAGCAGCAGGTGTTAAGGGAGATGTGTGTGAGCAGCAGGTGTGAAGGGAGGTGTGTGTGAGCAGCAGGTGTGAAGGGAGGTGTGTGTGAGCAGCAGGTGTGAAGGGAGGTGTGTGTGAGCAGCAGGTGTGAAGGGAGGTGTGTGTGATCAGGGTGCAGCAGTGGTGGAGTCGCTGCCATGGTCATTTTTCCGGAGGCCCTGGTAGAGGGCCTGGGCTTTGCTCCCCTGTGGCTCCTGCCAGGCTGTGTTGCTGATGGAGTTGATGGGGTGCAGCAGGCCCTAGAACTGGGACATTTCTACCTGATGTGCTCCTCCCTCTACCCCTTATACACACAAATTCCTCAGAACTGCTGTGGTCCGAGGCTTCCTCCTCAAGCGTCCTCCTTCCACTCCTCAGTCGCAGGTCTGAGACCCGTGTTCAAAGGCTTTCCTCCCTCCTTTGTACTTCACAAGCATTTCCCCCCAAATGGATGGCACCCCATCCTGGCACGTGCGCTCAGAGCCTGAGTGGGTGCTCCCACGAGGACCCGTCCAGGCCTGTGCAGGGGCTTGGAGGAGGCTGCACCTGCTGCTGTGAGGAAGGTGTCCTCCCTGCTGCCTTTTAAAGACGAGAAATAGGAACCCTAGGCTCCGGTGCTTTTCATGTGGTTCTCTGTCCAGTCATTGTGAATAGATGCCGACCGGCTGTGACCTCACGATTTGTCCCTCGGGGCTGGAATGAGAGGCTCCTGCCTCGAGGACGTGGCAGGTGGAGGGCGGCGGGCCTCCCGGCAGCGGTGTCCCTGCTCCTCCGGGTTGGTGTCTGGTGGGGCATCCCCGCGTCACCAGGGCATTCAGAGTCAGCGGGTCTGGGAGCCAGGAGTCTGTGTTCCCCAAAGCTTTGGGAGGGGGTGCTTGATAACCACAGGTGTCAGCACTGGAGCACTGGCCTAGGGGTTGCGGAGACCCGACTTGCAGCAAGCCTCCGAACGCTTTACTAACTCCTGCTGTTTCCTTTCTGACATGACCCAGGAGTCTCCCCAGGAGTCTCCAGGAACAAGCCAGCCCGAGGAGAAGGCCCTCTCTCCTGACTCGGGGGCCGCCAGCCCCCCGACTCACAACAGGCTCTCCGGCCGAGGTGCAGACAGCAGCCTGGCCAGCGCAGGCAGCAGAGGGCCACGGGGAGGAGGAGCGAGCGCCCGGCTCCCGGGAAGAGACAAGAATCACAAGAGTGACCCTGCGATGACGGCCACGAGTCCCGTGGGCCCCGGGGGCGACCAGCCCGCCACGTCCTGTAAGAGAGACGCCCCCCAGGACCCGGCTGCAGCGGGGGAGGCCGCAGCAGAGCCGGAGGAGGAGGTCCCTGTCCCGGGAGAGAGCGAGTCAGACAGCAGCGACGTGAGTGTCCCACGGCGTCCTGGAGCCTCTGCTGCTCCCGCACCCTGACCTGTCGCAGAGGCGGGCGCTCCCTCTGCGGGCCTGCGGGGTGGGGGGGGGTGGGGATGGGGGGAGGGGCATCAGCCAGGGGCCTCCGTGTGGGAAGCAGGCCACTCAGTGGCAGGCGTCCTGAAGGAAATTCGGAGCAGACGCTTGCCTTCCCATTGGGAGCCTTCTGGGATTGCCACGTCTTCTGTCTACTTCCTTCCTCTTCCCATTACCGCCTCCCCTGCTACTTTTTTTTTTTTTTTTAAATATATTTTTATTGATTTTTAGAGAGAGAGCAAGAGAGAGGGGAGAGAGATAGAAATATCAGTGATGAGAGAGAATCATTGATTGGCTGCTTCATGTACATCTCTCTACTGGGGATGGAGCCCGCAACCTGGGCACCTGGGCGAGTGCCCTGACCGGAATCGAACCAGCGACCCCTTGGTTCCTGGGTCAGTGCTCAACTGCTGAGCCTGGCAGGCCGGGCTCCCCTGCTGCTTCGTGCCTTCATGTTGGGATTGGCCTTGGTTGCAGCAATCTGAGTTCCTGCAGAGAGGAGAACCCCGAAAGGGCAGGGCAGGTGGGGCTCCTGCTCAGCCCCGGGCAGTTAGGTCATTGGTTTCTGTGGCTCTTTGTGCGCCAATCCAAGACCCGGCCAAAGGCCCGATGGACAGAAGCCAGCCCTGGGGGAGAGCCGTGGGCGTTTTCCAGCCCTTAGTCCTGCTCCTCCAGGTGATGGTGGGGGAATTCATTTAAGGAGCTTTTAATGATTCCTGGAAAGGACACTCATGCTGTGTGTGTTTCCGGACAGCATCAACTGCCCTAGGCCACCTTTCTAGCCATGCCCACTGCACTTGCTGGCTCTCCTTGGCTTGCAAACCCTTCTACTCCGTACTCAGCTGGGCTGCCAACCTGAGGGGCAGGGGGCTGGGGGCTGTGTCCAGAGAGAATGGGAGGGTCTTAGGCCTCTCGGTTTTCTAGAAAAGGCGGGCTCTAGTTTGGGCTCAGCCTCATGTTGGCATCCTGGCCTGACAGAGCTCCCTGGGTAGTGATCAAGACCCCCTGCCCTCTGTCCCGGTGACTGGAGTGGGTCTGTGTCCCAGGGTCATGACCCCTGCCCTCTGTCCTGGTGACTGTCTGTGGGTCTGTGTCCCAGGGTCATGACCCTGCCCTCTGTCCCCGGGACTGGTGTGGGTCTGTGTCCCAGGGTCATGACCCCTGCCCTCTGACCCAGTGACCGTCTGTGGGTCTGTGTCCCAGGGTCATGACCCCGCCCTCTGTCCCGGTGACTGGTGTGGGTCTGTGTCCCAGGGTCATGACCCCGCCCTCTGTCCTGGTGACTGGTGTGGGTCTGTGTCCCAGGGTCATGACCCCGCCCTCTGTCCCGGTGACTGGTGTGGGTCTGTGTCCCAGGGTCATGACCCTGCCCTCTGTCCCGGTGACTGGAGTGGGTCTGTGTCCCAGGGTCATGACCCCTGCCTTCTGTCCCGGTGACCGTCTGTGGGTCTGTGTCCCAGGGTCATGACCCCTGCCTTCTGCTCTGGTGACTGTGGTCTGTCTCCCCAGGCGCAGGAGATCAGTGAACACATGAAGGAGCTACAGGGCTCAGACTCCGATGCCTCCGACTCCAAGTCCCTCCTGGGCCTGGTGAGTCAGAGGAGGGAGCAGGGGCTGGGAGGAAGCATGCGTTCGCGGGTCACGGTGCCAAGTGTCTGCCTCTCATCACACCTATCCCTGGCCCTCACTGAGGATAATACTGCCTGCTGTATAGTTTGTCATGAGAAGAAATTAGGTCAAGGGAACCCTCAGCACATAAACCGTAAAGAAAGGCCGCTGTTGTTGCCATGGCTGCCGTGTGAATGCCCTGAGGTCCTACGTGGTCAGTGCCTCTGGGCTCTGCAGGAATGTCACCTGGATCCAGGCGGCCACAGGCTGTGCGTGCGTGCGTGCGTGCGTGCGTGTGTGTGTGTGTGCGTGCGTGCGTGCGTGTGATCACTGAGCGATGGCGAGGACCGACTCAGGCTGTGGCCAGGGGGGTGCTGGGGTCTCATCTCTAAAGTCAGGACATTGTCCTGGAATGCCAGCCTCCATGGTTTCCTTGTCCCAGCCCTTTCCACAGCCCCTGGCATCCTGCTTCCTTCCAGGCCTGCGTCTCGGAGGGGCGTGCTTCGGGATGCGTCTGGGCCAAGCATTGCCTCTGGACGCCGCGCTCCCTGATTGGAGGAGGTGGTCCAAGGGGCGGGGCTCATGGAGGAGGGTGCAGAGGAGGCAGGAGGTGTGTGCTCCCGCCCCTTCCCGGGCCTGGGCTAAGGAGGCAGTGGAGCTGCATGGAGTGGAGTAGAACTCACTCTGAAAGGAAATGTCACCCAAAAGGAACTCATAAGCCAGGAAGCGAGGCACAGAGCCCCTGCTGGCAAAGGCGCCGGGAAGGAGGCCATGCTCGGGGCTCTTCGATGGGCTCTGCCCTTCCGAGGGGCCACTGTGGAGCCGGTGCCCACCGTCCTCTTCTCCGAGGGGGTGCCTGGAGGACAGCACGGCTGCAGGGCCAGAACATGCTGCCAGGTAGCAGGCCCTCACCTTGCCCAGTGGGCTCTCAGGTGTGGAGGGCGGCGGCATGGTTACCTGGCCGCCGGGTACTGCCCAGCGAGAAGCTGGTGGTTCGGAGGCACTGGACGTGAGGAGCCTGCACGCCTTTCCGACCGGCACACTGTCTTCGGGCGCTTCAGTTCGGCACAGCGGGGAGGGGACAAGCTTTGTGGCAGGCATTGTGCCAAGAGCCTGGGCTTTGGAGTCTGTCGCGGGCACATCTGCCCGCAGCCCCGGTCTGTCAGCAGCGCGGCCTTGGGGAAGTGACACTTGCTGTCAGCTCTTTCTCGCCGGGAGGTGCGATAGGAGTACTGCTCCAGAGGGCTCTTTCCTCGTCAATTTCTACGAGCAATGTCCAGCACACAGCCATCAAGAGCCTTTAACGTGACTACGCACACACCACCGTGGTCCACAGCGAACGTGCGAGCAGGCTTGCCTGGCCACCTCTTTCCGTCTGCTCACGTGCTGTTTTGAAGATTAATTAGGTGTCAGAATGTTGAGTGCAGTGCCTGGCGTGCGGCAGGTTCCCCCTGGAAGGCGGTGAGGGCCGGTGTGAGGGCAGCGTTGACCTCCTCCCCCTCCCCGTCTCCAGGACTTCGGTTTTTGCGGCCGGATCTCCGAGCAGCTGCTGGACATGGACCTGCTTTTCCCGGTCCCGGACAGAGCCCACTGGGCGGTGAGTCTCTGGGTGATGGCCTGGGTCTCCCTTTTTGGGGTAGCCCAGAGCTGAGCCCTGCCCATCCCAGCACGCATTTACGGGAGCTTCCTCCCTCTGGAGTCCTTGAGGCCTGGCCCTGAGGCGAGCTTCTGACCACTCCTTCACTGTGCTGTGCGAATCGAGGCCCTCGTCCCCGTCCCCCCTCCGACCCCGCCCCAGCCACCGCATTTACCCGCTTACCCATCGTTTAGCCCGAGGGTTGCCCACTGCTCAGGTGCAGAGTGCTGCATGGATTGTGGATTCCACGGTGCTTCCCAGCCGGGCCCGTGCAGCCGTGGCCGCCTTATCCTCAGCCTCCCTGTGGGCTCCAGCTGCGCCCTCTCTCCCCTCCCTGCTCTGCCTCCTGCTCCTTCCCCTGCCCAGGCCTTTCCGGTCTCCTCCAGGCCGGAGGCAGCAGCCCCTCCCTTCCCCCCTCTTAGTGCTGCGTTTGTTCGTTTGTTCGAAGGTCCTTTGTCTCCCTGTCAGACAGAAGCTCTGTGTGGGCGCGGTGATGTCTGCTCCAGAGCAGGTACCAGGACGACTCAGACACAAGTCCTGTCCTTACGGAGCTGTGTTATGAGGAGAAAATGGCACAAAGAATGTAAAAATTAGCATGTAAATTTCAAACATGCTTAGCTTTCTGACTGGTCCTGCCGAGTGCATTGCCTACGAGAGCATTGCCTCTGGGCTTTGGCGGGAAAATTACAGGCCTCCCTCTAGGAGTCCGGAGGCTGGGCATGGGTGTGTGTGTGTGTGTGTGTGTGTGTGTGGCATCACTGAGTCAGGAAGGGTCCTGTGGGTCCATTTCCAAGGAAGACAAGCAGGCCCTTTTCCTCCTCTGTTGGTTAACAGAAGAGAGGATCTGGCCACGGACTCCACAGGTTTGCGGGGCATTTGGTTTGAAATGGACACTTGTTGGGTGAAACGAACAAGAGGCTTGATGTGAATCTAGTGAATGCGTGCCAAGCCCGGCACCATATTCAAGATGATGATTATGATCAGTTATAAACATGATGAATTTTATGACAAGTTACAAAAGTGACTTAGCTGGTGTGGCTCAGTGGATAGGGCATTGGCCTGCGGACCAAAGGGTTCCGGTCTGATTCTGGTCAAGGGCCTTGGCTGCAGGCTCATTGCCGGCCCGGGCCCTGTCGGGGTGCGTGCAGGAGGCAACCATTCGATGTGTTTCTTTCATATCGATGTTTCTGACTTACCCTCTGTCTTCCACTCTCCCTAAAAATCGATGGGAAAATATCCTCGGGCTTTATGACGAGATTGTTTTTTTTTTTTTAATTTTTAAAATTAAATTATTATCTGTGTACATATTTTAACATTGACCCCCCTCCCATACGTACCCTCCCTCCCCAGAGTTCTGTGTCCATTGGTTGTACTTACATGCATGCATACAAGTCCTTCGGTTGATCTCTTATCTCCCTCAGATCTCCCTCCCTTCCCCGCTGTAATTTGACAGTCTGCTTGTTGCTTTACTGTCTCAGTATCTATCTTTTGGTTCATCAGTTTATAATGTTCTTTATTATCCACAAATGAGTGAGGTTATGTGGTGTTTCTCTTTCATTGACTGGCTTATTTCACTCAGCATGATGTTCTCCAGTTCCATCCAGGTAGATTGTTGGGTGTTTGATAGATGGTGCATCCTTGACCCCGAAGTGGCCTCGGGGCCGCTGATGGGAGCTGTGTGGACGGAGTGACGGAGCCCCGTCAGGCTCCCTTCCTGTCTTCCTGTCTTTCTGTCTGGGCGCAGCTCTCTTGTCTTTCCCCTCGGGGGCAGCTGTGTGTTCCCTCAGCCGTGCCATCTCAGTGTCCTTGGTGTCACTGGCACGGGAGGTCCGGCCCCAGGACACGGGGTTCACAGATCTCTCCTTCACCCACAGCGAACACGTCCGGCGGCAGGGGCAGGCTTTCCCCCTCCGTGTCTTCCCGCAGCCCCGGCTCTGGTTCTGGGGCAGCGGCTGTGGTGTCTGGCTCGCCCTCCCCAGCCAGCCCGGCCGGCCCTGGGAGCAGCTGGGAGCCGGGACTTAGCCAGAGCCCAGGGGCTTGACTGGACAGTAGACAGGCCGCTTCCACTGCATCCCGAGGGGTCCTCACCACCAAGGAGCCACTCTCACTGCTTCCCCCGAGCACGGCAGGCAGGGAGGGTGGAGGGGTCCACATCCAGACCCTCCACTGTGCACTTCGCCGCTGCTGCCCGCAGGCCCAGAGGCCGGGAGGAGGCCAGGACAACAGCCAGTCCAGCCACGAGGAGCTGCAGAGCGAGCCCTCCCTCGGCTCCGAGAGGTACGGCTGTGGGAGGCGCCGCAGGGAACTCTGGGATGTGTGCTGGTCCCGTGGCTCAGGTGCTCCTGCCTGAAGGCGCGTGGGAGCCGACAGGATGGCCTGGCAAAGTGTGTGTGTGTGAGAGAGGGTGTGTGTGTGTGAGGGGGGTGAGAGAGTGTGTGTATGTGCTTGTGTAAGTGTGTGTGTGTGTGTGTGAGAGAGGGTGTGTGTGTGAGTGCTTGTGTGTGTGTGTGCGTGGGGGGGTGAGAGAGTGTGTGTGTATGTGCTTGTGTGTGTGTGTGTGAGTGTGAGTGTGTGTGTGAGTGCTTGTGTGTGTGTGTGAGTGTGTGTGTATATGTGCTTGTGTAAGTGTGTGTGTGTGTGAGAGAGTGTGTGTATGATGAGTGCATATGCTTGTGTAAGAGTGTGAGTGTGTGTGAGAGAATGAGTGAGTATATATGCTTGTGTAAGAGTGAATGTATGAGTGAGTGTATTTGCTTGTGTAAGTGTGTGTGAGGATGAGTGAATGTGCTTGTGTAACTGTGAGGGTGTGTATAAGAGTGTGTGTATGAGTGAGTGTATATGCTTGTGTAAGTGTATGTATGAGTGCGTGTGTGAGAGAATGAGTGTATATACTTGTGTGTGTGTGTGAGTGTGTGTGTGTGTGAGTGTGAGTGTGAGTGTGTGTGTGAGCGTGTGTGTGAGCGTGTGTGTGTGTGTGAGTGTGTGTGTGAGTGTGTGTGTGAGTGTGAGTGTGTGTGTGTGAGTGTGTGTGTGAGTGTATGTGAGTGTGTGTGAGTGTGTGTGTGTGTATGAGTGTGTGTGAGTGTGAGTGTGTGTGTGAGTGTGTGTGTGTGTGAGTGTGTGTGACTGTGTGTGTGTGTGTGTGTGTGTGTGAGCGTGAGTGTGGTGAGCGCAGACCTGTGACTCCACAGGACAGGAGAGTGAAGAGCTGCTGTGTCTGGTTGACCCTGCACGTGGCAGCACCGTGGGCCGGCCCGCCTGTCGCTGCTGGGATGAGCTGTGTCTGGCTGTGGCCGGCGCGGGAGTAGCTGCGGAGCCTGGGGTCATGCGGGAGGGTCCCTTCGGCAGCTCAGAGCTGGACCAGGGCCCCGCCCAGCAGAACAGGCGTGGCTGTGTGTGTTGGGGAGGGGCTTCCCGCCTCCCAGGCTTGAGCCCTGATAGATAAAGGCTGCCGCCTGGGAGGGGAGGGCAGCCATTCTACATTTTGGACCTTGAAAAACCATCAGAATTCTTCCTTGAAGCCTGAGCCCCATGCCTTTCCGATAGTCTGACCACTGGAATCTGGCTGTCCCCTTCCTTCCTATTTTCTGCTGGGTCCTTGCCTCCCTCCCTGGCCCAGCGTGCAGCCTCTGCGCCCAAGGGTGGTGCCGCTCTGCTCCTGGGCAGAGTGCAGGGCCCTGGTCCGTCCCGAATGGGAGCACTCAGCAGGGAGTCTCCCTTCCTGCTCCTCCAGCTGCTCTGCTCCGCCCCTCCCACTCCGTGAACCTGGAACCCAGGCTGCACCCCAGTCTCCTCCTGACTCCCCTCTCTGGCTGGTCTGACCAGGGTCTCCCCTGCACTTCTGTTCGGGGAGCGGCTTGGGAGTCCCCGGCACAGCCAGGCCACCGGGAAAGGGCCTCTGCAGGCCCCTGAGGGGCAGCCTGAGCGGCGGGGGACACAGGCGCCCGCGGAGCACTCTGCACGCAGCCCCCTCCCGCCCGAGTCCCTGCACAGGTAAGCGTGGTGTGCCTCCCGGGAAGGCGGCCAGCCTGGGGGCTTGTGTGTGGGGCTGAGGGTCTGGGTGACGGGCCTGGAGAAGGGGGGCAGTGAGTGGCCCTCCTGAAGCCGGAGGGTGAGGAAATTGGTCTCTTCTGAGCAGTCAATCTGCAGCTGAAATTGGGGTGCCTCGTCTGATTAGGGGAGCTTAGGAACTCTTGAATGAGCCAGGTCTCTTCTGACCCAGCTGCCTCCCCACCAGGGCTGGACAGGGACTGCTGTTACCTGTTAGGGGGCTGTGCTGGGCCTGCCCTGCGGCCCTTTCTCCTAGTCTCCGCCCAGCAACCCCTCCCACCCAGTGGCATCCCACCTTGGGCGGGCGGGGGGGGGGGGGGTAAGCACCCCTGTGGGCCCCGTAGTGTGCCGGGCGAGGGAGGGGTCCCACCCCAGCTTCCCTGCGGCCAGCGGAGGTGCACACCCGGGCTGGTGCTGTCTGCTGGGGAGACCCTGCGCAGTGAGCCTGGGGGAGTTAGCAGCACCCGTGCTCGGTTGCCAATCTATGGGGCACCCGCTGTAGGCAGACTTCCTGGGCCCAGTCAGCATCTGCCTCCACGTGGGAGGGCACATCTGCTCTTTGTTGTAAACAGCTCAGAAGAGGCCGGAGAACAGAGGGAGCGTTAAGACCGAGGAAGGGAAACTGTTGGAGCTGCCTCCCTGTCCCCATCACAGCTCTCTGACCCTGAATGGGGTGCCACTGGAGCCCCTGCTTTTCAGCTGGCTGTAACACATGTGCTTCTTTATTGCCATCAAGGGATGGAAGCCCCAGTCCACCTGCCGCCTGCAAGAGTGACGAGGCGCCGGGCTCCCAGGCCGAGGAGCCCGAGGAGGAGGAGGTGGTGGCTGGCCCCACCCTGCCCATCTCTCCGGAGCGGTAAGGGCCTGTCCTCCATCATGTGTGGGTAGCTGTAGATCCCATCCACTCTTTTTTTTTTATTTTTTTTTTTAATCCTCACCTGAGGACAAACCCACAACTGAGATGTGCCCTTGACCAGGAATTGAACCTGGGACCCTTTGGTCCATGGCCTGACACTAACCACTGAGCCAGACCAGCCAGGGCTGTTTCCACCCACTCTTGGGTGATGGGGAAAGATGCTCCAACCCCCCAAAGGTGGTGTGTGTGGGGAGTGTACCCTGGTTCTGTGAGCAGCCTTGAGACCCCAAGGAGCCATCACTGTCCCCAGGACTCCCCTTGTCGGACCTGGGGAGCAAGGGTGCAGGGGAGGGGGCACCTCCTGAGTCATTGGAGAAACCTGATAAGTCATGTTCTCCTCTTTGCCAAGCACTATTTCTTTTTTATTTTTTAAATTCTTTTTTTTATTATTTTTGTTTTTGAAAGCATTACACATGGTCTCCCTTTCCCCCATTGACCCTCTCAGCCCGCCTCCCCTCCCACTGTTTTCTCTTTCCTCTGTAATGGGAGAAAAATGCCCATTTCGAAAAAAAGCAGAAGTTTTTGGGAGCTATTTATGTACATCCGAGTTGTACAAGTCAATGAATGTTGACACGTGTATGCACCACAGACCCACCCCCGGATCACACGGGGAGCATCCCGTTCCCTTACGCCCCCTTATCCTCCTGGGCCACCCGGCCTGGCTCTGCCCGCAGACCCGGCTTTCCAGTCTCCTCCTGCCCGTGAGTGGGCTGGATGGTACGCAGAGGGCTCTTTGTGGTTTGAAGCTCACCACAACTTAGACATCATTTAGGTTTCTCTGCCCAGTTCACCTCCCCCCTCCCACCCCTTTTACAGATGGGGAGACCGAGGCTCAGGGAGGTAAAGGCTCAGGGCACATGGCTAGTTGGTTGCAGAATTAGAACTAGATTCTAGCCACTGGGACGTCTGGCTTCGTGGGGCCTCTGCTGTTCTCGGCAAGGACAGGCAGGGCCAGGCACCTGTGTGCCTGGCTGGGCCTGAGTGGTTCGGAAGCATCCTCGCCCTCGGCCCGGGGCTGGCTGCTGAGCAGGGACTGTCCATCGCGATGGCACGCCATAGTGTCCCGGGCGCTGGCGAGGCAGACCACGCGCTGCGGAGCGAGGTCCTGAGGGGCCTGTTCTCAGGGGCTGACCGGCCGCAGCAACAGCTCTGCCCCGAGGGTGACGGGGCGCTCCCAGGCCGCCTCGGTGGCTGTGGACAGCCGGGTCAGGGTGCTTTCCCTGGGGACAGAGGCGAGTGGTTCAGAGAAGGGGCCCTCTGGGCAGAGGTCAGAGGTCAGAGGTCAGAGGTGGTCCCTTCCCCTCTGGGAGAGAGGCTGGGCAGTGAGGGCAGCCAGGGCACCGTCCCAGCGATGCTGCCCTGCTGGGGCCTCGGGGACACGTGCCCGGAGCAGTGCACACAGGGCCCTTGGGACACGCCTCTGCCCTCTGCGTCTTCCCAGGCCCCGCACTCCCTGTCCTTACTGCTCACAGCCGTGTCAGGATGGGGTGGCCTTCCCGGTTTTGTGGGGAGCAGTCTGTGCCTCATTCGAGCCTGGGAATTTTAATACACGGAGGTGACTGGCATCATGGAGAGGCCAGTGGCTCCGAAAGAGGACTGAGTTGCTAACATTTCCAGAGAAGGGGGCATGCCACACACCCGGGCCGCAGGGGGAAGGACCGGGCTGGTCAGGAGGCAGGAGAGGTGAGAAGGGAGGGCGTGGTCAGAACCTTTATTGGGGTTTTCGTGGGAAGGAATGGATGAGGCGGGGTGGGTACCTGAAGTGCGGGGTTGGGGGGTTTGAAATGTGGCCCTGGGTTATGGTGGGCTCTGGGTGGTTTAGGGGAGGAAGATACCCGTGGTGTGCAATGGATGCAGGACTGTCTGTAAGAGCTGGCTAGTCCTGGGAGGGGCAGCCTCTCTTATCAGCGAGCTTTTTACAGAAGCTGAAGAACACGAGGAATAGAGCCTGCCACCTTTCGTGGATGTCACGCTGAGTCAGAGGGGGCAGGAGCAGAGGGCCGGGCAGCGAGCGGGGGCTGGACTCGCAAGCAGTCACCGCCACGCACGCTTCATGGCAGGCCCGGGTCTGGCAGCCGGGACCTTCTTCCCTTTGCCACGCCCACATCTTCCATGAGGCGAATCACGGGGTGCCGTGTGGGGACACGTGTCTCTGGTTGCAACCCCAGTGCCAGTGGTGCTCGGCCGTGCCAGAGGGTCCGGGTGCCGTGTCTCCCCCGCCTCTTCCCGCCGCCGCCGCCCTGCCTCCTCCTCGCTCAGGCCGGCCTGCCATGGCTGTGCTGCAGGGACCGCTGGGGCTGGTGCCCGAGGGCGGCCTAGAAAACAGACCTGCCTTTCCCTCTGCAGGCTCCACCCCCCTCTCCGTGCAGGAGTCTGCCTGTGGGCCAGTGCTGCCCGCCTTGGACCGAGGGAGTTCAGGGTGGCACATGTGCAGAGCAGGGCCGCGGGGAAGGGCGCACTAAGAAGTAGGCGGTGTGCCCGCTCCCACGCGTGTGAGCCAGCTCACCGGTGCGTGCAGCCGGGCTCAGGCTGCGTGCTGTCGGACGCCTCGTCTTTCCGCAGCATCTGTCCCCGGGGTTCCACGTAGCTACACGGCCCAAGGGAGACACACACAGGCGCCATCTCAGGGAAAACGTGTTTGCAGCCAAGGCTGGAAATGAGTTGGAGGGTTGATGAGGCGGAGAGCTGGGGAGGCTCTTTCAAGGGCAGGATGCTGGGGGAGGGGGGGTGGCAGCCGCCTCGCTCACATCTGCATTGCTGGGCCGTGGGGCCTGGGAGGAAGCTGGCATTGGGGGGAGGGGGTGGAGCTGGCAGCAGAAGAGAATTAAAGACAGAGCTTGGGACCGGTTCTGGTCCGAGCTATAATTTCGGGATGGAGGAAGGAAAGGTGTAATGGTATTTCAGATGTCCTGCCTGCCTTCTCTCTGTGGTCTCGGGCTGAGAGGAAATGGTCCCAAAGGCCTGTTGTCACCTGCCACCCTAACCGCCTGGCCGCCCTCCATCGCTGCAGGGTGGGGAGTGGCTCCTGCTCCTGGGTTTGGCCCCAGCCACATGCTGCTGAGGTGGTTGGGGGGGGCGGGGGGGAAATGGAGGGGGGGGAGGGGGCCCTGCCAGGCCGAGCACTGTGGGAGGAGGTGGTGGTCGGGTGGCAAGAGCAATTTCTAACGTGAGATTTAGGGACCTGGGAATGCAAACGTGTGCTGGCTTTTAGGAAAATGGCTCTGAGAGGCGGAACACTTTATCTCGCTTGTGCTTTCGTTGTTCTGAATGCTCTTGGGGTTTCTCTTTGGGTACTTCTTTCAGAACCAGAGTGCAAGCAACAAGCAGCCTCGTTAATCTGTAGGCATCTTTGTAACCGATAGCCTTCGTCCTTTCCTACCACCCACCATATGCACCGGCTTAGCTCTGAGTTTCTTCTACCCTTTGTTGTTGTTACTCCTCACCTGAGGATTTTTTTCCATTTTTTTTTTTTTAGAGTGGAAGGAAGGGGGAGAGAGAAACATTGATGTGAGAGACACATCGATTGGTTGCCTCCTACATGAGCCCCAACCAGGGCCAGGGATTGAGCCTGCAACCGAGGTACATGCTCTTGATTGGAATCAAACCCGAGACCCTTTTGGTGTGCAGCTGACACTAACCACTGGGCACACCAGCCAGGACTCTGATCTACTTTTAAACATGGGTTCCTCTCAGTGGATGAATGTGCGGCCTTGTGCGGAGCTCTGGAGCCTGGCGTCTGCTGTGCTCTGCTTCTCTCTCTGGCTTAGGGGTGGTCCGCTGCCTGGCTCACTGGGCAGTGGGGTGGGGTTTCCTGTCCCTGGCCTCCGTGGACTGTTCTGGGAGGGATGCTGCTGCGTCCCCTGGCTCCTATGCGTTGGCCTCTGTGCAGTTTCAGAGGCAAAGAGCCGCCTCTGGGGACTTCCAAACTGACTGCGGGAGCCCCAGTGGAGGGACAGGGCGGGCTTGGGCCACGCGGGAGGAATCGTCAGGGCCAGCGCTTCCCTTTCTCCTCTGCTGCCCGCTTGGGAGCCTCATGTCTGCTACAGGCCTGCTGTGCGCTGCCTTCCCCTGGGCTTCGGGGCCTTAGCCGGCCACGTGGGGCTTGTCCTGTGTAACGGATGCTGCCTGCACCTCTGAGGGCGTAGCTCCTGCCCGCCTGGGGGACCCCAATTGCATGTGTGGTTCCTGATGGAGGCCCTGCATGAGGGTCTGTGATGGCCCGTGGCTCTATCGGCCTGGTGCCGAAGGCGGGCGGCATGACACTGACTGCTGTTCCCTCCCCTGGTAGGCGATCTCCAGAGCTCGTGGCTCTCCCGGAGCAGCGCCCAGAGGCCGCCCGGAAGGCCCTGGAGGAGGCGGTGGCTCAGGAACTGGAGCAAGAGCAGAGGCGGCTCCTGGACTTGGGGCGGGAGAAGCTACGGCAGCTGCGGCAGAGGCTGCAGCAGGAGGAGGAGGAGGAGGCGCGCCAGCTTCAACAGCAGAAAGAGGAGTCTCTGAGGTGCCGGGACCGCCCTCCCCAGACAAGCTGCAGGGCCCTCCCTGTGGGGCCCACTGGGTGCCTGCGGCCTCTCCAGGATCCTGCTCTGGCCTGTGTGGAGGAATGGGCTCCCGAGCCACCTGTCTTTGGTGGGGAGTTGGGAGGTGTGGTCGTAAAAATAGCTGGCACCTTTTGAGAGACTGCACTGACCCATGTGCTTTATTTTTATTTATTTATTTATTTAAAAAGTATATTCTATTGATTTTTCACAGAGAGGAAGGGAGAGGGACAGAGAGTTAGAAACATGGATGAGAGAGAAACATTGATTAGCTGCCTCCTACACATCCTCCACTGGGGATGTGCCCGCAACCAAGGTACATGCCCTTGACCGGAATCCAACCTGGGACCTCCTGCACGCCCCCTACTGCAATGGAGCCCACAACCCAGGCATATGCCCTGACCGGGAATCGAACGGTAACCTCCTAGTTCATAGGTTGATGGTAAACCACTGAGCCACACTAGCCGGGCTCCATGTGCTTTATTTTTTTATTTTTAATTTTAATTTTTTTTTTAAAGAGGACAGAGTTTTTATTTTTTTATTTTTTTAAAATATATTTTATTGATTTTGTACAGAGAGGAAGGGAGAGAGATAGTTAGAAACATCGATGAGAGAGAGTCATCGATCAGCTGCCTCTTGCACACCCCCTACTGGGGATATGCCCACAACCAAGGTACATGCCCTTGACCGGAATTGAACCCAGGACCCTTCAGTTCCCAAGCCGACGCTCTATCCATTGAGCCAAACTGGTCTCGGCTCCATGTGCTTTATATCTATGCCTTTGTTAGCCTTCCGAATAGCTCTTACGAGGTGTTATTATCACCCCGTTTTATAGAATGTGGAATGTAGGGAAAGAAATGGAGGCAGCAGTAGGTGAAGTCCGCTGTCCCAGGTCTGGAAGCTGAGACAGCGGAGCCTCTTCCTAGTAGCCAGAGGCTAATCTCTGAACCCATGGTCTTACTTCCTGGGGAGTTGGGGCCTGCGGGACCTGGCTGGTGGAAAGCTCTTGCCCAGGGCCCACAGGTTTCTGTTTGGGTTCCTGCTCTCTGCGCATCTGGCTGGGGGGCCCTAGACCAGTGGTTGGCTAACTGTGGCTCTCAAGTCACGTGTGGCTCTTTGGCCCCTTGAGCTTTTAGCAAAGGCCAGCTTAGGAGGACCCTAATTAAGTTAATAACAATGTACCTACCTATATAGTTTAGGTTTCAAAAATTTGGCTCTCAAAAGAAATTTCATTCGTTGTACTGTTGATATTTGGCTCTGTTGACTAATGAGTTTGCTGACCACTGCCTTAGACAAATAAGACCCTTAAGCCTGGCCAGGCCTGTGTGTGTGTGTGTGTGTGTGTGTGTGTGTGTGTGTGTACAGTAGAACCTCGTTCCAGAAAGCTGTTTGAGAAGCCATTTGTTTGAAAATGGAATCCTCGTTTCCCGTTAGAAATAACGTAAATGGAAGTAACCTGTTTCAGACCCCCAAATGATTGATTCCCTGTTTCCACCTTTCTTATACATAGTACATGTCCAATGTACTGTTTAATCTATACTAATAAAAGGGTAATATGCTAATTAGACTGGACATCTTCTGGATGTTTTTCTGGACAAAGCTGAGGAAGGGGCAGTTAGGAGCTGTCAGGCCGGCAGGGGAAGGCAGTTAGGGGCAATCAGACTGGTAGGCAGAGGCAGTTAGGGGTAATCAGGCAGGCAGGTAGGTGAGCAGTGGTCCCGGATGTGAGAGGGATGTCCGACTGTCAGTTTAGGCCTAATCCGGCAGTCAGACACCCCCTGAGGTGTCCCAGATTGGAGAAGGTGCATGCTGGGCTCAGGACCCCCCCTCCCTGCACGATTTCGTGCACTGGGCCTCTAGTCTATAAATAAAACATTTCTTAAATTCATCGAACCACTCCCTACTAGCCTTAAAGGAATTTTTAATCTGTCACTGCCTCTGAAATGCTGTCACAGGCCTCCCTGCTTTTCCTTTATCCAGATCAACAACAGCTTTTCCATCTCTTCAATTGCCTGTGATTGCTGTTTTGTGAGTACTTTCACACCCTTAGCAATAGTAGCACTCTTTTTTTAAAAAAAAAGTATTTTTATTGATTTCCGAGAAGAAGGGCAAGATGGATAGAAACATCAATGATGGAGAGAATCATTGATTGGCTGCCTTCTGCACACCCCACACTAAGGATTGAGCCCACAATCGGGCATGTGCCTTGACTAGAATTGAGCTATGACCTTCTGGTTCATAGGTCAAAGCTCAACCATTGAGCCACACTGGCCAGGCAACATTCGCCCTCTTGATCGCCTCTTTATGTTTTAAAATGGTGCTAATCGGCCAGCAACAAAAGCATTCTCTCTTTTGCTTATTGTTTGGCGGAGTATCAGCATGAAAGGGTTGTCAGGTCAAAAACTGAAGTTTTGGTTGACAACCGAGATATTTTTTGTCTGTGAACAACTTGATCGAGAACTGAAGTGTTGAAGGTGGGAGATGAGGTTTGACTATATAAGTATAAATGAGCTAGAGGTGATTTTTGTGAGAAAAGGCAGTCCTGGGATGGCACAGGGGCATCCTGGGTCCCCGTCTTCTTTCATCTCTGCCGCGTTAGTGTTGGTTTTACTCTCTGGGTCTCTTCTCAGTCCAGCATAGCTGCTGGCTCTCTAGCCATCCCGTCTGTGCTCCAGGCTGGAAGGACAGGGGAGAGTATAAAGAGGGTACTTTCTAGTTCATTCAGTCCCATTAATGGAGTTTTCCTGGAAACCTTACCCAATAATTTCCACCTAAATCTCATTGGTTACCCCTGTTGCAAAGGAGACTGGGAAATGTAGTCCTTTAGCTGGGCCTCCTTACCTAATAGAATAAACGAGGGTATCCTCTGGACAGACCAGCCACAGGAACCATGTTAGTAAGAAAAGTGGGAGAGATACGGGAGGGGAGTGGACTGACAATTCTCGGGGAAAAGGGGAGTGGTGGATGCGGGAAGAGACTGAACATAAACTGTGCACCTATGGATGAGGACAATGGGGGGTGGGGGAAGGGTAGAGGGTGGGGTGGGAACCTGGTGGAGGGGGGGAAAATGACGAACATTTGTAATAATATGAACAATAAGGATTAATTTAGAAGAAAAAAAAAAGTGGGAGAATGACTGCTGAGGAGCTGATAAGCAGTCTGTCACAGTCCCAGGCTGGGAGAGGTGAAATAGAAAGAGGTTAATATAATTCACGTACTTGGCAATTTAACAAAATCTTACCCTCCCGCACAGAACATCTGAAGTGATACTTATTTTTTTGTCTGAGCTAACAATGTGTATAAAGAACGGTCACGCTTTATTTAGAGAAGTTAAGAATTCAAACCTAACCCTAAACCTAGCCTAACGCAGGCCCTATCCCTAAGCCTAACACTCACCCTGGCTCAATTGAAGTGGCTGGAGCAGAGAGAGAGATGTGGACCAGGGTCAGGCCAGGGTCAGATGGGGCGAACCGAGGGAGCCGGGGAGAAACGCTGGTTGGGGATCAGGCGGCCTGTGATCTGCTTGCTGAGGAAAGGGCAGGGGAGTTCACCGTCCCCCTCCCCTGGGAGGTGTAGGGAGGCAGCAGGACCAGAGGCTGGGCCAGCGCCCCTGTAAGATTTCAGAAACTTCCCAGCAGGCCACAGGCCTGTGAGCTGAGAGCCGGGATATGGCTGGAAGAGGGCCGAGCCCATGGGCCTTCAGCAGCCTCGCCTTGCCTCTCCTCCCCAGGCTCCTGCAGGAGCAGCTGCAGAAGGCCACTGAGGAGGAGGGCACGCGGATGAGAGAGGAGGAGAGCCAGAGGCTGGCCCGGCTCCGGGCCCAGGTCCAGTCCAGCGCAGAGGCAGATGCGGAACGGATCAGGTGAGAGCCCACGGGGAGCTGCCCAGCCCCCACGGCCACCCTGAGGCTCAGCTCCTTCCTCACTCCCTTCCGCCTGCCCAGGGCGGAGCACCAGGCCTCCCTGCAGAGGCTGAGAGAGGAGCTGGCGGCCCTGCAGGAGGCCGAGCGGGCCAGCTTGGAGCAGGGCAGCCGGCGCGTGCTGGAGCGGCTCCGGGGAGAGATGGAGGCTGCGGAGAGGAGGGAGCAGGCTGCCCTGGATGCCGAGAAGGAGAAGGCCCGGCAGCAGCGGAGGGAGCAGCTGGAAGGGGAGAGGGAAGAGGTGAGCAAGCAGAGCGGGACCCTCCTCTCTGAGGGCACCACACGGCCTGGGCTGCCTGGGGAGGGACTGGGTGCGAAGGGAGAGCCGGCCTTGGGCACGCAGGTGGGCGCTGGGCGGAGAGTGTGGTCCGCACAGATGGGGTGCAGACTCTGCCCGTTGCTCCACGTGACCCAGCTGGCCTTGGGCAGGTGCTGGGCCGGTCCCTGCAGGGAGCCGAGGCAGAGGTTCCGGGGGGGCTGCTGGGCCTGGCGCCTGGGTGCTGCCACGGCTGGGAGGAAGTTCGAGGGGAGATGGCTGTGGTTTGGGGAGACTTCATCCCTGGAAGGACTTCAGCCAGAGCAGAGGTCCTGAGACGCCTGTGCCTCATCCCCGTCTTTATCTTGGGGGACATGCGGTGACCTTCCACCCTCCCCTTCTCCTGCCTTCGATGAGCTCAGGAAGTTGTCCTTCGCTCTTCCTCCGTCCCTCTGGTGTGAGGGTCTGTCCCCAGGGAGAGGCTGAGTGAGGAACGGCCAGGCTGAGGGGTTCTCTTTCCTTTCCGTGAGGGATGGAGCCTCAGCTGAGACCAGGAGGCCAGCAGGTGGCGTGGGGCCGAAACCTGCAGCCTCCCTGCCTGGCCGCGCTCCCCAGCGGGAGTGTCCCCGAGCGCCCAGAGGCAGGGTGGCAGCAGTGGCCGGGGCCACCTCGGTGCCCTCCACACTGCCCACATGCCTGTCTGTGGCTGGTTGCAGGCGTCAGGGGCTGAGCTGTATTGGCAGAAGGAATTCATGCCCAAGGCTCTCTCAGCCCCTGAGCTCGCGGCATTGAGGCTGGTGTGCCTGGCTCCTCCTGCGTCTGGATCGCTGCCCAGCAGCCTTCTCTGCCCAGCATCCCTCACTGCCCTTCGTTGCTCCCCAGGCGGCAGCAGCGCTGGAGGCAGAGCACAGGGCTGAGCTGGCGCGGCTCCTGTCCTCCCTGGAGGCCAAGCACAGAGAGGTAGGGGCCGGGCCTGGCCTGCGGGCAGAGCCTGGGCTGTGGCCCTGAGCGCACGCTCAGACCCTTGTGGCCGCACAAGGGAGGCAGCCTCTCCCGCTGCAGCCTGTGGGAGGGGCACCGGGTCCCTGGGAAGTGGGTCCCCTGGCCACTCCAGTCCCTCTGAGTCACCCCCGGGGCCCTCCTAGGCGGTCTCCAGCCTGCAGAAGGAGGTAAAGGAAGTTCAGCAGAAGGAGGAGGCCCAGCAGCAGGAGAGCCAGGGGTGGGCGGAGCAGAGATCTCGCCAGCTGCAGGAGTACGAGCAGGAGGTGCGTGTGTTATTGCACCTGGCTCGGGTACTGTCGTGGGTGCTCTGACCACTGAGCCACCCTGGTCCAGAGGGTCCTTCTCACTTTGGCACTTCGCTCCCGTTTCACAGCCCGGTTCCCTCGAGGCAGTGCTTCTGCATGCCATGCCCTGCATGTGGGAGACGGTGGGAAGTGTGGCCATCACGTGTCCTGCACCTGTGTGTGTGGGGGGCCTTAGGGGGGTGCTGCGTGCTGCCCTTTCAGTCCCCCATTGTATCCTGCCGCCTGCCCTGCAGCTCAGTGGCCTCCTGAGAGAGAAGCGCCGGGAGGTGGAACGGGACCACGAGAGGAGGATGGACAAGATGAAGGAGGAGCACCGGCAGGCCGCGGCGGAGGCCAGAGAGCAGTATGAAGCCGAGGTGACGCCCTCCCCACAGGCACATGGTGGCACGGCGCTGGCCAGCTGGCTGGAGGCCGGGGAAGGGAGGCCGGGAGTGTTGTGGGAGATTGTCTTCCCTGGCCCCGCCCTGGCAAAGTCCCATGGTGCCTCGGCCATCAGTGAGGAGGGACCCCTCGTTGGGCAGGCTGCCCTTGCCTTCGCGGCGATGGCACTGGCATTGAGTGTGGGCCGCCTGCCAGGCCTATTCTCAGTGCTTGGCCTAGATTAGCTCATTCCGCCCTCAACCCCCTGGATATGTGCTGCCATTACCCCCACTTCAGAAGTGAGGAAACGGAGAGTTGGGGAGCGTGAGCCACTTTCCCCCACCCGTGGCTGACAGGCAGGAGCGAGGGTTCAAGCCTGGATTGTCCGATCCAAAGCCTCAGCCGTGGCCACCCTGACCCTGCCTCCAGGGCTTGTGGGAACCCAGGACACCAGGAAATAGCCTGGCAGGAGCCAAACAGCTGGCAGACGTCACCTGCCCATCTCCAGCCTTGGCCTGGGTGGAGAAGGTCGTTTACCTGAGCGGCCGCTCTTGGCGTGGCTTGCACTATCTGTGGGCAGTGGCCGTGGCTGACTGTGGCCCACGGCTGGGCCTCTGCCCGGACTTCTAGGCTGCGGCTCCAGGGACCCCGGATCCCAGACTCTCTGTGCCGTATTCCTGGGCAGAACCAGCGGGCCATGGCGGACCTGACTCCCTTCCCAAACCAGCCCTGACCTGCGGGGAAGGGGGAGCTTACTAACGGCCTCTTCCCCGAGGGAGGCAGCAGCTGTAGGAGGCTCCCCAGGCATTTCCTCACCGCACTGCCCACTCTGCTCTCCGGGGGAGCCTTGGGGCACTGGCAGGTCCCTGACCTTACTGACCTGAGGCGGCAGGGGTGAGGGGCTGCGGTTTCCTACTGGCGGGCCCCCTTTGTGCAGGAGAGGACGCAGCGAGCCGAGTTGCTGGGGCACCTGACTGGGGAGCTGGAGCGCCTGCGCCGGACCCACGAGCGGGAGCTGGAGGCCACGAGGCAGGAGCAGGCCAGGCAGCTGGAGGGCCTGGGGCTGCGGCACCGGGAGCAGGTGGGCCCTGCGCGGTGGTGGGGCAGCAGGCCGGCGCTGCGGGAGGGAGTTCGCTGGCCGACCCCGGTCTGGCACATCGGTGCCCCTTTGTTTTCTGGGCCAAGGGGGTCAGCCCCACTAGGACCTTGGGGTTGGCACCTCTGCTGCTCCTGGCCCACCCTGGGCACAAACAAGAGGTGGGCTCTTGGCAGGGAGCGGGAGCCCATCTGGAGGTGTGCCATGGCTTGGGGTCAGACCCCTCCTGCCCCTCAGCTAAGGCCTCGCACCGTTTCTGCACGTACATCTTTTTCTCTGCCTTTGCTCTGTGCAGGAAAAGAAACTTCAAGATTTAGAGGTGGAGCTGGAAACCAGAGCCAAAGAGGTCAAGGCCAGGTTGGCTCAGCTGGACGCTCAGGTGAGGGAGTGGGGGTGGAGGGTCCCCAGGTGCCCTTGACCTTGGAGACATGGTTCCCCCAAGAGAGGATGGGCCTTTCTGCCCCTGCGCCCTGCGGCTCGTCCCCTCCCGCAGGAGGAGGCTGCCCAGGAGAGGCAGCTGTGGGCCTGAAGAGGCAGTGGCCTCCTCACCTGGCCTCCCTCTCTTCCTCACCTCCACCTCTTGTTCACGGGGTCTCTGCAGGGCCTGGGGCTATTCCACCAGCAGCCCCATGTGGGGAAGCCAGCACCAGATGCCAGGGAGAGGGGCTGGCAGGAGCGGGGAGGACCTCGGTGTGGGGGCCCCGCCGGGCCCTGTCCTGGGGCTTCCCGGCTCCCTGCCTTCGCCCCCTCTTTCTCCAGGTGCCTCTGTCTTTCCCTCTGCCCAGGAAGCCACAGCCACCCAGCAGCACCTGGACGAGGCCAAGCAGGAGCACACGCACCTGCTCGAGTCGAACCGGCAGCTCCGGAGAACTCTGGGCGAGCTGCGGGCCCTCAAGCGGGAGCTGGAGGCCCAGGTGGACCAGCTGCAGGCCCAGGCCCAGGCGCTGCAGAAACGCATCAGGTGGGTGCCCTCTGGCTCCGCTGCTCGGCCTGTCTGTCCCAGGCAGGGCTGGAGCCAGGCTCTGCTGCCTGTTGTAGGGGTGAGGGGGGTGAGGAGGCGGGAGCGGCTGGGGTCCTGGTCTCACTGTGTGAGCCCCAGCGCTGCCGCAGGGGCTCGCCGGGAGTGAGGGATGGAGATGGTCTTCCTTCCCATCAGGGTGGGGCTCCAAGCCCGCCAGCGCTCACCTCCTGCACCCCCGCCCGCAGTGAGCTGCAGGCCGGAGCTCAGAGGAGGCAGGAGGCGCTGAAAGGGCTGGCGGCCGAGGCGGGCCGTGCTTCCCCCTCGCGTGAGCCCGCCCTCCACATCGAGGACCTGAGGACAGCCCCTGGCACCGTGAGCGAGCGGCTCTGGCCTCCGCAGGGACAGGGTGGCTGGGGCGTCGGGGGGCGGGACCCCAGGAGGGGCGGGGCTCCGCTCCTGTTCTTCCTGTCCCCCACGTCCGTAGTCGGAGGGTCTCGGTGAACAGTGCACCCCTTCAGCAGGCCGGGGTGTTGGCTCTGGGAGGGTTTCAGGCCTGGAGATTGCGTGCCCCTGCTGGCCTGGTCAGCGGGTTTTCCTGTGTCTTCAGAAGCAGACCAACGAGGCACCCCCTGCTGTCTCCCCGAGCCCGGAGGCCGCCGACTCGTCCTTGGACAGGTGCGTCCATGGCCTGTCCTGTTTGGGGTTCGGCCGGGTGAAGCGAAGTCATGGCAGTCATCTGTGGGCATGGCTCAGGGAAGTCGGTGCCCGCCTGGACTGTGGGCACGGCAGGCTGGCATCTGCTGATGCCTGGGTGAGGGTCAGGCTGACGGGACAGTGGGGTTCCTATCCTCGGCAGCCCTGCCCCGCCCCGCCCCACCCCACCCCGCCCAGCCCACATTCTGCTCAGGGTGCCTGTCTGCCAGCAGCCTGGAGTGGCCCAGAGCAGGCTCTGGAGTCTTTGAGGCCCTCTCACCCCTCCCCCGCCTGTTCCCATCAGCTTCCGGCACTACCTCTCCGCCGAGGGGGCCGCCCTCCGCAGCGCCAAGGCCTTCCTGGTGCGACAGACACGCTCCATGCGCCGGCGGCAGGCGGCCCTGAAAGCCGCGCAGCAGCACTGGGGCCGCGAGCTGGCCGCTCCGGAGGCGCCCGAGGACCTGCTGGGCACCAAGGCCCTGGGCGGCGACGTGCACAAGAGCCTGGAGGAGGTCCGAGCCTGGAGGACAGCCTGGGCCCGGGGAGGGCGGCTGGGAGCCGGCTGTGCCCTCCACTGCTCATGTGGGGACCCACGAGGGCGGATGCCCAGTCTGAGGCTCTGGGCTGTGGGCGGGGGGTGGAGATTCTCGCGAGCTGGGCACCGGGTGCAGGACGCTCTGATGGAACCGCCTGGCCTCCCAGGAACCGCAGGTGATGTGCTGGGGGCAGCGTTACCCCGTTTGCTGGGGGAAGAGGGCAGTAAGCGCCTCTGATTTCACGCCCAGCGCCCCCGGTGACGTACCGTAGCTCAGGTGAGCTCCGGGATGAACAGAGCCGTTCTCTGGGATGAGAATCTAGACTGAGAGCGAAGTGAGTTTCCACGGTAACCCAGCGAGCAGAGGGCGAGCTGGGCCCAGCGTCGGTGGGTCACTCAGGTTCCCCGCCTTGGCTGCAGGAGGCCCGGCACCTGGGCGAGATGCAGTCTGCCATGCGGAGAGGCCGCAGCCTGCTGCAGAGGAAGGAGGAGAAGCTGAGCGAGCTGGAGGCCTCTCTGCGGGCCCAGGTGAGCCCTGGCCGTGCAGCCGGGAGGGCTCCGGGCGGGGAACGGCGTGCCTTCAGCTTGGGTTTGGGTTATTTGTGCTGCGTGGCTCTGAGACCCGGAGCTCCTTGCTGAAGCTTCTTGGGAGAGGATCTGGCCCTGGCCCTTCCCCGGCCGCGGAGCCTGAGGACTGGTGTTCCGGGAGGAGACGCCCTGGGAGGGTGGGGAGACCCTGCAGGGCGAGTTTACTGGGGGACAGAGGGTGGGCATCAGCCTGGGCCTGGTGGCCTGCCTGCCTGCGTCTCAGGTGGGTTTGGTGAGTTCTGTTAGGGCCCCCCCGACAACCCCCACCGGCGAGGCAGCCGCAGGAGTGCCCTCAGGAACCCGGCCCAAAGAGCCGCCCGGGGAGGGGGGAGGGCCGTCCAGCACAAAGCCAGTGGGCAGAGGCGCAGGCGAGGCCAGCAGAGCTGCTGCTTCTACCCGCAGGCTCTGGATGGGGACACTCTGAGAGGGCCCCCCACCAAGAAGGTGGTGACCTTTGACCTCAGCGACTCGGAAGACACGAACAGTGGAAGCTCAGACTCCTGTCCCCTGCCTCAGGGTGAGCGGTGGCCGCAGGGAGGAGCGGGAGGGCGGCTGGGGAAGGACGGGCTTCGGCGGAGAGGGAAGCCGGCCACCCCTCCTCGGCGCCGTGAGGGCCTCTGGGAGCCGTGTCTGAGCAGGTCCTCAGCGGGTGCTGGTGAGGAGGAGCCACTCCGGCTCTGGCAGGAACAGGGCCCTCCCTCCGCCGAGCCGCGGTGCCCGCGGGGCCTGGGTCCTCACCTCCTGCCTTTTCCCTTTCAGGCATTCTGCCCGGCCCCGCCTTCCCCCACAAGCTCCGGTGCTTGGACAGCTCCCTGCAGAGCATCAGCAGCCAGCTGCACCAGGTCCTCAGCCTGCTGGGGGTCCTCAGCACCCCGCCGCCTCCGCCTCCACCGCAGCCGCCCCCGCCCCCCTCCGTCCGGGGGACCCCCACCCAGTGGGCCTGGGACCCGGGGCTGGGCCCCCGGCTCTCCTCCGCCTCCGCCACGCAGGCCGTGGATGACTTCCTGGTGGAGAAGTGGCGCAAGTACTTCCCAGGTGAGCTTCCTCGGCCGCCTGCCGGCACTCTGGGCCCAGCCTCCCCTCCTCCTCTGCTTTCTTCCCCTCCCCCTCCTCTCAGCTTTGGGTCACTGCTCCGCTGGCTGGCCCCTGGGGAAGCAGCCTGGCCGGGCCAGCACCGGCTCGGTGGGCCCCTGGGGCCTGGTGGCTCCTGAGCGCACAGAATGGCGGCTGTCGTCTTCACCATCAGGAGCGCCCGGGAGCTGTGCCTTAGCCGGTGTTTCACGTAAAGCTTTCCTTTAGGCTAGGGGTGTCGAACTCAATCAGAGAAGGGGCCAAAATCTAAAATCCAGCCTACATCGCGGGCCGAATGGTTTGCTGAACAGTCATAAACTGTCATTGTGATGGAAACGCAGCGGAGTGCAGTGATGACAGCGTGGTGCGGGCCACATTGCAAGGCCTGGCGGGACGGATTTGGCCCGCGGGCCTTGTGTTTGACACGTGTGCTTTAGGCCTATCCCCTCCGCGGTTGTCATTTGTTTTTTAAAAATGTTTTTACTGATGTTCAGAGAGAGGGGAAGGGAGAGGGATAGCGAGGTAGAACATCAATGAGAGAGAAACTTGGATGGGCTGCCTCTTGCATGCGCTACGCTGGGAGTCAAGCCTGCAACCCAGCAGGTGCCCTGACTGGGAATCGAGGCGACTGGAAATGGAGACAAAAGTGGGCTCCACTTTGGAGATGAAATGGGCAGGGTGACTCGTCTCCCACCTGCACTTCCCGCTGCTGCAGGCCTCCCCGGGCGGGTCTCTTTGTGGGGGGGCTGCCTTTTCTGTTGTGAGGAGGCGGAGGTGTTGGGGAGCAGGGTCGGCTGGCCCCTGTCCTGAGCCATTGCTTCCTGCTTCCCAGCTGGGAGCCCCGGCCTCTGCAGCAGCCCTGCCCCCTTGGAGAACAGGCTGGGCTACGTGTCTGCCAGGTAAGACTCCCTGCAGCTCTGGCACCACCTCTGAGGGTGGCAGCCCTGGGGCTCCGGTGGGCCTGGGTCCCAGCCGCCCCTCCACACCGCAGAGGAGAGTCCTGGAGCCCAGCTCCATGAGGAAGTGCCCTCATGAGAGGAAGCAGCCCTGGCAGCCCCTGGCACGGCCCTCCGCAGCCCTCCAGCTCCGCCTGGAGCGGGCCTCTGTCTTTGCGAGGAGCATCTGGAGGAGGGGCGCCCTGTTGGGGAGACACATGGGCCAGCGTTTCTCACAGCCTTCTTGCCACGTGTCTCCCACACAGGCCCCAGCTATTAGCACCCCCACCCCTCTGACCAGTGGGAGGGGACGCTGAGGTGGGCCAGGATCTGCGGAGCCCACAGTGTGGGTGTCAGGAGTACCAGCTGGGGGAGGCAGTCCCAGGGCCTCCTGCCAGTGGGCGAGCTGCGTAGCTGCAGCAGCCCCACAGCCCAGCCTGGAGCTGACGTCGGAGGAAGGGGCCTGTGCTCCTGTGCGCCCAAGTCACAGGCTTCCCCGGCCTCCGGCCTGCCTCCTCCTCCAGGGAGCAGCTCCGCCTCCTGCAGCACCCCCTCTCGCACGCCCCTGAGGCGGGCAGTGCCGGTCTGCAGGGCATGATCGAGGCTAACCGGCGGTGGCTGGACCGCTACAGGAGTGACCCCACATTATATCCTTTCAGCCGGCTCTCCAGCCCGCGCCCCTTCCTGCTGTAGCCGGTGCTGAGCTGGGCTGCGGCTGTTAAGGTCCTGGGGGTCCGAGGACTATCTTGTTTGGCTTCCTCCCTTCCTCCCCTGCCCTTCCTCCCCTGCCCTTCCTCCCCTCCCCTTCCTCCCCTCCCCTTCCTCCCCTCCCCTCCTCCCCTCCAATTCCTTCCTTCCTCTTCCTCCCCTCCTCTTCCTCCCCTGCCCTTCCTCCCTCCCCTTCCTCCCCTCCCCTCCTCCCCTCCCCTTCCTTCCCTCCCTCTTCCTCCCCTCCTCTTCCTCCCTGCTTCCCTCCCCTCCCCTCCCTCCCCTACCTTCCCTCCCTCCCCTTCCTCCCCTCCCTTCCTCCCTCCCCTCCTCCCCTCCCCTTTCTCCCCTCCCCTTCTTCCCCTGCCCTTCCTCCCCTCCCCTTCCTTCCCTGCCCTTCTTCCCCTCCCTTCCTCCCCTGCCCTTCCTCCCCTGCCCTCCTCCCCTCCCTTCCTCCCCTCCCCTTCCTCTCTCTCCTCCCCTCCCCTTCCTCCCCTCCCCTTCCTCCCCTCCCCTTCCTCCCCTGCCCTTCCTCCCCTCCCCTCCTCCCTCCCCCTTCCTCCCCTCCCTTCCTCCCCTGCCCTTCCTCCCTTCCTCCCCTGCCCTTCCTCCCCTGCCCTTCCTCCCTTCCTCCCCTGCCCTTCCTCCCCTGTCCCTTCCTCCCCTGCCCTTCCTCTCTTCCCTCCCTCCCCCCTCCCCTTCCTCCCCTCCCCTTCCTCCCCTCCCCTTCCTCTCCCCTTCCTTCCCCTCCCCTTCCTCCCTGCCCTTCCTCCCCTCCCTTCCTCCCCTCCCCTTCCTCTCCTGCCCTTCCTCCCCTCCCCTTCCTCCCTGCCCTTCCTCCCTGCCCTTCCTCCCCTGCCCTCTTCCCCTGCCCTCCTCCCCTCCCCTTCCTCCCTCTCCTCCCCTCCCCTTCCTCCCTGCCCTTCCTCCCCTGCCCTTCCTCCTCCTCCCCTCCCCTTCCTCCCCTCCCCTTCCTCCCCTCCCCTTCCTCCTCTCCCTCCTCTTCCTCCCCTCCCCTTCCTCCCCTCCCCTTCCTCCCCTCCCCTTCCTCCCCTCCCCTTCTTCTCTCCCCTCCCCTTCCTCCCCTCCTTCCTCCCCTCCCCTTCCTCCCCTCCCCTCCTCCCCTGCCCTTCCTCCCCTGGCCCTTCCTTCCTCTCCTCCCTCCCCTCCTCCCTGGCCTCCCTGGTGCTCAGCTGTGCGCAGTTCTCCTTCACCTGGTGGCCAGGCCTCTGTGCTTAGTGCCCACACCAGCAGCGCCGGGCCTCCTGCAGCTGAGCCTGGACGAGAACAACAGGCTGCAGGTGCACCGCTGCTGAGGCCCAGCGGTGTGGCCCCGCATCTCCCCGGCCGAGGGGGGCCTGCCGCTGCCTCGGACGGAGATCTTCGGGGGAAGCGGGCTGTGGAGAGGATGGCAGATCTGAGGGCAGTGCGCCCTGCAGTGACCAGAGCGGACTGCGGGCTGACCGGGACGTCTGAGCCTGCGAGGACACGCCCCTTCGGGCACCGCAGGCGCTGGTGCCGGGCCGCAGTGAGACATCCGGCCGTCCTCCCTGAGCAGGCCCCGCGCCCCAGCTCTGGTGCCTGCGCCTGGGACGCTGTCTCTCCAGAACCTCAGCGCCTGAGCTCAGGCCGTTCCTTTCCTTTCTCCTCCTTCCTCCCCCCTTTTTTAAAACATCCCCTTTTTTGAGTTCTCTGTTTCTCCTTTGACTGTCTCAGGATTGGGCCCAGCCTTTCCCTCGGCCGCACTGTGCTGTCCCCAGGGCCCCTGCCCTTTGCTGGCTCCGCCCGGAGCCCTCCCGTGCTTCTCAGGTCTCCGCACACAGCTGACGACAGCTGCCCGGGAAGCTGGCAGGCTCAGGGCCTCCCGCCCTTCACCCGGGGTGTGCCCCGTGCTGTTTCTGTCTCTGTTTTCTACTGTGCCCCCTGCTCAGCCCGATCTGCACAGCCCCTGCACCCTCTCACCAGCGGCCCCGGGGGTCCCCCGACACGTCCTCTGACATCTGTGTCAGGCCGTTCTTATCCGGAACGCTGTGGTGCTGCCCTGGCCTCTAGTGCACGGAGACCGAGCCTCCCTCTCCCTCCTCGGACCTCTTAGTCATGGACTAGGAAACGGAGACCGATGCTTTTTCTTCATCTGCGGCTCGGCTCAGTCTGCCACACAGAACAAGCCCGTGTTCCGTGGCTGATCCTACGGGACTAGCGTACGCGTCGCCCCATCTCTGTAACAAGCCCGTTTGTGCCTCCATTAAACCTGCTGGCCCATTTTCTACACGGCCGCTGTGTGCGTGTGTCCTCTGGGCCTTGCCTCCTCCCTCGTGAGAACAAGAAGGAGCCCTGGCCACTGTAGCTCAGTGGGTAGAGCATCAGTTTGTGGACCAAAGGCTCTCGGGTTCAATTCCGGTCAAGGGTATGTACTTTGGTTGAGGCTCCTCCTCGGAACCTGGTTGGGGCTCGTGCAGGAGGCAACCAGTGGATGTGTTTCTCTCACGTCGATGTTTCTCTGTCTCTCCCTCTCTCTTCTGCTCTCTCTAAAAACTAATGGGAGAATATCTTCTGGGGAGGATTAACACCACCACCACAACGTGTGTTAATGTTCACAGCATGTCTAGGAAGCTGAAGTGATCACAACACACTAGTGATGCGGGGATTGCCATCTTCGTTCCTAGGGGCGAGGAAATCGAGGCTCTGGCCCCTTTAAGAGCGGGGTCCTGGAGCAAGTAGCTAAGCTCCCTACCAGGCAGATCCTGCCCCGCCCTGTGCCCTGGAGCCCCTGGCCCCTGCTGCGGCCTTGGGAGGTGCCGACCGGCCTTGGGAGGTGCTGACCGGCCTTGGGAGGTGCTGACCGCCACCGCTCCCTTCCTCCTCCTGTCCCACCCCCCTGGGAGGCCAAGCAGGCAGTTGGGGGGCACCCCCCTCCAGGGGTGTGAACACCCACACAACACCGCTCCTGGGTCTGCAGCAGCAGACGTGCTCGGAGCCAGCGTGAGGTGGCCTGTGCCATGGGTTTGCAGAGGAAAACCAGCTTCAAGGCGAGCATGCGCACTGACCCGGCTCCTGTGGGCCCGGGCCACTCACTCTGGAGGAGGGAGGGGAGAAAGTGGGAGCCTTCCGGGGCACCTGGATGCCAGTGCTGTTCGTGTTGCCTCGTGCGGTCCTTTTACCCGATAAGGTGGGCGCTGTTTTGTAGATGAGGAAACAGGCTCAGAGAGGGTAAATGGCCACAGCTCAGCGTCACTCAGGCCCGTGTGTCTCCGAGAGCCAGGTTCCAGCCACCGCACTCCTGCCCCTACCTCAGCCACTCCGTCTTCCCCTCGCCTTCTGCGGGTGCAGACGGGTCCCAGGAGGGAGGTGGCTTCCAGCTGAGTAAGCCCCCTCCCGCCAAGGTTTACAGGCACCTTTTCAGGCCTCCCAGACACCCCCCCCTCCCCCAGGGCTTCCCCTCGCTGCTGGGGAGCCTTGAGCCTGTGCTGGCGCTCAGCGCCCACTGGTCTGACCGGAGGCCGGGAGCACCGAGCTGTCCGAGTGAGCAGGTGGCAGGTGCGGCGGAGCCGGGAGCTGGTTTGGAAACTTCCAGGCCGAGTCTGAGAAACGGTTTTAAAGGACCTTGGTTTTGAATAAGCTGCATGTCCCGGGCTCGGTGCTCAGATGGGGCAGAAGCCGCTCCGTCCAGGCCATCCGTGCCTCCTGGGCGGCCACAAAGGGATCAGCCCCTCCCGGAGATTTCATGGGAGGACAGAGCAGGCTGCTCCTCCCGCTGCAGGAGGGCCGAGGCCTGACCCCGGAGCAGAGGCCCCCCAGAGCCCTTTGAGAGCCGTGGACCGCTTCCTCCCGGAGCAGCACTCCCTCAGGTAATCCGCCCCACCCCTCGGCTGCCGGAGCGCCACACAGGACGGCCGGCCGCGGTGAGAAGGATGCTCTGGCCTTAGGACACCTCCTGGCTCTGTGGCCCGAGCGAGTGCCCTCTTGGTCCAAAGCTCGGCCTGAATCCATGTCCAGGGATGAGGCAGGGGCCCCCCAGCTTCAGGGAGGGTTCTGCAGTGTGGGGAGTACCCTCATTCAGAGCCTGAGGCAGGGCTGGGCTGGGGAGGGGTTCTGGGAGGGGGGGTACTGGGTGGGGAGGGTGCTGTGGGGGGAGGCTGCTGGGCTGGGAGGGGTGCCAGGCTAGGGAGGGGTGCCCAGGCAGGAAGAGGTTCCGGGAGGGGGAAGGGTACTGGGTGGGAGGGGTGCTGGGTGGAGAGGTGTTGGGTGGGAGGGGTGCTGGGTGGAGAGGTGTTGGGTGGGAGGGGTGCTGGGCAGTGGAGGGGTGCTGGGCAGTGGAGGGGTGCTGGGCAGTGGAGGGGTGCTGGGTGGGAGGGGAGTTGGGTGGGAGGGGTGCTGGGCAGTGGAGGGGTGCTGGGTGGGAGCCGAGTTGGGTGGGAGGGGTGCTGGGTGGAGAGGTGTTGGGTGGGAGGGGTGCTGGGCAGTGGAGGGGTGCTGGGCAGGGGAGGGGTGCTGGGTGGGAGGGGAGTTGGGTGGGAGGGGTGCTGGGTGGAGAGGTGTTGGGTGGGAGGGGTGCTGGGTGGAGAGGTGTTGGGTGGGAGGGGTGCTGGGCAGTGGAGGGGTGCTGGGTGGGAGGGGAGTTGGGTGGGAGGGGTGCTGGGTGGGGCAGCCAGTCCCACGCCAGCTCTCTCAGTGGCGATGGGAAGTGTGGCTGTCACAATGTCCTGATAGTTGGAAGCCCGGTGGGTACCTCAGTTCCTGGCGTCTCCAATCCACATGCCTGCACTTCCGCCGAGGCTGCTACCCAGCAGGTGTCCACAGAGGCCCCGGGAGGGCAGTGCATCATGAAGAAGAGCGTGTCTGCTGGGGTGGGGGTGGGTATGGAACAGCATGGTGAGTCCACTTGTGGGCTAGAAGCAGGAGGCAGGAAACAGGCAAGGGCTCCCGCCTCATTCTCTGCCTCGATGTGAACGTCTGTCCAGCGGGTTAGCAGTGGCTTATAAAGCTGTGTGAGGGTTACAGAATTACTCCATGCGCGTCCTCAGGACCGCTCAGCACCGCGTGAGGGAGCCATGTCACCAGAGGGCAACGTGTTTTTCCTGACCTCCCCTGTGAGAGAAGGAGCTGACACTGTTCACAGTGAGACCAGCACCAGAGACGCAGTGGCCACAGGCTGACAGCGTCGCACACCAAGGCGTCTCCCCTGAGCCTGTGGTTCCTCCAAAGGCAACAGGGAGCCTGGGGTCACGTGCTGGGAGCCCTGCTCCGGTTTTGCCAGACGAGTTGCAGGGGACGTGGGGCTTGGCCACCGGGAAGTGATTGTGACGGAGAAGGGGACGGGCTCCCAGCACCCGGCCTTGGACTCGGCAGACCAGGTTCCAACCTGCAGGCTGGAGTAGTCATCCTATCAGTGGCTTTACTTGTGTGCAGAGATGAGGTGCTGGTGTAGTCAGACTGGGGGCTTGGGGTCCTCAAACAAGGGTTTTTTGCTGGCCCTGGAGCCCGGACTGCCCATGCCCAGTCACAGCCTCAGTAGCTGGGGGCCAGCTCCTGGCCCCTCCGACAGGAAGGGCTGGTGAGAAGTGGAACCCAGCAAGGCTTGCTCAGGGAGGGGGGTGGGCAGGGCTACTGCCCCAGAGCAAAGCCTGCTGCCCTTTTGGCTGGGAAAGGTGGGGATGATTCAGTTAAGTCAAGACCACAAAGAGCCTCAGCGGCCTTGGAGCTGCTGCTGCTCCCAGGCTGGGACACGGATTTGTAGCCCCATTTAGAGCCGAATAAAGCACTCAGCCACCTGCCCGGGGAGCCTCACCAGAGCCCACAGGCTGCACAGCCCTCCGACAGCCCTGCCTCCAGTGGCACTGGATCAGAGACTATCTTCCCGTCTTCAGGTGTCAAGTTTATGGTGTGTGTGTGCGTGACAGAGAGAGAGAGGGGGGGGGAAGGCGCTCCATGACCAGGATATTCAGTGCACACTCTTGCCTAATTGGCTCCCCAAACAATGAGCCACGCAGGCCCTGGGTGCTGTCCTGCTGTCCTGCCAGGGCGGGGAAGATACTTCCCAGCCCCACCCAGGCCTGACCATCCAGGAAGGCTGATGGAGAATTCTGCCAGCCACGGAGCTCATCCTAGGGCCTCATGGGGGCAGCAAGCCAAGCCAGCAGCCTGTTCTCAGCCGGTGGCACACCCCGCATCTGATCTCGGGGCTCAAACAGTTACCTTGCTCTGGATAGACTCTTAACAGTGGACTCCGTCTGCTCAAGGACACTACCAGCAGACACATCCCGAGACCCAGGCTAGGCTGATGAGTGAAACGCTCCCAACACAAACCTGCAAAGTCTGGGAGAGGTGACCACTTAAATGTATAGATACCAACTAAGGAATCAGGATCTCTCTCTCTCTCTCTCTCTCTCTCCCTCCCTCTCCCTCTCTCTCCTCTCTCCTCTCTCCTCTCTCCTCTCTCCTCTCTCCTCTCTCCTCTCCTCTCTCCTCTCTCCTCTCTCCTCTCTCCTCTCTCCTCTCTCCTCTCTCCTCTCTCCTCTCTTTTATCTTCTCTTTCTCTTTCTCACCGCCCCACACACGTACGCATACATCATAAACATGACAACCCTAAAGAAAACTAATAAATCTCTAAAAATTGACCCTAAAGAAACAGAGTTCTACAATTTTTTAAAGAAGTTTATTGAGTTAAAAGAATATACAGATTAAATAAAATTAGGAAAACACTGCATGAACAAAACAAATAGAAACCATTGAAACACCCCCCCCCCCAAAACCTGAAAAATATAATAATTAAATTGAAGAATTCAAGAGAGAGCTTCAAGAACAGATTTAATCATGCAGAAGAAAGAACCAGTGACCCAAAAGATAGGACATTTGAAATTATCCAGTCGGAGCAAAAAGAAAATAATGAAAAAGAGTGCAGAAAACCTATGGAACTAATGGGACACAATTAAAAAATTATTTTTAGAAAATTTTATTGAGTTTTAGAGAAAAGGGGGTAAAGGAGGAGAAACATCATTTGGTTCTTCCACTTATTTATGCATTCACTGGTTGCTTCTTGTATGTGCTCTGATGGGATGGGATCTACAGCCTTGGCAAATTGGAACAGATCTAAAAACAACTGAGCTACCTGGCCAGGGCCCCCCCAAATATTCGCAATGGGAATTTCAGAAGGAGAAATGACACAGGACATAACAGTATATTTAAAGCAATAATAGCTGAAAAATCCCCAAACTTGGGAAGAGAAATACACATCTAGATTCAAGAGGCCCCCAAATTCCCAAATAGATTGAACCTGAATAGAGCCACACCAACACATATTATAATTAAATTGTTAAAAGTCAAAGACAACGAATTTTAACACTTTTAAAAATATGTTTTTATTGATTTTCAGAGAGAGAAAGGGAGAGAAAGGTAGAAACATTAGTGATGAGAGAGACTCATGGACCATCTGACTGCTGCACTTCCCATACTGGGGATCGATCCCACAACCTGAGCCTGCGCCCTGACTGGGAATTGAACCATGGATTCAATTGAATTCATGGGTTGATGCTCAACCACTGAGGCACACTAGCCGGGCAAGACAGAAAGAACCTAAAAAGCAGCAAGAGAAGAAGATGAGTTACAAACAAAGGAACCCCCGTAGACTTCCTAACACACTTTTCAGGCCAGAAGTGAATGGGAGAGCTTATTTAAAAGACAGAAAGAATAAAACAAGAATGCTAGAAATGAAGGAGGGATAAATAAAAGCAGAGGGAATTATAAGAAATGCTAAGGGAGTTTTTTGAGGGGCAATAGAAGGATGCTGATTAATATAAGAAGGCAGTGCAATACTCACTAGTAATGGTAAATATGAAGTCAGATTCTGTAATATGGTGATGGTGCATAATTTACTTACAAGTCTAGTTTAAAATACAAACATGGTAAAAATAGCCATACTATAATAATATGTTAGTTATAAAAATACATCAATTGAACATCAATAACCTAAAATGTGAGGGGGAGAAGTAAAAATGTAAAGCTTAGGATTTCTATCAAAGTTAAATTATTACTTTCAAAGAGGGTGTTATAATTTTAAGTTATTTTTGTAAGCCTTATAAACACAAGGAAACACAAAGAAAGACTTGTGGTAATTACACAAATTACATAAAGAAGTCAAGCACACTGATGCCACAAGACATCAAAGCAAACAGTGATAGCAGGTTCAGAACCAAGAAGTAATGGGTTTACAGAATAACCAGAAAACAATGAACAAATGGCAATAGTAAGTCCTCACTTAACAATAATTAGTTTATATGTAAAAAGGTTAAATTCTCTAATCCAAATGGCCAAAATACAAAAGTACGCAAAAAACAAGATCCAACAATATGATCCTGCAAGAGACTCACATGAGCCTTACAGACACACACAGACTGAGAGTGAAGGGCTGAAAAGGCTATTCAAGCAAATTGTAAGCAACAAAAAGGGAGTGCATTGAAAACAACACAATACTTAGGAATACACTAAGCTAAGGAGGTGAAAGATCTCCACTCTGAAAACTACAAGACATTAATGAAAAAAATGGAAGGAGACACAGTAAATGGAAAGGTGTTCTGTGTTTGTGGATTGAGAGAATTAATATTGTTCAAACATAAATACTACCCAAAGGTATCGAAGATTCAATGCAATTCCTATCAGGATTCCATATAAAATTTATATGTTCACTAGTCTCAGCCAGTGGCACACCCCTCACCTGACCTCAGGACAACCCTGAGATAAACTTCTTTAAAAAAATTGTAGAAATCCATTCCTCTAAAGTCAATTACTAGAGATTTATTAGTTTTCTTTGGGGTGTCGTAGATCCTAAGAACTCTCATTATAAGGAAGAAAATTCTCTTTTAGCATTTCCATATGAGATGATGGAACTACAAAACTCCCAAATAGCCAAAGAAATCCTGAGGAAGAACAATCAGGAAGCTATCACACATTCTGATTTCAAGTGTCCCTAAAAGGTAAGGTAATCAAAAGAGCAGGTCAGTGGCATAAAAACAGACAATGCGATCAATGGCACAGAATTAAGAGCCCAGAAAGAAACCCAAGCATATATAGCCAACTAATACTTGACAAGGGAGCCAAGAATAACGGGGAAAGACAGTCTCTTCAATAAATGTGCAGGTAAAACTGGATATTCACACGTAAAGGGGCAAAACCAGGTCCCTATCTTACACCACTCACAACAATTAACTCCAAAGGATTAAAGGCTTAAATGTAAGACCTGAACCATGAAATCCTAGAAGAAAACACAGAAAAAGCCCCAACTTCTTGACATGGGTTTTGGTAATGAGTTTTTGGTATGACACCTAAAGCATAAGCAGCAGCAAAACAAAAAGGGGTAGAGAGTGTGGGAACTGGGTAGAGAGGAGCTATGGGGGGAAAAAGAGAGACATCTGTAATTATCTGAATAAAGATTAAAAAAAAGATTAATAGGAGAAAAAATCTGTTGCATTTCTATACATTAATAATGAACCATCAGAAAGAGAAATTAAGAAAACAGTCCCACTAACAATTGCATTAAAAGAATAAAATACTCAGAACAGATTTAACCAACGAGGCGAAAGATCTGTCCCATAAAAACTAAGACCTGTGAAGACACGGAGGAAGACACAAGTAAGTGGGAAGATATTCTGTGTGCAGGGCCTGAAGGAGTTAATAATGTTAAAATGTCCAAACTACTAAAGCAATCAACAGATTCAATGTCATCCTAATTAAAACGCCAGTGGCATTTTTCACAGAAATAGAACAAACGATCCTAAAATTTGTATGGAACCACAAAAGTTCCTAAATAACCAAAGTAACATTGAGAAAGAAGACCAAAACTGGAGGCACACACTCCCTGATTTCAAACTGCATTACAAAGCCATAGAAATTAAAGTGTAATTAAAGCCAGAGCCACACATGGATCTATGGATCAGAATAGCCCAGAAACAAAGCCACACAGAGATGGCCGATTGTAATTCACGACCAAGGAGCCAAGAACATACAATGGGGAGAAGACAATCTCTCTAAAGAATGGCAGCGGGGAAGCTGGCCATTACATCACAGACAAAGATTAACTCAAAATAAAGGCTTGAATATAAGACTCGAAACCAGAAAGCGTCTAGAAGGAAACATAGGTTGCAAGCTCCTTAACATGGGTCTTGGGATGAGTTTTTTGGATCTGACTCCAAAAGCAAAGGCAACAAAAAGCAAAAATAAACCACATTAAACTAAAAAGCTTTTGCACAACAAAGGAACCATCCGCAAAATGAAAAGGCAACCTATTGAATGGGAGAAAATATTTGCAAATCACATCCTATCTAAGAATAGAGTAATATGCAAATTAACCATCACTCCACGACAAAAATGGCAGCCCCGATAGCCACAAGTTGGCAGCACCCACTCCCCTCAGCTCCGCTGCTGGAGTGTCCAGCCTGTCCACAGGAGCAGCGAGGCTGGATCTGACTCCTGACGGGTTTTTGATCCACCCCAGACAGGGCAGTCAGAGCCTGGACAGCAGTTAGCGTGGGCAGCAGGGAAGCCCCAGGCCCAGCAGTCAGAGCCCGGACAGCAGGCTTGGGGGCTTCCTTAGTGTGTCGGTGTCGGCGAAGCCCCCAGGCCCGCAGACAGAGCACACTGCAGGGCATGGGGGCTTCCTTCACATGACACATGGCAAGGCAGGCAGAGAGCGGAGAGCAGGGCATGGGGCTTCATCTCCATGGCTGCAGCGAAACCTCTGGGCCCGCAGAGAGCAGAGAACCACGGGGAGTGGGCCTAAGCCATCAGTAGGGCATCCCCTGAGAGCTTCTGGATTGTAGAGGGTGCAGGTTGGGCTGAGGGACCCCCATGCATGAATTTCATGCACTAGACCTCTAGTATATGATAAGGGGTTAATACTCAAAATATGTGAAGAAATCATATGATTCTATAACCCGCCCCCCCAAAACAATTGGATTAAAAAATGGGTAAATGATCTGAATAGACATTTTTTTCCAAAGACGACATACAGATGGCCAACAGGTACATGGAAAGATGCTCAAATTCATTTATCAAGAAAATGCAAATCAAAACCACCATGAGATGGCACCTCACACCTGTTAGAATGGCTACCACATAAGAAGTAAGACGTTAAGTCCTGGCAAGGGTGTGGAGAAAAGAGAATGCTTGTCAATTGGTACAGACACTGTGGAGGCAGTATGATGTTCCTCAGAATATTAAAAATAGAACTCTTCTGAGCACTCATCCAAAGAAAATGAACACACTAATTAAAAAAGATATCTGGCCTGGCCAGTGTGGCTCAATGGTTTAGTGTTGACCCATGAACCAGGAGGTCAAGGTTTTATTACTTGTCAGGGCTGTGGGCATGATCCCCAGTACGGGGCATACAGGAGGCAGCCAATCAATGATTCTCTTTCATAATTGATGTTTCTATCTCTGTCTCCCTCTTTCTATGATATAAAATAAAAACATTAAAAAAGACATCTGACCTGCTATGTTCATAGCAGCATGATTTCCAATAGCCAAGGTATGGGAGCAACCTAAGTGTTTATTGATGGACGAATGGCTGTAGAGATGTGCTGTGTGCATGCCACAACAAGAAGGAGAGCTTGCCCTTTGCCACTAAAGAATGGAACTTGAGGGCGTTATGAGTGAATGAATCAGTTATAAAGTCAGTCCGGAGAAAAGAAAGCATGGTGACTAAGTTAGCAATACTGTGCTGCATGTTTGGAAGTTGCTAAGAGAGTAAATCTTAAAGTCCACATCACAAGAAAAAAAACTTTTATAACCATGTGTGGTGATAGATGTTAACCAGACTTACCTGATCATTTCCCAATATGCACAAAGTTTGAATCATTATGTTGTACATGAAGCTGATATGCTATTGTCAATTATACCTCAATAAAAATAAGTTTAAATGTTGGCAAAAACAACAAGAAAAAGGCAGAGCAGTGTATCCGCACATGTTTCTTTAAAACACACTCAAGTTCAAGTAAGACAAGAGCCAAGTCTTGCTTCTGTTCCCCAGGCTACCTCTCTGCCAGGTACAACCCAAAGCACGCTAACGCTCTCCCCAAAGGAGGCTAACACCCCCCCCCCCCCAAAAAAAAAAAAAAAGAGGTAAATTTTACGTTGTATATCTTCTTCCACAATAATCACAAAACCCAAAGCAAATGCTGGCTGCACACCCACAAACACTGCGGTTGGTCAGATCTGGACTTGTTTTCTAACATATTTTTATTGATTTCAGAGAGGAAGGGCGAGGGAGAGAGAGAAACATCAATGATGAGAGAATCATGGATCGGCGGCTTCCTGCACGCCCCGGGCATGTGCCCTGACTGGGAATCGAACTCTGACCTCCTGGGTCATAGGTCAGTGCTCAACCACTGAGGATGCCGGCTGGGTACACTTGTTGTTTAAGTTTTCTTAGTTCTCTGATGCGGAACTAAGTTAGAAACCCATAGCCTGGCTGGGCTGCAGGCAGTGGGAGGGCGGGCGTGGCCTCTTTGACCGCCTGCTAGAGGAGGGCTTCTTGAACTTGAACGTGCATCCGTATCCTGTGGATTTTCCTCAATGGCCGACTCTGACGCAGTGGGTATGGGGAGGCCTCGGGCTGTGCATTTCTCACTGGCTCCGGGGGGCGCTAACGCTGCGGGCCTGTGGCCCCCCTTTGAGAGTGAAGGCTCTGAGCCGGGCGGCGGCCACTCGGAAAGGAGCAGACCGCGCTCTGAGGATCGCCCCGATGCAGGGCTCAGGAGGAGGAGCAGGCGGCAGCCGCTCCGTGAGCCGGCTCCTGGGGGCGGCTGAGCCAGGCTGTGTTGCCTCCAGAACCCGCTGCGGCAGAGGCAATGGGCACGTAACGTCGGTGGGCTTTGCACAAGCCGGTCTCAGCCTCCTGGCCGCCTGTTTCGCAGGAAGGGCCCAGCTCAGCTGAACACAAGCTGAACTGGCTCAAATCGTGCTTCTCCGCTGCCTCTCTAGAATAGGGGTGTCGAACTCAATCAGAGAAGGGGCCAAAATCTAAAATCCAGCCTAAATCGCGGGCCGAATGGTTTACTGAACAGTCATAAACTGTCATTGTGATGGAAACGCAGCGGAGTGCAGTGATGACAGCGTGGTGCGGGCCACATTGCAAGGCCTGGTGGGACGGATTTGGCCCGCGGGCCTTGTGTTTGACACATGTGCTCTAGAACCTTCTCTTCCCCCTGGGCCCAGCGCAGGCCCCGACGGCCTCCTGCCTCCTCTCGGCCCCTCTCCCGGGCGGAGCACGGGGGGCGCCCTGCCACCCAGCCCGCGTTGGGGCGGCTGCACCGGCTCACCCGGTCCTGGCCTCTTCCCCGCTGCATCCTCGGTGGAACCTACCCTTGGCCTCTGGGCGGAGGCCACAGGCACTTGGGCCCACGGGGCAGGCAGCAGACGCTCCTGAGTTTGCGTCTCCTCTCCGCCTCTCCCTGCCCCTCTCCCTGTGGGTGGCTTGCTGAGCCCCCAGAGCCCCAGCCGTCCCCTTTCAGGAGGAGACAGAGGTGGCGGAGGGCGAGGGGGTTCCTGGAGCCAAAGCGCAGGGAGGGCTCTGCTCAGCCCGCACAGGGCTCCCCTGCACCTGGGCGGCTGGCTCCCTCTGGGGATTTGTTCTTCCCTGTGGGCTGTCGGAGCGGGGGCTGAGTTGTGATTTCCCGGGCCCAGCGTGTGCATGTGTGTGCGTGTGTGCACATGCGTGTGTGTGTGAGCATGTGTGCGCCGGGGGGCGAGGGAAGAGCTCCTGGCCTGATCGATCGCCAGCAGCCCGGGGGGCGCCCTGTCCTCCAGGCTGGAGCGGAGCTGGCCCGTCAGCAGGTGCCTGGAGCGGAGCCACCGGGTGGGCCCTGGGTGCGGCCAGAGATGGGAGTTTCGTGGGGACCAGGAGTCCCGAGGGGCCCTCCTCCGCACCTGCTCTGTCCCCAGGCCCCCTCACTGGATGCTCAGGGAGTGTTTTTGGAATAAGCTCCTTGTTTACGGAGAGCGGAGCCGAGCCTCTCAGGTGTGCCGCCGCCTCATGGTGCCTCCACTCTCAGCACCAAACCCCCCTTCCTCCCAGCGCCTCCTCCCCCCCTTCCTCCCAGCGCTCCCCCCCCCCCGCCTTCCTCCCAGCGCCTCCTCCCCCCTTCCTCCCAGCATCCTCCTCCCCCCCTTCCTCCCAGCGCCTCCTCCCCCCCTTCCTCCCAGCGCCTCCTCCCCCCCTTCCTCCCAGCGCCCTCCTCCCCCCCTTCCTCCCAGCGCCTCCTCCCTCCTTCCTCCCAGCGCCCTCCTCCCCCCCTTCCTCCCAGCGCCTCCTCCCCCCCTTCCTCTCCCAGCGCCTCCTCCCCCCCTTCCTCCCAGCAGCCCCCTCCCCCCTTCCTCCCAGCCGCACTCCTCCCCCCCCTTCCTCCCAGCGCCCTCCCCCCCCCCTTCCTCCCAGGCCCCCTCCTCCCCCCCTTCCTCCCAGCGCCTCCTCCCCCCCTTCCTCCCAGCGCCCTCCTCCCCCCTTCCTCCCAGCGCCCTCCTCCCCCCCTCCTCCCAGCGCCTCCTCCCCGCTCCCCCCCTTCCCCCCCTACCCTCACCCCCCTTCCTCCCCACCCTCCTCTCCTCCGCCCCCTCCCCCTTCCTCCCGCGCCTCCTCCCCCCCCCTTCCTTCAGGCACCTCCGCTCCCCCCCTTCCTCCAGCGCTCCCCCCCTCCCCCCCCCCCCTCCTCCCAGCGCCCTCCCCCCCCCTTCCTCCCAGCGCCCTCCTCCCCCCCTTCCTCCCAGCGCCCTCCTCCCCCCTTCCTCCCAGCGCCCTCCTCCCCCCTTCCTCCCAGCGCCTCCTGCCCCCTTCCTCCCAGCGCCCTCCTCCCCCCTTCCTCCCAGCGACCTCCTCACCCCCTTCCTCCGCAGAGCCTCCTGCCCCCTTCCGTCCCAGCGCTCCTCCTCCCCCTTCCCGCCCAGCGTCCCTCCTCCCCCCTTCCCCCAGCCCCTCCCCCCTTCCTCCCAGCGCCCTCCCCCCCCCCTGTCCCCTCCCCCAGCGCCCTCCTCTCCCCCCCTTCCTCCCAGCGCCCCCCTCCCCCCCTTCATCCCAGCGCCCCCTCCACCCTTCCTCCCAGCGCCTCCTCTCACCCCTTCCTCCAGCCGCCCTCCTCCCCCCTTCCTCCCAGCGCCTCCTCCCCCCCTTCCTCCCAGCGCCTCCTCCCCCCCTTCCTCCCAGCGCCCTCCTCCCCCCTTCCTCCCAGCGCCCTCCTCCCCCCCTTCCTCCCAGCGCCTCCCCCCCCCGCCTTCCTCCCAGCGCCCTCCTCCACCCCCTTCCTCCCCGGCCCTCCCCCCCTTCCTCCCAGCGCCCTCTCCCCCCCTTCCTCCCAGCGCCCTCCTCCCCCCTTCCTCCCAGCCCTACTCCCTCCTTCCTCCCAGCGCTCCCCCCCCGCTTTCCTCCCGCGCCTCCCTCCCCCCCTTCCTCCCAGCGCCTCCTCCCCCCCTTCTCCCAGCGCCCTCCTCCCCTTCTCCCGAGCGCCTCCTCCCCCCTTCTCCAGCGCCCTCCTCCCCCCCTCCTCCCCAGCGCCCTCTCCCCCCTTCCTCCCTCCAGCGCCTCTCCCCCCCTTCCTTCCAGCACCTCCTCCCCGCCTTCCTCCCAGCGTCCTCCCCCGCACCCCCGCCTTTCCTCCCAGCCACCTCCTCCCCCCCTTCCTCCCACGCGCCCCTCCTCCCCCCCTTCCTCCCAGGCCCTCCTCCCCCCCTTCCTTCCAGCGCCTCCTCCCCCCCTTCCTCCCAGCGCCCTCCTCCCCCCCCCCTTCCTCCCAGCGCTCCCCCCCCGCCTTCCTCCCAGCGCTCCCCCCCCCCCCGCCTTCCTCCCAGCGCTCCTCCCCCCGCCCCCCCCCCCCTTGCCCGCCTTCCCCCCAGCGCCTCCCCGCCCCCCCTCCCCCAGCTGGGAAAAGCCACCACATAGAAACATAACCTTTATTGCACACGGCGCTGGGTCTCTTTTCATAGAAAAAGGTATTAACACATAAGCATCTGCAAACTGAAGCAACTCCTGGCTTTCGTGGGACAGTGAGATCGCATGCAGTGTCTCTGAGTTGGGATTCTGGTCTTTTGCCAAAACCACCGAGGCTGAGGGGATGGGGGGGGGGGGGCGGAGGAATTGCCGAGTCTGTGCTTCTGTCTCAGAATGAGGGGAGGGATACACAGGCACAGCCGCGGGTGTGCTCTGTGTGCGTGTGTCTCCCCGGCTCCACGCGTGGTCTCTGGGTGGGGTGACGTGGACTGTCACGTTCTTGTGCCCTGGCTTCACGGAGAAGAAGAAAATAGTTTCATTTGTACAAAAGAGTCCTGTGTACACGGTTCGCGGCGGGTCCTCGCGCGGCGGCGGGTTCTGCCGGTGGGTTTACCGTCGGTGGTGCAGGAGGGCGGCCGGTGGGTGTCTGAGGGCGGGGCGCAGACGGCCCTACACCAGGGTGTAGGACTTGGAGTAGGCCCCTGCGCCCTGCTTCTGAGACCTCCCTACCCCCGACGTGCTCATCTCGAGCAGCGAGTCCCTGGAGCCCCCCATTTTGGTGACTGGGCCCCCGGCCCGGGGAGGCTCGGTGCTGGGGGCCGGAGGGGCAGCGCTGGGGGCGGCGGAGGGCTCAGCGGGGGTGGGGCCGGGTGCGGGGGGCGCGGTGCCAGCCGGGGGCGCTGGCATGGCCAGAGTCCTCTGAGGTAAGGTGGCCGTGGAGGCGGCGGCGGGGGCCCCGGGGTGGGGGAGGCCCAAGGGCTTGCTGGCCGGGTCCAGAGTCAGGTGGCGAGGAGCCTGGGTGTGGTAGCCGCGGGCCAGGTTCCGGATGGAGGCCTCCCTGGGCGGGACCGCTGGGCAGGGCTCACGGCCCTCTGCCTTTCGGAAGAAGGCCTCCGACTTGCCGCCGTACAGGGGCAGGTTACAGTAGTCACCTGAGCGGAGGAGCAGAGGCGGTGAGAGGCGGGGCTCAGCCAAGCTCCCGCCCCCGGCCCCCCTCCCCCCCATGCTGGCTCAGAGTCCCTCCCCACGATGGGCATTGAAGAGCTGAGGGAAGGTCAGCTCCTTGGCCTCTCTGAGCCTCAGTGTCCGCATCTGTGCAATGGGGCTGATCACAGGACAGCTGAGCGGTGACTAAGGGAAGTGGGGGTCCTTACAGCACACGGCGCTGCGGTGAGCCGGTGCTTATTGGCCAGCGGTCACTCCGAACCGGGCGGCCGCGCAGAGGGCTCCGGCCGGGGAAGCTTTTCCTCCGGGAGGAGAAAAGGCCTCCCTCCGGCCGCTCTGCGCCGTGACCCGGGTCTGCCCCTCTTTCCTGCGCAGCCTCTCAGGCGGGAAGTCCTTAATTTCTGAAACCGTGTCCACGTCCTGCTGGCCGGGCTGGGCATGTTCACAGATGACCCTCCCGGGCCCGCAGCCCTGGGCAGGCCGGCCGCACTGTGCAGGAGGGACCGGGGGCTCAGAAAGATGAGGGATCCGCCCACATTCACACAGCCAGCAGGGCTGCCGGCCTCCTGAATCCTGGGCCTTTGTTGCCCCAGGCTCTTCTCTAGCTGGCCCAGGGCCTCCGGTCAGCCTGGCCGCTGGGCAAGGCCAGTGTCTGCAGACCAGACTCAGGGAGCGACGGCCTGGGCCTTGTCTGCGCTGCCCCAACATCTGCTGATGGACTCGCTCACCTGCCCCGCTCATCCTAGACCTGCCCCACCAGCCCCAGGCGGCGAGTGCCCTGCCAGGCCCTGCAGCGGGCTGGTCCTCAGCCAGGCTGGGTCACTGCCCACCGGGAGGCGTGGCCGCCGTGGGCTGAGCTGCTGGGACCGCGCTTTGGGTTGGGACTAAGTTCACAGCATTGAGACCCACGGCCACTGCACAGTTGATCCCATGCGAATTCCTCTCCACCTGGGCATAGCTCAGACTGGTCACCACTGAGTGAGCACGTACTGCGTGCCAAGCGTTTCTAATGCCCGCTACAACAAGGAAAAGCACGCGCTACCATTTGCGTTTTAGAGCAGCGAGGCCGGAGAGGGCGAATGACCTGCCCAGGGTCACAGAGCTCTGAGGAGGTGGAACCAGGACGTGGGCCCTGTCCTTTGCGCCACCCACACTGCCATGGGACCCACAGGCTGGCAGGCCCAGTGCCGTCAGGGCCGGGCCTAGCTGGGGTCATGGGGTCTGGGGAAGGGGGCGCAGCGGGGGCGGCGGCCTGGGCACTCACTCTTGCTGGCCCGGTGAGGGATGGGCACAGCCACGTTCTTGCCCCGGTCGGCGTCCTGGGGCTTGGGCGGGGAGGCGGTGAAGCGGCAGATGCCGGGCTCCGAGGGGGTGCTCATGGACGTCATGCTGTCGGCGTTCTCGTTGGTGCCTGTGGTCATCTGGTCGGAGGAGCTGTCCGAGATGAAGCACTCGGTGATCTCGAACTTGGCGTGCTGCAGCTGCTCCTCCAGCTTGGCGTGCTCGTAGGCCCGGGCCAGCTCCTCGTACGTGGAGGAGGCGCTCTCTGTGGACACCATGCTGTTCCGGCCTTTGTCTGGGGGGGGGGGGGCGGGGCCTCCAGTCAGGGCGAAACACGTGGCTTCCCGGGAGGAGGGAGCCGAGCAGCTCCCACCCCCCCCAGCCTCCGAGAGCCTGGCCGCAGGTGTGGGTGAGCCAGGCTGAGACCCGCCCTCCTGCTGGGACGGGGGCAGAACTGGGATCTGGGCCTTGGAGGGCAAACACCTTTCATTCCGGGAACTGAGCAACTCCTCGCGGACCCTCAGCCCTCCCCCCAGCAGACTCCGCGCACACTGTTTTCTCTATTTTTGGAAAGAGCAAAACGACGCCCTGATCAGGCAGGGCTCAGCGAGGCCCAGTGTGTGGTCAGAGCCGCACAGTGCGTCAGCAGCCAGCTGGGACTGAGCTGACGGCGTCTTGGCCCCCGGGCCGGCTGGCGGGTAGGGGGTGGGAGAATGGTGGGCGGGGCCCTGGCTCACCTGTGTCCTGGGAGAGACTTGCGCTGTAGCTGTCACTCTCGGTGACGGTGACGCCGTGCTGGGAGCCCACGGTGCGCCAGTCGGAGGTGAGCGTGCGGGCGGGCGTGGAGGCCTGGCACTTGGTCAGGGTCCACTGGCTGGAGTACCGGTTCCGGGTACTGTGGGCTGACTTCACGTTCTTCCTGGACACGGGGTCTGCACAGGGGAAGTGGGAGCCAGCTGCCTCCGCCCTGCCAGCACCACTACCCTCACAGTGGGTGGGCACCAGGGCGTGGGCAGAAGGCAGTGGGGAGCCAGGGACAGGACTCCCTGGGGAACGCCGAGTGGGCTGCCTTCCTGACCACACAGCTGGCCTCTGGCCGAGGAGCAAGAGCGCTGGGCATGGGGCAGGGGCAGCATCCTGGGCTTCTCCCCTCTTCAGGCAGGGAGTCCCCTCCCCTCCTGACTGCACCATTCCCTGCCGCCTTGATCTCTCCTGTGCGCATGTCTGGAGCCTCAGAGCTAGAGGCCAAAGGGGCAGGAACACCCAACCCCTCAACATCTCCAGGTCAGGAAACCCAGGCTCAGAGGTGTGAGAAGCCAGTGAGTAAGGCTGCAAGCAAGGAGCCCAGGCTCCACCTCCACTGCTCTTCCTGTTCTCCCATGCTGCTCCACCCTTCTTTTCATTTTTGAAAACACTACCCATGCCCCATGCTGTGCCCAAGACACCCTGTGTGGGAGGGGCCGCCTCTGGGGGTGATGCGTACTGGTGCCTGGCCGGATGTCGGACATGTCGATGAGGGGTCCGGAGCTCTGGAGGAGGGCTGGGTGGTGCAGGGAGACGCCGGTGCAGAAACTCTGCGGGTTGACGGCTTGGCTGAACTCAGCGTCTGCCACCGGGATGGTGGCCTTGTCGTCTCCTGCGGGAAGAAAGAAGGATCAGCAGGACTCCTTCCCTCTGGCACCACCCGTGATTCCCAAGCTTCTCACTGTCTATCCAGTGACTGCCAGGAGAACGATCCCTTAGACCACATGTGTCAAACACAAGGCCCGCGGGCCAAATCCGTCCCGCCAGGCCTTGCAATGTGGCCCACACCGCGCTGTCATCACTGCACTCCGCTGCGTTTCCATCACAATGACAGTTTATGACTGTTCAGTAAACCATTCGGCCCGCGATGTAGGCTGGATTTTAGATTTTGGCCCCTTCTCTGATTGAGTTCGACACCCCTACCTTAGACAGAGGAGGAAACAGCTTTTTTCCTTTTTTCTTTTAGTTGTTTTTTGTTATTTTTGTTAATCCTTATCTGAGGATATTTTTTCCATTGACTTTTAGGGAGAGTGGAAGAGAGAGGGAAAGATAGAGAGAAACATCGATGTGAGAGAAACACATCTGCTGGTTGCCTCCTGCACAAGCCCTGACCAGGGCCCGGGCTGGGGAGAAGCCTGCAAATGAGGTCCGTGCCCTTGACTGGAATCGAACCTGGGACCCTTTGGTCTGTAGGCCGATGCTCTATCCACTGAGCCAAACCAACTAGGGTGTTCACAGCTCTTGAGAGGAGCTGCAGTGTGTTGGAGGTTGCTGAGTTGCTGCTAGGGCTCTGGTGAGAACCCAGCACTGCTGTGAGGGCTGGTGGCTGCCCTTGGTGTGTGTGGCTGGGAAGCACACTCAGCACAGCACAGAGAGCTCGTGGCACCTGTCACTCACCCAACTGCTTGATGCCCTCCTTGTCCTCGATTAGCAGCTGGACCCTGGGGATGTCAATGTGTAGCCGCGGGCCCTGTGGGGGCCCCTTCACGGGGGTGTCAAAACTTCGGTTGTTCTTGCTGTGGGGAGAAGGGCTACAGGTGGGTGACTCAGCAGCCATAAGGGGTTGGGGGAGGGTTTTTTGCAAAAACAGCGGGGATTGAAGCTTGTCCCCTGCAGTGGGGAAGAGAGAGGAGAGGAGAGAAGAAGCAACTATATGAAACCCACCTTATCAACATCTCTGCCAAACTCTTTGCATCTGCAAAACAGTAGAGAGAGGGGCTGGGTGAGAATGGAGTTTGAGTGGGATGAGAATTGGAGGAAGCATGTGGGAGAATTCCCTGACTGGGACCAAGGCTGGTCTCTTGGGAAGAAGAGGGAGAAATGGAAGGACCACTAGACAGTCTAAAACATGTTTTCCTTTCCTCAGACTTTATCTAATAGGAAGGTCCTTGCCAAAGGAGAGGGCGTATAAAGAGCTCCTTTTGTTCCTGCAATGACTCTAATTAAAAAGGCACCAGAGCAGACTGGAAATGAGCATCAGTGGTGGGTCTCTCCTTAGTTATCCGACGGGGAGAGGAGAGAGTGGAGGATGCATTACAGGAGTCAATGGGAAACCCCAGACGACTTTCAACCAAGTGGCATCACTTCCTCTGCCAGGGCATCTATCCCCTAGAAAACCCATTCATGGATTTGGGGGCCCTGCTTTGTTTCAGGGGGCCTTTGAATAGGATTGGAACTCTCAGGGTAGAAATTGGTGAGAGAGGAGAAGAGAAGGTCCTGGTTAATCCATTAAGTCCCCTGATAACTGAGAGTGATCTGTCAGAGTGAATCCAGTTCCAGGCATGCATCCAACTACCACCTATTCATCCATTTATTATTGATCCAAACACCTGTCTATTCATCTGTCAAACTGGTCACATACTCATTTACTCACTCATCCAACTATTCACCCATCATCCACCAATTCAACTACCCATTCATTCAACCATCAACTCATTCAACTATTTCTCCAACCATCTATTCAATTATGTATTTATCTATTTAACTATTCTCCAATCATCCATCCATCCATTAATTTAACTGTTTAACCATCTCTTTATCTTATCACCCATCTATCCATCCAAATATACATCTGTACATCCAAGTATTCTTTCAACCATCCATCCATCCATCCACCCATCCATCCACTCCTTCATATATATATATATATATATATATATATATATATATATATATATATATATCCACCAATCCATTCAACCATTTATTCAACAAATCTTTTATTCAACCATACTTAAAACCATATTTCCATCTATACATCCTTCTATCCAACCATTAATCAATAATCTAACCTTCCATCCAACTATGTAACCACTAATCCAACCATCCATCCATTCATCTATTCATCCACCTGTCCAGCAGCCATCCAACCATCCTTTGACTCACTCATCCATCATTCATCCAACTCCTAAACATGCTAAGCAGTGTAAGTCATCTCCTCTTCTGTTCTACTATTGTGCCTTGGCCTCTCACATTAGATTCTATAAGGGCATGTGTTGTTCCTTCTTCATTCATCTTTTGATCTCCAATGTCTGCCAGATACTCAATAAATGTCTTTCAAATGAGTGGTAAACATCTATTAAGCAGCTAGTAGGTGCCAGACACTGTACAAATGGACGTAAATCAGACCCATTCATGCCAGGCTGCACTATTAGATGTTGGGACAGGGGGTGATATTCAAAATATTTGAAAATGGATGTGCATGGACACTGTCCAGTCAGAAATGCGTGAGGTTCTGAAGAACCCCTGTGGGCATGCTCACTAGTGGCTGGGTCCTAGGAAAGCCACGGGGTCCTGTGTGAGAGATCGGCACATTTAGGGTGAAAGGAGCAACAATCAACAAGGAGACTTTAAAATCTCTTAACAAGCAATGTGGCTTTCCCAGTGAGAACCTCTAAAAGCCAGCCCTGGTCAGGACAGGCACACAGTCCCCGGGGCTCAGAGAAGGGACCTGTCGGCATGAGGAGGTTTGAAAGGGCACACGGGCACGCTCTCTGTCCAGGGACAGCTGTGAGCCAGTGGGAGGCGGCCAGTGGAAGGGGCCTGAGGGTCAGCGCTCCTGCTCAGGAGCCATAGGGAGGAACCGCCCCCACCTCGCAGCCGCTTCAGCCGCTTCTCCTTCCTCTTCTTCCGGACGATGAAGAGCAGGGCCAGCCCCAGCGTGGCCAGGATGACGGGGCAGCCGATGGTGAACAGCTTCCGCACGTCGTCCCCCTCGCCCTGAGCAGACTTGATGGGCGGGATGGTGCCTGGATGGGGGTGATGAGGAAGGGCATCAGGGTCCCTTCTGAGGGGGGTGCTATGCAGAGTCCCATGGTGGGGGAGCCCGGGACCATTCTTGCTGCCCTTGTTCTGATGCTGACCTCCACTTCTTGGTGCAGAGCCCCTCCCCTCTGCTCCCCCAAATTCCGGTCCCATCAGGACAACCATGAACAATGGGGTAGTTTTCACACTACATTCTGATGTTAATGAACCTGTTTCTCCTGTTGTTGGAGTGCACATTCATTCCTGAAGGGCGGATGGGTGGGCTCAGGTCCCCACAGCCAGCTGGTCAGGTGGGGTGGAGGGATGGTGAGAATCTCAGTGGAGAGAAGTCAGGGCAGTGGGATCCTTGGTTCTCTTCCCCAGATGAAGACAAAAGCTACGACGCACACTGCCTCCCCTCCCTGCCTCCTCCCATGGGCAGGGTCCGCTGGCCTTGGGCGCCTGCCGACAGCCCTCGTCGAGCCCCGGGCCTGCCTCAGAGCCTTGCCTCGGAGCCCTCTCCTCCATAAAGCCTTTCCTGCCGGAGCCATCCTTGCTGAGAGAAGACATCGTCTAGCTGGTGACAACGTCACTCTGGACGCAGCCTTCCGGGTGCCTTTCATGTTTGTGTGTGTCAGTGTGGGTGCACACGTGTGCATGTGCGAGGTGTCCCCATGTGGTAACACCAGTGAGTGCTCACCGATTCCCATGTGCATGGGTGCAAGTCCCAGCGAGAGCCATGCGCCTCGTCCTGGACCTCAGAGGTGACTAGGAGTCAGGAGTGTCACCTCCTGGCCCAGGACAGTGAGAACCAGGGAGCCTTCTCTCTCTGGTTATCTCGGAGGCCATGTTCGAGAGGACAGCGCTAGAAGCTGGCGGCCAGCTGGCCCGCAGGGGACTGTGAGCGCAGGAAACACATCTCCGCTGACTTACCCGGAGCGTGCACGTGTGTTCCTGCAGCGAGGCCCCCCTCCTGCCTCACATACCCAGTCAGTGGCGGGGCTCAGGGCAGGCCTCACCGCTCCTCCCCCACCTCTGAGGCAGTGGCCAGCACGGCTCCGGCTTCGGAGGCCCCGGTGCCATGACCCTGCTTGTCTGCCTGTCTCCCAGGCGCCCGCTGCTTTCCTCCCGCCTGCCTGCCAGTCCGCGGCTGCCTTTGCGGGAACCCACCTGTCAGCCTTTCTCCTGACCACAGTCCCGCTGATTTTCCTCTTTGTTAGTTTCTCTCTCTGGCAGCTACCCTGGCAACCCCCGGCGCAGGCATCTGTGCCCCCCCCCCCCCCCAACTCACTGCCATCGAGGTCCAGGGTGGCGAACTGGGCCGTCTGGTTGCCGCAGCCGGCGCTGTTGCAGGCCCGCATGCGCAGCTCGTACCACGTGGCCTCCCGCAGTTCGGCCAGAAACACCTCCCCCGAGGTGTTGGCCCGGAGGCCCTGCCAGGCCCAGGTGCCCTTGGGCCGGAACTCCAGCGCGATGGCCGTGATGGGGCAGCCCCCGTTGCTCCAGCCCTGCAGGTTCAGGCGCGCGTGCGTGGAGTTGATGTGGGTGAAGAGGTGCTGGTCTTTGCTGAAGGAGGGCTCTGGGGGCCAGAGGCAGGGAGGGTCAGAGAACCTGGGAGCGGAGGGAGCCCTGCATCTGGGCTGCCCAAGGCCCCCGGGGGCGTGGGGACGGCAGCGGCTCCAGGGGGCAGTGAGGGGCCCCGGGAAGAGGAGGGAAGGATGGAGAGAAGCCTCAGCAAAGGAGGGAGCTGCAGGCAGAAGGAGAAGAGGTGCAAGCACCCGCCGCCCTCATGGAGCAGGGACTGTGTTACCTACTGGGACTCGTGGAGCGAGGCTGCCTCTCCCGCAGCCCCCACCGCCCACCTCCCCGCTTCCCCGCCTCCCGCCTCCCCGCGCCCTCCTGCCCAGCCGCGCTGCCAGCCTCACCCCGCCCGTGGGTCTTGGCCTCGATGATCTCGCTGATGCGGCCGGAGCCCACGCTGTTCTTGGCCGCCAGCTTCACCTTGTACCATGTGCCGCACCGGAGGCTGTCCAGCTTGAAGGCCCGCTCGCCGGAGCTGATGAACACGTCCTTCCACTCCTCGCTGTTGTCCACCGAGTACTGCAGCACGAAGCCTGCGGGAGGGAGTCCGGCTCAGGGCGGGGTGCTGGCCGGGCCCTGGCATTGCGGGGCCGGCTCCAGGACAGGGGGGCTCTGCTCATGGGGAGGGGCCGGTGCACTTTAGAGGCAACCTGAGAGGCCTCGAGTGAGGTTACTGCTCTCTCTGCAGCTCTCATGGCGGGGTTGAGAGGCCAAGGGGGTGGGAGTGGGGCAGAAAAAGCAGGCGGGAGGCTCCAAGGGCCCTGCTTAGACCCTGGGCTGCATGTGTGTCCGTGGCTGTGCCGGCCGCTGGGCGCCTGTTGGACATGCTGTGCTCAGCCCCCTTAGCCCAGAGTCAGGTCTTCTTGTAGGACCTGCTGGGTCATGGTGGGCTCAGGGCTCAGGGCCCGGATGGCTCGTCCGGGGCCCAGTGAAGAGGAGACTCCCCGGGTTAGCACAGCTCTCCAGGCTGAAGCCAGGGGCCAGGCCGGCTGCTCCTCCTCCCCCGCTCCCCCGGGGACTCTCCTGCGGTCACTCCCTGAGCGTTCCCGGCACCAGTGGTGGGAGTGGGGAAGCCCAGGTGCCCTCCCTGGGTCCCCCCCTCAGTCAGACCCTTCACCTCGGATGGAGCTGCCCCCGTTGTCCCCCGGAATCCAGGTCAAGGTGATGGAGGAGGCGGAGGTTTTGGAGACCGTGAGGCGGGGCTGGTCCGGGGGCACTGTGGGGAGAGCCACAGCCTCAGCACAGGGACTTCTGACCATGGGAACTGGGGGGTCCTGATGGGGAGGAGGGTGAGGGCCTGGCTTCCCCCCTGGGTGCACCCCACACCTGCTCCTTCTCCCCACAGCACCTGCTTCCTGGCGGGTGCTTTCCCTGGGGCAGGGACGGGGGCCAGGGAGCGGGGGGGGAGGGGGGGGCGAGGTTGACATTTCTCTTCCAGTCCACATCCCACTCACGCGATGGGGTTCCCAGCGCTTCTCCCTCCCCGCCCGGCGCCACCACGGGTCTCACCTTGCACCAGCAGGTTGACGATGATGGTGTCGAAGCCGCCGGTGTTGGTGGCCGTGCAGGTGTAGTAGCCGGAGTCCTCGGCCTTCACCGCGCGCAGCAGCAGCGTGCCGTTGGCGTGGATGAGCCGGTGCCCGTCCGTGGAGGCGGGGATGGCAGAGTCCTCGCTGCGGGGGATGGGTTATGGCTCACACCCCTCCCCGGGCCTCCCCGGGCCTCCCCGGGCCTCCCCGGGCCTCCCCGGGCTTCCCCCGGTCTGCGCACAGACAGGGCGGGGAGCAGGAGGCGGCTAGCTAGGGGTGCCCGACGTGTGGGGCTTTACTTAGGACTTTGGGGGGCCACCTGGGGAGGGAGGTGCTGAACCCCCAGCGGAGCGGAGCTGGGAGGCCAGGCTGTTCTTGAGATGGTCCTTCGCGGGCTCCCCTCGGTCTCCCCGCCCCCCGCCCGCACACACCTGTCCTTGGTCCACTTCACAGCCGGGGCCGGGTCGCCCACCGAGTTGCAGGGCAGCCGGACATCTCTCATCCAGGGTGTGGTCACCGTGCCCCCGAAGGAGATGATCTTGGCTGGGGCTACAGAGGAGAGAGGATGAGGGCCACCCCGCTTCTACACCCAGCACTGCCTTGGCCCCCTTTCTCAGGGCCCCCCAGATTTCACAGAAAGTCCTTCCCCTCCCAGCTGACCTCAACCTTGGACTTGGGGTCAGGGTGGGTGCGGGGAACTTGATTCCACAACATGTGTCAGTGCTGTGATGGTCAGCTGCCACGTGAGGCCGAGGGGCCACACGGCGGACACAGTGCGCTCCCTCAGCGGCTGGCTGTCCCAGAGGGAGACAGGCCCTGACCGGCCATTACAGGGAGCCGCTGCGGCCAGGCCGGTACCGGTCCTCATGGGCCCAGAGGCGGCGGCGTGAGGCCGAGGGAGGAGCCAGAAGCCAGGACCTTCCTGCCAGGACCTGGGGTGACACTGAAAAGACAGGTGAGGGTGACTGCTGGGTCCAGCTGGGCCAGCTTGGGGGTGGGAGTGTCCTCATGGAGACAAGGCTCTCTGAAGAATGGGGGTGCAGGAGAGGTGGGAGGAGGAGTGGGTGCAGGAGAGGTGGGAGGAGGAGGGGGTGCAGGAGAGGTGGGAGGAGGAGGGGGAGCAGGAGAGGTGGGAGGAGGAGGGGGTGCAGGAGAGGTGGGAGGAGGAGGGGGAGCAGGAGAGGTGGGAGGAGGAGGGGGTGCAGGAGAGGTGGGAGGAGGAGGGGGCAGAGAGGAAGAGAAGGGAGGAGGATGGGGGAGCAGGAGAGGTGGGAGGAGGAGGGGGAGCAGGAGAGGTGGGAGGAGGAGGGGGAGCGGGGAGAGGTGGGAGGAGGGGGAGCGGGAGAGGTGGGAGGAATGGGGGCTCAGCAGAGGAGGTCCTGGAGGAACTTCCCGGCCGCCGGGCCCACAGGCTGGGCTGTAAATGAACTGGCGGCCGCAGTGTTTCTGAGCAGAGGGGCTTCCCAGCCAGGGCTCCCTGGGGACGCGGGGCTCCCTGGGGGATTGATGGGGCTCCCTGGGGGACGGTGGGGCTCCCTGGGGACGGTGGGGCTCCCTGGGGATGATGGGCTCCCTGGGGGACGGTGGGGCTTCCTGGGGGATGAGGGGCTCCCTGGGGGACACGGGGCTCCCTGGGGGATGGTGGGGTTCCCTGGGGGATGATGGGGCTCCCTGGGGGACACGGGGCTCCCTGGGGGATGATGGGGCTCCCTGGGGACGCGGGGCTCCCTGGGGGATGACGGGGCTCCCTGGGGGACGGTGGGGCTCCCTGGGGGACGGTGGGGCTCCCTGGGGGATGATGGGGCTCCCTGGGGGACGGTGGGGCTTCCTGGGGGATGAGGGGCTCCCTGGGGACACGGGGCTCCCTGGGGATGGTGGGGTTCCCTGGGGGATGATGGGCTCCCTGGGGGACACGGGGCTCCCTGGGGGATGATGGGGCTCCCGGGGGGACGGCGGGGCTCCCTGGGGGATGATGGGGCTCCCTGGGGGAAGATGGGGCTCCCTGGGGGATGATGGGGCTCCCTGGGGGACGGCGGGGCTCCCTGGGGGATGGCGGGGCTCCCTGGGGGACGGCGGGGCTCCCTGGGGGATGAGGGCTCCCTGGGGGATGATGGGGCTCCCTGGGGGACGGTGGGGCTCCCTGGGGGATGATGGGGCTCCCTGGGGGACGGTGGGGCTCCCTGGGGGACGCGGGCTCCCTGGGGGACAGTGGGCTCCCTGGGGGATGATGGGGCTCCCTGGGGGACGGCGGGGCTCCCTGGGGGATGATGGGGCTCCCTGGGGGACACGGGGCTCCCTGGGGGACACGGGGCTCCCTAGGGGATGATGGGGCTCCCTGGGGGATGATGGGGCTCCCTGGGGGACGCGGGGCTCCCTGGGGGTTGCGGGGCTCCCTGGGGGACGCGGGGCTCCCTGGGGGATGATGGGGCTCCCTGGGGGATGGCGGGGCTCCCTGGGGGACGCGGGGCTCCCTGGGGGACACGGGGCTCCCTGGGGGATGATGGGGCTCCCTGGGGGATGATGGGGCTCCCTGTGGGACGCGGGGCTCCCTAGGGGATGATGGGGCTCCCTGGGGGATGATGGGGCTCCCTGGGGGACACAGGCCTCAGGGTCAGGAGGCCTGTGCAGGGCTGTGGACGGGCAGCACCGAGCCTCGGCAGGAGGGAGGACCTGGGGCAGCTGGAAGGAAAGGGGCGCTTGGGCGGGGGGGACGTCTGGAGGCTGGAAGACAGACGGAGCCGAGGGGCCCTGGTTATGGCTTCTGTGGGGCCCCAGAGCGGTCCTGGGGGCCCGGGGAGAGCGCCAGGCTGCCCAGGCTGGGTTCTGGCCGGTATGGCCCCCGCGTGGCCGGGGCTGGCCTTGAACTGCCTGGCCCTCAGGGAAGTGTGGGGCTCGGGCCTCACAGAGGATGTGTGATGTGTCTTGGGAAGGGCGGGGTCCCGGGATGTGACATTCCACACCCACGGGGGAAGGGCTCAGCCTTCTGTTGGGACACTCAGCCCCTCAGGCCCTGTGCCAGGCCCGTGCCCACCGCCAGGGGACTCTAGCTCTCAGCCCACTCCTCCCCGGATGGAGCTGCATTTAGGAGAAGGCGGTGGTAGTGCCGCTGGAAGGAAGGGCCAGGGGAGGGGCGAGAGCTGAGCCACGGGCACAGCGCCCGGTGTGAGCCCGGAGGACCAGCCCCCCTGTCACAGCCCCTCCCAGGCCATGCCCCTGCGTGTGCCCAGCTGTAAATGGGATCCAATTCACTGGCAGGGCCCAGGTGTGTGAGCTGACTCCGGGCCTGTGTCAGGGGAGGGCTGATGCCTCCTGAGTCCCAGCTGAAGTTCCTTCCTCCAACCCCACCCGAGTGCTAGTCCCGGGCCCTGGGCTAGAGGTCAGGTGGCTGTGGCGGAGGCAGGTCGGCAGGGAGGACCCAGGGAACCCAGCATCAAGCAGTGAACGGAGTCAGAGGCTGCACCACGGCCGGCCTCAGGGCGGGCACAGAGGCCGCCTGGCAAGCTGTGCGGCCGCCTCTGAATCGACCTGGGGCTGTGGCCTCAGAACCATCATCCCTGTAAGGTAGGGGTGTCGAACTCAATCAGAGAAGGGGCCAAAATCTAAAATCCAGCCTAAATCGCGGGCCGAATGGTTTACTGAACAGTCATAAACTGTCATTGTGATGGAAACGCAGCGGAGTGCAGTGATGACAGCGCGGTGCGGGGCCACATTGTAAGGCCTGGCGGGACGGATTTGGCCCGCGGGCCTTGTGTTTGACACATGTGCTGTAAGGGGTTCAGTGGGCGCTCCTGAAGGCCAAGCACAGGCTGTCACCCCGTGTGGCTTCATACACACTCCGTGTGACGTCTGACCGTCTGACCGAGGGACCAGTGTGCGGGGTACCCTCTGTGCGAGGCGTCCAGGCTCAGGGCGAGGGCCCTGCTCTGTGCTGGCAGGGACCCTGCCTCAGCCCTCTGAGGAGCTGGGCACTGGGACGAAGGTCTGGGGGCTGCAAAGGGCTACCTCCCCGTCCTTTAACCCCAGATAGAGTGTGGAGTGGGCGGCCGGGGGCTCCGTGCACCAGAGCAGCCTCAAGGCGGCTGTGAGGCCCTCTGGGCGGTTGTGAGGCCCTCTGGGCGGCAGGGGGCAGCAGAGGCCCAAGCTTGGCGGATGCAGGAGGGAGGCAGGGGACCAGCCCCCAGACAGGGTGGAGGGAGACAGCCCGTTTGTGCAGAACCAGAATTCCAGAAAAGAGCGTCTGGAAGCTTCCGTCCCCCTGGCCCAGCCCCGGCCGCTCACCCTTGCCCGTGGGCTCCACCACGACCTTCTCGCTGCTGTTGCCTCGGCCGGCAGAGGTCACGGCCGCCACCCACAGCAGGTACTGCTGCCCGCGGTTCAGGTGGGCGATGCGGTAGAAGAGCTGCTCCGGACTGGTCTCGTACTCGCTGGGAGCCTGTGGGGCGGAGGTGCAGCCGTCCTGAGAACCCAGGCCCCGGGCCTCCAGCCCCAGCCCCGACCTTGCCCTGAGGCCCTGGGCTCGGAGCGGAGGCACATGGCCTCCTCGGCCCTGGACGGGGGCCCCGGAGCTTCTCTGGGGCTGCTGGGTCAGCCTCAGGAGCCACTGCCCCTCCCTGGCCCGCAGCTGTGGCTCCAAGGCCAGGGCGTGGGGAGAGGGGGCTAGAGAAGGGAGGGTCCCAGGAAAGCTTGAGAAAGGGAGTTTCTGGAAGGAGCTTGACTCCCCCAGCCCTTCGGCGCGAGGGCCCCACCCTAAGCGCCGCTCCCTAGTCTGCCCGGCGAAGGGGTTAGGCGGAGGGGCGGCGAGGACGCAGCTCCCGGGCAGCACGTTAGGAACCGTTATCCGCGCAGAGCCTGTCTATAGCTGTAGGTTTCATAAATCTATAGGCTTTTTTTTTTTTTTTAAACCAAATGACAGTTTTGACAAGTTGCCAACAAAACAATATCAGATCCCAGTGGTTTTACCAGTTGCTTTGATGAAAAGATTATGTTACCGTGGAAACCAGAGGCTCAGATATTGAAATGAATTTGAGCAGGAGCTTTTGATAAGCGCTAGTTTGCAGCCCTCCTGGCAGCCTCTCCCCGCGCCGGCGGGATGGGCTGGCGTTCGTTTTATGTTATTTTTCGGTCGGTTGCAGGGAAGGGGGAGGGGGCGGCACTAGAGCCTCTTTGAAATCAGGGCGGAAGTCTAGGGAGGGGGTGCCCCCGGAACAGATGGGGGGCCCTGAGGCCAGAGGGAGCTAATAATTAGTTATCTCTGCAGTCTCAGGATCGTGCCCACATATGTGCACATGCGCACTCAGACAACAGACATGTAGGTGCTCTCATCACATGTGAGGGCCAGAGCTCCACACGGTCTCCGAGGCCCGTTCTGAGGGCCCCGTGGCTCGCACCAGGAGGAAAGGCTCTTGGCCCCAGGCTGAATGCAGGCAGGGCTGAGGAGAAGGCACAGGCATTCTGCATTGATGGGCAGCTCCCTAGCCAACTGCCCCCCCGCCCCCCATGGAGCTGGCCTTGCAGCCAGGAGGTCCCTGCTGGGGGACGGTGCAGAGCCAGCTGGGCCCTGGTCGTGGAGGGACTGTGTGCACATCTGGAGTTCATGTCCGTGCAGGAGGTGGGTGGGTAGTGGCTTTAACACCTGCCTGCTCTTCTCACTGGACATATGACTCCAAGTGTCTCTTAGTGTTCCTGGGCCCTCAGTTTTCTCTGCTATAAATGAAGAAAGCAATACAGCTCTGCCTGCTCAGCGTGGTTATAGTGTGTGTGTGTGTGTGTGTGTGTGTGTAGAGAAGTTGAGTGTAGCTGCTTGTGCGTGTGAGTGTGTACCTGAGTGTACATTATTTTCTACACAGGGAAGGAAAGGTTTGGCTTCCTCTTGCAGGCATTAGCATCTTACCCAGCACACTTCCTTTTACTCTGGACTCCCCAAGAATCTGCTGAGGAGATTAAAAACACACACAAAACCGTACTCCCAAGTAAAGTCCCAGTGGATCAAAGGTTAAATAAAACAAGTAAGCCCTGCTGGTGTGGCTCAGTGGTTGACCTGTGAACCAGGAGGTCGCTGGTTTGATTCCCAGTCAGAGCACATGCCCGGGTTATGGGCTCAATCCCCGATCAAAATGATTTTCTCCTGTCATTGATGTTTCTATCTCCCCCTTTCCCTACCTCTTAAGTCAATACAAATTTATATATGTAAAACTACAAAAGAAGAAACTATAGATTATCTGTCTTTTAATTACAAAAGTAAAGGCAAAATTATAAAAGGAAATGGTTTATAAATTTGAATTATATGAAAAGAAAACCTAATATATAAGTTTTTATACCAAAAATAGAATCAAAGGCAAGCAATGAACTGGCAAACACTTGCAACCTGTATAAAAAAAAAAATGCTTATTATCCTTAATATGCAAAGAGTATTCACAAATCAATAAGAAAAAAAAAACACACAAGCCATGTATGAAAAAAATAACAACCCCAGTAAAACATGTAACAATAATCAACCTAACTAGTAATTAAAAAAAAGAAACTTAAAGTAAAAAACTTAAAAAAAAATTCAACTGGAAAAGATGAAAAATACATAATACTTTGGATTAATATGGACACAAGGAACAAGTATGCACTTATCATGCTAGTGGAAGCACAAATGGGTGAAAACTTTTTGAAGGGTAATTTGCAAATGTCTATGCAAACTTTAAGAATATTCCTACAGAAATTTAACATAAGAAATAATAAATCATGTGCATAGAGACATTTATGAAGAATGCTCAATGAAGCATTATTTATAATGGTGAGAATTTAAAAATAGATTATATAGATTAATGGAAGAACTGGTTAAATAGATTATGTATAAACATGCATTCAAGATCATATTTATTTTTTCTTGAAATACTAATGTTTATTGCATGTAATATTATTTAAGTTCTTTTTTATATAATAAATCTTTATTGTTCAGATTATTATAGGTGTTCCTCTTTGTTTCCCCCCATAGCTCCCCTCCAGCTGATTCCCCACCCCACCCCATGCCCTTCCCCCTGCCACTGTCTTCATCCATAGGTATCAGATTTTTGTCCAATCTCTTTTCGTACCCCTCAGACCCCCTTCCCCCTGAGAATTGTCAGTCCACTCCCTTTCTATGCCCCTGATTCTATTATATTCACCAGTCCTTTCTGTTCTTCAGATTTTTTATTCACTTGATTTTTAGATTGATGTCTTTTTGTTGTTCATAGTTTTTACCTTTACTATTTTCTTCTTCTTCCTCTTCTTAAAGAATACCCTTCAGCATTTCATGTAATCCTGGTTTTGTGGTGATGAACTCCTTTAGCTTTTTCTTGTCTGTGAAGCTCTGAATGTCAGCTTGGCTGGGTAGAGTAAAATCTTGGTTGTAGGTTCTTGTTGTTCATCACTTTGAATATTTCTTGCCACTCCCATCTGGCCTGCATAGTTTCTGTTGAGAAATCAGTTGACAGTTGTATGGGTACTCCCTTGTAGGTAACTAATTGTTTTTCTCTTGCTGCTTTCAAGATTCTCTCTTTGTCTTTTGCCCTTGGCATTTTAATTATGATGTGTGTTGGTGTGGTCCTCTTTGGATTCCTCTTGTTTGGGGTTCTGTGCACTTCCTGGACTTGTAAGTCTTTTTCTTTCACCAGCTAGGGAAAATTGTCTGTCATTATTTCTTTCAATAGGCCTTCAATATTCTGCTCTCTCTCTTCTTCTGGCACCCCAAAAATCAAGATGTTGGTACTCTTAAAGCTGTCTAAGAGGCTCCTTACACTATCCTCACACTTCTGGATTCTTCTTTCTTTCTGCCTCTCTGGTTGGGTGTTTTTTGTTTCCTCATATTCCAGATCTTTGGTTTGACTCTTGGGGCACATTGATCTACAGGCGAGTTTCTGTATATTCTTTATTTCAGATAGTGTATGCTTAATTTCTAACTGGTCCTCTTCCATTTTTTGGTATTCTCATTAAGGTCCTTGAAGGTCTCATTAAGGTTCTTGAAGGTCTCTTCAAGTTTCTCAGTGATTTTTAGAAGATCCTTGAGTAACCTTATAAATGTGATTCTGAACTCTGTGTTGTCCAGTAGTTTACTTTCCTCCATCTCTCCCATTCGTGACATGCTTCTGTGTCTGCATTTTGGCTGCCTCCCTGTGTTAATAGAGTGGCTTTGTGTGGTAGGTGACCTATAGGGGCCAGTGGCTCAGCTTCCCCAATCACCCAAGGTGGTTGCTCTTGGTACATCCCTTTGTGGGCTGAGTGCAAAGTCTTGGTGTAGTTGAGCCTTGATTGCTGTTGGTGCACTGGGAGGAATTGACCCCAGGCCAATTGGCTGTGAGGACCCGCTGTGTCTGTAATGGAGAACTGCTGCGCTGGAGACACGCTTATGGTGCAGGCCTTGTTTCAATGGGGCTTTGGTGCTCACTGAGTCTGCCTCCCGAATGTGTCATTTATGGATGTGAGGAGTTGCAATCTGGTGTCTCACACTGACCATTAGATACACTGGCTTCTGGATCTCCAATGGGGTGCAGTTCAGATACTGTCTGAAGCCACCCTGCAGGAGCTACTTCGAGAACCACAGTGCTCTCCTCCCTGCTTGGAGCTTGGAGGCTTTGGAGCTGTCTTCACCAGGTTGCAAGTTTGTTAGGTTAAACTGCAATAGAGAAGGCCATTCATATGCAAAAGCCACTGTTTGGAGCTTGAGTGTGTTTGTAGATTATGTGGGGCAGAGTCTCAGGGTATCACTAGGCTAGGGTGTGGCAATTAGCGAAGGCTGCCAGTCAGCTGTCTCTGCCTCTCTGAGCGCGTCTCAGCATCTCGCCCCCAGCAAACAATTATTCTTGCGCGCTGCTGTGCAAGCAAGCCATCCTCACTTTCCGACCCGATGGCAGACAGTCCAGCTTCCTTCCAGAAACTGGAATTCAGAGAGACTGGGAGATTGTCTCTCTTTCGGTTGAAGAAAGCAATGCCCTCCGCCAGCTGGGATCCGCCGCCTGCCCATATCGCACTCGCCCCTGTACCGTACCTCAGTTTTTCAGCGCTTGTGCCCTGACTGCTCCTTTCTCTTTCAGTGTAGTTGTAGAGCTTCCACTCATCCAGCCTTCCTGTGGTTCTGGGTGATAGACGTTTTATTTTTTAGTTGTAATTTTGAAATTGTGCATGGCAGCAGTTTAGGTGTGTTTACCTAAGCCGCCATCTTGGATCCTTCTCTCAAGATCATATTTTAAAAATATTTGATTGTGTTGGAAAGTACCCACTATATTATATGAAAAACCATATGATTTCACTAATATGGAGAATCTAATGAACAAAATAAACTAACAAAATAGAACCAGAGGCATGGAGACAAGGAATAGATGGACAGATGAGGGAGGGAAGGGGAGGGGGACTAGATAAAAGAAGGTGAAGAAATTAGCCAAAGAGCTAATGGACACAGCCTGTAGGGGCAACTCAGAGGAGGGCAAAGTCGGGGGAGGATAGGGGTTATCTGTAATAGTGTCAACAATACAACAAAAAAAGAAAGTAAAGCTTTTATTTTTATTTAAAAATATCTGTATTGATTTCAGAGAGGAAGAGAGAGGGAGAGAGATAGAAACATTAATGATGAGAGAGAATCATTGATCAGCCGCCTCCTGCATGCCCCTCACTGGGGATTGAGCCCACACCCGAGCATGTGCCCTGACTGGGAATGGAACCGTGACCTCCTGGTTCATAGGTCGATGCTCAACCACTGAGCCATGCCAGTCGGGCTTATTTTAATTACACACACACACACACACACACACACACACAAAACACACACACACACACACCTAAAACCCACAATATATGTACAGATCATATATCGGAAGGCTGAATACCAAAACAGTGCCAGTGCTTCTCTTTAGGGAATAAGAGTATATGTAAGTAATTTTTGCTTTCCTTTCTTTTATATATTTACAGAGTTTTCCACAATAAATTGCATTATTTTGATAACTAGAGAAAAACAAATGTTTTAGAGTGTTCGTAAAATTTCCAACAGGACTCAATGCAGCTCGGCCGTCTCCAGGCGTAACTTGTGGGGAGCCAACGCCATATGTAGTTTTCCATGTCTATTCTAGGTTTGTGTACGTGTGTGCACATGCACACACACACACACACACACACACACGCTCATACTCTTCGATTCACGTGCATTTGTCTCCAACCCACACACATACCCACTGCTTTGCACGCCATGCACACACGGGCAAGCCCCCCTCCCTTCCTCGCGCTCCCCCCAGCCCTTTCAGAAATGACTCTGTCTGCAGGTATTTGGAGTTCGGTGGCCAGGTCCCCGGGGCCCTACACCAAAATGTGGCTGAAGCCCTCCTCACACTAGCACACCGGCCCTTGCTGACACTGTCCGATGGGAAATCTTCCCACCAGGGGAGGTTCCTACACACTTGGACACGAAGAGGCCGGGCCTCAGCAGCAGGAGGAAGGAATGGGGAGCAGCGGCTCTTCTCTGGGTCCTGGGAGCGGGTCCCAGCCCGCGGAGGGCTCCTCAAGCCCACGCTACTGAGGAGGCGGGGCTCCCGGGTCCCTGTCCCTCGGAAAGACTTCCTCAGCCGAAGAGGAAACACCGCCCAGCACACACCGAGCCGGAGCGCCCAGCTGCGTGCTTTTCATGACAGCGATGTTCCAGGCACAGTGTTTGGCAGCTCCGACCCAAAGATGAAAAAGATGCTGCCCTTGTCCTCACAGACTAGTGCGAGAGACACGCGTGGGCAGCTAATTGCCCTCCAGCCACCCAGCGAATGACAGAGAGGGGAGCCTGCAGGAGGCAGCAGCGGGCAGGGCGTTGTGCTGTGGAAAGGCATTGTGGACACCCAGATATGACAGGCGTAGTGTGAGGAGAGCTTGGAGTGTGTGTGGGAGGGTGGGAGAGGGAGGAGGGGGCAGAAGACATGGGCTGGAAAATTGGCACAACCACCACCATGGCAGGCTGTCCCAGCCCACCACCTGCAGGCCCGTGACCCAGCAATTCCGCTCCTAGGGACGCGCCCCACAGGGACGATGGCACCAAGAGACACCACAAGCTCCGGACTGGGAGCTACCCAAATGCCCGCCGATGGATGGCAGCGCTAACATGTGCCAGACACTGCACGGATGTGGCAGTGAACTGCCCAGGGCCACACACAGCCACATGGTGAAATTCTCAAATTCAAAACGCCATCTAGTAAAAGAAGCCGGACAGCTGGCACGGAAAGGCAATGCCAACCGGAAGCCAGGACAGCAGTGTCCCTGCCGGGGAGGGTGGGGATCGAGAGAGCACCCGGGCCCTCTGGGTGCTGTGCTGTCCCAGTCCCTGCCCCGGGAGGGGCCTGCCCGCGTGTGTTCCTGAGAGTGAACAGCACCCCCTTTCTAGAGACACGGGCCAGCCAGTGCCCAGCCCCCCAACAGCTCTGGGCCCGCCGCGGTTTTCTCGGTCAGTCCGACCAGAGGGCCTCTGCCCGGGTCCTTCCTCTCCGGCTCGCCTGGTCATGACCCCTGACGTGAAGGAGCCTCCATGGCTTGGGAAAATCTTGTCACCCCTGGAGCAGAGGACTGACTCCTGAGTCCGGGTAGAAACACAGACCTACACAGACATCCGCAGGGTTTGGCCTGGAAGCCAGCTGACGCACAGGGCTCGCTTTTCTTTCTCTCACCCCCTTACCCTGCAGCCCCGGGCCCGCTTACCGGCTGGCCAGACCCCGGGCTGGAGCAGAAGATGGTGTACTTGCGGATCACCCCGTTCGGCTTGGCGGGGGGCAGCCAGGACACCACCACGCTGCTGGCAGACGAAGGCACGGCTTTGATGCCCGCGGGCGGACCTGGAACTGAGCAGGGAGAAGATGGAGTCAGTTTAGAGAAGGAAGTGCAGCCTTTGGGAAAGAATGACACGGTGGGGAGAGTGAGGCAGGTCAATCTGGGTGAGCTTCTCGGAGGAGGTGTCCTTGAGCTATGGTTTACAGGGGGAGGTTCCAGCTTGGAAAACTGGTGGGAGAGGAAAGGTGATCGTTTTGGGCATGTAACTGAGATAAAGGCTCTGGGGGTGGCCAGCATCAGAGCTGTTTGGCTAGAACCAAGGATTTAGGACTCGCAGGGGAGACATAAAACCCACGAGGAATTCATCTTGATCTCTACAACCATATTTGCTCCCCGCCCCAATGCTCTACTGATTGATAACGTGTATTTAGGCCAAATGAATGCACTGGGCGCTCTGCTTTTCCTGGCCTCTGAGCCACGTGAGGCCAGGGGCTCCAGAGCGGGCCTGCTCCTGAGGGCCAGGGCTGTGGTCAGCCAGGGGGCGCCTGTCTCCTGCCGAGCGCCAGGCACTGCGGTGGCGGTGCTGGCCAGGCCCTTCCTGCTTCCAGGAGGGAGCGCCTCTGTTAGAAGTGGCTGGGCTCCGTGCAGGCAGGCGAGCCGGTAGAAGAGCTGCTTTGGACCGTCTCACACTCTCCGGGAGCACGTCTACGTGACCTCCATCCTTATGGACGCCGACCTCGCCTGCCCGCTCTGGGCCTGCCTGTTCTCAGCCCGCACTCTCCTCCCTTTCTCCCTCTTTGGTGTCTTCCCTCCTGGGAGCTTTCACACACCTTTGTGGATAGTGACAGTATCTCACTCAACTTACTTTACCGCTCCGAGTCCCCGTTTCCTCATCTATATAATCGATGTAACAACAACCACGTTAAGGGTTTGTAGGGAGAACTTGTGCTCATTAAAATAAAGCACCTGGCATAGTGCCTGACACCTAGAAGACACTCAATAAATTACAACTGTTATTATTTTTGCATTCCCTCTCAGCTTCTAGCAGCTACCGATTTTTTTTTTGAATCTAGTAAGTGGCCAACAATTCTAGGTTAAATAGAAGACTAGATGTAGCAACATCGCCCATACAGGCCCTGAGCTCAGAAGCTGGCCTTCATCCTCAACTCTTCCCTTCCCCACCACGGCTGTGCCCTCCCTCTGCGCCTTGGCCCTCACGGCTGCACCGAGGGCCCTCACCGTGCTCCTTCGCAGTGGGGGAGCACGGGGCTCTGGGGGCCGCTGGGCAGTGTGCTAACTGCATTATGGGAATCTACCTTTTATCCTGTGTACCCTTTCTTATGAGTTGTTGAGAGAGGTATGTTGACATTTCCCACTATGATTGTAGATTTGTTTATTCATCCTATAGTCCTGTCAGTTTCTGCTTTTAAATATTTTGAGGTTATGTTATTTGGTTCACACAAATTCAGAACTGTTTTATGTGCCTAGTAAATGGCAACTTTATTTTAATTTATTTTATTTTTTTAAATATTGTTCAGATTATTACAGTTGTTTTTTCCCCCGCCCCTTATAGTTCCCCTCCACCTGGTTCCCATCCCACCCTCTTTCCTTACCTCCCCCCCACCACTGTCCTCATCCATAGGTGTGCAATTTTTGTCCAGTCTCTTTTTGCACTCCCCACACCCCTTTCCCCCTGAAATTTGTCAGTCCTCTCTCTTTCTATGCCCCTGATTCTATTATATCCACCAGTTTATTCTGTTCATCAGATTTTTTTATTCACTTGGTTTTTAGATTCACTTGTTATAGGTATGTATTTGTTGTTCATAATTTTTATCTTTACCTTTTTCTTCTTCTTCCTCTTCTTAAAGAATGCCTTTCAGCATTTCATATAATACTGGCTTTGTGGTGATGAACTCCTTTAGCTTTTTCTTATCTGTGAAGCTCTTTACTGACCTTCAATTCTGAATGTCAGCTTGGCTGGGTAGAGTACTGTTGATTGTAGGTTCTTGCTAATTATCACTTTGATTATTTCTTGCCACTCCTGTCTGGCCTGCATAGTTTCTGTTGAGAAATTAGCTGACAATCGTATAGGTGCTCCTTTGTAGGTAATTAACTCTTTTTCTCTTGCTGCTTTTAATATTCTCTCTCTGTCTTTTGCTCTTGGCATTTTAATTATGATGTGTCTTGATGTGGTCCTCTTTGGATTCCTTTTGTTTGGGGTTCCATGCGCTTCCTGGACTTGTAAGTCTATTTCTTTCACCAGGTGGGGAAATTTTTCAGTCATTATTTCTTCAAATAAGTTTTCAGTATCTTGCTCTCTCTCTTCTTCTGGCACCCCCATAATTCTGATGTTGGTACACTTGAAGTTGTCCCTGAGGCTTCTTATAATATCTTCAAATTTTTGGATTCTTTTTTCTTTTAGCTTTTCCAGTTGAGTGATTTTTGCTTCTTTATAATTCAAATCTTTAACTTGATTCTTGCGTTCCTCTAATTTGCTGTTGGGTGTCTGTATAATATTTTTTATTTCAATCAGTATATGTTTAATTTCTAGTTGGTCCTTTTCCATATCCTCGAGGGTCTCTCTCATATCTAGGAAATTCTTGAAAAACCTTATAACCTTGAACTCTACCTCCAATTGTTTATTTTCCTCTGTTTCTTTTGTTTGTGATCTATTTTTTTGTCTCCACATTTTCACTGCTTCCCTGAGTTGGTAGGGTAGCTTTGTGTGCTAGGTGTCCTATATGGGCCAGTGTCTCGGCCTCCCCAGTTAACTGAGGTGGATACTCTTGGTGCACCTCTTTGTGGATTGTGTGTACAGCCTTGTTGTAGTTAAGTCTTGATTGTTGTTGGTATCAGTGGAAGGAGTTGACCTCCAGGCCAATTGGCTGTGAGGATCAAGTGTGTTTACTCTGGGAGACAGCCTTATTTAACTAGATTTGCAAAATTGCAAAAGCTTCTGTGCTCATCTTAGATGGGGCAGAATTTCAGGGTGGAGCCTACAGCCTTGGCTTCCTGTCAGCCCCGCCCTATCATTGAAAGCACCTTTGAGAGAAAGGCGCCCTTGAGTTTCACCTGCTGCCAGACAGTCTAGTCTCTCCCACAATGAATCTGGATTCCCAGATTCTCTTCTGAAACTGGGGTTCAGCACAGTCGGGAGCTTTTGTCTCCTTCCCACTAGGGCAATCCAGCAGCACAGTCAACAGTCTGTCCTCTGTGTGCATTCACGTGCACATAAATGGCATCTTTTATCCTAATGAACTATCCTTTTTATTTCTAACTAGTGTCCTGGTGCATGGATTCGTGCATATTGAAAGGAAATTAATTGGAAGAAATATTTTAATATTGCTATTCTCCTTTTCTGTATAATAGAAATGTCAATCATATTCATGATTAATAATGACAGATCAAAACACAGGTGTACGATTGGCACTAGTGAGAGCTTTATATATATTGCACATGCACGCCTTTTATAATATCAAATGAACTTGCTTAATTAGAACTGCTTTCTGATTTAGTTAAACCTTTTCCAGCCCAGTGAAGCACCCCAACTTCTCTTTCAGGTAATTGTCAGAGTAAATATTAGCATGAAGCAGATTATTATTGTAGATCACACAGGGGAAATAAAGGGTAAAATATTGAACTGCAGCAGTGTTTGACACATTCTGTGCAGTGAGAAAACCTGAAGTCATTTTCAAGGTCCACAGTTTCTTAGTACTTCTTTTCAGTCAAGTTTCTAAACTTTCTAAATCTCCATTTTCTTGCTAATGAAAAGAAAATAGGATTCCACTGAGTCTTCTATCTACCTACTCCAGGACTTCTGTGAGGATCAAATGAGATGAGGCTCAGGAAAACAATTCACAGACATTTGGTTACAGTGTAAAATGTTTGCACTTGGCTATAAAGCAGGCCATGTTCCTGGGCTGAAGAAACTCCAAGGAGGCTTGTTGTTAGGAAGAGGAAGCCAGGTGCTACTATGTGATGTCATTAACCAGCACCCACAGTAACTGTTTCCAGGCTGGGCTGGGCTGGGCTGTGGGCCGCATTTTGCACCATGGAGTCTTGGCAGCATTGGCTGATATTTGGTGGGGTGTTGCTCTGGGGTGGTGGTGGGACCTGTGTCCCACTCGGGGGAAGCCGAGTGTTGGTTTGTTGGCACCAGGTTCATGGTGCCATTTATTTTTAAATGGCCAGTGCATGTCACAGCAGCTCCTGTATTGAGCATCTGCCTCCTGGTGACCAGTGTGCATCTTATCTACCAGTCAGATGGACACTTAGCCTTTTATATATACAGACTAGAGGCCTGGTGCACAAAATTCATACACTGGGGGGGAAGGAGGAGAGGTCTTTCAGACCGGCCTGCACCCTCTCAAAATCCTCCTCCTCCTCCTCCTCCTCCTCCTCCTCCTCCTCTCAGGGGATGTCCAACTGCTGGTTTAGGCCCGATCCCACTGCTGGCCCCTAACTGCTCATCTGCCTGCCTGATTGCCCCTAACCCCTCTGCCTGCCTGATTGCCCCTGAGTACTCTGCTTGCCTGCCTGATCACCCCTAACCACTCTGCCTGCCTGCCTGATCGCCCCTAACCACTTCCTGAGAGGCGGCTGGGCGTGGTGAGGGGCCGTGGTCATTCAGGTCGTTTATTATATGGGATAACTCTTTTTGCCTTATGGCCTACTATGTCTGATGTTAATATTCCAGTTTTCTCTTAGACAGTTTTGCATCGTATGCCTTTTATTTTTTTAAACCTTTCATGTTGAACTGTTCTATACCTTTATGTTTTAGATGTGTTCTATAAATAGCATGTATTTGGGTTTTGTTTCATTGCTACCCAGTTTGACAGAGTTTATACTTTAATTGGAGAATTTAGTCAATTTATCTTTAATGCAATTATTAATGTATTTGAGTTTAAATATTCTATCTTACTAAATATTTTTTTATTTTATTTTGCTTTTTTTTCCTTTTGTGCCTTCTTCTGGATTGAGTATCCTAAAATTACTCTATTTCTCCTACTCTATTAGTTTGGCTATTATATAACTTTTTTTTAAATTACTTTTAGTGGTTACTGAACAGATTAAAACATGAATCTTTAACTTACCAAGGTCTAATATCATTAATTGCCACTTTTCTCAGCCAATGGGACTTAGAACTTCCAGCTGCCCTCTCCCAATGTATATGCCATTGTTGCACATTTCAATTCTGCATATATTTTAGATCCTCTCTGAGATGATAACATTATCATCATCATCATCATCATCATCATCATCATATTTATATAGTCAATATTAATTGATATTTACCCATACATTCACCTTCTAATTGCTCTTCTTTCCTTATTGCATCATTAAGCTTCCACCTAGTGTCATTTTCATTCTAGCTAAAGAATGCTCTTTAGTATTTTTCTAGAGTAGGTGTGTTGGTAATAAATTCTTTCAGTTTTTGAATGAAAATTTCTTTATTTCATTTTAATCTTAAAGATATTTTTGCATGGTATACAGTCATAGGTTGATAACTACTTTTCTTTCATACTTTAAATATGAAATGCCATTGCATTGTTTTCTGGCTTCCATTATTTCTGATAAGTTAGATGACAATCTAATTGTTGTCCCTTTGAAGGTAACTGGTCTTTTTTCCTTTGCCTGCTTTTAAGATTTTTTTGTTTGTATTTTTTGTTTAGCAGCTTTGTTATGATGAGCCTCGATGTGGATTTCTTTACATTATTGTCTGTAGAGTTTGTAGACCTTGCATTTGTGGCTTGATATCTTTCATTAGTTTTGAAAAGTTTTCAGACTTTTTATCTTTTGCCCCACTGTCTTTCTCCTTTTCTTTGGGATATCTCCTTGCATCCTCTGTGACATTTATATTCCAAATGTGTACCATGGGTGAGCAACAGCATCACCTGGGAGCATGTTAAAAATTCAAAATCTCAGGTTTCACCTTCTACCTACTAACACAGAATCTGAATTTTAACATGATCCCTGAGTGATCTGTATGTACAGTCAAGTTTGAAAATTGCTGCTCTGTGTCTTACTTGCTCTTTTATTTTCCATTCATTTTTGTCTTTCTGGGCAGAGGTGGGATTGGCCTATGGGATGATGTGGTAGAACTGGGCAGCATGGATGGAGTGGGCATATTGTCTGCCCACCTGCTCATCATTATTTTTTCCTATATTTTGCAAACAAATTCTCACTTTTTTTTTTTTTTTTGTCAATTCTCATCTGAGAGTATTTCCTTCTGACCTATCTTCCAGTTCACTAGTTATGTCTTTAACTGTGTCTCATTTGTTTTAACTCATCTATTGAGTTTTTGTTTTTTATTTCAGGTACTAGTACTTTTTATTTCTAGATTTTACATTTGAGAGTTTCCAGTTCTCTTAAAATTTCAATCTTATTAAGAACAATTATTTGAAAGTCCATATTTGATTAAAAAACACACTTATGTTTGGAATCCTGTATGTCTGTTTCTTTGTCTATTTTTTTCCCTACTGGCTTTTGTTTACATATTATTTCTTTTTTTTTTTTTTTTTTTATTATATGCCAGGCACAGTATTTGCATAATTGTTTGTAAAACTAATTTGAGGTCTCAGGTGATGTAATTTTCCTAAAGAGAGAATTCATGTTTGTCTCTGACCTGTAATTTGGGGCAATAGCAACATAGGGTTGCTTCACTCTAACTTTCTTGACTGAAATGATTTCAAGCTGAGTTGTCTGCTTTTGGCCACTTTTAATCCTGTCCCGCATGGTCTTAACTCAAAGCAAGGCATTCACCAGACAGACCTCCACGGCCTGGCAGGCCCTGGCCTCCAGTTCCTTGTGCTGCTCAGATGCTCAGTAACTGCCTCCAGATCCAGCAAATGTCTACCAGGGAAAGCTGGCCCAGGTGCCAGGCTTCCCGTCTGGCCTTCCATTCTCCCTTGCATTCTCTAAGGTGGGCCTCCTCTTCCTCCTCCTCACTGCTGTGGCCCCAGCACACCTGCCAGATGCCCACAGGCTCTCACAGGCCTCCCTGACACTAATTCCTCCCACCTCCGTCCTGCCATTAGTGCTGTACACTCCCCCAGTTAAAACCTGGACTAGGCAAGACTCTTCCTCAGTTAAAGATCTGAGGGTCGTGGGCTCGATCCCCAGTGGGGGATGTGCAGGAGGCAGCCAATCAATGATTCTCTCTCATCAGTGATCCTATCTCTCTCTCCCTTCCTCTCTGAAATCCATACAAAATTTTAAAAAAAGGAAATAATGCCCATCCCATAGGGCTGCTGGGAAGCTCACGTCTCACCTATGGCTGCACAGCACACGCATGCCAAGGTATGACCACGTTCTGGATGAGGCCTCCTCTGACAGTGCCTCCCTGGGGACTCGGCCCCCCTGGGGACACCACTTCCCCAGGGGCACCTGGGCCTATTGCCCACAGTCACTCCTTGTCAGCACCATGGCAGCCTTAGCACAACTTGACATGTGAGAGGATTTTACAGCTCCCTTGTTTCTTACGACTTGATAACATATCACTTATCCTCATTTTATCATGAGGTTTGCATGTTTGAGGGGCTTGCCAGTAAGTAATAGGACTGGGCATGCACCTCTGTAGGGTTTGCAGCGCCCCTTGCCCTCTGGGACGCTGCTGCCCGGGGCCTCGCCCTGCCGTGGGCACGCTCCGTCCCTCCCTGAGAGGCCCACCTGCCCACCAAGTCCCCCGCCCATGGTGTGCGGGTGATGCGCCTGCTCCCCTCAGCCCAGCCTCCGTGTCCAGAGAACCAGGTGAGCATTGCAGGGCCCTCCCTGGGGCGAGGGAGGAGGGGCACTGCTGGCTCCTGGCCTAGGGCTGGGGGAGGGGCGGCTGCTCCTGTTTCCTGAGGAGCCCGAGCATCTCACCACGCTGTGGGCGGCTTCCCCAAAGCAGGGCCCGGCCTCCCAGGGACGGAGACAGGACGGCTCTGCTTGGGCAGGGAGGGCAGTGGGTGGGCAGTGGGGCGGGCAGCGGTGTGGGCAGTGGGGCGGGCAGTGGAGTGGGCAGTGGGGCGGGCAGCGGGGTGGACAGCGGGGGGCTCAGGGTGGGCAGTGGGGTGGGCAGTGGGGTGGGCAGTGGGGCGGGCAGTGAGGTGGGCAGTGGGGAGGGCAGTGGGGTGGGCAGTGGGGTGGGCGGCGGGGCAGGCAGTAGGGTGGGCAATGGGCGGGCAGTGGGGCGGGCAGTGGGCAGCAGGCAGTAAGGTGGGCAGTGGGGCGGGCAGTGGGGTGGGCAGCAGGCAGTGGGGTGGGCAGTGGGGTGGGCAGTGATGTGGGCAGTGGGGTGGGCAGTGATGTGGGCAGTGGGGCGGGCAGTGGAGTGGGCAGTGGGGCGGGCAGTGGGGCGGGCAGCAGGCAGCGAGGTGGGCAGTGGGGTGGGTGGCAAGGCGGGCAGTGGGATGGGCAGCCGGCAGTGGGGCAGGCAGTGGGGCCGGCAGTGGGGCGGGCAGTGGGGCGGGCAGCAGGCAGCGGGGCGGGCAGTGGGGTGGGCAGCCGGCAGTGGGGCAGGCAGTGGGGCCGGCAGTGGGGCAGGCAGTGGGGCGGGCAGCAGGCAGCGGGGCGGGCAGTGGGGTGGGCAGCCGGCAGTGGGGCAGTCAATGGGGCCGGCAGTGGGGCGGGCAGTGGGGTGGGCGGCGGGCAGTGGGGCGGGCAGTGGGGCCGGCAGCGGGGTGGGCAGTGGGGCGGGCAGTGGGGTGGGCAGCTGGCAGTGGGGCAGGCAGTGGGGCCGGCAGTGGGGCGGGCAGTGGGGTGGGCAGCCGGCAGTGGGGCAGGCAGTGAGGCCGGCAGTGGGGCGGGCAGTGGGGTGGGCAGCCGGCAGTGGGGCAGTCAGTGGGGCGGGCAGTGGGGTGGGCAGCAGGCAGCGGGGCGGGCGGTGGGCTGGGCAGGGCCAGGCAGGGGCAGCTCAGGGTGCGGGCAGCAGCCGCCGGAGCCTGCGGCGGGGCGGGCAGGCCACTCACCATCCTCCTTGGTCTGGACGTGCAGCAGGCCGCTGCGCACGCCGTCGCCCGCCTGCGTGAAGGCCAGCACCTGCACGCTGTAGTTGGTGAACTTCTCCAGGCCCCGCAGCTCCACGCGCTCCCGCGTGGTCGTGATGTTCTGCATCTCGCCCCACTCTGCGAGCGAGAGAGGACAACGCGGCTCTGCATGCGCTCAGCCGGCGCCCGGCCCCCGCCCTCCGCCGCCCCCCTCCCCCAGCTCCGGCTTCCCCTGCGGGGGTGGCTCTGGGGACCCTCGGACCCTCTGCCTCAGGGCGCCCGGGGCTGGGGCTGGGCTTTCCTGTCTCTCCCCACGCGGCCGCCGGGGGAGGGCGGGTGCTGGTGGTCCCAGCGCGGGCCTCGCCCTGAACGCTCTCAGCTCTCCCTTCACAGCGCTCCCCGCTCACAAGGGCACTGCCCGCTGTCCGGTCCTCGCGGGCGGCTTGGGGCGGAGGGGAGCCCCGGCAGGCCGCAGTCAGCAGCCATTCCTCCTGCTGCCCTGTGCCTGGCGGCTCTCAGATGTCGCCAGGCATGTGGCCACCGGGGGTGACTGGGGGGGGACAGGGGGCCCGGGACCTCTGAAGAGAGCTCAGGGCCCGGGTCCCCTGGGAGGCCAGGGCTTAGGAGGGGCAGAGCCAGGCTCTGGAGCTGACAGCCCACCGGCCCCCGGGCTGTGGGAAGACAGGCCCACACACTGGCTGAGGAGAGGCGTGTGGAAGCCTAGCGCCTGCAAACCACCCCGGCGGCTGCAGGGCCAGAGGGCGAGGACACCGCCGGAAAAGACCAGTCTGATCGGGAACCTTGGCAGCCGAACCCCCTTCCTCAGGAGGCCAGATCCAGGGCGCCTTCCAGGACGGGGCCAGAGGGGGACCAGGAGGCGGCAGTGCAGGTGGCCCTGGGGAGCAGGGTCCGGGCCCTCCCCTGAGGGCTGAGCTGGGGAGCCTGAGCCTCCACTGGAGAAGCAGGTTCTGGAAAGCGAGGGGCTGCCCGTTTCCTGACTCGGCACCGGCGTGAGGCCATCTCACAGCGTAAGCAAGCCCTGAGCTCCAGCCCCTGGCTTTGGGAGGGGACAGGGGAGGGGGTGGGGGGCAGCTGTCTGGCAGAGCAGAGTCCGGTGGGCAGGGGAGGGAGCTGCCCCGAGAGTGGCTGTGAGGGTGTCACAGGCCCTCAGGAAGGAGCGAGGCACCAGGGCCGGGGGCAGAAGGGTCAGCATTCGGGGGGCAGACTCGCTTCAGCCCTTTGTGACCCGGCAGAGCACCCCCGGAGTTAGGGAGGCTGGTCTCCTGGGACACGAGGCAGACTTCCTGCTCCCGCCAGTCTGTGCCCACCCGTGTGTGGGTGTGGGGCCCCAAAGCCCGTGTGGAGCTGTGCGCCAGGCGAAGGAATGCGCCCCAGGGGCTGGACACTGCCTTGGTTTTCCTGCCCCGGCCCACGAGGGCTGCTGTCCACCCTGTCCCGCTGCCGCCCAGCGCCTGGCACATGCACGCTCACTGCCAGGGCAAGGGGGCCCTGCAGGTGCTGAGCCCGCCTCCTCCTCTTGCCCCTTCAGCCCCGGATGGGGAGGACTTCCAGCTGGTGCTACTCTTGGGTACCCCCTTCCTGCACCCCCTCCTCCCCTCGAAAGCAGGGCCTTCATTAAACTCTCTTCAATCGCCCCATCTGAGTGAGCCAAGGGTTCCCAGCTGGGACCACAGAGGCCTCATATCAACACGTGACGTTAGAAAAGCAAATATGCCCCCATTACCCCTCCTGTCATTCCCAAACACACCTCTAGGAGCCGCTGGTGTCTCCACCCCACAACCTGCCCCCCCCCCCCCCCAAAAAAAAAGGTGACCCTGTGCCGGCTGTGGCCCCGGTCATCGTGGGGGAGACGGGCTGCACTCCCCTTGGCACCGGGGGACGATGCTCCGCTCTCACTGGGCACGAGCGCAGAGCCCACCCGCCCCCTCACCGGAGCCCGGCCAGCGCCCCGCAGACTCACCCCCGTCCGCGTACAGCGACCAGAAGATGACGCGGTAGCCTTTGAGGACGCCATTGAGAGTGCTCCGTGGGGGCTCCGACCAGGAGATGACAGCCACGTCGGACGTGATGGACAGGGCGCGGACATTCTCGGGGGGCTGGCTGGGCACTGCGGGGCGAGGGGAGCACCGGGGGCTGGTCAGGAGGCAGAGCACAGGGCTGCCCGGCCCCGAGGAGCGTCAGCGAGGGAGGGAGGGACCTCTGAGCCCAGTCTGGGCCAGCAAGTGAGCCCCACCTCCTCCCTGGCGCCTGGGGTAACCAGAGATCACTGTGCGCCTCGTGTGCCCTTTGGGGCCACGTCCCTGGCTCTGGGTAAGTGCCAGGGAAAGAAGGCACGGATTCCGGCATGGGCCCCCTGGACCTCAGCGGTGGGCACCGCAGCCCGGGGAGCCCACCTCTGCTGGACGGGCCGACAGGCTCTGCGCGGCCCGGGAGGATCTGCAACTGATGCCTTGCCTCAGGGCTGCCAGCTGGTCAGTGCCACCTGGCCAGGCGCCTGAGCCAGTGAGACACTGGCCGAGGTCAGGCAGTGGGGCGGGCGGCAGGCAGTGGGGCGGGAGGCAGGCAGTGGGGCGGGCGGCAGGCAGTGGGGCGGGCAGCGGGGTGGGCAGCAGGGCGGCTGAGGGTGCTCTCAGCAGCCGCCCCGGGAGCCTGCTCGGCCTAGAGACCCTGTGTCCTCCTGCTAAGCGGAAGGAAGGGATGGAAGGGAGGAGGATTTCAACTAGTCCTGGTGAGAGGGAAAGGAGTTTGTACAGACGCTGTTGCGACCCCCGGGCCATTGCGCCTCTGTCCCTGACTCTGCACGGGAACGCCCCACGTGCCCTGGGTGACTGAGGGAGAAACTCTCTCTGAGGCTGATGTGGGTGTCTGCCCGCCTTCCACCCTCCCCGGGAGGAGAGCTTCCGGCGAGCAAACCTGAGACCCACTCGCGCACTGGCCTGTGCAGCTCGCCCTTCTGGGGTGCCGGAGGCGCCCCCATAGGGAGGACGTGGGCGCTCCCCGCTGGCCTCCGAGCGGCGGAGGGCAGAGGGGGGCCCGTCCGTTCCACTCTCTGTGGGAGGAAGGAGGCGCGGGCTGACGGAAGGTAATTAGGTCCCGTTGCCCCACAAGAGGCAACTCTAATTTTTATGAGCATTTAAATGCTAATACATCATCCTAACGACCCTCTTTGAGAATGATTATTGTTTCATATTACTTAGGTGTAAAAATATAAGCACCATGTAATTAGGGACCCAGTGTAATAAACTAATACAGATCGCCCGTTTGAACAAAATGAAGGTAATATAATTATGGGAAAGACACTGCTGCTGGAGCAGGGGCCCTTGAATACCCCAGGAGGAGCGCTAATAGTGCCAGGAACGATCGGGATCTGACAGGCTAACGAGGGCCTTAATTAAGTATGAAAAACTGCTGAGCACACGCTGCCGGTAACTTTCTTCCCTCCCCTCCTTGGTTTGGAAACCGGCTCCACGGCCCATGCTGGTCTCTCCCTGCTGGGAACCAGGCCCCCCATGCCCACAGCAAGGGAGGCGGTGCCCCATGAGGCCAGGGCACCTGGCCCAGCTGACCCCTGCGAGGACCTGGGTGGACGGGCGCGTGGTGTCTGGTCAGGCAGGCTGGTGGGCTCGGGCACGAGGAAATTCTGCAGGAGAACAGTGGTGACATGCATCCTGCCTCCACACCAGTTGGTCCTGCATCCGGCTTTGCTCCAGAACAAGAGGGTAACCAGAGGGCGTGGAGGAGGGAGATGGGTGATGGGTGAGGGCCAGACGAGGGAGGAGGAGAACTCGGAGGAGGGGCACGGAGGGAGAGTGTGCAGAAGGGGCTCAGGCCACAGGACCAGTGGGCTGAGCATCAGCCAGGGATGCAGCGAGCGCCAATGGACTGAGAAGCCTGGTGCTCACAGACCAAGCAGCTCTCAAGGAGCCAATGGGCGTGAGGAGATGGAGGGACCCAGGAGCCTGAGTGGACCTCAAGGCTGTGATGGGGCTGGGAGTGGGGGAGGGGCCAGGAGTGGGGTGGGCCCCGCGCCCCGTCTGGCAGCCCAGCTCTGCCTGTGGCCTGGCCCTCACCGTCCTCCAGGGTGGTGGCATTGATCTCGCTGGACGAGGGCCCTGTGCCAGCCCTGTTGAAGGCCTGGACCACCACCCCGTACTGCGCAAACTTCTTGAGGTTGTCCAGGGTGTAGACCTCGCTGTCCCCGGTGGCCTTCATCTCCACGATGCTGTACTGCCCGTTGCTGCCGGGGCTGTTCTCCCGGTAGCCGATCTGGTAGCCCCGGATCACGCCATTCTGCAGCTCCTTCTTGGGAGCCTGCGAGGACAGGGTGGGGGAGGGAGACAGACACAGTGACACTCTGAGAGGACACTCCTAAAGCCACGCCAGACCCTGTCACTCCTCCGCTCCACCCTCCCAAGGACCCATGCCACTCAGTGAGAACGAAGTCCTTGGAAGGGCTACACAACCCCATGGATCTGACCTCATGACCTCCTGGACCACCTCCTCTCCCCCGTGCCTGCCCCGCGCCAGCCTGACAGCGCCTGACCCTCTATGGAGTGTGCTGAAGGGCTTGGCTCTGTGTCCAATTAGCACGCAGGCGCCAGGAGGATGGGATGTTGTCTGTTTTGTCTCCTGCTGTTCTCTCAGCATCCAGAATGGTGCCTGACCTGCCACACACATTTGTTGAATGAATGAATGGTGAATGAATGAATGAATGAATGAGGACATTGTTGGGCATGGGCTCAGGGGCCTGGGAGAAAGGGAACAGCAGACAAAAGCGAACTGGATGGAGGAGGAGGTGAGCAATGAGTCTGAATAAAAAGGAGTGTGAAGACTCCACTCCACACCCACCAGCTGGCTATTCTAAAAAGCTGGCAAATGACAATGGTTAGGGAGGACGCGGAGAAGTCAGGGCCTGTGCACTGTGATGGGAATGTGACAGGGTGCAGGCGCTGTGGGAAGCAGCCTGGTGCTTCCTCAAACAGTTAAACAGAATTGCCATCGATCCCGCAATTCCACTTCGGGGTATGAACCCAGAGGGGTGGGAAGCGGGGACTCGAACAGATGTCTGCGCACCCGTGCTCAGAGCGACAACATTCTCAACAGCCTACGCTGGGAGCAGCCTCCGTGTCCATCGCAGGCGGACGGCTAAGGGTGTGGGGTACCCGCACACTGGAATATCAGCCTGAGGGAAGGACCTGCCGATACATGCTGCAACATGGATGGATCTTGGAAATATTACGCTGAGTGAGCTGAGCCGGACACAAAAGGCAGGGCTGTGGGAAAGCACTTCGGCGAGGTGCTGAGATCAGACGATTCACAGACGGAGTAGAATAGGGGCTGCGGGGAGCGGGGTGGGCGGACGGGAGTTACCGTGATGGGCCCGGAGCCTCTGCTTGGAAGGGGGGGGAATTCTGCACATGAGCCATGGTGACGGCTGCATGGGGAGCATACTTAGTGCTGCCGAGCTACACACACAGACACGGCTAACATGGGAAGCTGTATGCATACAAGGGAACAAAGTCCTGACTTTCACGTGAGTCCGCCCCTCTCGGAGCAGCAGTTCCCCTCGGCCTCCTGGCCAGGGGCCAGCTCCATTGGAGGGACAGAGATGGGCCAGGCCACAGGGGGAGGGTGTCTTAGAGGAGGTGGTGGGCAGGAGTGAAGGCCTGACCCCAGGCGGTCAGCCGAATGGAGAAAACCCCACTGGCATCAGTCTGGGGAGTGGAAAACGTACTCTCACCCCAAGCTTGAGCCCTGACACACACACACACACACACACACACACACACACACACACGGTCTCCATATATCTCCTCGTCTCCAGAACCATGAACACACATCCAGACCCTGCGAAACAAGCATCCACACCTGCCGCCGGCCAGATGCACTGAGACCCACAGAGAAACTGATGGAAGGAGAGGGCTTCCCTCTACCAGCTGCGGCCAGTGGTACAGAGGTCCCGGGCGCCGGGCACACAGGAGTACTGGAGACAGGAAAGACCCATTATTTCCAGATCTTTCACATGTGCCTGTTTCTCTCCAAACCCTGAGCCCCAATGTGCAGGGAGCTCTCCCTTTATCCTCTTTGGTTTCTCTGTCCCAAAATACGGATGGGACTTCCGGACCTTTGGAGGGCTTTGCAGAAAGCCCCGTGTGTCGGGATGGGGGCCGAGAGACCACGCCTAAAGGCCTGGCCTGGCACAAGCGCTGATAACCCCTCAGGGGTTGTGTATTGTTCATGGCTCAGGCCTCTGTAAAAGGGGAGCATTTAGGTAACAGGTCTTGTAAGACCAGATTGTGGAGAAAGGGGCAGTGACTTAATTACAGGCTAACGAGAATGTACATTAGGTTACGACACAGATTCAGATTGCTAGTCCCCCTTCCCCTCCCCCAATGTCTTATTTTCCCCACAGCTGCACCCTCGCTGGTGCGAACAGAAACAGCGTGAATCAGGATTTTGAAGACGAGGTCTGTTTGGAAGCCCAGCGTTCTATTGTGCGAAAAGCAGCGCGTTCAAAAACAACTTAGTAAAACCAGTTAGTGAGACAGCCTCATGGTTCTTTAAAATTCAGCGAATGTTTTAAATGAACTGCATTTTAAAGCTCACTGTTAACTCAACAAAATGAGCTTTTAAATTCAACATACTTGTTTTGAACTCACGAAATAGGTGTGTTCACGATACACACCTGTACACAGCACCATGCGGCCTGCATTCACACCGACAGACTGGTAGAGGCCCTGACAGGAGCCAGGCATACCTGCTACAGCCCCCGCCCTGCCTCCTTCTCTCCTTCTCTCTCTCTCTCCTCCCACTCACCCATCCCCCAAACAGGCACACTCAGGGTTTAAATCAATCTTAACAATATTTCTCTGAGGCATTAAGGAGTCAATAGGGCTGATTGCAAATTTATGTCATAGAGCTGTGGTGATCCATCTCATGGAAAGAGTCAAAATGAAGTGACTTATCTTTCAAGTGAATCTTTATTTTTCAGTAATATGTTTCTTGGTGTTAAAAAAAAAATCCCCTGAAAAGTCAGCCCAAAATTTATTGATGGGCTGGCTCCTTCTGAAGTTCGAACTTTCTAATCAATTTTATTTTCCATTATGGGACTTTGGAGAAGTAAATCTGATTCTAAATTTTTATCGACCCCTAGGTCAGAGCTCTGTAGCCGAATGTCCTGTGTCCGTGTTTTACCTACTTGTTCATTCCTGCCCCCCTCCAGGCTTCCTCAGGGCGCTCCCAGAGCGTGGGCCCGGAGCCAGGAGGCAGAGGAGACTTGGGGATTAGACTCCGGCCCCCGTTTCTGAGGAAAGCCCTGAGCCCGGTCTGCATGTGGAGGGGAACCAGGCTCCAGTCACCCACACGGTGGGCTGGGCTCCAGGAATCCCCACGTTTGTCTTGGTCATTTCTCTGGGGAGGGAAAGGACCAGGCTCTGCGGCAGTGTGTGTGTGTGTGTGGTGTGTGTGTGTGGTGTGTGTGGTGTGTGTGTGTGTGTGTGCGCGCGCGCGAGGAAAACATCATTAGGCTCTTCTGAATCTCTCTCATTCTTAAGTCTACCATTTTTAAAAAGAAAGACATTGCTATTGATTTCAGAGAGGAAGGGAGAGGGAGAGAGAGATAGAAACATCAATGATGGGAGAGAGAGTCATTGATCGGCTGCCTCCTGCACGCCCCCTACTGGGGATTGAGCCCTCAACCCGAGCATGTGCCCTGATGGGAATTGAACAGTGACCTCTTGGTTCACAGGCCAATGTCCAACCACTGAACAACACCAGCCGGCAAGCCCACAGTTTTAAAAGGCCCAGGAGCAAGACTAAAGCACCTGGGCTTTCCCCATTAGGAGTAGCGTCAGAAAGCCGCCTTGAACATTTGACCCGGGTGGAATGAGGCAATGCCCAGCCCCCTGTGGAGATGGGGGGCTCCAGGAAGCAGAGCAGGGGTGGGCACCGAGGAAGCACAATGCCCCCCACTCCATGCACGACGTTGCGGTGGGGAGAGTGGACCGGACCTCCAGACTGCGCAGGTCCCGCACCGGTCTCTGTGCCCCTCTGACAGATGAGACAGAGCACCTCTGTCCCTCTACTCCACAGAAACAGGCCCCGAAGTCCGTGTGAGGAGGCGCTGGGCGCGGGAACATGGGTGCCCGGGAAGCCACGGCACCGCCAGCCCTGTGGAGCCGCGCAGGGATGGCAGAGGCGGAGCTGCCCAGGGAAGCATTCCCTGGGCCCGCACACGGTGATTCTGCTCTGTTTCTCTGCCCAGCTGCTGGGACTCCTCGATGGTGTTCGTAAGTGATGGATCCTTCAGACATGCACCAGATTTTATACGCTCTGTCCCTCAGAAGTGGCTGCAACACACGCGGACCTGTTCTCTACAGCTCTCCTGCCCCCGGGTAAGGAGGGCAGTATTTCCATCCTGTTTCCAGCGGAGGAAACTGAGGCCTGGCAGGACCAGGCCCCTGTCCCAGGCCTCACTGTGAGAAGACAGGCGATGGCATCAACCTGCCGCCCAGCTCCGATCACAGGGCCGAGAGAGGGAGGCTCTGTCCTGCCATCGCCCATCGTCCAAGCCGATCCCCATCGCCCCAGAGCGTTCACAAAATGAAACCCAACTCCCGACCTTTTACATGTGGGGTGTGGAGGACAGGCCAGTGTGGTGGAAAGCCATCTCCCTACGTGGCACTGCCACGTTCTTCATGCCACCCCACGCACAGGCCTCCATTGAGAGAGGGGTGGACAAGAAGATGTGGATTGGTGCGGGACTCATTCCTGTATCCTCTCTCTCTTCCTCCCAGTCCCTGGCCTTACCAGTAAACAGGCATGGGTAAGCCCTAGCCGGTGTGGCTCAGTGGATAGAGTGTTGGCCTGTGGACTGAAGGGTCCCAGGTTGGATTCTGGTATCTCGGTTGTGGGTTCCCTGGTCTGGTCAGGGTGCATGCAGAAGGCAACCGATCGATGTGTCTCTCACACATCAATGTTTCTTTCTGTCTCTTCCTCTACTTTCCACTCTTTTAAAAAAAAATCAATGGAAAAATATCCTTAGGTGAGGATTAACAAAGCAAAGCAAAGCAAACAAACAAACAAGCAAACAAATAGCCGGCCTGGGCATGGCCAGAGACCACAGCCAGCCAGCCTGCTGGGCGTCCCTCCGGGAGGCATTCCAGGGAGATGCCTCCAACCCCACGTACCTTCCAGGTCACCTGGATGCTCTGTGAGGTCACTGGCTGCAGGGTGACGTCCACGGGGGGCCCATCAGGGGCTGGTGGGGAGGAAGAAGAGCGATGTACGGGTCAAGTCTCCAGGGAAGAGTCCTGTGTTCCCATTGCTGTCCCTGAGCTGTCTCCTCTGCTCTTGTCAGAGGATCTGCCTGCGAGTCCCCCAGAAAAGATCCTGGGCTTTGTGTTTCCTCCTCGTTCTCCACAGCTTTTCCCATGTTCCATAGGACGAAGTGTGGCAAGGTGTGTCCTGTAAGAACTCTTACACTCGTATGACTCTCTAGTTCTACAATTGCTCGTGTCCCCTAGAGAAATGCACGAATCGTACCCAAGTGCTCACACTCCGGCTGTGAGCCGCAGGTGTCCTGCTGCAGGGCAATGGGATGCCACACCGCGCTGAAAGGCACGCATGCTATGGCAGTACTAAAAACAGGAAGCTCGTGCACAGTTTTGATAAAACAAGGAAGGGAAAAGAACATATAAACTAGGACTTCATGAACACCTGCTATTGGAAAGCAGGCAGAACTAAACTACACAGCGTGTGTGTACAGACATTGTGGTGAAGCACAGGAAAGAAAGCAAGGACGTGAAGACACTGGCTACTCAGCAGGAGGGAGGAGTTATGGCTGGGAAGGGGCGTGGGGAGAGCCTCTGCGTGCTGGTATCGATGATGCGTGTGTTGGCTATCTTAGGTTTTACCTTACTATTACTGGCAAAACTGAACATATCTATATCGTCTATGTCTATGTCTATATCTATATTTCTCTCTCTCTATTTCTATCACCTCTATCTCTTTCATCTCTCTCTATAGCTATCTCTATCTTTCATCTCTCTATATATCTATTTCATCTATATCTTACCTATCTCCATCTCCATCTCTATCTCTATCTTTATCTCTATCTCTATCTCTATCTCTATCTCTATCTCTATCTCTATTTCCATCTCTATCTCTATATCTCTATCTATCTCCATCTAGAGAGAATATATAGCAACAGAGATCTTGTTTAAAATTTCAGGAAAACCTCAAGACAAAGGTCACGGAAAATAATTCAGGGCACTGGTACCCCACCCTTTGCACATCTGGTACACCTGTCCTTCCTGTACAGCTGCGGCTGGGGTTGGGCACAGGGCAGAACCATGGACAACTCCCAGAAGCCCAGCTCGGAGCACCCCATCTGGAACAGGCCAAGCAGATGAACGGGGGTGGGGTGGGGTGGAGTGGGGGGTGGGGGAGGGGGGCCGGCACTCGTGAACAAATACCTTGGGATCTCCCTCCCCTCTTCCCTCTTCTAACTGCCAGCCCGCTGCCTGCTGCCCGGGAGGCCCTGACCCCAAGACCAGGCACGGGGCAGGGGAGGGCTCACCAGCCTCTTCGGTGCTGACGGTGAGCCCCTTGCTGGGCTCACTGCGGCCGATCTTGTTGAAGGAGTACATGCGGATGCTGTACACGGAGGCCGGGTGCAGGTCCACGATGTTGGCCTGGTTGATGGTGGGGGAGATGTTGCGTGTGGACTGCTTGAAGTCCCAGGAGTCTGTGGAGAGGACACTCCATTTCCAACCACGGCCAGGCAGACCCAGAGTCCCTCCCAGCCTCAAGCATCAACACACCCAGTCTCCAGTGAGGTGCCCAGGGGCCCAGCACCCAGAGACTGCAGCGAGGGCACAGCGCACCTTTCCGGAGAGGGAAGGGTCTGCTCCATGAGGCCAGAGAGACCCAGGAGCGCCTGAGCATGCGCGGAGCAATGCACAGATGGAGGTCGAAACCCAACTCTCCTCGGCCCTGGGCTGGCTTCCCGACTCAGACTCAGACAGAGTCCGACAAGGCGCCCCGGAGGGTATCCCAAGACCACCGTCTGCTGCCTGTTTCCAAGGCCTGGCTGGGCAGGGCCTTCTTACTCATCTCTCACAGCGCACAGCGGCCTGTCTGAACTGGGAGCGCCCCATTGCCATAGTCCCCCTCCGAGGGGGAGCCACGCATCCCGGCCCTCTCAGTGTGCCTGCGAACTTCCTCCCGTGTGCACTCTGTGGGGTGGTGTTGGGTGTGACCTGGTTTGACAGGGGACAGCCTAGTGCCAGTCCAACCTCACCTCTTTCTCCCCAGCAGGAGAATGGCCCCCGAGTCTTTAGGGTCAGGCCAGCAAGAGGATTGGCATTACCCAGATTTACCTGGGGACACCGGCAGCCCACGCCAGGGCAAGCGTTCAGCAAAACTGTGGCGCGTGAAAAATACCAGGCGACAGCCAGGCACAGGGACAGTGTACCCGCACCTCAAGAGGAAGGCAGTCATCTTTAAAAATATCTTTTTATTGATTTCAGAGAGGAAGGGAGAGGTGGAGAGAGAGAGAAACATCAATGATGAGAGAGAAGCTCTGACTGCCTGCTCCTGCATGCCGCCTACCGGGGTCCGAGTCCAGATTCCCAGCATGTGCCCTGACTCAATCTGTGACCTGGCTCATATGTCAATGCTCGACCCCTGAGCCATACCGGCCGGGCTGCAAGCATTCTTTCAATGTGTGTTTGCTGTGCACCCCCTCGTGGGTTCCAGAGAGAAGTGGGAAGGAGCTGCAGGTACAGCGATGCCCAAGTGAGGACCCCAACCTGGGATTCATAACCAGATTCCTTCATTGGTGCTTTGCTTTGAAAAACACAGGAGGCAAAGTGCAAGAGAGCAAGCGGATGGGAGGGTTTCAGCGTCTTCCCAGTCTGGTTTCCAGGCCTTTTAAAGCCACAGCAGAGGCTCCGGAAAATCCTCAGTAGAAAAGATTACATCGCATTCACACAGCTTACTCCCTACACCAGAAAGAGGCTAGCACATCCCAGAACGCGTTTTAGAGGTTTTGAGCGAACACCTGCTAAGTCAGGAGAGCGTTCACAGAAGAAGCTGTTCTTCCAGATTCCGGTTCACTGAGGTCTTCATGTTTCTCAAAACACCACTCTCCGCTGCGCAGCTCAGCACCTGCGGGCATCACCCAGCGCCCCGTCCGCAGCTTTGCGTTGAATCCTTTGGTTTCATGAGCCAAAAAGCCACACGTGTCAGGCTGTGGAGGCTCAGACTCATTCTGCCCTTATCTTTCAGCCTCCCCTCCGCCAGCAGGAGAGGCCTCCGTGGCTCGCAGGTTAAGCCTGATTGCACGTAATCAGGCTGTGACCTGCTGTGGGCTCCTCTTGGTTTGGGAGGGAGGGGCCAGCGACACGGAGGCAGGTGCTTGCTCCTCTCGGTGGCACCTGGGAGCTGGTGCCAGCTCACACCTCTGACTTGATCTGTGGTGTCTGTGCGTGGGGAGCGGACCATGAGTCAGTGTATGCATGTTCGAAGACTGTAGGCAGAGCGGGACCCACATGATGTGTTTGGACACAACGGGACCAGGGAAACAAGGTGCTGACATTTGCCAGCCCTTGCAATGTGCCAGGTGTGCACGCGGCAATGTAAACAGTCACCATTCACTCCTCCCCGTTCATGGACACGAACATCACAGATCCACAGCAAGGGGTCCTCAGGCGCCGGCCGGTTACCACTGGCCTTCCAGGTGTGCCCCTCCACCTGGTCCCTCAGGTTCCAGGGAGACACCGTCTGGCTTTTCTCTCCTTTCTTGGGCCATTTCTTTGCTGTCTGCTTTGTGAATCTCCCTCCACTCCCACTAATAAATGGTTAGTTCTGACAGGCTCCATCCTGTACCTGCTTTCTCTCACTCCATATGCTTTACTTACCCATGACCCCATGCTTAGCCAGACCCAGACAACTCACAATTTCACCCAGCCCAGATCTCCCCTTTGACTCCAGACCCGATAGCTCACACTCAACATGTCCAAGACAGAAATCTTGACTATACACCCTGCAAACCCACCCGCTCCTGGATTCTCTGACTCATGTGGTGCCAGGAACTTAGGTGTTATTCTTTTTTTTATTTTTTTAAAGATAGTTTTATTGATTTCAGAGAGGCAGGGAGAGGGAGAAAGAGAAAGAAACATTAATGATGAGAAAGAATCATTGATTGGCTGCCTCTTGCATGACCCCTACTGGGGGTCACATGCCTGCAACCTGAGCATGTACTCTGACCAAAATTGAACCTGGGACCCTTCAGTCCACAGGCCGATGCTCTGCCCACTGAGTCAAACCAGCTAGGTCTTAGGTATTATTCTAGATGCTTCTCTTTCTCCCCCTGTCTATCAAGTCCTATAGCTTTTGTGTCCCACGTAGCTCTTGGATCTTTCCACTTCTTTCCATCTCCATCCCTATCCCACTGTCACCTCTCACTTGGACCAGGGAAATGACATCTCAACTAGCTAGCCTCCCAGAACCCACTGTGTGCCCCCGCCCCTCACACCTGTTCTCCTCACTGCGGCCATCATCACTCTACAAGGATGATTGGCATCTCTTACAGGCCACGCACTCTATCTTGGCATTGAAAATGGTTTTCCAAAAACAAATCTGCTACTACCACCCTCTTGCATAGAACTCTTCAATACATTTTCCTTATCCTTAGGATAAATACAATATTTCTTTTTAAAACTATATTTTTTCATTTTAAAATTATAGTTGGCCTACAATATTATATTAGTTTCAGGTGTACAACCCCATAATTAGACATTTATAACTTATGAAGTGATCACCTGATAAATCTAGTACCCATTTGACACCATATATATAGTTATTACAATGTTATTGATTCTATTCTTGTCTGGGAAGCTCTTTATTTTTCCTTCAATTTTAAGTGATAGCTTTGCTGGTTAAATAATCCTAATTGTAGGTCCTTGCTTTTCACCACTTTGGATATTTCACACAAATCCCTTCCGGTTTGAAATGTTTCTGTTGAGCAATCAGCTGGCAGTCTTGTGGGTGCTCCCTTGTAGGTAACAGGTTTTCTCCTGCTGCTTTTAAGACTCTCTTGTTGTCTTTAAGCTTTTGCATTTTAATTATGATGTGTCTTGATGTGGGCCTCTTTAGGTTCATCTTGTTTCAGAATCTCTGTGCTTTCTGGACTTCACAAGGTTAGTAAAGTTTTCCAGTATTATTTTTAGGTTTTCAGTTTCTTGTTTTCACCTTCTGACACACCCTATGATGTGAATGTTGTCCCAGGAGCTCCTTACACTATTGATTTTTTTCATTCACTATTAACATATAAAAAAATTTTTTTTCTTTTTCTTTTTGCTGTTCTGATTGGGTGTTTTTGCTTCCTTGTCTGCCATATTGCTTCATCTACTCTGCTGTTGATTCCCTGTAACATATTCTTCATTTTAATTAATGTATATTTTTCATTTCTGACAGGTTCTTCTTAATGTTTTCTATCTCCATTTTTATCTTTCCTTCTGTTTGTTAAAGTTATCACTAAGCTCCTTCACTCTTCCCCTAAGTTCACTGAGCATCCTTATAACCAGTGCTCTGTACTCTGCATCTGGTAGATTGCTAATTTCCATTTTGTTCAATTCTTTTTCCGAAGTTTTGTTCTGTTCTTTCATTTGGGACATGATTCTTTGTCTCCTCATTTTGAGGCTCTCTGTGCTTGTTCCTGTGTATTAGGTAGAGCTGCTGTCTCTCCTGGGCTTGGCAGAGTGGCCTTGTATAGTAGGTGTTCTGTGTGGCCAGTGGCACAGCCTCCCTGGTCACATGGGTGCTTCAGGTGCACCCTTGTGGGCTCTGTGCACCCTCCTGATGTGGTTGAGCCTTGATTGCTGTTGGCACATTAATGGGAGAGATTTACCCCAAGACTGATTGGCTGCAAGGATGAGCAGTGACCACTGTGGGGGGTCAGCTGTGCAGGGGACAACCCTGCAGGAGGAGAACTCACTTCAGTTTGGGGCTCAGGTGCTTCCTGAGTCCACCCCTTGAGAGTGTCCCTTGGGGAGGTGGTTGGGTGGTGCTTCAGCATGGTCTGAAGATGTCCGATGGGTGCACTGGCTCTGGGGCCTCTTGGGAGGTGCAGACAAAGGTCAGCCACTGTCTGTGCCCTGTCTGGGGCAACCTGGCAGGAGAGATCTGCAGATGGCTGTTACTTGTGTTGGACTTTGATGTACCCAGGAGAGGCCAAACTGTGAGCCAAGGCCTGCTGCCACTAGTGTGGGGCCTGGGTCCCTTTGCAAGTACAGGGCACACAGAAGCCATATGCTGGTGTTTGAGAGATTTAGGAACACAACAGCATGAGCCAAGATAGGCTGTTCATATGGAAAAGGCACTGAGAAGGGCTTGGGTGGGCCTGCGTGATGGGTGGGTGGGGCCTCCGAGAATCACCAGGGCAGGTGAACAGTGTTAGCCAGGTTGATGGTGACTCAGATATGGTACCACCTGCTGGCTCTGTGGGAGGCAGACTCAGAAAAGGAACACTGGCTTCTTCCAGCATCCTTGTCTGGGAGAAAGCTGCCCCTCCAGCTCTCGCCCTGATGCCAGACACTTAAGCTCTTTCCTGTATGTCCCTGGCGCCTTTCAAAGTCCTGCTTCAGCGCTGGAGCTCCTAAGGAGTCAGTCAGAATAAGTCTGTGCCTGAGCCCTTTAAGAGGAACTGCCTGGACATCAGCATCCTCTGTTCCACTCAGCCACAATTCCCACTGGTTTTTACAGCCAGAAGTTACGGGGACTTCTCTTCCCAGTTCTGGAACCATGGGTTGGGGGTCTGGTGTTGGCCTGGGACCCTGGGTCCTCAGAGTGACCTCTGCAGCTGAGATATGCTTCCTATTTTTAACCGTCTCTTGTTGGTGTGGGACCAGCCCTCTACCCGTCTCAATGTGGCTTCTTCTTCCTATCCTTTGTTTTAGTACTTCTGTTCAGCTAGATTGCAGGTGGTTATGAATGATGGTGGGTCTGTAGCTTAGTTGCATTTTTGATGTGGTTGCGGGAGGTTCCGATCCCTGCCTTTACCTATGCCACCATCTGGCCTGGAAGCACCAGACAATATTTTTCACACGACCCCGGCCCTCCAACATCCGGCTTGGCTCCCGCGTTTCATCTTCATCTTCATCTTCATCTTCATCTTCATCTTCATCACTCTGCTCTGCACGCCCCCAGCACACAGCCCTTTTCCTGGCCGGTCTTTGGAGGGTCCACTGTGAGCCCAAGGGACGCTGAGCTCCCTCAAGAGTCACGTCTAACACTTAGCACGCCGGCCAGCCTGGCAGGTGCGGGCACTTAAGCTGTTGCTGGTTTTGGTCAGAGCCCCTTTTTCAGCCTTTACTTTGTCTTGGGCTTTCTCTGCATTTGTAGTCACAGTAAACACCCTGCCTTTCCCGCCCTTGCCTGGCTCAACTGCCAATCTTAGGAGGTTGGGGGGGGATAAGTCCAGAGAGTGGCCCCCATTTTTTCTGCTGTTGCCAGTCCTTTGCAGGTGGAGTTGACCTTGTGTTCCCAAATCATCTTTGATGTTGGCACAAAACAGCTCTCTCTCCACATCCTTCCAGGCTAATGCATCGAGTCAACTCTGGCGGCCTTGGGCCGATTTTCCAACCGCGAGATCACTGCCAGCTCTCTGACCCCGAGCAGCTGGAACCAGGGCTGCTCTCCTCCCCGTCCTCTTCCGCTATCTCTGGGCGCTGCGTGGGCCTCGGTGAATTCCGTCTCTTTTACTATTCTCTTTCATTCGAGCCGGGCTCACCCCGATTAACATATTTCATTAAGGGCTCTCTTCCCTCTCTTCATCAAAGGGTTTAGGATGCAAAAAATTCTTCCTGAAGTAATAAGGCAGTGGCTGGGGAGTGCCAGTGCTGTCTGCTCTGTGGGCTGCTGCCTGGGAGGGCACAGCGCCTCTGGTTTGGCAGGAGTCGCTGCTGAGGAGCGTCCCGACAAAAGCCACATCTGGAGCATCGAGCGGCCTGCGCTTGGGAAACACGTCCATTCTGCATCTCTGATCGCCTGCCTGCCCGCGTTCTGAGCCCGCGGCCATCCCTCCGCAGCCCCCAGGGGAGGTCCCTGGGCCTCAGCTGCTCACAGCCACCCAGGCCTCCCTCTCCCAGCCACACTCTCGCTCACACGGATGACACATCACACAGGCCGGCCCCGCTGTGCGGCCAACGGCCAGTGCCACGGGGCTGCTTGCTGGGCGTGGGGTCGTCCTCGGGGAACCCGCCGGCTGCTTGCGTAGGGAACAGGGCAAATGTGGCGCCTGCATCTTTAACCTGCACAGTGCCGGCGGTAGATGTGTGTGGACACTGCTGCTTATCAGCCAGCACTCGTGTGGCATCCCTCCCTCAGCTGTCCTGGCCCGGAGGACAGCGTGTGCGGGCGGCTCCGGAGGGCGGGCGTGGGAGTCTCCCGGTCTCCCGGGGGAGGGGGTGGGGTGGGGGTGGGGGCGGTTAGCATGAGGGCCAGGCAGAGAACCTGGCCAAGGCCCAGGTGGGGCAAAGAAGGGTCGGGGCAGGGGAAGGGAGATGAGAGGCACAGGCTGGGGGCCATGGAGGCTCCATGCCAGTCACTTCCACACCTGCTTATCCTCATGGCCCCAGGGAGTGCGTGCTGCTGTCTGCTTGATGGACAGAGAGAGGACCCGGACATTGGGTAGCTGCTGAAGGTCACCCGGCTCTGACCTTGGTCAGCCTGTCCTACTCTGATGGTGGTCCTTGTTCCACTGTTCACACGCAGGAAGGTCTATGTACACACACACACACACACACACACACACACACACACATATCCCCGCCCCCCCTCTCGTCGCCCATCCGTTCCCTAGGAGATCTTCTCAGGTTCCATGTGAGAGTTTGTGATGTGTGATGTGGGATTGCGTGGCGCAGTGCTCAGGAAGCATGTGTGCGCATGTGTGTGCAGTGTATGTCTTCACACCAGCTGCACTGCATGCTCCCAGGGCGGCACTGTGTCTGCGAGTTCTTTTTCTTTCCTACCCCAGGGCTGTCACATGACCTCTAAGAGGTGAAGGCACCCCGTGTGTGCTGCTGACTGACAGGCACAGGCCTCCCAGCCTGCAGGTCCCACAGGGCTGTGGTCTGAGGCCTGGGACTCAGAAGGGGAGGGGACGCCTCACTAAGGGCTCCCACAGCCGTGCGAGGCGTCTGCAGCTCTGAGCTCTCTGCCCCCAGGAGCTCGCTGGGCTGCGGCCTAACTCCAGGGGTCCCCTGTGGCTCTCCCGCATCCCTCTCCTAAAGGCGGGACAGAGGCCGCGGGTGTGGGATGGTCTGGAGAGTCCCACCGAGGCCGGGGAACTGGGTAGGCACTGTATTTCTCCAGAGGCGCAAAGCCCCGTGGGAGGGAGAGTTTGAGGTTGCTTTCATGGCCTCCCCTCCACTCGGCCCCCTCCCCGGCGCCCCGGCTCTGGGATGCGCATGGCAAGTCCTCACGCCATAGGGAGCGAGGGCAGGAGGCTGTGCACAGGCTCTGGGAGGGAGTCTTCCCGTCCCTCCTGTGCTGCTGCCAGAGTGGTGTTCTCACTTTGTGCTGCCCCAAGAAAGGTTTCCCACGTTACAGAGTGGCGGGGCGGGGAACAGGCAGCATGGGAGATGGCAGGGAGGCAGGTACACAGAGCAGCGGGGTGGGGGAGGGAGCACCAGCCCTGGCACCCCCTGTCCACCAGCTGTGAGGGCAGACAGGGTGGCTGGGTCAGCGTGCAGAACCACACTGAGACGTGGGCCTCGGGCACAGCCGTCCCTTCCTGCCAGGCTCTGGGCCTCAGAGTCCTGAGGAGGAGGGGACACCGTGGCCCCCACCCCATGTCTCCGCGGAGGTCCTGCTGCTCCTCACCTGCCCAGGGAAGCAGCCTGTGCCCCCCTTTTACTCCCTCCCAGGGCGCCTGCTGCTCCAGCCTCCCCCTCACCCCCTGGAACCCTGCTGGTGCCAGGCTCTCACTGACCTCCCCAACGAAGGACAGGCTCAGCCGGAGCGGCCACCCCAGCCTGGCCCCAGAGCACGATGGGCCTTCTTGCCCAGGAAGTGGCTCTGCGACCCTCGACCCCTCGGCTGGAAGGCCGCTCTCCACATGGTGTGCAGGCCCTGCCCTCCCTCTCCATCTTCCAGCCCCAGCCCAGGCGGCCTCTGCAGATCTGAGATGCCTCTCTGCACCCCTCCTGCATGCAGGCGAACTCGGGGTGCAGGCTGCCACCTGGCTTTCTCCCCAGCAAGACACTGAGCTTCTCGTTGTAGAAACCGCATGAACCACGGCCCCAGTGCCCTGCTCAGAGGGGCTGCTCCACGTGAAACCCCCAGCTCAGAGCTGCGCCTCCTTTTCCCTCCCCCTCCCCCACAGCCACGCGGAGCACCTGCCGGGGGCGCTGTGCTGGGCAGGAGGACAGCGGGGCCAGGACTGGGGCAGCCCAGGAGTGCACTCTGTGCTAAGGAAGGCAGGAGGGGCTGGAAAGCTTTGGGGAAATGAAATCTTGGACCTGGACTAAGACCCCCAGGTTGCTGTTTTTAAATGATTTGAGAAGTGTACCAGCTACGGAGCAAATCCCAAAGGCACAGAGGGTCCGGAATGAGAAGCTGTTTTCCTCCCACCCAGGGGCCTCACAGGTCCGACCCCATCCCCCGTCACCTGCCCCGCTCTGTTGCCCTTCATCACGTGCCACCCTGAGAGAGCCATCCAGATGTGAGCATCAACACCTGCACCACATCTCTGGCGTGGTTCACGTTCCGGGCCTCTGGTCCCTCTGGGGCCCTCTGTCCCTGACCATGCCCGCGTCCCCTCCCCCTGCCTGTTCCCCAGAGACCCAGGGCCACTGTCCGCTCCGCCCATCTGCCCACAGGGTCAGAGTGGTGGGCAGCCTCGCAGGAGCTGGCTGCGCCTTAGGGGAGGGCCCTTGGAGGGCCCACCAACGACCCACCCATTCTCAGCAAGGAACAGCCGTCCGACTCCCTCCCAGTCACCGCATCGTCCCAAACAGATGGAGGTGACCCGCCAGCCGCGTGTCTCTGACCCACAGACAGCCCCCGGCCCAGGTGACCAGTCGGCCGCCATGGCGCTGACCCACAGCCCCGCCAGGACCTTTGAGTTGCTTTAAATCAGACCACCCTGGGCTTCCGGGGGCAGCACTGGGAAGGAGGAGCTGGGACCCCTCCCCATCGGCTGTGGCCCTCCGTCTGCTCCCTGGGTTCCCAGTCCCACCAGTCTCCCTCCCCTGGAGGCCACAGGGGCTGTGCACTGTGCGTGCAGGCGCTGTCCCGGGGGCCGGGCAGGCAGCAGCAGGGCCTGGCGGCTCAGCACCGTGTACCTGACTTGTTTTTGTACTCGATGTCGAAGCCCGTGATGATGCTGTTTCCATCGAACCGCTGGGTCCAGCGTAGGTTCATGCTCCGGGCCTTCACCTCCCGGATCTCCAGCTCGGGGGGGTCGGGCGGCTCTGGGCGTGGCGGGGGGGCAGGGGGCAGAGTGAGGATGGCAGCAGAGAGCTGGGCCTCCTGTCCAGCCCAGGGACGCCCGGCTCTGCTGACCCGGGGGTTAGTGTCACCTGTGGTCTATCCGAGGGCCCCGGGTCCCTGGAGTGCGGGCCAGGGGAGCCAGGGAGAGGCCTGGCTCACGGTTCAGCAGGGGACCCCCACTTCCTGTCCTGGGAGGGGCAGCTCCTTGGCAGGGACTTCTCAGAGCTGATGGCCTGTGTGTCCCCCATGCAGAATTCCCAGCCGTTTCCACCTGACTCCCTTCCCACAGGCCCTCTGCGCCGCCCTTCTGCAGACCTCGTGCTGGAAGTACACTGGGAGCCCTTAGCCCACAGGGCAGGAGGGAGGAGGGAGGCCTCCTCAGGGCCATTTCCTGTCACCCTGTGGGTGGGCACTGCCCCTGCTCCACCGCCCTGTGGGTGGGCACTGCCCCTGCTCCATTCCCTGTGGGTGGGCACTGCCCCTGCTCCATTCCCTGTGGGTGGGCACTGCCCCTGCTCCATTCCCTGTGGGTGGGCCCTGCCCCTCCTCCATCGCCCTGTGGGTGGGCACTGCCCCTCCTCCACCGCCCTGTGGGTGGGCACTGCCCCTCCTCCACCGCCCTGTGGGTGGGCACTGCCCCTCCTCCACCGCCCTGTGGGTCGGCCCTGCCCCTGCCCCTCCTCCATCGCCCTGTGGGTGGGCACTGCCCCTGCTCCATCGCCCTGTGGGTGGGCACTGCCCCTGCTCCATTCCCTGTGGGTGGGCACTGCCCCTCCTCCATCGCCCTGTGGGTGGGCACTGCCCCTGCTCTTGAAGTGGAGTCAGCACCGGCACCGGGTCCTGGGAAGGGCAGGGAGGGGATGGGGCTACCTTGCACGGTGAGCTGGATCAGGCCCCGGTCCTCCCCATACGAGTTGATGGCGTGGCAGCTGAAGAACACTGAATCCCCACGGTCCGCGGGCTTGAGCTGGAGTTGGGGGGAGGGGGCAGCAGAGGGAGGAGGAGGGGAGGGGAGGGAATGGCCTGGCTTAGAGCTGGTCCGCTGCAGGGCTCACTGCAGGGGGGCCAGCATGCCTCTTCCTCTGGGGCTTTGCCAAAGCTCCTATTCCCAGACAGTCCCAAGGACAGCGTGGAGGGAGGGGGAGGCAGGGCCTGGGGAGGGGCAGGGCTGAGGTTGCCACAGTCCCTGCCTGGGGCTGAGGAGGGAGAGAGTGAGGCTCTAAGGCGAGGCTCCCCGATAGAGAAGGGAATAGTTAGGAAAAGGGAGGTAATTTTGGGGACGAGGGGAGAGACTCCCCAAACTTTCTATTGTCTCCATTGGATACAGAGGTCACAGCCGGGGGACCCCCACTTCCTGAGAGGGGGCCCGAGCCGGCTGGTGCTCACCTTCAGCGTGGAGACCACCTCGTCGCCGCTGTCCTTGGTGGCGATGGCGTAGCGCATCACCCGGTCGGGGTCGATGACCGTGTCCCCCTTCTCCCAGCGGATGATGATGGGCCGCTCGCCCCGCGCCGTGCAGTTCAGCTCCTTGGCGTGGCCCTTGATGGCGATGGTGGTGTTGGGGTGGGAGGTGATCATGGCCGGGACTGGGAGGAGAGGGCGCGGGAGGGAGGCCCGGTGAGGGAGGCGAGGCCGGGCACCGGCAAGTCCCTCCCCACAGCGCCTCGCCACGGAGCCCCTCGCCCCAGGCGAGGCCTGACCACGGCCGAGGGGGGCTATGGGAGCCCCAGCTGCCTGTCCCTTTCTCCTCCCCCCGCCCTCTTCACCAGGGGTTCTTCCATTCCGTGGGCCCCGGTTCAGAACGTTTTAAAATGCACACCACACCTACAATTACCGAGGAGACCAGAGATCCTGAAGTGTGGCTGTGAAATATTAAGCCCTCAGCAGCAGTTTTGAAATAGGCTAGCGCACACTCACATGTGTGTTTATTACTGCCTATCAGGTGGCTCTGGCGTGGGTTCCGCTAGCAGTCCTGTGACGTGATGGTAATGGCATTTGAGGTGTCTGCACAGGGAACGCACACGCTGGCCTGGGGTCTCAGGGCCGCGTGAGAGCAGATGGCAGGGGGAGCACCCCCTGGAGGAGGGTGTGCACCCCCTGGAACAGGCACAGCTGACAGGCGGGACTTGGGGGGGAGCGGCGCCCGGGCATGGGACCTGCTGGAGCGACGCCGGAGGCGCAGGATGCAGCCTCGGGAGCTCAGGCCCCGATGTGTCCGCAGGCCTGGCCCCCACGTCCTCAGCACCTTCCCTGCAGACTGGCTCTCAGACCTGCGGGAGGGCCCGCCAGTCATGCTGAAGGTCACCGCCTGGGAGGGCTGTGAGTGATGGCCAGTCAGACACTCCCACCGGCCGGCGTGGCTCAGTGGCAGAGCCTCGACCTATGAACCAGGAGCTCACGGTTCGATTCCCGGTCAGGGCACAGGCCCGGACTGCGGGCTCCATCCCCAGTGTGGGGTGGGCAGGAGGCAGCTGCTCCATAATTCTCTCATCACTGATGTTTCTGTCTCTCCCTCCTCCTCCCTGCCTCTCTAAAATCATTGAAAAAAATATAAAAAAGAGTCAGACACTCCCCACCCCGTGACTGCAGAGAGCACGGGGCTCACCCAGCCCAGCGCTGTCTCTACAGCCGGCCCCCTCGGGACACGAGTCCCTGGCCCTCCGGGGCTGGCCCCTCTGTACCTCCCAGTGTCCTCCCATCCTTTCTCCTCCAGTGTCAGAGACCCACTCAGAAACCGCCCCGGCAAACTGGCCGGCTCATCTCCTGAGTGCCAAGCCTTTGGAGCAGGGAAGCCCTGAGCCCTGGTGGTGTGGCCGGGCTGCCAGGCGGTGGGCGAGGCTGGTGTGGGGAGACTGGGCTCCTGCTGTCCCTGAACTCACACCGGGTGGCCACCACCGCCTCTCCCCGCCCTCTGTCCTGTGGGACTGGGTGTAAAGGGCCCGGGCCCTCACCAGTGCCTCAGCCCGGCTCATCCAATGATGAAGCTGATCCCTTTATAATGCACGGCGTTACACCAGGACAGACAATAAAACGCGAAAGACAAATAACGAGGTGCGAGTTATAATGAAGAAAAAGCCCGCAGTCACAGACATCCGGGTATGAATTATTGACTAAGGTTTTACACTCTCAAGGATGTGCGCAGGAATATTTTTCCATCAAAGATTTGCATAATTCACTCGGATAAACCTGGGCGGAATACAGAGTGAGCTACATCAACACGGGATTTGCATTGCAGATGCCTCGTTTTTCCTGGAGGATGAAACGTGGGGGCTGGTGGGGGAGAGGCGGCGGCTCTTTCTGCTCTTCCCACCGAGAGGTTCTGAGGCGGGGCCTCCCCTGGGCAGGCAGAGCCCAGAGGTCCTCCTGGGGAGAGGGCGCCTGACCTCGAAGGCAAAGCCCCCGAGGAGCTGGGGTGTTTATGCAGAGGGGTGTGTGTGTGTGTGTGAGAGAGAGAGAGAGAGAGAGAGAAGCAGAGAGAGAGGGAGAGAGAGAGAAGGAGAGGAAGAGAAATGGAGGGGGGAAGACGTGGGAGCAGGGACAAGCCTCAGCATGGGTCCGAGCCCATGGGAGGGAGGGGCAGTCTGTGGAAGGAGGCCTTCCAGGCTTTGGACAGGAGCTGAAACTCACAGCACGGCTGTTCTGCTCGGCAGGGGGCGCTGCGGCAGCTTGTGTGGCTGGTGTGAGTGACAGGGACACCCGCAGGCTGGATGAGGCCTGAGGCTTGGCCAGTGGAGTGGGGAGTGGGTTTCCGACTCCACGTACCCCTTAAGCGACGTGCCTCTGAGCAGGGACTGCCTGCACGTCCTTGTATGTCAGTCCCACGGCGGGAGCTTAGCTTCCGGCCAGGTTTGTCCAAGAGCCAGCATGGGGGGCAGAGACATCCGGGTCCCAAGACCGCACCCGGGCCTGTGGTGGGTGCCCTCACCCTCCCGCCCGCTGGCTGTGGCCAGGAGCGCCACAGCACAGGCCACCCAGGAGGCCTGTCCAGGAGGGAGAGGAGATGGCTCCTGGGGCCCCCCTCCTCCCTCCTACCCCCTCCCCCCGTCAGCTTGAGGGGCTCAGGGCCAGAGGCTTGTGTCTGTTCAGGTCTCTACCGGCTGGTGGCCTTCGGTGCTGTGTACCTGCCTGCCCCAGCCTCGGGCTCACCCCCTGTGACATGGAGACACGCTGTCTGCCCTGAAGAGCTGTTACCGGGCAAACGGGGTGCATACAGGTCAAGTACCTGCCACGTGGCAGATCTGGGGAGACCGCTCCCCACCCAGAGCCCCACGTTCCTCTCCTGCTCCCAGTATGCATCAGGAAAACACGCGTACAGGCGAGACCCTGCCTGCCGGGCTCTCCCCAGGCCTGGCGCCCTGCCTGCCGGGCTCTCCCCAGGCCTGGCGCCCTGCCTGCCGGGCTCTCCCCAGGCCTGGCGCCCTGCCTGCCGGGCTCTCCCCAGGCCTGGCGCCCTGTCTGCAGGGCTCTCTCGGACCTGGTGCCCTGCCTGCCCGGCTCTCCCCGGGACCCGGCGCCCTGCCTGCGGGCTCTCCCTGCGCCCGGCGCCCTGCCTGCCGGGCTCTCCCCAGGCCTGGCGCCCTGTCTGCAGGGCTCTCTTCGGACCCGGTGCCCTGCCTGCCGGGCTCTCCCCGGGACCCGGCACCCTGCCTGTCGGGCTCTCTCGGACCTGGCGCCCTGCCTGCCAGGCTCTCTCCGGGCCCGGTGCCCTGGAGCTGAGGACGCAGCCACATGTGGTGGCTGGGCACGGGGAACGTGGCTGGCCAGCGGAGCCGCGCTGCGAGCGGAAAGCCACGCGAGCCTTGAAAGCACCGGAGGAAAAGGAGTGCGCGATCTCCTTAACATGTTTCCTATCGATTCCTATCTATATTCTATGATAGATACACCGAGTTACGTGAAACGTACCCTTCAAGGCACCGCCCATTTTTTTTTTTTTGCCTTTCGAGGGTTTGAATGACATGTACGGCTCGCGTCTGATTTCCCTGCAATGGCCCCACTTTTGCATCACCCACACGAACCTTCTTTCACCGGTGAAGCAACTGCAGCCGGTGGTCACGGTGTGGGGAGCAGAAGTGCGCCCCAAAGGGCGAGGGGAGAGGCGGCACTGCCCACGCAGCAGCCACCCTGTGGCAGAAGGTGCGACCTCCCTGTCCCCAGGACTCACGTCTGTGACCCCTCCCCGCCCCCGTTACTCCTGCATGTGGGCTGGGCTGGGCCCTCAACGGGTGTCAGGCAGCTGAGTGACTGGGAGACGGACAGATTCCATAGCCTGCCAACAGGAGGGTGGCTGAAGCTGGAACGTGCAGGGAGCGGGAAGCGCAGAGCTCCTGTGCCCACACACTGGTACAGGTGGCCTTACCGAGGCTGCGTAAGAGGCTGCCCCCTGCATCTGATCTCTTCCCCCTCCCCAGGCCCCCGCCCCGCCTTCGATGGCAAGGTCTCTGCACCAGACCTGGCTGTGCCCCAGGGCAGACCCCAAGGATTCCCTGGAGACACGAGCAGTCAGCTACAGAAGCACATGAACATATACACGAACACACACACACACACACACACACACACACACAGTGCCCTTTGACGGGGAACTCCCAAAAGCTGTGTGCTGGCAGTATTCTAGCATCCACTGGAACCCAGTCCTGCGAGGTAGTCCTTCTGGTGTCCCTGGCCCCAAGCCCGGGTCTGATGTCTTTCCTGACTTAGTCCCGTGGTCCACGCCTATGATGGGGCAGATGACCAGCCGAACACCTTGGCCTCTTGGTCATTGCTCAGTGATGCCCCTAACACCCAGGAGAGGTCAGTCTCGTTGTCCCCATTGTTCCACCACTTGTTCAAATGAGGGCACCGAGGGTTCCAGGAGGCAATCCCTCCTTGTTCCGCCCGCCCTGCTGCGGCTGCAGGACGGCCGCCCCTCGCCATCTGTCTGTCTGCCACCGCACGCTGTCTCTGGCTCTGGGAAATGGAGTTTGCTGTCCACAAAAGCCCTCGCTTCTGCGGTGGGCAGTTCAGCAGCCCCGCCCAGGGGGCGGTAGGGAGCAGATTCAGGGGCGGTCAGAGGGGTCCTGCATGACCAAGGCTGGCAGCAGCCACAGGCAGCCCATCGCCCCCACAGGACAGAGACTTGGTGAGATGCGGGTCTCCGCTTTCTTGCAGTGAGTCAACGATCAGCCGGGAAACTAGTTTTGTACAAAGTGAGGTGCCGGGAGCTCCTCTGGGGCCTTGGGAACAGGGAGTGCTGGGCTGAAGGGCGTCAGGGACAGATACACACCGAGGAGCCAGCTGCCCTGGATGCACGGCTCCTTTCAGGATGGCCCTGCAGGTGGGCGGTCTGTGGGCGGACTGTGTGAGTGTATAGCTCGGCTCCCGGCGCCGGCACTGCACTCAGCACTGAGCGGCCAAGGAGCGCAAGCTCTGGGCGAGGCGGGAGGGACTCCCCACGGCCCCAGGGCCTCCTGTGAGCCCGCTCAGCTGTTGGCTCTCCTGCGGGCCCAGCCTCTCCGCCCCCGGCATGTCCTGCTGCAGAGCCCAGCCTGAGAGGCCTGAGACCTGGACAGGAGCCTCTGTGAGGGACTGAGCACGCATCTGTGGAAGGAAGGCAGGATCCGACGGAACTGGTCTTGGGTGTGAAATCCCCCACAGACCAGCCCGTGACCCCAAGGTCCTGCCCAGACCAGACGCCAGTTACGTTAGGGGCTGACAGGATTTTGAACACCAGAGACACTCTGCTTCCTTGCTCGCCCCCAGGTTTACAGATGGCGCCCCGGACTGCTCCACCTGCCATGGCGTACAAACGGGGCCCTGCTTGGTGCGCCCTTGCTCCCCCATTGCCCCAGAAGCTGGTGGGACCCTGGAGAAGGGGCTGCTCTTCGTGGTTGACAGGGCACTAGACTTACTCCGTGAGGAGCATCTGCTTAAGTGGCCGGGGGCTGTCAGCCCTACTGTGCCCTGGGGAAGCAGCTCGGTCACACAGCTGTGGGCACAGGAGGGCGGCGGCTCTGAGTCCCCTTTCCTGATGGAGTCTAGCCTCTTGTGCCTGGCGGATGTCCCTCCCGTCCTGCGCTTGGTCCCGGGAGTGGGGAGCCGCGTGGGAATGACACCATGGGGCATCCCGGTGGGAGTGGGAAGGAGGCTGACATCCGGAGGAGGCTGGAGGGGGCGGGGGCAGAGCAGGGGCGGGGTGGCGAGTCAGTCCCCTTTATCTCCCTCCCTCTCCCCACCTGGGGATGGAGCTCAGGTTTCCTGACAACCCCCTCATCACCAGGGAGGGCAGATTCCGTTGTGAGCCCCAGGGAGAGCAAGCACAGTGTGAGGGAAGGGAAAGAGGACTGAGGGGGCAGGATGAGAACGCCAGGCGAGTGGGAAGGGTGGGTGCTGCGCCCACAGGGAGAGCCATCCCCAGCCAGGAGGGAGCAGCTGGGCCCATCGTCACCTGAGGTCATTGAGACCCCATGAGCGTTCTCTCACGTGCATGAACTCACTCAGTCCTACAGCAACCCCATCACTATCCCCACTTCACAAATGGGGAAACCGAGTCTTGGAGAAGGCAATTGCTCAAGTTCACAGCCAGTGGGTAGCAGAGCCACCACTCAGCCCGGGTCTGTAGTCCCCCCCCCCCCCCCCCGAGGTGATGCCAGGCAGAGACGGCAGAGGGAGAGGAACAGGCCAGGAAGGGGAGTCCCAAGAGGCCAGATTTCCTAAAGAGAAACGCAGCCAAATTGGGGGAAGAGATTGGCCTGGAAACAGGGACACTGAGGGATGATGGACTCTGCTCTTTACGGTGAGGGGTGGAGGGTCCCAGGCTCGGCTACACATACCCATGACCCGGGAAATTAAAAAAAGCCTCACAGCACAGACCCCACCCCAGAGGCTCGGAGTTGATTGGCACCATCATTCCTTAAGGGCGCCTAACCAGGTGGTTTCCCTGTGGTCTGGGGGGGGCCACAGGGCCCTGGTCCTTCCTCTCGGCAGGGGAGCCGTCTTAAGCCAGGGGGCCTGGGAGAAGGGCAAGGCGCGGTGTGGCCACATCCTCTTCAGGTGGCCCTGCGGGAGACGGCTGGGGTCCCCAGGCCACGGGCTTCTGCCTAGAAATGATGTTTTCTGTGGCGGGCGGACAGCTGTCCCACTGCCCTTGCCTTGCCTCTGGGACAGGCCCTTCCTGAGAGCCCTGTCACCCAGCTCGGGGCCTCAGCTCCTTTCCTCTCTGACAGGATCACACGGGCCCAGTCTGCCCTTTGGAGATGGGGGCCTCCTTACCGCCACCCAGCTCAGCCGGCTCCCTCCCTCCAAAGCTGGCGTCTCTGCCCCTGTTAACGAGACCCGACAGGAGCTGGAGCCCTGCCTGGCGGGTGGGCCGAGCTGCCACCAGGGGCTTGGCTGGGGTGTGGGGTGGCGGGCCTGGGGGGTGGGAACATCTCTTTGCACTCAGACCTGGCAGCAGCCCCAGGCTTCCCGGGAAGGACTGGGGTGAGGTGCCGTCTGGTGTGTGTCTTTCTCTTCTTAAAGAGCTAGGGCCACGGCGTTGTTAATTTGATTGCACCCACTTTGGCTCCTTGTCTCCCCCAATTAGCCAAGCTCCACCTGAAGCAGGAGATTAATTCAAATTGCGTGGCAGCCGTCAGCCTGGGCTCTGAGCTGGCGGGGAGGTGCCCGGGGGCTGAGGGCTCGTGGGACCTGGCTGGCCACCACCCGTGCACGTGGACGGCTCACGCGTGAGCGGTGCTGGGCCGGGCGGGACCGGGGACATGGCTGCGTGTGCTGCGGCACCGATCTCACCGGGCCTGTTTTCTCCTCCTATGAGGGTATCCTCAGTTCCTCATTGGCTGCTCGCCGAGGAGTAGCCGGGCAGGAGGGGGGTTTAAGGAAGATGGGACCTGGCTCTCCGGCCGTGGTCTGGCTCTCCCGCCATGGTCTGCACGCTCCCGGTAGAAATGACAGTGAGAACAGAATGCCTCCCGTCAGGGATGTGGTGTGTGCAGCCCGGCTGGTGCTGAGGAGTGAGTGCACTTAGCACACCGTCCGTGCGGAGGGCGAGCTTTCACTCCGGTTCCAGAGGTGAGGACCGCAGCTCTCCGCTGACCGCCCAGAACCCGGTCAGAACAGCAGGAGGCGAGCCGTCTCCTGTAGTCACCGGAAGGCACTAGAACTTGGCGAACTTTCTGCCGAGGTCTAGCTCGTCAATATTTCAGACTTTGCCGGCCGTAGGTCCCCACTGCAAACCCCCAGCTCTGCCCCTGTGGCTGGAGAGCATCCGCGGACAACAGGGCATGAAGGATGGGCGCGGCTGGGTTCCAGATGGCAGCTGGCCAGGCCCCGCCCCCAGCCTGTGCTGACTCCCCGGGAACTCGGGGCCCAGGAGGGGCTGGGTCCTGGGCTCCTGACCAGGAGGAGGTGTCAGGGAGGAGGCTGGTTGGATTCAGACAAGAGCAGCTGAGAGGTGCTGGGAAGGAGAGCGCCTCGGTGTCTGAGTTCTGGGAAGCATAGCGTGTGGGCGTAGAACACCGGCGTGGGGACTGCGCAGAAGCTGGCTGCTGCTCCCGGGCTCGTGGCTGTGACGGAGTCTCTGTGGGTGTGATTAGGTGTCTCATTGGTGCGCAGGGTGGGCCTTTGGTCCAATATGACCAGTGTCCTTACAAAGAGAGGGGAGACCCCGCAGTGGGAGGTGGTATGAAGGCACAGCGAGAAGACACCAAGAGTCACTGGGAGCCCGAGGACCAGGGGCCCGGATTGCCCCGGAGCTGCCGAGCTCGCCCTGCTGACACCGGGGATTGCTAGCCGCCCGGAGCCGGGAGAGAACGGGCTCTGGCCTCTAAGTCTCCAGGGGGGCAGCTCCTTGTGCAATGGCCTGAGGACAGCAGCACCAGGCTCCAGTGTGTGTCAGGTTGTCTGTGCGGAGCGCGCTGAGGGCAGGCCACAGGCCTCCTCCGTGGAGCTGCCTAAGGAGGGGGGGTCATATGGCTCTGCTCTCTCTGCTCTGTGAGGAGCTCACCTCCACTCCCAGCCCCCGGACAGGCTGGCCGAGTGTGCAGTGTCCCGTCCCCCCCCTGCCAGGGCAGGCGCTCAGCGGCGCTCAGTCACCACTGAACAGCATGAGCAGCGCCAGCAGGACCTGCGCTCACCAATGGGAGGCCTTTCCTGCAGAATCTCCATTTTGCCAGGTCTCGCAGCTCTGGAGACATAAGAGGCCCAGATGGGAATGACTTTGGAAGCCCTCGCCCACCCCAGCACCACCTCAGCAACGTGGGCCCTGGCACAGGAGGTTCAGGGGCCCAGGGGCAGGCTGTGCGTGAGGACACCCAGTCTCCAGCGGCTGTCCCCAGCGGCATGGCCCTCAGGGCCCGAATTGTTCTGTTCTGTCCTCACTTTCCCAACCAGGCGGCAGCTGTGAAAGATGCTGAGGTGCTCGGAGAAAACACATTTTGTAAATCAGGACAGCGTCATGCTTGTGAGCAATCACACACACACACACACACACACACACACACTCACACACACATACACACACATGCTCACACACAGAAACATACTCACACACACATACACACACACTCACAGACACGCTCACACACACACACACACACATACACTCACACACACATACACACACATGCTCACACACAGAAACATACTCACACACACATACACACACTCACACACTCACAGACACGCTCACACACACACACACACACTCATGTACGTACTCGCACACACACTCACAGGTTCCACATGGCTCTTCTCTGAGAACCAGCTCCGAACCCACTCCCACCAGACCCTGGGCCCCTGCAGCTCCAGAGTCATGGATCCCGGAAAGACAATGCTTGGCTCCCAAGGCCGTGAGTGCCTGTGGTCACCCTCCCATCTCCTCCCTCCACGCCATTCACGCCTTTCCCTGCTCTGTGCCCTCGCCATGCTTCTTCCTCATCCTGGAACGGGGTGACCTTTGCCCCTGATGGTTCTTGTCCGAATCCATCTCATCCTTCAAGTCCTACTAGCGGCTGCTGCATGTGTGGAGCTTCTCCTGACGTTCCCTCACTGGCCCCCACTGCTTACGCCATCCGATTCTCTCTGTTCACCGTGCTCGGGGTTTAGTGCTCAGGGTTTGAAGGCCCCCACCGCCTGTGCATCGGAGTTGTTTGGGCATGTGTCTCTCTTCTTCAGGATTCTAAATCCCCTGAGAACAGCAGCTTCACTTTCCTCGCCGCTAGATCTGCAGCCCCGGAACTGACGGTGCTGCGTGTTGATACAGATTTGGTGCCAAGCATAGCGCTGGCTGCTGTTAATGCCCCTTAGCCCTCACCCAGGATGGGAGACTGTCAGGCGGAACCTGGGGCTTGCAGAGACCGAGGTTCAGGACCTGTGGCTGCCCAGGGCAGGGCTTGGATTTGAACCCAGGTCCTCCTGGTTCTAAAGTCCATGCTCTGGAGCCAGGGATCCTATAGGCCTGCCTAGTGAGCGTGTGGGATCCTGTTAGTAATGGTTGGAAACACTGGGGTCACTGCATGAACGTGCCCCCCCAGAAGCCATTCACAGAAACTCAGATTGACAGTAGATGCCTTTGACAATGCATGGCTCTTTGAAGTAGTACTTCCTTTCTTATTTTCATGGGGCCAGAGTGAGGGCTGAGGCCAGGGTGCCTCCTGAGGTCCATTCAAGGTGCCGTCTGACCAGGGAACTACCGGACAAAGCTCTCCTGAGTGTGGGGGGAGCATTGAGGCCGCTTTAAAATCCGCCATGCAATGGCAGGGCCTCCTGTGCTCGACCCTGCACGTGGACAAGGGGAGGGGTGGTGGGTGGTTGGGGATGGACTGGGGGGTGTCTAGGAATGGCTTCCCCTGGCACCCCCATTGGTGACTCACATGCGGGGTCCTGAAGATCCCTCCCCATCGCCCTCTGCCCTTTCAACTGAAGTCAGAGGTCGGGGGAGAGGGACGAGGCTCTACAGGCCGGGAGGATGTGCAGGGGGAGGGGCTGCGGGTGAAGGCCCTAGAGCAGGGGGCCTGTGCCAGTGCTGTGGCAGGCAGCATGGCAGTCCCTAGAGGCCAGGAGCCCGCATGCCCGTCCCGCCAGCACTGCCATATTGTCACAGGAGCACCACAGGCAGCAGGCCCGGTGTGGCCTCATTCAGGTGCCGGAGAAGGCAGCCAGGCCTCAACCCTGGTCAGAGGCCTGGCCCGGCCAAGCCAGCACATGGCCTCCCTCCTCCCCTCCTGCTGGCTTCGGGTGGCCCAGAGGCCCCCAGCATGGCTGGGCATCACAGCGAAGAGGGGGGCTGGAGTGGGAGAGGTGCTGGTGACAGAGCAAAGGTGTGAGGGAAGGCGCCCATGGGCGCAGTCTGGTGAGGGTTCGGAGCTCCCGATGTGCTGAGGGCGTGGAGACAGGAGGGTCCTGTGAGGGGGGTGGGGAGCTGGGCGCAGAGGGACCAGCGCCTCTGTGCAGTGTGAGGGAGGGGAGGGAGCGGGAAAGCGGGCTGGAGGGGCTTGGGCCTGGAGCGGACACCAGAGCGTGTGTGCGTCACCATGGGAGGAGGAAAGGAAAAGGCGGCCTGAAATGAGGACAGGGAGGAGGAGAGGGAGCGAGGTGCAGGTTTGCCCCTAAGTGATAATTAGAGGGTCTGACATTCCCTGGGGAAGAGGGACCAGAGATGACTACCTCTGTGAGAGTGTGCGTGTGCGTGTGCGTGTGTGTGTGCGCGCATGTGTGTGATTGGCCACGCTGCCCTGATTTACAAAATGTGTTTTCTCCAAGCACCTCAGCATCTTTCACAGCTGCCGCCTGGTTGGGAAAGTGAGGACAGAACAGAACAATTCGGGCCCTGAGGGCCATGCCATTGGGGACAGCTGCTGGGGACTGGGTGTCCTCATGCACAGCCCACCCCCAGGCCCCTGGACCACCTGTCCCCTGGGCCTCATGTCCCCTCACCTCCGCAGAGAAACCAAGGGCCAGAGCATGCCATACCAGGCCAGTGGAAACCCCAAAATTGGAGAAAAGCAGCAAAGACCCTCCCCAAAAGTCTGAGCATTTGGGCTCATCTGCTGACAGTGGGGAGATAAGGATCTCATACCAAGGAAGGTTCCAGAAGCCTCTGTTACAGCAGAATTAGCCACGCTCTCCCTGGCCGAGGGGGACAATGATTGCCTGGTTTTATTAAGGACCAAGTGCTTCTTGATGTTGTGAGGGGAGTGGCTCCTGCCATCGAGCCCCCAGCCCCCAGATCCTAGCATCGATCGCCAGCATCCCCATCTGCTGAGCTGAGAGCGGGTTTGGGCAGGAGGGCGCCCTGGGAGAGGTGAACAGACACATCTACACCAGGCCCTGCTCCCAGCAGCCTTTCCCACACCTACCCTGGGGTGCGCATTAAGAATAACAGAACTGGTGGCTACATCCTGTGTGCCAGGTACCACTGGTTGCTTTACACATGCCATTGGCCTTCAGCCTTGACAAAGAGCATGCCAGATAAGGTGCCCTTAGGATTCCTTCTGTGTGTCAGGAAGACGAAGTACAGAGTGTCTGGCAAACTCATCAAGGCCACAGGAGCCCAGATTCAAACGAGGTCAGTCAGCCTATCCCACAGTCCTCCATGACCTGTGTCCATACCCTGACCTACAGCCAATGGGCACTGTCCTATGGCAGGATTCCCGCTCCTTACGGCAGGATTCCCTGTCTTTACGGCAGGATTCCCGCTCCTTACGGCAGGATTCCCTGTCTTTACGGCAGGATTCCCGCTCCTTACGGCAGAATTCCCGGAATGCTATGGCAGGAGAACTGGATCCTTATGGCACAATTCCTGATCTAACGACAGGATTCCTGGGGCCCATTATGCAGACCCGCGGACGTGTGACGAGGTAGATCGTACAGGAAGAACGTGTGTCTGTGATAACGGGTACAGGCATGTTCTGGGGTGCCAAGGCCAGCAAGATGGCTCTGTGCCTGGGGCCTAGAAGCCATGGACACAGCACCAAGTTGCAATGCGCTTTAATGCTTCTAGCTTTTCCTGAGCACCTTCCCGTTTCTACCCTCAGTTCCCACCCTGTTCACCCCGAGGTTTTGGGTGGGGGTGGGGGTGGGGATGAACCTCCAGCACAGGGAGGGCCCTGGAGCCTAGAGAGGTGAGGTACCTGGGTCAAGTCCCACCGCCCCCAGGTGGATCTGAAGTTAGAACCCAGGTTTTCTCCGCCCTAAGTCACAGGTTACACACAAGCAGGTGTCAGTCAAGTAACAGAAAGGAAGGGCTCAATATGACTATCCAGATGGCATTGCCAACCTGCAGATCCAAGTCAACAAGAAATCCCACATCCCATGAGCACCTCAGGAGCTTATCAGGACCAGCGCTCCTGATGACTGCTCCCCGCTCCCACCAATTGATTTTTAGAAAGAGGGAAAGAGAGGGGGAAGGACAGAGAAACATTGATGTGAAAGACACACACCAATTGGTTGCCCCTGACCGGGCCTGGTCTGGGGAGGAACGAGGTGTGTGCACTTTACTGAAATTGAACCCGGGACCCTTCAGTCTACAAGTGACGCTCTATCCACTGAGCCAAACCGGCTAGGGCGTGGCAGTGCTTTTGAATCCTCATCCAAGTGTCCAAGCCCACGTCTGACTAGGAATCCTCCGGCCTCCCTTCACACACAGACCAATGGAAACCACGAGGGGGGCAGGTGGGTGCAGAGATGGGCCCTGGCCGTGCCCAGGGTGCCGGGAGGGCCAGGGGCAGGACTCACTCTTGACGGTGAGGAACATGGACTTGCTGATGTCGGTGCCCACGCCGTTGCTGGCCTGGCAGAGGTAGTAGCCCATGTCCTCCTCCAGGACGTGGCGGATCAGCAGCGAGCTGTTGGCCAGGACCTGGATGCGGCCGGTGAGGGGCACCGGGTGGTACTGCTGGGGGCTCCCGCTCCCTGGAAGGAGGCGGAGGTTAGAAGAGCTGCTGTCCGGGCTGGGGGTGAGCCAGGTGGGTGGGAGGGCCCCAAGGAATGCCCCCTGCCTTTCTCCTGAAAATTGGAGGCCATTGTGTGGGGTGCCCACACCACGCCTGTTTCCTGGGCCACAGAGGGACCCCCCAGAGAGCTGGGCTGGCCTGCCCACATGGCGCTGAGCTTGTTGGGTGAATTCCTCAGGGCAGGAGAAAGAGTTGTCTTCAGGCCACTTGGCAGCCACGCCCAGGAAGGAGGCCAGCCTCCCTCCAAGGGGGCTTTGGGCACAACCCCTCCCAGTGTCAGCCCTGGACATGGTCTAGCCCAGTGGTCGGCAAACTCATTAGTCCACAGAGACAAATATCAACAGTACAACAATTGAAATTTATTTTGAGAGTCAAAATTTTTAAACTTAAACTTTTTCTAATGCCACTTCTTCAAAATAGACTCGCCCAGGCCGTGGTATTTTGTGGAAGAGCCACACTCAAGGGGCCAGAGAGCCGCTTGTGGCTCTCAAGCCGCAGTTTGCTGACCACTGGTCTAGATAAGAGGTTGGCGTGGGGCTTAGTCAGATACGAAATGCGTCCTTGGCATGAAGTTGGGCTCCAAGATCCAAGATCCCAGAAAAACTGGTGAGGAGCAGGGGCTGATGAGGCTTGGGGAGCCCATGGGGGCGTGTGGAAGTGGGGAACACAGAGGTTCCTGAGTTCTAGGCTGGAAGGGAAGTGGAGAGGTCAGTCTGTGAGGACAAAAGGACACTGAGTCAGCCTGACAGCTGTTGCCAGCCCACAGACCCTGGATGACCTCCAGATTGAATGTAGCCTGGGGTACCCATGGAGCTCAGAACCCGGGGCTCCCACACAGGCCCAGGGATGTGTGGGAACCAGGCCCGAGCCTCACTGGCACCCCCCCTCCCCTCTCCCTGGCTGCTCAGAGTCGCTGGTTGGCAGGGTCTTACCCTTGGCATGCTTCCACATGACCTTGGGTGGGGGGTAGCCATCCACCGAGCAGTTGAGCACACCAGCTTTGCCATAGATGCCATCCTGGTTGTTGGGCTGCACCACGAACCGAGGGGGCACTGCAGAAAGAGGGAAGGCGGGAGAAACCCATCACCTCAGTCTCTGATAGGTCTTCGGGGGCTTCAGGCACCTGCCAGTCAATGCCAGGCCTGCCTGGACTGTTCTAAGCCAGAGCTCCTGAGAACTCTTGCTGGGTGCTGGCTGGGAGCTGGGAGCTCTGAGCGCCAGTTCTGATTTTGCCAGTGGCTAGCTAAGCAAGCGTCTCCCCCTCACCAGGCCTCGGTGTCCTGGCCTGGAAAGTAAGAGGTTTGAACCTCTTGATCATTAAGGCAACTGCCAGAGCCAACCTTCCCTAAGCCTGGGATTCAAACCCGGACCCAGAGACTGAGCAGCAGTCTGAGCCGGATCCTGCCCCTCTCGTCCCCGCCCCCCTCACCGCCCTTCCCCACGCACCGCGCACGACCAGCTGGCGCTCCCGGCTCACGGTGGCGGCCGCGTTGCTGGCGATGCAGGTGTAGTTGCCGTTGTGCTTGAGGGACACGCTGGAGATCTGCAGGGAGCTCATGAACTCCTTGCTCTCGATGGTCACGCCGGAGCCCGAGATGATGACCTGCCCGTCCTTCCTCCAGGTGATGCGGATGGGCATGTCCCCGGAAGACACCACGCAGGGGATGTAGAGCAGCTGGCCGATGGAGGCAGGCGGGAACTCGAAGGGCTGGATCAGAGGGGGCACTGGGAGGGAGGGACGCTGCTGTCAGCCCCCATGCCCAGCCCGGCCAGCCGCACCGCCTCTCCGGCCTCCCCTCCAGGCCCCTCCCGACCCCAGTGTAGGCCTGTCTGGAGCCTGAGCTGTGGTTGGGGATCCTCCTGTTTCAGCTCTGGCTGGAGCATCAGCCATTATCTCTATGACAACTCAGTGAGCCACAGCAGCTTCCCCAGGAGGTGGGGGCAGCGGGAGGCAAGGAGACCTCCTTCCTGCAGCCCAGTGACTGCAAGGCTGCTTCTCCCAGAAACTGCTCCCCGCTCCTGGGCACCTGCTCTCTGCCCCAGGCCCCTTCCCCCCCCCCCCCCCCCAGAGCCGGAGGGAGGCGGCTTCCTGTGCACGCCGGCCACTGGCCAGGCGGACGTGGTCACACCTTGGCAGCCCTTTGGATGCTGGGAAAGGTCTTGGCTCAGGAGCTCTAGGACCAGAGAGGTGACATTTGGGAGGGATGTTGTCTGCATGTCCTATCGGGCAAGAGCCACACCCTCAGCAGGGCCCTCACCCACCTTCCCAATGCTATCTCCCCCCCGACCTTCACTCCATCACCAGCGTCCACAGCCCCTCGCCTCAGCCCGTGCCTGGGGGCACCTGAGTGAGCACCTAGGGGCGTTTGTCCTCTTCATCTTCCACCATGTGTGCCAGCCCAGTGGCTTCTGACCCCTCTCATTCCTGAGCCACCCACATCCAGGTCCTTCGTCCGCCAGGTGTTCTGGGACTCTGGCCATCCCCTGGCTCCCCCCAGCTATGGCTGCCTCTGCTCTTTGGGTTGCAGCCTCCCCAGTATTCCAGGTGGTTTGCGGGGTCTTGATAGCCAGACAGATTTTTCTGGAACCCTGACTCTAGTAATGGCTAAGCACTCATTGGTGACGCGTCCCAGAGGTTCCTCTGTTGGGCTCTACTGAGCCTGCCCACCCGTTGGTTTGTTTTTGTTTTTGTTTTTGTTTTTGTGTGTGTATGCCTAGCTGAGATATGGGCCCCTGGTCTCCTTGGGCTTTGTGGTGGAATCATGGCAGAGCCCAGATCTACTGCCCAGTTTATTTCCTAAGGCCCAGCAGCCCAATCCTCCCCACCAAGGCCCTCGGCTGGAGCCCAGCAGGCCTGCCACCTGTCCTGGAAGGCCTGCCCTCCGCCCGGCCCTGCAGCCTGTCCGCACGTGGGTCCTGGGGCACCGAGGCAGCCTTTGCACGACCCCTTTCCCTGGCACCTGGGAGCTCCATCCGGCAGTAACCAGGGCAAACTGAGTCCAACTCATGCTTGGCAGGTGGGGACAGGACATGAAAGAACATGTAGATCACTCCCTGGGCTGACCTAAGTGTTACCTGTGAGAGGGCACGGGGTAGTGAGAGCACAGGGTGGGGTTCATCCAGAAAGAGAGGGGGCTCCGTGCTGCTCCTCAAGGGGCTGTGTTTTGCTAGAGTTTGGGAGCTCCCCTCTGCCCCCTCCAGAGCTGGCTCCTGTGGTTGGAGAGCCCATGGCCAGGAGCTGCCCCAGCGAGGGCTGCGGGGTGGGGACGCGGCGGGGTGGGGGAGGGCAGCGGCTGGGGCGGCTGTCCTGGAGGTGCCCAGCCTGCAGGGCTGTGCTCTGGGCAGGACGGTCCAGTGAACATTCCCACGGAGGACAGAGCAGATGGAGGCGGTGGATAGAATTGGGCAGGAAGTCTGAGCTCAGGCGAGAGGAAAACTGTCTCTCAGTAAGAAGGGATTTGGATAACGGAACAAGTTACAGAGGCAGGTTGATTCCTTAATTAACGGAGCCATCTAATATTTATGCGATGCCTGCTCTGCTGAGGCTTCATGTCCGTGTGGCTCGCAGAGGCAGACACGTGCCCACCAGACAGACGCTCCGGGCGTGCCCGCCGCCGGGAGTGCTGGACAAGCACCGTCCGAACAGGAGGCGCGGGACTCAGACAGAGTGCCATCCAGTTGGCCACTGCGGCTTCATGGGGAGGCCGCATGGGAGTGTGAGGGAGCACACACACCCTTAAAGATGTGTGTGTGTGTGTGTGAGAGAGAGAGAGAGAGAGAGAGAGAGGCTGTGCTAAAGGCAGAGGCCAATAGGTTTCCAAGTGGAACACTGAGGCTCCTGGACAGACCATGAGGGAGGGCTGCCAGCACCCCCAGAGTCAGATGTTCCCTTGGGCTGGCTGGAGCCTGTGCTGACCGGTGGGGGCAGGTGGCCAGACACCTCTGAGACCCTAGGCTCCTGCCCCGCTGCCTGCTGCGGGTGGATGGGAGTGAGGCCGTGGGTGCTCAGGGTCCGCTTTGGGAGGAATGCGAGGAGCAGAGCTGCGCACAGAATCCCTGGCTCGGGGCTGGCCCTCGGAGAGCCTGCAGGCGGGGCACTGCCCGGAGGGGGAGAACATAGGGTGGTCCTGGCTCCTCGCTGTTCGCTGAATACTAGAGGAGCGGGGAGTGGGGGCACCGAGGGGCAGGTGCGGGCTCTGGGGTGTGCCTGCGGGAAGCTGCCTGGCTGGGGCCGCTCTCTGAGCGGAGTCGGCAGTGCCTTTCCCGGCGCTCAGCACTCAGCGCTCAGCGGGGACACGGCTGGTTGAACGTGTCCATTTCCCGCCCCGGAAGGCATCCCAGCAGCCAGGCTCTGACCTCCTCGCGGTGATGGCGGTGTTGGCCGGAGCCTCTGCAGGGCCGCCCGCAGCCTGAAGGGGGGGGGGGGGGGCACAGATGCCACGTCTCTAGGGACTTCTCTCTCCGGAAGCCCTGCTCTGGCCATAGTCCTCTTGGCAGGAGGGCAGCTCGGTCGGCATTGAGGGAGGCGGGGCCAGGACAAGGTGCTGCAGGTGAGGCGGCTGCGAGGCCAGTGGGCGGCCCACGAGGCGTCCGGCTATGGCAGGCCTCACCCTCCTGCTGGGGAGCGGGTGGCAGAGGGCACGTGCCCGCCAGGCCGGCCTGTGGACACTGTCTTACCCTCTGGGACGGAGCCTCTGTACTTCCTGGCCCTCTGGCAGGGGATGGGCGCCGGAGGGTGGCAGCGTCTCCTCCCTGCAGTGGGGACGTGGGCAGGACGGCACTCCAGACTGCAGTCCAGACCGCACTCTGTCCCCGTGACCCGGCAGGCCGGCTCCTCCCACCCTGCTCTCCCCCAGCCTCGGCGCCGCCCTCATCTGCCAAGTGGGAATGAGGGGCAGGGGGACCAAGTCATCTCTGAGGCCCCAAGGCTGGTGTTTCGGTCGTAGCGTCTAGTATTTTAGGAGGAATCACTTCCTCTCAGGAAGGCCTCCGCGGCCGCCTGCGCAAGCTGCAAACCACGCACTCCACGCCCGCACGCTCACACTCCCTCCCACTCCGTTTCGTGCCCTTTCCCCCCAGAAGGGGTCCTGAGCCGGGGCTTGTGCCTGCCAAGCACAGGGCCCGAGTGCTGGGAGCAGGACATGGTCAGCGCCGCTGAGGGAATGGCACCGTTGCCATCTGAGCCTGGCGGCCACGAGGACGGTGCTGCCATCGGTGTGCCCGGCCCCTCTGCCGAGGAGCCGCCTCGGTGCCCCCGCCCAGCACACCTGGGTGACCAGCCGCAGTGAGACCGTGTGCCCCCTCCTTTGGTTCTGGCGGGTCCCTCCAAACAGCGCCTCTGCCAGGACCAGGCCTGTAGCAGGGGGGCTCTCTCTGGAGCCTGTGGTCACAGCAGCCCATTTACTGGGGAGGGGGTCCTCCGCGGGCTCCACCGAGGGGCTGGGCTGAGCAGGAGGGAAGGCTGCATGGGGGTGGATGAGGGTGAGGGGACTTGTGTAACTGTGTCTCTCCCGCTTGCTCTCCATGGGACGTAGCACCCGCCCTGGTTCCGGCCTCGCTGGGCCGGGCAGAAAGTCTCTCATGCTCTCGCTCCGGCCCCAGAGGCCCCGAGAGGCCCAGCGTGGGGATGGAGACGCCCCCTCCCTGAGCCAAGGACCAAGGACGAGGCGCCGGGGCAACCCTGCCCCTGAGGGGATACACATTCGGCCCGTGTGCCCAGGAGGCTCTGATGCCACATTACTGTTCAGCCACAGGGCGCCCTGAGGACAGCAGGCCCAGGGTGGGCCCTGTGCCCTCGGCGTCCCGCCAAGGATCCCTTTGGTGCCTAGAGGAACACCCGCTGCTCTGCAGCCTGGCTCTCCGCTGCCCGGCGCCGCCACACGCACCAGAGTCCAGGAGGCCCTCAGAGCATCTGTGCCTTCCCTCCCTCGATCCCTCCACCTTCTGGCCACAGCTGCCCCCCACCCCACCCCCGGCAATATTTCTGTGGCATCACCTGCAGCTGCCGTTGTGGCTCAGGAATTTGCTCGGAGGAGGACATGGACAGAGGAAACATTTGTATATATGTAACTGCCGGCACGTACCATGGACGTGCCTGTGCGGGTGCGGGCAGGCTGCATGTACATGCATATGGTGTGTGCCAATGTGAACGTGCGTGGCATTCATGCACACAGGTCTCTGCACAAGTGTGTGCATGCTTCTGCATGCAAATCTTGTGTGCGCTGCTCTCGGCTCAGTGTTTCAAAATTCATCAGAAGACAAGCAGTCCCGGGAGAAATGGAGTCAGCAGTCGTTTTTCCAAATCCCGGAGCAGCACGGGCTTTGCCTGACCCCCCGAGAGATGCAGGGCTTCCGGCTGGTCTCGAGGTTCTAGCACCTGCCCACCTGCCCCTGGCCCTTCCCACACGGGGTTTCAGCTCTGGTCCTGGGGGAGGGGCCATGTCCCAGCCAGGCAGTAGGGATGGGGTCTGGAGCCCTGCCCCCAGCCAACCTCCCTGGGCCAGTGCCCCTCTCCACACCCGGCACCTCCTCCGCCTTCTCTCTGAGGAGCTGGGAAGCAGCACACCAGCTAATCAGGAGCTCGCTCCTAATCAGTCCTGACAGCTTCTTTGCAAAAGTGCATGCTAATGAGGAGGGGAGGGGCAGTGGAGAGGGGGCGCTGAGGGCCTGAGCTTTGGGAGTGGCAGGGGCTCCTCACACAGCGCTGCCTCGTGGTCTGGGGAGGAAGCAGGTGGAAACCCTGCTAGGCTGCATTTCAGCTGTGGAGGGTGGATGCGGAGTGTGGGCACAGGGCGTATACCGCCACATCCCTGACGCAGGAGAGTCACACAGCCCGGGTGCTGGTGCCCGGGCTCTGCCCGTAGGAACACACACACACACACACACACACACACACACACACACACGCACAAACATGCACACATGCACACACGCACAAACATGCACACACAGACACACGCACGCACAAACACACACACGTGCACACACACGCACAAACATGCACACGCGCACACATGCACACACCCTCCCGGGCTGGGAGACACTGTCACTCGGCACTGCACAACCTCCTCAGGCCCAGCGAGCCGCGCAGACGGAAGGCATCAGATTCAATTCATTAGGACTGATCGCTCCCTGAGTGGGGATGAATAATTGATGAGCAGCGGCTTTCAGGATGTTCCTCGTGCTCCACCGCTCGCTGGAGGCCTGTTCTTTTTTTGTTTTTTTGTTTTTTTTTCAAGCCAACAAACCAGGCCACATGCTCGCAGGAGCGGGCGGTCTATGGGAGTGGAGCAGAGGTCGGATGTTCCAGTATGTGATGTTTACACCGGAACGCTCGCTCTCCTACTTGTAATGGGAATGGACCCAGGTGGCCTGTGACGCTGGAGGGGGCGCCATGGGGCTGTGGCCTGGGGTCGGAGGTTCCCCCAGCACCAGCCCCTGGGCTGGGCAGAGGCCTCTGGCTGAGAAGACGGCCGCGGTGGCCCTCAGCCTGGCCGGGAAGCAAGAAGGCAGACGCCATAGGGGACCCCGGACCGGAGGTGGCCACAGGGCGCCCAGGTCTCGGGGCTCAAGGGAAGGCTTGCAGGAAGTCGCTCTAAGCCAGACGGCTGTCCAGCTTCAGCTCAAGAAACACACCGTCCAGTGCTGTGACAGGTGGAGGATGCACAAGGAGGCATGTGACAAGCTCCAGTGTGCCAGCAAGGGCGACTGGCGATAAGGAGCACAGCAGAGAAGTGCTGACCCCGCCTTCCGCCGACATTCAGGCCGCCCGCTGTCCCCAGACTCATGCCCCTGCTCCCCGCCGCGGGCTCGGGGCCAAACCAAAGGCAGCGTCCACCTCCCAGACCGCCCTCTTCCCGTCACAGCCTCATTCCCCCTGCGGCAGGAGCGTGGGGCCCGCTGGGGTCCCCCAGGACCAGGCCAGCTTTCTCCGGGAGCAGGTGTCCCCGCCACCAGGGTGACGCCCATGTCCAGGTGTTCTCACGGCTCTGTCTCTCCTCCGGCCTCCTCAGGTCACCCAGGAGCTTCCTTCCTCCTGGCCTGCCTGCCCAGCCCTGGGTCCTCCTGGGCTAGGCAGAGGCTGCCTGGCTCTCCCTGACCTCTTCCCAGCCAGGCCTGGCGGGACCCACCTCCCACCTCCCGGAGCAGCCAGGCCACCTGCCCACACTGTCCCCAGCCTGCGCTCCTAGGAGTGGATTTGGGAGGGAGCTTCACACCCAGGCGCAGCCAGAACCAGTACCTCCCTCATTTCTTCAGGCAGCCATTCCTTCGCGCATTGATAGTCATTCATTCATTTCACCCACAGGACAGTCCCTCAGTGGCTCCCAGGTACCAGGCCCGGGCCTGAGCTCCAGGAGGTGCTTCCTAGGCCTGAAGCGGCACCAGCAGGTCCGGAGTCACCAGTCTGTACCCCAGAAGGAAGCCCGGGACCCAGCGCCTGCTCCCTGCACCCTGCCTCCTGCTGCCTGCCCGCTCCTGGATCCCCCCTCCACCACCTCCTGCTGGCCTCTGGTGGGCCCTCCGTGCTGACGTTAGGGTCCAAAAGAGCCTGCCATCTCCGTGCTGGCCTCTCTCCCAGGCTCCTCTGGGGCCAGTGCTGTCCTGCCCGGCAGCCCGTGAGCAAACCTAAATGCAGAGGTCCCCATGGCCTTGTGTCCCCACAGGTGCCTTCCTGCCCCTGCCCCTGCCCCTCAGACACCCTGCAGAGCCTCTCCCCGTGGTGCCCCACATGCTGGGATGCAGAGGCCACGGCCCCAGGGCGGGCCACGTGGCTGGGGGCGGGCCTACCTTTGACGGCCACGTGGACGCTCTGGCTGATGGAGAGCTGCGGCTGGATGAGGACGCTGCACAGGTACTCGCCCTCGTCCATGCCCTTCTGCACGTCCGTCAGCTTGAGCGTGCCGTTCTCAAACACCACCTGGCGGTGGTTGTCCGGCAGCAGCAGTGCGTCCTTGTACCATTTGATGGAGTAGTAGGGGTAGCCGATGACCCTGCAGTTGATGAGCGTGTCCCGCCCGGCCACGGCCGTGATGTTCTTCATCGCCCGGATGCTGGGGGGCCCTGGCGGGGTCGGGAGGGAGGAGAGGAGGGGCGGGCGGAGGTCAGCCTGGGGCGGCCGCTGCCTGGGTGCTGTCCTCAGTGCTGGGCGAACATGGCTGGTGGGGAGGGGAGGCTGGCCTTCATCACCGGCTGGAGGCAGAGCCGGGGACCGGGGGGAACCCTGGCTCTCTCCGGGACGCGGTTACTGGCTTCGATAGTTGCAAACAGACAGGCGTCCATTCCTGCCCACGGCATGGGGGAGGGCCCAGGAGGGCGCCGAGGCCTCTCCAGGAAGGCAGCTCGGGGGGCGAGTCCTCGTTTCTGAGGAGTTACGATTTGGGGTTAAAATGGAAACGTGGACATTGTTGTTTCCATTCAATTTGCGTATAATGCTGTGGAAGGACCACAGGAGGTCTTCCCTGGACGACTCTCCACGGGCAAATGTGGCCCCTGAGCAGGGCCCCGGGTCACTGGTCAGCGGGGCATATGGTCCTGTGGGTGTGGGGGATCAGGGGCACCGAGCGGGGATGCTGGACGGGCACAGGAGGGAGCAGCTGCCCCGGGACCCTCCCAGGACCCGTGGCTCCGTCCTTCTCATGCTGAGAGGCGGGCAGGGCGGCCGCATGGAGGGCATGCGTTTCTCGTGGGGCTGTAGACCTGCTGGCTCAGGTGCACTTAGCATGATCCTCCGCCCTCCCCTCCCCACGGAGCCACCAGCACCCCTGGTCCCGAGCCCCCCTCTCTTCCCTTGGGCCTCCTCTGTGCTTGGGTCAGAGGTCACTGGTAGGGTCAGATGAGGGCCAACTGATGTCACAGGCTGCAAAGGGCTCCAGAGAAGATTTCTCATCCCAGCAGCTTGGAGAACTGAGACTTGGAGAACCTGAGGGCTCCGCCCCTTGGGGCTGGCGGTCTCGGGGTGACCCCGCCCAGCCTGAGCCTCCTGCTTTTGTCAGCTTGAGCCTTGGGGGTAGTGAGGAGGCGGACAGAGGATTGGGAGGAGAGGATGCTACGGCTCCTGCTGCTCACACCTCCTGGAGCATCTGGGGCGTGGCTCCATGGGGTGCACTGGGAACACAGGTTTGGTGGACACCCCTGTCAAAGGTCAGCCTGGGCCCTCCGCTCCTTCCCTGGCCTGTCCAGGCCAGGCCCTGGTGGGAGGTGGATGCCGGCTGGCGCTTATACACCTGCGGCCAGAGGGATTGAATGGGGGAATGGAATGGGCTCAGAGCAGCTTGCAGGAGAGGGGAAGAGGAGAGGAGTGGAGTAGGCGGGGACACCAAGGCAGGAAACTGTGCCAGACACACACACACACACACACACACACACACACACGCACGCACGGACGACGAGACTGTGGAGGGCGGGGGGAGGGGAGAAGGAGGAAAGAGACCTCTGCTACAATCAAAGGACACTGAGCACGGGAGCCATCGCCACGGAGATGAGGACACAGACGCACAGGGACCCTGGGCCTGTTCTGATATTTAAATGTAGACAGGCACCTCTTACGTTTATTCGCGCCTGGTATTCGGCACTGCCCACCGAGTTCCTCGCGGTGCACCGGTACACGCCCCCGTCCCGGATCTGGGGGCCCGTGACGTTCATGTGGCTGACGGTGGTGCCGTCGGACATGGTGTACTGGTTGGTGCGGTGGCTGCCGTCCCGCGCGACGGGCTCCTCGTCCAGGGCCCAGGTGACCGTGGGTGGCGGCGCCCCCTTGGCCGCGCACATCAGCGAGAACTGCTCCCCGGGGTTGACCACTTTCTCGCTGAAGGAGGAGACGATGCGGGGCGTGCCGTCTGCAGGAGCGAGGAGCCCTCAGGTCACCGAGCCTCAGGCCCCCCACCCCCTTCCCTGGGGACGAGGGGAAGCGGTGGCCAGGACAACACAGGATCTCTCAGGGGCAGCAGTTCGTGTTATTCACGAGTCCCGGCAGGTGCCAGGCACTACTGCAGGGGACTGAAGGCTCCTGGGTTCGAATCCTCCCCCAGGCACGCTAGCTCTGTGTCTGTGGGCAAGTGACTGAACCCCTCTGAGTCTGTCCAGCTCGTCTGCATAGAGGATGGTGATAATGGGGAGCTGGGTTAACTCCCTCACCCGGAGGCTGCGCGGATAAACTAATGCATTACAGATGCCTTGGACAGGACTGCAGGTGCCTCATAAAACATCCCTCTCTCCGCTTCCCTTCCTCCTCCCTCCTCCGTTTATTAACAGGCAGAGGCGCCGAGGTTAATGTGTGTGGACCCGGGGCTGCCCCAGCCGGACCTGCGGAGTCAGGGCCCATTTCTCATTCTGGCAGAAGGGGGCGGGGGTGAGGGGTGATGGTGCTCAGCAAACAGCCTGCAGTTTGAGGCTTAAAGCGCCAGCCGCCCAGCGGCCGTGCTGGCGGTCTGCGCTGGGCCTGGTCTTGGCTGACCGCACAGGCTGCCCCGGAGGTGAACGGAGCCCAGCTTCCTCCCGGGACTCTGCCCTGTTCCCTACCCAGGGGGGAGGAGGCCTGGCCTTCCTTCCACCAGGATTGGCGTAAAAGCGTAAAATGGGCATTAAAAACCCCAAACAAACAGAAAAAAGAGAGCGAGGCAAATATAACATGCCTCCACCCCCACCCACATGTCACACCAACGTCCTGCCAGCTCAGCCCCCGCCCGTTTCGGGGGCCTTATCTCCAACTGGGGTGGCCGGTGCCTGGAGAGCCTTTGCCCGCTGGCCACTGCCTGCTCTCTGCCTCATTTCCGGGTCCCTCCGCCCCACTCCCTGCCCTTCCACAGCCTCGTTTCCCACGTCCCTGCCCTAAGCTGACGGGCAGGTCGCCGTGGGGAAGTGGCCGGAAACCTCCATTTCCTCCACTGCAGGACGGAACCTTAGCCAAGGCTCTCCCCAGCGCCCTTGGGAGGGTTAACGGAGGCACATCTTCCCGGGGCGCAGAGAGCGCCGCCCCAGGCCTCCCATCGGGGGCAGGCGGGCGCCCGGGCCGGGCACCTCCCGGGGGCCTTGAGTCCCGAAACCGCCCTCCGAGGGCTGCCGGCTCACCCTCCAGCACCACGACGGCGAAGTCCTGGGCGGTCTGGGCCTTGCGGGTGGCGAAGCACTGGTAGGCGCCCGAGTGGCTCTTCTGGGCGGAGGCGATGAGCAGCGTCTCGTTGCTGAGCCCGCGGAAAGCGATGGCCTCGTCGGGCAGCACCGGCTCGGTGTTGCGGTACCAGCGGAGGGTGTACTCGGGGGAGCCCATGGGCGCGCAGGAGAGGATGACGGTGCTGCCGATGCCCGTCTTCAGCTTCTTTGGTGTGAGGGTCACGTGGAGGGGGTCTGGCCGGGCGGGCGGGAGCAGGGCGAAGGGGGAGAAAAGGGCTCCGGTGGGGGATGTGGCTGTGGGTGCACCGTGATCACAGAGGCTCTGGTGCAGAGCCCTGGGCGGAGGGGCTGGGACTGCGACCCCCTCTCTGGGCCTCAGCTTACCCGTCTGTGAAATGGCAGTGAGGCCAAGAGCGGTCTCTGCGCCTCTGTTTGGAGGGGCTGTGCTTTCTGGGGGTCCTTTGCTCCGAGGGGCTGGGCGCTCCCTGAGCTGGATGGGGCCGGACTGGCCCATCATCCTGCTGTCACCCACCCCCCACGCCAAGGAGCACCCTGGACCCACCACTCCCCTCTTACCCCACAGAGCCAATCCTGCCGTCTGCGGTCTGCCTTCCTTCTTACACCCCAGGCCACCTGCTCCTCACCCACCAAGCTGCCCAGCTGCAGACCCGGCTCCCGGCCTGGCCCCCGCAGCCTGCTCCTGCCTCCCATCTCCATGTCCCCCCATCTGTCCCCGCGCTGCCGCCTGCCACCGCCCCACTCAGAACCTCTACGGCCCAGCAGCTCAGGGTGGCATTCAAGGGCATCAGGCCAAATGGGACCTGCCCCTCGTCTCAGGAGCAGCCTCTAGAGGCAGCCTGCCCACACCCCGGCGGCTACTCTGGCCACCCCTTTACCCGATTCCTTCTCCCCCTCCACCTGAGCTCAGGAGTCATCTCTTCCCGGAAGCCTTCCACCCCCCACAGCCCCCCACGAACCCCACAGGCCGGGTTCAGGTCCCTCTTCGGGTCCCCCTGGCTGCACTAACGCTGTGCTAAGCACATGGTCTTCAATCACCTCTGAGCCTGTCTCTCCCTCTGTGAGCCACCTGAGAGCCGGGCGACCTGACGGGCAGAGGATGGAGCCTGCACTGAGGTGACCTCTCTATCTGTCCGTCACGCTGCTTCCTGAGTGCTGCTCCCCAATGACGCACTGGCCGCCTGGCCCCCGCCCCAGTGGCCTTTCCCCTCTCCATGGCCCTGAGGGCCGAGCTAGGAGGCCGGACCCCTCCAGGGAGGCGGCCGACAGGAGACGGGACAGGAGGTCTGTCTGGTGGGTGCAGCCAGCCTGGGCCGCTCATGCCAGCTCCCCCTCCTGGCTCCTAGCCTCCGTCTGTGCCCAGGGAGTGCCAGTGCCCCGTGGGACAGGCAGCCCTGCCCGCCCGCCAGGCCTCCCAGCCCTGCCAGCCGCGCTCTGCTCACTGTCCTGCTGGCATGGAGGCAGCATGGGCCAGGGGCTTGGTTGCAGAATTGGTGGGGAGTAGGAAAAGCACTGCTTCCCCTCCGTGACCCTGGCCGAGCGGGGCTCCCAGAGAAGATGGAAGACAGGGAGAAGCTGTCACTCCCCTGGGAACCAGGACTTCAGCCTGGCTGGGGGAGGTGGGAGCTGAGGTCTGAGGAGAACAGCGTGTGTGCCAGGACGTGAGCATGCACAGCAGAGGGATGTGTGTGCCTGGGTACCGAATATACATGTGCATGTGTGTGCAGCGTAGTGTGTGTGTGTGTGTGTGTGTGTGTGTGTGAGTACCTGCTTGCCTGTATGTGCTGTGGGCACCAGATTACCCAGAGTCAAGTTTGCTCATTTTCCAAGGATTTGGGGTTATGTCCTGACCTGTTCTCTGAGGCTATGTTTGAGTGTGAATGTGAGTAGGAGTGTGAGTGTGAATGTTAATGTGTGAATGTGTGAGTGTGAGTGTGAATGTGAGTGTAAATGTGAATGTGTGAGTGTGAGTGTGAGTGTGTGAGTGTGAGTGTGAATGTGAATGTGTGAGTGTGAATGTGTGAGTGTGAATGTGTGTGTGAGTGTGTGAATGTGTGAGTGTGAATGTGTGAATGTGAGTGTGAATGTGAATGTGTGAGTGTGAATGTGTGAGTGTGAGTGTGAATGTGAGTGTAAATGTGAATGTGTGAGTGTGAATGTGAGTGTGAATGTGTGAGTGTGAATGTGTGAGTGTGAGTGTGAGTGTGAATGTGTGAGTGTGAGTGTGAATGTGTGAGTGTGAATGTGTGAGTGTGAATGTGTGAGTGTGAATGTGTGAGTGTGAGTGTGAGTGTGAATGTGTGAGTGTGAATGTGAGTGTGAATGTGTGAGTGTGAATGTGTGAATGTGAGTGTGAATGTGAATGTGTGAGTGTGAATGTGTGAGTGTGAATGTGAATGTGTGAGTGTGAATGTGTGAGTGTGAGTGTGAATGTGTGAGTGTGAGTGTAAGCATGAATGTGTGAGTGTGAATGTGTGAATGTGTGAGTGTGAATGTGAGTATGAATGTGAATGTGTGAGTGTGAGTGTGAATGTGAGTATGAATGTGAATGTGTGAGTGTGAGTGTGAATGTGTGAGTGTGAGTGTAAGCGTGATGTGTGTGCAGCAGGAGAGTTGGGAGGGGGAAGGTAACTCAGACCACAGCCTTTGGGACCGTGCTCAGTGCAGGAAGTGGGGGCGCCCTGTCCCTCTGTCGGCCTCTGCACCCGGCCTGTGTGTTGGAGGAAACCCAGACCCCGGGCTCTCAGCACTCCTGCCCACGCCTCTGGGTGTCACTGTCACGCCCAGAACATGTCCTGGGCTCCTCCTGCTCTTAGAGGGCGTCAGTGAGATCCGGTGGGGTGCGACCCCTCACAGAGCAGATGGGCACGTCGACCTGTCGAACCCCGGGCTGTGTGGAGGAGACTGGCCACTCTGGGCTGAATGCGGGCCAGGCCCCGGAGGCCGGCCCGGGAGCGGTTGGCCTCTCCGGTCCCCCCAATAGCCTGCAGACCTGCAGCTCTGTGCTCCTGAGACCTGGCGAAGGGGGCGGTGGGGTGGGTGGTGAGGGGGGTGGGCAGGGGGGCAGCATGGGGGTAGGTGGGAGCACTTTGGGTGGCCTCCACCCCCGCCCAGGTCGAGTGACCGTCTTGCTGCCATCAGGCACCATGTTCAGGACTCAGGCCACTGCTGCCCCACGGGAGTGAGACCCCGAGTGTCTCCGAACCTGGCCCATGACTGCCAGCCGCTCCCTGCAGCCCCCAGAGCAGGCCCTGAGTCAGACTCGGTGCCTCTTCACCTCACAGAGGGCAATGTGAGGCCGGCAGCGGAGTGGGGAGAGAGGCTGGTACAGAGGGTGCCCTGGGCCTCACCAGTCCTGCTCCAGGCTCTTCCCTGGCACCAGCCCTCTGCCTCTCCTCCCCTCTGCACCAGGGCCTCTCGCCCCCCTGGGCCCTGAGCGGGGCAACAGCAGGAAGGACCCCCCCACCCCCCGAAGGACGCCTGGCTGTTTCTACCCAGTGTCTGATGGGATAGTTATGCTCTCTTTAGTGCAGCAACGTCCGCTGGGTTCCCTCCCACAGCCAGAAACCCTGCAAACCTGTCCCCATCACCCTCTTGGCCCATCTGACCTTGTGACCTCTGGGAGGCAGGAAGCCAGGGGTCACGATCCCATTGCACAGAAGAGGGCACCGAGGCTGTCACGGGTGTGAGCTGCCATTTACTCTCTCACCGTGCTGGAGCCAGAGGCAGGCTCCTGCTTTGCCTCCCAACCAGGAGGCGCCCCCGGAGTGGCCAGAGTCGGGCACAGCTGCCCCCAGCCCCCTCTCCTAACCCCTTAAGTGTTCTTAAAGGCCACGGCCAAGGTCACTGTCAAGGACAGGGCTGGAAGAGCAGCCTCCCCACTCACCTATGACCGTGAGGGTGCCCGTGGCCTCCGCTGAGCCGAAGGTGTTGGTGACCTCACAGATGTAGGTGCCGCTGTCCTCGGTCCGCAGGTCGCTGATGGTCAGCCCTGTGACGTGGTTGGTCCAGCGGCTGTCGGCTGGGAGGGGCCTGCCATCCTTGAGCCAGCGGATGGCGGGGGTGGGGTAGCCAGAGGCGGCGCAGGGCAGCTCCACGGTGTGGCCGGCCCACACCTCCTGGGAGTGGAAGCTGTCCAGGATGGCGGGGCCGGACTCGGCAGGGTCTGGAAGGCAGAGCGTGGGGTGGTCCGCTGGCCCTGGGCTGGGTGCCGTGGGGCTGGGGGGGGAGGGCAGCACCGGAGCAGGACCCTGCTGCCCACTGGTGCCCTGAGAGCAACACCCGGTGTGAGAGGGTTCTCGGGGTCTCCCTGAGCCAGTCACTGACCCAAACCTCTGCTCCTGCTGGACGGAGGCCCTGGGAGCAGGGGCTGGGGAAAGACAGGCTGGCTCAGCGAGAAGGACAGACAGACAGAGGATGGGGAGGGAAGAGCCTGAGGTGCAGAGGGAGAGTGTGAGGCCCCTCACACTGCAGCCCATGCAGGCTGGCCAGCCCGGGAGCAGCGAGTCCGTGACATGAGAGTCGTGGTCTGGGCTGGCAGTGATGGGGAAGGCTTGGTCTGGGCCTCAGCCTGGCCTGTGGGTGCCCTCAGGATGGGGACCATTGCCTGCCCTGTCCCGTCACCCCACTAGATAGTGCACTTCCCCAGCACCGAGAAGGGCTTGCAAGCTAAGCCTTCTGCAAACACCCTCTTTGCCCCAACAGTTACCCACTGGTTGCTTTTCCAAACCAAGAGAAGGCAGTGACGCAGGACCTGAGCCCTAGACTCCGAGGCCGGAGGCCTGAGCAGGCCGGTCTGGGAGCGACGGCTGTGCCACTTCCAGGTGGTGCCCGCTCCTCGCTCAGGCTGTCGCTCACCCTGACAGGCCCCCGGGCTCTGCCCCCTGGGGCCTCCCCTGCCTGACAGCTCCTCGGGCTCCCCTGCAACCACAGGACACAGAGCACGCCTGAGCCCCCAGCCCCTGGTTAGTTCCCGCCGCACTCCTGGCCTGGCCGCCTGCACTGCCCCCACCTCCTCTCAGCCCTCCTCTGTGCCTGTGGGACCCCGTGTCCCCACCTCCTGGGTCGCTCCTCCTCTCTCCGAGCAGCGGAAGCACCAATCCTTGGGACAGTGCCCCCTGCCCCCTCCCGGACAGGCCACTCCCGCTGGGCTCCAGAGCTTCCTTTTCCTTCATTTTATTTTCAAACAATCTGTTCTTTTTAAAGACACATTTGAAAGTGTAACATGTACACATGAGGGTGTGGGCGAGTGTACAGTAAGTGAGAAGGGAGGATCTTCTCTCCCGGGAGAAATCACTGTCCCTCCCCCACGGTCCTCGCCAGCAGCAGTGAGCACAGGGGACTGCGGGCAGCTCGGGGCAGTGTGGGCCCATCGCTGCGTCTCCCGGGTCCGGCACCGAGCAGGGCCCTGCTTGGCACCCTTGGTGTCTGAGGAGGCTGGCGGGGAGCACAGCGTGGACAGCGGGTCCCCCACGGCAGAGCCTCTGGCTCAGGGGCCTGGTGGGCTCCCAGATGAAGACCTGAGACCAGAGCGAGGCAGCGACCTGCGGGGTCAGACCGCAGAGCCCGGAGCAGAGCCAGGTCGCCCACGCCCGGCTCAGCAAGCGGGATGGAGGTGACGCATCCAGTGCTGAGCGCCCTCACGGGTGACGGAGCCCTGCCTCCTCCCGGGCTCAGGGCCCCCTCCCCATCCCAGCTCAGCTCAGCTCCCGGGGGGACCGGGCCGGACACTGTCCTCCCTGGGAAGGACTTGCTAGAGGCTCTGCTCCCTTCCACCTCCCACTGCTCCCGCATGAGCCCCTGGGACACACGAGACCCTGTGCTGACGCAGGGGTCACAGGTCACCAGTGCCCTTGGGTGCCTATGGTCCCTCAGCACCTGCTTCCTCAGGCTTTTGTGGACAACACAGCAACGTGTGAGCTCTGGCTCCACAGATGTGACACCACCGTGCGGACGTGGCACCGTCGAGGGGCGTGCCACCACCGCCGTGTGGACGTGGCACTGCTTGTGGATGCGGCACCGCCGTGGGGCGGTGGCAAGGCCGTGTGGCCCTGCCGGGCAGTGCTCTCAGCCTGAGGCTCTAACCCCACCCCCCGGGGGAACGGCTGGGATAAACAAACACGGTGCCAGGGAGGAATTACTCAAAGTGACACTTAATTGATGCAAAACACACAAATTCTGTGGCACACGCGGAATTTACAAGCGGAGGGGCTGACAGGCCGCGGAGGAGGGGCAGGGGATTAATCAGCGAGGCTCAGGCGTGAAATTAGATTCTGCGGGAGAGAAGCCGCTCTCCTGCTCGGAGTGGAGGGAGCGCCGGGCGTGTGCAGCCGGGCTCGGCACTGCCTGCGGAGGGGGCTGGGAGCCGGGCGCCGGGTCCTGAGAAACAGTGCTTCCCGGAAGGACACCCCAGACACAGCTCTGGCCCTGGCTCTGGACTCTGGCCTGGGGAGCTTGTTCCGGTCTCAGCCGCTGTGGCCCTGGGTCCCTCTTTTATAAAAGCCACCACACGCCGTGTCCACGGAGCGGGCCACAAAGACCAAAGGAGAAGGGCTGAAAGCACGTGTGGCGGGAGGGAAGCACCGATGCGCGGGGGCCAGTGGCGGGCTGTGTTTTAGGGACCCACTGTTCTTGCAACTGCCGCCTCTGCTTAGGAGAACACAAAACACGGGCGTTGTCCCCTGCCCCGCCCCCCGGCTGGGAAATGTGGAAGGAACGAGAGCCAGCAGCAACAGCAGCAGCCCTCCTCCAGCTGCCTGCAGCGGGACCCTATTTAATTTGCAGGACCCTCGGGGTGCACTTTGTCACGCCCACCTGACAGAGGAGGTGGTGAGGCGGGAGACCTCATTTCTCTGATGCGGTGGCACAGCTGGTGCGCAGCAGGGCGAGGCCGGAACTGTGGCTGCTTCATGACATGGCTCCCCTCCTCCCTCCCTCCCTCCCTCCCTCCCCCTCACTACATCAATCGCTCTGAGGATGAAGGAGCTTCTGATGCGACTGCGGCTCTCGCCCTCCTCTGGGCCCACCCACAGCGCTCGCCCCTGCACTGGGCCCACCCGTTCTTCTTGCCTTTGGGCCTGGGGAGCAGGAGGGGGGCCATTCCTTGGGGGTGTGTTGGGCTCAGACCACTTGGCCACCCGGTGCCTCTGCCCAGACACCTGCTGCCTCTCCCGTCCCTGGCCTCGCTGCTGGCCCAGAGCTTCTGCTGGGCAGGACCATGACTCTCCAGCCCCAGCCCCAGGGCGCACGGGGCTCACCGGCTCTGGCCACAGAATGAAACACCTCAGTGAAAGCCGCAGTCTCTGGGACTGCCCCCCCCCCCGAGGTGAAACGTTGGGGGCTGTGGGGCTGGAGGCTGAGGCCTGACAGGCACTCCCTCCCCATTCCCCTCCCCACGGCCTCACTCCAGATCAGCTGTATTTTTGCCAAGACAGCAGCTTGCAGATCGCCTGGTCCCATCCCATCCCATCCCGTCACAGCAGGGCCCTCCCCTGGCTCCCTCACTCCCTTCCCTCCGCTCTCTGCTGCCCCCTGTGGGTCCCTCCCCCGCTGTCTTCCTCTCCAGCCTGAGCCTCTCCCTTTGTCTGTCTAGGCGCCTTCCTGTCCTCATTTCTGTCTCTGTGTGGGCTGTGCGTCTGTCTGTCTGCCCACCCTCTCCTCTCACAGCTGGTGCCACAAAGACCGAAGGAGGAGGGCTGGCATCTCCTCCAGTTTAACGAGTGTCTTTTCTGAGGGAGTCCTGTTAGTCCCCTCCCAATGGAGGTGAAATTAGTAGGATGGAGGCTAAATATTTGTGCCAGGGAAGGGACAGGCCTGCAGCAGGTGGGGTGTCCGTGCCTTTCCCATGCGGATGAAAGTGAAGCAGCATGCACAGACAAGCCCCTGTGTCCGGATAGAACTACGGACACATCTGGGAATTAAGTGGCCGACCCCTACGTCCAGCCCCGAAGAGGGAGCCTCATAGTGCAGCCCCTTTCCTCGCCCTCTGGCAGGGGTTAATTCCATGCCTGTTTACTGAGCACCTGCTGTGTGCCAGGCGGAGGGCCAGGTGCAGGAGGCACCAGGAGGCACCAGAGAGCCTGATCCCTGCCCTCCTGGCTCCTGTTGCCTTGGGCTTGCCTACAAATGAGAGAAGAACCTGGCAAGAGCCACCTGCTGGCCAGGGCAGTCCTCCCCACACCACACCACGCCAGAGGCGCCGGCATCGGAGCGGTCAGCCTGTCCGGCTCCTCTTCCAGAGTTCCAGAGAGCTGGCATAATTTGGGGGCCTAGTCTCCAAACCAGGAGTTCTGACCATCCGGCCATCCTCCTTCCCAAAGCCGCCCCAATCCCATCTCCTCAAGAGCAGAACTTTGCAAACTGCAGGCCATAGTGGCTAGGAAGCTGTCACAGCCGGGGAGGCAGCGGCCAGCATTAAGGCGAACTGGTTGGAGAGGATGAACTGGGAAGGTGAGAGGGCATGGCCTGCAGGTGGGAGGGAAGGTGAGAGGGCGTGGCCTGCAGGTGGTGAGGGAAGGTGAGAGGGCGTGGCCTGCAGGTGGTGAGGGAAGGTGAAAGGGCGTGGCCTGCAGGTGTTGAGGGAAGATGAGAGGGCATGGCCTGCAGGTGGGAGGGAAGGTGAGAGGGCGTGGCCTGCAGGTGGTGAGGGAAGGTGAGAGGGCGTGGCCTGCAGGTGGTGAGGGAAGGTGAGAGGGCGTGGCCTGCAGGTGGCAGGAAGCAGCGGTTGCTCCTGGGAGAGCAGGTCCCAGAAAACGGGCCCCAGGGCTCCACGCCCCTGTTCGCTCTGTGGCTGAGTGTGTGTGTGTGTGTGTGGGGGGGGTTCCCGGCCCCTTCCCTGGGGGTCGGCCACTGGGGGTGCTGGGGTCAGGTTGTGAGTTCCAGTGAAGCGCTGGCTTCCCAAAGCCCTGCTTTTCTCACCTATAGACATAGGGAGAGCAGCAACCCCCACTGGCGAAGGTGAGGGCTTGACTGACAGGAAGGGAGGGGAGAGGAGGGGCTGGCTCCGGGCTCCAGGGAATCTCAGCCCCATCCCTCCTGAAACGGCAGTGATCACTCCAGAAGAACCTTTACTTATCGTGGACATATTCGTGTTCACAAATGCTCTTCTGCCTACTTTCAAATGCTGTGAGGTGGGCTACCACAAAAAATGTAAATGCACTTATAAATAGATAGAGTAGAATCTTAAATACTTAGAGGTAGAAGGACAATAAAAAGCTCCCTAATCCAACTTAGTCTAATGAATCCAAGCAAATCTAACCATTGTTGTGGCATCAATGAGCGTCAGATTTTACCTGAGCTTCCTAGCAGCAAAGGCAAAGGGAGCAGGGTGGTGGTGGTGGTGGGGGGGGGGGGGAGGGTACCGTAACTCTCACTGTTTGATAAATAGTGACTCAGCTCCTCAGGAGAGCGGGCCTTCCTCAGGCACAGACGCCTATAAATAATTTGTCTTTTGCGTCCTTATATGAAGGGTCCCACAAAGCAAACTGGGCAAGGTTTGCCCCAGTGGTTCCATACCAGTCCTTTAACCTCCTCTGAGACCCTGATCCATGTGTGGCATGCCCAGTCTCAGGGCTGGGCTAGGCTACCCCCCCCCCCCCCCCCGGCCTACCTGTCACAGAGAGGCGGGCCCCGTTGCTCTGCCGGGTCTCCCCGCTGTACTTGTGCTTGGTGATGCAGCGGTAGGTGGAGAGGGCGTCCTCCTTCTGCACGTCGGAGATGTACAGCCCGCCATGGAAAGTGATAAAAAACCTGTTTTCTGGAGACACAAGCGGGACGGGGCCCATTACTCCCCCATCTGGGCAAACTCCAGAAGCAGCTGGCACTCTCCCGCCAGGACTGCTGCCCAGGGAGGGGAAGGGAAGGGGTAAAGGATGAAGCTGGTGCAGACTCAAAGGCAGGGTAACAGCTCCAAAGGATGAGTACGCAAACATAGAAGTCACAGTAATTGTTCCTTTACGTGTAAACGCCTCAGGTTTACAGAAAGACATGGGACTTGAGAGTCAGAGGAGATCTGGGTTCAAATATGACTCTTCCTTTTATTGGCTGTGTGACCTAGAGCAAATTACTTAACCTCTCTGAGCCTTACCTGTACAAAGAGGTGCAAATACTACTTCATACAGTGGCTGTAAAGATTAAAAAAATAACCAAGTGTCTGGTACACGGTAAGTGCTCATTGGCGACCAGAAGTCCTCATCTGTCCTACTCTGCAAGAGCTTGCAAAGGCCTTCCATGCGCATGCCTTTTCGTTCTTACACCTGGGAGAGTCATCTCTGCTGTCAGGACACAGCCTGAGCGGACGGCAGGCAGGCCTCTGGCTCCAGCTCGCTCTCTGCATCGAACAAACACAGGCCGGAGCCTCTTCTCACAGTTCCCAGGGTCCCAACTGGAAATTAGAACTGGAGGCAGAGCTGTTTTCACTGGTAACGGGGAGCCTGTGAGCCTGAGCGCTGGGGAGGGGCTTGCATTTGGCTCTGGGCTTCCTTAGCTCAGTCCGTGTCCTCCACCCAGACCAGCTGGACAGAGACTGAGCACAAACTCAGCAGAGCCAGGTGGGCAGGGGAGACCCCAGCTGCCACTGCCATGGGGAGGGCCTGGCGTCCGGCCGTGATGCTGACCGAGAAGGAAGCTGGGGGGGGGGGGTAACGCTGGCGTGGGGAGGACCGCACAGGGGGCAGGCTGGGTGCTCCGTACCTTCCTAGCCTGTTATGTGGAGGGCGGCATCCCCCCTGTGGGCTGAGTGACCCCCTCAGTCGATGACAAGAGCTCTGACACTGGCTCACCCTCCCTCCTCACAGGGAGATTTCGTGGTGTCCCACTCCCCACGCACGAGCTCACGATTTCTGCATCTGGAGGTGGGGACTCCGCAGAGGACACTCTGCAGGAGACTGCACAGGTGCAGGCGAAAAGCTGCAGTGTCTGACCACATCTTTTTTTGTTTAAATGTGTTTTTATGGATTTCAGAGAGGAAGGGAAAGGGGGAGAGAGAAACATCAATGAGAGAGAGAATCATTGATTAGCTGCCTCCTGCATGCCTCCTACTGGGGATCGATCCCCAACCCGAGTATGTGCCCTGACCGGAAACCGAACCGTGAACTCCTGGTTCATAGGTCGACGCTCAGCCCCTGAGCCACGCTGGCTGGGCGACCACATCTCTGACAACGGTCTCCAGCTGCACCTGAGTATCTCCCGGCTGGGAGCTCACCTCCTGTCAGGGACCAGCCAGATCAAGGGCTCTGACGGGCAGCCAGCCCTTCCTGGTTAGCAGCCGGCCTCTCCAGGCTCCCTCTGGGTACCCCTCCCGCCCCCCCCCCCCCCCCCCGAGTGCTGCTTCTGCCACGTAGCCTGCCCACCCCTCACCAGCACCGCTCACTCCCCTCCCCTCACACACCGGAGGCGGCCATCCTGCCCTCTGAGTTTCCTCCCGGTTACACATCTTGGGATTTTATTTTTTAACAGTTACTCCTTTCATGTGGGTTCAGATAACCTCATCACCCTGGTGGGTCTCTTGCTTCTGAATAAACTTCGGTGTATCTACAAATTGGTGTATCTAATTCTCTCTCCTGCCTCCCTCCCTCCCTTCCTACCTTCCTCCCTCCCCCTCGCTAATCTTTGTACACAACTAGACCTACTATGTGCCTGGCACGTTGCCTGTTGGTGGGAGCTGACAATCGGCCTTATCTGATCGGGCCTGTAGAGCCAGCCGAAGGCCCGCAGCTTCAGGCGCACACACTTGCTGGGGCTGGGAGGGCAGAGAGGCAGCACCACTGTCGTTCTCCTCACCTCTCCTGCGGTCACTCAGGGCCTGGGAGCTGCTGTGAGGCCACTTCTCTCTCCTGGGACACGGGCTCTGTCCCAGGCCCGGATGTCACAGGATCCATGCTGAGTGCCATCATGCTGGGACCCCTCCCCCCATGAACAGCAGCTTCCTGGCAGCCTGCCAGTCTTCTGGACAGTGGGCCCACCCCCTCCGACACAGACCCCTCAGTGTAGACCCCACACAGGGCTGTGGGTAAAAGACGGAATAGAAGCGAGAGGAAGCCGGGCGCTGCCCGCGAGGGAGAGCACCCAGATGACTGCAGAGAAAGCCTGGCTCCCCACCCAGACTCCGAATGTGCCTCATTGTCTCCATGCTGTGGGCCCCTCACAACCATAACTCTAACCACCCCGCCCCAGACAAATGCGGAAGCTCTCCTGCCCTTTACCAAGTAACTGGACGGGGACACAGAACTACTGGAGGGGGTTGCTGCCAATTAGGACCAGGGTCAGAGCTGGTGGCTGGGTGGGGGGCGCGGGTGGAGAGTGAGGAAGAATAGGAAAGACTCCAAATCAAGCCTATGAGCCCACAGGTGCCCTGGCCGGGACAGCCAGGACCCCAAGATGCCCAAAGGTGCTCCCCCTGTTCAGCCAGGACCCCAAGATGCCCAAAGGTGCTCCCCCTGTTCAGCCAGGACCCTATAATGCCCACAGGTGCTCCCTCTGGACAGCCAGGACCCTATAATGCCCCCAGGTGCTCCCCCTGGACAGCCAGGACCCTATAATGCCCATAGGTGCTCCCCCTGGACAGCCAGGACCCTATAATGCCCCCAGGTGCTCCCTCTGGACAGCCAGGACCCTATAATGCCCCCAGGTGCTCCCTCTGGACAGCCAGGACCCTATAATGCCCACAGGTGCTCGCCCTGGACAGCCAGACCCCACGAGGCCCCCAGGTGCTCCCTCTGGACAGCCAGGACCCTATAATGCCCACAGGTGCTCCCTCTGGATAGCCAGACCCCACGAGGCCCCCAGGTGCTCCCCCTGGACAGCCAGACCCCACGAGGCCCCCAGGTGCTCCCCCTGGACAGCCAGGACCCCGGACCAGGAAGACTGGCCCCTGGGATTTTAAGCGAGGAAGGGGTGCTGTGGTGCTGGTGGCAGGGAGTTGGGGTTTCTATAGTAACAAGCAGCTGCTGTGTCTGATGTTTCACATCCTTCATTGTCCTCATTCCCCCTCCTCCCCTGCTTGTGCATATTTAATTGCAGTAACATTTCCAGACACAGCACCCGCCTCCTGAAACAAAGGCGCCTGGAGCTGCAGGGGAAGGAGAAGATGGGGTATTATGTTGATCCCTGGGGGGCCGTGTGCAGCCTCACCCTGCACGTGTGCAGAGTCGGCGATGGGCCTGCTGGGAAGGAGGGAGCGGAGGCCTGTGGAGGGAACAGTGTAGTGAGCGGGGGAAGCGGCCAGCCAGCCGGCGAGGGGTCCAGGACCAAGGCTCCTCACATTGCTGGCCTCCCTGCTGGCGCTGGCCGAGCTTCCTGGTGGCCTGGCAGCCCCCCTCCTCACCCACATGGGAGCAGCCACCCCTGGGATGGTGGGGGAGCCGCCATTCCACGGCGGGGCTCCTCCTCCTGGGGCGGCTGGTCTAGAGGCAGGAGGAGGGCGAGGCAGCCAGGCCCGTGCCAGTCCCCAGCCTGAGGCCATTTAGAATGTGTGTCCGGGACATTTTTAAAAATATATTTTTAATGATTTCAGAGAGGAAGAGAAGGGGAGAGTGAGAGATAGAAACACCAATGATGAGACAGAATCATTGACCGTCTGCTTCCTGCACGCCCCACACTGGGGATGGAGCTCGCAACCATAAAGGATTGAAATGAGTGCCTTTGTGAGTAGTGCGTTTCCTGTCATCATGGGTATTTGAGTAGAGGCTGAAGAAACACTTGGTGTAGAGGACTTACATACTGAGAGAAATAAATGAGACCATCTTTTAACGACCCCCCAGTAATTCATAAATCCCTAACTCAAAAAATGGCAGAATTGCAAGACCCCTTGGGATGGATGACAGCAGTGCTTTAAAATCAGTGCGGTGCGCTCACCGCACCCCAGGGCCTTTGCTTGTGCCGGTTCTTTCTGTGTCCGCGATGCTCTTTGCTTGGCTCGCTCCTGGCCTGGTTCCGGTCTAGGCCCAAGGCCAGCTCCTGGCCTGACCCCTCTGTCAAAATTAGGCTGTGTCTCACATCCTTGCCCTGTTCCTTACCGGGATTTTGTTTTCGGAGCGCGTGGTATTTCTCACGGAGAGCAGGAGGCATCAGTATCTCACCTCCAGACATGCTGGCACGCAGCAGATGCTCAGTGAACATGTGCTGAGTGCATGGACCCTGGCCAGAAGAGCTGCCTCCAACGGCGTCAGACAGCCGGACCGCCAGCCTGGACTCCTGCCCTGTGGCACCCCTTATCCTGAGGGCGCTCTCCTGCTCCTGCCACCACTGTCACCCTCAATGCTTTGGGCCACTTTGGTCCTGGTCCTGGTTCCCCGCTCAGCTGAGTCCAGTCTGGGACTGATGGTTTGGAGCCGGCAAAGGGAAGTGAACATAGGTGACCGCAGAGCAGGGCAGCCTGGAGCACGTCCCGTCTTCAGAGGGAGGCCTTCAGTGCGAGAACCCACACTTCCCAGGAGCCCTTCAAACACAGGGAGTCCCAGGGCAACTGGGCCCAGGGAGAAGGGCCTTCCCTGGTCCCTCCCTCGGGGGGACCCGACACAGAGGTCACTGGTCCAGGATGGGTCCCATTGGAATCCCACAGCAACCTTCAGACCAGAGCGCGTGGTGCGGTGGAGGCGGGCACGCTGCCTGCTGTGGACAGAGATGTCCTGACCCTGAGCTGCCTGACCCAGAGCTCCAGCTCCGCCTCCCCTCCCCTGCCCTCCCCCAGCCCATGGCCCCAGCGGACCGCAGGGGGTGTGGAGCAAGGAGGGGAGGTAGAATGGATGGACGATGCCCGGAGACCAGGCTTGGGCCAGGGCAGAAAGCCACCCAGTCCCTTTGGAAGGGAAGAGACCTTGCCTGTCAGTCGGGGTCCGTTTCCCGGGCGGCCTCGGGACACCAGCCTCCGAGCGCCCTCACCGGTCCCCAGGGAACTCCCGATTCCAAAGGAGAAATTGCAATCAATCCCGGTTACCATTACCGCTCTGTCCAACACAGACTTACAGAAACAGCGTGTCAGCCGAGCCCAGAGCCTGCGGGTGAGACTAGCGAGCAGATTGCAGGCTGCTCTCTCTCCCAGGCCCTGGAGCGTGGGATGGGGCGGGGCGGGCTGGGAGCAATACCTTCGGGCTGGGAGCAATGAGCCCTGTCTGGGGCCCAGCACCCGAGCACCCGAGCATCCGAGCACCTGCCTTCACTTCCTTCCTGGCGTTCCTGCTGCTCCGAGGGCCTGGGATACCCCACAGCCCGGTTTGAAAAGCCCCAGGGAAGCCCAGCGTCCTTCCTGCCCCTGGACTCTGGGCCCAGGACTGAGGACAGACTTGTGGTGCAGTGGACAGGACACAGCGTGGGAGCTGGGAGCTGGCTGCCTGGAAGCCCTAATCCTCCTGCTGAGCGCTGACTTGTGTCTCCCATTCAGATGCTAAAGCCTCACCCCCAAGGTGGCTGTATTGGGAGGCGGGGCTAACGAAGATGAACGGAGGTTGTGAGGCTGAGGCCCTGGTCCACCTGGACCTGTGTTCATACAGGAAGAGACCCAGGAGGCGTGGCCACAGACGGAGGCCGTGTCAGGACCCTGGGAGGGCCGTCTGCAGGGCCAGCAGAGGCAGAAAAAGCAGCCCTGCCGCACCCCCACCGTGGACTCAGCCTCCAGAGCTACCAAAATCCATTCCTGTTCCCAGGACCCCGGCCTGGCATTGTGGCCCAGGCGTCTGCCCTGCCAGGTGAGGCCTGGCACTTTGTCACGTGGCCCCAGGAAACCCCTCCTCGCTCAGGCTTGCTCGCCCCAGGGACTACCTGATGCTCAGAGTCCGGGGTTGGGCCCTGAGCTCTGGAGAACTGGGGTGAGGCCCTGGCCGGTGTGGCTCAATGCATAGAGCGCCAGCTTGTGTACATAAGTAGGGGTCCTCAAACTTTTTAAAGTGGGGGCCAGATCACGGTCCCTCAGAGAGCTGGAGGGCCGGACTATATGAACTACTAATTCCTACTGTAACACCTCGGCTGCGCTCACTGCCCAAAAAACCTGGCGGGCTGGATCAGACTCCTCTGTGGGCCGCATGTGGCCCGCAGGCCGTACAGTTGTTTGAAGACGCCTGTAAGGGTCCGGGGTTCAATTCTGGTTGAGGGCATGCACCTGGGGCTCAGACAGGAGGCAACCAATGGATCTGTTTCTCTCACATTGATGTTTCTCTCTGTCTTCCCCCCTCTCTTCCACTCTCCCTGAAAATCAGTGGGAAAATATCCTGGGGTGAGGATTCACGAACAATCTAACAAAGGCCTGAGGTGAGGACTTGGAGGTGGGAGTGGGGAGGACGGGCGAGCTGGCCCGGAGTGAGCAGGTGCACCACGAGGCTGCGCTCCCGGAGGGAGAGGCAGAGGCTGGACCCAGACCTGAGGGGTCCAGCTGGGCGCTGAAAGGCGGTGCTCAGGGGCGAGCTGGGCAGGAAGCCAGTCCTGGGCCCGGGCCTCCATCCAGGCCGGACCCCATCTGCGCTCGCTCTCAGACCCTCCGAGGCAGCCCCCCTGCGTGTGATACTCAGGACACGAGGCGCAGAGGGTCACACGGCCAGCCTGGCTCACACACAGCGCCAGCGTCAGGAGAGGCCTCTGCCCGGCTCGCTGCTCTTCCCCTGCGGGACTGAAGTCAGGCGGAGCCGACCCATCTGGGCTCCGAGGAGACAGCAGGGACGGGAGCGGGGCCTCGGCTACGGAAGCTGGCCGGGGGCACAGAACCAGACGCCATGCCCTGTCCCTGGCTGGCGGGGAGAGTGAGGGCAGTGCTAGCGCTGGGGCCCGAGGGGGCGCAGGGCCTCACCGTGTGGCACCCTCACGCGCAGGAGGAGGCCTCCGGGCGGGACACCCTCCCCAGGGCAGGCGGCAGCCCCGCTGCTTCCCGCACAGGGCTCTCAGGGGTCTGGGGAGCACCAGGGGCTCCACCGCACCTTCCAGCACAGCGCCAGGCAGGGTTGGTGCTGGGCGGGCACAGATGGGCACAGCTACTCTTGGGGAAGTAGCCACCTCCGAGGTGAGAGAGCAAGTGGCCCGAGAAGACTGGAACGTGGGGCGATGCCCATTCCTGCTTTTATTTTATTTATTTATTTTTTTAAAAAATTTTTTTTTTAAATCAATCTTTATTGTTCATATTATTACACAGGTTCCTCGTTTCTTCCCCCCTCCACCAGGTTCCCACCCCACCCTCTGCCCCCTCATCCTCATCCATTGGTGCACAGTTTATGTTCAGTCTCTTCCTCCCTCCCTTTCCCCGATAGTAAATCCCTTTTCAGATAGCAAATCTGTTACTTAGCATTTTCTCATATCAATAATACCTCCACATGCCCAATGATACACTTCACACAAAAGACATTTCCTAATAGGACAACCAGCCTCATCCAGGCCCCACCCAAGGCACTCACAGATCAACACCCCAGGACTATACTAACTCAACACATCCAGATATAAGCCTTCATCACTTGATTCAGCAGACCCTCAAGTTCCTTTTGCGGGACTTTTCCAGCCATGTCTGAGAGGCAGCCGTGGGGCAGGGGCAGGTGAGGAGCGAGCTGTTTTGGGCCAGGCTGCTCCGGGCCTGGTCTCTGTTGCTCTGGTTTGTTCCACAACCAGCTGCTCCGTGTCTGGTCACTGCCGCTCCTGACCCAGTTGCTCTGGACTTGGCTGTTGCTGCTACAGGCCTGGCCACACCCGACTCGGCTGCTCTGGGCCCAATTGCTCCTGGCCCGGCCGCTCCGGGCCTGGCTGCTCCCAGCCTGACAGCCGCTTCTCCGGGCCTGGCCGCACCAGACCCGGCTGATTCGGGCCTGGCCGCTCCCAGCCTGGCAGCTGCTGCTTCGGGCCTGGCCGCACCCAGCCTGGCAGCCGCTGCTCCGGGCCTGGCCGCACCGGACCCGGCTGCTCCGGGCCTGGCCGCTCCCAGCCTGGCAGCCGCTGCTCCAAGCCTGGCCGCACCCAGCCTGGCAGCCGCTGCTCCGGGCCTGGCCGCTCCCAGCCTGGCATTTGCTGCTCCGGGTCTGGTCACTGCCACTTCCGACCTAGTTGCTCTGGACTTGGCTGTTGCTGCTACAGACCTGGCCACACCCGACCCGGCTGCTCTGGGCCCGGTTGCTCCGGGCCCGGCCGTTCCAGGCCTGGCTGCTCCCAGCCTCTCAGCCGCTGCTCCTGGCCTGGCCGCACCAGACCCGGCTGCTCCGGGCCTGGCCGCTCCCAGCCTGGCAGCCTCTGCTCCGGGCCTGGCCACACCAGACCCGGCTGTTCCGGGCCTGGCCGCTCCCAGCCTGGCAGTCGCTGCTCCGGGTCTGTTCACTGCTGCTCCTGACCTAGTTGCTCTGGACCTGACTGTTGTTGCTACAGGCCTGGCCACACCTGACCCAGCTGCTCTGGGCCCGGTTGCTCCGGGCCCGGCCGCTCCGGGCCTGGCTGCTCCCAGCCTGTCAGCCGCTGCTCCGGGCCTGGCCGCACCAGACCCGGCTGCTCCGGGCCTGGCCGCTCCCAGCCTGGCAGCCGCTGCTCCGAGCCTGGCCACTCCCAGCCTGGCAGCCACTGCTCCGGGCCTGGCCGCACCAGACCCAGCTGCTCCGGGCCTGGCCGCTCCCAGCCTGGCAGTTGCTGCTCCGGGTCTGGTCACTGCCACTCCCGACCTAGTTGCTCTGGACTTGGCTGTTGCTGCTACAGACCTGGCCACACCCGACCCGGCTGCTCTGGGCCTGGTTGCTCCGGGCCCGGCCGTTCCGGGCCTGGATGCTCCCAGCCTGTCAGCCGCTGCTCTGGGCCTGGCCGCACCAGGCCCGGTTGCTCCGGGCCTGGCCGCTCCCAGCCTGGCAGCCGCTGCTCCTAGCCTGGCTGCTCCCAGCCTGGCAGCCACTGCTCCGGGCCTGGCCGCACCAGACTCGGCTGCTCCGGGCCTGGCCGCTCCCAGCCTGGCAGCCGCTGCTCCTAGCCTGGCTGCTCCCAGCCTGGCAGCCACTGCTCTGGGCCTGGCCGCACCAGACCCGGCTGCTCTGGGCCCAGTTGCCCCAGGCCCGGCTGCTCTGAGCCTGGCCGCACCTGGGCTGGATGCTTTGGGCTTGGCTTCTGCTGTTCTGGGCCTGGCTGCTCCCAACCCGGCTGCTCTGGGCCCGGCTTCTTCGGGCCCGGCCACTCCGGGTCTGGGTGTTCCTGGACTGGCCACCCTGGGCTTGGCCACCTCTGCCTCAAGCCTGGCTGCCCCTGCCCCAGGTCTGGCTGCTCCAGTGCTGGCTGTTGATGCTCTGGTTCTGGCCGTTGATGCTCTGGTTCTGGCCGCTGCTGCTCCGGGTCCGGCTGCCACTGCCTTGTGCCTGGCCACTCTAGGTCTGGTCGCCGCTGTTCCAACATTCTGTCCCTTTTTCTTTCTTTCTTACTTTCTTTTTTTTTTTTTTTTTTTTTTTTTTAAAAACGCATTTATGTTGCAATGTTGGCTGGTGAGTTGCGTTCTGACTTAGTCTTTGATTTTTCAAGATATTCTTTGCATTCTTTCTTAAGTAATTTTACTATCATTTGCTCTCACTTGATTTCTTCACATTGAGAACTTCTATGGTTTCTTCCTCCCCGTCCTGGAATCTCAGCAGGTTGGCCTGTGGCACCCCTTTGTTCTCCGCGGGCTCCTGCGCTGCTTCAGCCTGTCGCTGGGGTTGGCGCCGCCCAGGAAGCATCCCCGGTCCTTGGCTCCGTTGCCTGCGCTCAGCGGTCGAGGGCTCAGGGGCACCCCCCCCCCCCGGGGGCCCCGTCGCCCGGCTCCTTGCTGGCACCCGGCTGGCCGGTGTCCAGCGGGGGCTCCTGCTCCTCGTCATGATCCTCCAGTTTGGAGCTTTCTTTCTCTCTCCCGCTAGGGGAGTCCAGGATCAGAGTCAACAGACTGTCCTCTGCGCGCAGTGTGCGCGACTCCGGGGGCTCGGCCTTTCGCCGCGCTCCCAGGACTCCACCTCACAGCCCCATCTCCCACTGCCCAGCCTGGGTCCCCAGGGACTGGCCCAGACCAGGAGTTCGGGGCGGTCCGGTCTGAGGCTCAGCGCCGCCGGAGGCTTTGTTTCTTCCCGCTAGGGTAATCCAGCATCAGAGTCAACATTCAGTCCTCTGCGCACAAAGCGCGCGACTCCGGGGGGCCCCCCCGCCTTTCGTTTTTCCCCTGGGATTCAGCCTCCCAGCCCTGTCTCCCCCTGCCAGAGCCTGGGTCCCCAGAATCTGGCCCATAATGGGGCTCAGCGCTGCCGGTTCGGGGGTTCAGCCCAGGCTGGGGGTTTCATTTCCTTCCTGCTAGGGAACGCCAGGCAGCACCCAGCCCTCTCCTCCTCTCCGGCTGCGACCTCTCGGTGCACGCGTATGTGCGATCGCGCAGCATGTCTCCGTACCTTAGGCTCTTTTTTCAGCTCCTCTGACTTTCCCTCTGGCTTTCTCCCACCTTCCTATTGTAGAGTTTTCAGTCAGTCGACCACCTGTAGGTCTGGGCAATGTCCACTCTACATTTTAGTTGTATTCCATTGAAATTGTTGTGAGCTGCTGCGGTTAGGTGTCTACCCGAGCAGCCATCTTGGATCCTCTCTCCATTCCTGCTTTTAGGAGGGAGTAGCAGGCCTCGTCTCTCCTGCGCTCCGCGCTCTACAGCGTCCTCCAGAGGCTCCGCCCAGGCTCTGGCCACCATCGCCTCTGCAGGCTTCCTGTGAGAAGGACATGAGTGGATGGTGTGCCCCACGCGGCGCCTGGCTCGGGAAGGGTGGTCAGTGAGTGACAATGAATCAGTGATAGATGTGATCTGGTATGATCTGGTAAGGGGGTCTCAGAACCTGACCCGGGCCTTAGCCTCCAAGTGCAGGTTCTGCTCAGGCTGACACACTTCCCCACTGCCTGCAGGCTGCCTCAGCAGTGCAGGGAGGACTGGGAGGGAGTGGGGTGCAGGGAGGGCTGGGAGGGAGGGGGTGCAGGGAGGGCTGGGAGGGAGGGGGTGCAGGGAAGAGGTGGGAGGGAGTGGGGCGCAGGGCAGGGAGGAGCCAGGCTGGCTGCTTGGGGCAGCTGAGCTCCGGAGGGGGCAGCACTGCTATGGAGTGGCCCGGGAGCCGGGCACCCGGGGTGTGAGGCTGGAACTATCAGGGAGGAGAACCCGCGGGGATCCTGGTGCAGAAACAGTGGCTCGTTCCCGTTCCCTCTCCGGAGCCCTTTTCTCTAAACACATCGCTGCCTCTCCGCCCGGGGATTAGCACACATCTCTCATTCTCCTGGTGCAACAAGATTTTATTTCTAATTATGCTGTAATAAAGCGGAGAGCTCCCAGCTCCCTTTCAAATGACTTGTACACACACTGCCGCTCGGATCCTCCTCGGCCCCATTGTAATAGCATTTCCCTGACAGTCATTAGACATGCATGAGAGGGGCCCTTTAAGAATAGAATTGCATTTAAATGGATTTGCTGAGAGAGGAAGATGAAAAAAAGACAGGCGAGGGGGAGGGGGAGAGAGGGCTGTTGAACAAACTATGAAAACAAGGGGCCATAATAGCAGGGCACTGACATAGCCCCCTCCCCGCCCCCCCCGCCCTCCCCGCACGTGCGGGGCCCAGCAGGGCGGCACTTCCAGCCCGATTCCCCCTCCCTCATGCTGCCCGAGGGGCTTCAGAGCTCCTCGCTCATGTGTCAGATGCTCAGGGGGCGACAGAAATCACTATTATTACAATTTGGGAGGCTGCCTGGCTTCTGCAGAGCACCCATACCCGGCGGGCACAAGGCCCTGGGTCCATGGTGCCCGCCTGCCCCCCAGCACTCAGCTTGGAGGCCTGGTCTCTCCTTCTGCTCCTCTCCCCAAGTGACCCCACCCCCCAGACCCACCTCAAGGAAGAGGAGGTCCATGCTGACCCCAGAGCCCAGCCCACTTCCTGCTGAGCTCCCTGCCCCTCTCCTCCCCGCCCCTCCCTGTGCCAATAGCCTACCTACGAGGTGAGGTGTCCGCGTCCACCTGCAACCTCACTAACTCCATCCCCACTAACACAGGGCCTCTGAAATGGACATGGATTACATCACATCTCATGGCTTCCCGTTTTTCTCAGGACAAAGACCCAAATCCTTAACAGCAGGCGAAGCCGCCTCCTGCCCTGGCCTAGCAGCCCCTCTCTGGTCCCTCCCCCCTCCCCAAGCTGCGCAGGCCCCTTCCCTCTCCTCCTTCCCAGAGCTCACACTCCCTCCCGGGAGAGACACCCACCGGTGTCCGTCTCCTCCTCTGTCCGTGCACACGTGTCACAGCCACACCGTGCAAGCGATGGTGAAGCTGGACCGAGTCCCCGAAGTCCTGGCAGCGTCCTAGACGGTGAGCCCGAGTGGGGTCCTGCCTTGCTCCGGGCCCGCCCCCGCTCTGTGCCAAAGGCTCAGCAGTGGCCCGGGTGCCAGGCACTGCGGGCCTCCCCGCTGGCTTCCTGGTCCCCGCCTGCCGCAGCCTGGAGGGGTGCACAGCTTCTGCCTCTGACAGGGAGCAAGCTGAGAACCAGACAGCTCAGAGCCGTTTGCCCCGAACCGCGAAGCCGGAGCTGTCTCGGGGCCACAGCGCTTTGCTCTGAGACTTCCTACTGCGCTGCCCCCGTCAGGCTCCTTCCTTCCCCCCCCCCCCCCCAGCCTGCTCCCCCGGAAGCCCTCTGAGAGCCCGACTAGCAGACCTCCTTCTCTGGGGCCCTGACCCCGCCTGTGGATGGGAAGGGCCTCGGGCTCACATTTGGATGGTTTCTGCCCGGTCCATGTGACTCCCTCTCGGACTCCCAAGAAGAATGCAAGTCCCTTAAAGTCACTCTTCTGAACCCCATGTCACCACGTGTCACTCCTGACCCCGTGACCCCTGACCCTGTGCCCAGGCCGTGTGGCCTGGAGGCCGTCCTGGGAGGAACCCCCTGGGTCCGGCCTCGGTGTCTGTCAGGTGGTAACTGTGCCCAGGGAGCTGCCGGGAGGCCGTCCGCACAGATGCCCACTCCTCCTGTGGTGTCTGGCGACACTGGGTGAGCACGGACAGGAAGGAGGACGCCGCTCCCGGGGTCCCAGGAGGGGGTGTGGCTGGAAGCGATGGGCGCTGTGACCCCTTGAAGCACTGATGTGGCCATGGAGACCCTCCCTCTGTCCTTCTGTTTGTCCTCTAATGTGTCACCTTTCCAGCAGAGGCCTGCCCTCTCAGAGGCCTCCAGGGTCCACGGCTGCTCCCAGGACGAGTGGCCACAGCCCCCTGGCCGGGAGCAGCCGCAGGCCCCGCCTCACGGCCAGCCTCCAGCACAGCCGACAGCCCAGTGCGCGCTGGTGGGGGAGACCGTGTCCGCTGCCCAGGGCTCTGAGCTTAGCTCTGGGCACAGTCACTGCCCGTGGGGGCTCAGGACGTGCTGGTGGAGTGGAGGGGTGAGGGGTGCGTGAAGGGAGCTCAGCCTTTCCCCTCAGGGCTCTGAAGTCAGAGTTTGACTCAGGTTCCCCAAGCTCTCTGACTCAGTTTCCTCATCTCGACATCGAGCTAAGAGTACACCCAACACGCAGATCACAAAGCCACACGCCGGCCAGTGCCTGCCAGTGCCTGCTTATACCACGGCGGCTCTCACTTCTGTCACTCAACCTGCCCAGGAGCTGGGAGGGACCCTCGGCCGCTGTCCCAGATTGCTCTGAGCCCCTCTCCCCCTCTTGGAGCCTTAAAACCCGCCGAGGCTGCTCGCCAAGCAGAGGCAGCTCCACTGGGAACATCGACCTCTTTTACTTACAGGCCAACCAGAGGGACTGCGGGCACATGGCAACGCCAGCGGGAGCTTCCAGGGGAAGGCCCTCCGCCCATGTCTGTCAGCGCGCCAACGAGGCTGCTGAGCGAGATGGTGTGACTACACCCTCTGCCCCTGCCCAGCCCCAGCGGTCTAGGCCCATTCACTCCCCCCAGCACTGTGCAATCCAAGCCCCTCTCCCTCCCCTTCCCTCCCCTCCCCTCCCCTCTTCTCCTCTCCAGGAGCCTCCTCCCTCCCTCTGCCCAGCAGGCTGGTGTCTCCTCACCCCCAGCTTGTGGTATCTGGACCCTTAACCCTGCTTTCACGATGCACTTGCTTTTACGATTGGATTAAAAACGTACTGGCGGCTCGTCTTCCTTGGTGGCACCGTTACCCGTCTTCCAGAGGAGGAACCCGCTGGGGGCTCGGAGACCTGCCCAAGGTCACGGCGCTGGCAAACAGCACCCGATGGCCTCACTCCACACGGAGGCTCAGCCCCCCGGGGAGGCACAGGCGGGAGGCCCCGGGCCTGGGGCCAGACAGAGCTGTGGGCAATGGCCTCTCCCTGGCTGAGCCGGGGGTCATCGCTGATTCCGAGCTATCTGGAGCCAAGTCCTCTCAGCAAGTGCTGGCCCCGCCCGCTTGCTGGGCACCGCTGCCCCCAACCCTGTCCAGAGTGGTGCCAGCTCCGCCTCACTCAGCGCTTGGAGTTTGGGGCCCATCACCAGAGGGCAATCCATTTCCCATTGCTTATTCTCCCACGCTTTCTCCATGGGACCCAGAGCCTTACCCTGGGCACGGCTCCCCTCGTCCACACCGCAATCCCCACCTGTGTCCTTGGCAGGCGCCTTCTGCAGGGACCATGCCCTGGTCTCCCTTCTCCCCGGCACTGCCCCAAGGACCCGAGCCCAGGCCACTGCCTGGCGGGGGCCCCCGCCTTGGCCAAGAGCGATTCTGGACGCAGTCTCCCTCTCGGGGCGACTCTGCTGTGCCCTGGTGTGCGGCACAGGACAGGAGAGCCTCTCCTTTCCCTTCTGCCTCTTTGGGGCTCACCTTAAATCTGTGCTTTCTTTTAAATAAGGCTTTGGGCTGCAGGGGCCACCAAATTTCCTCTGCACGACCCCCAACATGTGTGAAGAGAAAGAAACCTGGGAGGACAAACGTGGGAGGGAGTCTGTGCAAGGGAAGAACGAGGGGATAGAACTCAGGGTGGAAACAAGAATGTCTTGGTAAATTCCAAGAATGAATGTTCCCTTCCCCCACAAACTCTGTCTTGGGAAAGCAGAGAAGGAAAATAGCATTAATTGAGGACCTACTATGTGTCCACTACGATACTCTATGTCACATGTGTCAAACACAAGGCCCGCGGGCCAAATCCGTCCCGCCAGGCCTTGCAATGTGGCCCGCACCGCGCTGTCATCACTGCACTCCGCTGCGTTTCCATCACAATGACAGTTTATGACTGTTCAGTAAACCATTCGGCCAGCGATTTAGGCTGGATTTTAGATTTTGGCCCCTTCTCTGATTGAGTTCGACACCCCTAGAGTCTATGTTCTCAACCTTCCTGATGCCGCGGCCCTTTTATTCAGTCCCTCAGCTGTGGTGACCCCCAACCATAAAATTATTTTCGTTGCTACTTCATAACTGCCATTTTGCTACCGTTAATGCATCGTAATGTAAGTATCTGTGTTTTCCGATGGTCTTAGGCTCCACAGCAGCGGGTCTCAATCAGGGCGTGGCTGACCCGGAGGAGACGGCCGGGGCGGGCCTCGGTGGGCAGCAGCTATGGGCGCCCTGCCTGCCTGCAGGCACAGGATCCGGGAACGAGTGGAAGGCGTGTCCCCGGGTGGTCTGGTGCCTCTGAAATCAGCAGAGAATTACAGGACCCGCGACAGGAGCTTACAGAGTGATGGGAGGGGACGAGAGCTTTCCGTGGCTAATCCTGTTAGGGAGACAATTTCTTATCAAACTCATTATGCCTTTGGGAGAGGGAGCAGGAGGGGAGCGGGGTGGGGGAGAGGGCTGGGGAGGGGTTAGCCCTGGAGAGGGGGAGATGGGGGGGAGTGTGGTCACAGAGCCTGCGGGTCCAGGGGCGGCGTGTGGCTGGCAGGGGTCGAAGGAATGGGCCTCTGCCTGTCTCTGCCCCCTCTTGGGGAGGCAGCGGTAAAAGCTCCCTGAAAGCCAGCTCTCCACCGGCTGCTGAGCACCCTCCCGGCCTGTCAGTGTCTGAGCCATGGGTGCCCAGAAGGAAGCAGGATCACCCACTCTAGTCCCTCTTGTCCCATCTTGTGTGGATCCAAGAGGACCACCTGCACAGACGCCAAAACTGCTCCAGAGCACAGGACTGAGGCCAGACACCGCGCCCCTGGGCCGGGCGTGAGTCTGTGAGCGGCTCTAGGAGGGTCCCGGCTGGAGGTCGCCCTCGGGAATGGGTGGGGTTTGGACAGACGGGGCGCAGTCTGATGGGCGGCCAGCAGACACGTGAACCGAGGGACCGTTACAAAGATGCTTCAACTTCTTTAGTGGCAAGTCCAGCCCCTCAGAAGTGTCGGCGAGGATGCGGGGGAACGGAGCCCGTGGGCGCTGCGGGGGAGGGACACGGCGAACAATGGACTGCCACAGGGCCAGCCCCTCCCTGCCAGGACGGAGCAGGGACCCGGACAGATATGCTACACCCACGCCCACAGCGGCATTATTCACAGTCGCCCCTAAGTGGAAGCACCCACGTGCCCGGGGACAGGGGAGCGGATACACAGGAGGTGGTGCAGACACACAATGGAACAGCGTTCCGCCTTCTCCAGGGGAGGGAGGGGCTGCCCTGCTGCAGGGCGGGGGCCCTGGAGGTGCTCGCTCAGTGACAGGAGCTGGCCACACAGAAGAACAGATGTTGTGCGATTCTGCTCGGCAGAAACGGGACGTGGGGCCCAGCTACCATGATGAGAACTGCCAACCCGGCCCTGTCAGGCGCGACGGGTCTGCTCCGAGGAGAAAGCACCCTCCCCGGCTGGAGCCGCAGCCCGGGGACTGGCTCATGCGGAACGGGCCATCCTCCGGACAGCGGCCTGGCGCTGTGGAGAGGGACAGCCCGGGCTGAGACACTCCAATTCCGGCACCTGCTCTTACAGCCCAGCCCTGCAGCCTGTGACCTGGGCCTCTGCACCCCCCGCCCCCGGCCCTGTGACTTGTAACCTGTACTGACTGTTCGTGCCCACTCCCCTGCCTGTAACCCTCCTTCCCACGACATCTCCGGCCCTCTACCCCATGGAGCAGCGGCGGGACTGGAGCACACGCTCCTGTGCTTCACCCTGTTTGCTGAATGGCTGAGTGGGGAGGGCGGCCTGGGCCCCTGGCTGTGCGGCTACAATTCCACTTACGATACCGGTAGTAGGTCAACCTCACAGAGACAGAGATGAGAATGCTGGCTGCCCGCGGCTTAGGGGAGGGAAAATGGAAATTGTTTAATGGGCCCAGAGCTTCAGTTCTGCAGAATGGCCGATGAGAGAGTGTTAGGGGTGTGGACCCGGTCCTGAAGCCAGGTACCCAGCCAGCTCTGCAGCCCGCTCCGTGTGAGGACCGGTCCACAGGGCCGAGGGGAGGAGGGCCCGATGGGGAGTAAGAGGGGAGCAGCAGGGAGCCAGGAGGAGCCTTTTGTAGATGTCCTGGAGAAGGAGAGGAAGCCATGGAGGAGGGGGAGGGAGGGAGGAGGAGCGGGGAAAGGAGGGGAGAGAAGAGGGAGAAGGGAGGAAAAGGAAGGGGAGGAGGGGAAGGGGAGGGAGGAGAGGGGCGGAGGGGGGAGGGGAGGAGTGTGCAGTGTGCGGAGGAGGGAGGAGATTGCAGTCGGACTGTCTAGAGCCGAGAGCGGGCTCTGTCACCTGTGGGTGCCATTGCGGGCCAGATCCAATTCCTTCTTGCCGGCCTCACATTTGTCAACAGCGGGTTGTCACAGCGCTGGCCTCAGAGGTGCCGGGAGAATGAGATGAGACAAACGCTCTAAAGCACATGTGTCAAACACAAGGCCCGCGGGCCAAATCCGTCCCGCCAGGCCTTGCAATGTGGCCCGCACCGTGCTGTCATCACTGCACTCCGCTGCGTTTCCATCACAATGACAGTTTATGACTGTTCAGTAAACCATTCGGCCCGCGATTTAGGCTGGATTTTAGATTTTGGCCCCTTCTCTGATTGAGTTCGACACCCCTACTCTAAAGTGACACACGCACGAGGCCTAAGTGCTCAGTGGCCCTGGAGGAAGATGGGGCGCAGGACACGCTCAGACCCTGTGGGAGGGTCAGGGAAAGGACACTGTGACTGGAGCCGGGGGTCACTTCAGGGGCCCCAGGGGTTCGGGGTGGGGAGCTGGGTGGCGGAGGCTTTGAATGCTGATGTCGCGGTGGAGGCCGCTGATGGCTCTGGATGGCAGCGTCAGGGGGGAGTGCTTTAGAAGGACGGATGGGCTACGATCAGAGAGAGACAGAGAGAGCGAGAGCAGAGCGAGGGGTGAGCCTGGAAGGTGAGTATGAGGATGGCCCTCTTTCCTTTCCAGGCACCTAGTCATCAGTCCAAGTCCTACCCGGCTTCCCTCCCCCACCACCCTGGCCCTCCTGGCGGGTCCCGGTGAGAGCAGGTGGAGGGGACACGGGAACAGCGTGAGCCTGAGACGCATCCTATCAACTGCCAAGGCGGGTCCTGCCGCCTCCGAGCCTTGAGCGAGGACGCTGCCCGTGAGTGGACTGGGCAGGCAGCAGCAGTCCTCTTTACATCTGAGCACACCGAGATCATCCAGTTCATTCATGGGAACCGGGACCAGAACCCAGCCTTTTGGAGTCCAAAGGCCACAACTTTTGGGAGCCTCTATGGCTGGGAGGGGACACCCTCCCGCCCTGCCTCTGGCCCGCCTCTCCCTGAGGGGCCTGCGAATCCAGCTCCTGACCAGGCCCCTGGGCCATCCGGCCTCTGAGACACATGGGCCAGGCCTGGGCCCAGCGTCAGAGTCCAGGGTGTAAAGCCCTCCCAGCGTTCACCAGGGCACGTAGCACACCCAGCCTGCTGTCATCCGTCAAAGCACCCAGTGAGCCTGCTGTCTCCCAGTCAGAGCACCCAGTGAGCCTGCTGTCACTCGTCAGAGCACCCCATCTGAATCTTTACTTATTATTGTAAAATTAATCTTCATTTGCTAAATAATTCATGAGGCAGTGACAGGAAATGCTCAGCAAAGCTTAAACTGCAGTCCTGGCTTGCCCAGTAGCGTTCTGGAAGGTCCCAGGGTTAGAGATGGAGGAGGAGCTGGGCCTGGGCGTGGCCTCTGTCCACGGGGGCGAGGGAGGCGGGGCTGCAGGAGCTGGCCTCCCGGCGGCCAGGACACGGGCTCCGGGGATACGCCGGGCTCCGGGGATACGCCGTGCGGGCTGTGCCTTGCGGCCAGTGTCCCCAGGAACGAGCCGCCGCCTGCTCCTCAGGATGCCGGTGTGAGCTCTCCCTCGCACCCTCAGACCTCCCCGCAAAGGGGATCAGGTTGTGGCCCAGGCCCAGGCACAGGTGTGAGCACTGGCCGAGTCGGCACACCTGAGTTCTGCCAATCAGCCCGGGGATCCCGCCCCACTGCCCCCCTCCGAGCTTGGCCTTCCTTGTGCAAAACAAAGATGGTGCCAGATGCTTCTTCTACGTCACCCATCAGAGCACCCAGTGAGCCTGCTGTTACCTGTCAGAGCACCCAGTGAGCCTGCTGTTACCTGTCAGAGCACCCAGTGAGCCTGCTGTCTCCCAGTCAGAGCACCCAGTGAGCCTGCTGTCTCCCAGTCAGAGCACCCCGTGAGCCTGCTGTCTCCCAGTCAGAGCACCCCGTGAGCCTGCTGTCTCCCAGTCAGAGCACCCCGTGAGGCTGCTGTTTCCCAGTCAGAGCACCCAGTGAGCCTGCTGTTTCCCAGTCAGAGCACCCAGTGAGCCTGCTGTCACCCATCAGAGCACCCAGTGAGCCTGCTGTTACCTGGTCACCCCGTGAGCCTTCAAGTCTTTGCCAGGCCCCGCCTTCTCAGCCCACCCATGTCCAGTGTGTGTTGTGCCTCCTGCCTGTCCTCCTCACCCCTTGCCTGCTCTGCCCCTCCTTGGCACTAGGCAGATGTTGCATCATTCACTTATTTATTATGGTGGGTGTTTAATGTCTGTCTCTTCCCACCAGTATATATGCCAATCAAGACCAGAGCTCTCTGTTACACTCGCTGATCCGTCCTCAGATCCTGGACGAGTATCTGCCACACAGAAAGGGCTCCCTATGTAGGAAACTAAGAGCTCCATATGCTCACATCCTCTGGGGTTAAGCCCACTGTTTCACCTTTTCGGTGGCCCTGGGGTGCTGCTTCCCTCGAGCCCACACTGAGGCGGTCGGCTGGTGCATCCCTGGGCCCAGGCGTGCCTGGGCACAGGTGTGCCCTCTGGGTGACAGATGCACAGCGAGCACACTCAGAACCTGGCCGCTGGAAGATGGTTGGGGTGTGACCAGATCTTGGCTAGTTCAGACCTTGTCCTTCAAGTGCCAAGCCTGATACTGCAGAAGAGCAGGTTCAGTCTATGAGGTGGATGGACGCCTCTGGGAGAAGTGTCGCCCCCACCCCCTCACTATTATCTTCACAGCAAGGTCAGGGCAGAGGACTGGCAGCCTGACTCAGAGTCTTAGACCTCATGCTAATAATAGATGACATTTTTTGCTATGGATCAGACACTTCATGTGGATTACCTCATTTTATCCTCCCAACTAAACTGTATCCTGTCATCACCATCACTATCACCATCCTTACCATCATCACCATCATCATCATCATCATCGTTACCATCACCACCACTATCATCATCATCATCACCATCAACACCATCACCATTATCAACACCATCACCATCATCACACCATCATGATCATCGTTACTATCACCATCACCATCACCATCATAGTCATCACCATCAACACATCATCATTTTTACCATCATCACTACCATCATCATCACCATCAAGACCATCACCATCATTACCATAATCACCATCACCATCACCATCACCACCATCACCATCACCTGTTTCATAGCTGAAGGAACTGAAGCCTATAGAGTCACTTGTGTAGCTAGGGAGCTGGTAAAGCTAAGGAGTCAGAAGCATTACCTCCAGCCCACTCACACATTACAGAGACAGAATCTGAGGTCAAGTCTGTTGAGTCCCATCCTATATCCCTGCTCTCACACCAAACTACTGCCCTGTTTACCCTGTTCTAATTTTGCTGAGCAGAGGTCAGGAAGACTTCCAGGAGATGGTGGCATTTGAACTGGGTCATTGTGGCCCAGATAATGTTATTGCCAAGTTCCCTTTTCCTCTAGGCTAAGCATAAAGCTGTAGTTCCTAGCAGCCAGGTGGGCCTGTGTGACCACATTCTGACACTGTGATGGGGCTAACATGCTGCACCCTCTCCACACTCACTGCCTCTTCTCCCGGCCTGGCCACCTGCCTGGCGTCCAGGGCAGGGCTCTGAGAGCCCAGCAGAAGGAGAGCTGCGCCCCCAACGAACTCACTGGGGTAGAAATACCCTTGTAAGGTGCCAAGTCATTGAGGGTTTGGAGCTGCTTGTCACAACAGATTGGCCAATGAACAGCTGTGAACATGGGGAGGGATTCCTGAGCGGGAGAGCCTCCGGCAAACTCTCTGGCATCTGATGGGAGTTTCCAAGCTGGCACTTTTCATGGGCGGTGGTGGGCAGTGAGCTAGGCTGGTGGGGCCAGACTTAAATGCCACTCTACTGGGCTGCTGACGGGATTCATTTCAAAGGCTGACGCGTTTAATCTGAGTTTTAGAGGGATCATCCCAGTGGTGTGTTTCCTCAAGACCTTTCCCAGGAATTCTGATGTGAGAGGTGCTCACAGAAAAGGCAGTTCTGCTTCTCTGTAGACACTCACACCGCACGCAGCACACCCATGCCCCCCTGCCTTCGCCCGCTTCTCTCTTCACGCGCTCACCACCGTCTGCAGCACTCATTTACTTACACGTTTATTTTCCATCTCACTAACTAACTAAAATGTGCTCACAGGAGCATCCATCCTGTCTTAGTTACCACCTATTTATTCCCAGCAGCGAGGTGCGTACCTGGCTCAGTACAATTTTAGTGACTGAGAAATGAAAGGCTCTGAGAACTGCAGTCAAGGGCTTTGTTTACGGCGTATGCAGGGCCTGTTAGCATTTCCCCGGACGATCACTCTTTGCAAGCGCTGCTCCCGTGGCCAGTGGCAGATGGCACCGCTCTTTGCTGACTGTGCCTACGGACTCCAAGGGCCACTGAGGGCCATGACCCTTCACGGTGTTGGGGACGGGAGGTTCAACTAAAATGCAAGGAAGCCACTGGCCACGGCAGCTGGAACCCCGTGCTGAGGCTGAGCCTGGAGAGCTCAGAGCAGGATTAGGTCTCCTGCTCCCGCCAGCCTGGCTCCACTCCAGCTGCCAGGCCAGCTTCCCGCACATGGCAGCTGAGCGCAGACACTAAGCTTTACGGATTAATGCTGGCCCCGTGCAGAACTCGCTCCCACATCGAGTGATTCGCAGCTGGGCACCGGGAGCCCAGGCCAACAAGTTAATGAAATCCAAGCCTCCTTATGGGGAAGCAGCGATGCCCAATGGCCAGCGCTCGGTGGGGCCGGCCGGGGGCCTCACTGCCCAGCTCTCTCTGCACCCACTCAGACGGCCATGGGGCCTAGGAGCTACCCCCTGGTTGGTAGCAGAGAACCTGAGAGCAAGAGGGGCTTTGGAAAGCATCCTCATCTTTGCAGTCATTGCAAACATTTATTGAGCAGCTACTACGGTATGTGCCAGGCAGTGACAGAGCCCTCTCAACAATCCTGCAGGGAGGCACTGCTGTCCATATCTGACAGATGAGACCACTGAAGCTCAGAGAGGCAGAGATTTCCCCAAGATCCTGGATGAGTGAGTGAGTGAATGGAAGAGGGACCGATTCTTTGGACTCTCCGCCCCGTGCTCTTTCCCTCGCTCACGGTGACTTCCTGGAGCCTTAGCCTCTGCCAGGCAAAGGCTTGGCTCTGGGGCCCAGGAAGCACCTGCTTTCCTGCTCAGACAAGCTGGTTGGACAAGGAAGGATGGGCCCAGGTTCTTATCCTGAGCTCCTCCCACCCTCCCCCGCTGTGTGCTCTTGCCTTCCTCTTCAAATAAAAAATTCTCACCGTAGCTGTTTGTGGTTTTCACGGGCTCCTCAGCTGAGGCCTCGCTGTGTTCTCAGCCTCATCCTGGAGCTGAAGTACGGAGGCTGAGAGGGGAGCTGTGACGTGCCCCGGCCCCAGGCCGAGGGGGAGCCAGAGCATCGGGCTCCTGACCTCTGACCTGTCATCTCGTTGTCATTGCTACTAGTGGGGGTTACCCACCGTGGAATGTGGTCCTTGGCAAGGCCTCCGCCTCCCTCCCGCCCCTGCTCTCGGCCAGGGCCTTCTTCCTGTCTGCATTTGGCCACGGGGTGTATGCTCAGGCACTCCTGGCTCCTTCCCACCGGACACCAGAGGTGGGCACTTAGAAGGTGCTCAGTACTGACTGCAGGTGAATTATTAGGAAGGTCAGTATCCGGGGAAATGTGCCTTGCAAAGAGCTGGTCTTTAAAATTCAGTCTGAAGGTGGTCCCTGGCTGAGCCCCTCTCCCACGAGGCCTACACACCCCACCTTTCCTGGGCCAGGCCCGCCCTGCACAGCGCATCCGCCGGGGGAGATGCACTGACCCACACTCAGGACGTCCGCCCTGCAGAACCAGCTGCCTGAGCTCGAGGTGTAGACTTGCTCAAGGGCTCTTGAGGAAGTCCAGGTGGACTCGGGGAGTCAGAGGCTGAGTTATGTGGCTCTGGGGTGGGGGCTGTCACTGCTCACCCCACCTAACTGCCACCACCCCCTATGGGACACCCACCAGCCACACCCTCCCGTCTCCCAGGGCCCCACTCTGCTGAGCTCACACCTGCAGAGGAGGCAGCTGGCTGTGGCTGGTTTCCTTGGAATGCCCTTTGAGGTCTGGGCAGACTTGGGGAGAAACTGAGTTGTGTGACTCTAGGGTGAGGGTCATTTCCTCACACACAAGGGTGGGCAGGCAGCAATCAAGACTCAGACTATAACAGGAGGCTCAAATACCACACACAGGGGCATTCTGGAGCATCTGGCTCAGGTGATCAGAAAGATGGTGCCACTGAGCCCCAAATACCTGCTACATGCCACCACATTAAGTCTGGGAGGCACAGAAGGTCTACTTAATACACAGAAACAAATGCAAAGAGGCAGCCAACATGGGGAGATAAAGAAACATGCCCCAAATGAAAAACAGGGGAAATCCCCAGAAAAAGAACTAAGTGAAATGGAAGCAAGTGATGTATCAGTTAGCATTCAAAACAATGGCTATTAGGATACTCAAGGAACTTAGGGGAAGAATGGAGGAACTCAGTGAGAACGTAAGATATAGTAAGCATAAGAAGGACATAGAAATCATAAAAAAGGACCAGACAAAAATGAAGAATACAATATCTAATATGAAGAATTTACTAGAAGGAATCAAGAGCAGGTTAGATAACGTAGAGAAGAGAATCAACAGTTTGGTAGACAAGGTAGCAGAAAATACCTAAATAGAGCAGCAAAATAGAAAATAAAATTAAATAAAAAATGAGGATGGTTCAAGGGACCTGTGGGACAACACCAAGCATAACAGCATTTGCATCGTAGGTGCACAGAAGGAGAGAGAAAGCAAGAGATTGAGACCTATTTGAAGAGTGACTGAAAACTTCCCTAACTTGGTGAAGAAAAAAAGACACATGAATCCTGGAAGCTCAGAGTCCCCAAGTAGATGAACACAAACAGGCCCACACCAAGACAGATCATAAGTAAAATGCCAAGGTTTACAGACAAAAAGAGAGAATCTTAAAAGCAGCAAAAGGAAGACACTTACCTACAAGGGAGCTCCCATAAGGCTGTCAGCTGGTTTCTCAACAGAAACATTCCAGGCCAGAAGGGACTGGCACAAAATATTCAAAGTGCTGAAAAGTAAGGACGACTTTATAACCAAGACGACTCTACCCAGCATTTAAAATTGAAGAAAAGAAAATACTAAAGTTAATTACCACCAAACTAGAATTACAAAAAATGCTAAAGGGAATTCTTTAAGAGAGAAAAAAAAGAGGAGCATAGTTATAAAAAATAAATTGGCAATAAACATGTACCTATCAATAATCACTTTAAATGTAAATGGATTAAATGCTCTAATCAAAAGACACAGGGTAGCTGAATAGATAAGGAAACATGAACCATATATGTGCTATCTACAAGAGACCCACCTCAGAACAAAAGACATACAGATTAAAAGTAAAGGATGGAAAAAGATACTTCATGCAAATAGGAACAGAAAGAAATCTGGGGCACCATGTATATCAGACAAAATAGACTTTAAAACAAAGGCTACATAATAAGAGACAAAGGAAGACATTGCATAATGATAAAGCAATCATTCCAACTACTAGATGATAAAACCCTTGCAAATATTTATGTACCCATCAGGAGGATCTAAATACATAAAGTGAATTCTTAATGGACATAAATGGAGACATCAACAGTAATGCAGTTATAATAGGGGATTTTAATAACCCATTGACATCAATGGATAAATCTAGACAGAAAATCATCAGCAAGAAAACAATGGTCTTAAATGACACATTAGACCAGATGGATTTAATTGATAGTTTCAGAGCATTTCACCCCAAAGCAGCAGGATATACATTCTTTTCAAGTGCACATGAAACATTTTCTACGATAGATCATTTTAGGACACAAAACAGTCTCAATAAGTTTAAGAAGAAGATTGAAATCATATCAAGCTCCTTTCCAACCACAATAGTCTGAAACTAGAAACCAAGGATAAGAAAAAGAACCCTGAAATACACAAAAATACTTGGAGGCTAAATAACATGCTACAAAAAATGAACTTAACAATGAGATCAAAGAAGAAATAAGATACATGAGACAAATGAAAATAAAAACACAACCCCAAATCTACAAAACATGGCAAAAGTAGTCCTCAGAGGGAAATTCATAGCAATACAAGCCTATCTCAAGAAACAAACAAGCAAAAAAGTCAAATAAACAATCTAATCTTACACCTAAAGACTAAACAAAGCCCAAAGTGAGTAGAAGAAAGAAACTAATAAAGATCAGAGCAAAAATAAATGAATAGAGTCTAAAAAATACAAAAGATCATTGAAGCCAAGACCTGGTTCTTTGAAAAGATAAACAAGATTGATAAGCCTTTTAACCAGACTCATCAAGAAAAAAGGAGAGAGGACCCAAATAAATAAACTCAGTAATGAAAGAGGGTGAATCCCCAAACCAGATAAAGACACCACAAAAAAGAGAACTACAGGCCAATATAGATGAACATAGATGTTAAAATCCTTGACAAAATTCTAGCAAATTGGATTCAGCATTACATTAGAAAGATCATACACCATGACCACGTGGGATTTATACCGGAGATGCAATGATGGTACAATACCCACAAATCAATAAATGTGATACATCACATAAATAGAGACAAAAATCACATAATCATATCAATCAATGCAGAAAAGGCATTTGACAAAATCCAACACCTTTTCTTGATAAAAACTCTCAGCTAAGTGGGAATAGAGGGATCATACCTCAGCATAATAAAAGCCTTATATGACAAACCTACAACCAACATCAGACTTAATGAGCAAAAACTAAATGCATTTCCCCTAAGAATAGAAATAAGACAGCTGCCCACATTCACCACTACTGTTCGACATAGTACTGGAAGTGCTAGTCATAGTGCTCAGACAAGAAGAAGAAATAAAAGGCATCCAAATTGGAAAAGAAGAAATAAAACTATCCTTATTCGCAGATGACATAATACTGTACATAGGAAACCCCAAAAACTCCATCAACATCTACTAGTCCTAATAAATGAATTCAGCAATGTGGCAGGATACAAAATTAACACCCAGAAATCTATAGCCTTTTTACACCAATAATGAACTCACAGAAAGAGAAATGAAAAAAGCAATCCCATTTACCATTGCATCAAAACAACTAAGATACCTAGGAATAAACTTAACTAAGAAGGTAAAAGACCTGTGCTCAGAAAACTATAGGACATTGAAAAAAGAGATAGATGGAGACATAAACAAATTGAAGAACATACCATGCTCATGGATTGGTAGAGTCAACATCATTAAAATAAGCAATTTACAGATTCAATGCAATCCCCATTAAAATACCAACGGCATATTTCAAGACCTAGAGCAAACTCTCCAAAAATTCATCTGGAATAAAAAAAGACCCCAAATAACCACAGCAATCCTGAGAAGGAAGAACAAAGTTGGAGGGATCACAATACCAGATATCAACCTATATTACCAACCTACAGTTCTCAAAACTGCCTGGTACTGGAACAAGAATAGACATATAGGCCAATGGAACAGAACAGAGAACCCAGAAGTCGACCCAAGCCATTATGCCCAATTAATATTTGACAAAGGAGGTAAGAGCATTCAATGGAGTCAAGACAGTCTCTTTAATAAATGGTGCTGGGAAATTTGGTCAGATATAAAAAAAAAAAATAAAAGAAAAAGAGAAAGAAAGAAACTAGATCACCAACTTACACCATACACAAAATCAAACTCAAAATGGCTAAAGGACTTGAATGTTAAAATGGGAAGTCATAAAAATCCTACAAGATTTCATAGGCAGCAAAATAGCAGACATGTTATAGCAATATCTTTACAGACACAGCTCCTACAGCAATGGAAAAAATAAACAAATGGTACTACATCAAAATAAAAAGCTTCTGCACATCAAAAGAAACAATCAACAAAACAACAAGAAAGCCCACTGAATGGGAGAACATATTTTCCAATGATATTTCCGATAGAATTTGGTCTCCAAAATTTACAGAAAACTCATACAACTTAACAAAAGTAAGAAAACTGATCCAATAAAAAATTGGGCAAAGGATTTAAATAGACACTTTTCTAAAAAGGACATACAGAAGGCCCAGAAACATATGAAAACATGCTCAAAGTCACTAATACTAATCAAAACAACAATGAAATACCACTTCACACCTGTCAGAATGATTATCATCAATAAATCAACAAACGACAAGTGCTGGCGAGGATGTGGAGAAAAAGGAATCCTCATGCCCTGCTGGTGGGAATGCAGACTGGTGCAGCCACTGTGGAAGACAGTATAGGGTTTCCTCAAAAAGTTAAAAATGGAACTCCTATTTGACCCAGTGATCCCCTGCTACGACTATATCCCAAGAAACTAAATATACCAATCAGAAAGGATACATGTACCTCTATGTTCATAGCAGCACAATTTACCATAGCTAAGATTTGGAAACAGCCTAAGTTCCCACCAACAGATTAATGGATTAAAAAACTGTGGTACATCTACACACAATAAAAAAGAAGGAACTTTTACCATTTGCAACGACATGGATAGATCTGGAGAGCATTATGCTAAGCAAAATAAGCCAGTTGGAGAAAGATAAATATCACGTGATCTCACTCATATGTGGGATATAAAAGATCAACATAATTTGATGATCAAGAATAGATCCAGAGACAAATGGCAGAGGAGGTGAGGGGGGTTAGAGAGCAACCAAAGGACTTGTATGAGAGCATATTAGCATAACCAATAGACACAGACATGAGCGGTGGAGGACACAGACATGGGCAAGGTAGAAATAGCTGAGGGGGGGTGAGGTTAATTGAGGAAAAAGGAGACATATATAAAACTTTAGACAATAAACAAAAGATTTTAAAAAAAAGAAAATGAAAGAGGAGAAGCAACAACTAACATCATAGAAATGCATAGAATTATAAGAAAATATTATGAACAAATATATGCCAACAAATTGGACAATCTGGAAGAAATGGATAAATTCATAGAAACATACACTCTTTCAAAACTGAATCAAGAAGAAACATAAAATCTGAACAGAACAATTACAAGTAACAAAATTGAAATAGTAAATAAATAAATAAATAAATCCAACAAACAAGAGTCCTGGACTGAATGGCTTCATAAGTGAATTTTAGATTCAAAGAAAACTTTACACCTATCCTTCCCAACTAGTCCAAAAATTCAAGGGAAGGGAAGACTCCCAAGCTAATTTTATGAGGCCAGCATGATCCTAATTCCAAAACCAGATGAAGATACTACAAAGAAAGAAATTTATAGACCCATATCCCTGATGACCATGGATGCAAAAACCCTCAACAAAATATTAGCAAATTGGATCCAGCAATATATTAAAAAGATCATACATCATGATCAAGTGGGATTTACTCCTGGGATGCAAGGATGGTACAATATTCACAAATCAATTAATGGTATACATCACATAAACAAACTGAAGCTTCAAAATCATATGATCATATCAATAAATGTAGCAAAGGTATTTGATAAAATCCAGCACACATTTATGATAAAAACTATAAGCAAAGTGGAAATAGAGGGTATATAGCTCAACATAATAAAGACCATATATTCAAACTCACAGCTAACATCATATTCAATGGGGAAAAACTAGCAGCATTTTTCTTAAGATCAGGAACACAACAAGGATGTCCACTTTCACCTCTCTTGTTCAGCATAGTACTGGAAGTCTTAGCCATAGCAATCAGACAAGAATAAAAATAAAAACATCCAAATTGCAAAGGAAGAAGTAAAACTTATTATTTGCAGAAGTCATGATACTATCTGTCTATAGAGAACACTGAAGAGCCCACCAAAAATCTACTAGACCTGATAAGTGAATTCAGTAAAGTAGCAGGATAGAAAATAAATATCCAGATATTAGTTGCATTTTATATACCAACAATGAACTATCAGCAAGGAAACTAAGAAAATAAGTCCATTTACAATGGAATGAAAATACCTAGAAATTTAACCAATGAGGTTAAAAAATCCTGTACTTAGAAAATTATAAGATATCGAGGAAAGAATTTTAAGAAGATACAAATAAATGGAAGTATATACTATGCTTATGAATATGAAGATTTAACATTATTAAGATGCCCATACTACTCAAAGCAATATATAGATTTCACACAGTTCATATAAACTACAGCAGTGTATTTCACAGAACTAAAACAAGTAATCTAAATATGCATTGAAACCACAGAAGACTCTGAATAGGCTCAACAATCTTTATTGTTGTTGTTGTTAATCCTTACTGGAGGATATTTTTTCCATTGAATTTTTAAAAATACACATTTTTATTGATTTCAGAGAGGAAGGGAGAGGGAAAGAGAGATGGAAACATCAATGATGAGAGAGAATCATTGATTGGCTGCCTCCTGCACGTTCCCACTGGGGATCAAGTCTGCAACCCGCACATGTGCCTCGACTGGGATGGAGTCATGACCTCCTGGTTCATAGGTTGACATTCAACCACTGAACCACACCAGCTGGGCCTGACATTTTTAGCCATAACAATCTTGAAAAAGAAAAACAAAGTTGGAGGAATCATGCTACCTGATATCAAACCATACTACAAGGCTATGGTAATCACAGGAGCATGGTACTGGCATGAAAACAGACACATATGTCAATGGAGCAGGACAGATAGGCCAGGAATCAACTCATGCCTATATGTTCAACCAATATTTGACAAAGGATAGAAGAACATACAGTGGGGTAATGACAATCTATCCAATTAATGATTTTGGAAAAATTGGACAGATACATGCAAAAAATGACTGGACCACTTTTTAAACCATATCAAGAATAAACTCAAAATGAATTAAAGACTTATTGTAAGACTCACTACAATAAAATTCCTGGAGAAAACAGGCAGTAAAGTCTGTGACATTTCTCTTAGCAATATGTTTCCTGATCTATCTCCTGGAGCACGGGAAAGAAAAGAAAAAATAAACAATGGAACTACTTCAAACTAAAGTTTTTGCACAGCAAAGGAAAGTATCAACAAAATGAAAAGACAACCTACCGAATGGAAGAGGATATCCGCCAATGGTATATCCGACAAGGGGCTAATGTCCAAACCTTATAAAGAACTCATACAACCCAACAGGCAAACAGACAATCCCGTTAAGGAACGGGCAGAGGACCTGAATGACACTTCTCCAGAGGACACACAGGTGGCCAGCGGACACATGGAGAGATGCTCAACGCCCCTGACCACCGTCAGAGAGATGCACATGAAAGCCACAATGAGGGTCACCTCACACCTGTCAGAAGGCCATCACCAACAAACCAACAAACCAGTGCTGGCAAGGATGTGAGGAAAAGGGAACCCTACCACACAGCGTGGAAATGAGCCACTATAGGAAACGGTATGGAGGTTCCTCAAAAAATAAAAAGTGGAGCTCCCTTATAACCCAGCAATTCTACTTCTAGGCATACATTTGAAGACATCCAGATCCCTGATTTGAAAGGGTATATGCATTCTTATGTAAATCGCAGCACTGTTTACAATAGCCAAGATATAGAAGCAAATGCCCACCAATAACCAGTGGGTAAGAGCGTGTGGTACATATATACCATCCCTTGGCCATAAAAAAGAATGAAATGTTATCTTATCATTTGCAACAGCATAGATGGACCTAAGGGGTAGTATGCTGAGTGAAATAAGCCAGTCAGATAATTACAAATCCCATATGACTTCACTTATATGTGGAATCTAAAGATCATAAATGGACAAACAAAATGGAAACAGACTCATAGGTAGAGAACAGACTGGTTGATGGGGCAGGTGGGAAGGGGGCTGCAGGATGGGTGAAAAGGTGAGGGCACTGAGAAGTACGAATTGGTAATTGCCTAACAGTCACGGGGGATGTACAGCACACTCGGGGATGAAGTCAGTAATGCTGTGACAACTGCACACGGTGCCGGTGGGCACTGGAAACCGGGGGCAGCTTTGTGGGGCAGATGATTGTCTGACCGCTATGCTGTACACCTGAAACTAAGGCCAAATTAAAGAAATGCCGGGTGAAGGCAGGTGAGCCATCCCTGTCAGATGAAGGAGAATGAAGACGGGGTGTCCGCCACGCCCCTCCGTTAGCGAAGAGACTGTCAGAGCGTCCCCCGCGCGTTCAGGCGCAGTATGACCAGACCCCCGAGAGGACCGGTGAGCCCCTGGGTGGGGGGTCCCTCCCGCTCTCTCCGGGGCCGAGGGAGGGTGAGTGACCTCGCATACTGGTCCAGCGCAGCCTCTTGGCTGCAGTGGCAACCGTGGTGATTCCTGCCAACGTGTGGGAGGCCCAGCGCTCCCAGCCGCTGTCTGACTGTTCTTCCTCAGGCCTGAGGGAGCCGCCGTGTTTGCATCCCCTCTCCCTCAGCCACCTGCCCTCAGCCCGGGAAGCACTGGGGGTTTGCACGCCGTAGCCTTGCCCTGCCCGGAACGCCATGTGAAGGAAGCCGTGCAGCAGGCGGCGGCGGAGGCTGGCTTCGCCCGCCCTGTGCAGGCGTCTGCGCCCGATGCGTGGAGACGAATGCTCACGAGTCCACGCCCTGAGGATCTGACATGTGTGTGAATCTCTTTCACCTTAAGACCATTCTGATTTAGATCCGATGACTATCCCAATTTTAAAGATGAGCAGATTGAGGCTGGGAAATGCTAGTACCTTAGTGAAGGCCATACGGGTAAGTCACGGGGAGAGAGCTGGAATTTGGGATTTCTGTGTCCACGTCCACGGGTCCAATCACTGTGGCCTTCACAGGCACATGTGTCTGACACCCCCCTCCCCCGCAGATGTGGATGATTGTCTGCATCGAGTCTGCTCTCTTTTCCAGAGGCCCCGCTTGTCCCTGGAGCTCCTCCTCCTCCTGGACACTCACTTCCCTTTCTCTGTGAGCTCAGACCTGTGCCTGACCGGGGTCACAGCTTCCAGAAGAAACACACGGCCGTTCTCACAGAGGCACAGACCCGGTGGGGTCTCAGCCTGGTAGGAGCAGGCGCCGTGTGGGAAGATGGGTGAGGTCCGGGGACAGAGGGCAGCGGGGGCCTGCGGACCAGTAGGGCGAAGCTCCGTGTCCCGCGAGAACCTGCTGGTTTCTTTGAGGGTCACTCTCCAATTTCACTCCAGCGGCTGCTGTGTTGGGGCTTGGCATCCATTTACAAGCGCAGTGGGATCTGGGGGTGCAGGGGGTGTCGTCGGAGAAGTGCTGATGGGGCTGGAAGGCAGCATCCACACGGGCTCCCAGGGACCACCGGGCATTCTCCTCGCGGGGCCCGTGCCTCGCAGTGAGAGCGGGAGGAGCGCCTGCCCACGTGACCCTCAGTTCCCCAGCGACATCAATTACTCTGATGTGCACGCGAGTGCACTGACCTACTTGGAGGTTTCATAAATATAAATAAATTAAACGGTGATGCCTGAGGCCGCCTGGGCACGCTGTGGGGAGGGAGGAGGAGAGCTGCGGGGGGCGGTGCGGGGGGAGGACCCGCAGGCCTGACGCAGGAGAGCCGAGCGGGCTGGCCTCGGGGAGGGGACCTTGACGGCTGCTGTGACAGGACCCTCCTCTCCAGCACTGGCTGAGCTTGCTGCCCACCGGGGACCCCCGGAAGCTGGGACTGAAGAGTTCTTGTTGCCAGCAGCCTGGTCCGCTTATCCAGGTGCATCAGAGAGAAATCTTTCTGGTTTGTGCTTTGAAGTGAGTGAGGCTGAAGGAGAAGGAGCCGCTATCGATTCCCAGGGAAGGAAGGGACGAAACCTTGTGCACAGCCCACTGCCCTTCCCGGAGGGCCTGTGCATGCTGCTCTCTGGTCATCTCACTCTCTGCACAGGAGGCAGGGGCACTATGGTCATACCCATTGTACAGATGGGAACACTGAGGCCAGACAGATGCAGTGTGTGCGCAGGGTCACCAGAGGGTTTCCTGATTCAGGAACGGTGGCATTTCCCCCTCCGCACTGCCCCGGGGCCTGATTGGTCTGAGGACTCCCCTCCCTCCATCTCCCTGTCTATGTCCAGCGCCTGCTCCATCGCTAGCTGCCTTGCTCCTGAGTATCCTGGCCTCTGGCCTTGCCCCTTGATTCCTCCTGTTACCCCTCTGCCAAGCAAGTCCTCTTAAATGCTGGTCCCCTCAGCCCCCTTTACGCTCCCCTAACCATCCCCCGGCCCCCCCTGTCACCGCAGCCGCACTCTCCCTGCCTCCACTGTCACAAGAGCCACGCCACCCTGCCTGGCATGCAAGCCACCCTCTCTATTCCTTTTTCTTCTTCTTTTTAAATATAGTTTTATTGAATTCAGAGAGGAAGGGAGAGAGAGATAGAAACATCAATGATGAGAGAGAGCCATTGATCAGCTGACTCCTGCACGCCCCACAATGGGGAGCCTGTGCCCTGCCCAGGAGCAGAGGTGAATTCCGAGTGGCTGCCGGCCTGGAGTGGCGGTGACACAGCCCAGCCCAGAGGGTCAGCACGGGAGTGGGCGAATTGCACGTTTGGGACTGGAACACGGAAGTCCTGATTCCAACGTGCCACGCACCACGGAGGTGAGCCATGGGAACACTGAATGACGGAGGGCGCATGGATAGCCAGGCCTGGGAGAGGACATTGTCAGGGATAATCTGGGCCAAAAGCGTCCACGTGAGACGATAGCAAATTGGCAGGCCCGTTACTAACGAGTTCTGTTTGCTCTGGCTGAGCCACATTATAATGATAAGGGCTAATGCTTGCCTGGCTGCGCACCCAGCCACCGTTCCTGAATCAGGAAACCCTCTGGTGACCCTGCGCACACCCTGCATCTGTCCGGCACCTCCCTACCTTCAGCCACTCGGGGAGATGGGCACCACTGTGGCGCCAACTCACAGCCACCCACAGACACCCACAGCCACCCACGGCCACCCACGGCCACCCACAGACACCCACAGACACCCACAGACACCCACGGCCACCCACGGCCACCCACGGCCACCCACAGACACCCACAGACACCCACAGCCACCCACAGACACCCACAGCCACCCACAGCCACCCACTCACAGCCACCCACGGCCACCCACAGACACCCACAGACACCCACGGACACCCACGGCCACCCACAGCCACCCACAGACACCCACCCATAGCCACCCACGGCCACCCACAGACACCCACAGACACCCATGGCCACCCACAGACACCCACGGCCACCCACAGACACCCACCCACAGCCACCCACAGACACCCACAGACACCCACAGACACCCACGGCCACCCACGGCCACCCACAGCCACCCACAGCCACCCACAGCCACCCACCCACAGCCACCCACAGACACCCACCCACAGCCACCCACGGCCACCCACAGACACCCACAGACACCCACGGCCACCCACAGCCACCCACGGCCACCCACAGACACCCACGGCCACCCACGGCCACCCACAGACACCCACAGACACCCACGGCCACCCACAGACACCCACGGCCACCCACAGCCACCCACAGACACCCACAGCCACCCACAGACACCCACGGCCACCCACAGACACCCAGACACCCACAGCCACCCACAGACACCCACAGACACTCACAGACACCCATGGCCACCCACAGACACCCACGGCCACCCACAGACACCCACAGACACCCATGGCCACCCACAGACACCCACGGCCACCCACAGCCACCCACAGACACCCACAGACACCCACGGCCACCCACAGACACCCACGGCCACCCACAGCCACCCACAGACACCCACGGCCACCCACAGGCGCCTGGGTGCCAGGGAGGTAGAGCTGGAGTCGTCACCCCCACCGCCTGGCCGGGCTGCCAGAGAGCTCTGGGTACACTGACCCCGAGGGACTGCCAACTTGCACATCTGAGGTGCTGAGTGCGAACCGGCAGGCGGGGTTGGCTGGGGGTTCCTGTCCCCACCCTTTCAGCCGGCCGGCCGCCCGTCCTCACTGGACCCTTCCTTACCCCCCTCCTTCCGCCTCCCTCTCCCTGTGACAGTGGGAGCTTCAGTGCGGGACCAGGGACCCTGCCGCCATCTGGAGAGAGGAAAACACGCTCCATCAACTCAAATAAATGAAATAAGCCCACACGGGGGCGGGGGTGGGAGGGGGCTGCCAAGCGCAGGCGCGGCTCTGGAGGCTCCTGCAGGGAGAGCAGGGGTGGGTCCCCATTCTGGCTGATCCCCAGCCCCGGAGGAGTCCGGGGAAGCGGGAAGTCGGGGTCAAACACAGGCCCGGGGAGGGGCTGCGCAGAGGGCGGGCGACAGCCCTCCGTGCACGTTAGCGGGCAGCCACAGAGCCCCCACCGCTGCCGGGGAGGACCAGAGGGCCACCACACGGCAATCAGGGTCCTCCCGACACGCAGCGGCTCCTTCGTCCAAACGAACACGCACCGGAGCCCACCCCGGGCAAACAAAGCAAGCGCTCTGCCGCGAGGCCCTCCCCCCGCGCCGTGCTCATTACTACAAACTGTTGGCAGGAGCAGATTAATTCCGGGCGTGATTCCGGACACGGCTCATCGTCCTCGCAAAGCAGAGAGGCCCGCAGCCTCCGCGTCCCCGGGGCGCCCGGGGCCATTTCCCCAAAAGACTCAGACGTGGTGACGGCGAGGTGACATGGGAAGAGGCCTGGGGTTCACTTTAAACTCGCCAACATGCAGCCCTGGCCGGTGTGGCTCAGTGGACAGAGCGCTGGCCTGCAGTCCAAAGGGTCCCGGGTTCGGCTCCTGTCAAGGGCACGTACCTCGGTTGCAGGCTCCTCCCCAGCCTGAGCCCTGTTCGGAGCTTGTGCAGGAGGCAACCAATCCATGTGTCTCTCTCACATCCATGCTTCTGTCTTTCCCTCTCTCTTCCACTCTCTCTAAAAGTCAATGGAAAATATCCTCGGATGAGGATTAACAAGAAAATAATAAAACACTTCACCATGCACGCGTGCACAGCCATGGACACGGGCAGTAAAGCGGCGAAGGCCTGGGTGGGGCAGGGGGGCGGGTCCGTGGGGAGAGGGGACGTTTGTAACTTTAAACAATGAAGATAAAGCAAACGAGACACTCAGCCCATGTGGACAAATCTTATTTCTTCTCTTTGTCAATCCTCACCCAAGGCTGTTTTCCCATCCATTTTCAGAGAGAGTGGAAGGAAGAGAGGGATAGGGAGGGAGTGACGGAGAGACACGTCCACCGGTGCCTTCCTCACATGCCCCAGCCAGCTGGCAATCCAACCCCAGACCCTGCAGAGTGTGGGCCGGCACTCTAACCACTGCGCACACTGGCCAGGGCATGGACAAATTTAAGTGATAGGTGATGGGTGTATGAGATCTGTTATTTTACACAATTTGAAATATTTTATGATTATTTTTTACATGAAGAAAGTGAGCTTCGCTCAGCTAGTATAGGAAGGGGGGAGTAGGACGCATGAGGAGGGGACTGGGTGAGGGCCTTTGGGGAAAGGGGGTGTTCCCAGCACCCCAGCACCGGGGGCGTCCTGGCTCCCCCACAGTCTGCCTCCCGCTTCTTAGGCTGGGGCTGCGCCGGAGGCTGCACGTGAGCCTGCTCTGAGGACGGACATGTAGTCCGGAAAGCACCGAGGCCGCCCGGAGGCCTGTGGGCAGACGCCTGCTCAGTTCGCAGGACCCCCGGCCTAGCACCGCCGTTTCCCGTGCCAGCTCGGAGCCGCGGGAGCACCCACGGTCCGGCTGCAGCAGGTCCGTCTGGGACAGACAGGCGGGAGCCCTGCCGGGTTTGGTACTTCGGTAGCACACTCTGCCTGCCTGGCTCAGCGTCTAACATAAGCCACTGCTCCCGGCGCTCTCCGTGGCCTCAGCCCTGGGCCCCACTCCTCTCCTCAGGCTGCTGTCAGAGCCCAGGAGCCTGCTCCCAACAGTGTGAGAAGAGGGGAGCTCCCAGGGATCCTTCTCTCCCCAGGACCCTACCTCCTGGGGCGTCCGTGCCTCCCGGGGTCCCTCTGTACTGGACTTCCCTGGGCTCCAAGGGTTCTCCTCAGGTCTGGACGAAGGGGAGGCAGGGCTGGGGAAAGCAGCACCCCCAAAGGGCCTGCAGGAGAGACCACAGCCTGGGCCGGGCGGCAGGTGGAGGGCTGGGAGGAGGCCGTGCTGACGGGCAAGCGCAGGCCCCGAGCTCCAGCCGTCAGGGTCCAGGGTCCCTCCAGCCCCCCCTCAGCCTGCACTGCAGGGTTGGCCTCCTCACTCCCTTGTAGGGTGCCAGCCCTGGTCTCGCTGCTGCATAATTCACAGTGTTCACCCCTGACCCCCCCCCCCCCCCAAGCTGGGAGGGCCTCAGAGTTGGGATGGAGCCCGTGCAATGCGGCCCCAACCTTACACACAGAGGTCACACGGGCCTCATCCAAGCCTGAAGCATTCTGAGGATCCGTGCGTGAGTGTGTACATGTGTGTGCAAGTGCATGTGTGTGTGCACGTGTGCGTGTGTGTGTGTGCATGTGGGTACAAGTGTGTGCATAAGTGTGTGCGCGCACACGTGGGTGCAAGTGTGTGTGTGTGTGAGTGTGTGCGTGCACCTGCACAGGATCCTCCATTTCCCTGAGGTGGGCGGGGGGAGTGGGGGGCTGTGGAAGGGGGGATGTGCCCCTGTAGACCCCCCATGAATCCTCTCCTGTCACCCTGCCCTCTGACAGGCTCTGTGTGCGGTTTGAATTCCTCATTGTTACTCTGTCAAGACGGAGCCTTCGGCAGTGCACCCCACCTCTCCCCTCCATGGTTCTGCTTTGCATTTCTATGGTGGGCTTCCTCCTGCCAGATGTAATGAGCATGCTGTCTTTCTCATCACTCACATGCACACAGACGCGCGCGCGCGCACACACACACACACACACACACACACACGCACGCACCCTTTGATGTCGCCTTGAGACACTCCTCTGAAGACACGAGGGTGCGGGAAGGTGTAGGGAGCGTTAATGAGGAAGGCTGTCTTCACGTGGGGAGGAGGGGGCACTGGGAGAGTCGTTAGAATGGGGATCAAGGAAGTCCGTGGACCCACTGTTTCTGAAGGGCTTTTCAAGATAGCCACTTCTTACCCGGCCAGCATGGCTCCGTGGCTGAGCGTTACCCCGTGCACCGTTCAATTCCCAGCCAGGGCACATGCCCGGGCTGAGGGCTCGATCCCCAGCGGGGGGATGCTGGAAGCACCTGATCATTGACACTCTCTCATCATTGATGTCTCTCTCTCCTTCCTCTCTGAAATCAATACAAACATAGTTACAAAACATCTACTGCTTTCTAGTTAAACTATAACACATATTCATTGCAAGGAGTTTGGGCGACTTAGAAAAGCGGAAATAAGAAGATAGAAATGACCTGTGACCCTCCAACGGGAGGCAGCAAGGACTACTAGGGTGAGTTCCTTTGCATCTGTTGTCCTGGGGGAGGTGGGCCGGACCAGCTGCTTACGCACTTTCATACACTCCCCCCACTGCATGTGACGGAAGGACTCCGATGCTGAGCTATTATATCATCGTCAACAGCACCACTGTAAGGACTAGGCAGTATTTCCTCCTCGGGACGCTGCCATAGACTCCCCAGTGGCCCAGGATCCCGACTCTCTGGCCCGCCCTGCCTACCTCCACCCAGGTCTCCTGGCAGAGGCCAGCCCTCTCCCGGGCTCTGTCTTTCTCCACCGTCACAGCCGGGCATGGAGCACCAGTGTCAGCCCCACCCAACTCCGCCCTCCGGGGGGCCACCCAGAGATGGCAACCTTGTAAGCTCACCTCCAGTATAACCCATCGGCCCACCTTTCCTCAACACCCTTCCCACCCAGAGGGCAGGAGGCAGCAGGTGTGGAAACCTGTCCATAAAGTGGCGAAGGAACAAAATGGCACTCTCATGCCCAAGACAACATCCTGTGCGAACAGGAAACTTATTATTTTTTTGTTATTCCTCACCCTAGGATATTTTCCCATTGAGTTTTAGAAAGAATGGAAGGGAGAGAGAGAAACATCGATGTGAGAGAGCCCCATCAATTGGTTGTCTTTTGCAAGCACCCCGAACAGGACCAGGGAGCCTCCAACCAAGGTACCAGAAGCGAACCCAGGACCCTTCCATCTGTGGGCCGATGCTCTATCCACTGAGCCAAACCACCTAAGGTGGAACAGGAAACTTACTAATAAATTATTTCTTGTTCTGTGTTCCCACAATAAAAGACCACACTCAGTATCAGTAACTGCAAACATGGAAAGAGACACACACACCAGGTGCTCCTGCTGAAAGGAGGGAGTGAACTCATGTCCAGGCAAATGGCACAGCCCCAACCAAGCAACACGTTCTCCGGGAGCCGCCGCCAGCACTGCGGCTCCTGGGGGGAGCGCCCGGACTTGGAGGCCCGAGTGCCAGACGCCAAAGAGTCCTGCTCTCGGTCCAGAGCTTCTGAGGGGACGCGCTCTGCTCATAACGGGGCTCCTGCAGCAAACACAGCCTCCCTGGAAGTCCAGAGCATGTCTGCTCAGCCGTTCCGCTCAGAAAAAATCCCCGCCGGCACGCCAAAGGCACGGAGACGCAGCAGGCTGGGGAGGAGAGCAGTGGCATCAGAGAGCCCACTTCCAATTGCAATGATATTATTTCTTTGCTTGGGCGGAAATCCACAAGAGAGAAAATGCTGAAAACAGATGCAAGAGGAGTAGTCACTATGAGTCTCCGTGCCAGTGCAGCCTGCTTCATTATGCTCACCGGAGGAAAGGAAACCGTGCGTTCCAGAAAATCAGCGCTGCGACCGGGAGGTGGGAGCCAGGGACGCAGAGAGGAAACGGCGAGAGGGAGCCACGAGGTATTCTGTTCCAAAAGGCCATCTCTGAGAGCCGACCTCAGCCACGGGGACGCCTGGGCACATGGTGCAGGGACAGAGCACAGAGGCACCCGGACACCCGTCCTGCTCCAGCGGTTCAGGGGAGACACGAGGAGAAGCCCGGAGCTGGCTTTGGGTTTGGCGACGTGGTGTGGGCGAGGTTTCCACGCCTGTGAACGTGTACCTGTGAGGGCTCTCGTTTCCCTCGGCAGAGAATGGCTACCGTGATGCGCCACCGCAGAAAGTACAGCATAAATTTTATGATTATTGGAGGGCGCTGCGGCTGGAACTGCCCTGGTCTGCACGGAGGTTCTGAGACATTATAATTACATTCTGTGGGTTTGCAAATAATGACATAACCCAGTCACCTTACGGTGGGGATGACTCATTACAAATAGCACAATGTTATTATATGGAAATTAGCTTCCGCACACAGCTGACTAGAGGGGACAGCGCCAGAGCCACTTTAATCTCCCAGGGAGCAGGAACCATTGTGTTTCAGGACCTGGGACAGCACCTCACTTGAGGGAGCTGGAAGGAAGGTGTGTGGGAGGGAGTGGGGCCACCAGCAGGTAGGGCCCAACTGGAGTTAGAGGCTGCGGCCTGAGGCAGCCTGAGAGAGGGAGCTGCTATGTTACGTTTGTTATTTTTATTTTTTTAATTATTTTAATTTTATATCTATTTTTTAAAACTGATTTGAAAGAGAGAGAGAGAGAGAGAGAAAGAGAGAGAGAGAGAGAGAGAGAGAGAGAGAGAGAGAGAGAGAGAGAGAGAGAGAGAGAGAGAGAGAGAAACATCAGTGATGAGAGGGAATCATTGATTGTAAACCCTTCCACTGGATGGAGCCCAAAACCTGGGCATGAGCCCAACTGGCCAGGGCTGGTATTATGCATTTTTAACAAAGTAAAACATCAATAGCTTTCCTAGAATCAAACTGTGACCTCCTGGTTCATGGGTTGACACTAAACCACTGAGCCACACTGGCTGGGCAGTTCAGCAAAGATTTTTTTAAAAATATATTTTATTGATTTTGTACAGAGAGGAAGGGAGAGAGATAGTTAGAAACATCGATGAGAGAGAGTCATCGATCAGCTGCCTCTTGCACACCCCCTACTGGGGATATGCCCGCAACCAAGGTACATGCCCTTGACTGGAATCGAACCCGGGACCTTTCAGTCCCCAAGCCGACGCTCTATCCACTGAGCCAAACCGGTTTTGGCTATGTTACGTTTGTTAAATTATTATCTGTTACATATTTTAACATTGCCCCCCCCTGCTATGTTATGTTTGACTCTTCATGTGGACGCTGCCTTCTCCTCTTTTTGCAGCGTAATTACTCTTCTAATTTGAAAAAAAAATTGTCAACACCAGAATCATCATCCATAACTTCACTTTTTTTTTTTTCATCTTTGGGAATATTGTCATTCTTTTAAAAAGAAAAAGAAAATCTCAGCCAAGACACTGGCCTGGGCATACTGAGCATCTAGGCGGTGTGTCTAGCCTCCCCATACGCATAGGCTGGGCTCACAGGGCACAGCCATGTCAGTAGTGCAGAAGCAACATGTTCATTGGTCATTTGCTGTTTAACAGTTTCCCTAAAGGGGTGGGTGGTCACTGCTTATGAACGGAAACAGAATAGAACACTGGACAGTTCTCTCCAGGTCTCCGCTCCCCCTCGGTGTAAGGAGACTGGGGTCCCAGCCCCACAAGTCTCCTCATCCTGCGGTGTGCCACGGGGGTAGCATGCATTTTTAAAGAATTTATATTTGTATTGATTTCCGAGAGGAAGGGAGAGGGAGAAAGAGATAGAAGCATCAATGATGTGAGAGAATCATTGATTGGCTGCCTCCTGCATGCCCCCTACTGGGGATCGAGCCAGTAACCTGGGCATGTTCCTTGACTGGAATAAAATCTGGAACCCTTCAATCCACAGGTCGATGCTCTATCCACTGAGCCAAACAGGCCAGGGCTGGTATTATGCATTTTTAACAAAGTAAAACATCAATAGCTTTCCTAGAATCTTTATATTCTGCCATATCTTGGAGTAGAACTTATTCCTACATCTAATTGGAGTGAGAATTAGTTCAGCAGCTCGCTCAGATGGCAGAGCAGAGGGATGATGCAGCTCAGGTTTCCAGCACTCAAACTCAGATCCCCCCGCTGCGCCTGGCTGTCCCGCAGGCGCGAGGACCTGGGCGGGCGTGGGTCTGGGCTCCAGCGTGCTCCTCTCGCCCTGGGAGTTCTCAACTCCATGGAGAAATCCTGACATTCTCGTCTTCATTTACATTCAAGCTCAACAAAAGCGATCTCATCGCTTATCTCCAAATGCAAACTCCACATTTTCTGTGCCTTTGGCTATGTCACTTCAGAGCTGGGGGAGTGGGGGAGCTGACGGAGGGCCATGTGAATGGGGAGCACGCTGTGGTGAGGGGCCCAATGCCAGCGTTTCTGGGACAGTAACTCCGTGCCCCACTTACGCACGTCCTTATCCAACACCAGGGCTGGTTGCTTCGATTCATACTTGTTAGGAGCGCTGAGGGGTCTGGGCCTCCGGCCACCCTATTTGGGAGGATCCCTGCCTTGTCTTTTTAGATCTTGGTGTCCAAGGTTTGAAAGGAGAAACGCTTTTCACATTAGGAATGTAAACATTTGGCCCGCCTGCATGGTTCAGTGATTGAGCATTGACCTATCAAATTATGGTCATGGTTCGATTCCACTCAGGGCACACACCTGGGTTGTGATATTTCTACCCCTCCCTATCTCTCCCTTCCTCTCTGAAATCAATAAAAATGTCTAAAGAAAAAGAATGTAAACCTTTGGAAAGCAACCGGGGACATTTAATGACAATAATGTGGGGATGAAGGGTTACAGAATTATTTATTATAAACTAGAGGCTTGTTGCATGATATTTGTGCAAGAACAGGCCTTCCTTTCTCTGGCTTCACTCCTGGCTACCTGGGAGCTGGCAGGTCCTCGCGTCTGTCTGGAGCACCACTCCAGTAGTTCCCTCTGCCACCCCCTTCCCCTCATAGCAGCTTTCACTCAGCTCCAAGCCTGCATATGCAAATTAACCCCCATCTTGGTTGTGTTAATTTGCATACTCACTCTGATTGGCTGTGGTGTAGCAGAATGATGGTTAATTCACATCTTTCCCTTTTATTAGGTAAGATAACAAAATGTTATCCTAGGAAAACCACTCTCCACACAATAGCTCATAGAGGGAAGAGATAGGAATACAGATTCTGGTACTAGTTTCCTCCAAGTGATTAGGAATTTCCGACCTACTCCAATGGTCTTATGCTCCACAGCAGCGACCCACAGGTTGAGAACCGCTAGCAGGGTCGCCTAAGACCATTAGAAAACACAGACATTTACATTTTGATTCATAACAGTAGCAAAATTAGTTATGAAGTAGCAACGAAAATAATTTTATGGTTGGGGGTCACCACAACATGAGGAACTGTGTTAAAGGGTCGCAGCATTAGAGAGGCTGAGAACCACTGCCTTAAATGATCAAATAGAAAAATGACAACAGCCAACGCAACAATGAACGTGGATGCCTTCCTCCATGACACCCTAATGGAACCCCTTGCTGGTATGAGATGCGTGGGCAAGCGATGCTCTGGATGAAGCTGGGAGGGCCAGAGCCCCGTCTGCTCAGTGCACCCAGCCCCTCTGCACGTCATATGAGTGTGCGCACTGAGCTCCGCCCAGCCTCCTGTGGGTCAAGCTGGCATGGGCTGCTGAGCCTGGCTCAGACCATGTCCAGCTGGGTGGGAGGTGGCATGAACACCCGCTGCACACCAGGCCGGCAGGGAGGTGTGCTCACAGCGGACCCTCGGACTCACTGTGACCCCCGAGACGCCAGGGAAAGTGGCCATTGCCATGTGAGGGGAAGGCAGAGGGCAGAGGGCAGGCAGGCCACCAGTGTGTGTGCTTGGAGCGGGTGACCTAGTCTCTGCTTCATTCTTCGCCGCCTCAAAAATGGTGGGAGATCCGAATGCAGCCTGAGTCACAGATTCAGCGAGGAGGGGTGAGTTTATTCTGAGAAAAGCACCAACTCAGGGAAATGTGTGGCTGGAGGAAGCGCTCAGTACGTGCTGGCGTCCCTCCCCTGACAGCCTCCCAGGGCCTGCCTGGTCCTGTGCCAGTGCCCTGGCTCCTGGGGGGCGGGCTGGCAGGGCTGTGCAGTGGGAGGGAGGGCGTTTACTGCCCCTCTTTGCAGTCCCCCCGGCCCCCGGGCCTGGCTGGAGGAGCGGGAACGGCTCGCAGGCACAGGACGGCCTCTGTGGCTGAGCTGCGAGGCGTGCAGGGGGTTGATGGCCATGGCCCTGCTCCCTCTAGGTGTGTGGGGACCTGGACCCGCTCTTTGCTCACAGCTGTGCCCTCGCAGCCCAGCTCAGAAACAGGAAATGCCAGCTCCTTCTCCCGCTTCCACTGCCATTCTGTGCCCACCCCTCCCCACACCGCAGGCTCCCCTGCAGGGGGGGTGGTCAGCCAGGCAGTGACAATTACACCCACTCAGAGCCCAGTCATTTGCATGCAGCGCCTCTCCAGCAAGGACACTGAGCCTGGCATTTCCTCCTGGCACTGCCCGGGCTGCTGAGGCTGTGAAGTGGCAGCTTCCTTTCCTGGCAGGGGAGGCTGGTGAGGAAGGGCTGGCCCGCTCCTGCCCGGCCGGCTTCTGCGGGAGGCTGCAGGCAGAGCCGGAGGAGGAGTGAGGTAAGGATAAGGTCCAAGGTCGCCGGACCCCAAGGAGCCACCGTGCCTGTGCTCGCCCTGCAGGGGGTCTCTGCGGGACACGCGGGGGCACATGCGGGGGGTGGGGGGGAGGAGGATGTGAGCATCTGAGGGCAGGGCCCCCTCCGCCGCTGGAATTCACTGAATTAGGCCCTGACAACACTAGCAGCCCATTGTGCTGTGTTCCCACCAGCAGCCCCAGCTGCCCCCTCTCGGCCCTCCCCCACGGGCTCTAAATAGACTAGTGAGGCCCGGACGCCCATGGTGCTGGCCCAGCGCTCTGGTCGCAGGAAGAGACAAAGAGACCAGGGGGCGCTGGATCTCACCCTGATCCCGACCCTGGATCCTGCCCCAGGCTCCCAGCCCTCGTGCCCAGAGCGGGGGTGGGGGTGGGGTGGGGGGGGGGGGGGGCGGGGGAGGGAGCAGCAGAGCCTCAGCAGGGAGCCCTCTTCACCTCCGAGGCTGAGGAGAGCCACCGAGATGCCAGGTCAAGGCCAGCGACGCACAGAGCAGGGGGGACCTTCATGAAAGACCCGGAAACATGACACCTTCCAAATGCTCTTCTGTAGCCACAGAGACCGGAATCCACGCTGCTGTTTTATTCCTTTCCCTTAACCTTTCATCGCGGCTGAAATGCCAATATGCCCGCCTGACAGGGCATGCCGTGTCCTTTCCTCCTTAGTAAGAGCACGTGGCTCCGCCTTTTGAGAAAACCCTGGAGCATAAAGGCAGAAACAGGTGTGAAGATGACTCCCTGGCTAGCCTGCAGCGCCCGGCTCCCCCTCTCTCAGAGGCAGGCATTTACCACAAGGACCCTGTTTCCTGCCTCTCTTCCCACCTCAGAGCCAGTGGCTCAGCTGCGCGTGCCCACAGGTGCCCGTGGGCGCTGCCTCCAGGGAAGTCCTTTGTCACGTGTCTGAGCACCTACTCTGTGCCCTCAGCTACGAGGAGATGGTTAATGTGGTGCCAGGCAGGAGTGCTCCCCCACTCCACACACGCCACTCCACACAGGGCCTGGGCCCGGGCCTGCACCCTCCTCCCCCTGCCTGTGTCAGAGGCAGGTCCCCCTCTTGCACACATTGCCTGGGCTGACCCCATAGGGGTGCTCAGTGAGGACCAGATGGTCTGCTGCCAGTCCCTGCCCCTGAGTGACTCAGTGTGGCGGGGAGGGCAGGACACACACAGCTGCCAAGCGGAGAGCAGTGCCAGGCCCCATGGCGGGAAGCTGGAGTCAGGACCCTCTGGCTCCCCTCCTGGGCTCTCGACGGGCTGCAACCCTCCCCCTGGAACTGCTGCCAAGCATGCCCTAATCCTGCCCTTCACGGTGCCCCTGTCATGAATCAAAGGCACATGGCTTCCAGACTGAAGGAAATCCATGTGTAGATAGCATGGTGGCTAGAAGCTCTGGGGCTGGGCATGTCTGCGTCTCCACTCTGTCACTGAGAGCAAGTCAACCTCTCCAGGTCTCAGTTTCTTCATCTGTAAAATGTGACAGAGAACTACTTATGTCAAAGCTTGCTGTGGAGATTCAATAAGATCATGGATATAAAGCACTTAGCAAAGTGCCTGCCACATAGTCAGCACTCAGTAAATAATGGTGATGATTTACTTACTAGAGGCCCAGTGCACAAATTTGTGCACATTGAAAGGAAATTAACTAGAAGAAATATAATATTGCTATTCACCCTTTCTGTTGAATAGAAATGTCAACCAAGTTCATGATCAACAATGACAGATGGAAACACACGCGTGTGATTGGCACCAGGGAGAGCTTTATATATATGGTGAGTGTACAAGTGAACTTAGCCTTTTATTGTCAGAGAATAAACTTGCTTAATTAGACCTGCTTTCTGATGTAGCTAAACTTTCCAGCCCAGTGAAGCACCCCAACTTCTCTTTCAGGTAATTGTTAGCAACACAGCAGTAAATATCAACACAAAGCAGATTATTATTGTAGATCACGCAGGGAGAACAAAGGGTGAAATATGTAACTGCAGCAGTGTTTGACTATATTCTGTGCATGAGAAAACCTGAAGTCATTTTCAGGGTCCGCCATTTCTTCTTTTCAGTCGGGTCAAGTTCTAAACTTTCTAAACCTGCACTTTCTGGCTGAGACCTGCCCGAGTTTCCCCTCCTTCTCCTCCCCCCACCCACACACATACACACACACACACACACACACACACACACACACACTCCCAGCTCCCCAAGGCCTGGACTACATTGCAATGCACATTGGAGGCCCCGCCATGGAGGTGCCGCTAAGGAAGGAGCCACCGGGCTCTCTCCTGAAGGTTCTCTCTGGCGGTGAAGGGCTGGCACAGAGCAGCTCCTCGGTGCAGTGGCTACTTGTCCACGCATGAATGGTGGCCACGCCGTTCGCAGACATCCTTCTCTCATCGAGCCCACTGTCCACTCCCCTTCCCTTCCCTCTAGTTCCAGCTTCCCTCCGAGGGCTCTGGGGGAGACGGGGTGGGGAGCCCAGGGCTTGATTGTCCCAGGAGCTAGGGATGGAGGAGGCAGGACTCTTTCAAGCCAGGCCACCCCCGTGCCTCCCTGGCGACAGGCCTGTCTGGGACCCAGGGCCCCCATGCCTGGCCTGTGGCACAGGCTGTCTGTTGGCTGTGGACTTGGGGGGCCATGATCAGAGGGGCTCTCACTGATGGAGACCTTGCAGGTGGTGCTCCATCCCCGCCCTCCCCCCCCCAGGTTTCTCTTTGCCTGTACCCCTCCCCCGGCAGGGCTGGTCTGACAGGCATTTCCCAGGGCCACTAATTAGGCTGGGAAAGTGGGGCACATCCACCCTCTCTCAGAGCTCAGCCCAGGCATCTCATTTCCTCCAGCCTTAGTGCCCTCCAATGGCCCCGGGGCCAACCCCAGCCTCCCTGCAGGGGTTGTGAGGTTAGAGATGGTCTGTGCCCAACACCTCACCCAGGGCCTGCGCATGCACAGAGCCTGGCAGTAGTCACTGTTGCCCCCCCTGTTCCGGCCCGGGTCCTCTCTGCCTGTGGGACAGCAGCCTGGACTCTTCCGCTGGGGGGTGGGGACTTATTCTTGGGGTGCTCGCAGCATCGCTATGCTGACTGCCCTCTGAGTTCTCAGGTTTGTGGGGCAGGGCACTCCTCCGCTCCTGAGATTTGCCTGGGAGTGAACTCCGAGGAGCAGAGAGGAAGGGGGGGGGGGGGCAGGGGCGGGGCGGGCGGGGAGAGGAATAGGTCCTCTTCCTTCCTGGCTTCCGCAGCCCTGCAGGGACCAGCTCCCCTCCTCCAGGGCAGGCGGCTCAGCCTGTGCTCCCCCTCACCCGCAGGGTGCCACCCTGCGCCCGGCCGCTCCCTGCGTGGGCGGCTCGGAGCACCAGGCACAGTCACACACAAGCCCGCACCCGGGCACCCCACTGACCCCGAGTGGCGGGATTATCCCATCCGATGCTCCTTCAGAAAGGGGAGCTGTGACCTCTCGGCATAGTCTCCCTTCACTGACATGAAATATGCTCCTTAGGAAAGAGTCCTCCTAATTGTACGGGGCTCCCTCTGCCACCCCTGGCCCTGCCCCTGCCCTGGGGCCTTAGTCAGCAGGCCGGACTCTCTCTCTGCATGGACAGAGGGCAGTCTCTGTGGCTCTTCCTCTTGCACAGCTGGCCATCGCACGGCCCAGGAGGGACATACGGACTCGGGTTCTGATACCTTTTTTCTGGAAACGTGCTCACCACCCCAGCTCCTTCATCTGGACGCGCCTCCTGCGGGAGGTGTCCCCTGAGGGCCCCCAGGAACATGGCGTTAGGGATGGGTCAGGCAAAGAGCATGGGCTCACGTAGGCAACACAGAACTTCCCACAAGCAGGAGCCCCAAGGGCTGGCAGTGCAGGGGACCGGACCCCAGTACAGCCGCAGGAATCTTACCAGGAGGGCGAGCCTCTGGGGCGGGGTGGGGAGGCCCTGGGGAGCCCGTCTGTTTGGGGATGTGTGTGTGGCCCATGCCTCCTGACCCAGCAGGAGCCGTGGCTCCGTGGCCGAGCCTGCCCACCTTGCTGCCGGACCAGAACATGCTTCAGAGGAAGGGGGAGGACGGGGGTGGGGGTGGTGTGGTGGAGTGGAGAAGGAGGAGGCCATCCATGGACCCAGAGTGGGAAGCCAGCCTTCCGGCCCCAGGGGCAAGGTGCCATCAGTGCCTCCGGCGCCCCTGCCTGTGTTTCTGTCACCCACACCCCTACGCAGCCCAGGCCACCAGGATCACCATCCCCAGCAGAGAGGAGAGCTCAGGGTCAGTCAAAGTCACAGCAGGAAACTGCACACTCAGACGTTCAAAAGTGGAGGCTTTAGGAAGGGCTGGCTGCAGAGTGCCCTCCCCTGCCCTCCCCTGTTGGCCAGGTAACCCCCAACTCCCCTCCCCTGCTGGTCCAGTCACACCCATCTGCCCTTCCCTGCCAGCCTGGTCACCCCTAACTGCCCTCTCCTGCCGCCCATCTTGTGGTGGCCATCTTTGACCACATGGGGGTGGCCATCTTGTGCGAGGGCATGAAGGTCAATTTGCATATTACGTACCTCTTTATTATATAGGATTAGTTGAGATCATATTGCACACCTGGTGTATTTCCTCTTTATTTCATTTAAAATTCAGCTGAGCACATTTTTATATCTTTGAACAGTCTTTACAAACCAATATGTATGATGCCCATGTGATGGTCCACTATGCAGACATGCAATGAATTTAAACAATCCCCTCATTGGTATTTAGGTAATGTCTGATTCTTAACTATTATAAATATTTATCTGGAGATCTGATTATTTTCTTAGGATAATTCCTAGAAACAAATCTCTTGTGTGGACAAGAAATAATGTAATATTTTTAAGGCTCTTGGACACAGGTCACTGCAAACATTGAGCTGGTTTTCACTGTTACAACAGCTTGCCAATCTGCCCTCACCTTTGCCAACCTGAGCATTATATTAAAAACATATGTGCCAAATTAAAAGGGCAAATTTGAAAGCTTGATTTAATTTGCATCTTTGATTACTAATGAGGTCGATTTTTAAAAAATATTCTTTTCAACTATTTTTATTTCTTTTACACAGTCTGTCATGTTCTTTGTCTATATTTCTTTTTTTAAAATACATTTTTGGTTGATTTCAGAGAGGAAGGGAGAGGTGGAGAGAGAGATAGAAACATCAATGATGAGAGAGAATTATTGATTGGCTGCCTCTTACATGCCCCACAACTGTGATCTCCTGGATCCTAGATCTACACTGAACCACTGAGCAACACTGGCCAGGCTGCCCATTTTTTTCTTTTTAAATGTTAGTGTTTTCTTAATGATCTACAAGAGCACTATATTATAAAGGTTTTTAATTTTACCCATTGCTAGATTTGTTTCAAATAATTTTTCTTGTTTGTTGCTTGGACACAGTGTCTGCTGAATGAAAGGAAGCGGGAGGTGTGGTGTTAAGAGCCGGGAGGCCTGGCTTCACACCCTTCCTGGCCCTGGTGGTCAGAACAGAGAGGGCCCGGGCACTGGCCTGTCTCCTCTGCTCCTGGGCACTATGCTGAGGGGATCCCTGGCGACCGCTCCTCCCACCCCCGCCTCCCACCCCAAAGAGGAACAGACTCCCTGACAGCCGACAGGCAGCCTTTCCCCGGAGGCGGCACCAGCACTGTCCACACCCAGGCTTTCAAGAGTCCAGCCAAAGGCTGGCAGGACCTTGTGGCTGGTTCTAGCAGATCGTGCACATTCCCTCTGCCCACAGGACACTCTTTATATGTATATTAATATATTTTATTGATTTCAGAGAGGAAGGGGGAGGGAGAGAGAAAATCAATGATGAGAGAGAATCATTGATTGGCTGCCTCCTGCACGCCCCCCACTGGGGATTGAGCCCACACACAGGCATGTGCCCTGACTGGGAATCAAACCGTGACCTCCTGGTTCATAGTTCAATGCTCAACCACTGAGATGGCTGGGCCCTGCACCCCTTCTGTAGGAGTGCCTCCCCTGAGCCCGGGACCACGGGCAGCCCCTCGGGGAGCTCAGCGGCCTCCCATCCTCCTCCCGCCCGGGTCCCTGGCAGCTGTCTGGGTTATGGGATGAAGGTCTGTCTCTGGGCCCTGAGCTCCCGGGGCACACACATGTCTGTTTCTGTGGGCGTGGTGTCCAGGAGGAGGCTTAGCATCTGGCCACAGTGGCGTGCAGGGCGTCCGCTGAACCACTGAGGGCCAGCCCACCTGCCTCAGCGCCCAGCTCCTCCATCCTCCTCCGCCCTGCGCTCATTTCCTTGGGGAGAGATCAATGCTCTCCTTGTGCAGCTGGCCCGCATGGCTCAGCAGTTGAGGGTTGATATATGAACCAGGAGGTCGATTCCTGGTCAGGGCACATACCTGGGCTGCCGGCCTAATCCCTAGTGGGGGCATGTAGCAGGCAGCCGATCCATAATTCTCTCTCATCATTGATGTTTCTATCTCTGTCCCCCTCTCCCTTCCTCTCTGAAGTCAATAAAAATAATACACATACATATATACATCCAGGTGTAAACTACTCTCTCGCACCTTGGAGCGGTCACTCCCCTCTGCAGTGGGGACCCTTGTCCCTCCCCGGCCTCTGTGTGAGGCCCCCGCCCACAGTGCCCCCTCCTTCTTTGCCTGAGGAGGCTCTCCTCACCTTTAGGACATGCAGCGCCTTTCCTGTGACCCTCGCCAGCTCCCCGGCCGTCTGCCCTGGCCGCAGCCCTGCAGCACCGCCCGCCGAGGGCCTCTCCTGGCTGGGTTGTGGCACTGCCTGTGGCCTTCCCTGCCCCTCTCCTGGGTGTGGGCAGCAGAGAGCCTCCTCATTCATGCCCAATGGCCCCCGGCCCCGTATACAGAAGGTGCTCAGTAAGCTCCGGGTAGAATCACACCTCAGGATGTTCATGCAGGAGTCCGCCTTGCTTCTCACGGCACAGGCACGCCGACCCCAAGGCTCACCAACTCTTGGCTGCACTGTGCCCACCTCAGAACGCAAGCCGCACCCTCAGACGGGGAAGACGCCTCCCCTCAGTCTGGAAGTGCCCAGTTTCCCTTTCACATCAGCATCCTGCCGTCTGGCTCTCCTACAGCCACTCAGATGCCTCCTTCCCGCCCACAGACACACCCACCGCCATGGGTCAGCCTGGGCTGCAGATGCAGAGGGCGTTTTGTCTGACAAATGGAGCTGCCCTCCAGGAGGCAGTAACGACATCAGTGCTGGTTACACTGGATGCTAAGGAGCGAGGGGCCCGGTGACCTCCCTGCCGCCCCCGCTGCCCACACTGGGCTGCCTCCCGCCCCACTGCCTGTCTCCTCCTCCCACACCCGTGGCACTGCAGAGGCCCGGCGCCCAGGGCCAGCCAGCTCGTCTCTCCGCAGAGAAGCCATTGGTTACATGGAGAGGGGGCGCCCTTTGGGTGCGGAGACCCCTGTCCTGGGCCCTCGTGGGGATGCAGATGGAGGACAGCTGGAGTGAGGGCCAGGGAGCTGGCCAGGGTGTGTCCCAGCTCTGCCCCTTGCTGGCTGTGTGGCCTCGGGCAAGTTCCTTCCCAGCTCTGATTTGGCCACAGCTATTGGAAGTGGAGGCGTTTATCAGTAACCTAGATACCCACGTCTGTGACGGGCTGCTGCCCACGGATCCCTGACTGTCTTCCAAGCGTGTGCATGTGCGCTTTTCTCCCGGCACAGGGTTCACATTCCCCCAGGCTCCTTACACTCAGGTGGCCAGGCCAGCGCTGGCATTCTGGTGCACACAGGAGACAGGCACCCCTGAGCGCTGCTCTGAGCGCTGGGACACAGGGCGCACCACAAGGAGATTCAAGGACACTCGCTGTGGCCCTGAAGTGATGGTGGGAGCTGGCGGGCGCTCGGGGAGGACTTCCTGAAGGAGGTGCATTGCAAGGAGGAAGCAGAGTTTCCAGTTCCGCAGAAGCGTGACAGGCGCAGACGGAAGGTCACGGGAAGAACAGGGCGCTCGGCTCGCTCCCACGCTGGGACAGGGAGCCCGGCGGGCGCTAATGAGCCGCTGCTCACCGCCTCCACCCGGAGCAAGAAGGCAGAGCAGCCCCCGCTCCTGACATGCTGGGGGCTGGCTGGCTATTAAAAGCATTTCCATTTCAGAACAGGATGCCTACCCGGGAATGCCAGACCTAAATATAAGACCGCCCTCCGCGCCAGGAGACTCACCGTGTCAGGCAGATGGGAGGGAGAGCAGCGTGGAGATGTGTCATTACTTTTAACATCCAAATATAACCCGCCCCGGGCTCTGCGCTGGGGCTCTCTTCCCGCTGCCTTCTGCCAGGAGCGGGGAGGGCGCTGGGGGAGGGCAGGGGTGTGGGCTGCCGCAGACCCAGCCACCTCCCCTTCCCCAAATCCGGGGAGTCGGGGAGGGCCCTGAGGCCTGCTGAGCACGCCTGGTCTGCTGTGGGGGCTGGTGGGGCCTGTTTGACGCCTGCCTGCTGCATCCGTGTGCTTCCTGCGTGGGGAGGGGGGGAGCGAAAGGACGGGAGGGTCCTGGGGATGACCACCCAGCGGCCTGCACATCAGTGGCTGGGTCTGACTTCTCGCCTCAGCAGGCTGTCCGCGCCCACTCTTTGAGAACAAGGCTGTGCGTCTGCTCCCTCCCCCTTTCCCTCCCCGCTCCTCCTGCCTGGTGCCAGGCGTGGAGAGCCCTCAGCGAGTGTCAGGAACCGCCCTGCCCTGCGTGGAGCTCTCTGCACCCGCTCAGCTGGGTGCCCAGGGAGCTGGCCTGGGGCGAGGACTGGGCATCCCCCGCGGTTCCAATGGGCATTCCCATTATCTAATGAAAAAGCTCCGGATCTCTCAGCCAATTCTTGTTCCCGCCTCCTCCTCTGTGATGCCCTGTTGTTGGCTCTTAAAACACGCTCCTGAGGTCCCTTATCCCGGGGCTTCGTAGGCCAGGCTCCAACAGTCCAGGGCGAGCTCCACGCCCCCAGGCTGTGGGGCAGTGGGAGTGGGACAGCGGCCGGTCCTCCTGGTGCCCGGCCCTCCCGTCCCCGCCCTCCTGTCCCCTGCCCTCCTGTCCCCTCCCCTCCTGTCCCCTGCCCTCCTGTCCCCTGCCCTCCTGTCCCCTCCCCTCCCGTCCCCGGCCCTCCCGTCCCCTGCCCTCCCGTCCCCTCCCCCCCATCCCCGGCCCTCCCGTCCCCTCCCCTCCCCTCCCGTCCCCTCCCCTCCCGTCCCCGGTCCTCCCGTCCCCTCCCCTCCCGTCCCCTCCCCTCCCGTCCCCGGCCCTCCCGTCCCCTCCCCTCCTGTCCCCTGCCCTCCTGTCCCCTCCCCTCCTGTCCCCTGCCCTCCTGTCCCCTCCCCTCCTGTCCCCTGCCCTCCTGTCCCCTGCCCTCCCTGCTCCAGTGGAAACCATGGGAAGGGTTTTGAAAGCTGACCTGAGCTGCAGTGTGGCTCAGTTTTTGGAGTGTGTGTGTGGGGGGGGAGGGGGGGGGGACTGAGGTGACAAACCCATGGTCACCATGCAAGACGCAGCCTCTGTGCCCTCACACTTGCAGGCCGGCCTGCTGGGCAGCAGCCTCGGCCAGACTCAGGCAGGAGGCTGAAAGGAGGGGGGGGTGTCTGGTGGACACAAAGGCACAGCGTGTGCTCAGATACTGAGGCTCAGAAGGAAGTTGCTAAAGAATCTGTAGAGGAGCCGTCCACCGCGGGCTGCCTCTGCTTTACATGGGACTGAAGAGCTGGCGGTGTGTGTGTGTGTGTGTGTGTGTGTGTGTAACTCAGGTCTCTGGTGACTCCATTTCCCCTCTGGGGCATGGGCTGCTGTGAGGGTGAGACGGGAGGACGAAGGTGACGATGGGGAAGAGGAGAGCAGGTGAGCGAGTGGCTGTTGGCCGAAGTGTCCCCATCAGAGGACCCTGGGCCACCGGCGAGCGCTGCTTTACCGAGTGCCACGCCGTGCCCAGCGGCAGGAGCGGCCTGGCGAGTCCTGGAGAGCAGGACACACGGCCAGTGCCTGGAAAGCCGAAATCGGCAGCCACAAACCGTGTTTACCTAACCCAGGACGCCGAGCTTGTCCCAGGGCTTGTGGCTGCAGCCACTCTGGTGTCACACCTGGCAGTTCTGTAATCCACGGGACCCCAAAGGAGGACGGCCCGTGGGGCATCATCAGTCCAGCTGCCCACTGCATAGCTGGCCCTCCTTTGCATGCAGCCTCCTGGTGTCTGCTCACACGCCTCTAGTGACGGGTGCTCACTGCCTCTCCAGGCTTCCACTTCGATTCACTACCCACTGGCTTGGGTCTGGGCACAGCATATGGCCCTCTCAAATCTGGAAGCTGCCCCCCCTCTGCCGACGGGAGAGCGAGAGCTGGAGAAACGGGTCCTGCTCTGGGGCTGGCCCAGGGGTGCGTGAGGCAGCGTGTGTGTGTGTGTGTGCGTGTGCGTGTGCGTGTGCGTGTGCGTGTGTGTGTGTGTGTGTGTGTTCCAAGAAGGGCAGTGGTGTCTGGCCCTCTCAGTTCTCACAGCCCGAGGCTGTCCCGCATGGAGTGTGCCGCTGGCTGCTGTCCATCAGACAGCCTTCCCGGCTGAAGGACGAGTCTCACGTGAGTAACGTGAGGCTGAGAAAAGAAGTCACCTTCGGGAGACTCACGTAACGCACGCTTTTCCCCGAGGGCGCGAGGCTGACACACGGCCTTCGTGAGAAGCCAACAAGCTGCACGTCTATGGTCTACACATGTATGTTCCACTTTGTTCAGATGTTTGTTTTAAAGTCACGGCCCAGCCACAGTTGGTCTTAAAATAAGAACCCCGTGATGAGCAGTAGGACAGCACTTCCACTTCCCAAGCCGGGCGCAGCGGCGGAGAGGACGCGCTAAGAACAGCTGACCGACCGCAGGAAAGGTTTGGTCACAGCACCTGGCTGGCTACCACTCCACGTCAGTGCTTTTCTGTGTGTCGTGTATTGAATCCTCACTACAGCACTGAGAGAAGACATGCAGGCCCATGGAGGTCACTTAGGCACCAGAGGTCACACAGCTGGTCAGCGGTGGGCTGAGGTGCGGGAGTCTGCGGCGAGGCCCAGCACCCCGAGCTGGCTCTGGGGGAGCGAGGCTGGGCTGGGGGCCCTCCAGGCTCGGCCGCTGGCCTGAGTGTTTCTGGCCAAATGGGAGAAAACGCACCCCACAGCCAGGCTGCTGTCCTGCTTTTAAAAAGAAGTAAACAAGTCTCCTCATTTGCATGATGTCTCACGCTGACTCTGCCTCTCAACTGTTATTCCATCTACACGTGGCACTGTGGGAGGCCTGCGATATTTTATAAAGTTAATAACTTTCTCTTAATTGGATGACTTTATAGAACAGTCTGAGCAATTAACAATAATTACATCAAAGCACTTTGATTCCGAGGCTGCTCCACGAACACGCGCGCACCGAGCCATTCAGGAGACAGACGGCCTGCAGGTCCCGTCACGGGATGGCGCACGCACACACTCCCCGCAGCGCTCCTGTGACCGGCCGGGCTGTTCCCAGGACCGAGCGCTTCGGAGATGTGGGAGAGGAGGGGCCGGTGTTCTCCAGGGCATGCCAGTGCTCCCGGCACCTGCTCCCTCCGCCCACCTGGCAGGCCGGGCTGCTGGCACGCCCTGGAGGACACACTGCCCTGCTCCAGTGACCATGCGGGACCACGGCCTCGGGCGGTCGGCAAAGACGCTAAGAACCCAGGTCTACAACAGCTGCTCCTGCCTCTCCCCCTCCCTTTGGTCTCAGCAGTACCTTCTCCAGGATGGCTTCTCCTTCATAAAGGAAAACTGCCGATGAACATGGAACTCAGCCTTCCCTGAATCGCATGTTCGAGCTATTCTTTCACACAGTTAGAGGCGTGCAGGGCGAGACTGGCCTCTTCTCCGGTGGGGGATGGCCCCTCCATCCGCCTCCAGCTCAGTCTCGGCTGGACCCCCTCCATGCACCGGGAGCTCCCTACTGCCCAAGGCCGCCCATTCGGCTCTAAGACGGCTTTAATTGCGAGAGAATCTCCCACATAATAAAGCTCAGACGCACCTCCCTGGAGCTTCCGCCTGCTGGGCCTGCCCTTGGAGACTAAGTGAACGCTCTCTCCGGTGGCGGCTCTTCCATCTTCATCACCTGCTCTGAGCCTTGCTCCCCGACACCCTTCCCGACCAGATCCCGGCTCTGTCACGAGTCCACCCAGAAACCCGCCGTCCGAGAGCAAACAATCTGGTCCTAAAACAAAGGGGGTCCCTGGAGGGTTCACGGAGCCCTCTCTTCATGCTGCCCCCAGGTCTGGTTTGCTCAAAGGAGAGAAACGTTTCGGTCTTTGTGGGCAGGAGATGCTGTGTGTGAGCTGTAGGAAGGAGGTAGGGGCAGGGGGCGGGGGCATCTAACCAGGCAAAGGGCGCCCAGGGCTGAGGAAGGGAGCCCTGGCTGCCAGGCTCCACCTGACCCTCAGCCCCCACAGAACAGACGTAAGTGCCCCTGCCACTCCCAGGACAGCGGGGCCCACAGAAGCTGCTCCTCTGTCTGCTGTCCCAGCCCCCAGGTGCCCCCGCCCCCGCCCTGGGCCCGCTCAGAGAACCGGCTCCTGACCAGTCCTCTCTGCCTCTCTGTACCCTCCCAGCGCCTCTCCCGCCTCCATGGTTCTAGCGGGGGCACCCGTGCCAGGCCATCTGCTCAGCGCCATATGCCGTCCGCAAGGACTGCCAAGTCGGCCTGGTGCCCGGCGCCTGGACTCCCCCCTGGCGGCTGGTCAGAGGCCGTCTCTGCTAACCTGGTCGCTAGGAAACAGCCTGGCTGCATGTCCAGGCTGGGCCTCTGTGGGCAGTGGTGTGGCAGGGCCAGGGCTGCTGGCCAGGGACACCTGACAGGCCAGTCTGCTGTGGGAGCTGCCCCGTCAGGACCCAGGTTCCTGGGAACTGCTGCTGAGCAGCCGGCCCAGCTGCCTCCCTGTGAGCCGTGACCGTGGCCCAGCCTGCCTCCCTGTGAGCCATGACCATGGCCCAGGCCACCTCCCTGTGAGGCCGTGACCATGGCCCAGACCTTGGCCCAGCCTGCCTCCCTGTGAGCCATGACCGTGGCCCAGGCCGCCTCCCTGTGAGCCGTGACCATGGCCCAGGCCGCCTCCCTGTGAGCCGTGACCGTGGCCCAGCCTGCCTCCCTGTGAGCCATGACCATGGCCTAGGCCACCTCCCTGTGAGGCCGTGACCATGGCCCAGGCCACCTCCCTGTGAGCCATGACCATGGCCTAGGCCACCTCCCTGTGAGCCATGACCATGGCCCAGGCCGCCTCCCTGTGAGCCGTGACCGTGGCCCAGACCTTGGCCCAGCCTGCCTCCCTGTGAGCCGTGACCGTGGCACAGCCTGCCTCCCTGTGAGCCGTGACCGTGGCACAGCCTGCCTCCCTGTGAGCCATGACCGTGGCACAGCCTGCCTCCCTGTGAGCCATGACCGTGGCCCAGGCCGCCTCCTTGTGAGCCGTGACCGTGGCCCAGCCTGCCTCCCTGTGAGCCGTGACCGTGGCACAGCCTGCCTCCCTGTGAGCCATGACCGTGGCCCAGGCCGCCTCCCTGTGAGCCATGACCGTAGCCCAGGCCGCCTCCCTGTGAGCCATGACCATGGCCCAGGCCGCCTCCCTGTGAGCCGTGATGGTGGCCCAGCCTGCCTCCCTCCTTATTTAAAGAATTAAACGTGAATTGTGGATAACATGTTTTGATTCCAAAATGCTCATGTTGGTATACGTAAAGGGTATAAATGAGGATTTGGAAAACATGGCTACATTCGGGAAAAGGCAAAGTTTCTGTTATTTTTTGTTAGTGGTGAAACAGCTTGTAGATACATCTTTATATACTGTCACAAACACACACATACACACATTACAGGTCTCAGGCCTTTGCTGAGCAAATTCTTTTGTCCAGGTGTCGAAAGCCCAATGCAGGGGGAAAAATGTCAAAACCCCGAGTTCAAATCCTCACTCTTGTATTTACGAATCAGCTTTGTGACCCTGCACAACTCCTCTGAGCCTTGATTTTCCAGTCTGTAAAATGGGGTAATAATTTGGAGAGGAAATCTGCTTAAACACCGGGTAAACGTCCCAGTGCTCCACACACCGGGAGCAATGGAGTGTGTGGAGCGAAGGCCGGTCTGGTGACCCCGCTCTGTGACGGGGAGGTCCCCCGGGAGCAGCCCAAAGCAGAATCCCGCTTCCCCACATGGCCACAGTGCTGGCCGGAGGCCTGGAGAGGGCGCGGGAGGGGTGGCCGCCCAGAGCCGCAGGCGTGGGACTGGAGCCAGCCTCTCCGCACAAACCAGGAGAGGCCAAAGGCAGAGCTCACGGCGGAGAGCAGAGCGGACAAAGGCTCTCACCGCACCAGCACCGGGAAACTCGGCCAGGTCCTCCTGGCCTCCTCTCGCGTCTCCCTGCCCCCCACCCTCCCTCCAGGATTCCATTGGACTCCGGTTTATGCGGCCGTTCTGACACCCACAGCTCCCCAGCTGCTCCATTAACAGGGAAGACGCTGTGCCTGCCATGAGCCGGAGGGGAGAGCTAGTCCGCTGCTCAGAGGAGCTGTCCCTCACCACCGTGGGGACGGCGCCTCCCGGTTTGCCTCCCTCCTCCCTAGGCCTTCCTCTTCTTCCCATGTCACTGACACAGCCCTGACCCTGTAGATCCACCCGCGCCCCAGACCCGAGGGAGGGGGTGCCTGTCCCATGGCGACCGGAGGCCCAGAGCCAGAGCGGCGAGGACAGCGAGGGGAGTGGAAGGCAGGCGGTGAAACCTCGGTGCTTCTCTCCGCCGCTGTGTCCTGATTTGAAAAGCGAAGCGCTCTTGAGGTAGCTGAGCTGAGGGGTGTGCTGAAGCGGTTTAAACACACAGCTGTCACTGTGGCTGGAACGGAACGTGCCCGCAGCCCCCGCTGGCTGAGCGAATGAAGGTGGCCTGGGAGACCGCGGCCTCGCCCAGGTTCAGGGTGCGTCAGAATGAGGTCCCTGGAAACGGAGAAGAGGTCCAGCCAGCTCCCCACCAGCTGCACTTCCCACCAGACCCACAGCGAGCTCTGCCCGCCCACAGAGCCCGCAGCCAAACGCCCTGCGGGCACAGGCGAGGCCGCTGCGTCCCCCCGCCTCTGGTGGGAGTGCCCTTGCGTCCCCCCCCTCTGGTGGGAGGCACTGGAGCTGAGAAGCCACCTCCTGTGGGGTGCTGATGGTCCCCAGGAGCAGGGACAGCTCCCCCTGCAATGGGTGGGTGCAGGTGGGCAGGCCCGGCGAGCCTGTACACTAACAGCCCAGCGTGGATCAGACACAGCCTGGGTCCCGGAGAGCACCGCCCGGAGGCTCCCACTCCAGGGCAGGGTCCTGGGTGAGGAGATGGAGGCTCCATTCCTGCGGGATTCCTCCCCTCTGCCCAGCTCAGCCCGACAGAACCCTGGTTCCCCGGAGAGGAGGGAGCCGGGGCCGGGCCTCAGCGGCTCTATGGAGCACTTCCAGTTCATCTTGACTGCGTGGCGCTCCTCGCTCCCCAGACACTCGGCAGGCAGGCCTTGTCCTCTGCTGCGCGCTCAGGGTCCCACGGGGGACAGACTCGGTGCAGTTTACATGGATGTAATATTCACCGAGTCCAAGTGTGTGAGGCTGCAAGGTACATGCACATACACACGCGCACACACGCTCACACTGCCGGGCCGAACAGCGCACCATCAGGCATGTTTCTGCAGGGGCCAGTCAGAGCTGAGTCTTGGTCCCGCCTTTATTAGCTATAAGGCCTCAGGTGGGTTATTTAACATCCTGAACCGTCCACATGCTTCAGGGACACAGGACCCTGGTGTTCACCAACTAACACCCATGGAAAACACCTAAGATGTTAAAGGGCATGCGTTGTCTAAAAATGCTAAACGCCCAAGGAGGGCACGCAGGGGTCTGGTGCGCCCACCGGGGCTCCCTCACTGGCGGCTGAGAAGCCTCGGGGAGGAAAAGACCCGGGTGGGCATCCTGCCTCTGCAGCAGGAGATGGGATGCCTTTGTCCGTAGAGAACTGAGAAGGCAAAGGGACACTGGCGCCTCCCGGTTTGCCTCCCTCCTCCCTCGGCCTCCCTCTCCTTCCTGTGTCACCGACACAGCCCTGACCCTGTGGATCCACCCGCGCCCCAGACCCTCGGGAGGGGGTGCCTGTCCCATGGCGACCGGAGGCCCAGAGCCAGAGCGGCGAGGACAGCGAGGGGAGTGGAAGGCAGGCGGTGAAACCTCGGTGCTTCTCTCCGCCGCTGTGTCCTGATTTGAAAGCGAGGCCCGCCTCCGGCTCGGGCAGACGTTCTGTACACCTCGGCTCTTTTTGTCCGCGAAACCTCCCACCAGAGGAGCACGCAGAGGCTCAGGAGCGGGTAACTTTGGAGATGACACCCCTGGGATCTGAACCCAGGTCTCCGAGGCCCAGACCTGTGGGATCGCCACTGGCAGTGAGGACTGGCCGCCCCCAGAGAACTCGGCTGGTCTCCGGAGTGGCTGTGCTTGAGAAAGTGCCTCAGCCTCCAGGTAGCACGGGTCCGAGGGAGCGCCCCGCACAGGAGCCCGCGGACACTGACAGCTCACCCTCCCCAAGGGACAACTTCCTTTCTACCGTTTTTCAAAAGATGTTTATATTAAAATTTTCTAGAGAGAAAGGAAGGGAGGGAGAGAGATAAAAACATTGATGATGAGAATCACCCATCAGCTGCCTCTTGCACCCCCCCTTTGGGGATGGAGCCCACACCCCAGTCACGTGACCTGTCCTCAGACAGGCTCTGTGGGCACCGGGAGGCCAGTGCACAGGCTGCTGGGCTCCACCAGCTTCTGTCACCTTACCCACCAGCAGGAGCCGAGCCCTGGGCTCCAGCCTCAGATCAGAGGGTAAGAGTGACCTGGACAGAGTGAGACCAAATGGCCACCTCCCCACTCAGCCGGAGCAGCCTGGTCCGCTGTGGGTGCTGCACATGCACAGGGCTCGCCAGGAGGGCACCACCCCATGTCGTCCGCCAGGCCCCGGGTAGTGAATGTGGGCATCCACACGGCCTGATGGCTGTCAGGGGTACCCGGATCCTCTGAATCCAAAGGTATTTACAAGAGTGGGGCAAGGTTACTGATGGGCCATTATCACATGGTGAGACTCCAGGGCTGTTTTACTCTCTCTCTGTTAATCCTCCCCCGAGGACATGTTTCCATTGACCTTAGAGAGAGTGGAAGAGAGAGGGAAAGAGAGAGAAATATCGATGTGAGAGGAACACATCAATTGTTGCCTCCTGCACACGCCCCGACCAGGGCCCAGGCTGGGGAGGAGCCTACAGTGGAGGTATTGGTACATGTCTTTGACCAGAATCAAACCCAAGACCCTTTGGTCCAGAGGCTAATGCTATATCCACTGAGCCACACCAGCCAGGGTTTATTCTTTATTTTATTCTCAGGGCCAAGCGTCAGTGCTCTTGAGCCTCGGTTTCCTTTTCCTAAAGGGGGCACGATGCTGCTTTCCTTGTGTCCAATGTGGCATCGTGTGAAGGTGTTTAGTAGCCTCTAAAGCCCTTGCCAACAGCCCTCTCTGCTGGGGGGGGGGGGGGGCGCGAGCAGAGGGGAGGGGTGGGACACTCAATGCCCCTCGGTCTTCATGGCCCACACCTGCACCCCTCCTGCCTGGCAGGTCCCCGCTTCCGGGGGCTGATCCCACATCCTGGGCCACACAGTAGGGCAAATCTCAGAATAAAGACCATGGTGCCTGGAACCTGCCCATGTCCGGCCCTCATTCTCTAGGAAGAAGGGGGTGGGGTGGGATTACAGAGGCGATCCCTGGGCTTTGGGCCGTGGTTCCCCCAGACTCGAGGTTCAGGAAGAAGAGGACATCTGTGGTGGGCAGTTGTACTTCGGGGTAAACAACCACTCATGCGGTCTCTACGCTAATTACAGCGGTAGTTAACGGTATGTCCCTTTCAGGGTCACCTATTACAGAGGAGCCTCACCCATTCCTCTCTTCCCTGCAGACCCGCCAGGGCCCCTGGGAGGGTCCTGCCCAGCAGCCCCTGCGCTGCTCAGTGACAGCTCTCTCCTGGCGGTGGTGGCAGCGGCGGGTGGCGGTCCTTAGCTGTGCCCAGTGTCCCCCGCCCTGGCCCATGGGTGGATGTCCTTTGTAAGGCTTCGAGGGAAGGCCTGTCTCCTGGCCTTCATGGTGCGGCACCTCGTCAGCCCCGGCCTCTCATGGTGTGTCCCCACGATGCTCCTGCCTCTGGCTCTCTTCTCATGTCCCCACATCTGGATGCCGGGCCACCCACGTAACCCCGCCTCCAGCCAGGCTCCCTCAGCTCCAGCCCAATGCCCATCACCCTTTGCATGCGTTTATCTTTCCATGAGTTTAAAATGTATTTTTATTGATTTCAGAGAGGAAGGGAGAGGGAGACAGAGAGAAACATCAATGATGAGGGAGAATCATTGATCGGCTGCCTCCTGCACATCCCCTATGGGGGATCGAGCCTGCAGCCTGGGCTTGTGCTCAATCTATGGACCAGCTGCCGGGCCATGCTTCTCTCTTGGCAGTGCCCAGCGGGGAACTTCGAGAACTCCGGTGCCAGGCACTCTGCCCGTATTATTATCTCACTGAATTTTAAAGGCAGTCCTACCACCCTTATTTGGGAATTGAGCAAACTGAGGCTCAAGGAAGTGCGTGCCTGGTCCAAGATCACACACCAGGGCGCGTGGCCACCTGGGACAGGCAGCAGGCCCACAACTCCTGCATCTTCCCTGCTCCCGGCCCACCGTCACGCTCCTCTCCTCTGGTCAGTATTAGGCTCCTGTGGCCCCTCACGCCCTTCGGAGGGTCCATGCCCACACTCCTCAGTGCTAATCAGGACGACTCTTCCCCAAGGGGCCGCGGCATCCCTGCGCCTCAGTGGGCCCATTTCCCAGAGACCACCCGGTGCGCTGGGAGTTCTCAGTCACACCTGGCGGCCCGAAGAGATTCGGGTTTTACAGCCCCTTCTCCACATGTGTCTGAGTCCTGTACTGTTCCTGTGAGGGCTGCTACTTCATTATTCCAGTCTCACAGAAGGAGACAGGTGCCCAGTGACTAAAGAGGGGCTGGCACCAGCTCTCCTGCCCCCTCAGGGATTCCCCATTGGCCTAGGGAGCTAGTAAGGATGTCTGATCCCTCCACCTACCCCCGAGCCCCAGCACAGCTCTGCATGTGGCCTTTCTGGTCCGGAGAGATGCTCTCGGGGCCTCTGAGTGGAGCAGGGAGCGGCAGAGGCCGAGTCCCTGGCGGCTCTGCCTTCCAGCCCAGCCTCGCAGTACAGTTGGAACTCCTGGCTTCAGAGCCTTCCCACATCACCCCCCCCCTCTCCTCCCTGGACCACGCCTTCCCCAGGCTCTGTCACGGCTGCATGCTGGCCCCTCTGTGAGCCCAGCTCCAGCCTCGCCCGGGGGCTGCAGCCTACACCTCAACACACCTGTCTAATGGTGAGCCTGTCCACAGCTTCTCCTCCAGACTTCGTTCATTCATTCAAACACATCCCACCTGACGAGGAGCCAGCCTGCCATCCCTCCCCAAACACAACTTTTCCTTCAGGCTTCATTCATTCATTCATTCATTCACGTAAAAGACATCCATTGACTTGAACAGATACTTGCAGCCACATTCGCAGCACCGTTGTCAAAGCAGGCGGAAGTGTCAAAGCAACCCAAGAGCCCCCCCACATTCCGTGCAGACAGACTGTGGTATATGAGTCCCGTGGGGCGCGGTTTGGCCTTAGAGAGGAACACGCGGATTCCTGCTATGGCATGGGTGGACGTGGCTCATTGTGCTGAGTGAAACGTGCCAGAAGGACAAACACTATACAATGCCACTCAGATGAGAGGCCCAGAGAGGTCGGGTCCATAGAGAGCAGCAGGTGTGGCTGCCGGGCTGTGGAACAAGAACTTTATTGTCTAACTAGAGGCCCGGTACATGAAATTCATGCACAGGAATGGGGGGGCGGGGTCCTTCAGCCCATCCTGCACCCTCTCCAATCTGGGACATCCCTCTCACAATCCAGGACGGCTGGCTCCCAACTGCTCACCTGCCTGCCTTCCTGATTGCCCCTAACGGCTTCTGCCTGCCAGCCTGATCGCCCTCTAACCACTCTTGTGCACCAGGCACCATTCTGGGTTGTGGAAACCCAGCAACGGGCAAGAGAGGAAGAAATACGTGCCATCCTGAAGGTCACATTGTAGCTGGTAAAGAGAGATAAGTCAGAGAGCCTGCAGGCCAGGCAGCTGGGAGATGCCTGGAGAGCCAAAGCCGGGCAAGGGGGAGGGGACGCTGTAGGGGTGCTGTTTCACGGGGGTCAGGATGGCCTGTCAGATTCGGCCCTGCAGCACACACCCTAAGGACAGAACGGGTGGGCCTGTGACGGCTCAGAGGAAGGTGTTCCTGAGAGGAAATGAGCAGGTGCAGGCCCGAGGCGGGCCGTGTGGCCAGCAGTGAGCCAGTGAGAGGGACCGGCCAGACCAGGGACGCCTCATGGGCTGAACTTAGATTCCATTGGCGCCGCCTCCTCATTGTGTTCACGAACCGTCACGTTTCCTGTCCGCGGGTTCAGACCTAACGCCTGGCTTCACTGCTGAGGTTACAGCGTGGGCTGGGCAGCCAGACCACTTGGGCTCCCCCTGCAGCCCAGCCTGCCGGAGCAAAGCCTTGCCCAGGAGACTGGCCTGCTCAGGCCTTGCTCTCCTCATCTGTGAAATGGGCTGGGACTTACGCTGCCTCCCTCAGGTGGTGAGCACTCAGCAAGGACCCGCTTTGGTTACTGCGGCTTTGACTTTTCCCCTCTCCCTTGCACTCAACAGCCAAGTCCTATTAAGTCACCTCAATGGCCCGAGTGGCTGCTCACGTGGCCCCATACCTCCAGCACCCGGGACACATTCCTTGAACCTGAAGGACAGCTGGGCTCCTGTGCAGGAGGCCCCACAGGCCCTGCACGGATAACCTCCTGCAATCCTCCTCCTTCCCTGGGCATCAGCCCCCCTCCGCCCCCCATGATGCCGGCTGCTGCCTCCCAGTCTGGGCTCCTCTGCTCTCCCTGTGTGCCCTCCTCCTGGTTGGTGCATAGAGGCAACGCCCTCCTCCCTGCAGGGTCCTCCCGGCCTCACACCTGCCTCTGCAGGACGCACCCCTCCCCGGAGCCTTGCCCTTGCCTGGCCACCCCTTGCCTTCCCTCCTCCCACCTCCTTAGTTAAGGCTGCTCTTCTCCACCCCCAGATCCCACCCTACTGCCCAGTCCTTCCACCTCTGCTTTCCCTTCCGTCTGACGCACCCACTTGGCTGCCGTCTGTCCTGCTCCCGCCTCGACCTGCCAGGTCCCTCTGAGTCCTTCCATTTCGCGGCCCCGCCTGGCCCCAGCACAGCCAACCCAAGTGGAACGTGTACTTCCCCAACCTGGATGGAAATCAGAAATGGCAGATTGATCCGTATTAATGAGGCTTAAAACCCCCAACAGCAGATCCAGGGATTAAACCAGGGAGGACGGAGAACAGCTCTCCCTGAAGTGCTGGCTGCTCCAGGAAAGGCCTGTGGACAGCCCCTCACCCCCCGGGGCGGCACAGGGGCGTGTGCGCAGTGCTCGGCTAGGTCAGTCTGGAGGCCCAGTGGTGCTGGCAGGCAGAGTCTTGGGCAGGGAGCATCGCTGGTGCCCAGATCCTAGCACCCAGATTCCAGCACCAATCCCAGCACCAGATCCCAGCCCCGTACCCAGGCTGACGGGCTTGGAGGCCCCAAGCTCGCTCTTCCCAAGCCGGGGCCTGCGTGCTGGGGCCCCTGTGCCGAGCTTGGGGGGAGCGAGGGGCGTAGCGGCCGGCAGGCATGTGCAGTGGCTCCCTGGGGCCTGAGACTGCGCAGGGAGCTCTGGCCAGAGGGCAGGCTTTCTCCCCAGGTGGCACAGCCAGAGGGGCCAGGGTCAGCTGGGTGAGAAACTATTAGTAAGACAGGCAGGCAGACAAACCGCAGTGACAGACACAGGCAGGGGGGGACACAGGCAGTGACAGACACAGGCAGTGACAGGCAGTGACAGACACAGGCAGGGGGGGACACAGGCAGTAACAGACACAGGCAGTAACAGACACAGGCAGTGGGGGGGGGGACACAGGACACAGGCGGGGGGGGGACACAGGCAGTAACAGACACAGGCGGGGGGGGACACAGGCAGTGACAGACATAGGCAGTGACAACACAGGCAGTGGGGGACACAGGCAGGGGGGACACAAGCAGGAGGAGACACAGGCAGTGACAGACACAGGCGGGGGGGCACAGGCAGTGGGGGACACAGGCAGTGGGGGTCACAGGCAGTGACAGGCACAGGCAGTGGGGGACACAGGAAGTGACAGACACAGGCAGTGGGGGACACAGTCAGGGGGACACAGGAAGTGACAGACACAGGCAGTGGCAGACACAGGCAGTGACAGACACAGGCAGTGGGGGACACAGTCAGGGGGGACACAGGAAGTGACAGACACAGGCAGTGGGGGACACAGTCAGGGGGGACACAGGAAGTGACAGACACAGGCAGTGGCAGACACAGGCAGTGGGGGACAATGGCAGTGGGGGACACAGGCAGGGGGGACACAGGCAGTGACAGGCACAGGCAGGGGGGACACAGGCAGGGAGGACACAGGCAGGGGGGACACAGGCAGGGGGGACACAGGCAGGGGGGACACAGGCAGGGAGGACACAGGCAGGGGGGACACAGGCAGGAGGGATACAGGCAGGGGGCACACAGGCAGGGGGGACACAGGCAGTGGGGACACAGGCAGTGGGGACACAGGCAGTGGGGACAGAGGCAGGGGGGACACAGGCAGGGGGCACACAGGCAGGGGGGACACAGGCAGGGGGACACAGGCAGTGGGGGACACGGGCAGTGGGGGACACGGGCAGTGGGGGACACAGGCAGGAGGGACACAGGCAGGGGGCACACAGGCAGGGGGGACACAGGCAGGGGGGACACAGGCAGTGGGGGACACAGGCAGTGGGGGACACAGGCAGGGGGGACACAGGCAGGGAGGACATAGGCAGGGGGGACACAGGCAGGGGGGACACAGGCAGTGGGGGACACAGGCAAGGGGAACACAGGCAGGGGGGACACAGGCAGTGGGGACACAGGCAGGGAGGACACAGGCAGGGGGAACACAGGCAGTGGGGGACACAGGCAGTGGGGACACAGGCAGGGGGGACACAGGCAGTGGGAGACACAGTCAGGGGGGGTCACAGGCAAGGGGGACACAGGCAGTAGAAGAGTCAGACAAGAGAGACAGCTAGTGAGACACAGACGCGGCTCAGACACCTGGGGAGGGACAGAGAGCGACCTGAACAGAGAAGAGAGTCTGATGCAGCCTCACAGGACCCAAGGGACAGCAGCTGCCCTCGGAGCATGGAGAGGCCGGGAGACAGTCCCAAAGTCCCCCTCCATGGGGCGCAGAGGGGTGGGGAACAGTCCCAGAGTCCCCCCCTCCCCGCAGGGCACAGGGGGGCCGTCTCTGCTTCAGAGCCCCTTCCTCTCTCTTCTCAGCTCCCTCGCCCCTGAAAGGAGGGCAGGGAGCAGCGGAGAGGAGGCAGGAAGGCAGGAAGGAGCGGCCACACGCCTGCTGGGGTCACTGGATGCACTTAATAAAAACACACCGCACCTGTTCAATCTCAGACACGCACAGACCTCCAGTCCTTCCACCATCCAGGGACTGGGCTGGGACCTGCTGGGACCCCCAGAATGCTCTGGTGTGGGTGGCGAGGAGCAGCAGACGGGGAAGGAGAGGCAGAGCTCACCCAGGGGCTGGGGTGAGTGCTGGCGGGTCCGTCTCTCCACCACCACTCGCTGCGCTGGCCACACCTCGGGCCTGGCCTGCAGCCCCGGGCACCCAGTGGACAGGCACGGCCCCCCTTTGCAGATGTGGAAACTGAGGCACAGGGGGCAAAATGAACCACCCAAGTTATACAAGGAGGAGAAGGCAAGGCTACCTCAGGCCGGAGCAGGTGGGGCTGGGCGGAGGGAGGAAGCCGGGGCGGCCACTGGGCACAGTCCAGCCCGGGGGCGAGCGGCCGGCCAGCGGGAGGTCTGGAGCAGCGGCAGCCTGCCCTCCTGGAGGAAGGCGTCCCACAGGCCAGCTGTCTCCGGGCTCCCGGGGCGGGGAGCTCCTGCCTGTCCAGGGGCGGCGATAGCTGTCTGGGTAGTTAGCCAGGCCAGGTCTGTCCCCGGCCTGGGCACTGGCTCGCTCTGTCCTCGCTGGCGGGTTCTCCCGGCTTCTCTCCCATACTCCCCTCACACGACACGTTGCTGGCCCCTCACCAGCCGAACCCCGAACCGGTTCTGGGAGCTGGGATGCCACCAGCCAATGCGCTTCAGAACACAGTGCTCCTCTGGCTTCCGGTGGGGCTGTCCCCAGCGTCCGTCTGCTCGGGGGCCTGGGTCTGCGGAGGGAGGAGTCTGAGAAGCTCCTTACTCAGTGTGCAGGCTGTGCCCACCACTTCCTGGTTGCTCCGAGTGAGAGCCATTCCAGTTCACTCGGAACGGTGCAAACCACCATTTACTGAGCACGTGGATGTGCCGGGCACCAAGAAAAGGGCTCTGCACGTATTATCTCACTTTATTCTCCCAACAAGGCGAGGAGGCACACTGCTTACTAAAGAACGGGAAGCAGGAGGGGAAACTGAGGCCTCCAGGGATGGCGGTAACTTCAAAGCCGGGCTCCTAACCACAGGCAGCGGGCCTGCTGGGCGAGAGACGGCCCAGTGGCTCTCCGTCTTCCCGCCGCCTTCTGGGCAGGAAGGTCCCCTGATTTGGGGGCACAGCTCTCCCAGGGGGCGGACCGCTGTGAGCAGCGGCGTCTGTGGGCGGAGAGGTCGCGTCTCCAGTGGACCAGACCTTGGCCAGCGTGGCCTGGCTTCCCCACTGCGAAGGGGATTCCTCGCAGCCCCCTCCCCCTCTCCCTCCAAACACGCTTCCCAGCTGCAAGGCTGGAGGGCAGGAGGAGCCGGCCGTGCAAATCCAGCCCCTGCCCTCTGCCCGCGCAGAGGGCTCCGAGAGCTCTAAAACTGGGTTAAAACGGCGGGGCTGCTCCCGTCTTATCTGCCGAGGCCTCCAGCGTGCGGCTTTCACGCAGAATCCTCCTCGCTAATCCCCTTTGTTCGCTCTGATACCGACATTGCAATCCCGGCTCGTCCGGGCGATTGGAGAGGGATTACAGACCCTCAATCCTCCGCGTGCCGGGAAGGCTGCTTTCTCAAATCAAGTTTTACACAAACCCATTTTCAAAAATAATCAAAGTGCAAATCCCTCCTCGGGACTGAAGGGCGGGAGACACTCAGCCCTCGGACATTCTCCGCAGACATGACGCCTGGGTTGGCGTTGCCCGTGACCCTGCCCTTGGAGTGGCACCTGAGCAGGGCAGGGAAGCATGGAGTGGGTTCAAATCAGTTTTAGCGAACGCACACCAATAACCTATCACGTGCTATCACGTGCCATCCGGTGCTGGCCTGGTGGGGATTGTGCTGGCCTGGCAGGCCACCCTCGCCAACGTGCAAATCCCTCCTCCGACTGAGGCAGCTGTCAGCAAGGAAGGCGCTGTGTCCGGAGGGATACTCCTACTGCAGGGCGGCTGGTCCCGGAGTATGTGACAGGAGGGAGACGATCCCCCCCCCCAGGCTTCCCGGGGACATGGGGGGGTGCATCTCACAGGCTGGGGCCTGGGTGACTAAAAGGAAGAGGGCAGCAGGAACCAGGTGGTGGATCTCAGCTGGGCTGCCCCCATCCCAGCCGCTGGCTCATCCCATGGCATTAAAGTGGTGCCCCCCTTCGCCTGGCTTGGCGCACAGGCCACCCCACATGTGTCAGAAGGTCAGGGCCAGGTCTCAGGTGGTGAAAGGTGCTGGGCTGTGGGAGAGTCCACGTCACCCAGGTCCCGGGTGAACCTAGGACTGTGACGTCTGGGTTCGCGCCTGTGATTTCTCCGAAAGCTCTGGGGCAGGAGCAGATCTGCAGGGCCCAGGCCACACCCACTTGCCAACCCTCCCTCCTCCTGCCACCCCTCCACCCCCACTCCCAGCAGCACCCCCGAATCTGGGCCTGGCTGCAGGAGGCCCCCTCGGCCAGCGGCCTGATCCCAGCCTCGCTAGTCCAGGAGCCGGGCTTCCCTTCCCTTGTCCCAGAGGGAGCTGGAGGGGGGTATCTCTCAAGAGCCAAGGCCCGAGGTCAGTGGGCCCTGGACTCAGACTCGTCTGACGCTGCCGAGCCAGAGATCTCCGCTCCCTCTGCGGGCACCGCCATGCCCGCCGCCCACCCAGCTGACAGGCCACGCAGCAGCGAGCAGATCGCCCTGGTGGGACGGATGACAGATGGACGCGCAGCCCCGAGGTTACCTGAGGCCCAGGCTGCACTCGGATGCACAACCCCAATATTCTCCTCTTAAGCAATTCTGCTCTCTGATGCTCCGCAGTGGAATGCAATCACACTCGGTGGGTGCACAGGGGCGGGGGAGGCCGGGAGCGGGGGACACCGGCTCTGTCTGCCCATTCTTTCCAGGCAAATGCAGCTCTGCCATTTCACCCCTGGCTGGTCAGGCATGGGCGCGCTGTGGGTGTCTGTCAGCGCCGGGGAAGCGTGCCAGGCGTGGGGTTTACAGCTGTGTTTCATTTATTGTGATTCTGGGCTCTCTTGTTAATTACCCCGCTGGCCGCCAGGGGGGCGGAAGAAGGAGGGCGATGAGCCTAAGGGGGAGGGGGGCGGGAGGAAGAGAGAACTGGCAAAGGAGATGGATTGGGGGAAGGGAGAGGAAAGACGGAGGGAAAGAGAAACCAGTCTTTGTGGCAAGCACACCAGGAGGTGACGATGGAGTGCAGTGAGCATGCTGGGAAATGTCACTTTTGCCAAAATTGGGTGAAACCACGGAAATCCAGGCCTGAGGAACGTGGGAAGTAACGGATGCCCAGGCCAGTAGCGTGTCTTGTCCAAGGGTTGAGCCCCATTCCCATGGCCTCCGCGTCTTCGTTGCCTTTCTCCCTCCCTAAGAGTAGCCAGCCAACCTCTACTCCGGCTGCCCACGTCTCCTCTGAGCATGCCCAGTTCACAGGAGCGCCCGCCAGCCCCCCTGCTCCTGCCACCCGGAGAGGGGTTAGGAATGGCAGGCCGGTGGCCTCATGATGGGGACATTATGCTGGAACCAGGGAGCACGGAGCCCCTCACCGACATGACGGCTCCACTAAATAAAGTCACACCCGTGTTTCTCAAGCCTTCCCTTTTAGGAGCGAAGCAGCACGTTTCATTATCATATTTTAATTAAAAGGAAGAAATCCTATTAAACTATTCCCCATGCAGCGGGATTAGCAACAACCAGCACCTGAGACCCAGCGACATGGCGTGTATGGACACACTAACCAGACTCACTGTCCCAGATGGTCCCTCTCTGTCCCCTCCCCTCCTCTCCCCTCCCCTCCCCTCCCTCCCCATTCCCTTCTCTCGCCCCCACCGAGATGGCTCATCCCAGGCAGGCCTCAGTGGGCGTCCCCTGCTCTCCTAACTCCCCCGAGGGAGGGGGCAGGAAGATATATGACCCCCAAACCTGTTGGAACCCCCGAAGCAGCCTCTTACAGCACTGCCGCCCAGAAGCAGCTTTAGAACCAGGTGGTCTTGGGCTGACACGTGTGCCCCCACTTCCTAGCTGTGACCTTACAATTCCTGATTCCCCCGAGCTTCAGTTTCCTAATTTGTAAAGTGTGGATTCTAAGCTGCCTCGTGGGGTTATGGCAGGGTTAGAACTTAGGTAAGTGATTATTAATTATTGTTTTATTTTTAGACGGAATGGAGGAACTGCTTCCAGAAGCTCCGGACAGAACACATCCTTAGAGGGAGGCTCAGGTGGGGGCATGTGGGGTTGATGGATGGGAAGGCAGAGGGGAGTGCGCCCGGGGGGAGGGTAGCGCAGGGCATGGGGCCGGAGGCTGGCCCGGCTCAGGGCTGCTGGCTGGGCCCAGCAGGCTGCGGGTTCTGGGGACTCAGTGGTGGCTGCAGAGACGCCAGAGACTGCCACCAGCACCCACCTTGCCGCCTCCCTTCCTGGGCTCTGCTGCCCACCTGGCCCTCCCCCTGTGATGCTAGTCCTGTCACCACAGCAAGGACTGTCCTGCTGCCCAGGACAGGTGAGCAGAGGGGCAGGGGCCGAGCCTCCTGGGAGCGGGGAGGGCGTGGAACTGAGCGGGGGCTGCCTCAGGGACAGGGGCCGCTTCGTCTTCCGTGTTCCATGTTCCGCTGCTGCGGTTCTCAGCCCCCCACCATCCACCATCCCCTCTGACTGCCACTGTGCCCGCCTCCAGCTTGTCACTGAGCCCCCCATTGCTGTGGCCTCTTCTGGTTTGTGAATCTCCCACCTCCAATGGCTGTAGGACCCTAAAGGGCAAACACTAGCCGCCTAGGGCCTGTGTTTCCGTGTCAGTGGCAGCCAGGACCCCACAGTGCTGCCCCCATAGCAGCTCACACAGGGCCTGGCGGTGCCCACCAGAGCGCCAGGCCAGCCCGAGCATGCACAGGTGGCAGGGGCAGCGGATTTGGTCCTTGCTCCCTCTGTCCCAGGCTCCCCTGCCACCCGCCCTCTGCCTGGCATAGAGGAAGGCACGTAGGTGCAGACACCCTGAGCAGGGCGTGGCCACCCTGCGGGTTGGGCCTGAGCAGGCTGTTGCCTCTCAGGGCGGTGTGGCTGGATGGGAGGGAGTGCCCTGACTCCCCCGGAGGCTCTAAGGATAAGAGAAGTGTGCTTGGAATTGGGAAACGCGGAATATGGGTATGAGGTGACACCAAGCCATATGGTTACTTTTGCTGGTGTGATCACGGCATTGCGGCCAGGTAGAAGTGCCTCTGACTTGTATATATGACTGCTGGTCTGTGCCTGGCAAAATCACCGGGTGCCTGGGGCGGCTTTAGAGTAACTCACCAAAAATAAAGATAAAATGGGCAGGAGGTGCAAGATGAACCAATGGCGAAACCTTGACAACGGATAAAGCTTGGTGATGGGCTCATTGTATGGCCTCTCTCCTTTTTGTGCATGTTTGAATTTTTTCATAATTAAAATGTGAAAAAACAAGTGATAAAAATAAAACATGCAGAAAAAAGGACAGGAAAGCACGTGGCATCCTTGGGCGATAGTGAGGCGCCCGGTAAATAGTTTTCAGTCTTGGGTTTCTCCTTTCCCCCTTGCCTGAGGCGCAGCATTCCCCCTTGGGAGAAAGCTCACATCTTCCAGCACCAGCGGCAGAAAACAAACACACGTCCTCAGGCTCGGTCAAGGTCAGGCACATACCCACCGGAGCTGGTCCCGGGGCCCAGGCCAGTGGCCCCTGCAAGGCCGGGTGCTCCTGGCTGCGGAGCGCGTCCTAGGAGCCGGGCACCAAGCTGAGGGCTCTGCGTGCCTCCCGGAGCCTGCCGCCCCAGGAGGAGAGCACTGTCTACCCCTGCCGCCCTGGGTTTTCTCCTGCTCCTGTCCAACACTTCCCTCCTTTTGGTCCTGCCCGGCGCTGGTTCTCTCTGTGAACCTGCATTTCCAGGCAGGTTTGTGCATACGCCTTTTCCTACAGGCAGCCTGGGTGCAGCTGGAGACAAGAGCGGGACCCCAGGTTGGCAGAGCCACCAAGGGGCGGGGAGGGGAGTGGCCCCAGGCTCTCGGGGTGCTTTGGAAAGGAGCCACTCGGAGACAGTGGGCCGTGTCCCCTGAGACCAGGCTGCAGGGACCAGTGTGGGTCCCAGGGCCCTGCTTCCTTCTCGGGCCAGTGGGTCTTGAAGATGGCAGAGGGGAGCCGAGAAGCAGCCTTGATGCTGCCCACCCCTGCACCCCCTCCTCCTTCTGCCTCCCACCCTCTGCCCAGAGCACCTTCCTGAGCCAGGCCCCCTAAGCCATCCTGTGCTCAGGCCGCGGGCAGAATGCTGCCTCCCGGATGCCCGGACAGCGTCCCCAACCTTCCCCTCTGGACACGCAAATCTCCTTTGGCTTTGCTGTCCTGGGCCCCACTGAGCCCATGCCCTCAGCCAGCCTGGACCTCCTCCACTGAGCCCGTGCCCTCAGCCAGCCTGGGCCCCACTGAGCCCGTGCCCTCAGCCAGCCTGGGCCCCACTGAGCCTGTGCCCTCAGCCAGCCTGGGCCCCACTGAGACCTGTGCCCTCAGCCAGCCTGGGCCCCACTGAGCCCGTGCCCTCAGCCAGCCTGGGCCCCACTGAGCCCGTGCCCTCAGCCAGCCTGGGCCACCTCCACTGAGCCCATGCCCTCAGCCAGCCTGGACCTCCTCCACTGAGCCCGTGCCCTCAGCCAGCCTGGGCCCCACTGAGCCCGTGCCCTCAGCCAGCCTGGGCCCCACTGAGCCCGTGCCCTCAGCCAGCCTGGACCTCCTCCACTGAGCCCGTGCCCTCAGCCAGCCTGGGCCCCACTGAGCCCATGCCCTCAGCCAGCCTGGGCCTCCACTGAGCCTGTGCCCTCAGCCAGCCTGGGCCCCACTGAGCCCGTGCCCTCAGCCAGCTTGGGCCCCACTGAGCCCCGTGCCCTCAGCCAGCCTGGGCCCCACTGAGCCCGTGCCCTCAGCCAGCCTGGGCCCCACTGAGCCCGTGCCCTCAGCCAGCCTGGGCCTCCTCCACTGAGCCCATGCCCTCAGCCAGCCTGGGCCCCACTGAGACCCGTGCCCTCAGCCAGCCTGGACCCCACTGAGCCCATGCCCTCAGCCAGCCTGGGCCTCCTCCACTGAGCCCATGCCCTCAGCCAGCCTGGACCTCCTCCACTGAGCCCGTGCCCTCAGCCAGCCTGGGCCCCACTGAGCCTGTGCCCTCAGCCAGCCTGGGCCCCACTGAGACCTGTGCCCTCAGCCAGCCTGGGCCCCACTGAGCCCGTGCCCTCAGCCAGCCTGGGCCCCACTGAGCCCGTGCCCTCAGCCAGCCTGGACCTCCTCCACTGAGCCCGTGCCCTCAGCCAGCCTGGGCCCCACTGAGCCCGTGCCCTCAGCCAGCCTGGGCCTCCACTGAGCCTGTGCCCTCAGCCAGCCTGGGCCCCACTGAGCCCGTGCCCTCAGCCAGCCTGGGCCCCACTGAGCCCCGTGCCCTCAGCCAGCCTGGGCCCCACTGAGCCCGTGCCCTCAGCCAGCCTGGGCCCCACTGAGCCCGTGCCCTCAGCCAGCCTGGGCCCCACTGAGCCCGTGCCCTCAGCCAGCCTGGGCCCCACTGAGCCCATGCCCTCAGCCAGCCTGGGCCCCACTGAGACCCGTGCCCTCAGCCAGCCTGGACCCCACTGAGTCCGTGCCCTCAGCCAGCCTGGGCCCCACTGAGCCTGTGCCCTCAGCCAGTCTGGGCCCCACTGAGCCCGTGCCCTCAGCCAGCCTGGGCCTCCTCCACTGAGCCCATGCCCTCAGCCAGCCTGGGCCTCCTCCACTGAGACCCATGCCCTCAGCCAGCCTGGGCCTCCTCCACTGAGCCCGTGCCCGCAGCCAGCCTGGGCCCCACTGAGACCTGTGCCCTCAGCCAGCCTAGGCCCCACTGAGACCCGTGCCCTCGGCCAGCCTGGACCCCACTGAGCCCGTGCCCTCAGCCAGCCTGGGCCCCACTGAGCCCGTGCCCTCAGCCAGCCTGGGCCCCACTGAGCCCGTGCCCTCAGCCAGCCTGGGCCACACTGAGCCCGTGCCCTCAAGGGCAGGGACCTCAGACACCGCCTCCCGGGCACCATGTACTGAGGGCCCCACCGGAACTGGCCCATCCTTGTTCTCTGTCTGCTCCTCCCCATGCAGTTCCCTGTGAAGCGTGTGTGGGTAGTGAAGAGCGAGAGAAGCGGGTTCCCCACAGAGGCTTGTGAGCGTATGGAACACCTGAGCCGGAGGTGGAGCCGCTGAGCGTGTCACAGCTTCTGCCCACTCCTGGACGTCAGGCTGCGGGGAGAACTACAGGGACCGGAGCGCCGCACGCCCATCGAGCTGTGAACTTGTGTGCATGGCGCTCCCCCCTTCCCCCCCAGTAACACGCCGATGCCTTTTGCCCCCAGTCCCACGCTGAGGCTGCACTGAGGGCATCCGGCCTCGGTGAGGCCGCGCCTGGGAGGACCTGAAAATGTGCCTTTTGTTGAACTGTCCCAGGGCTGGAGGCTCCCTGAGTGCCTTCCCCTCACCAGCGGAAATGGAGAGTTGTTCTGTAAAGGCTGCTCCTGCCCAGCCCGGCTGCACAGGTGGAGGTGACCAGCCCAGCCGAAGCCTCTGGCACAACCCGGTCCCCCTCCATGGAAACAGCACCCGGGCGGTCACCCACACACCGCCAGCTGGCATCTGCTCCTGCCACCAGCTCCCAGGTCCTCACGCACTGTCCCCTGGGGCGGGAGGCAAGCATGGGCCACGGACGGGGAAGGTTTTGAGAGGAGGGAGACCGTCCACAGGCAGAAGGCAGGCAGGTGACAAGGTGAGATGTTACCTCCAAACCTGCCCAGGTGGGGGCCTGCAGCAGCTCCAATGCTGGGCCGGAAGCTGGCGGGACACCTGCCTGGCTCCCCAGTCCCTCCCCGGGAGCTTCCTCCCTCAGGGGTCACGCTGCTCACCGGAGCCCCACAGAGGAGGCCTGGCCGGGCCATGGCAGCCAGATCTGTCCACCCTACGACCCATCTCTCCCCTCCCAGAGACACGGGGTGGCTGCACATCCGAGTCCTACACATTTGCAGGCACGAGATGCACAACCAGCCCCTCCGGAAGCAAGATGATCGGGCCAGCCTGGTGCACAGCACCCTCGTCCCGAGAGCGGAGTTCAGGCCCGGCCTCACGGGCCACGAGGCCGGTCCAGCTGCTCCGGGCAACAGGCCGTGTCCCACGTGCACCCTCGCGTACATGCTGCCTCCCCAAACGCTCCCTCCAGCAGCTTGCCTTCCCCACACCGAGCCCATCCACAGCCTTTTCCTCCCTCTCCTCCTGCAGGCACCCATCTCTCCCCCTGCAGCACCCATCTCTCCCCCTGCAGACACCCATCTCTCCCCCTGCAGACACCCATCTCTCCCCCTGCAGCTACCCATCTCTCTCCCTGCAGACACCCATCTCTCTCCCTGCAGCACCCATCTCTCCCCCTGCAGACACCCATCTCTCCCCCTGCAGACACCCAGCTCTCCCTCTGCAGACACCCATCTCTCCCCCTGCAGACACCCATCTCTCCCCCTGCAGACACCCATCTCTCCCCCTTCAGACACCCATCTCTCTCCCTGCAGACACCCATCTCTCCCCCTGCAGAACCCATCTCTCCCCCTGCAGACACCCAACTCTCCCCCTGCAGGACACCCAGCTCTCCCTCTGCAGACACCCATCTCTCCCCCTGCAGCACCCATCTCTCCCCCTGCAGGCACCCATCTCTCCCCCTGCAGCACCCATCTCTCCCCCTGCAGCACCCATCTCTCCCCCTGCAGACACCCATCTCTCCCCCTGCAGCACCCATCCCTCCCCCTGCAGCACCCATCTCTCCCCCTGCAGCACCCATCTCTCTCCCCACAGAGCGAGGCGGGGGCGGCAGCTCCTCGGGGTTACTAATACTCTGGGGAGCCTGTTTGCAGCTGTCACCGAGGAGCCACGGGGTGGGGGAGCCCTCCCAGCCATGCAGCCTGCATCTCAACCCCCTGCCAGGGGCCCCCTTTCCACAAATGTCGCGCTGAGAGCTGAGGGGCTCCAATGCCGAGAGTAACACCTCCAGCCAGCGGACCCCAGTGGGGGATTCGCTGGGACAGAGCCCCCGGGCAGCTCACAGCCCCCACGCACCGAGCCCCACCTCCTATGCTGCAGGGAAGAGCTAGTGTCCAGGCCCCAGGGGCCGCCTCAGAGGCACAGACGGGGCCTAAGAGCCCCAATGAGGAGACTGTGCCCCCCAACACGGCCATCCCGCAGGCCAGGGCTCCCAGACAGGGCTCAGCTGGAGCCTCTGAGCGCAGCTCACATGGGTGAGGGGCAAGGACCCTCCCGCAAGGAGCCCGCAGGCTCTCCTGGCCCCGGAGGCTGCGGACAGCTGACCTCAGAGGGCTCAGGGTCTGGACACTCTCCTCCCCTTTTGGAGGTCAGGGCGATGGGTCCCGAGAGAAAGGGCTTTGCTTGGGCCCACAGCCCCGCACAGCGTCCCCTCAGAGCCCTCACCCGAGGCCCAGGACCCTGAGACTGCCTGTCCCCTCCGGGGGTCAAAGGGGCGAGGAGACTGGGACTGGAACCAGGAGCGGCCAGCTTCTCGAGTCACTTCTTTCTTTTATTGTGAAATATTCAAATGTGCAGAGAGCACACAGAATTATATAACCCACATCTGTGCCCACTGCCCAGCACCAACAAATCCTGATTGCGAGAGCGTTCTCTATTTCTGCTGTGGTTTGAGCTGCTATGCGGTTAGCTGAATCTTTATAGCTCTGTTCACATGTGAAGCTGTTTTATTCTTTCCCGCACAGGCTTTTCATTAAGTGTGTAACCAGATTTAGGTTTTAGACCCTGGAAGACTTTATTTAAATACATTTGGAATCGGGGCGGAGGCCCACCCTGACCACAGTCCTGGGGCTGTGGCCTGCTTGGCTGCTGAGGAGGGACAGTATTCAGGTTCCCAGACTCTCTGGAGAGGCGGAGTCCCAGGGAAACACTCCCCCAGCTTCCAGTGGCCCCACCCAGAAAGCCTGGGATGCAGAGGAGGCAGGAAGAAAGAGACCTGGCTGGGAAGTCCACCTGGGTGGGCTCTGCCCAGTTCCTCTCCTCCCCCTCCCCACCCTGGCTCTCCCCTCCCTCCCTCTGACCCTCCCTCCTGCAGGCTGTGCCTCAGCGTTAACTTGCTCCGCATTTAGCCTGGGCCCTGACACTTGTCAGGGATGTCGGCAGAGCTGATCGCGTGAACGGCAGCAGGTCAGGGTGCCAGCCACGCCTTCCAGCCCACCGCAGTGGCCTGGCGTTGGGAGCTCGCCACTGGCCACAGGCGCCCCATACTGCTGCCCCCCCGAAACGCTCCCTCTGGGCCGCTTCCCACAACAGGAGTCTGTGCCTGAGCACCATCTGCAAACACTGCCAACGGCGCCCCCTGTCCTCAGGCCGGTTCTTTACCGTCTGCCTGCACACCGCTGGTGGTAACCATTCAGGAGTACGAGCAGCCGAGAGGTTTCTGAGAGAAGAAAACCCTTAAGAGCCAGAGGAATGAAGGTCAAAATTCAGACATGACTGTGGGCTAAGTTCGCTTCCGCACACGCCCACTGCTCAGCGCCTGTGGGTGCTGTGACTTGCCCGAGGCCGGGGGCTCCCTAGTGACTGGGTGGCTCACACTCCACAACTCCCGTTCCCGCACTTTTCACACAGAATCGTGGCCCTGTGCCTCCTCCCGAGCTGTTCGGCTGGCCACGGAGAGGGCACCTGAGCAGAGCCTGGGTGACCTCAGCGGAAGCAGTGAGATGGAATGAGGGTGCCCTGAGCACTTCCTGTCTCACCCACCAGCGACCAGCCAGGGCCCCATCCTCCTCTTCACCAGCTCTTCCTCCCCCAGCACCATCATGCCCACTCCTGGCACCCACCCCGCAGGGGGAGCTGTGACCTGGAAACCAGGAGGACTGGTGTTCTGCCAGCTGTGTGTCCCTGGGCAGCTGTGTGTCCCTGGGCAGCTGTGTGTCCCTGGGGTGAATTACTTCCACTCTGGAAACCCAGGGGAGGGCACGTGGCGTTCAGGGATGCCCATGGGCAGCTCCAGACGGGGAGGGCAGCCATCTCAGAGCACCGAGCCCTCTCCGAAGGGGCTGGAAGGAGAGAGGCCTCGCTCACTTGCCTGAACCCCTAGGCGCTGAGTTCGCCGTTGGGGTGTGAGCGCGGTGTGAGCGAGGACGAAAGGAGGGCTCTGGAGGCTGAGGGGTGGGCCTGGAGAGGGCAGTGACGAGGTTCCTGGGTCAGACAGTGACCCTTAACCCCAGGTCAGAGAGTGGCTCGGTGTGCTCGCTCTGTGCAAGACGGAGGTGGTGGCCAGCGGCTGGGCGGAGTGACAGGGCACAGCCAGCGCCTGATGCCGACCCCTCCCCGTCTCTCCTTCCTCCTCCTCCTCCCAGACCTGGGGCGGCCTCCTTGCCCGGGACCAGGGGGATGTCTTTGCAAAGCCAAATGGCACGCATGGTGGTCCCTGGGGGGGAAGGCGAGGACGGCTCAGCCTTAACCTGCCGGTGGAGAACAAGTCCCCGGGCCCACACCCCGGCAGGCAATGCCCCAGTGCTTCCTCCACGCCCCCCGCCACCCCCCTCCCGCTGAGGTCCCGTCCGGCCTCCGCCTCTGGAAGCCAGCCGCAGGCGCTCCTCCCAGAAGCCTTTCTAGACGGCTCCGTGTCGGTGCCCCTGTGCCTCATCTTGTCCTCCCTGTGCCTCATCTTGTCCTCCCTGTGCTGGGCAGGGCGGCCTGGGAGTGTGCTGCCCGGGGGGGCGGGGGTGCCCTCAGCTTCCTTCCTTTGAAAGGAAGGGATGGCATCACCTGGGACTCAGGCACACAGGTTCCCAGACCCTCCGACCTCCCCCGACCTCCCATCCAGGGGGCCCCAGAGCCTGCTTCTCCCCCCCCCCCCCCCCCCGCCGTGACCGAGCCTCTGCCGGGCGTGGGTCCGTGGGCTGGAGCGGGCGGCGTGGGCAGCACCTGGGCTGGCTGTGGAGCTCAGAAGATGCTCAGATGCTGGTGGAGGAGCAGGGAAGAGAGGCCACGTGGCTCTGTAGGAATCCCACCCCTCGCCTGTGGACTACTAAGTGAGGCCACACGTGGCTTGTGCACAGGGGCTGCCATAGTGTCTGCCGATCTGGACCATCGATGGAGGTCGTGACTGGAGCCGAGAACCAGAGCTGTCCCTGAGCCGGTGGGAGCCGTCCTGTTTACTGTGTGTGTGCATGTGCGTGTGCGTGTACGTGTGTGTGTGTGTGTGTGTGTGTGTGTGTGTGTGTGTGGTGGGGCCGGGGCTCCAGGTGGTGGCTTGCTAGGATTAACAAGGTAATGAAGGATGGCTGAGGGCTGTTAGGACTCAGCAGCCTGTTGTCCAGCTTTCCTCTCAGCCATGCAGGGTCTGAGTGGCTCTCAGAACAGTCTAGACGGCCCCAGGAAGTCCAAGCACGGAGGGGGAAGCAATGTCTCTGGTGGGTGGGGAGGAGGTGGAGGTCTCTTGACCCTTTCCCACAGGCACAGGGCACAGGGCACAGGGCACAGGGCACAGGGCATGGGGCGCAGACTAAGGCCTCGCTGGGGCCACAGCCTCAGTCTAGAGTGCTGTGCTCTTGCAATCTGTCCCAGCGGCTGCCTCTGGCATGGCAGCCAGACCAGTGTCCCCTGCCCTGGCCTCAGCCAGGCTGGACAAGGAAGAGAAATGGATGTAAGCCCGGAGACCACCTGCCGGGAGCTGCAGCCCTCGGTCTCCTGGCCCTCGTCCTCCCTCGCATGCCGGCTGTCACTCTTAGCTGTCTGAGCCCTGACCCGAGAAGTGAAAATAATTGGACCTTTAAAATGTGTTACCCTCCAGGAGGTGGATAAAAAAGCTCTTGTACATGTATACAGTGGAATATTATTCGGTCATAAAAAAGAATGAAATCTTATCATTTGTGACAGCATGAATAGCCCTAAAGGATATATTATGTTCAATAAAATAAGCCGACGGAGAAAGACAAATACCATGATTTCACTTATATGTGGAACCAAAGAACAGTACAAATAAACAAAGAAAACAGAAACAGACTCATAGATACAGAGGGTGGGGTGAGGGACTGGGGGAAATGGTGAAGGGATTGTAGTTACAGGTTGTAGGTACAAGTCATGTTCACCACTGGTAAACAGTAGAGGCAGAATTTTAAGCTAAATCTGTTCCGTGCACAAGTGGTGGAAAAATCTAATCCACTCTCCAGCCCTTTCGGCCTCTGCAGGGCCAGGAAGCCCAGGGCCGCCCGGGCGTCCTGCAAACCACTGCTCTGCAGGGGGAACGTTAGCGACTGCCCAGCCCTGTGGAGGGGGGTCCAGTCCCAACCACATTTGTCAGGAGCCACAGAGCGTTGTGTTTAATCACAGGATGGGGCATCCGGGGGAAGGGACCGAGTTTGAAGTGTTTAGGCTGAAAGGAAAACCTGGGTGCAGGAGGAGCCTGGCCATGGCACTGCCCTGGGCTCCCCATGTCCTCTCCTACCGCGAGGAGCGGCTCCTGGTTGGCACTGCGGGCAGAGCTGGGAGTGGGCAGCATGACTGAAATACAGTGAGGGGTCCCCTGCCCCAGACAGCACTCCTCACATCCTCAGAACTGGGGCTCAGGGTCTGGAGTAAGGCTGAACCAGACCCCGGTCCTGGCCCACGCCGGGACAGTGTTGTTGTCTTCAACAGGAGCTTAGTCTCCGAGCCTCAGTGTCATCACGTGAACAATGGAAGTATGATGTCGACACCGCGGAGCTATGCCGAGGAGGAGGATGCCACTGTTCTTCATGTCTGCCTATATCTCCTCCCCCCGCCCCCCCCCCCCACCCCGCTCCCCACCTACCTGCCCTCTGTCCTCAACCACTCAGGAAGATGGACATTATTACTGTTCCCCTTTCATAGTGGAAAACAGAAGCTCCGAGGGTTAAGAACTGTGCCCCAGGACACAGCACCGAGTTAGTGGTTGCTGGGATCTCAACACCATGTGTTCTTATTTAAAAAAAAAAAAATCTTTCTATTGATTTCAGAGAAGAAGGGAGAGGGGGAGAGAGAGAGAAACATGAATGATGAGAGAATCATTGACTGGCTGCCTCCTCACACCCTCTGCTGAGAATGAGCCCATAACCCGGGCATGTGCCCTGACTGGGAATTGAACCATGACCTCCTGGTTCATAGGTTGATGCTCAACCACTAGCCACGCCAGCCAGGCTCAATGCTGTGTGTCTGACAGTCTGTGGTCCCATCATTACTAGGTTCCGCCTCTGAAGAACAGATGGGGGTCCAGCAGGGAGCTCAGATCACACCTACTCGGGGCCACACTGTGGGCATACAATCCTCGGGGAGCTCAGACCACGTCCACACGGGGCCACACTGTGGGCACACACGGTCCTTGGGGAGCTCAGACCACACCCACATGGGGCCACACTGTGGAGACACACGGTCCTCGGGGAGCTCAGACCACGCCCACACGGGGCCACACTGTGGGCACACATGGTCCTCGGGGAGCTCAGACCACACCCACACGAGGCCACACTGTGGGCACACACGGTCCTCGGGGAGCTCAGACCACGCCCACACGGGGCACACTGTGGGCACACATGGTCCTCGGGGAGCTCAGACCACACCCACACGAGGCCACACTGTGGGCACACACGGTCCTCGGGGAGCTCAGACCACGCCCACACGGGGCACACTGTGGGCACACATGGTCCTCAGGGAGCTCAGACCACGTCCACACGGGGCACACTGTGCGCACACATGGTCCTCAGGGAGCTCAGACCACGTCCACACGGGGCACACTGTGCACACACACGGTCCTCGGGGAGCTCAGACCACGTCCACACGGGGCCACACTGTGGGCACACACGGTCCTCGGGGAGCTCAGACCACGCCCACACGGGGCACACTGTGGGCACACATAGTCCTCAGGGAGCTCAGACCACACCCACACAGGGCACACTGTGCACCCACACGGTCCTCGGGGTGCCCGCAGCCCTGGGGAACTGGATGTTTGCTGGGGGTGCCAGTGTGTGCCGTCCAGATCTAGCCATTGACTAATTAAAGGAGAACCAGAAATGCACCCACTGCTCTAAGAGAAGAAAACAAAGGAGAGCTTAGCTTCATGTCACATCAGAGGACTTCACACTACCTACTGGAGGCTGGTAGAAGCTTCCAGAAACAATGCGGGTGTATGTGGGCTTGCCACACACCAGTCCTCCAGGGACGGCCTTGCCCGGCCTCTCCGCAGTAGCTCCGCCCCCCTTTCTTGCCAGGTCCTCAAAGCCCTTGGACTGTGCGAGGCACCAGCTCCCGGGACCTCCTGTGGGAGGAAGAGAGAGGCGGGCCTCTGAGAAGCCTGACGCCTAGTGCAGACTCTCTGGGAAGAAGTGCATCGGAATAAGGAAAGGGAGGCAAACTCACAGCTCCCAGACCCTCCCCTGGCCGGGGAGCAATGAGCTGCTTTCAGATTCACCCCAGAGAAGGATGCCCTGCATGGTCCTGGGGCAGCGCCTGCACAGCCATCCTGTTTCCCTTCGTGCCTTTAGTAACCACCTAATCCCAGGGCCTGGCACAGCCATCTTCGAGGCCCCCACCCCCTTACCCAGATGGAATCTCCTTTTCTGACTTCACTTGTAACCTCAACGCTCCAACTCTCCCTCCGGGAAGCTGGTCGGACGCATATGACAAATGGGGCTGGGCTGCGGGGTGTGGGGAGTGTGTGTGAGTCGGCGGGGGGGGGGGGTTAGCATTAAGAGGCAGATTAGGACCGGTGAAGGCCCCTTTCGGCCCCGGGGTTCTGGGACTGTGCTCAGTGAACAGCCTGCTGGGCTCTCCACAGAGACATGTGCAGCCACCCTGCCCGGAGGAGGGCGCTCGGGGCGTGGGCGGGAGTGATGGGGTCTGTGCACGGGTACACGCGGGGTGCCCACGCCGCTCCTTACGGCACCTTCGGGTGCGGGTGGGGCCTGGCTGCAGGAGGCCGGGGGCTCAGAGGCACAGGGGCCTGTGGCAGGAGGACCAATGGACTCACAAGGTAACTCCTGCTAACAAAGGCTTCGGGGACGCACAGCCTCTCAGGGCCGCGCTTACACATAAATGGGCATCCACGGCGCCCCTCTGCCACCCGGAGGTCTTGGAGCCTCAGACGGTCTTAGCTCAAGTGTCCCAGTACATGCCCAGGGCAGGGAGGGCATCTCTGCCTCCTGTTCTGAGGGCAGAGTGATTTCCTGATCCACTCCTTAGGGCAATGAGCCAGCGTCCTCAGTTTACACACTGGCAAACTGACGCCCAGCAGAGGTCTGACTTGCCCAAGTTCGCGCTGCCAGTTGACTGGCAGAGCAAGAACCAAACTGGAGTCGTCAGAGGGACAGCCGGAGTGGGCTGAGGCCTCGCCATGGGTGCGGGCAGGGCGTGCCTCCCGAAGAGCACAGGGCGGGCTCCCACACACCCAGGGCACACACAGCGCTCACCGGGCCACCCAGCGGTCACTGGGGCCAGCGAAGGGTTCAGATCTCAGGAGAGAGGGAGCTGGCACTGCCCGGGCAGAGGAAGAGGCGGCTGCAGATGCTCCCCAGCCCTGGGCTGTAGGCCGAGGTTAGGAGAAACACACCTGCCAGTGTGGAGGCCTCTCCGTAGCTAGGCTGTTCGCTTAGCCACAGACGAGCTCCACACCGAGTCCGTGGAGCAGCCTGCAGCGCCCCCAGGCCAGAGGCCGCTTCTGGTGCTTGAGTAAAACTCTGGGGTCTGGGTGTAGCTCTGACTTCAGACACACCAGGCCATGATTCCGGGGCACACAGGCGTCCTCCTCCTGGAGGGGGGACACGAGGGCTGGGAGCATCTGAAAGCCTGCTTCCCCGCTGCCCCCGAGCGGCCTTCCCTGCAGGAGAGGCTCCGGGCACGCAGGTCTGGTTTAGGTGCTTTCTGGCACCTGGAGCATTTTCACGTGTCGTGCGTCTAATCCAAGCCCGCCTGCAATCTAGAGCCAGCAAGGACATCCAAGGCCCTCCAAGCATCAGGGAACCAGCGCCACAGGGGGTCGGGGCCTTGGTCAGGGCACCCGTTGATAGGGAAGTTGAACCCAGAAGGTGGTTTCCTGCCTCTTTAGTGAAACAGCCATTGTCCCGGACGCCAGCCAAAAGGCTGCCCTGGGCAGCGCAGACCCTCCCGAGGCCCAAGGCACAGTGTGGGCCTTGTTAGCTCCCTGGGGCCCGGGAGGCGGAGGCCCGGCCCTGTGGCTCACCTAGGACTGCTCCGGCCACAGCCCCTTACTCAGCTCTGCGCTGGCCGCCTGCCCGCTCTCCATCCTCTGCCCACATCTGGGCTCACCTGGCCAGAACCACCTCTCTCTTCCCCTCGTCCTCCCCTGTTCCCTCTTCTCTCCCCCACCTCTCCTCCGGCCACAGGCTACAGAGATGGCCCGGCGGCCTCAGCGGGGCCTCCACGTCCTCCGAGGTACCCAGCCCTCTGCTGAGGAAGGAGCTGGCGTTGAGGCTCACACTAAAGCACCGCGGCCGGCGAGGCCTGGGCTGAGGCCGGTGTGCCCGGTCCACGTGTCCTCAGCAAATGACCTCCCTGGGGCCTCGGTCTCCCCATCTGGCAGGCTGGCAGGCAATCCTGCTCTGGAGCCTCAGAGGACTCGTCTTACAAGCTGCAGAGCAAAGCTGTAGGGCCCGTGCTCGGGTGGGAGTTGGTCCCAAAGGCGAGGCTGCAGCAGGGACCACAGTTCATGAAGACTTCGGAGGGTCCGGAGAGCATCTCAACTAACAACCACTGCAAACATTCACCCTCGCTCCACCCTGCAAGCGGCAGCCCCGCGGCGAGGGGTCGGGCACCATGCCCAGCATTGGCGTTATGCGTGCCTGGGTGTGTGGCCAGTGTGGGACTCTATGAGGCAGCCCAGGCACGAGGAATGCCCACGTGAGAAGGGATGGTGGCCTCGAGTGAGCCGCATGTAGAAGCAATTTTGTGGCTTTACTTTGAGAAAGACCCCCTACCCCCAAACACCATCCCACCTCATTACATACACATTCATACATGCAGGTTTATACACAGTGTAGACAACTCCACCGCTAGGAGCAGGGGCTGTATTTCTGTTCTAGGCAGACCGTGCAGAAGAGGTACTGTGTTCCGTGACCAGTCACTCCCTGGCTGTGCGATCTTGGGCACAGTCCGGGGGTGAGGGTGCTGGAATGGTCCGGCCCCACCCTGCGCCTGGGGCCCGGATCCAGGCCTGCACTCCGCCTTCTCAGGGCTGAGGATCCCGGGACTGGACTCAAATGGCAGGCGGACACCACAGGGCCGGGAAGCAGAGAGACGCTCAGAGGCCCCCAGGCCCAGGCCCAGGCCACAGCCTCGGGGAGCAGCCAGGCGGCGGGCGTGGCCGCAGGAGGCCCTGCCCGGGCTCCCTCCCGGGAGAGGAACAGGAGAGCTGGCAGGTGCACACCAACAGGGCACGCGGCTGCTGGCTGGGCATCGCCCTCCTTCCACTGGCTGCAGCGTCGGTGATTGTCTAATTATGGCTCATTACAGACATCAAGCTCCTTTTTGCAAGGTTGTAACTACAGGGGAAGGATACAATTATTATAATGAGGCCTCCCCAGCCCAGACTCGCTCCCCTCCAATCAGCCCCAAATGCCACTGCTCCAATCCTTGTCCTGCCACCTGGGCTCCTTCCCGGCCCCCTCCTCCCGGCCACGGTGACGGGGTGCTCCGGGCATGTCCTCTCTGTGGCTTTTCCCATCAAAGCAGCCTCTCCCCTTTCCTTTCCCCGCTAATGGCACTTTCCCCGGGGCTGCTCGGAGGGGAGAGCTGAGGCTGTCAGAGGGCGGCCGGTGGTGGCGTGGAGCCGGGCGATGCAGAGGGGGGGGCAGACGAGGGCCAGTGAGGGGTGCCCTCTGGGGGTAGAGGGCTCCCAAAAGGCACAGGTGCTTGTCCACAAGCTCCGGGCCAGCGAGGCCTCAGCCCTGGGAGCGGGCAGGCCGAGAGGCCCATCTCAGAAACCCTCCACCCCGAAGCCGTCACGGGGAGCCGCCTCCCTCCTCTAAGGACCAAGGCGGTCTGGAACTGGGAACAGGAAGAGGGTGTCTCAGTCCCCCTCCTTCGGGTCCACCTGTTTCTAGGAATAAGGCGCCACTCTTTAGGAAGGACGGCACAGCCCAGCCCCTGTGGCTCAGCGGCCGAGCATCCACCTATGAACCAGGAGGTCACGGTCTGATTCCGGTCAGGACACACACCCAGGTTGTGGGCTCGATCCCCAGCAGGGGGCGTGCGGGAGGCAGTCGATCCATGATCCTCTCTCATTGACGTTTCTCTCTCCCTCTCCCTTCCCCTCTGAAATCAGTAAAAACGTATTTTTTTAAAAAAGGGCGGCACAAACTGGAGCACCGGCAGAGGGGAGGCAGGAGGAGAGGAGTCTGGACAAACTCTTCCTGCCATGGGCCTGGCCGCTCCAGTTCGAAAAAGAGACGTGACGGGAACATAACAGCCGGCGTCAAGCTCCGAAGGGCTGGCGTGTGGGAGCCGGGAGAGGCCGGTGCCAGGGCAGACGGGCCGGCAGCCCAGCCGCCGTGGCCTGGCCCTCCCAGAGCAGCGAGCCATGGATGACCCCTGGCCAGGAGGCCTCTCTCTGGGCGCCAGATGGGCTCTGAGGCCCCTCCCCTGAGACTCTGTCTCGGTGACTCCAGGCAGCAGCCCTGGCGCCACACCTTGTGCACAGTAGGTGCTCAACCAGTGTTTCTAGACTGCCCGACGGGAACTAGTGAAGCGAACGGGAACCCGCTTTCCAGGAGGCGGTAGACGGACCCTCTCTCCAACCGTGGGTAACAGTGCAGCCCCTCACGGTTGGCAGCATTCACACACACAGGAGCCGCCAGGAGCTGACTAAGGTCCGATTCTCCTGCCCCGCCCCACCCACAATTTGGATTCAGTGGGTCGGCAATGGGGACAGGAAATCTGCATCTTAAACGCAGCTCCAGAGGCTCCATGCCCGGCTGGCCGGACCAGCCTGAGACACGCGGACCTGCAGCCCAAGGCCAGGGCTTTCCTGCCCCCACATCGTCCCATCCGGGGTGCCATTGCTGTGACTCCCCGCACCCCGTGGCCCCGGTGGAAGAGGCCGCCATCCCCTCTGGCTGGACCCCAGAAGCCACAGCCCAGAGCAGCTGGAGCAAGAGGAGGGCGTCTTGCCCCCGAGACCCGTTCCCAAACAGCACGTGGACTCCGCGGAAAGCCGCCGCCATGCCCCTGCCACACCACAGACTCAGCCCGAGCGCCCCCGCTTCCGGCGCTCCCCACCTTGTCCTGACCTGTGGCCTCCCTCAGGCGCAGCCTGAGCACCTGCCTCCGCCGCCACGCGGCTCTGCCTCCGGCGCTGCCCTGGGCTGTCCCGCTGGCTGAGGACCCACGCCGGGCCGACCCCATCCCTGCCTCTGCCTTTTGTTCCCATTCTGCAAGAACCCAGCCAGCCTCCCGGACCTCTCCTATGGCGGGGCGGAAGCCAGACCCTTCCAGAAGGTTCTCTCCTCCAGTCCCCGAATCACTGCCCAGGGCCAGCCCAGCCTGCCCCCCCCCCCCCCGGCCCATCTCTACAGGGACGGATTGGTGTGGTTTCCACAGTCTCCCTCCCTGCTTTCCTCTGCCTGGCGGAGGTCTGTGTGGGCTGGGAAAGAGCGGCTGGAAGAAGCCCAGAGGAAAGAAGGAAAACATCCCTCCTGGCAAAGCCCAGAGCGCCGCTTTCTCAACATCGTTCGCTGCATATTTACCGCGAGGACGGACGGAGGTGAGACATTTATCCTCCCGCTCAGCCAGAGCACAGGTGCTCCACAGAGGCTGGCAGAGCGGCGTCGAGGCGTGGACACCATGTGATGCTCAGCAGCGCACCCTGGGAACACTGTGCTCCCTGAGGCGGGAGGCTGGGGGGGGGGGGTGTAGCTCCAGGATGCAGGAGAGTGGCGGGAGGGGCGGGGGCTGCCGCAGCCCCCACATGGAGAGGAGAGGCCGGTTCCCTGCCAACAGCTAGGGGGGCTGCAAGCTAAGGCTTGAGGGAACCCGGGACGATGTTGGGGGGCCTGGGCCTCCCTGGGCTGAGGCAGGGACCCTCAGGAGCTGCTGTGACAGGCGTCGGGCGCAGGTATTTTAATTGACCCAACAACTTACACAGGTGCCTAGTGAATAACTGCGGTGTGGCAGGAAGGGTGTGGGCAGTAGATTCAGACACATCTGTGTTCCCTTGGGACACCTCCCTGCTGGGACTCGGGGCAGTGACACCATCTCTCTGGGGCTCTGTTCCCCTTTCAGCGGAAACAGGCACCCACCCCACCAGGACTGCTAGTGTGGAGCCGTGAGGTCCGGTGTAAAAAGTGCCGCACACCTTCAGGGACTTGCACCTCTGTTACACAGAAGTACCAGCCCACACGGGCTGTTCAGGACGTCAGGCGCCCGTGCGTCCTCCCAGGTGTGCAGACCCTCTCCAGGCCTGGCCGGCGTGCATGCTGGGAGCTCAGTGCGGTAGGGAGGCCCGACAGGCGTGCAGGCCTCGGCTCTCTGAGAGCTTCCCCTGAGCTGAGCCAGCAGCTGCCACGCCCCTTGCTGGGTGCATCAGAGAAGGTCCCGGGTCGCCGCTGCGGGGCTGTGCCGGGAGCCCCAGGCTGCACCCTCTGCCTTTGCTATCGCAGGGCCAGCTGCCTCCCGCCCAGGGGTTCCAGCCCTTCCTCCTGCCCCTCCTGCCTCCAGACACACTGGCCTGGGCTTTGTTTTCCAGCCCTTTCCTGGAGAAGAAGGGAGGTTGGGATGCAGCGCCATAAGAGCCACCACTCACTGGGAGTCTGACATCGGAGCAAGTGTGAGATAACCCGACACCAGCGGCCTTTATGCGCTGATAGGATCTCATTTATTCCTGTAACAAGCTCGGAGGTACTTCATGTCTTTTCTTTCTTTCTTACATTCACTCCTTTCAAAGTATTTTTAATTGTCTGTTTCCGCCAGGTGGGCGGAGTGAGAGAGCTGTCCGGGGAGCTTATGGCCCAGTGAGGGAACCCGCCAGGAGGCTGGCTGACAGGCACCGGCCCTCAGGACACCACGCCTGGCCCCTCTCTGCAGGGGGGCTTTCAGAGCAGATCTCAGGGATGGGGCGGCCCCCCCACCCCCCTTCCCAACCCCAGGGGCTGGCCCTCTCAGGAACTGGCTGACACAGAGGGCGGGGAAGGTGCCTTGTAACCTGTAGCACCACCTGCCACTGATGGATCCTGCCTCAGGATGCACCAGGCCCGCCCCTGGCAGCGCAGGACCCCAGGCAGAGCACCAGCTCCCCTCCACGGCCCCCCCCTGACTTCCGTTTGACGCAGGGCCACCCGGTCTCACACCAGCCCCTCCCGCGGCTCACTGCCACTCCTTCCCGCGGTCCTGGCCGCGGAGCGTGAGCGTGGGGAGCGGAGAGGAGAGGCGTGCAGCGCGAACAATAGCCCATTTGCCTACACCCCGTGCCGGAGTTAATAAAGAGAAATGAGCCCATTCAGGCTAGCGCTGAAATTACAGTCTCCGTTTCGCCGGGGCGCCAGGAGGCGGGGGCTTTGGCAGGGAGCTCCGCGGCAGGCTGGTGGGGTGGGAGGGAGGACTGGGTAAGCCTGGCACTCGGATTGGTTTTCTTCCTTCTTTCCCAGCTGCCCCTCCTCCCAGGCCCCCTCCTGTGCATCTATTTGTTTATTCCCATTGATTTCCGAAGGCCGCCTGCCCCCAGGGCCTCTTGCTGCAGGTGAATGTAAATCTGACAATTACCGCCCCAGCAGCAGGGACTCCCCATAAAGGGAGAGAGCCCAGGGCCCCCCGCTGGGGGTGCCGACCTCAAAGACAAGCCCTCCCTGGACGCAGCTTCAGTGGCCAGACCCCGGGCCAGGCGGGCACCAGGGTGGGCAGACGGTGGGGCAGGGCACTCAGCTGCTCTGAGAGGCCTGCCTTGGGCCTGGCAGTGGCATCCAGCCCCAGACCGGCGAGGGCCCCTCTGTATGAGAGATGGGGGCAGGGCCGGGCTGGTCTGGCTCCCTTGTTCCGTCAACAACTATGTGAAGGGCAGATCTAGTGTGCAGCACTGCTGTGGGGCCTGGGAGCCCCTGTGCCCAGGACGGACGGACGGACAGACCTGGTCCCAGTGGGAAGGCAGCAGCCTCCTCAGGGACATCAGACAGAAGCCACAGCAGCAAAGGAGGGAGGGTTAGGGCAGACCCGGGGAGGGAGGGAAATGGGTAACAGCTGTGAAGGCCGCTGGAAAGCCGGGGACAGCATTTCCTGGGGAAGAGGAGTGCCCTGGGCCCCACGGATGAGGAGCCGGGGTGAGGTGTGGGACAGTTTTCCTGGCAGAGGGATCAGGGCCTGCAAAGGTGGGGGGAGGGGTGTTTGTCTGAGAAAATCAGATCAGCGTGGCTTTAGTTCGGAGAGCCCCAGGGGCGGTGGCAGGAAGGGGGTCCGAGGGTGGCAAGGGCAGGACCGGGGAGCCTTAGGGCCGGTGACTGGATGGAACGGGGGTCAAGCTCGGCCTGGTGGCCGGGCCCCACCTGTGGCGCTCGACCCGCTAACGGAGGGCACCAGCCGCGCCCAGCGTGCCGGGCCTGGCCTGCCGCCGGGAAGGAAAGAAGCCCTTTAGGAGCAGTCCTGAGGCCCGCCGCCTCCATAGTCTTAATTACGCGACCCGCGCCTCCCCTATGTGCCCATACCGGAACCAGCAGGCGTTCCAGAGGCCTGTTCTTCTGGCTTCAGAGCCATGGAGGCTTGGCAGAGGCGCTGGGGGAGGCACGGCTGTCCGCTTGTGCCCCTTTGCTGGTGGACGGTGACACAGCGCCTTCCCAGACGGCCGGTGATTGACAGGGGAGGAGCGCAGCCCGAGTGGCGGGGATGTCCTTTCTCCACACTCATCCCACGGGGTGCCTGGGAGCTGGCTGCTCCTGGGAAGGGGTGTCCACGGAAGCCACCAGGCAGGTTCCGTGGCCTGTGCTTGGCATAGGATGCACCAACGCTGGCACTTCAGAGCGCCAACCGCCCGCATTTTCCCGGGGGCAGCAGGGTTTTATATGCAACCCCCGTCCCAGGCCAGCCCTCTGAGGCAGAGTCCAGAGGTGAGGAGGGACCCGCGTCCTGTCTGCAGAGCGGCTCCTGGGGGCCCCGAGGGGGAACGACGTGTCCCAGGGCCTTCGGTTTAGGGCCGGGTCTCACACACGCCAGCTGCCCGGAGGCCAGGCAGAGTCTGTGTGCACCTCCCGCGTGCCTGCTGAGCCTGGGTGTGCACCTCCCGTGTACCTCCTGAGCCTGGCGCACGTGGTAAGGGTAAGCATCTTCCAACAGCATCCCTGGGATGCCAGACACACTAGTAAATACGTAAATAAAAAGCCACCTGCCACGACCCGAAGGCCTTTTAACAGAGGCCGCGTGCCCGCAGGATCAGCCAATTACCAGAGGATTTGTCCAGATGCGGCCTAACTGTCTAGAGCCCTGTCAGGGGGATCAATAAGCAGTTAGTCAATGGGCTGATTGATCATTACGGCTGGTAATTACATTTTGAGAAAGTACAAATTCTATTACACCGAAGTCAGTCAAAGGGAGGCTTAGATCCTGGGCCATCGGAGGAATTAGGAGGGATGCCTGTGGCCAAAGTGTTAGGAAGTGGGGGTGGGGTGAGAGGGTTGGGGGGTATCAGCGCCACAGGGCTTCACAGGCAGAAGGAAACGTGGTGCCATCTGCCTGCTCCCTCAGGTTGGAGGTGGGGACAGGGCTCCAGGGGTTGCGGGACTGGACCAGAGACCTGGAGGGCAGGTCAGAGCAGAACCCGCCTCTGCGCCCGGGCCCAGGGCCCTTTAAGAGGAGACGCAGGCAGTCCCTGTTTCGGGGGATGGCTGCGACATCACTGATGCCTGCGGGTAGCTTTCCCCTTTTCCTCTAGATTTCCCCTCGCCACACACGGCGCATCTGTTAACACGGAGGTTCACGGAGACCCCTTCTTCTGGCCAAGTGAGGAGGAGACTGCTCTGCGGTGAGGTTTGCCATCACTCAGGAAACTCAACAGGAGCAGACGCCTGGCACGGACCGCATCCCCACCCTCACCCCTTGGGCGCTGCCCGGGCAGGACGGGAGGGCGGGGGGGGGGCAGGAGGAAGGGGGGAGCGGTGTATTCGCTGAGCTGGTGTGATCAGCAGGCGTAAGGGCAGCATCTCTGCCAAGTGGGGGCCTCTCTGCCAGGCGGGGGGGGGGGGGCGGGCAGAGCCAAGCATTGTCGCTTACCGCCCCCCTGGAGTGGAGGCAGAGGGAGCACCCGGTGGGGTGCTCTTTTCTGTACTTGTTCCTGGAGGTACAAGGACCTCCCCAGGCCGCCCGCCCGCACAGCTGCTGGCCCTGTCTGTCTGCCGTGGGCATCCTCTTCGCTGGTTTTATGGCTTTTGTGGACGAGGCGAACCTCCTCCAGCCAGCCAGCAGCCCGGAGCCCCCGGCCCCGCTGCCCTCTCAGTGAGAGCGGAAAGGCAAACACAGGGCGATCCTTGCTAAGCCGAGCGGAATTAGGGAAGTGAATCCTCAGGGAGGAGAATCAATGTGCCGTAAAGCCCGGGATCGGCGCTCCCGGAGCTGTCCTGCCTTTGTGGGGTCTGCTCGCTGTTTCTGTTCACACTAAGCCTCCCTAAGCCCCCACCACCCGCGTGGCTGCTGCAGCCGGTGGCCCGCCAGGCCCTGGCGGGGATCCCGCCCTCCCCTCTGGCTGTGGTGCTGGGAGTGCCTCCCCTGAGGGAGTATCTCACACGCCGCTCCCCTCCGGAGTCGGTCCCTAGCCCACCCGCACCCGCCTGTGCCAGGGAAGCCCCTCGGAGAAGAGGACTGTGGGACGCGCGCTGGCTGTCACTGGCCTCCTGCCCCCCTAATTGGATCTGCCTCGGAGAAGTCTGATTTAATCAGCCTGTGTCCTCCGGCGGCGGGTGGGGGGCGGGGGGCGAGGAAGGCGGAGCCCCGGCCGGGCTTGCTCTGCGTGATGGCCCCAGCTGCGTGTGCAGCCAGCCTTTAGTGGGGTTACACTCCCCGCGGAGAACACGGACTCCTTCCCACAGCCTCTGCCCTGGAACCCGCCCTGCGATTAGCCCCGTGTGCTGGTCAGGCGGGCTGAGACCCAGCCCGATGAGGGGTGTGTGCTACACTCTCTTGCCTCAACCCCTCCTCTCCTGATCTCACCCGTGGGTGCTCTCCCCCGCTCCCCACCCCCCGCCCCACGGCCCCCGGAGCAGTGTCCTTTGTCCGTGTCCGTCTGGGTCCCGGCGGTTACCGCACACATTGTCCCGATCACGCCCACGTGTGCGCTTGGCCCGTGCTGTGGACAGTGCCCGGCACAGAGCCTGTCTCCAGGGGCGGGCTCCGAGGTTGACCCTGGGCGAACCTTCCCCGGATGCAGGATGCTTTGGTTTCGGGGAGGCGAAGCTGAGGCCGCACCCCGTTTGTGGTGAGGTGAGGCGGGTCTAGGCAGAGGCATTTCTGATGAACAGATGGACCAGCCATGGTCCTCTTAACACAAGGCTCCAGCCAGGCACACACCCTGTCCTCAGACTGTGCACCCCACAGGCTAAGCCTTCGTGTGCATGTTAATGGCACATTCACCAAGGCAGCACCCCTGCATGCCATCCACCCATTACCCCACTGCAGAGCCACGCCCCCCAACCTCCCTGAGCTACTCAGCACCCCCCACATGGACTGAAAACAGAGAATCACATCCACGGAGGCCGACCGCATGGAGGGAAAGAGCGTCCCCTCCAGCCTCACAGATATGCACTTTCAATAGCCCCTACTTGTGTGCTCCGAGTCTCACCGCTGCTCCCTGCTGTGTGACTTTGGGCAGATCAGACAACCTCTCTGAGCCAGTGTTGCTGCATTTGCAAACTGGGGTAATGCCTGGGCGGCTTGCTGTAGAGGGATGCTAAGGACCACAGGGGATGTCACGTGTGTAGGCGTGTAGACCTGTGGAATGTGCGAGATCTCCTCAGGCAGGTGGTGGGGGGTTAGAGGACAGAAGCTGGGGCTGGGGCTCAAATCCTGGGTGTGCATCCCCTGGCTGTGTGGCTCTCGGTAAGTGAGGACCCACTCTGAGCCTCAGGTTCCGTTTATGAAGTGAACATCCTGGCCACTTCCGCCCAGGTTCTCATGCAGATTTACTGAGTGGATATACATGATGGACTTAGAACAGTGCCTGAGCTTTATAATTGTGCACAAGGACAGTGTATCTCCTTACCGTCTGCTCCACACACACACACACACACACACACACACACACTCACACAACACACACACACACACACACTCACACACACTCAGACACACACACACACACTCACACACACACACACACTCACACACACACACACACACACACACACACACACTCACACACACTCAGACACACACACACACTCACACACACACACACACTCACACACACTCACACACACACACTCACACAAACACACACACACACACACTCACACACACACACACACACACACACACACACACACACACTCACACACACACACTCACACAAACACACACACACACACACACACACACCCCATAGCCCCACTTTCAAACTAACCACAAACACCAGGTTACACTTCCTCCCCGGGCTGAGCAGGGGTGTCCTCCTTCCAGCCTAGTCCCCGGTGTGACCATGGTGAGGACCAGCCGGCCCGGGGCTGGCTCTCTAGGCGCCAGTGCCCCTGCTCCCTCAGAAGCCAGCGCTGGAGCGCCTGGCATCACCCTCCGGCATCACCCTCCGGCATCACCCTTGGTGGGTGCAGGGGCTGGTGGCTGACACGTGCTCCCATCCCCCACGTAGCCTGCAACCACCATGGCCACGCAGCCCCCTTGTCACCACCACCTGTAAAATGCAAACCACGTCGACCAGCCCATCTCCTGGTTATGATCCCGTCCCCTCACTGTGCGATCCCCACCCCAGGGACAGTTATCTGTGAGTGGGGGCTGGGGAGAGAAGGGGGGGCAGGAAGCAGAGCGGGGAGCAGGGCTTTCAAGCTGCGATCCTGCTAACGGTTCTAAACCCACCAGCTTCTTGCATAAAAGGTGCATTAGGATGGGATTGCTAAAATCGAGCTGAGAGTCCATTAGAGGCCTGACAGCAGGACCACAAATTGGGAGGGAAAAGCGTTCTGATTACCAAGAAAGAGCACTGGTGGGGAGACGGAGGAAGCACCGGCCTTGGGCAGGGCAGCCTCATCCTTCGCCAGTGCAGGAGCAGTGAGAGGGGACACGGCTCGACGGCTCAGCTCTGCTCTTTCTTCGCACCGGGCCAGGGAGGAGCTCAGCAGGGCCAGGACCTCCCTGCCCGTCAGGTCTGCGCTGCAGGTCACAGGGCACTGCTGAGCAGCCACCAGCATGCGGCTCCGCCTCCTGCAGGCCAGGAACCTGCCTCTCCCCCACAAATGGGCTCAGGGGTTTCCATCTCTACAAGCCTGCCTTTGTGGGGTGCTCCCACGGCCAGCCCTCTGCTCCCCGTCTTGTGCCTGCTCCCCATCAGCCTCCGTCTCAGGAGTCATGGGCGGCCTGCGTGGCTGGGAAGGCCCGGTGGCTGCTCACTGACCTCTTCCCCAACAAGCAGCGGGTCCGAGCTCGCTCCCCAGGGCAGACGCAGGGAGGGAGGGCCGTGTGCGGCTCCTCAGGGCGGCACGCAGAGTCATGGCGCCAGCGGGTCCAGGGCCACAGTCACCGGGGACAGGAGAGTGTGTGGTGGCCGTGAGCGCTGCCCGGCCTCCTGCCAGCGCCGCCAGGTGTGCACCCCTGAGGCCTGGATGGAGCCCGAGGCGGCTAGGAAAGGGTCACTCCGCAGACAGGACTGCACCCTCTCCTCCCACCCTCCGTCCCCCTTTCAATGCCTCAAGAAACAGGTGCAAAGCCCTGGTGGGGACCTGACTAGTGGTGGATTCTTGGGTCATTTCATTGCTCTGGGTCTGGACTTCCTCCAGTCTACACCGAGGTTTGAACCAGGAGAGCACGCAGTCTCCCTGTGTGCTAACATCTCCCTGTGCGCTAACATCTCCCTGTGCGCTAACGTCCTAACGTTGTCCTGATGGGGTGTGGACGGATATTCCCACGGTCCCAGCGTTCCTTGTGAAGCCCAAAGCTGAGCCTCATGTTGACAAGGACCCCACATCCTAGGAACTGGCTGGAGGCTGTCCGTGAGGGGCTGGTCAGGGCTCCAGCCTGGGCACAGGGAACCCTGCTGAGCGTCAGAGCTGGTGTAAGGCCCAGGCTGCCCGGCCGCAGCCCGTTCCCGCCTCTTCCGGAAGCTGCTCCAGAGCCTCTGCTGGGCGCCGTGTGGCCCAGAGCAGGCGGAGCGGGGACGCGGGAGCCTTCAGGATGCTGCGGCTGCGGGCCCTGCCGCTGCCCCAGGACCTGCCTGCTCGCCCCTCTCCCCCCCTCGCCCCCCCCCGAGCTGCAGCAGCAGCAGCGGGGCACGGCCTGGCCCTGTTTTCTTGTCCTTGCTCAGTGGCCCAGGGCGTGGGAACAGCTCACCTCTCTCCTGTGGGTCACTGCCCTGGCGAGGCCAGGGTTGCGGGGAGGAGGAGAAAAGCCCGGGCAGCCGAGAGCCTGACACTCTGACTGAGGCCTGAGCACAGGTTCACAGAGCAGGATCTGCTCAGGTCCCGCGGACACAGCGATAAGGAGATCAGACCAAGGCTCTGCCCCTTGGGGCTGGCCGGCCAGGAGAGAGGGCAAGCAAGGGACAGACAGGGAAATCCGTGGCCTGTCAGACAGCGTTGGAACGCCCCGGGAAGCAGGGGCGTGGGGAGTATTGTTATTTCACAGGGAAGACTTTATAACACGCCCTGAGAGTTCAGGCAGTCCTGGGCAGGGAGGGGGTGGTCCGTGTGGTGGAAGGTGGCTCAGCAGGGGGCGGGAGTGGACAGGCCAAGGTCAGGAAGGCAGCAGGTCTGGGCAGTGGCTTTGTGGCCATCTGCTGGGTGACCAAGGGCAGCATCTGGCCCATCGGCCAGGGCGGGAACAGGACAGGGCTGGGTGCTGGCACCCACAGGCTGGCTCTGGGCCTGGCCGCCGTGTGGCGGTCAGTGTGAGGCCTGCAGAGGGCGGGAGCTGCAGGCAGACCCGAGGCACAGGGGGCAGGGTCCTGGCAGACACCAGGCGCCAGGCAGCGGGTGCAGGTGCTGGTGCTGGGTCAGAGCAGCCCAAGGGGGTTCAGCAGTGGGCAGCAGAGGGGCAGCCACCCTCCCTCCCCAGAGGGTTGGGGAAACTCCCAGGGAGGGCCACTGGGAGGCTGGTGAATGGCCATGTGGAAAGGCACCTGCCTGGCAGCCATTCTGAATCTGCTTCTCTCGGTGGGGGCCAATGCCTTCCCAGCCCTTGGTGAGCAGCCAGGACCTTTGACCTCAGGTGTACCCCTCACCTGGGCGTAACCTGCTTAGATTCACCTCTGCTGCCAGCATGCCGCCTTGCTGGGTCAGTTTCTTGTTCTCCTGTGGGGGCCCAAGTCCGTGTCTGACCCCTGCACCATCCTTGGCGTTGAATCGGGGCCTGAAGCCTATTTTATTTATTTTTAAATATTTTTATTGATTTCAGAGAGGAAGGGAGAGGGAGAGAGAACATCAACGATGAGAGAGAATCATTGATTGGCTGCCTCCTGCACGCCCCACACTGGGGACTGAGCCTGAAGCCTTGGCATGTGCCCTGATCAGAAATTGAACCGTGACCTCCTGGTTCATAACTTGACTCTCAACCACTGAATCACACTGGCCTGGCCCAAAGCCCATTTTAAAGTCGGTCAGGGGGAACAATAAGGAGAATGCACCCACCCAAGCCCTGGGCCTGACGCCGCACACGCTGCAGAGTTCCGGAAGGAGCTGGACCCGTGTCTCTCAGACAGCGAGGTGACGGGGTGACGCTCCCAGGAGGAGTGTGAAGTCTGAAGGCTGGCTGGAGCCGCCGTGAGGGGAGAGCAGGCTTCTCTGCTTTTCTACAGACTGTCCCGTCCCCACCCTACAGATGAGGAAACCGAGGCCCAAAGAGAACCGGTGACTTGTTCAAGATCCATGGTTATCAAATGGTTGAAAGAGAAGTCAGACCCAGATCTGTCCCACTTTCCACACGTCACACTCTCCCTCCCTTGCTCTGGAGAGGGTGCGTCCACTCACTGAGCCATTCATTCATTCATACACCCCCGTAATTACGCCTTCATTGCATCAGCTGAGAGGTACTTAGGGAACACCGCGTTATTTGTCTGATTAATTCGTGCCTTGCTCTGCTGCGGTAGGAATTAGAGGCAGCTTACAAAGACCCTGCAATCTCATGGAATATGATGAGATGAGGAACGAGGGATGAAATGAGGGGATGCCGACACTGGAAAGACCAAGGAGATTGCAGGAAGTGCACCGGGGCCTCAGCCCTGGGTCCTGCCAGCAGCCAGCGGGAAGCTGGAGACGCTGCGAGCACAGGCCTACTGTGCGTAAGGCATGCGCCAGCACGCGCGGCCTCCGGGCACGGAGGGGGCCTGCGCGCCACCATCCAGGCGCCTCTCAGCATCGCCTCCAGGTTTGCGGAGCACCTCGCAGGCATGTCCACTCTGAGTCTAATGGCGCAGAGGGCGTGGGGGCTCAGAGCGGTGTGCGGCCACACAGCTGGCAGGACCAGAGGCCAGAGGGCTCTCCGCCTCTGGCCTCGCCTGCGTGGACCCTCTGTAAAAGCGGTGCGGCTGGGGGCAAGTCACCCCCGTCCCAGCTGCAGTTCCCACGGGTAAAACGGGAGCACGCCCCTGCGGGAGCACCTCTCCTAGTGAGCACCGCCAAGAGCGCCCGGCTCCTGTGAGCTGTGTACATGTGTGTATGTGTGTGTGTGTGTGTGTGTGTGTATGTGTGGTGTGTGTGTGTGGTGTGTGGTGTGTGTGTGTGGTGTGTATGTGTGTGTGTGTGTGTGGTGTGTGTGTGTGTGTGTAGTGTGTGTGTGGTGTGTGTGTGTGGTGTGTATGTGTGTGTGTGTGTGTGGTGTGTGTGTGTGTATGTGTGTGTGTGTGTGTGTGTGTGTGTGGTGTGGTGTGTGTGGTGTGTGTGTATGTGTGTGGTGTGTGGTGTATGTGTGTGGTGTGTGTGTGTGTGGTGTGTGGTGTGTGGTGTGTGTGTGTGTGTGTGTGGTGTGTGGTGTGTGTGTGTGGTGTGTATGTGTGCGTGTGTGGTGTGTGTGGTGTGTATGTGTGGTGTGTGTGTGTGTGTGTGTGGGGTGTGTGTGTGTGTGTGTGTGTGTGTGTGTGGTGTGAGTGTGTGTGTGTGTGTGTGTGTGTGTGGGTGAGGGTGGGTGAGTGTGTGCAGGGTGCTGGGCTCCCCTGGGTCGCCCTGAGCTAACAGGTCAGGAGCCCCCGTCCTCCCGGGGCCCCGTCTCAGCAGGTCCCCTGCAGGCGCCCAGCCTCCCTGGTGCCAGGCTCTGCGCTCGAACCCCCGAGGCAGCTCGGGGCTCTGTACCCCCGCCTCCCGCTGAGGCACCCGCCCCCTGAGGCCGGGACTGGACAGGAGTCTCTGGGGAGACGGGAATGGCCCGCGACCGTACAAATGAACTCCTCCAGACAGGATACTTGGTTTTTGATTTTAGGTTTGTTTTAACGTCACTGCGTATTTTTTACCCAACGCTTTTCTTTGTTCGTGTGTTGAATTTACTGGGTGACACGGTTAGTAACATTACATGGGTTTCAGGGGGTACAAGTCTACAACACATCACGTGTACGTTGTATTGTGTGCTCACCCCCGTCAGCCTTCTCCCATCACCATTTGTCCCCCCTCCCTTCTACCTCCCTCATCCCGCTGCTCTGGAATCGCCACACGGCTGTCTGCGCTGTTTCTGTTCGGGTTTTGCCTGGTCCTGTCGCCTTTCTGAGTCCGGCTGCTGAAGTGTGCTTGGCAGGACGGCCTCGCCCATGGCTGGTTAGGATGCAGAGTCTCAGGCCGTCCAGAATACGCGCTTTAACAAGACCCTCGGGGATTGCGGGCACACTGGGGTTTGAAAGCGTGCACCTAAAGGACACACAGCAAGGCAGAACACATCACAAAGGAGATGGAGGGGCTGGGGATGCGACCCTTGGCTTTCTGGGATGCTCAGATGAGACATGGGGGCGAGCAAGATGGCTGCTCATGGCTCCCTCCACCCCGGAGCCTGGTCCTGGGGTCCTGGGCCTCCCAAGGAGGAGCCGAGGGGGCCCCGACACCCCTGGCATCCCCCCACTGCTCGAGACTTGGATTGAAATGCAGCTGCCTCTGTTGAGCCGAGACCAGCAGCAGCTCAATTCATTCTCCTGGAGGACAGGTATTTGCATCAGAAATTACCCTGGAACGTAATTCTGCGTAATGTCGCTCAGACGAACACCTGGAACTCTTTGCCAAACCAACCAAACAGACTGCAGAGAGCAGTTCAGAGGGGCCGCGAGGGACAGGGGAAGCCAGGAGGCGGGGCAGGGAAGCCAAGGGAAGAGGCAGCCTCCAACCAGAGGGCTCACTAGCATGGTGCCAGCACACAGTGGGCACTCAATAGGTCGTTTCAAAAGCCACTGGCAATGCTGAGAACAGACACAATAAGACCTAAGGCTGAGAGCGCTCCCTCATCCACTCCCGCCACTCAGATGCCGGATGGGCTTATTGCACCACCCAGCTGGGCACACGGCGCTGGGCACCGCGGGCCTGTCTCACCCTCACGGCCAGTTCAAGCCAGGGCTGGGCCCGCTGTGGGCAATCATGGCAACGGGGGGTCCGCATCCAGTCCTGGCCCCTGGATCTTAGAGCCGAGGGTAGACTCCGGCAGCTTCAAAAGTGACCCGAGGCCTTGCCAGGCATGGAGGCATCTGAGGGTCTCCGCACGGCCCCTGGCAGGCTGCTCAGTCTCTGCCTCACTGGCACTGCCCTGGTACCGCCATGGCACTTCCCTAGGACAAGCGCAGGCTCAGGGTTAGCCGGAAGGACTGCGAGCCACCATCCAGTTGTCTCCACTAACTCCACGGAGAGGACAGCGTGGTGCAGAGGCAGCGAGTGGCGTCCGCGGCCCCAGCCTGCTCACAGCAGAGCTGGAGGGAGGACAGCCTCCTCCTCCACAGGCTGCACACACCCTGGAGGGCAGGCACCTGGACTCCAGTCCCGGGACAGGCAGGCCCCTCTCCTTCCGGGATCTGCTTTGTCTCTCCCCCCCCCCCCCCCCCCCCCCCCCCCCCGCTCCCCTGCTTGACGGGCTGACAGGGAGGGTGTGAACCCAGGGTTCCTGGTGAACACCCAAACCAGCACAGCCGGCCCCAAGAGGAACAGTCACCGGTTCCTGCGGCCGGGCACCGGGTGCCGGGCGATGACAAAAGGCGCCGAAGAGGCTCCGTGAAGAGGGAGAGCACCTGAGGCGGGGAGGGGCGGCCAAAAGCCCAGGAGCCCACCCAGCCCTGCTGCGCCCAACACAGAGGATCGGAAATGACCCCTCACATGACCGGCCGGGGGACGGGACTCCCTGTGAACGGCAGCCAGAGAGGCCGGGCCAGGACCCCCACTCCCCATGTCCGACTCCGGGCCACCCGGAGCCCTAGGGGCTCCTCGGCCCAGGGCCGCCGCCTCCCGCCTCCCACCCCCCCGCCGGCGCTGAGCGTTGCCTCCGGTGACTGTGCCGCTGCCGGTGCCGGTCGGGCGGCTCCTGGTGCTCATCGCGCACTAACCTGGGCGGCTTGCCGCCGATGTGTACACTTCTGCCCCCATTATGGGCTTATTAACGACAATAATGCCGTTTCCCGCCCAGGAGCTGGGCTGGGAGAGGATCACCACAGCTGAGCGGCGACAGTGGGAAGCCGGATTCTGGTCCCTGCTCGGCACTCAATCTTAATAACGTTTTATCTCGGACGACAAGTCCGTGTAATGTTGTTTAAAGCCACGGCTACACGGACCCGGCGGGTTCGGAGAGGAGCAGGGAGGGCTGGGGAGGGCCCATTCCCCCTCCCACTCCTCGTCCCCCTTCAATGCCTCCGAGCTGGGGGGAGGGAGGCCCAGGGGCTGCGCCCCCACCCCAGGGTCTGCTCAGACAGGTTTTTAACCCGTGAGAATGGAAACTACCTCTTTGTGAGAACGCCAGCTCTTGAAGCACAACTACCTCAAATGGGCTCCACTGAAATCATAAGTCCCTTCGGGAGAGCTGGGCTGAGGGGACGGCGTCTTTAAGCCGAGGTGCACCAGGACCATGGGTTCCTTTCCCTGAGGCCGAGCTCCAAGGAGCCCCTCTGGCACTGCACCCCGTCTTAGCCAGGCTGCCCTGGCCTCCCTCTCCGCCCCTCTCCCCTTCCTCGCTGCTGCCACCGCCCCTCCAGCTCCCTTCCCAGCCTGCTCCCCTCTGCTGCTCAGCCCCTGTCTGATTCTCAGGGAGCAGCTGGGGGGGGGGGGGGCACAGAGGGAGGGGGGTGGCTGCTGGTGCTGACACTGTGGTGGTGGCTTTCCCGGTCAGCCCCTCAGGCTGTGCACGCTCAGAGGTGCCGCTTTTATGTCAACCGTCCTCAATAAAGCCATTTTAACAGGGGTCGATAGAAAAATGACCTCATCACGTAGATTGGGTGGCATGCCCAGAACACGCTCACACTCAGTTTACAGGAACGGCCCTGCTTGCTGCGCCAGCTAAGGAGCTAATGCCGTGCGGCCAGAGGAAAGGCCGCGGGACAGTAGGTGCTCAGTGAGAGACGGTGGCTGGGTTTTAAACTAAACTACCACTCAGCTTGGAGAAGGGTGCTGGGCTGAGAGGGGGACTTGCTGTTTCCGGTCTGGTTTTGTAAAGGTATGCGAGGTCAGAGAACCACAGCAGCTCGGGGGTCTGTCCTGATGCTTCCCTCCCCCTGTCATTGTTGGACTCTATATTTTCCCACTTTTTGAGAATTACAATACATTTCCATCTGCAGTCTCCGGGCACCTATTCTGTTTACTTAAAACAAAGGGAAGCGAGCATTTATGGAATGCCTGAGAGATGCCCACCCCTGCCATCCACTTCCTCAGCACAGAGCCCAGCGGAGGAAAGCGAGGTGCCTGCCCCATCGGGCCAGGACACGCACTTGAACGGGTCCCCGTAAGGAGGGCAGGAAGGGCAGTGTCGGGAGCTGAGTGGAGGACCGGCTGCCATTGGCTGAGGGAAGCAGCAGGACAGACAGGCCTGGGCCCCCCGCTCTGTGCAGGAGTGAGTCTGGCCCACTGCCAGGGCCTTGTGAACAGCTCGTTAGAATGATGCCTGTGCAGGGGGCAGGTGAGGAGTGTTGTGGCAGAGGGGGCCTGAGGGACACTGGAGCCAAGTGGTGGGTCGCCCTGGATGCCTGTGAACTTGAACTCCGGCCTCCGGGTAACTGGAAGGCAGGAAGTGTTGAGAGCAGAGGGGGGGAGTGGCTGTGAGCGCCCTCCTCCGGCCTGGCTGCTCCTGTGCTCACGCAGACAGAGGCGGGTTTGGAGACGAAGGCAGCAGCGGAGCTGGCCCGCCCTGAGGCTTTCTCTCCCCAGGGTCCGGGCTCTTTCTCAGTGTGTGGACGGAAGGGGCGCAGACGGCTGGCAGGATGGAGGGAGAGCAGGGAAAGGCATGGACGGCTGCGAGCGATGACGTGGGATTAAAGAGCTCCCAGGCCACAGCCCAGGCCGGTCCCCTCGCGTTTAGAAAGCGCTGTTTGAGGGGCATTTACTAAAGGAACCAGAAGGCTGGGGTGCTGCCAGTTTGGGTTCCGCTCACCCATCAGCATTCGCCATCTTCCCAGGCCAGGCTGCGCCCACGCTCCCTGCGGCGGGGGCTGGGCTGTCCGCTCCTCCCACCCCCATGGGCTCAGTGCGGGCCTGGAGCGGCACCACCTCCCGGGGCCCAGCCCGGGGCAGGCTCCCAGCCCCAGCTGCTCCCCTTTCCTCGTCACCAGCTGCTCCCCTTTCCTCGTCACCAGCTGCTCTCCTTTCCTCGTTATCTGGCCCCACGGGCAGCCAGAGGAGCTACTTCCCTGGTCATCACCGCAAGCTTAGCAGTCGCTGTGGAGCGAACTTCCAACACAGTAAGTTCCTGCTCGACGCCCCGGAAAAGGGCATCCTGCGCGTTCGCCCATTAGCAGCAGTGCGGCCTCCCTGACTGAGCAGCCGCTGGCATTTCGCCAGCCGGCAGCCCCGGTCCTGCACAGAAACCGGGGGAGAGCGTGGAGCTCACGCTGAGCAGGGGCCTCCTCCGCTGGGAACCTCCGGATGCACATCAGACACGGTGCGAGCCGCCCAACATCTCCGGTGTTGTTACCACCATCACCCATTTTATTGATGAGGAAACCAAGGCTCGGAGAGGGTAGGTCACTGGTACCAGCCGCACAGCACTGCGGTCAGCCCCCGTCTGGCCCAGTCCGTTCCTGGGCGCAGCCCCGCACCCAGCGGCCTGCCTCGCAGCTTCCGTGCTGCAGGGCCCCAGGCAGGCCCCCCTCCCTCTCACCCGCATCAAGGTCCGTTCTGCCTTGGCCTCTCCTGGTTCACAGGTCGATGCTCAACCACTGAGCCATGCCAGCCGGGCATCCCGTTCTCTTTATACTCCCGAACTTCCTCTCAGCGAGCCAGCTGCTCACCTCATTCTGCCTGGCATCTGCTTGGAGGACCCATAGATATCTAAACACCACCCTGACCACACATGCGCGTGCGTGCGCGCCCCCCCCCCCCACACACGTGCACACGCACACGCACACACGCATTCCACAGTTTTCCAATGAGGGCCACGTGCCTCCTGGGCTGATCTCACAGCTAGTGGCCGAGTGGAATCAAAAGAAAGGCGGCTCAAGGTCATGGACAGGAAGAGTCGGTGACAGAAAGTACGGCAAGAGGTGGGCCCTGACCCACATGTTCATCTCTGTGGGCAGGAGGGCACTTAGTCATGAGGCGCCCTGTTCCTTCTGGCCCTGGAACTGGCCCTTTAACTGGCTCTCATGGCGGCACTGCTGAGTAGGAATCTGAAGGGTCCATGAGCTCCCTACCACAGTCCTGCTCTGCCATGTCCCCAGCCTTCAGCCTGCCTCCCCCTCACCCCCTCTGCCGGGCAGAGGCGGCCTCGAGGCTGCTGACTGATTGTAGAGAGGTTGAGGATGTCAACCACAGCTTTAAACCATCGCTTCCTACTCTCCCTCATGCCAACACTGCCCTCCACGCAGAGGCCCTGGGCAGCGGGCAGGGTCCTCGCTCCCAGGCTGGTGCCTCCCCGGACGTCCCAGCTGCCTCCTGCCCAGGCTCAGAGGAGTGGCAGCTCAGAGCAGAGGCCAGCGAGGTCTGGAACGCAGTGGGTGAGGCCAGCTAGCGATGGGCTGGCGCTTCGCAGTGTTAGTAACCGGTGCTCAGTCTCATTCACAGCAAACCGGGCCCCGGGGACACGCCTAAGGGCCCCTCTCTGTGGAGGATCCAGGAGCACAGACTCCCTGAGGCAGCAGCACCTGTGCCGGAGGGCCTCCACACCACACCTGCCTTCCTCCCCCCGACGTGGGCAGAAGCCATCACCGGGGCAGGGGCTCTCCTCCACCCAGCTGAGAGCTGAGCAGCCCGTTCTAGAATGTTCTACCCGTACCACGCAGCACAGCCCGTTCTAGAATGTTCTACCCGTACCATGCAGCACAGCCTGTTCTAGAATGTTCTACCCGTACCACGCAGCACAGCCCATTCTAGAATGTTCTAACCGTACCAGGCAGCACAGCCCGTTCTAGAATGTTCTAACCGTACCACGCAGCACAGCCCGTTCTAGAATGTTCTACCCGTACCACGCAGCACAGCCCGTTCTAGAATGTTCTACCCGTACCAGACAGCACAGCCCGTTCTAGAATGTTCTACCCGTACCACGCAGCACAGCCCGTTCTAGAATGTTCTACCCGTACCACGCAGCACAGCCCGTTCTAGAATGTTCTACCCGTACCAGGCAGCACAGCCCGTTCTAGAATGTTCTAACCGTACCAGGCAGCACAGCCCATTCTAGAATGTTCTAACTGTACCAAGCAGCACAGCCCGTTCTAGAATGTTCTACCCGTACCAGGCAGCACAGCCCATTCTAGAATGTTCTAACCGTACCAGGCAGCACAGCCCGTTCTAGAATGTTCTACCCGTACCAGGCAGCACAGCCCATTCTAGAATGTTCTAACCGTACCAGGCAGCACAGCCCGTTCTAGAATGTTCTACCCGTACCACGCAGCACAGCCCGTTCTAGAATGTTCTACCCGTACCAGGCAGCACAGCCCATTCTAGAATGTTCTAACCGTACCAGGCAGCACAGCCTGTTCTAGAATGTTCTACCCGTACCACGCAGCACAGCCCGTTCTAGAATGTTCTAACCGTACCAGGCAGCACAGCCTGTTCTAGAATGTTCTAACCGTACCAGGCAGCACAGCCCGTTCTAGAATGTTCTAACCGTACCAGGCAGCACAGCCCTTTCTAGAATGTTCTAACCGTACCAGGCAGCACAGCCCGTTCTAGAATGTTCTAACTGTACCAGGCAGCACAGCCCGTTCTAGAATGTTCTAACCGTACCAGGCAGCACAGCCCGTTCTAGAATGTTCTAACCGTACCAGGCAGCACAGCTCGTTCTAGAATGTTCTAACCGTACCAGGCAGCACAGCCCGTTCTAGAATGTTCTAACTGTACCAGGCAGCACTGGGTTGCCATTGGGGATAGAGGCCTTCAGCTCACTGCCTTCTGAGATAGAACAGAATTTGCTTAACTTCGGTCTCTTTTTAAATGAGGCAAAGCAGAGACAAGGCCAAGTGATGGCTCCGGAGGGGACACCACTCCGGCAGGACTGCCCCAGAGGAGAAGCGACTGCCGGACACACAGGCTTCGCCGGCCTGCTCGGGTCAATGAGCAGCCCGTGCAGCCTCGGAAGAGCAGGCAGTGTTTGCACGGAGCTCAGTTTGGGGTGCGGGGCAGGTGGCACAGGAGCCACCTTTTCTAGGGGAGGCCGGGCTGGGGGCTCTCCAGGGAAGGGGCTGTGGAAAGACCCCTCGGCACACCAGCAGGAGCTGGGGGCCTGCCTCTCCATCCCACTCCCCATCGTGGGAGTGCCCGGCCGGCAGGCACCGCCGTCCCACTGTCCCCCGCGGTTCCTGGTGGTGCCGCCTCCGTCCGGGCTCTGTCTCCGCACGCCCACCCTCGGGCCCGCGGCCTGGAAGTCCGGGGGGGTCACCCCTGGCACCAGCCTCACGGCTCCCAGGCCACTCACCCCGCCAAAGGCAGCCGCAGGGACCTGCTCTGCCAGCCGTAGCCGTGTCCCTCCCTCAGGCCACCCTCAGGTCTGGGCCGGGGTTGGGCCGCCTCCTCCGCATGAGCCTGCTCTCCAGGCCCCTGAGACCCCGGCATCCTCCTGCCTGGCTCCCAGTCCGTCTTCCTTGCCGGCCAGGAGGATCCTCCCACAATGCAATAGGATAGTGATCCTATTGAAAGAATTTCATGGCCCCCAACGCTTCTAGAAGTTCAGACGCTTTGGTCACACACAGAACACCTTTCACGACGCTGGTGTCCTCTGCCCCTTCCCAACCGCATCCCCCACACGCCTGCACCCGCAGCACTGCCCGCTGAGTCCCCAGACACGCTGTCTTCCCGTGGGAGTGCCCTCTGCTAGGAGGACAAACACCAACTCCCCCTGACTGCCCCCCTCCAGGGGGTTCAGGTCCTCCTGGGTGTCTCCTGCCTTTGCCGCTTCTCCCTCCCCCACTTCCCCCCAAACAGCAATTCCATCCGCGGGCAGTGGGTGCTCCTTGGAGTGTCCTCAACAAAGACTCTGCCTCCTTCCTCTCACTATTCCTGGCACACGGTAGGTGCTCAGTACATTGCATGAATGAATGAGTGAATGGACATGTTCTACAGCTTTATAAAACTGTATGATTATTGCTTGTATGAGTTTCCCACTGAGCTCACTGTAATACCACAGGTGCCTTCCCGCCATTTCCGTTCTAGTCCTTTCACCCCGTGGCTCCCCCACCTCCTCTGCCAGGTCACAGGCCTCATGGCAGCGGCTAGGTAAAGGTCTCCGGCTAAGCCTCGCTGTGAAATAGAAGGTGTTCTGGGTGCAAAGAACCAGGTCCTGGTTTACTGCTTGGTGTCCACGTGATCAGTTTGAACTTGGAGGTTTCCCTAAATGAGCAGAGCAAATGGACAGTTTCCCTGAAGATGCGCGTGTCGCTGGGGCTCGGCTCGTACAGACACAGACGGAGGGCCCATGCAGGGCAGGGGCAGCGGGGAGCACGGTGGGGGAGGAGTCTGCAGAGGAGTGCAGGCAGATTGGCAACTCCAGGATGCAAACCAGAGGTTCAGGACGAAGATGGCTGGCAACTGGGCCTTGGCCCCCAGTCGCCCACCTCCTCTCAGGGTCTCCCGGGGCCTGCACCACCACCTCGCTCTGTGGGAACTGGAAGGTGTCTCTGGTCTTCACCCACCCAACCCTCTGCTGTGCAGAGAGTTGCCCACGCCTACGCTGTACGTGGCTGCGCGCCTCCCCCCCCCGCCCCCAGACTGTTTACTCGCCCGGGTGACATTGTGGGCCCCAAGGAAGGGGCTGGAATGTGGTCTATCTCCAGGGCTGGCCCCGAACCGCACACCGGGAGGAGGCCCAGTGCATGCTGGGAGGAAGGAGAGATGATGACAGTGATGATCACAGTAACAGCTGCTGCCCCGCCCCCATCACAGAGCGCGTGCGGTGTGCTGAGCCCTGTGCTGAAAGCTTCCCCCGGACTGACTGGGTTAATCACCACAGAACTGGCTGCCCGTTTCACAGAGAGGAAACTGAGGCTCAGGAGGTCAAATATTATAGCTTGTCTAGGATCACACAATGGACCTCACTCCTATGAAGAAGTGAGAAAATGGGAGGAGGAGAAAGAAAAGACAAAGCATGAAAAGGGAGGGAAGGCAGGGAGGGAGGGAGGGTAAACAGACTGACCTGACGCAAACCAGGCAAGAGTGATCAAATTCACTACAAAAAAAAAGAAAAAGACTAAATTATCATTCCTCAGTCTGATTCCCTGAAAAACCCAAAGTGCCCTCACATCTGTTCCTCTTTCTTCCTACAACCCAGCGAGGGGGGTCAGAGCATCTGCTGATGTTTGTGCCTTCCATCCTCCTGGGCTCCCTCAGACCTCCACCCTCTCCCCCCACTACCACCCTCCCCCACCCCCACCCCCAACAGCAATGTTCTCAGGAGACCACAGGACTGAAATCTGGAACAATCTTATGGTTAAAACTTCCACCTCTCCAGCCAGACAGCGAAGGTAAGCCCGGCAGCCGGGCGGGGAGGCCGGAGCTGGAGGGAGAGGCCGAGCCCCCTCACAGGGCACTTCCCCTGTGACGGAGCCGGGGACCAGGATGTGCGTTCTGCTTGGCTTCGGCCGAAGGGAGAGGTGGATGCCGCGCATGCCCGCACCTCAGAGGCAGGTGCACATTGACAGCTGTCCTGATTGTATGGGAGGCGCCTCAAACACCCTTTGTGCTGGTGGCTCCGCCTGGGGATGGCACTGCCCGCGGGGCCAGCCGGGGTGGTGACGCACAGAGCGCTCATTCAGAGGGACACTGCGGGTGCCTCCGTCTCCCTGGGGCGCAGGAGGCGGGGGGCGCAGGCAGGGAACTAGCGGATGTTTGCCAGCGCCCGGATGTCCCTGTGCCAGGGGATGTCCCTGTGCCAGGGGAGGATGTGCCCGCGCCAGGGGAAGTCCGAGGCCGCAGTGCTGGCAGCTGGTGGTGGGGGGAGCTCTCGGGGCCGCCCAGGGCTGCCCCTGCTGTGTCCCACGTGGCCGAGGGCTCTCTCTCCGCTGCTTGTCTTCTCAGGGCACTAGTCCAAGTGGTTGAGGGCCACACCCTTATGACCTCATTTAACCTTCATTACTTCCTTAGAGATCCCGTCTCCAAATTACTTTAAAATGCATTTTTATTGATTTCTGAGAGGAAGGGAGGGGGAGAGAGAGATGGAAACAGCAGTGATGAGAGAGAATCATTGATCGGCTGCCTCCTACACACCCCACACTGGTGATGGAGCCCACAACCCAGGCCTGTGCCCTGACTGGGAATTGAACCGTGACCTCCTGGTTCATAGGCCAACACTCAACCACTGAGCCACGCCAGCCGGGCCCATCTCCAGATTCAGTCACACAGGGGGCTAGGGATTCAGCATATTAATTGGGTGGCAGGGACGCACATTCAGCCCATACCATGAGCCCGAAGGGGTTGGAAGCGGCTGTTTAGGCCAGTAAATGTCATGGCGGGGAGGCGGTCCTTCCTTCCCCGCTCCCCGGCTTCGAGAAGAGAGAAGCCGGCAGGTCCGCACCGCCAGGCACCAGGTAGGCTTCCCGGCTCACCGGCCTCTGCAGCAGGGGTGAGAGGGCGAGCCCCGGAGCGAGCCCGGCTGGAGCCCACACCCGCGGCTAATATGACAACGGGACAGACCAGGCCACAGGCGCCACCGCAGGAGCCAGGCAGCGCGCCTCCCGAGACAGGCCTCCCTGGAAACAGACGTGGACTAGACCGCAGGCTCAGAGCCCGCCCCCTGCAAGGGCCGGGCCCAGATGGCCCTGTCGTGCTGACAGATTACTGCTCTGATGGCCTGGGATTTGTATTTGACTTCGCCTCTCCTCACACTGCCTTGTTTATTGCATGAATATTTCATCTCCCAGATTTATCCTGGGATCATCGATAAAGGCTCCTTCTCTGCTCTCTGAGACGTCCCTGCTAATCATACACATCTATGTTGCGATTTCAGATTAATTAAAGCTGTAAACCGGGAAGTAGTACTGTCAGTCATAACCACCGCTCCTGTGCGCCCTCCCACAATCATGTCATTTCATGATACGCTTCCTAAAAATAGCTTTACTCCCAACATCTCCTCCAGCAGCAGGCAGCCTCCTCTGGCTGGCTTCCTCTGGGCACGGCTTCCCGGCGGTGCGCAGCGAGGCGGCTCAGAGCCCCTCCCCACTTTAGCAACCCCCAGAGGTACCACACATGGTCCTCAGAGCCCAGCACCCGGGAAGCAGACTCCTGGTTTTGAGCCCACCTCCGACTGGTGTGGCTGTGGTTCCTGCTGTGGGGCGGGCGTGACCACCATGCCCAGCCGATAGGCTGTGAGTATGGAATGAACCGCTCTATGTAAAGCTCCTAGGAAAATGCCTGCACGTAGGGAGCTCTATCCATGTACTGGCAGGTGGGTCTGCCAGCCGGCATCTGCCTGGGCCCCACGCACAGCACCAGGGAGCGTCCGTGCCCTCTGCAAGATGAAACGTACCTAAAGGGGAGTGCTCACTGAGCCTGAGCCACGGGCACCATCGGAGTTGGGTCACTTCAAGGTCACGTAGCTGTGCCAGTGAGGGCCCTTCCCATCTCCGCCGGAGGTGGGCAGGGACCTGGAGACGCGTCTGGAGGTTCAGGCTTGGCTGCTCCACCTTCCCCAGCAGCTCTTCCCCTGCGGAGCATCACGTCGCAGTGTCTGCTCCCGGGCAGGCGGGCCCAGCCGGCAGGGGGTGGGCGTGGGAGGCGCCGGCTGCCCTGCTCTGGCTGCCCTCCCACCTGGGGACCTGAGTGTGAGTGCCCGCCGCACACGGAGCTGACGGAGAACTCCCTGCTCCCACTTCTCGGATGAGAAAAGCTGAGGGCCAGGACAGCTGGGAAGTGCCCAGCGGAAGCAGGGTGGGCTTGTAACGTAACCCTGGGCCCCACAGAGCAGCTGGCCTGGGAGAAAGTCCAGCTGTTCCCTTCCTCACCACCCCGTCATCATGTGAAGGCCACCTGGGCACCCCCAAACTGCATTCTGGTGCATATGCTTGCGAGCCCCAACCCCATGTCCTAGCTAGCCACGCAAAACCCGTTTCCCTGGGTACTTCCATTTCACAGAGGCCACAGACCATGAGCCACACACAGCCCCAGCCAGGCCAGGCCTTGGGTGTAATCTCACTTCCCCCATTCCAGCCTGGGGGCTGCAAACCCGAAAAACGCCCAGCAGCCTGGTCCATTTGGGAGACAAAGAAACTGAGGGGGAAGAGGAGGAGCAATGCCTCCCCTGCATTCAGGCTTGGAGACGGCTCCCCTGAGCCACCCCACGGGGGCGTCTCCAGTGAAGACACGCTTCCTGAGTCCTCCCAGTGCCTGGCTGTGCGTTCCCCATCAGGGCACAGTGGCTCCCGAAGCAGGTGCGGGAGGGCCCTCTCCCTCCGTCCACCAGGGAGGGCTCCGGTCCCGCACAGGTCACTGCCCCACAATCCCCCACGAAGCTTCTTCCCGCAAACGTCTGCAACTCCAGGCTCCAGGAAGGAGATCGGGTCCGCAGCTCCTCCTCCACTTCCCTCCATTGGCTGCGAGCGCTCTGGATGGCTCAGTTCCACAGGGAAGCCACTGGGCTCAGGCTGCCCTGTCCGGGCTGGGAGGAAGGTTCATCTGCCTGCCGTGGAGGGTCTGCCCACCCCCCCTCTTTCAGTCCCCGGCAGAATTTGCATCACAAAGAAACTCAAACCAAAGCAGCTTCCCAATCCCCGCTCATTACCCCCATTACTTTTGTTAGCATCATTATCCTCACTGAAGATGGCAACTCTCCGCAAATGGGGCGGCGCCTCCCTGCTCCTTGCTATATTGGTTTAGAAAATGGCTTTAATGCCTGTGCTTGCGGAGATGTAAAAGCTGCCCTGGCATTAGGAGTTATCTAGCGCTGTACGTTTTTAAGTCTAATCGCGCATTTATTTTTGTAAGTGTGCTGCACCAGAACGAGGATGCAGCCGCTAAGGGGGATGCAGACGCAACGGGGAGCGTGCAGAGCCGGCTCCCATCCAGGCCGCTCTCTCTCCTCCCTCCCTGGGGTCCTCTGGAGGAGAGCCCACTCCTTCTGAAGCCCCCACCCTGGGGTTTGAGTGTACTGTGGGTGGTGGTGAGGGCAGGGGTGGGTGAGATGGTGGTGAGGGCAGGGGTTGGGGGCTGGTGGTGAGGGCAGGGGTTTATGGGGTGGGTGGTGAGGGCAGGGGTGGGTGGGGCTGGTGCTGAGGGCAGGGGTGGGTGGGGCTGGAGGTGAGGGGTGGGTGGGGCTGGTGGTGAGGGCAGGGGTGGGTGGGGCTGGAGGTGAGGGCAGGGGTGGGTGGGGCTGGTGGTGAGGGCAGGGGTGGGTGGGGCTGGAGGTGAGGGCAGGGGTGGGTGGGGCTGGTGCTGAGGGCAGGGGTGGGTGGGGCTGGAGGTGAGGGCAGGGGTGGGTGGGGCTGGTGCTGAGGGCAGGGGTGGGTGGGGCTGGAGGTGAGGGCAGGGGTGGGTGGGGCTGGTGCTGAGGGCAGGGGTGGGGGGGCTGGTGGTGAGGGCAGGGGTGGGTGGGGCTGGTGGTGAGGGCAGGGGTGGGTGAGACGGTGGTGAGGGCAGGGGTGGATGGGGTGGGTGGTAAGGGTAGGGGTGGGTGGGGCTGGTGGTGAGGGCAGGGGTGGGTGGGGCTGGTGCTGAGGGCAGGGGTGGGTGGGGCTGGAGATGAGGGCAGGGGTGGGTGGGGCTGGAGGTGAGGGTAGGGGTGGGTGGGGCTGGTGGTGAGGGCAGGGGTGGGGGGCTGGTGGTGAGGGCAGGGGTGGGGGTGCTCCCTCCCCAGCGAAGAGAGGAAACGGATCCTGTGGGGCGGTAGTCAGAAGCAAGCGCCTGCTGTTCATTAACACCGCAAAGCAGGGCTGCAGGGGCAATTACCAACTTTCTATAAAACCCCGTTTCCCCGGAGAGAGCTCAGGCTGGAACTGTATGCAGGGCTGATTTCCTATGGAAACAGGAATTTTTGGTAATGACAGGGGAGCTGCTCTTTACTGTTTCTGCATGTTAATGACAAGGAATGCTACTAGTTAGTGTCTGTTATTATTATTAAAGCGCACACAGGCCGGCAGCATCTGCTCTGGGATCCGGGGACCCTCTCCTCCTGCTTCAAACAGCAGCCTCCCCGCTGCCCAAGGCAGAGGGCAGAGCAGGCAAGGGGCGAGGCAGCCCCACTCCGGGCTCCGCCCCCCCCCCCCCCTGTGGGTGTAACGCCTTCGGAGGAGAGAGGAGAGAGGGAGAGGGTGGGGTGGGGGACTCTGCTGTTTTCTCCTTCCAGCGCCCTTTCCTGCAGCACCCCCACCCCACCGCCAGGGTCACACGGGCAATCAGTGTCACTGGCGAGGCTCACATAGCAAGCCCCTTGACTCGGTTTCCCCAAGGCTCCTTCCCCTCCTCTCCCAATGCCCTGTGACACTGCGGGTCCTGGCCTCACGCAGCGCCCGGGCCCACGTTGGCCTCCCCCTCCCTGCCCCACGCTGCGTGTCTGAGCCCCTCCCGGAGCGGCCGCGCTGCCCCAGGGTGGCGTGCAGAGGCCGCCCACCCCTCCCGGAGCCGCCGAGCTGATGTGCAATGTATCAAAGAGGGCACGGCTTCAGCACGCTTAACAGGCCGTCAGTCCCCACACAAACACAGAACGCACAGAGCTACGGCCTTCGTCACGGGGCCGGGTGGCCCCTGTCGCCTGGGCAGGCTCTGGGCGCCCATCCGTCCGACACCTTGCAGGGCCCGCAGCCCAGGGCGGGCGAGGGAGGCCAGGGGGTGGCGGCTGCATCCACAGCCCTCCCCACTGCCTGGCCCAGAGCTGGTCTCCGGGCGTCCCCTCCCCCACAGCCCTGAAATCAGCCTTCACATGCCTCCCTGCATCTGGCGCTAAAACACCGACGTGGCTTGTTCTCAGAGCACTGTCTGGGGAGGCCCTGCCGGGCAGGGTCCAGGAGGCAATGCCAGGCAAGGAGACAAGTGCCCGTGCCCCTCGCGCTTTAGGGAGGAATCCGTGGCATTTAACTTAGCAAGGAATACCCAGTGAGGTGTCTGTCGGCAAGGCCGGCTCAACGGCGCTCACGCCGGGCAGGCTGTAAATGTCTGCCACATGCCAGGCTTTAATATTTTAACGGCGCACATCCCTGGCGGGCGGAGCAGTGCCCCAACACAGCCTCAAAGTTGCATGAGAATCAGCTGGAGGTCGGTGGGCCTCCCCTGCCCGCCTCCCCCTTACCTCCACCTCCATCCCCATCCCCAGCACAGCCTGGAGCTGCAGGCTGCCCGCTGAGCTGAGAGGAAGGGAGGGGCTCCCCTGGCCAGCTGACTCGATGACTCGATGGCCCTGGAGGCTCCCAGGACTCCCTGAGACCCTCCATCAGGGGATGTGAGTGTGTGGAGGGGACCACAGACTCAGCTCTGGGCGCAGCTGCAGTGGCCTTTTCAGAAATTCAGGCCGTTTGGACTATCTGACATCCAGCGAGGGGGTGCACTGGGGAATGAGCGTGTCCTCACTAATAGAATCCATCAGTGGGGTTCATTGATTAGTCTGGTGGCTCCCAAATGACCGATAACCTCTTAAACGGAAAATACATCGCTCAGAGGGAAGGTGTACGGCGAAACCAAACACTGCTCCCAGTTTTCCTCTCCAAAGATAAACACAAATAAGATGAACATTCAAAATAACCCCCGCCACATCAGATCTTTAAAAAACCCTTCCCTCAGAAGCTACCTGTTATGCAAGCTTGGCTCCAATCTCTTCTGTGAAACACTGTGGGGATTACAAGGATGATTAATAATAGCAACTAGCGTTTAATGAGCACCTACTAGGTCCTAGCCAGGGGCCAGTAAACTGTTTCTGTTAAAGGCCAGATAACAAATACGCTCAGCTTTGTGGCCCAGAGTCAGCTCTGCCCTTGCAGCCCGAAAGCAGCACAGACCATACTGACAGGAAGGCAGAGTTCAAGTACAAGGTCATTTATAAAACAGGAGGTGCCAGATCTAGTCTGTGTGCTACAGTTTACTGACTCCTGTTCTAGGCAGTTTGTCAAGTGTTTCAATACATAATCTCATTTAATCCCCATAACCACCCCAGGATACGGGTGCTGTTACCATACTCATTTTTAGAAATAAAAAAATTCACCGTTACGGTTGCCTTTCTTGGCCAAGATCACAAGGTTAATAAGCAGTGTCGCTGGGATTCAAACCACTTCCCTGGATGGCTCTATTAGACCGTTGTAAAAAGGTGAGTGCTACTGGCGGGCATGTAGAGTGCTTACTAGGAATCTGGTTCTACTCTCAAGGCTTATTTAATTCTCAAAACTCTCTTATTATTATTCCCATTTTACAGACGATAAAATCAAGTCCGGAGGGTAAAGTGACTTGCCCAGGGGCACATGGCGGATCAGCCGCAGAGCAGAGATTGAACCAGGGGGTCTAGTTCCACAAAACTTGGGTCTCAACTGCTTAACTCCCAAGACATTCTTTGAGGTCAGTGGGCGGAAGGTGCAGAGGTTGCGGCCTCAGCTATGCCATTCCCGTCACTGGAAAAACGGGGTCCAGCCCTGCCTGCTTCAGGGCGGCCTGTCCCAAAACGGGTCCCCAGGGCCTGAGGGTCAGTGGTGTTTCCAAGGCAACAAGGACCGATATGAAACTGGATATAAAACCCTGGTAGTATGTCCTCACCCCATGCCCCCCCCCCCACAAGCCTCCTACCCCCCGCCCCCCCAGGCTCAGTTGAGTCTCAGTCACTGAGGCCCCAGGCTCAGGCTCTGCAGCCCTTGGTGGGCCTGGAGGGACAGCCTAAACGCCTGAAGAGCTGGAAAGTGCTTCTTCACAGCTCCGGGTCCGTGTGCCCCAGGCCTCGCTTTGGAAATGCAGCCGCTCGGCCTGATGGGACCCGGGGCTCCCGGGCTCCCAGGATAACAACCACCGCCCCGGTTCACCCATCCTCACGGCTGACACCTTGTTCAGTGAGTTTTCCAGGCAGAGGTTCCCTCCTCGGCCTCCTCCGGCCAGGCAGCTTCAGATGGCCCAGGCCCTTCCAGATCGGAGCCTGGCCACCCGCTGGCGACAGGCTCGCCCATCCTGCCTCGGTGCCCTCTGGTTCCAGAAACAGCCATTCCCACGAGTGCCTACCAGATGTCACCTCAGGCCCTGCCCGTGGCGCCGGTCCTTTGACCGGCTCTGTGTCCTGTTTCTCTCACAGCCGGGAGTGAGGGCACAGGCTCTGAGGCAGATGGCGTGGCACTGGATTCTGGTTCTACTACGGGTTACCTTTAGCTCTTTGTTCTCAGTTTACTTGTCTGTAAAATGGGACTGATGTTACCTATCTCAGTAGGATGCTGAAAAAATTAAATGTTAACACACGCACGGTGTTTAGAACAGACCTCAGCACGGGGTAAGCACTGCAGTGTTCGGGCTGATTTGTCTTGTCACGGTATGCATGACCCTGAAGCTTTGGGCCATTTGTGTCAGTATGTCTTCTGCATCTTCACCAAAGCCACACTGGGAACGACAGGGGGTCCCCACATCCCGAGAACTTTCCGGAGTCCTATGTCACTAATTAGGCGTCTATCTCCTCTCCGGCCTTCGGCCGGCTGCATGCGCTCCTGCGGGTGCCTCCCAGGGAACCAAGCTCCCGTTTGTCCCAGGAATGCCGGGAAGACACGACAAGTGACATTCTGGGACCTTCATCCCGTGTTCAAAGCATCGCCCCGGCCGGTGTACGTCCCAGAGAGGCGGTCTGTCTGGAGTGAGGGTGCCCGGTGGCCCCATCCTGACTTTGCACGACCAGCCTCTGGCCTTGTGTCCACGCCACGCATGCCACGCTGCGCTGGCCTCCCCTGCGGGGCTGCACGGTCCCTCCTCTCTGCCCTCACAGCACGCCGCCCCGCCAGCTCCCAGTGGCTTCGGCGACCCAGCCACCTCCCAGCAGCGCCATCCTGGACGGCCTTGGCTCGCATCCCGCAGACCAGGGGCTCCCATCCCACCCAGCCCCTTCTTTCCAGCAGGGCTGAGCTCTGCTGCTGCCCTCGAGCTTCCAGGAACATCACCCTCTGTGCCCACTGGCGAACCTACACCCTCTTCTTCTCGCTACAAAAGCAACCTTTAAGTCCCTTCTTAAGGCCCATTTTTCTCACTTCCCCGCACCTGGGGCTCAGCCTTCCTGAGGGCACTAAGCCACCCCCAGGCTCCACCTGGTGCGAGGACGCGACTCCCTCGGAACCTGGGCGCACCCTGCGGGGCAACGAGGCCGGAAGGCCATGGGCAGGCCTTTCCCTGCAGCTCTGCGGCCCTGGCACCATGGCAGGCGGAGCAGGGCGGGGGAGGCTGAGGAAGCTCCCAGGAAGGGGCGGGCCTGGGCTGCAGGAGGGTGGGCCGGTGGGAGGCAGCTGGGGCCCAGCCTGGAGCCGGCACATGGCCTCGCCCAGTGCCTGCTGGGAAGGTGCCCAGCTCCCGCCCGCAGGCCCGCCTGCTGCTCTTTATTCATTGAGGCTCAGATGCGGCTATTTGCTCAGGATTTATCCGCCGGCCTTGAAGCGGCAGCAGCGGGCGTGATGGAAAGGCCGTCCCTTCCACGCGGCCGCTGGAGTAACTGCTGCCGTGGACGCGGTGTTTTATAACGTGCCAGCACAGCCGTGCCCGTGGACCGGAACAGACATTCCCGTGTCACCTCTCTCCGCCCAGGCCTCATAGCAGCACCCTTCCCTCAGCCTGGCTGCCTGCCCCGGAGCCCCCTGGACCAGGGGAGCCCAGAGCATCCCCCAGGCGGCAGCCTCCCCCCCGCAGCCACACCGCCGACGGGAAATGCAGTGGGGGCTCCGGGTTCTCCTTGGGCCCATTGCCAGTGGCGAGACACCGGCACTGGCGTGGGCGGCGAGACCAGTGGGCTCCCCTCTGTTCGCATCCCCATAGGCCAAGCGGCAGAGCGGCCAGTTCTGCCTGGGAAGGGGAGGCCAAGCCGCTCTCTGGAGGGCGGTAAGCAGGAGGATCTGGTTCCACCCACCCCGTCCTGCACCAGCCCGGGGGGCTCCGCTGAGAAGTCCAGCAGGCACCTGGCAGGGCGGGGCTGGGCAGGGCTACCCAGGGCAGAGGTGGTGGGGCAGGGCCCTCTGTGTGCCCTGGTGCTTTGAGGCTCCCCGCAAACTCTCAGCGTGCCCCTCCCGCCGGCAGCGTGTCCTGCTCCTCCCGTGGGGGCGTCGGCAGGTGGGGAGCGGGGACGCCCTCCTGCCAGGCACTGAGCAGGCCGGGCAGCCGCCCTCTCCTCAGGCTCACGTCTACATCAGATTGGTGATTTATCTCCCACTTCCCTCCCGCTCCCGCTCCCCGTGCAATCCTCACTGCTGAGCAGGCCTGTCACCTGAGCTGAGACGCACCCATCCCCCCACCCCCCAGGCGGAGCTGAGAGGCCTGCAGGGCGGGGGCCCTCCCGGAGCCTCAGCCTCAGGGTGGGGGGTTGCGTGTCGGGGTCTTGGGGAACCTCATAGTGGGAAGGGGCCAGGGCTCTGGGGATAAAGGGGAGCAGCTGGGAGCAGGGAGCAGCCAGCACGAGGAAGTCTTAGCACCCAAGGCCTCACACAGCCTCAGCCGCTGTTCTCCTTGCTGTATCTGCCTTTTAACTTGGGACAGATTCTTAAGTCAGAGGCATGAACCTGTATGTGTACAGTATCAGAGTGGTGAGGGGAAGGTGGCAGCCGGAGGCCATCAGCAGGGTCCGGAGCCCTTCCCTCCTGTCTGGGTGCGGCCTCTGGGAAGCTGGTCCTGGCCTCGTCCCGTCCCCAGGACCCATGTCACTGTTTTATCTCTGACTCTGGGAAGACGCTGACCGGGAGGAAGTCATCTGAACAACGTGCAGGCGCCCTGGAACACTGATTCTCCCAGCGAAGAGGCCGGAGTCACGGCCCGTGCCTGTCGGAGGCAGCCCCATGCCCACTGCTCCGGAGAGAGGCGGGGCGGGCACTTCCTGGAGCGTGCGTCTTCCAACCCTTTCTGGCCAGAGGTCAGGGTCCACTGTGGCTCAGCTGTCTCCAGACACGATCTCCTTCTCTCCTGGCCTCCGCTCTGCTTTGCTGTCATTCGCTGGCTTTGGGTCACGCTCTGTCCTCACTGCACCCTGTCGCCTGGGCTATTGCTGCTCGGCCAGGGACCGAGGCCCTTTGGCCTGTCTTCTTCTTCTTCTTCTTCTTTTTTTTTTTTAATATATTCCATTGATTTTTTACAGAGAGGAAGGGAGGGAGATAGAGAGCCAGAAACGTTGATGAGAGAGAAACATTGGCCAGCTGCCTCCTGCTCACCCCCCACTGAGGATGTGCCCGCAACCAAGGTACATGCCCCTGACCGGAATCGAACCTGGGACCTTTCAATCCGCAGACCGACGCTCTACCACTGAGCCACACCGGCTTCGGCTGGCCGGTCATCTTCTAAAGCTGCAAGGCTCCCCGGCAGGGCGGGCCAGTCCTGAGCCAGGCGGGGAGCCGCGACGGCATGAAGACAGCCCTGGGTGAGAGCTGAGAGCCAGAAGGGCTCCGGTCAGTCCCGACAAGCCGTGGCGGCTGTGGGGAGGCGCACAGTGCTCTGAGTCTCACATCCTGACACATGTGGAGGTTCAAGCCTTGGTCTGTCTGCCCTGCACAGCTGTTGGGCAACTCAAAATCTGATTATTATATATATATAAAACCTACCTCTGATTATTATATATATTATATATATATAAAACCTACCTCTGATTTTGAGTGTGTGTATGTGTGTGTGTGTATATACACACACACACACACACACACACACACACACATACATACACTGGCCAGAGCTAAACACACACACATACATATGTATATGGGCTTTGCAGTATATGCTGACGTCAGGGTGACAGCTATATGATTATGTCTCCATGAAGGTACTCCTTGGTCAGTAACCCCTGTGTGTGCTGAGGATCTCCCACGGGCTCGGCGCCCTCCTGCCTGAACTGTCTAGATCTGGGAGGGACCTGTTCCCATGCACACCCTGGTGCTGGTCAGCAGGGGACGAGGTTGGCCTTCAACCACTCGGTTCAGGATCCTCGTGTGAGAAAATGCCCACCTATCCAAAATGCAAACTCGGAGACGGAAGCTGGCGAAAAGGAGACTTCTCATACATTCTCGAGAGCAGGTGCCCGTCCCATTGCACAGCCCCTGAATTAGCTGGCACAGGCAGCCTTTGCCCCATTGAGGAGAGTCCCTCCTCCGGTTCCTCATTGGCTGAGGACTATGGGGTCACGTGTTTCCTCATGCCCCACCTGGGTCTTGCTGTTTCCCATTGGGCCATTAAACAAAACAAAACAAAACAAAACAAAACAAAACAAAAACAAACAGGCTGAGGCCTTTCTAGCTGCCTTCACCTCCCTCTGTCTAGCTGAAGCAGGCGCCTCAGGGATGCTGGCCCAGGAGCCCAGCTCTTTGTTCCTCTTCCCTCCTCCCCACACTCTGTGCGCCCTGGGGAATTCAGTAAACTCCATCGAGAGCAGCCATGCTGGATGGAGCACAGAGGTCCGTTCCTACAGTAGGAAGAATTCCAGGACCAAGATAAACCCTGGAGCTCCTGGACCTGTAACCCAATTTTCTGAGCAAGGTTACAAGACTCTGTCCACATGATCGATCCCATGGAAGGTAGGACAGGACACGCCTGGAGGGTCAGCTCCTCCTGGGATGGGACGTCACCCCCTGGGGCATGCTGAGCTCGGAATGGGGGTCCTGGGCTCAGCAAGAAAGAGCTCCAAGATCAGCTGGGAGGCGGAAGGGTCGCAATTCCTGCCGAGCTTCGCCAGAGCCATTTGGCTGCAGCAATTCCTTGTACAGATGGAACCAGGTCTAGGAGGCAAGGCCGCATGCCCACGGTCACCAAGATGGAGACAATGCAGGGCTCTTTCCACTCCACCGTGGTCTGAGGACTCTGTGTGAAGTCACAGGGCTTTCTAATAATTTTTAGTGAGCGCCTTAGGATTTTCAGGAAAAATAATAATAGGAAAAAAAGCATCCAGATTGGAAAGGCAGAAGTAAAATCATCTTCTCTGTTTGTAGATGGCATGATCCCACGTGTAGAAAATCCTAAGGCGCCCACTAAAAATCATTAGAAAGACCTGCCGTGGAGCAGGAGAGGGAGGCCAGGGTGAGGCCCGGGGCAGGGCCCAGGAATTCCACCCTGGCTGCAGATCAAGCAGCTGCCTCTTCTAATGTGCTTTAAATGTCAGGCTTCTGCAGAAGATTCCTTCTGACATAAACGTCTGCTGTTTTCAACAAATGTTTAGCTCTGGCCAGTGTGGTGCAACCATGCACTGAAAGGTTGCCGGTTCCATTCCTGGTCAGGGCACATGCTTGGATTGTGGGCTTGATCCCTGGTAGGGCTTGTGCAGGAGGCAGCTGATGGATGTATTACTCTCAGATCAATGTTTCTCTCTCTCCCTCCCTCCCTCCCTCTCTCTCTCTCTCTCTCTCTCTCTCTCTCTCTCTCTCTCTCTCTCTCTCTCTCTGTCTCTCTCTCTCCCCCTGTTCTCTAAAAATCAGTTAAGAAATCTTTTTTTTTAACCCTTTACACTATATTAAGTATAATCATCTCTAAAGGTGTCCAATCTCTTGTCTTTTAGTTTTTTGGGACACAGGCATTTTAACAAGCAAATAAGGTAATGACCAGGCCTTGAGACAAGCAGTTAAGCAGGCAGGCATAGGAGATGGGGCTGTTGTTACAACAAGTTGTGTGATGAATGAAGAAGGGTGGCAGCAAAGGGGAGATGAGGATGCTGTTGGTGCTGCTGGGAGGGTGGAGGGAAGCTCCAGACTGGAAAAGAAGAAGCGTCCAGGTTGGAAAGGCAGAAGTAAAACCATCCTCTGTTTGCAGATGGCATGCTCCTGCGAGTGGAAACTCCTAAGGCGCCCACTAAACCATTAGAACTGCTCAGGGAGCGCAGCCCGCTTGGGGAAGGCGGCCTCCCACCCAGGACGACATCTGAGGCGAAGACAAAGGTGATGGCTCAGGTGACTGTCACCGCCCCATGTGCAGCCATCACGGACTAACACGGGGACATGGGAGCCAGGGAAGTGAGGACAATTCTGGCAGGTGAGCTTTAGGAGGGTATGGGAAGAGGGAGGAGGGGTTTGCTGCCACCAGGGAATCCTGACACCAGAATAGTTACTTGATATTAGAAAACTAAATAAAAACATCTAAAAGAGACTATCTACTATGACCAGGTAGAAGTTATCCCAATGATGCCAGGTTTGGTTTAACATTGAAAACCAATTAATGCAATATACCACATCGACAGAATAAAGAACAAAAACCACACGATCAACTAAATAGGCACAGAAAAAACATTTGAAAAATTCAAGAACCATTCATGATAAAAGCACTCAACAAACTGGGAAAGAAGGAAACTTCCTCACTACGATAAAGAGAACCAACAATAACTCTTATATGTATATCATATATCATATGTAAGGACAAAGGAGCAGGTGCTTCCCGTGTAAGAACAGGAACAAGACAAGGATGTCTACTCATTGCTTCTCTCCACATTGTCTTGGAGGGCCCAGCCAGGGAGGGCAACTGGGCAAAGCCAGGAAATAAAAGATAACGGCAACCAAAATAGGAAGGAAGAGAAAACTATTGTCTATTTGCAGATGACAGGATCCTGTGCATAGAAAATCCCAAGGAGTTCACTTAAAATTATTAGAGCTAATAAATGAGTTCAGTAAGGTTGCAGGGCATAATATCAACATACAAAAATCAACTGTATTTCTATACACCAGCAATGAACAATCCACGATTAAATTAAGAAGTAATTCCATTTAAAATAGTATCAAAATATAAAATATAAATGAATTTAGTAAAACAAGTGCCAAAGGTATACTCTGAAAACTATATAACATCATTAAAAGGAGACCTAAATAAATGAAAAAAATACACCATGTTCATAGACTGAAATAATATTGTTAACATGGCAATATTCTCCAAATTGATCTACAGATTCAGTACAATTCCCAGCAGAATTGCAGCTGACTTCTTTGTAGGAATTGATGATATGATCCTAAAATTAATAAAGAATTGCAAGGGACCCAAAAGAGCCAAGACAACCTTTAAAAAGAAGGACAAAGCTAAAAGACTAATTTTTCCCAATTTTGAAATTTACTACAAAGCTACAGTAATGAATATAGTGCGGTACTAGCATAAGAATAGACTTTTAGGTTAATGGAATAGAAATTACAGTCCAGAAATAAATTCTCACAATTAGGGTCAATTGATTTTTTGACAAGAGTGCCAATATCATTCAAAAGAAAAAGTTGAATAGCTTCCTCACACCATATATAAAAACTAACTCGCCCTGGCTGGTTGGGCTCAGTGGATAGAGTGAACTGAAAGGTCCCAGGTTTGATTCTGGTCAAGAGCACATGGCCGGGTTGCAGGTTGTGCAGGAGACAGCCAATCAATGATTCTCTCTCATGGTTGATGTTTCTATCTCCCTCTCCCTCTCCCTCTCCCTTTCCCTCTCCCTCTCCCTTTCTCTCTGAAATCAATAAAAATATTTTTAAAAACTAACTCAAAATGGATCAGAGATCTACATGTAAGAGCTAAAAATACGAAACTCTTAGAAGAAAACATAAGAGTAAATCTTTATGGCCTCGCATTAAGCAATGGTTTCTTAGATATAATACCAAAAGCATGAGCACCAAAAGAAAAGTAGGTAAATCAGATTTCATCAAAATTAAAATGTTTTGCACTTCAAAGGGCACAATTAAGAAAGAGAAAAGACAACAAATAAAATGTGAGAAAATATTTGCAAATCATATACTGATAAGTGACTTATATCTAGACTTTGTGAAGAATTCTTATAACTGAATAATAAGAAGACAGCCCAATTAATACATGGGCAAAGGGTGCGAGTAGACATTTCTCCAAAGAAGATACACACATGGCCTTGAAAGTGTCTGACGCTGTTTGCCATGAAGAAAGCAGAAGTGAAGTCCACAGTGAGCTGCCACTTCACACCCACAGCGTGACTGTTGAGGAAGACAAAATAACGGTCCCCCGAGCCTGTCCACCCTCCTACTCCTCCGGAATCTGTGAAAGTGCTACCTTACATGGCAAACGAAACATGGCTGAAGCCATTCACTCGAGGGTCTTCGGAAGGGGAGGGACCCTGGGAGATGCCGGTGGCCCAGGCATCACAGGGTTCTTTTAAGGGCAAGAGGAGCAAGGGGGTCAGCGCCAGAGAAGGCTGTAACCACAACCCCAGGCCAAAGTGCTGAGCCTGCTGGCCCTGAGGCCAGAGGGCCGTGGCCCGGGGCTGGGCAGGCTCCAGAGGCTGGAAAGGCAAGGAACCAGCTTCCCGGAGCCAGGAGCACTGCCTGCCCACCCTGCACTCCAGCCCATCAAACCACTGCACACACTGACCTCCAGGCCGTACGATAGTCACTGTGCTAGGCACTCAGTTTGTGGCCATTTGTTCAGCAGCAATACGATACCAACACAGCTATCACATAGAAGGCTGGCCCAGCTGGCGTGGCTCTGAGCGGGAGTGTGGACCTATGAACCAGGTGAGGTTCCCGGTCAGGGCACACGCCCAGGTTGTGGGCTTGATCCCCAGTGTGGGGTGTGCAGGAGGCAGCCAATCCATGATTCTCCCTCATCGTTGATATCTCTCTCTCTCTCTCTCTCTCTCTCTCTCTCTCTCTCTCTCTCTCTCTTTCTCTCTCTCTCTCTCTCTCTCTCTCTCTCTCTCTCTCTCTCTCTCTCTCTCTCTCTCCCTCTTCCTCTCTCCCTTTCTCTCTGAAATCAATAAAAATATATTTGAAAAAAAACCCGTAACAGGGAGTTGGGGAGAATGTGGAGAAATTCGAACCCTCACGCGGGCTGCTGGGAGTGTAAAACGGTGCAGCCACTTCAGAAAAGACGCCGTGGTTCTCACGAGGTACATGTAGAGCCACCACGTGCCCCCGCGTTCTATCTCTGGAACCCATGGAGAGACAAAAACATGTGTCCACATGGAAACCCGCACGCACAGGTCCACAGCAGCATTTCTCACCACAGCCAAGCGGTGGAAAGAAGTCAAATGTCCATCAAAGGGTAAAGGGTAAGTCACATGTGGATCCTCGAAAACATCGTGTTCCCTGAAAAGGCAGACGCAGGGCCCATGTTGTGCTGCTCCGCCGTGTGAACCGTGGGAACAGAAGCCCTATTGCGGCCGGGCTGTGCCCGCTGGATCAGGGGTGGGGGGGATGCTGCTAGTGGGGGTCTTCCGGGCACACACATGTTCTAAAGGGACTGTGGTGACCGCACAGCTGTGAGTACACTAAAAGGAATTTATTGTACACTTTGCCGTTGTGAACTGAGTTGTAGGGTGTGCGAATTTCATCTCAATAAAACTCTCATTAGAAAAATAAGATCCCTGGCCGAGTGGCTCAGTTGGTTGGAGTGTTGTCCTGTACACCAAGAGGTTTCGGGTTCGATTCCTGGTCAGGGCATACACCTAGGTCATGGGCTCAATCCTCAGGAGGGGTGTGTACGGGAGGCAATTGATAGATATTCCTCTCTCTCTCAAAATCAATAAAAACATATCCTCAAGTGAGTATTTCAAATAAAATAGGAATAAAGAGCTTGCCTGCCCTACCTGCCTGCCCTGCCCACCAGGGAGGCAGTCAGTCGCGGAGTGGCTCTGCCCGCTTTACCACCCGGCCCCGCAGGAAGCGCTGCCGCGGCCGTGAGCTCAGAGCGCAGGGCCCAGCCTCCACCCGGACCGGAAACCACCCAGAGCTCTGTGCTTCCCAGCCCCGTCTCCCACCGCCTCCTGCACCCCGAGGAGGTGTGCACCCACACTGCCCCTCTCCCTGCAAACCTGTGTCCAACTCACACCGTCTGAGAACCCCCCGCTGTGGCTGCCTCCGGGGCCTCCCTGAGCCCCAGAGGCTGGGTGGTGGGCTCCTTAGCTCCGGAAAACGCTCCGCCTGCCATTCCACACCCCGAAAGCAGCGACTCGCAACGTCTGCCACCTCAGCCCTCCGGTCCCTCGTTGGAAGCCGCCTCAAACGAGGGCCTGCGCACAGCAGCTGCCGAGGAGTGTGGGCTGAACAGCCACCTTCCAGCCGAACCCCAGACCCTGCAGGCTCGCCGCGGAGAGGGAGGGAGAGCCCAGGACGACGGGAGAAGGGTGTCGCGCAGGGTCCACACGAGGCCCAGGGGGTGCCAGCCTCTGCCCTCCCTTCCTTTCCCGGGTGCCCTCAGGGGCCTCTTCCCTCTGCCTGGCCCGCCGGGCCCAGGGCGCCTGCCCGTGGCCAGCAGACCTGAGGCCGCAGGGCTCTGGACAGAGCGAGACCGGCCCGGCGGAGGGCGAGGGCGCTGTGCTGGGCGCTCCCCGCGCAGCGTGTGCTGTGGCCCCTCTTCCCTCCGCCGCGAACCCCTCCGGCAGAGCAGCGCGGACGCACTCAGTGACCGCGGGACTGGAGTCTGTTCTAGGAATTCAGTCCGGGTCCCAGGGCCTCACCCCGTCCCACACGCGTGTCCTCTTTTTGGTTCTGTTACTAACAAGCTTTTACCGGAGGGTGGAGGTCGTTTCTGCAGGTCCAGTGGCCTCGTTATAAGGAGGGGGGTTTACGGGCCTCTCAGGCCCCGGCCAGCTCTTCCACAGACACGGAGTGAGCCGCCAGGCCGGCAGCACTTCCCCTTGGCAAGGCCAGCTCCTCCACCGAGCAGCACCGGCCGGAGGGCCGGGCCTCAGGCACCGCCGAGCCCGCAGGCGCGGCCGGGCCCTGGGGAGCTCGCCTGGAAGCACGTGGCCGCCGGCTTCCCCGGAGCCTGGTGAGAGCCTGGCAGGAGCTGCCATTGTCACCATCGTTCCTGCGCGTGGCTTGTGCATGACTCACCTTCCCCTTCCTGACCCTGCAGACAGGATCTGCGGGGACACAAAATTCTATCTTCACTCGCACCCGGCACTGCCCCCGGCACTGCCCCCGGCTCCTTCTCAGTGTCCCCAGAGCCTCCAAGAGTCACGTGTAAGTAAAAGGAAGCAATTACTCAGTGCACAATTAAAGGTTTCAGCGGTTTACTTCTAAGCAGGAATACCATCCTGGGCGAGCTGTGGCCGAGGTGGAGGCAGGAAGGAGGAGCAGGAGACGCAGGTAGCTGGCCTGGCCAGGGGGTGGGCACGGACTTGCAAGAGGCTGTGTTAGGCCCGGCTCCTGGGAAGGTCAGCATGGTGGGTGAGGGGGTGAGAGGGTGAGGGGAGAGGGGTGAGGTGCTCTCAGCCTGCAGAGCCTGGGCAGCACAGTTACCGGCCTCCGGCTCTGCAAGGAACTCCCGTGGGGAGTGTTTGGAGACGCTCCCCTGTGGGCACTGTGGGTGCCCAGCACGGAGCGGCCTCTCCCCACGTTGCACGTGGGTCAGACACAGGTGCGTCCTGCCGTCCGCGTGGGAGACCGGCCGGCCACGGTGGTCAGGGGGAGCCCCTGGGCCTCTGGTTTCTGGAGCCAACGCTTGCAACATGCTATGAGCCTTGTTGTTTGTGGGGCGGCCTGGAAAAATCACCCCCTGATCATCCCCTTCTCCCACATCCCAAAGCCACTGCCCATCCGCTGTCGCCGATGTACTTGTCCCCCGAGGGGACGGGTCTTTTCCTACCAGCAGCGCGTCTTCGGGAATGGGGAGCCCCGTGTGGGGCAGGTGGGAGAAAGGCCGGACGGAGCCACATGGTCTCTGGAACACCCGGGGGGACCCAGGGAGCCCCTGCTTATCTCCGCACCACCCTGGTCCCTCTCCTCCTGAACTCTCCTCCCGACACGGCTGGCCCAGGCCTGGCCATGCCAGGCTCTCAGGGGACGTGGGCCCTCGGCTTCCCCCGACTCTGCTGGGCCAGCACCTACTCTGCATCACAGACACCCACCCACCTCCCGAAGTCCCTCCCTGCTCACCACCTCGTCCTTCCGCACTGTGTTCCTGTCCGCTCAGCCAGCGCGGGGCAGGCCCAGCTGTTCCGCTCTGTGAACTTTGTTGAGGGAATGACTGGGGGGGGGTGGGGGGGGACCTTCGGATGCGAGGCTGAGCAGAACGTTGGAGGGTGAGGACCCAGACGTGTGGGGCTCAGAAACGCTGGCACTGGAGGGAGCTCCAGAGGCACAAGTCCCGCTGGGTGGCTGGCCCCCTTTCCCTGAGGGAGTCCTGGGCCCAGGGCTGCGGGAGGAGGCCCAGGCCGCGCTGGGGGCACTCGCTGCCTCCCTCCCTCCCTCCACACCGTGGGCCTGGCTTCGCTGCACACCCGGCAGGTGGGTCTGGGAGAGGGAGGGTCAGGGGGAGGAGGAGGAGACAGGGAGGACGCCGCCCAGATGCACAGCACCGCACCCCAGGCCACAGGATGCCAACAGAGCCCCGATGGGGGTTCACCAAGGACCTCTACCTTCCCCGGCGCTTTCCGACCGCACAGCACGTGTGACCGCCCCACTGTGCACGGAGCAAGAGGCTCCACGCCACCCGGGTTAGAGGGCAGGTTCCAGATGCCGCCCTGGAGAGAGCGGGGGCTGCGTGTGCGCGTGTGGTGTGTATGTGCGCGTGCACGTGTGTGTGTGTGTGTGTGTGTGTGTGTGTGTTCACGAGAGGAAGTCAACCTTTCATTTTCATTTACTTCGTATAATTAAAGAAGACACATGTCAATGCCCTTGGATGTTGAAAGCCGTCCCCTGGCCTGTGCCCGGGTGGAGCCACCCTCCCCTGACAGGGAGACACAGGAAGGACCAGGCAAGCCAGCACCTGCCTCCAGCAGCAGGGCTCAGAGGAGGGCTCTCTTTGCTAAGTTAAAAATTGTTTTGTTGGTGCTGACGAGGAAAAGCCCAGAACGCCTACACAAGCGCCCCTTTGAAAGCACACGGAAGAGGAAGCAGGAGGAAGGCTGGGCCCGCGGAGAGGGACACAGGGAGCGCTTTCTTCCCCGCGAGGCAGCCTGTGTGAGCCCGCAGGCCCTGGCATCGGTGCCCATGGAGGGAGGAACGCGGTTCTGAGACAGAGGGCCCGGTGAAGCGGCTGTGGGTGCGGAGCTGGCCCGGGGTCCCGCCTCTGTCCCAGGGAGACAGCGGCCCGCTGTCTGGGCCCGGGCCTGCCCCCAACTCCCGCTCTGGGAGAGGGAGGCCGTGGGCGAGCTCTGCCTGTGCGGAGGGATGAGCGAGGGGAGGAGGGACGGCTGCTGCGGGAGCAATGCCATCACCCATGGCCACTCTCACGTGGACAGCCGCTGCTCTCAGGCCCACCAACCAGGGCCAGGGCCCGAGGAGCCTGTAAGTAAGGTACGTGCCCTTGACTGGAATCGAACCCGGGACCCTTTGGTCCACAGGCTGACACTCTATCTACCAAGCCAAACCGGCTAGGGCAGTTTTATGAATTCCTAATGACCGTTTTTCATGCTCACATGTTTGTGATCTGATCTATGGACACGATGCATGTGTGGCACTGGTGTGTAGGGCTCCGAGCAGCGTCAGGCCTGAGTGGGCACTGGGGCGTGGTCGTGTGCACACGCCACAGTGAGCGTGGAGTGTGGCTGACACTGACAAAGTGTGACTAATGCTCGTCGGCATCTGAGGGGAGACTGGAGAAGCGGTCAGCTGATTCCCGCCGGACCCACACGATGCTTTGTGGCGAGGGAACGGCCTGCAGTGCAAACCGGCTTCACTGGTTAGGAAACCGGAAGGATTCCGGCAAGAAGAGGGCCTCCTCGGGGCGCTGGGAGGGGAGAAAGGGGTTCAGAGTGTGAGGGTGCGAGGAGGTGGCAGGTGCCCCTGCCATGGCCGGGTCGGAGAACGTGCCTGAAGCATGTCTGAGAGACGCACACACAGCCACTCAGCAAGGAGCACCTGTGTGCCCTGCGCCCCCCAGGCCACAGGCCACCTTCCCGCCGCCCACCGCCTGCCCGTGCTTCTTGCCAGATCGCAGTGCCCCCTCTGAGGGATGCAAGCCCTGGCCTGACCGCGGTCATTGTTGGAAAAGCCACATCCAGTTTGGCTGCCTCTGTCCTCCCCAGTTTCTGCCCCCGGCTGGTCCTGCCCCTGGAGCCTGCCCCCAGGGGAGGTGGCCCCTCCCGCTGAGAGCACCTGGGACCTCGGAGGGAGGGCAAGACCGTGTCCCCTCCACGTCCCCTATCTCCGGCCACACGGGCCAGTCCCAGCGGTTTTTCCGTAAGACCCGGGCTCTCCCGGTCACCAGCCAGCACACGCTCCAGGGGGGCTCAGCACGGAGCCCTGCTCCGCTGGCAGAGGGCAGAGGGCGGAGGGCAGAGGGCAGAGGGCAGAGGGCAGAGGGCAGAGGGCGGAGGGCAGAGGGCAGGGCCCGGCCTCCCCCGTGTGGCCACTTTGGAGCCGCGGAGGGGGAGAGAGGTGGGACTCCAGGCTGGTTCTGGTGCTTACAGCCCCCCCACCCCCCCACATGTGCAGGAAGCTGGGGCTTCAGCCTCTCAGCCCCATGTGGGGAGACACAGCTATCCAGGGGGCAGCAAAGGGTTTACAACATCTCCCCCTCTTGCTCATCTCCCCCGGACAGGCTCACCACTGGGGTGACAGGGGGAGGCGGGGGGTTACAGGCTCACTACTGGGGTGACAGGGGGAGGCGGGGGGTTACAGGCTAACCACTGGGGTGACGGGGAGGCAGGGGGTTACAGGCTCACCACTGGGGTGACAGGGGGAGGCGAGGGGTTACAGGCTAACCACTGGGGTGACAGGGGGAGGCGGGGGGTTACAGAGCAGACTGGACCTCATCTGGCCAGCTCTGCTCGGCCAGCTGCTGGCTTCAGAGGTGGTGCCCCAGGAGTGAGCCTGTGACCCGGGAGGCACCCTTACACCCAGCGCGTGGGGCCTGCTGGCTCTGAGGGATGGCTCTCAGCCTCCTCAGCCTCCCTGTGAAGAGGAGGCACCCCTCCCGCCCAGAGACGGCCCACAGCCCGGGGTGCAGAGAGGAGAGGACTGGGCCCGGCCACGCACCTCCTCGCCTGCACCCTGGCTCTGGCCTCCGCGGGGCAGGCGGGGCTGGAAACCGCGCTGCTGCTGTGAAGCTGGGCCTCTGGTGCAAACCTCACCCAGACACCAGCGCTCCGCAGCCCCTCCCGACTCCCCGGCGGTGTGCACCGGGGCTGCCGTCCTCGAGACGCAGCTTTGTCTCCTCGTGGGGAGCGGCGGGGGCCGGGGACCCTCCCCCTCTCTAGCTCTGTGTCCATAGCCTGGCTGGTGACTCGCCGGAAACGAACCCTGAGCACTGCAGAGAGGAAGGGGACCAGCCGGGGAGACACAGCCCGGAGCCTGCGGGCCAGCCCGCCTGCTGGGGAGGAGGCCGGCCCCCCTGACACCAGGGCCACACCTGCTGGCGGTTCCTCACCGCTGGGCCTCAGCACCAGGCTGAGCTGGGTCTCGGGGCCGTGAGCCTGCTGGGCGGCCTGCCCGGGCATGGTTTGTGCCACTCGGAGGGCAGGCTTCTCCCTCCACCGGACGGCAGAGGCCAACACCCAGGCTGGCACGGCAGAGGAGCAGACGACCTGTGCCCGTGCCAACCTGAGCCCTGCTGGTCCTTAAAATAGCAGACCCCCAGCCGGCAGGGACCCGAGTGGGGGAGAGGGATGCTGACTGGCACGCCTGCCTGGCCTGCTTGACATTTGATTGACAAGGACCGGTGAGTGACAGCTAAGAACCGGAGGCCCTGCGCTGACAGGAGGCCTGGCGGGGGCTTCTCGTCTGGGAAATGTGGTTCAGGGGCATCTGGGGTAGAAGAGAGAGAGCAATGGAGGCCTATCTGTCAGCAGGAAGTGGGGCATCGCTGAGGGGACCCCTCTCACCCGCAGAGCCTTGTCTCCCACCCACGCCCCGCCCTCCTGTGCCTGCCCTGCACTGCCCTTCCTCTGCACCCGGGCGTGGGGGCGGGGGGTAGGGCTGGGCCAGGCGGGTGAAGGCACTGTGCCCTCTGGGCCCAGGTGGGAGGCGAAGGCACAGAATGGGCGGAGTGCTCAGTGGGGGAACTCCCCATGGCAGAAGACCTGACCTGGTGAGGAGCTGGCAGGTACTGGATAGCAGGACCTTCGGGCAGTGTGCTGGGCAGAGGAGGCCGACAGCGCCCGGCAGCGCTGGCTAAGGGCTCCTGGTGTGCCTACTCTTGCCAAGCACGCGGGCCACTGCACGCACGCCTGACCCCCGGGGTGTGAGGCAGGGAAAGGAGCGGAGGGTAGGCCTCAGTGCTGATTCTGATCCTGGTGACATCACTGTAGGAAAACCCTGGCCTGGGGTCAGAAGTCGGGGTCGGAGCAGACGGCGCCCTGAGCAGCGAGCGGGCCCGTGGTGGCCATGGCCATGTCTGGCTCACCACCAGTGGGACAGAGACCGCCACAGGCGCCTCGCCCCCCCAGCCCTCCGAGGAGAAGCCTGCCAGCCTGCCCCGCGGGCACTGCCCCCCTCCAGCGTGACGGCTGCGCTGCCCGCCGTGCCCTCCTGCTGCCGCCTGCCGCCTGCCCAGACCCCTGCTGCTGGGGCCTCCCCCAGCTTTCTGTTCGGGGAGGCCAGAGGCCGAGGGCATGGCTGGGGGTGCCATGCACACACGTGTGTGTGTCTGTGTGTGCAGGCGTGACTGTGCACTACCCAGGCCGGTAATTAGTCCTCGCTGCAAGGGGTTTGATGAAATAATTATATTCTGGAAAAGCTGCACTCCGCTTCTTAAAGGGCAGGATCCCCAGCGCTGGTGCTGCAGTATTTGCAGTCGCACCTTCTGCTGCATCTGCTCCCTTAAAAAATCTCCCGTCCAATCTGATCTGAATATATAAATCTGAATTATCACAGCCTCGGCGACACGCTCACACCTTTTTGCTTTTTTTTAATCTGTTGCCATGGCGATTAGATAAAATTCACGCGGCGTCTCCAGGGAAGGATGGAATTATTTCAGACAGCGTCTAACCCCTCTCGGGCTCCTTCTCTCTGCCGCGTGCCCGGGCGCCGGCCGGGCGGGGAGCTGCGGAGGGAGGACGCCCCGGACAGCCCGTCTTCCGGAGGCGCCCGAGCCGCAGCCCGCACCGCGCCTCGATGCGCAGCGTCCTCGGCGACCCCCAGGGAGACACACGGAGGCTCCGGGGGCAAATGGCAGTGCCCTTGTTCAAGGTCAAGGACACCGGAGTTACAGAAGTTGACCCGGGGCCATGGCACTGACCTTCCCCGGGGGAACTGAGCAAGGGAAGGACAGACTCCGCTCCCAGGCCTGCATCCGGGTCCACTCCACCAGAGCTTCCCCGACAGCTCTCCGGGGCTGCTGGTCCCTGGATGTGGTTCACCAATGGGCGTTTCATAGAGGGTGTTACCGCCCCGAGGGTGCCGTGGGTGTCACTCCCGGGCCCAGAGCACGCCCCAGAGCAGCACTGCTCCCGGCCAAGCTCTCCTCTCTGTCCGAAGCCCCGTGCAGACGGGAGCGGGACTCTGGCTCTGGCTCCCGAGGCCTTTCGCCAAAGCCGCTGGGGACTGAACTCGCGCCTGTGGAGGCTGAGCAGGGAGGGAGGGGGCGCGGTGTCAGCCCAGACCTACAGGTGGGACAACTGTCTGTGTCTGTTTGCCCCGTCGCTCTGGCCAGGGCCTCGTTAGGAGAGGGGAGGGGGAAGACGCTGACGAGTTGAAGGGTATCTCTTGGCAGTGGCCCACGCCAGGGTGAGTGAGCAGAGAGCCTCGGAGGGCAGCAAAGGAGCTGCATCTCCAAGGGACTTCCCCCAGACCCCCCAGGCCACAGGACAAAGAAGACGTCTTGTGTGTCAGCCAGAGGATGGCTCCTTGTGCCTGCTGGTGGGGCCTGGGCGTACTCGGCAGGGTGGCCTAGGGCAGTGGCAGGGCTGGCAGCCAGGCCGTGCGGTGGCTGCAGCCTCGGTGTGACCGTGCTGAGTGCTGTCTCCTGGCTTCAGTCTCCCACGCTGAGGGTGAGTGAGAAGAAGCCTTTTTCTGTCACTATTGGGGTACACAGCAAATCTTCATTTCGGGGTGACGTTAGCATGGAAGCTCTGTGTATGAGTAAGAACACCGGGGGGGGGGGGCTGAGCAGCCTCCCTGCCCCTGGCCCCATCCACACAGAGCTGGGCACATGGCCACGCGATGCTGGGAGCCAGTGGGAACTCGCCTCTAAGCCTCTTCTGTTGGTCCTGGCTGATCTAGGGGAGCCGTGACCCAGGATGGGGGCAGGAGGGGGGAACAGGGAGTGACTGCAGACCTGGGAGTCCAGCAGACCAGCCCCAAACCCTGCAGAAGCCACTCACCTGCCCTTCACTGAGCAGTGTGTCTTCCAAAAGCCTCGATTTCCTCAAATATAATGGGAACACATTTAAAACCTACCTCATACAGGTGTTATTGGGTTTAAATGGTGTGAAATCTGTAAAGCACTTAGCAAGGAGTAAAGACTTAATCAATGAAGTAAAGGCTTAATCAACGGTAGCTAAGATGATGAGGAGAGGAGAAATGCTGGAGGCTAAAGCAAACAGCAGTTAGCATATTAATGCTAAAAGACCCATTGGAAGGCCAATGGACTCTGATATTTAGCAGGGCTGAAAAAAATCAGCATAATACTGTCCTGCTGTAGGCTCAGTGGCTCAAGGCAATTTCCTAACCTGATAATCCTGTTTACCAAACTTTACCTTTGATCTGAATGTATGGATTGCTAAAGGGTAAATGTGTATTCAAGTAAATAAAAAGTGGACCTGTCAGAAGTCGGGTACCTCTTCAAGGAAGAGGTTTCCACCTGCCCCCCTCCCATGCCTTCTAAATTCATATTTCTTGTATAGCATTTTCATTTGTGTGTTGGCCCGTCCTTCAGATCCTGAACCCCATGGTAAAGTTCATAGTATCTGGTGCCCGAATAGGAATCTGGAGGAGAAGATTCACCTGAGTGAAAAACAAAGTGAAAAAGAAAACTTGGAAATTCACTGGAAAGGTGGGAAGTTCACTGCACACAAAGCCCATGCCAGCTTTGGAGTCATGATCATAAGTGGATGGGAATGTTTTTAGAATCAGCCAGGTTATAATGGGGAAGAGTTCGAGTAAAAGGCAAAAACATCTTGTAAATTTTTAGCTTGCATGCTCAAGGATAAAGGAATTAAGAGGTCAAAAAGTACTCTCTTAAATAAGGCTCAAGGAAAACAAGTGCCCTTGCATCTTTAACTATGTAGGCTCCTGCTCGCTCTCATTATACCCACTTTGTATTTGGGATCAAAAGTCTGTAACACCTAAGGCCCCAGATCCTCCGCCTCTGGTATGGGAAGGCTCAACAACTAGAGACAATGGGGCTAACAGTCCTTTTACAAAAGGACTCCTTAATGCTTTGTTTGTAAATTACCATATGACACCTTGGGAGTGGGAGAATTTAGCTAACACAACTTTAGATGCCAGTCAGTGCTATGGAGAGCAGAATCTGATGAGATCTGTGAGCAACAGGCTGAGATCTAGGCCACATCTGGCTGTAAGTCCCAGGCAATGTAAAATATCTGAAAGATCCATGAAAAGAACTCTGATTTATTAAGTCTTGTCTATCTGTTCTGTGCACTTGTAAATATCGTATATATGAGTGTCTGCTAATTGTTGTTTTTATCTGTCATTGTTGTTTGGTTTGTTTATTGTTAGCCTATTAAGCATGCCTTTAATTTATTTTAGAAAAGATAATCGAAAAGAAATGGTAGATGGCCAGGTCATTACTAAATTTCCCCAGAGCAAACAGAATGTGGGGGTGGAGAGAGAGAATATGAGCAGTACACGTGACCAATAGAATAAATCCTAGAAAGATTCCCCTAGACCACAAGTGTCAAACACAAGGCCCGCGGGCCAAATCCGTCCCGCCAGGCCTTGCAATGTGGCCCGCACCGCGCTGTCATCACTGCACTCTGCTGCGTTTCCATCACAATGACAGTTTATGACTGTTCAGTAAACCATTCGGCCCGCGATTTAGGCTGGATTTTAGATTTTGGCCCCTTCTCTGATTGAGTTCGACACCCCTACCCTAGACAAAGAGAGGCAAAGTAAAGGCAACTAAAAAAAAGCCCTGGCCCATTAATTACTAGGTTTCTTGGTGATCCTGAAAAATGGACACTCATTCTTGAAAATGTTATTAAAAGTCTCATTTCATGTTTTTGTTTCCCAGTCTGTCATTTGAAATTTGAATATAAATAAGCCATTTGTTACGGTTTGGAGACTTCTATGAGACTTCTGTGCCCATGGAGAGAAAAAGGCTAGTTTAAGAGGAAGGTAACACACCTGATTTTCGGTGGCCTCTTATCTTAAATTTTTTCAGCCTCTGTTTTTCATTAGAAGATAGCGAAAATGACACAAGGAAAATATACAGGCTGTGCTTGGACAACAAGATTAGTGTTTTCATAATAATGGGTAGTTCCTGAATAATAATGGACCACATTCCAAGGTTGCCTCCCAGGTCCCATGACCACTTCTGTTTTTATAAAGAAAAACAAAACAAAATAATACTTTAACATTAAAGCTACTGAAAGTCAGTGAGTTGTCTTTGTTACAGAATTTGCCAAGGAAAATGCCTTGGGTAGTAATTGGCTTTAAAAATCTCAAAGTTATTAAGGCAAAATATATAAAACTAAAATGAAGATTATATGGTAAAAAATCTTTTTCAGTGGTAATTATATATGACTAAAAATAGTTTTCCAAAGTCTTTGGTAACTTAAAACTTTGGAGTTTAATGAATTAAATAATAAAGATGATTAAATATCTAGGTATTTTGAAATAACAAAATACTAAAATATTAATCCAAGTTTGACAGGTATGAAAAATCTAGAGGATAGATTTGAACCTATTAATTAAATATGTTTTGTATTTTATTTAAAAGTATCCTTAAAATATAAATATATTACTAATCTGGAAAATGCCAAGTAGCTAAATTGCCACCTAAAAATGGAAGCTTCTAAGAGTTAAAAATTCAAATTAAGTTGGGAGAAATTATCTTATTGTGATAATACAATGCATGAAGTATGGAAATGCATTTTTGAGGAAAATAATTCTTGCATTTTTCTCTGGAGAAATTAGTAGTTCAAAATATATTGTAGTCCTTATGTGTACAATATGTGGTAAAATTTCAACCTAGGATGTAATATTTTGTTGGCCTAATTAAAAGAGAGAATTAATTCTATGGTCAGAACCAAATTTTTAATAATAAAACCAGTTTAAATTTAATTGATATCTTTTAGAATAATTACAAAAAGTGTGTAATATAATATTTGGGTTATATGTATTTAATAGTCTTTCTAAGTTAAATTTTAAGATTTTAACCAAGAGATAGCTTTAGGATATTTCAAGGGCCCTGGAATGATTCAAGGATTTATTCTCTCTTCTTAAAAGAAATATTTTCTAACTAAATTAGGTTGATCTAATATACTTGAAATCACATGGAAAGCTTTGTCAAATAAAAAATTAACAACTGTGGTCTATTTATATACATATATTTTCAATGTTATAAAAGTTTCAGCCTCTAAGCTTGACAGGACAAGGTTGCTGAATACTTCTTAAGCAAAACCAGAAAACTGGTGGAACTTCAAACCAGTGGAACTTCAAAACAGGAGCATAAATAATGCCTCAGACCCCTACTCAGCCTGCTCTTCAGATTGGCTGAGGTGTGGGGCCGCATATGTACTTCATGGGTCAAATGTATTAACTTTTCTTACTTTGCTTTTTCAATAAAGGTGTCTACTTTAATTACTTAATAAGTTAGCTTTTCACAATATAATCAAGGTCTCATACAAACTCATTTCTATGAGAAGTCAATATTTTATAAGCAATCTACTAAAGACCAAAATAAAATTTGTATACATATGAAAATGAGCACTAGCCAAAAAGAATACTGTTTAAATGTAAATTTAAGTTTAATAAGAAGAAATTTTAAAATCTTCTCTGCTACTATTTACAAAGTAAACTAAAAACTATTATTCAAGCATTAAATCTCATCATTAATGAGGCATCATAAGTTAAAAGAGAGTTACTTTTACTTGAGATGTATGCCAGCATATTTTTCTCCTACCTGTTTTTCTGAAAAGCAACCAAGTTGGTTGTTCTGTTTGAAAGAAAGTAAAAGTCTTTAATGTAGCAATTTATGGCAAGCCCACAGGAAAAGCAAACTTTAGCAATGTTTACCCAATTAAAGAGAAACTCCCTCAGTGGATCTTAAAAATTGCTCTAAGAAAGGTACAGAAAGAAATGCCCTTCATATATCTAGGAACTGTAATTAAAAATCAATGTAGTAGGCCTCAAAAGGTGGAAATATTATACAAAAGGATTGCCTTAAAAACTCTCTGACTATTATTGAGTGGGTCCACTAGTGCACCAATCCTCTAAAACTGTAGTTACATATATAGAACTCATGGCTCAATTAATATCTCAACTCAGAAAGTGCTGCAGGCAGCTTAGAGGAGAAGGAACCCAATGCATCTATCTTCCCCTCACTGGAAAGCAATTAGAAATGATATTTCAGACTCATTTGAATTGGCAGGTTAGACTAAGTGGATATTCAGGGGAACTTATTGTCACCTACTAAAAAACAAGTTACTACAATTTTTATATTACACCCCTATTGTTATATAATAATAATAATAATAATAATAATACTAGGCAAGAACCTATTCCTGGAGCATTAACTGTTGTCACTAATGATTCATCTAATGCTAAAGCTCCTTATCATACAATGGACTCAAAATGAGTCATCCAGACTAGTTACAGTTCTATACAAAGGATTTAGTTAGAAGCTATCAAGGCTGCACTACAGAATTTCCAAGAGCCTCTTAATATTATTTCTGATTCTGCCTATGCTGCTGGCCTGGTAAACAAAGTTGAAACTACTCAATTAAAATGACTCAACGACCGAAATCTATTTATACTATTTAAACAGGTACAGCAAATTGTACAGCAAAGACACTACCCCTTTTATATTACTCATCTGATGGCTCATGCCACCCTGCCAGGTCCTTTAACAAAAGAAAATGCCTACCGTGTTTCCCCGAAAATAAGACCTACTTACAGGTTTCCTTCTGAATGAAATATAAGGCATCCCCCGAAAATAAGCCCCCCACTCCTCTAGGCTAAACATGAGAGATTTGGTCCACTGATTCTGAAAGAAATGGAGTCACAAGAAATTCACCAGGAAATTCAGGAATTGGATTGTTATGATGATGTTCCAGAAGATGATGACATGATTGTCATTGAATAAATGAGTAAATTCTTGATACTGTAAAATTCACAGTTTGTCTGGTTTGTGTTGACAACTACGTACTACTGTACCAAATACAGGTAATAAATTTCCTTTATTTTCATTTAACAATAAATGTGTACCATATTCTTCTTCATGGAAAAATAAGTCATCCCCTGAAAATAAGACCTAGCGCATCTTTGGGAGCAAAAATTAATATAAGACCCTGTCTTATTTTCAGGGAAACAGGGTATGTAGATCAGTTAATTGTTTTATTACAGCAGGCAAAAACAATTGTCAAGGAATGTCCCACTTGGATGTTATGATACATCTGCTTCAAAGGCTTAATACACAAATTAACCCTCAAGGATTGATAAAGACCATATCTGGCAAATGGATGTAACACACTCTTTTTGGACACCTTGGAGCACTGCATGTCTCTGTAGACATGTTTTCAAAGGTCCTTATGGACCAACATATCTACAGGGAAATAGTAAAACAGGCCATTAATCATTGCCTAACTACTTTTGCCATCATAGGAATTCCAAATATTATTAAAATTGACAATAAACCTACATACACAAACTCGTTTCCAGCAATTTTGTAAAAATTCAATACATTACAGGAATACCATACAATTTCCACGGACAGGCAATTATAGGACACTAACATCAGCTGCTAAAATCCCAACTTGAAAAACAAAAAGGAGGAATAGTGATGCTGGAGAAATCTCCTGCAGGTAGACAACACTAAGACTTAATTACTTTAAATTTTTTCACTTGTGATGCTGATGGCAAGACACCATGGAGTTACACTGGTGTCAGCATAAGCCGAAGGAAAGTGGTCTGGTTAAATGGAAAGATCCCGAGACTGGTTTATGGAAGGGCCCTGACCCTTTGCTAACATTTGGTTGAGGATATGTTTGCGTATTGCCACAAAACTCCTCCAAGCCTATGTGGGTTTCTGCATGATCCTCCATGGCTGAGACCCCTTACTTCGGCTGATCCTCTGCCTAGTGTAGTCACCAATAATACCAAACACCTTGATCATCCAGGGGGACCACAGGTGAGACAAGGAAGTATCTGAGCAAAATATAATTACACAGGTGTCGCCACCCAGCTTCCCTTTTGTATGACAGAATCCAACTACTGCTCCTTTGTGTGTAGAATTAAAGAGAGGTTTCTGGTTAACATGGACACCAAAGGAGAGGGAAGCAAAAACCCAAATACATCTACTGTTACTACTCGCTCCAGGGAGAGGTACAGAAAATGTAACATTACTAAGTCATCTGCCTGCTGCTAAGCCATTATGTAAAAAGTTTTATGAATGGCACCCACTGGGGAAGAAATCAATTGGCAAGACTGTTATAGTGACCACCTACCAGCAGCAAACTTAATAACAGTTTTTCCTTTGTGGATTGGAGCCCCCAGGAGTTTGCATATATAATAATCACACCCTAAAATGGAAAGGAATCGCATCCTATCATTATGTTGAAGCTAATCACTCCATCTCATGGAAGGATTTGCTGGATCTCAATGACAATTGGCCCTACAAAACACGCAATGGAAATTAGCTGCTGCATTTGCACCTATGAAATGGTATAGTTTTAACTATAGCTCAAATAACTCTATTTCCACCTTATGGGAAGCTCCCAATGAGACAGTATTTGCCACTGCTTACGTATTTGATCCTTTTGTACTTCTCTCAGACCCCATCCAGACGTGACTTAATACAACAAACCATCTGTATGAGGTGTCATGCACAGGCTGCACACTATCCCACTGTATTAATTCTACATTCCCAAAAGATTCCCTCATGGTTTTTAAACAACATGCTTTTGCTTGGGTTCCTCCTGACCTAACCAAGCCTTGGGAATCTCATCAAACCTACCAATTGTTACATGACCTGGTAAAAATCTTAAAACAACAACAAAAATTTCTTGGAATGTTAATTGCAGGACTCTTTGCTCTGGTAGTGTTACTTCTGTAGGACTTATTGCTTCATCCATGGTAAAAACTGTTCAAACTTCTCAATTTGTACAACAAGTTAAGGAAAAACGTAACTAAGGCATTGTCCATACAAAAGAGAAATGACAGTCAATTTGAGATGGAATTGTTGGCTCTAAAATCTACAGTTCTATGGATGGATGATAAAATCCAAATCTTAGAGCAAAGAATGTCCTTACTGTGTCATCATAATTTTTCCCAGATTTGTGTTACCCCCGTTCCTGTAATAGTACCTCACATCCCTGGGAATCAGTTAAAAAAAAATCACCTTCTTGGTGCTTGGGGTAAAGATAACACAACCCTTGACATTGTACAATTATCCCAGGCAAACTTACAAACTAGTTCCTTAGATGCCTGGCAGCAATTTAAAAAGGACATGAAAAAATTTAATCCCTTTCACTGGATCTCCCTATACTTGCCTCTTAGCAAAACCACTATTGTCTGTCTCATTCTTGTTCTTATATGTTTAATTAGAAACCTGGTGCATGAAATTCATGCACAAGTGTGTGTGGGGGGGAGGAGAAGGAGGGGGGTTCTCCTCAGCCCAGTCTGCACGCTCTCCAATCTAGGACCCCTTGGGGGATCAGGCCTAAACTGGCAGTTGGACATCCCTCTCACAATCCTGAACTGCTGGATCCTAATCACTCACCTGCCTGCCTGGTCACCCTAACAGGCCTCTCTGCTGGCGTGATCATCCCTAACTGCCTGCCCCTGCTGACCTGATCTCCCTTAACTGCCCCACACCTGCCTGGTCACCCCAGGTAGCCTGCTTGTTTAGTCGTTTGGTTGTCCCTCACTAATCCCCCTGCCAGCCTGGTTGTAGGCAGCCATCTTGTGAGGGTGTGAGGGTCAATTTGCATATTACCTCTTTATTATATAAGATTGTAGTCTGCAGATGTGGAATGAAAAGTCTTAAAAGGACTTGGGCATGCACCTTTCAAGATTTATTAAGAAAACAAAAAGGGGGAAATGCTGGAGGCTAAAGCAAACAGCAGTTAGCATATTAATGCTAAAAGACCCATTGGAAGGCCAATGGACTTTGATATTCAGCAGGGCTGAAAATCAGCATAATACCAGTACTGCCCTGCTGTAGGCTCAATGGCTCAAGGCAATTGCCTAATCTGATAATCCATATGCTGTTTACCAAACTTTACCTTTGATCTGTCTGTATGCATTGCAAAGGGTAAATGAGTATTCTAGTAAATAAAAAAACAAACTGGCCAGAAGTCAGGGTGCCTCTTCAAGAAAGAGGTTTCCACTTAGCCCCCCACCCCCGCCTTATGCCTTCTAAATTCATATTTCTTGTATAGCATTTTCATTTGTGCGTTGTCCCCTCCTTCAGATCCTGAACTCCACTGTGAAGGTTGCCACAAGGAAGGAGGAGGAAAAAAGAGGAGGAGAAGGAGGAAGGGAGGAAGGAGAGGGAGGAGGAGGAGTGGGGGGGACAGGAAGGAGAAGAATGGCAACATCATTTTAGCAAAATGTGATGTAGAAACAGCCCAGATCTAGGGGTGAGGAGGCTGAGTTCCAGTTCTCCCTCTGCCCTTCTCCGCTGTCCTGGGGCCTCACTCTCCACGTATAAAATGGGAGTCCACCCTGTTGTGAACATGAGCGATCAGAGCGAATCTCCATTTTCAGAGCGAAAGGAGTCGTTGGGGAGTCAAGGACGAGGAGCTACACGAGGTCACCTGTTGGTTAGTGGCTGAGCTGGGATTCAGACCACGGGGAAGAGTGTCTGCCTGGCCTTCAGCACAGCACGTATGCACGAGCTGAGGTGTGTGCACTGTGGTTGGTCACCAAGTGTGGCGCTTGGCTCGGTTGCCATGATCCGTAGTGGCTGTGAACATCCCCTTGAACTGGCTGCTGGGACATGTGCCTGAGTGAGGCTCAGACACAGCCGTCTCTGCTCTACCAGAGCAGGACAGGCCAGGGAGACTGTTCTAGGGCCTCGTTCTCGTCCTGGCTCATCACTAACCAGATGGCTCTGGCCCAGGCCCCTCCAGAGCTAAGCCTTTGTGATACTCACGTTTGTTCCCCGGGGACCAGGCGTGGGCCTCACCTAAGGACGATTAAGGAGATGGCAGGAGATACGCCACGGGGTGTATGTAGGAAGCTCAAAAAAGTGACCCTGGATGCCTTTCCCTTTAAGAGGAGCAAGGTCCCTGACTTCTGGATGAGGGCCATGCAAGCCTGGAAGGGGATGGGGCTGAGGCCCCGGGATCCAGAGGCACCTTCCCCGGTGAGATGCAGACACTCTTAATTGGAGCTGCGCGCTCCCGGCAGGATCCGATCTCCGTGCTGTGCCTTCCGGAGGCGGCCCAGGCAGCGCTTCATTAAACCCGACACCGGGGAATTAATTCCGCTCACGGCCGTCACTCTCTGTCACACGTCCCCCTCAGCAGCCGCTCCTTGATCTTCCCCACCTTCATGTCGACAGTTCTCCTTGAGAAGGGAAGCTCTGCCTGACTGTCACCTGAGCCGCCGCAGCCTCCGGCCGGACGGGACCGGGAGGCGCCGCGGGAACGGGTGGGCGGTGGGAATCGATGATCGGCGCACACGCCTTCCCGGGGAGAGAGAGCGAGGAAGGCCGCGGGCCATGAGGGTGCTCCGCAGCAGAAGGAAGGATGTGAAAGCTGACGGTGACAGCTCACGGGCTCAGCCCCTCTTAGCTATTCTCGAAACTGACTTTATAATTAAAGTCCCTTCGGGAGAAGTCACGTGGAAACAGGAGGGAGAAGAGGAGGCGGCCGTGGGGCTACCTGGCACTGGGCACGCTCACGCTCACGCTCAGGATGCTTGGAAAATCGGGCTCCGATCAGACCCTCACCTACCTGCTGGCAACTTCCAGCCACGCTCCCGCAGTCTCCTCCTGACTCCACAGCCAGGCAGCCCGTGCTCAGCACCTGAGCCTGAGTCAGGGCAGGACCTGGGCCAGCAGGTGCCCCCAACCCCTGGGAGCCAGTCACCCCATCGGAGGACCCCTCTTCCCTTTGCCCCGGGAGAACAGTGATCCCCTTCGTCCTGCCTGGAGGAAGGGGCGGGGCGAGGGGTGCCTCAGCAGCTGCTCAGGACCCCGCTGGGGTGAGACAGCCAAGGAGAGGATCCTGGTGCGCACACCGCCCCTGCCCTGTCCGTCTATAGGGAGGGAGTGCCGAGAGGCCAGTGACCGCCCAGGCCCTGGCCCTGCTCCTGCTGCTGCCCCCTCACCTGACCCTCGCCCCTCGCCAGAGCGCCCTTCTGGGAGATGCCACCGGCTCGGGAGCGCCAAGCAGACACCCTGTCCTCGGCCCATAAGCAAACTGCAGAGTCCCGTCAAGTGCAGAACAAGCATTTTAAGGGGCTCTTGGTTTTGTTTTTAACCTTCTTAAGAAATTCTGATCGCTTCTTTTCACTGAGTCACCAAATCAGGTGATAAACGTTCCCAGCCCCGGGGCGGGGCTCTCTGAGTGCGGGGTGGACATCACTGGCCGAAAGAGCTCCTGGCTGCAGTGAGGAGCGGGACAGCCTGCCTGCCCATTACTGAGAGGAGACTCGGTGCCGGCACCCCGGCCACGAAGCCACAGCCACAGCCACAGTGTGCCTGCCGGCACCCCGGCCACGAAGCCACAGCCACAGCCACAGTGTGCCTGCCGGCACCCCGGCCACGAAGCCACAGCCACAGCCACAGTGTGCCTGCCGGCACCCAGGCCACCAAGCCACAGCCACCAGTGTTCCTGCAGTCCCTGTGTCACTGCCACCTGGAGGGAGGGCTCTGTTCGGGGAGAGGAGAGCCACGCTCTTCGGTAAAGCGGGAGGAGACGAAGCGCAGGCTTTCTCCCGGTTGGGGCAAAAATAGAATATTGGGGACCAACTACAATTGTAAGAAATATTAACCATGCTCTGTATTTTTTCCTGATTAAAGAAAGCACCTTCTGAGCTGGCTGGGAGCTCACCTGGACATGGAGCCCGTCCTTCCCCTGGGAGCTGCCTGGAACCAGGGGAAGATTACAGCCTGCTGCAGAGACCAGCGGCTCCGCCTTTGAAGACCCCCTGCCTTTGCTTACCCACAGGCCTTTGCAAATCTCCATCCTGTGAACTGCCCGTTTGGCACACCCTCTGCCTCCGTCCCCATGTAATCCTGTCCTTCTACCCCATATAGCAGCGGCTACGGTGGGTGCAGAGCAGAATGTGTGGACGACCTGTTGCTCTCCATATTGCTGGCAAGATCAGAACAAGCGCTGCTGAATTGGCTCAAGCAATAACAGGCAGCCTGAACCTCTGGGTTGTGGGGTTACATCACTGTTAAATGAGCTGGCATTAACACACAGCAACACCACACCCCTGCACTGCAGGGAAGTCCCGGTGCCTCTGAGCTTCCCTGGTGAGAAGGTGAATTTGGGGATCGGGAAGAGGGGACGGGTGGGGAGGCCACTCGACAAGGTGAGTGCCAGGGGGCCCTGGGGACAGAGCAGCCCTCCTTGGTCCCTGTCCTCTGTCTCCCAGAAGCCCAGGAAGGCCTGCACATGACACGGCCTCTGAGGCCGGACCCTGTCAGGCTGAGGCCGGACTCTGTCAGGCTGAGGCCCTATCTGGAAAAAATAAAGTGGGAGCCCAGAAACAGCCAAGAAGCAGAATTCGGCGGAGCAGGGAGACCATGGGCCACCTGAACCTCAGGCCTTGGAAGGACACAGGGCGTTTCTGAGGATGTGGAAGGAGGATCAGCAGCAATTTTATAGCTTTTAGGAGGCAGGGCCATCCCATTGGTACCTGGGTCATAGAAAGATGTTGTTCATCTTATGTTACAAACGAGGACGTGGGGAAACTGAGGCCCGGAGTTACCGAGAGCAGCTCCGAGGGGCCGGCACGGGGGGTGGCTGCGGAAGATGCTGCCCGGGCTCTGCGCAGACAGCATCCCTGTGAGCAGGGGCTGCGCATGCCCTCGGCCTTGCCTCTGTGCCTCGGAGCGCACACGGGCTGGGATCTGAGGAGACACTGACCGCTGGCGCTGGGCCAGGTCGCCCACAGAGGGGCTGCTGTGGACACGGCCACACTGGCCAGGATGCGGGGAGGAGGGAGACGTGCCCTGGGCCGGGCCAGGGACAGGAGCGGATGCCACAGAAAAAAAAAACAGATTTACTCCGAGGTGGGCCTAAGGGAGGAATTTCACAAAAGCCGATTCTTGTCCAACATAAGGAGGAAGCTCACTAAAGAGGAGCTTCCTGAACCAGCAGGAGGCAGCTACACTTGAACATGGCTGTCCGTGTCAAAACCACTTCCTGTCCAATCTCCTCTATCAGACTCACAAGATATAGGAAACAAGGGAAGGAAAACAGAAACATTCCTAACCTCACTGTTCAGAGAGAGCACAGCAGCCACCAGTATCTGCAGTGCTCCTTTCAAGAGTTCACCTATGACATACACATAGTATGTGTGTGTGCATATGCACACACACGAATGAATCTACACATATGTGTGCACATGTATATGTACGCATGTACATAAGTACATGTTAATGCATGCACACATCTGTGCGCGTGCGTGTGTGTGCTCATGAGTATGCACATGTACACGTACCAGTATGTGTGTGCATGCACATATATGTAATTTTTAATTAATTGGGATCCTACTATATGTAAACTGTTTTCCATTTAACATCATATTAAGATTTTTTTTCATGTAATTTAAAATGGAGTCCTAGCTGGTTTGGCTCAGGATATAGAATGTCAGCCTGAGGGTCCCTGGTTCAATTCCGGTCAAGGGCACGTGCTTGGGTTGCGGGTTCGATCTCCAGTGGGGGCGTGCAGGAGGCAGCCAATCAATGATTCTTTCTCATCATTGATGTTTCTATCTCTCTCTCCCTCTCTGAAATCAATAATTCATTGGATTATTATACAATTAATTATTTAACCATTCCCTATTATTAGATATTTAGGATTTAAAAATTCTTTTCATTTGTAAATAACATTATAACTAACAAAAATGTTTATTGCCATCTTGGGTTTCTTCTTAAGAGCCCAAAGAATATGGACATGGTGGCTTCAGCTACATATTGCCAAATTGCTTCCCAGATTGTACCAGCATCTACACGAGTGCCCACCTGTCCACACGCTTGCCAATATCACCTCCAGGTTTTTCTAAAAAGAGGCCTCCTCCAGGTAAGCTGGGAGTGAGCCTCGCTTCCCAGGAACAGTCTGCCATCCCTGCCAGGGTACACAGGTGCCCTGCCCGCACCCTGGCTCTGCTCTCCAGAAACCTGGCTGCACGCCCAGGCCGTCTCAGCGCGGCCACCTGCCCAGAGAGGGCCTCCCTCGCCCGCAGGAGGGCGCTTCTGAGGCCGGCCGGCCCAGGCAAGACCTCTACCGCATGGCAGGGGACCGGCCCATGACTTCCAAGCCCTTCCAGTCCTGACCAAGCAGTGGTACCACCTGCAGGTGCCACCTGGGAACTTGGGGATGTGAAGGGCGAGGCAGGGAACAGCAGAAGGGCGGGATGGGGATTTCATTGCTTCAGGACTGACTGGAATACACCTGGGAGTTCTCAGAGCCAGGTGAGAAGGCAGCAGCTGGCCGTCCCTGCCACCCTCCGCCGCACACCCTCTGCTCTGGGCCCCCAGGCGCACCCCCCCCCCCCCCCCCCGGAGCCCTCGGAGATCGCCTTTCCTCTCTGGTTTCCGCGGCTGGGGACCAGCTCTCTTGTCATTGGAGCTGGAATTGGGAGTCAGCTTCTCAAAGGGAAGAACTTTCTGGGTCTCTTCCCCTATCCCCAAGTCCCTTATCCATACCCAGTGGGCCTGACAGTGACCTGTTGCCTCAGTTCCCAGCTCTGCCCAGAGCCCGGGGCTCACAGTCCCATGAATATCCCGATGCTTCCTTCCCAGTGGCCTCGTGCTGGGTCTGCAGACTCTCAGACCGGAATGAGACCACCAAGGTCCACAGGTGGCTAAAGCGCAGTTCCACCCCTTTCAGCCCCGCACCCTGCCTCAGCAGCCCGGGGCAGGAGGGCAGGCTGAGCTCTGGGCAGGGGCACCGCTCTCCCCAACCCCACCAGCGCCCCCTCTGGGATGGGCCCCTGATCGCACTTCACCAACACTCCGCATCCCAGGCCCCAACCCTAGACTGTCACCAGGAAGCTCAGCTGTGACCGTTTGCAAATGGCGCTGAGATGGGTGCTTTTCTGATGACATAGATCACGCGTCTAGAAATAGATAAACATAACATTCAAACAGCCACGGGTATCTCGCTGCTTTCTTCCCACCTTTCTCAGACACGAACAGTCTGAAACAGCCGTGATCCTGCGTGAGCACCGCCACCGCCCTCAGAGGAAGCACGCACAACTCGTAACACGGTCTGTCACTCTCAGGCATGTTTTCCTGCGTTTGCTACACATGGATCCATCCATCCAGAAACAATACAGGCTGCTGTTTGCATGTTTTCAATCTTTATACTGATGGGACCATACTGTCCGCATCTTTCTGCAATTTGTTTTTCTACTCGACGTTTGTCACGACGTGTCCAGGCAATCTTTAACGCTCTGGGCCATGTGTGTCCCTGTGGACGGCCTTCCATCTCAGGCATGTAATGTGCAGTTTGCTCTCACAGACATGGCTGCTGTGGTGATCCTGCCCTGCACGCTTGCACGTTTCCTTAAGGAGCACGCGTGTTGGCGCCCTTTTCCTAGCGTGTCTGTCTCCCCAGCAGGACACGTACGTGTCATGGTGTCCCCGGTGCGCAGCATGCTGGAGGACACAGGGGCTCAGTGGAGTTTGTTAAACTGAACCGAGGTGGCAGGGATCTGTGGGTCGCCTGTCCCAGCCCCTTTGCTTACAAAGGAGGCAACTGATATCCCGCCAGAGGACAGAGAAGAATCCAGCGGCAGACCTGGACCCAGAGCCCCACGCACTGCCCTGTCCCCCCCCTCCTAGCCTGGCCCCACCACACGCAGGGGGACTGGCGACTCTCAAACTGATGACCAAAGGAGAGCGGGTAACAGCGGGCACAGAGGTGCCAACGAGGTCACGCCTGGCACCCGGGAGTGGGCGAGGGAGCAGAGAGGAGGCACGGAGCCGCTCTGAGCCTCTGTTTGCTCATCTGTAAGTGAGGATCACTGGCCACGTCCAGGCTGCGTCCAGGGATCCGCAGCCCCGGGGCCAGGCGGACGTCTGCCCTTTGGGGCCGCCCCCCTCCTTCGGGCCCAGTCCAGCGAGGACCCCGACCTGGAGCAGGAGGCCAGATGGCCAGGCCTAGCGGGGACAGGAGGGCTCCAGGCCCGGATGGCTGGTGAGTGAGTCTCCATCCACTTCATTCCAGAGTGTGGCCTTAGGCAGGTTCCTTCACTCTGCCTCATCTCTCACACGGGGATGGTAACTCCACCCGCCCTGCCGGCCATGGCACTGGGACCAACAGGTCAGTCTGTACACGGCGGGCCTCAGCGCCTGGCGCAGGGCAGGAGCTGTGCTTTCATTCCTCCCGCCCCCGCCCTCCCCCACCCCGAACTCCCAATCACGCAGGAGCCGCGCCAGCCCTGCACAGCCTGGCCTCACCGCCCTGCTGACTCTCCTCCCTGCCTGGGGCTGGGGGCTTCTCTGTGCCCCAGTTTCCTCATTGGAAATGGGGATGGCAGCACCTGTCACGGGAATAAAATGAGATCAAACAATACATCTGGGCCTCGGCGAGTTCGGGAGGCAGGTCTGGCTGCTCTGTCCTCCAGCGTGTCCCTGCCGACGAGGTCGCATGTCCCCGTCACTGCGGGGGCGGCCCGGGGCAGTGCCTGCCACAGCCCTGCTGTCCTGAGGCTTCTCCTCCGGGGGAGGGGGAGTGGGCGAGGGAGCAGAGCGGAGGCACGGAGCCGCTCTGAGCCTCTGTTTGCTCATCTGGAAGTGGGGATCACTGCTCCCTCCACACAGACTCGTGATGGGAGTTGACGTGTGACATACAGAGAGCGCTAAGCCGCCAGCACCATGTAGCTTTAACTCCTGGTGTTATACAGAGAAGGACCTGGGCTGCTTGCGGGAGATCCCCTCCCGCTTACACTCGGGGTGACACGCAGGCCCTCCCTCCCCGGGGCTCTCTGGCCAGCTCCGCACGTGCCCAGGGGGCCTGGGCATGGCCAGCAGCCGGAGAAGGGACAGGGAACGGGTGGCGACGTGGAGGGTGTCTGCGGCCCACCCACCAGGCATGGCCCGCGCTCGCTCCTGGGACCGGCAGGCTGGGTTCCGGGACGCCGGGCAGGGTCACCTCCCGGTTTCTGGGGACATTCACATCACTGAAGACCAGCTCCCTCAGTCCTCCAGACCTCTCCCCACGCACACCTCAATGGCTCCCATTGCCACCGCAGCACAGAGCCCAGTGCGGCTCATCGCCCACCGGAGCTCCCGCCAGCCCGCGGCTCACCCACAGCTCAGCTTCATTCTCAGGGCGCCAGGTTCTGCCCACTGGCCCCTGGGTGCAGAGAAGGGCACTGAAGCTCTGCTGCTCACCAGAAGCCCCCGGGGCTCTCACAAATGCAGGTGCCTGTGTCTGACACTCAGGGGCCCGATTCTTGGGGCTATGTCTCGGACAGCAGCATTTTAAACGGTGATTCTAGAGCCGAGAGCTGAAAAGCCCTGCAGCAGCTGAGCCCGAGAGTGTCGTTCTCCGGGACGGGGGCAGTGTCACTCCCCACGCTGAGCTGGTCTCATCGCAGAAAGGAGCCCTCTGCGTCCTCCTCGCTCTGCCTCATGTTGGGTCATCTGCACCCCAAAAGCATCCTCCCTGTTAACAGCAAGCCCCTCGACGGCTGCGCCCCGTGTCTCCCACGCCTCTGCCCCCTCCCCACACCACACAGGCCTCGGTGACTGTGACCGATCCTAGGCTGTCCATGGGACTCAAAGACCGAGGCTACCCACGTGGACCCAGAAGATGGGGGATGAGGAACTGTCCTCTCTGTCCAGGAGAAAAGGCCATGCCCTGGCCACGCACCAGGCACAGCCGGGTGCTGCGGGCGCTGCCCCTGCCCCACGCCAGGGGCCAAGGCGCCTGCTCGGCCTCTGCCCCGGGCGCTCCGGCGTCTCTCTCCCCTTTCCACAGTGAACACTGTGAGTGAGTGCACAGCGGAACGTACTCACTACGTACAAATTGCACGATGCACATTATTCACATATATGCACACATGCGTGTGGTCATTGACACGAGTTCCTCTGGAGGTGTGGGAAGAGGGATTTCTCCAAACCCCTGGCATTCCCACGCAAAGGCTCTCGGAGCCACTGTCTACACAGCAGCAGCGCGTGCACAGGAAGCGCTCAGGAAACATCTGCTAAACCAGGTGATGAACTGAAAACCCACCAGCCCATCACTGCTTATGCCAGCACGGCCATTTCCACAGTCAGGGGACGTAGTCGACATGGAACACGGCACTGCCAGCACAGCCTCACGGACTCTGAGCCTCTTCCTGGGCGCAGGCCCGCGGGGGTGCATCTATCAGGCCTTGCACAACTGCCCCCCGAGGCCAGTGGTCGGCAAACTCATTAGTCAACAGAGCCAAATGTCAACAGTACGATTGAAACTAATTTTAAGAGGCAAATTGTTTAAACTTAAACTTCTTCTAACATCACTTCTTCAAAATAGACTCACCCAGGCTGTGGTATTTTGTGGAAGAGCCACACTCAAGGGGCCAAAGAGCCGCATGTGGCTCGCGAGCTGCAGTTTGCCAACCACAGCCCTAAGCTTATGTCAGGAACAGCAGTCCCTAGAATATTCTAGATACAGCCCTTTTCTCTTCCTCTGCTCACAAGGCCTAAGAGCCCACCAGTCACACAGAGGACAAAGGTCATCTCCTGCCTGGTGACCCCAGGGCCCAGCAGAGCTGACCTCGGAGCCCACACTCCACCGCTGTCCCCACTCCCAGGCCCTGCCACTCACTGCCACCGCGTCTGCCCCACCCTGCCGTCTGCTTCTCAGCGGACTCTCCAGAATTCTGGCAGATCCCAGGTCCCTAAGACATGGGCTTCAGGTCTGCTCTGTCCTGGAGTGGAGGGAGGGGATCTCTCGGTGTGAGAGGGGAACTTCCGAAGCTGAGGCCATCGTGAAGCCTGGGCCCTCCTGCTCCTGCCCTGGCTGCAGAGGGCTGCCGCCTCCACCCAGCCCAGCGGTCACTGCACAGGGGCCGGGGCAGCCAGTCACACACCTGCCTGAGCTCCTGAGGACCGTACACAGCAGCAAGTGGTAGAACACAAAGGCCAAGGCCAAAGCTTAGGGAGTGGGCTTCTGCCTGTGGAGCTTAGCCTGCCTCTGCCTAAAGGGATTTCTCATCATCCCAGCTTTATGCCCATACCCTAAAAGCCAAACTACCCCCCCCAAGATGATAGCAGCCAGTTCACACTCCAACATGCTCACACCTATTGCTTATACCTACATGCTCACACCTACATGTTCATTCCTGATGCACTCACACCATGATGTTCATCCCTGATGCACTCACACCATGATGTTTACTGCTAGATACTCACACTTGATGCTCACACATGTGTTCTCACTCCTGGATGCTTCCACCTGGATGCTTACACCTGTGTACTCACTCCTGATGCTCACACCTGTAGACTCACTCCTGAATGCTCACTCCTGGATGCTCACACCTGTGTACTCACTCCTGGATACTTACTCTTGGTTTCTCACACCTGTATACTCACTCCTGAATTCTTATACCCGTGTACTCATTCCTGGATCCTTATTCCTGGATGCTCACATCTGTATATTCACTCCAGGATGCTCACACCTATGTACTCACTCCTGGGTGCTCACACTTCTGTACTCACTCCTGGATGCTCGCACCTGTGTACTCACTCCTGGATGCTCATTCCTAAATTCTGACACCAGTATACTCACTCCTTAATGCTCACACCTGTGTACTCACTCCTGGATGCTCACTCCTAGATGCTCACACCTGTGTACTCACTCCTGGATGCTCACTCCTAGATGCTCACACCTGTGTACTCACTCCTGGATGCTTACTCCTGGATGCTCACACCTGTGTACTCACTCCTGGATGCTCATTCCTAAATTCTGACACTAGTATACTCCTTAATGCTCACACGGGTGTACTCACTCCTGGATGCTCACTCCTGGATGCTCACTCGTTGATGTGCACTTCTGGATGATCACAGCTGGGTGCTCACACCTGTACTCTCACACCTGTACTCTCACACCTGGAAATTCACTCCTCCTTCCTTCCTGGTCACAAGGAGAAAATGACTAATCCTGTCCTGTGTCTGTGTGCTCAGCACTGGGAAAAACTGAAGCCTACATATAGAGAACCTATTTATTGGAAACATATCTATATAGAAAAATATAAGGTAACATGGAAAATATGTTTTCCTACATAGGGAAAGTACATATTTTCTAATCCTCTCTTTGAGGAAACTGAAGCCGGAGAGATTCCAGGACCTATGTAGGGTCATACGATAAGTAAGGAGCAGGAGCAGGATTTAGGCCACGTCCTGAGGCCATAGCTCATGGCTGTAGATTTGCTGCGCAGCTTTTCCATCAGAGGGCTCCAAGCAAACCCTGCTGATCGGGGGCACGACAGGAGCAAGAGGACTTTATTCTAGCAGCCCCAGGCCACACCCTTCTCTTCCTTTTCCATCCCCTTTACACCCGAACTGAGGGCCCATCCATCGCCCGCTGGCAAATGTTCCTCCAGGCGATTGCCGACCATAGTCTGAGTGCCCACCATGTGCTGGAGCCGAGAAGCTCAAGGCCTACGGACTGACGGACACAGCTCCCCTCTGCACCTGTGCAGGCCTCTGCTCGGAACCACAGTCCTGTCCCCAGTGTGACTTCAGCTCTGGCAGCGAAGTCTCGCTGATATGCAACCGAGTTCAAAATCACATGCTTGGCAGGAAGTGCCATCTATACATAGCTCTCCCATTCTGCAGGCGCCGCTGGCGCCTCTGAATAAACACTACTCTGCGTCCAACGCCAGAACGCGGCAGCAATACTGTATGTTTGCAATGAGATTGAGCACTAAAGGCGAGATTGATTCTGATGTGAACACCAGCCCAGCAAATGGGCTGTTGAGAACCCTGTAATTTCCCTGCAACCCTTGACTTCACTAAACACACACTCTCAGCCCGCAGCACAGCCAGGTAGGCATTAAACAACAACGCGGCCGTCCAACAATGATTTATGTGCAGCACAACCTTCTGTAAAGAACTCCGCTCTGATTCCAGGGTCACTTACAGAGGTGCCAACTTAACCAAACTATGCCGCTTGCTCCCGCCCGCCGCCACGGTGTGATCCGGGCACTATGTTTGCCTGCAATTGTCTTACATCTGCTGAAATTTACCCAGTGGGCGCTCTGGAAATGTAGTGCCTGCATGGACTAAATGGGAAAGCAAAACACGGCACGTGCCCACTGCCAGCGGCACCTGAGTGTGTACACACACACACACACACACACACACACGTCTGCCCGTCGCAGGAGCTGCGGCGGATGCTGCCGGAGCCACCGACAGGCGGGCAGATGCTGAGCAGCCCTCTGGCCAGGGCACAGGGAAGGCGCAGGCATCAACCCAGAGCCCCCGAGGCCCCTGCCCTGGCTGCGCAGCCTTGGGAGACCCCCCCACCACTGGGGCCCTGTTTTCCTGTCTGTGAAGTGAAGTCAAGCACGTGTCTGCCCGGCTGGGGCTGGAGTCAGTGCGATGCGCGTGAACTGCTGTGTGAGCCGGAGGGCACGCTGCCCAGGAAAGGGGCACAGGCAGCGAGGGCACACTGCGAGAGCTCCCAGACTCGGCGCCGCTCCACCGCCCGCACTCCATGGCCGTGGCAGGTGAGCAGAAGACCGTGCCTCAGCCTCCTCACCTGCAAAATGGGGACAATAATGGTGCCCGGGGCCCGGGACACTGTGAGGATGAAGTGAAACCACGCGTGAGAAGCCCTGGCTGTAGAAGTTCTCAGTGCCTGGTCATTATTCCTTGCTAACCATTTTCGACCACCATGAGGACCAGGGCAGGCCGCCTGGCTGGGGAGAGTCCCTGTGCCCCTTCTGAATGCTTCCTTGTCATCCCTAACTGCAATCGGATTGTGTGTGTGTTTCTTTGCTTCTTTTCTGTAATCCTCACTTAAGGATTGTTTTCCGTTGCTTTTTAGAGTGGAAGAGAGAGGGGAAAAGACAAAATGTGAGAAAAGCACATTGATTGGTTGCCTCTGAACGTGCCCTGACCAGGCCTGGGCCAGGGAGGAGCCCACAACTCAGGCATGTGTCCTTGATGGACCCTTCAGGCTGCAGGCTGACACTCTATCCACCGAGGCTCAGTGACTAAGCCAGGCTGGCTAGGGCCCCGCTGCGCTTGACGGCCGAGAAAGTGGGTTTTCTCTGCACACACGGGGGTGTAATCCGTGCATTTCCCCCCTCCCACTCCTCTGGCTGCGAAAGGCGCCCATCCTGCTGTGCCCACCCCTGCTGACAGGGGAGGTGATGGGAACGGTGAGGGGCCATGAGGTCATGGAAAGCACCTCGCAGACGGCGTGTACGGAGGCACCAATCATTCACCAGCCGGGAAGGAGCCCTGGGAGCAGGAGAGACCCAGGTGGTTGGCGGAGTTGACCTTGGCCGTGTTGGTGCCAAACCACATGCCGTCATTCTGTGCCTAAACATCAGGAACCACGCAAGGCTCGAGCGGACGCAGAGACTAACAATGCCACATCTCGCCTCTGTCCCCCTCATCCTGACCATGTAGTACCCGGCCCGTGTGACATCAAACACGGCTGTGGCCGCTGACCCAGCCACTGCACACGGCTTTCCCAAGGTCACATTCAGGGCCGCTCTGGAATCTGTGACCCGCAGCGCTGCCCCCAGAGAGGGCCGCAGAGCCCGAGGTCAGGCAAGGCCCCGGAGCTGAGTGGCCACTTCCCTGCTGGCCTAGGCCGCTCCTCCACCTGAGCATGCGTCTATCAGAGGCTTAATTTTCATCTAAAGCCTTCCCTGTGTGACGGTTTCATTGTCCCCATTTCGTGGGTGGGTATGTTGAGGCTTTGGAAGGAATTTGCCCGGGTTACCAATTAAGACCTGCAGACTCTGCAGCCTGACTCCCTCCTGCCACACCCTGGAGGTTATTCTGGTGACTTTTAAATCCATTCTTATTCTCAGCAGAAACTGGGAAAGATGCCGTGGAGAAAGTCATATGTGAAGCGGCCTTTGAAAGATGGGTAGAGTTTAGATGGGCAAAGAGGGGAAAGTCTGCCAATAAAAGAGAAACCCCCGTGAGTAGTTACAGCCACGCGCCCCAAGAATGGGCAGGAGAGGCCGGAGAGCTCGGCCGGGCCTGGTGACTTCCTCGGGGAGGCGGGTGGATTCCCGGCCTGCAGGCCCTCCCAGCTCGGACAGCCTGGCACCTGCTCATTTGTAGCCACGTGTGCACCCTGGTTCCTTGCCCACCTCTCTCTCTGCTCTGCCACCCCCTCCGCGTGGGTGCACACTCCCGGGACCAAAGCAGCCTTAGGACCAGCCCGAGCCAAATGCAATCAGCAAGTCAGGTCCGCTTTCCACACCGACCTGGACCGTGCTCGACTGCGTGCTGTGTTGAGACCATGATCCTTGTCCATCAGAGCTGACAGCATGAACCGAATCCTGAGGGTCCAGTCAGACTGTCTCTGTGTCTCCCCCGGGGGCCAGAAACACAGCCAGCTCCCGGGAATGCCTCCTGTGAGGGGCCTGTTTCATCCACAGGCCTTTCAGCTGGAGAGCACTGCCCCTCGGAACAGCAAACCTCTGTCACTGCACACCCCCCGGTGCCCACACAGGTCCTGGAGCCGGGCAGCCCCCTCCTCTGTGGAGCCCGAGGACGGTCGCTGTGGATGGGAAGCTGCTCCGGAGAGGCAGCGGGCAGAGCCTCCCACGGGGTCCCAGCTCAACCCAGGCTGCCTCGCTGTGTGGCCCGGGGCAAGTTGCTTAACTTCCCTGAGCTGCAATGTCCTCGTGCATCAGATTGGGTGGGTGAGGGCCGGGGAGGGAGACCGACACAACAAAAATGTCCTCTGTCTAAGCGTATTGCAAGGGTGAGAGGTGCGTGTGCATATACACACAATGGCAGCCACGGGGTCTCAGTACAGAGAGCGCGCCATTCATAGTCCCATGTAATTCTGGGTGGGTGCTGTGGACCCTTGGGAGGAAGAGCTGTAAGGCTCACCCTGCTGCAGCAGACGGACAGACAGCAACATCGCCGACAACAGACAACAGACAGCAGACGGAGTAAGCGCGGAGGGGTGGAAGCAGAGGGAAGAGTTCTGCCCGGGTTAGGTGAGGCCTCAGGAAGAGGACACGGGACCCCGGGGGGGACGGGCGTGGGAGGGTGGGGCTCCTTGGCACAGGCGCTGCAGGCAGGGAGCGCTGCCCACTTTCAGAAAAGACCCCTGGGCCGGGTCCTCCCGCCCTGCAGCCCCCTCCCCAGCACACAGTGTGCCCAGTGTGCACCCGGCCCAGCCAGGCGCAGGACAAGCCCACACCAGGAGCCCCGTCTCCATAGACGAGGCAGCGGATCCAGGCCTGGCCCCCAGGGCAGCAGCAAGCACATCTGGCCTGCATCTGGGCCGTGTCCCAACCTCCCCACCGGGGCTGCCGCCGCAGGATACTGGAGAAGAGCATGCTGGGAAACTCCCGCAGGAGCCCGCATCGATATAATCAGGTCTGGTGGAAATTAAAAGCTATTAGAAACAGGGCCGGATTTATCTCTATATCCAATAACACGCCTCGTAATGGCGCGCGTGCAGATGGGAAATTAAACCACTCGGCTTCGCTGCAGGCCTTAATGGCGTGTTCGTGCACAGCCTGGCCCCCACTCCAGGCCGCCCGCTCAGAGTGAGCTCCCCAGAGACCAGGTCCCGGGAGGGAGGTCAGGCAGGAGTCCGCCCAGCACAGGTGGAGGCTGCTGCTGCCCACGTGTCTTTAGCGGCCTGATGGCAGGGGTGGCCGCGTGGAGGGAAGGAAGGGGTGCAGGAAGGGGCAGGTGTGGCTCCAGGAAAGCAGCACTTCGGGGCTGGCTCTCCAGCCCCACAGACCCCTGGGAGAGCACAGCGGCACTCAGAGGCCGGCTCCAGGAGCTTACCTGCCTGCCCCTCCCCGTCCCAGACGTGGGCAGCGGGGAGGCCGGCCTGGGAACGGCTTTCCAATGCACAGGGCTTGTGTGGCCCCAAGCCTCGAATTCCTTCCAAAGCCCCTCGGAGAAATCCTGAAGGCTGGCCCCTCATTCCCAGGGGCCTGGACCCACCCCTTCCTCCCAGGCACCTGCTCTCCCGGCCTGATTGGCCACCCAGCCTCTGCCCCGCCTCCTGCCCTTGAGCACCTGCTCCTGCTGGCCCTGTGCCTGGTGAGGAGCTGCGCCCAGCCTGCAGAGTCCACACCACGCTCCCTGGACGGGATGGAACGCCGGCTCCAGTCCTTCCTCAACCCAAGGCAACCTCATCACTCCACCCCCACCTCGACCCCCGACCCCGGCATGGCCGCTTCCGACTTCCCAGCCGGCACTGTCAAGTGCACACTCAGTCCAGTGCGAGCGTGGGTAGCAAAGAATCATATGTTTGTGAAAAGAAATCTATAAAGAATTTGTATTTTCCAAAAGGAGAGCATGCAACGTGCGGGCCCAGGTTCGGGGCCCTCAGCTACAGAGCCTGCTTGGCCACGTGCTGGGCCTGGCTCTCAGGGGCTCCTCCGGTGCGGGCAGTGGAGGGGGGTGCTTTGGGGAGTCTGTCCCTGGTCTGAACTGTAGCTGTGATGAGATCTGAATGGCGATGGGAGGCTGGAGGGCTGAGCAGGGGAGGAAGTCTCCGAGGTGGAAGGAGAGAAAGGGGTCCCGCAGAACCAAGCTTGCCAGCGCCTGCAGGAGAGCACCACCCACTGAGCCCTGGCCTTTCGGGGCCGCAGCCCAGTCCCCACAGGAAAGACCGGCCGAAGCACCCCCTGCCAGAGTCTCACCACGTAGCCCCCCCCCCCCCCCCCGCCCCCAGCTCGCTGCCGCCGGCACCGAGCCCAGGGCCAGTTCACCCTGCTCTGCTCTCTGGGCTGGCTGCTCGCTCCTGCGCCCAGCGCTGACTGCTCTGCAGGCCTCTGTCCACGCTGTCCCAATGCCTCCCCAGCCGGGCTGTCAGTCACCCCGAATGGCGTGGGCGTGTGCTGGGGCGGTGTTAGGAGGCAGGGAGTGTGGAAGAGAGCAGTCCCGTTCCCGCCCTCGGGAAGCTCAGTCCCTGTTACCTGTGACACACGTGCCCACCAGGAAGCAGCAGCACGGGCGCTCCCTGCACGCGGGTCACGTCAGAGCAGGACTGTTCTCCCACAGACTCTGATGCTCCATGTAAACGCTTCTCCTTCTTAAGTAGTTAATCCTCCTCCTCATTGCACACGGCTGGGGAAACTGAGGCTCTGGGTGGTAAGTGACTGGCCCAGCTGGTAAGCAGTGAGTGAGTGTGAAGCCCAGGCAGACGGGTCCTAAATTCTAGACGCTTATGAATCAGTACATTCCACTCGGTTCCAAAAAGCCTCCCTGTAAAGCCAACAGGTTCTCCCCTCAGGAGGCCGAGGCCTCGCTGCCCGCAGCACAGCTCCCTGTGGCTAAGCACACAGGCTGGGAAGACAGGCAGGGCCCGCTCTGCCCCTCCACTGGCTGTGTGACCCTCCTGTAAAGGAGAGGGTGAAGGTACAGGCATGGGCGTTTCATACGGATAAAATGAGATATTACATGAGCGTTCCTTAGCCCAGTGCCTGGCATATCGGAAGCACTCAGAATTCCTTCTCCTTTTCTCCTCCTCCTCCTCCTCCTCCTCCTCCTCCTCCTCCTCCTTTTCTCTGTCTTCTTCTTCCTTCAATGAGTGTGACTTAGTCCAGAAAGCGCGTGTGTAGGACTTTGAGTCACCTCCCGTCTGCCCGGTACACACACAGGACATGCAGTGCCCATGGCTGTTGGGGCTGCGCCGGGGAGGTGGCAGGCCCAGGTCTCTCTGGCCTCAGCAGCCCACGTCCCTGCAGCCTCACCCCGGGGGCTGTGCGCCTGGTGCCTCATCGGGGCACAGGCGTCCCGGCCTCTTCCTCCCGGACCCTGTGGAGCTGACATGGCCACCTGGCCGGCCCAGCCACCGCTCCAGCACCGCCCGGGCCTCAGTGCGCCCGCACCCCGTGTGCTGTCCACAGAGGCTCTCCCCCAGCCCGAGTGGGCACCAGCCTCCTGCTCACTGTGGTTTCACACGGGGGGAGGGGGGACCTGCTCACGCAGCCTCGGACTCCTGCCTGTCACCAGGTCTGGGGCCAGGAGGCAGGACAAGCTGGCCACCTGCCCGCGACTGAGAGGAGGAAGGTGCCCCCAGAGCAAACACAGGCCAGTGCCTCACTCTCAGGAACGTGCTGCCTTTTTAGCTGCAAACACGCCAGGCGCCCGTCTCCTCCCAGCTGGGCCCTGGGACCACCCAGAGCATCACCCTGCCAGGCCGGGCTCCCCTGAGGGGAAGGTCCCGACAGCGGCCAGAGCACCAGGCTGCTCAGCGGCCGCCCACAGGGCCCAGAGCGCCGGGACCGGGAAGCCCCGCTTTCGAGCTGCGTGCACCGAAGTCTGTCCTCCCCAGCTAACCGGACACCTGTGACCCGTGGTGGGGCGCCGCGCTGAGGGCACTCGGCACCGGGCCACGTGCCTCCTCCGCGGGGCGGAAGCCAGGGCCGGGAAGAAGGGAGAGGGGCACCGGCCTCTGCCTGGGCCGTGGGGAGCGGGGAGGCGGACGAGGGGCCACGGTGTGTCACGAGGCAGGAGGCACTGTGAGGACTGGAGTCCTCTCTTTCCTGCTGAAGGAGAACCCTTGACCAGGAAAAGGAGCCGATGCTGAAGGCAGCACCCCAGCAGCCTGGCATTCGCCTCCCTCCCAGGGAAGGCGGGGGAGGAGGGGGGCACAGCCGGGGTTCTGAGGGGTCTCAGCTGCCTAATGAAAGAAGCCCAGACGGGCCTGCAGAAATGCAAGGACGCAGCCACAGGCCAGCCTCTACGCTCCTCTCCCACGACCTCCACAAATGCGGCTTCCAGCCTCGATGCCCATCCTGAAGAGCGAGGGCGAGAAAGGGCCAGGGCCCGGGGTCAGGCCCCACACACCTGGCGGAGGCCGCTGGCACCTCCCACGCCGAGGGCACCAAGAGGCCACCAAAGACACTTTGCCAAAGCATCACCAGAACAAACGGCCTCGAGGCCCCGGTGAGCTCAGCGCCCCGCAGCACCCTGCGACATCGCTCCCCGCCCCCCCACCCCGCCCATACACACCCCCGCGTGGCCGCGGGGTTCCTACCTGGGACGATGGAGACCGTGTCCTTCTCCCAGGACACCACGCTGACGTGCTCCCGCACGGAGGAGGGGACGAGGCACTTGAAGACGGCCATGCTGCCACGCATGCACCGCTGATCCTCCACCCGGACGGTGTAGGGTTCCCTGAACACTGCGGAGACATGGTGGGAGGGCCTGTGTCCCGGCTCCGCTGGGCACGGGCCCCGAGAGGCCTCCGCGCCCTCAGCATCAGCCTCAGCCTCCCCCACCTCTTCCTCCCTCCCACTCACCCGGCCCGGAGTCCCTGCCAGGATTTTCAAAAAATATATTTTAATTGATTTCAGAGAGGAAGGGAGAGGCAGAGAGAGAGGAACATCAATGAGAGAGACCCCCACTGGGGATGGAGACTACAACCTGCCACGTGCCCTGACAGGGAATCAAACCGTGACCTCGGGGTTCATAGGTCAATGCTCAACCACTGAGCCACACAGCCGAGCCTGCCAGGATCTGACTCCTGCCTGTGCGGCTCCTTCTTTAGCAAGCTCCTCCCCCCCTGCCCCCTTCCTCTCTGCCCGGGCAGCCCACTCTGCCTCTGAAACACCAGCTTCCTTCACACTGGCCGCCCCTCGGGCAGGGGGGCTAACAAACTGTATTAAACGGGAAGGACGCTGAGGCGCCTGAGCCCTGCAATGTGATCACATTCAACAGGGGGTGTGATGTGAGGGAATGTTCTAGAATTCATCCCAGGAAGCCAAACTGGAGTTCCCACATTATTCCTTGGCCCAGGGGGGCAAGAGTTTTGGGCAAGGGAGCCATAAGTTGCCAAATAAAAACGGACACGTGATCTCATAACAGCTTTTTGTTGGGTTTGGGCACAGCCACGCACTGTGAGAGGCAGTTTGGGGAAGTGGAGGACGGGAGCAGAGCTGGGGGCTTGCTGGGCAGAATGGCTGTCGCTCTCTCTGTGTCTCTAGAAACGCAGCGAGCGTGCGGAGACCTGGGCAGGCGGGCGGCGTCTTCACGCTCCTGCGAAGCACAGCCGCCTGCTCTCTCCACCTCCTCACACTGCCGCCCCTGCGCCGCCTCCGGCCTCAGAGCCTCCCTCCCAGCGTGCCGGCCTGGCTGGTTCTGGGCTGTCACCTTAGCCAGTCCCTGGGTCAGGCCCATGTGGACCGGCCCAGCCTTAGCGGGCCCAGGGAACTGCCCCTCCTTATCCTCCTTGTCCTCCTCCGCTTGGCCTCTCCTGGGAGCTCACTCAACCCTTCTCTGCTGAGGGGTATCCGGAGCCCCACTGCCTCTGACCCTGTCCTCAGCCGGCACCTGGGTGGTGCCCTCCTGCCCTCCCTGCCTGGCTGTCAGCGGGACACACAGCAGCCCACCACCCTGCCCCAGGTTCAAGAGCCTCATCCTGTCGGCCGCCCTGCGGCCTGCTGAGGGCTCCATTCTGTCCCAGTGCTGGTGCATGGTGTGATGGGAAGGGACACAGTTGAGTGGGAGGGAGAGGGGTGAAGGCAGGCGCTGCGGCTGGCTCGTCCTGGGTGTGGGAGCAGCACTGCAGGTGCGGGGTGCACACGGGGGAGACTGAGGGAGCTGACCCTGGAGGGAAGCAGAGGGGAGGAGGAGAGGGTAGGGTGGGGGCATACCCCAGGATGGGCCTAGGGAGCAGCAGAGGCCAGTGGTTAGGGTGTCAGACAGGTGGGCACTGCCTCTTACTCGGTAAAAGGAAATAATAATGACAATAATGACAGTCACAGTAATGCAGCGGGAGAAGGCCTAGCACCCGGAGCTGGGCCACATTACAGTGCCATCGTTGTGAGCGCTGGTGCTATGCGCAGCCTCTCTCGGTCCCTTGTTGGCTGGAAACACTCTATAGGGTCTTTGTGAGAATTGCACCCAAACCCAACGAAGGGGGTCTGTGCCAGGTCATGTGACCTCACTTCCTCTTGGCCTGGGAGGCCAGCGCCCTGCGTGGCCTGGGTTCTGAGGTCTCTCCCTCCCCCGGAGGAAACGGGAAGAAGGTCAGCTGTTTAATGAAGAAGTCTCACCCTGCTCGCTCCCACACGCCTGGGCTCGCGATTCCGAAACTGTACTTGTGACAAGCACTCCTGAGCCCGACGGCCCCGGAGCCGGAGCCCTCGCTCCAGAACTCCCTCCTGTGCCTGGCGGCCCCGGAGCCTGAGCCCTCGCTCCAGAACTCCCTCCTGTCCCGGAGCCAGAGCCCTCGCTCCAGAACTCCCTCCTGTGCCGGAGCCCTCGCCCTCGCTCCAGAACTCCCTCCTGTCCCGGAGCCGGAGCCCTCGCTCCAGAACTCCCTCCTGTGCCCGGAGCCGGAGCCCTCGCTCCAGAACTCCCTCCTGTGCCCGGAGCCGGAGCCAGAGCCCTCGCTCCAGAACTCCCTCCTGTCCCGGAGCCGGAGCCCTCGCTCCAGAACTCCCTCCTGTCCCGGAGCCGGAGCCCTCGCTCCAGAACTCCCTCCTGTCCCGGAGCCGGAGCCCTCGCTCCAGAACTCCCTCCTGTCCCGGAGCCGGAGCCCTCGCTCCAGAACTCCCTCCTGTCCCGGAGCCGGAGCCCTCGCTCCAGAACTCCCTCCTGTCCCGGAGCCGGAGCCCTCGCTCCAGAACTCCCTCCTGTCCCGGAGCCGGAGCCCTCGCTCCAGAACTCCCTCCTGTCCCGGAGCCGGAGCCCTCGCTCCAGAACTCCCTCCTGTCCCAGAGCCGGAGCCCTCGCTCCAGAACTCCCTCCAGTGCCGGAGCCAGAGCCAGAGCCCTCGCTCCAGAACTCCCTCCTGTGCCGGAGCCACAGCCAGAGCCCTCGCTCCAGAACTCCCTCCTGTCCCGGAGCCAGAGCCCTCGCTCCAGAACTCCCTCCTGTGCCTGAGCCAGAGCCAGAGCCCTCGCTCCAGAACTCCCTCCTGTGCCGGAGCCACAGCCAGAGCCCTCGCTCCAGAACTCCCTCCTGTCCCGGAGCCAGAGCCCTCGCTCCAGAACTCCCTCCTGTCCCGGAGCCAGAGCCCTCGCTCCAGAATGCTCTCCTGTCCCGGAGCCGGAGCCAGAGCCCTCGCTCCAGAACTCCCTCCTGTCCCGGAGCCAGAGCCCTCGCTCCAGAACTCCCTCCTGTCCCGGAGCCGGAGCCCTCGCTCCAGAACTCCCTCCTGTCCCAAGCCGGAGCCCTCGCTCCAGAACTCCCTCCTGTCCCGGAGCCGGAGCCAGAGCCCTCGCTCCAGAACTCCCTCCTGTGCCGGAGGACAGGACGATGCTGAAGGCTGGGACCCCTGCAGGGGCTCCCAGGCCACCTGTCCCCTCTCACCACAGCTCTTCCCAGAAAACCACTCCCCAAGGTCCCTGCTTCCTTCCTGTGGAGGCGCCCTCACCGCTGAGGCCGGCACCTGCGGACAGCGCCGTCCTCGCCAAGAGGGGCTCAGCGAGGCCAGGCCGGCCCACCTCACAGCTGAATGTGACACCGGCGGACAGGGCCGGCCTCGCCAAGCGACCTGCAGACCTGCCTCAGAGAAATGAGACTCTGTTTTCTTTAGAGCAGCCACCTGAGGAGCCTCACTGCCCTGCCCTCTTACTATTTCCAAAGGCCAAAACCGCCCGCTAACAGTTCCCACCATGAATGTGAGCTGAATGGCTGTTCTGGAGAGAACACTGGCCTCACACGGCCATCCCCGGGAGGAGGAGGGGCAGCGTGGGGAGCAGGAGGCCGCGGCGATGAGAGGCAGGGCTGCCCGCACAGCAGCAGGGGTGATTCCCACACACGGAAGGGTGAGCAAACGGCTAAGAGAACACGAACTGGGGGACTCCAGTTTTATAAAGTATAGACACCGGCAACATCAACATGGCAGGAGTCAGGACAGCGGCTTCTCCCGGGGCCTGCTGATGGGAAACGCACAAAGGGGCTTCCGCGTGACTGACTGCATGTCCTGAGCTGGGTATCAGTTAGACTTTGGGAAATGCATCAAGCTGCATGTGTATAATAAATCCCCTTCTCTTTATATATCTATAATAATGCAAGTGTAATATGCTAATTAGACCAGACATTCTGGTGACCTTCCGGAAGCTGCGGTGACAGGGGCCAAGGAAGAAGTGGTTAGGGGCGATCAGGCAGGCAGGCGAGTGGTTAGGGGAGATGAGGCAGGCAGGCAGAGTGGTTAGAAGTGATGAGGCAGGCAGGCAGAGTGGTTAGGGTGATCAGGCAGGCAAGTGGTTAGGAACCAGCGGTCCTGGATTGTGAGAGGGATATCCTACTGCCAGTTTAGGCCCAATTCTGCCTAAACCAGCAGTTGAACATCCCCTGAGGGGTACCAGATTGAGAAAAGGTGCAGGTTGGGCCTCTAGTTGTTTCAATAAAGTTTTTATTTTTAATTTAAGAAGGAAGGAAAGCGCTCATTGGATGTTTCCCTGAGTCAAGCACCAACAGGAGCACTGCATGTAGATGTGTGTGATCTCACAGTGGTCACAGGCGGTGAGGAGCAGGACAGAGACTGGAGAACCCTTTGTAGGTGAGGAAACTGAGATCAGGGGCTGAACGTCGACCTAGGAACCAGGTGGTCACGGTTTGATTCCCAGCCTGGGCACAGGCCCGGGTTGTGGCCCCATCCCCAGTGACAGGTGTGCAGGCGGCAGCCGATCCATGATTCTCTCGCATCATGGATGTTTCTGTCTTTCTCTCCCACCCCCTTCCACTCTGAAATCAGCACAAATATTAAAAATAAATAGCAAGGGGTATTCTCAGCCTAAGGACCTAGAGTGATGGCAGAGAGCTAAGCTCCCAAAGAACAGAGCTTTCCTCGAGGGACTGACTCCCTCCCCCCCTGCCCCCCCCCCGCTATGTTACACGTGTGTGTGTCTCCAGAGTGACGGGTGCTGCCCGCTCCCCGGCTGGGCCCCGCAGCCCGCGCTCCCTGCCGCCGGCGCCTCACCTGCTTTGACGCGGATGTTGGGGCTGCGGATCCTGCCGGCGGAGTTCTCCGCGGTGCAGAAGTAGTCATTGTCGTGGATGAAGCTGTTGAAGGCGGAGGGGGAGAAGGGGTAGAGCTGCAGTGTCCCGTTGGCGTGCACGTGCCGGATGTGGGGCACGTCGTAGATGTCGTCGCCCGTGGCCAGGTACCATCGAAGGGCTGCGCTGGGGGACCCCGCGGCCGGGCAGGGCACCACGACCCCCACGGAGCTGGAGAAGGTGACCTGCTGCACGGAGTCATTCACAAAGTACAGGCTGGTGCCGGCATCCTCCGGGCGGGCTGCGGGCGAGGGAGGCGCAGTTAGCGGGTTGGCAAGACCCTCGCGGTCAGAGGCAGCGAGCCCACTCTCAGGACTGCCAAGCCCCTCGTTCCACAGCGCTTACTGAGCGCCGACTGTTTACCGGCGCTGGCGACGGTGAGCCAGAGGCGGACCGCCCCACAGAGGCTCCGGCCCTGCGCAGGGACAGGTAACACCTCGCGTGGCAAGAGGAGCCACCGCTCTGCTACGCTGAAGGGTCAGAAGCCCTCGTTTAGCGGATAAACGTTTACTGAGCAGCTACTATACGCAGGCGGGTTCACACCATCACCTCCCTCCACCGGTACCATCCTGCGGGAGGAGGCACCGCTTCTCTCCATCACTGTCTTTCCAGGCTGAGAAGAGGAAGGCGACTTGCTGAGATGACACAGCGAACAAGCCCAGAACAGACATGTGGCTCCATTGCTCCCAAAGAGGGTCTCGGTGCCCTCTGCACCCACCACAGCCGGAGGTGAGAGGTGTAAAACCGTGTTCTGAGGGAGGGGCATGCTCACCTGGAAGACGGAGACCCCAGGAGACCTCGAGAGCTGCCTGGACCCCGGAGGCCAGTTTGGAAAAGGCGCAGCCACAGCGGAGGGACAGGTATTGGGAGCGGAGGCATTTGAGTGCTGGAGCAGGAGCCCGACCCACTTCCCAGCCTGCCCTGCCATGGCGGCCCGCGGGGTGCCCTTCCCGTCGCCGGCGCTGCCTCAGCCCGGAAACGTGGGGAGGATGGGCCAGGCTGCAGACCCCATGCCCCCGGCAGGTGGCCCCTGGGACACAGGCTCACACAGCGAGCATGCTCCCTGCAGCTGCTGCTGGGCCAGGGCCACTGACGGGGAGGGAGGCATCTGCAGGGCGCTCTCAGCTCGGGACCCCAGCGTTCCTGCCCCAACAGGAGCGGCCCTGAGGGAGGGAATTAGGGCCCTGCCTCCCCATGGAGAGGCCTGCCCCTTTAAGAAGGACCACCTCTGACCAGGAGGAGGAGAGAGCCTGGTCTCAGGTCTGCTGCTGGAAGCCACGCCCTGTCCACCAGGAAGACCAAGGACCACACAAACCCCTTGGCTGCTGCTCAGAGTGCAGGGACCCACTTGCCCTCAACTCCCTCAGCTTTACGGAGGGGAAGGGCCCGCAGCTGGACCGCATTCATATTCCTGGCTTAGCTCTGAGCCGGCCTCTGGGAGAATGTACCAGGCAGCGCATGGAGGGAGCCACTGAGCTTCCCTGGTCAGAGCGGCTCACACCATCTCATGTGGAGCACGGGGAGCCAGGGGCAGCAGCGCTGAACACACATCCGTCCTCGGCTCCGGCTGAAACATGGGGGCGACCTCTTACAGCAAGTGCATCAGCTGCCCCACTGGGCACTGCTCGCTGAGTGCCCAGAGGCTCCGGGAGTGGCAGCATCCCTCCTCCTCCTCCTCCTCCTCCTCCTCCTCCTCCTCCACCACCTCCTGGACAGTCCCGCTGCTGAAAGTTGAGCATGTCTGCTCTGGGGAAGAGGAGGGTGGCAGCCAGGAGACCCCGAGAAGCTCAGAGGTGCCCACTCGCAGTGGCTGGAGTATTCGCCAAGGTCACGCAATCACACCATTCCACAGGTGGGCACACTGAGGTGCAGAAAGCTTCTCTCAGGATCCACCTTCGCTAGGTTCCCTTCCCCGAGCCTGCTCACCTCCTGAGAGACTTCTCTGCTGAGATTCAGTCAACAAATCACAGCCGAGCATCCTCAACACGCCAGCACCCCTGTTCGCACGTTTCTTATAGGGCCTCTCCTAGTCTCCCCACTGCCTTACCTGGCCGGCATTACACTCCTCCCCGCTTAAAGCTGAGAGATCAAAGCCACTCACCCAAGACCACACGACTGGTGAGTGAGGCTCTGAGAGGCGGGCGCAGGCCAGCTGGGCCCAGAGTCCGATTTCTAACCCTGAGATCTGTAGCCTCCACCGCGACACACAGGGGGCGCCCTGCTCCTCAAGCAGCACCTGGCCGCCAGCTTCCATATTCAGCCACCGGGGACAGAATAATACAACTGCACACACACGCGCACACACACGCACGCACGCACACGCACACGCGCACACACGCACGCACACGCACGCACACGCGCACACACGCACGCACACGCACACGCACGCACCTTCCTGGGAGCGGGCTGTGGGACCGGCACTTCAGACAGTGCCAGCCTGTGGGGACAGGGGACCTCACTCTGGGGTCCTGGCTGCTTCCTGAGACAACCTAGCCGACCAGACCCCTCACACGCAGCTTCGTGATGCTGGGAGCTGCACCCATCGAGGCCAGAGAGACTGCACGGCCTGACAAACGGCTCGGGGGCTGAGAGAGCCCCAGGGGGAGAACCCGGAGCCGACTCGGGCTGGAGAGCATATGGAAGGAGGAGGAGGATGTCCCGGGAATGATTCCACATCCGCGCGACTTCCTAGGCGACGCCGACACTGCTGTTTTTCTTCTTCGTCGTCGTCTTCTTCTTCTTCTTCTTCTTCTTCTTCTTCTGTATTTTATTCTTTTTAAAAAATCTTTTCTTGTTGTTGTTGTTGCTAATCCTCACCCGAGCATATTTCCCCATTGAATTTTTTTTTAAGAGAGTGTGAGGAAGAGGAAGAGACAGAGAGAAACATTGAAGTGAGAGAGACATATCCATTGGTTGCCTCTCACATGAGCCCCAACCAGGGCAAGGGACGTCTGCAACCAAGTACGTACCCTTGGCAGGAATTGAACCCGGAACCCTTCAGTCTGCAGGCCAACGCTCTATCCACTGAGCCACACTGGCCAGGGTGCGATGCTACTATCCTATTTCTATTTTCCATAGGATGGTAAGGAGATGTGGACTCAAAGTGAACTAACTTACCCGAAGTAACACCGAATATACGGATTCGGGGTGAAAACCGGCGTTGCCGCCCTTTCTGAGCCGGCACGGAGCTAAGGGCAAGTCAAACCACTTCTTCTTCCGCCTGCCCCCCCAACCCCTAACACACACTCCCAGCCTCCTTCTCTCCCGCTGACATCTGTCCCGGTCCCCGGCCTGTGACACAGCCCTCCCCCGGCCCCCCCACCCGCCCGCAGGAGCGCCCACCTCAACGCCTGCCTCTGCCTGCACCCGGGCCTCAGGCCTGCCAGAGCCAAGGACAGGGTCTGCACACACAAGTGAGAAGATCTATTATAATTGATGGATTGGCCAGGACCGTCCAGCCACCTGCCGGTGGATGAAAGGCAGATTAACAGCAAAGGAGAGCGGCTCCTGGCTCTCCCCCGTGGATGTGAGCTGTCTCTGGGCCCGGGCCGGAGGCTCAGACAAACCACTCATGCTGCTTGCGGCTGACAGCGTGTGGCTATCAGGAAGCATCACCCTCGGGCGTAAAACAAGAGCATTTTGCACTTTTATCGGCCCTCATATTTTACCCTCACAGCCACCTGTCAGCTCAAAACCAGAGCCCTTCCATAACATGGACTCAGTCTCACCTCACCTGCTCAGAGAGAGAGTGAGCAGATGCACAAAGAGGACACTGAGGCACTGGCCACCTCAGATCTCAGCCACGTGCCCAGGTGAAGGCTGGCCCCAGGGCACAGAGAGCGGCAGCCGGGGTACGCAGGCCCCTCGCCACGGAAGGGAAGTACCCGGGGCCTCGCTGAGGCTGGCGTGGCCTTCATGTGGGGCTTTCCCTCCTTCTCAGTCTCCTGTTGGAATCTTCGGAACCTCGGCCGCTCAGAGAAGAGCCAAGAGTGTGTGCAGCAGCTGGAGCCGGGGGGAGGGGGGAGGGGGGGAGTCTACCTTCCCTCCTGCTCGCCTGGCCAGCCGTGTGACCTCAGGCAGTCCCACCAGCCTCTGAGCCGTGGTGTCAGAGGAAGGAGGATGGCATCACTACCTCCCCCCCCCCACACACACACACACAGACTGCCCAACAGTAAAACAGAATGTGACAGAGCTTGGTGCCATGTGACCAGGTGTGAGTCTGAGGGGTGGGCTTGCTGTTCTGGTTCCAGCACCCCCCTCCCCCCAGGGGCCAGGGGGCCTAAGGTGACTGCAAAGGATGCCGGTGCACAGCGCCCTCTGCAGCCTGTGCGACTCCACGCCTTTCCCACCTTTCACCTGCTCCTGCCCCCCACTTCAGGGCCCTCCTCCCCCCGCGTCCTTGCTGACGGGACCAGGAAAGGGTCAGACAGCAGCCATGGTCAGCAGGCCCCAGTGGGGGGAAGATATCAGGGAGGGGAGTGGCCAGCAAGGGTCCCCCAGAGCCAGGGCGGTGAGCAGAGGGCTGAGCACTGATTCTCAGGAGCCCGGGAGAGAGTGGTCCATTACTCAGCAGCAGAGAGGAAGTTCTGGGAACGGGGCTGGCGCTGAGCCTGGACGGAGGACCCCTGCACAGCAGCTCGATGGCAGGTGTGGAAGACACAACGGAAACCTTTCAGGCAGGAGTGCTGGGTGGGACTGGGGAGGAGAGGCGGAGTCAGACCTTGGCCCTCAGTGGTGGGCGTGGGGAGGTTTGCAGGCTCCTCCTGGGTGCACATTGCGTGGCCGCTCAGGACAGGGTGGCTGAGGAGGTCGAGGTCTTGGAGCCTGTGCCTCACTTCCTTCTGGCCGCCCACCCGTTTTTTGACCAATGGCGCAGAGCTCCCCAAGAAAGGAGCCTGCCATGAACTGAGCGCCTACTGTGTGCGTGCACTGGGCTTCTGTGCTTCCGGGAATGTTCCCATGTAATCCTCACACACAGGAAGGAGGTGGGCCCTGGGAGCTGCATGTACAGGGGAGAGCAGAGGCTCATGGGGAGGAATTTCCCAAATCACACAGCAAGACGGAGCCAGCAAGGCCGGCCTGGCCCCCGAGCCCGGTGCTTCCTGCCACCAGCTCGGGCCTGAGGAGGTTTCTCCTCCCCCCTCCGGGCCGGTCCTAACGTGGAGACCATCCCCTGGACAGGAGACGCCCCCTTCCCTCGCTCCCCGCCTGCTCCCGCCTCCCTGGCCAGCGGGTGGCCCCGCAGAGGACAGCGGAGGGGAGCACCTCCTCTGTGAGGAGACGCCCAGATCCGCAGCGCGCTTCCCCGCTCCTTTTATAGGAGATGAAGTCGTGGGCTGGTTGTGGTGTGACAGACGCCCGGCCGTAAGCCCAGTTAATCCCCGCGAGGAGCACGGAGCACCGAAGCCACCAAGGACAGGCCCCGCAGCCGCGAGATTAGCGAGCGGAAACAGCCGGCGGTATTTTTACACCAGAGATCGCCCCGGCATTTGGCTGCCCCGGGGTCACCCCAAAACCTAAATACCCGTTGCATCAACTCCCTCGCTCTGCCCTGCGTCTGGCCACGGGGACTGGTTTGTGGGAGGAAAGGGGACACCAGGGGTGGGAGGGGGTGTCTGGCCAACCGAGGCTTCCTCCCAGGTGCACCCTGACCATCCCGTCATCGGAATGACCCCGGGACTGACACCACGAGCTGCGCCCGGGAGGAGGGGGCACTGTGCTCTCCCCCTCAGGACACCGCTGTCTCACTCATGGGCTCCTCCCCAGGAGCTGAGCCAGCGCGAGGCCCGTCACACCCCCACCCCAGAAGGCAGGGGCCTGGGCGAGGCGTCCACCTGGGCACTGCCATGAGGTGGGAGGGCAGAGAGGGTCTTGGGAGCAGGGAGGCAGGGAAGTGGGCAGGGCTCCCTGCAGGCTGTGAGCTCCCCTCCGCTCACCACTCCATCCCGGGCCTAGCCCAGCTCTGGGCACTCAGCACAATGGCTACCCACTCAGACGCCGAGCCAGGCTCCCCACAATGATTGTATGCTCTGCAGCATACAAGCAGTGTGACATGGGCCAGCGCTGACCTCGGTGTCAGGTATGACCTCTGTGTCAGGTGTGACCTCTGTGTCAGGTGTGACCTCTGTGTCAGGTGAGACTTGTGTGTCAGGTGTGACCTCTGTGTCAGGTGTGACCTGTGTGTCAGGTGTGACCTCTGTGTCAGGTGTGACATCTGTGTCGTGTGATGTGTGTGTCAGATGTGACCTGTGTGTCAAGTGTGCTCTGTGTGTCAGGTGTGACCTGTGTGTCAGATGTGACCTCTGTGCCAGGTGTGACCTCTGTGTCAGGTGAGACTTGTGTGTCAGGTGTGACCTCTGTGTCAGGTGTGACCTCTTTGTCAGGTGTGACCTGTGTGTCAAGTGTGACCTGTGTGTCAGGTGTGACCTCTGTGCCAGGTGTGACCTCTGTGTCAGGTGTGACCTCTGTGTCAGGTGTGACCTGTGTGTCAGGTGTGACCTCTGTGTCAGGTGTGACCTGTGTGTCAGGTGTTACCTGTGTCAAGTGTGACCTCTGTGTCAGGTGTGACCTCTGTGTCAGGTGTGACCTGTGTGTCATGTGTGACCTGTGTGTCAAGTGTGACCTGTATGTCAGGTATGACCTGTGTGACAGGTGTGACCTGTGCCAGGTGTGACCTGTGTGTCAGGTGTGACATCTGTGTCAAGTGTGACCTGTGTGTCAGGTGTGACCTCTGTTTCAGGTGTGACCTGTGTGTCAGCTGTGACCTGTGTGTCAGCTGTGACCTGTGTGTCAAGTGTGACCTGTGTATCAGGTGTGACCTCTGTGTCAAGTGTGACCTCTGTGTGATGTGTGACCTGTGTGTCAGATGTGACCTGTGTGTCAAGTGTGATCTGTGTGTCAGATGTGACCTCTGTGCCAGGTGTGACCTCTGTGTCAGGTGAGACTTGTATGTCAGGTGTGACCTGTGTGTCAGGTGTGACCTGGCCAGCACTGATCTCTGTATCAGGTGTGACCGCTGTGTCAGGTGTGACATCTGTATCAAGTGTGACCTGTGTGTCAGGTGTGACCTGTGTGTCAGCTGTGACCTGGGCCAGCACTGACCTCTGAGTCAGGTGTGACCTGGGCCAGCACTGACCTCTGAGTCAGGTGTGACCTGGGCCAGCACTGACCTCTGTGTCAGGTGTGACCTGGCCAGCACTGACTGTGCAGAGGGCTGCAGGTAGGTGAGGTCAGTGGTGGTGGTTCCTGGGGAGAGGGCCGGCCCCCTCAGTATTTTTGCTGTTATCAGTGTTACATTGGTGCACAGGCATTACCTGTGAAATAAATACCCTCAAACCTTTACCTCCCACCCACAACCACACTAATAACAACCACACAATGGAAGACCGAAGCTCAGACGTCACTCTGCGTGAGCACGCTGCAGCTGTGTGAAGTGCGGACCCACGTCTGCCCGTCAGGATGCTCCTTCTGACTCAGTGGTCCCATTCCACGCAGGGCGCCCTCCTCTGGGGAAGGACGGACCTGCCGTCTGGGCCCCAAGGTCACCTTTCCCGCAGCGGGCATTCTCAGTGGGCATTCTCCAGGCTCGGCCTGAGGACCTGAAGTGACCTGACCTGCTGACCGAGGCCATGCCAGGACAGAGCGTGGTGCCAGCCCATCCCGGCTGGCAGCCGTGCGGAACTGTGGCTCCCGTTCATGGCGAGGCTGATCACACACAGGCTTCCGCTCCCGGGCAGGCGGGCAGAACTGGCTTTACAGTGTGAGCACTCAAACCAGTGTGCTCTGGTCTGATTTATGCATCATTGTATGTTCTCCATTCGAACAAGGGGAGACCTACCTCTGGTGTATTGTTTGTCTTCACTCTGACTGTCCTCTCCCCACAGCTGGAACTGGCCCGAGAGGACCGCCCAGCGGGCCCAGCTCAACCCCTGCATCCATCCAACCCAGCCCAGCGAGGGGTCTGCGGCAGCTTCCGGGAGCCCTACTGTGTGTGCGTGTTGGAGACCGAGAGTCCAGGCCCTCGGCAGGAGGGGCGATCTCTCCAGACTGAGCACTTGCAGGCGGCCAGGCTGGTCCCTCCGGGACGACAGGGAGCAGCGGGGACGGAGTCGGTGCCTTCGGTCCACAGCTCCCTCTCCGGGCACACCTGCTCACCATCCTCACATGCCTGCGCCAGTGTCTCTGCAGCACGTGGCTTCTGCCAGGCACCACACAGACCCTTTACTTGCATTGCAGTGCCTTTGACCCTGGCACCAGCCCCGGAATGTGGCCTCCACACGAGGGCACTGTTACAGGGAGAGAGCAGAACCTGAGGCCCGGGCGCCTTTCCACAGCTGCGCTTCCAAGGGGCTGGCGTCCCAGATGTGCCTGTCTCAGGCGGTGAGCATGCCACCGGGGTCTCTGGCAAAGGACAGAATGTGGGGCCTAAGAGTCCTGATTTACTTGGGACTGTCCCAGACATCACACACTTTATCCCCGGTATGTCCTCTCCGCAACGAAACGCTGGCAGCTCCTCACTCTAGGCACTGAGATGCTCATTACCCACCCACCCCCATTGCCAAACGCCCGGGAGGCTGTCCCATCCCTTAGAGAAGCGAAGCACGGCCAGAATCCAAGGACCTCACCTCTGTCCACCAGAAACATGGTTGTTCTCTTTTCTTCTTTTTTTTGGTTAATCCTCACCCGAGGATGCTTTTGCATTGATTTTTAGAGAGAGTGGAAGAGAGAGGGAGAGACAGAGAGAAACATTGATATGAGAGAAACACATTGATTGGTTGCCTCTTGCATGTGCTCCGGCCAGGGCCCAGGCCGGGGAGGACCCTGCAACCACGGTAAGTGCCCTTGATTGGAATCGAACCCAGGACCCTTTGGTCTGCAGGCCGATACTCTATCCACTGAGCCAAACTGGCCAGGGCTCTTCCCTCCCCCCCCCCCCGCCGCCTCCCCCCATTTTTAAAAGATTCTTAGTACAAACAGTTCCTGTGACCAGCAACCAGGAACCTGTAGGACGCGGTAAAGATCAACCATCCTTCAGCCTAAAGGCCTTGCACCACTGGCTCCGGGAGAAATTACGAGCCAACAGCTGACAGTGAACAGACTCTAACCCCAGCCCCTTCCCAGCAGGGCCTGTCCCAGGGCCTCGTGGCCGGAGGGCCTCCCGGGAGCTGGCCAGACAGCACAGTTGTCCCTCAGACCCCTCGATTTAGACTGCTAATGCTGGAGGGACTTAAAAGATTATTTTGTCCAATCCCTTCATTTCCTGATGGAGAGTGGGGCCTAGAGCGGTGGGCCTGTGCCCCCAGGCTCTCTGGTCCCCCAGGGCTGGGCTGTCTGGGAGCAGCACCCTCAGGGAAGGGCTCCGGGGTCTGTGGAGAAGCCTGCATCTGGGTCAGGGAGGGCGGAGCCGTCCAGGGACCCCGCGGGCGTGGGCTGACAAGGTGTTCTCTGTGCACAAAAACCCAGCAGAACGCATCCCAGAAGGAGAGTCAGAGAAAGCCACCCTGCTACAGGTACAGGGCTATCGGTGTGGCCCATTTACATCGGCTTTATGGCATCAAAGCCAGACAGTTCTTACTCTGCCCAATCCTGGTAGAGATTTAGCAACCAATCCCAGCTTTCCTTCGGCAGGTGTGTGTGTGTGTGTGTGTGTGTGTGTGTGTGTGTGTGTGAGAGAGAGAGAGAGAGAGGGGGGGGGGGGAGGGAGGGAGCCTTGTCCTGCCTGGTGTCCCGGGAGGGACAGACCCGCCTCCATGTGCCCCTCAGGAACGGAGACGCGGTGTGGAGAGGAAGTGCCGTCACAGGGAGCAGGGGCTCGGGGGCCGGGATGAGGCCCAGCAGGCAGCACAGGTGCCCATGAGCCGCTCACGGCTCGCACGGGGCAGAGGCTTCCCATGGAGCCACGGGGCCTGGAGGGCGGAAGAGGACCAGTGAGCAGAGGCACAGGCCTGGGCCGGGCGGCTGATTCCAAGGCTGGCTGTCATGGTCCGGCCGTCCGACCAGGCCAGTGCCTGGGAGGGAAGGCGTTTCCTGGGCCGGAGGGGCTGGGGCCGAGGGAGACCCACTGCTGGTGGGGAGCTGCGGGGCAGTGGGCAGCGGCAACTGACCAGGGGACGCCTAAGCCAGGGAGACTTGGCCCATGCAGTCACCATGAGGCAAGGCCGCTGCCTCTCCCCGCCCCCAGCAGCCTGAGTCCGGCCCCGACTCCGCAGGCCGCTCAGCTCTGGTCCCGCTGTTGCTCTCACTCAAATGAGGTCACACAAGGCAGGACCCAGAGCTCAGAGCTCGGGCTCGCCCCACAGACTGGGCGCTGGGCGGGAGCCTCGCCTCTGGGAAGGCTCCAGAGGCTGAGCAGGAGCCTGCGGCCGAGGGCCTGGGGGGACCGGGAGGGGCTCCCACCCCCGGGGGGCGGGCCTGGGATCTGCCTTGCCTGCTCCTCAGCTGTTCCCCTGCGGATGAAAGCAAAGGCTGGAGCATTCTCTAGATGCGGGGCCCGGAGGGGGAGGCCGCCCCACGCAGCTGCGAGGCCGTCGCTTCTCTGGGAGGAAATGACAGTAATTATACCTCCTCTTTCAGCAGAGCGTTCACAAGGCTGAACGTGATTTTTGTGTGGCTTTTACATGTGTGTGTTTATATGTGACCCTGCTCGGTTTACAAAGTGTTGTCACATGATGTACCAGGGATGCCCCTCATCCTTCTCCCACACATGGAGCAAGAAGCACTCTGTGGGGCAGTCAGGACAGGGGCGATGTGCCCATTTTACAGATTTGGAAAAAGGGGCACATGAATTCTTAGGTAACCCTTTCTAACTTAGGCCAAGCTTTATTCTCAATGCCCTTGGACAGTGCTCTTTCTCACGCACACTCTCACACACACACACACACACACACACTCACACACACAGTTCAATGGGCAGGCAGCTCTCATGGAATGACTGTTCTTCATGAAGACGATGATCTTGGAACAGGTCAGGGCGCGCGTCATGCAGAGCAAGGGCATGGGGAGGTGGGGCAGGCGGCTGAACGGACGCGGGGACAGCAGCTGGTGGCAGAGGAGGTACTCAAGGCTAACACTGCTCATGCTCACCCAGCCCTGGGCAAACATCTGCTCAACAGGGCACATGGCTGCTGTGCCCACAGCCACCCCCATACTCAGAGCCCACAGGCCACAAGCTGCCATGGGCAGCACTTGGCCTCCGGGTCAGATGTGTGTCCGAGGCTGTCCGGGTCATGGAGGGTGCATCGCCCAGGGACACCCAAGGTCATGGGCTGTCAAGAGTATTCTCTATACAGCCGAAACCGGTTTGGCTCAGTGGATCGAGCGTTGGCCTGCAGACTGAAAGGTCCCAGGTTCAATTCCGGTCAAGGGCATGTATTGATACCTTGGTTGCGGGCACATCCCCAGTAGGGAGTGTGCAAGAGGCAGCTATCGATGATTCTCTCTCATCAATGTTTCTAACTCTCTATTCCTCTCTCTTCCTCTCTGTAAAAAATCAATTATATATATATATATATATATATATATATATATATATTTTTTTTTTTTTTTAAAGAGTATTCTCTATACACAACTACCTGAGCCCAGGGAGACCGTCCCAGCAGGAGAGACAGAGGAAGCCACCCGCTGCCTGGGTGGCCATTTATATTGGCTTTACGGCAACAAAGTCAGGCAGTTCTGACTCTGTCCAATCCTGGTGGAGATTTAGCAACCAACCCCAGCTTTCCTTTGGCAGGTAGGAGGCTGGCCTTTGCCTCACCCCCAGAGCCAAGACTGGAGCCAACCTCTGCCCTCACCTTACTGCTGTTACGGTCAGCCATGGCCAGGAAAGGGGGTGCTAGGTCCCAGGGACACCGGTGCCCCGGGCTCAGCTCTCTCACTGGGGAAGAGCCCTGCAGCTACCCAGCTGGTGCTGGGGAGCGGGGAGGGGTCCCCTGCCTGGTCACCCGAAAAACAACTCAGCCAGGTGGCTTGGCCAGCGCCACTGCTCGAGGCAGGACCTGATGGTCTGCTGGGGTGAGGGCGGGAGGGGGAGCAGTGCTGAACAAAAGCAGGGCTCATGTGTGTACTGAGCACCTGCTCTGCTCTGGCTGCTGTATAGGCATGGTCCCCTTTAACCCCGTTTCATCGCTAGAGAACGAGGCTCGGAGCCTCAGGAAGTGCAGAGCCAGGCTGCGGAGGACGGTGTGCCTGACCGAGTCCCACTCTGCCCGCCAGGCACAAGCCTCTTCGTCCTGTCTTCACCTCCAGCCTAAGCACGCTCTGGCTGGAGGACTGGGAGCCGGAGCTGGAGCTGGAGCTTCCCCGCTGGCCCTCCCTCTCCCTCCCTCCAGCCCCTCCCTAAGCCCCCGGAAACCTGTGTGGGCACCCCGGCTTAGCCATGCCCAGAACCCCGCTGGGCGGCCTTGGAGCCCCACCTGCCCGCGGGCTTTGCTCAGGGCCCTGGGAATGCAGGCAAACCCCTTCCTGAGGCCGCATCCCCAGGCAGGCAACCCCACCGGCCCCTCCCAACATGGAGCCCTCCAGCAGCCCTGGTGTCTACTCCAGCGGGCTCCCACCCTGCACCCTCCCTCAGTGACTGAGGGCGCCCACTCTGCACCCTCCCTCTGTGACCCAGGGCTCCCATCTCTTCACCCCTCCCTCTGTGACCCAGGGCTTCCAGCTGTACCCTCCCTCTGAGACTGCAGGGCTCCCACTCTGCACCCTCCCTCTGAGACCCAGGGCTCCCACCCTGCACCCTCCCTCTGAGACCCAGGGCTTCCAGCTGTACCCTCCTCTGTGACTGAGGGCTCCCATCTCTTCACCCCTCCCTCTGTGACCGCAGCATCTGCCGTCCTGCTGCCCCGCCGGGGCCCGCGCAGGCCCGTGGCCTCCATGGCGCTGGAACACGGAGGCCAGCTCTCCCCCGAACCCCGCACAGGCCACGGCCTTCTCCAAGCCGGACCTCCACAGACCAGGAGGGAAAAGAAAAGCCGCACTCCACACCCCCTCCCAGCAGCGGCTGATTCTGGGGAGGCCTCGGCCTCGGCGGGTGTCGGGTGCACTCACCGGACGCTCATGCTGGCCCTGGTCCCACTGCCAGCGAGTCCCTCTCTTCACCTCCTCTTCCCCCCACAAGAGGGAGAGCCCGGGCCCCACGCTTGGTCGGCCATAGGGGGCTCTGCCCATTACCCCCCCTCCCACCCCAACAGCAGCTCCAGGGCCACCTCACCAGCAGCAGAGCCAGTGCTGGTGCTGAGTCCATGCGGGCCTCACACTCAGAGGAGAGAGACACCCCAAATCCCAGGCCGCCGCTCCCCTCACCCCCACTCCTCACCAGGAAAAGGCCACTGCCTGGCTGCTCCTGGGGTAGGCCCTTTGCCTGGGCAGGTGAGCATGCAAATCTCAATGCAAATTATATGCAAATCCAGGGCCTGCCCTTGAGTTCCTGGCACCCGCCCATCTCTGCTGCTTGTGGCTCACCCCTGGCAGGCCTGCCGCCCCCAGAATGCACGGTGCTCAGAGCTGAGAAAGCACTCAGGGAGTGGGGCTCTCCTCTCAGCTGCTTCAAATGTCCCCCCAAATACTTCCTCCGAGATCCTGATGGGGGGAAGAAGCTCCCAGCTGGAGCTATAACCCAAAAAACAAAACGTCCTCTGAACACCCACCCTCCCTTCAACACATCAACAAACAAAATCATCCTCCACCAGGCCCGGCAGGGGACCGCACAGGGCACAGGACCGGGTTCCTGAAGCCCCGGAGAAGGTGAGGCGGCTTGAGGTCCACACCCCTTTGTCAGAGGCCGACAACCCGGGGGCTCCCAGCCTCTCTGTGCAGGGGCTTGCTTTTGTAGCAAAACATCTCTAGCCAAACCGGTGCTTGGATGCCCCCTCCTCCCACCCCGTCCTCCCCACCTGCCAATCTAGGAGCACAAGCCTCTCCCCTCCCGGGAGCCGCTAACCGAGGTGCTGCCTTTGGGTCAGCTGCCGCTTGCTTTTTGTTTTAGCGGGGCGCCCCTTTCTGCCGCAGAGATGCGGGCACGGCAGCTGCCTGACGCCCCAAACAGGCTGCCTCGGGAAGGCTTGCGGGCACCACGGCCGTTCCGGTCCCTCCCAGGTGATTCCACCGCCAGGGCCGCTGCCCACCGCCCACCCCAGTGCTTACTGGGCCTTCACCTGCCTCCCGGGTTGCATCTGCCATTTCAAGATTTTGAAACACATCCCCCTCTCCCCCTCTTTTAATTAGACACCGAACCGAGTGTTAGAGATTTGCTTAATGGTTTGACGAAGGCTTTTAATTTGGTATGCTCGAGAGAGACGAGCCACGAGTCCCCATTGGAGAGCTGGGGTGGGAAATGAAAAAAATCAATGCAGCCCATTACTCTGGCTTTTAGAAAACAGGAATTTTACTGCCGGGAAGCTGGTCTTCTACACAGTAAAAATGCAAATGCCGGCGACACAGATGCTGGCACGCTGGATGGAAGCGGAGAGCGCCGCGCCGGTTCCTTCGGCTGCCCAGGCCGGGCTTGTTTTGGCGATAATAAGACCGTTATTGGAGACGCGATAGCCACTTATTAAAATACCTTCCCAGTTCAGTTCTGGGAGCTCAGTCTTTATCCAGTAAACAAATAAGTAAATAAGCAAACAATAAATAAAAATAAAAATAAAAATAAAAATAAAAGGTGTTTTGAGAGGAATGGAAATAGCAGAGGCTTAAAACACATTCAGTAACGGCTTAATTCCATCCAGAGGATGTGTCATCTCCTCTTGCTCCCTCTCCCCTCGCTCTGCCTCCCCCTGCTCCTCACAGATGGACGTACAAATTATTGCAGGAGGGTATTGTTTTCTGAAACAGGCTTGAACATCACATTTACATTTTCTTCGTGCCGCGGGGGTGGCTGGCAACGGGAGAGAGAAACAGGCCAAACCCGGTCTCCTGCTCGCCTCCCCTGCTCACTGCACCGCATCCGCCCCCCAGCCGCCCTGCCCCCCCCCCACGTCACCCCAAGTGAACAGGCCCCAGGGGCCAACCTGGCACCCAAGACCCCATCCAGGCTCTATGCTACAGAAAGGCCTGCCTGGCGAGGCGCCGGCCCAGCAGAGGCTGGAGCAGCTGAAGGGCAGGCGCCAGGGCGCTGCCAGCCACAGCTGCCCAGGTGCTGCCTCACCTGCACTCCACCTCCTGCCCCGCCCACCAGGCAGCTCCCTTCCCGAGTGGGAGAGACGCTGCCCCGGGCACCCTGCTGTCCTCCGGGCCCTCTCCGCCCCACCTCCATCTGCCGCTCCTATCGAATAGCGGTGCTTCATTTATTAATGCGGCTCCTGGGAGGGGGAGGGGCACGAGGTTCTGCCCAGGGGCCTCCACTCCTGGGAAGGGCTGCTCAGCAGGAGGTCCCCGGAAAGAGGGGGTGGGGGGTAGGCTGAGGACAAAGCTGGCCTCTGTGTGCGGGGCTCAGGCCCCCGCTTTCTCACCAGACAAAATGGAAAGGGGGTGGGGGTGAGAGAGAACCCGCGAGAGAAGCTGCCGCTCCTCACCTTATGTATTTTTAATATTAATGTAATTAAAACTGCAAGCCGAGCCAGCCTGCGGGCGGGGGAGGCAGGAAGAGCTGGGAGAGGGAGGCCGGGTTGTGTGTGTAGCGCGGTGTTGGGGGGACTGAGCGCTAGACCGCCTTCTTGCTCCCGGAAAGTGGGGCAGGAAGGGGCTGTGCAGGGGGCAAGGTGTTAACCAGCTGGGCCCAGGCTCGGTGTGGCCCCGAGGGCCCCAGGCGTCTGAGAAACTCACCTAGTCCACCACTGGGAGTGTCCCTCCCCCGCCCCTCAGCGGGAGGCCCCCCTGCCCCTCCCAGGCCTCCGGCACCCCCAGCAGCGCCTTGGCCCTCAGCCTGGGATGACAAATAGAACAGGGGCTGCCTCCTGCCCGGAAGCCAGGAGATGAGCATCCAGCTCCGCAGGCTGGGGACTGGACCCCCGGGGCGCCAGCCACTGGCTGGACTGCCCTCCCCCATCCGGGGTCCGGGGTCCCCGCTCCTTCCGGGTCACCCCCAGGGCAAAGCGGGCGGGGAGGAACCGCCCCCGGCGGGCGCGAAGGAGAAAGTTGGAGGCTGACCCCGGGAGCTGAGCGCACCGCGCGGGCTCCCCCCACCCGGGCGCGGGGTCGGCCGCCGGCCTCCCGCCACCTGCGCCCCGGGGCCCCGGGCGTCCTCCACCCAAGCCGGGCCAGACCGACCGCGAACCGCCAGCCCGGCGCGGTGCCCGGCGCTCTGGTCCGAGGCGCCCGCCCCTTCCCCTGCCAGCTGCCGCCCGGCCGCCCTGAGGTCAGGTGTGCGGCGCCGGCGGCAGGTCCGGGCACGCCGGGCACCTGGCCCCGCCTGGCAACGCTCCCGCCCGGACAGCGCCACGCCCCCCATCCCGGCCCGGCCCGCGCGGACGGAGCCCGGCCCGTGTCCGCTGGCCGCGGGCACAGCGCGGGGAGCTGGCACCTGGAGCGCGCCCGGTAGCCAAGGCGGAGCCGCGGAGCCCGGGCGCGGGGCAGGCGGGTGGAGGGCAGGGGGAAGGGGGCGGGGGGAGGGGAGAGGAGAGGGCGGCCTCGGGGTTTGGGGAACAACTTGCTCTCCGGGGGACCCCAGCTCTGCGGAGCCTCCAGCCGCGGCTCGCTGGGCGCCTTTCGGGCGCGGGGTCCGGCGGCGGCGGCGGCGGGGCGGGGGCGCGGGGGCGGGGGAAGCGGGTGGGTCCGGGCCGGAGGGAGCGAGCGCTCCGCGGACACTCACGGCCCGAGGACCCCGCCACTCGGAGGGCAACTCAGAGGGCACCCTGCGTCCCAGCGCCCCCACGCCGCAGGAGGCGGCCCGGGAGCTGGGGAGGGGGTGGTCGGGGCAGAACTGCACCCGGTGAGGAGCGGGGAGGGGCTCGGGCACCCCCCTCACCCCGACCCCGACACCGAAACCAGGAGCGGTGGCCGGCGGAGCGGCCTGGGGCGGACTCACCGGCCCCTCTCCGGTGCTCGCCTGTGCCCTCTGCCACCCACCCGGGCCGGGCAGCGGGCCGGTCCCGGACAGCTGGAGCCCGCCTGGCTCCGCGCCCGCACCCCGCCCGGCACCCCGCCGGCACCCTGCCTGCCGTCCGCGCGCGCTCCCTGCGCTGCCCCGCAGCCTGCGGCGCGGGCTCACCTTTGTGCCAAGAGTCCAGGAGCAGGAGGAAAGTTACCAGCCACATGCCATACAGAGGCCGGCTCCCCGGGGTGGTCCCTGGCCGCCCGCGTGCGGCAGCCTCTCCCGCTCCTCGCTGCCGCCGCCGCCGCACTCCGCGCTCCGCTCCTCCGAGCGCCGGGCTCCTCCCTCCGCTCCCCGCTCCCCGCTCCTGTCATCGGGGGCTGGGCCAGGCGCTCTCCCCGCCCCCCGCACCCCGGGCCAGGCGCTCCCCCGCCCCCCGCACCCCGCACCCCGGGGCCAGGCGCCCTCCCGGCCCCCCGCCCCCCGCACCCCGGGCCAGGCGCTCTCCCGGCCCCCCGCCCCCCGCACCCAGGGCCAGGCGCTCCCCCGCACCCCGCACCCCGGGGCCAGGCGCCCTCCCGGCCCCCCGCACCCCGCACCCCGGGACCAGGGGCTCCTCCGCCTCCCCGCCCCCCCCAGGGTCAGCGCCGCTTTCCTCGCCCCCCCGCCCCCACCCCCCCCCTTGCACTCTCCCCGCCCCCCGGGGCCAGATGCTCCTCCGCCCCCCTCTCCCTCCCCCCCCCCGCCCCCCGCGCACGCCGGGGCCAGCGCTGCCCCAGTGGCCTCAGTCCCACGCACAGGATGAGGGGGAGAGAGGGGGCCCTGACTTAGGACCCTGACGAGGTTCCGGGATTCGGCGTCCAGGAGACAAGGGATCCCTGCCACCCGCCGGCTGGGGCTGCGGGCGCACACAGGCGTGTGCCATAGGCGGGCCAAGAGCCCACCGCGCTCCTGCCAAGATGCTCCATCTCCTGGCCATTACCTGGGGACAGCGCTTCGTGCCTCCTTCAGACGTGTTTGCCCGGTTGAGCAGGGAGTCTGCATAACATCCAGACTTACCGTGGGTTCTCTCCACCCTTCCAGCTCTGTCACCTCTGCAGGTCAGCCCCCCCCCCCCTGCCCCAACCCCCGGCATTCCCCTCAGCTAGCAGTGGGCTTGTTAGACATTGTCTGCAGAAGTGTCTTCAAGACCTGCCCGCCCCCCCCCCGCCCCCTCTTCTCACCAACAAAGCTGGCTCTTCCTTAGGCCGGTCTGCTCCAAGTTGGTGTAAAAGGGAACAGGCTTGTGAGGGTGTCCTCTCCAGTACAAAGTAAATGCTGGGCGCCGACACTGGGCTGGCGCAGGCCCAGGCTGAGCCAGGGCGGCCTTGGGAGCTGGCAAGGGTGAAAAGCCTCCTGGCCCCGGGCAGGGTCCGGAAAGGGATCCCAGGGCCTGGGCCTCCCCCACTGAGGGTAAAGGGGATGTGCCCTGCGTGCTTTGGACCCAGCTCTCTGGGGTGCACAGGGAGAGGGGTGTGGAGGGGGGGAGGGGTGTGAAGGGGGGGCGGAGAGGGTGCTGTTTGGCTCCATTTGACAGAGGAAGACTATTTACTTCCCCAAATGTCTTGCCCACGATCAGAGAAGGGAACCAGGACTCCTCATTCCCAGCTTTTGCCAAGATAACCCTAGAGATTTTAACTAAAACTTCGAAAGTGTGCATTTACTTCTTAAGTCGTGTTAAAATGTACATAACACAGAAGCCACCATTTTAACTGTTCTCGGGCGGCATTTGGTACATTTACATTGCTGTGTCACATCACACTACCCACTTCCAAAACTTTCCATCATCCAACAGAAACCACTCATCCAACAGTAGCTCCCTCCTCCCCTGCGCCCACCCCATCACCTCTCGTCTGCTTTTACGTCCATGACGTTGGCCATTCTAGGCACCTGCAATCTGAGTGGAGTCATACAGTTTCTGTCCCGTCTTATTTCTCTGAGCACACTGTCTCCGGGCCATCGTGTTACAGCACGCAGCAGACGCGCATTCCTCTCTGTGGCTGCGCACTGCCCCGGAGACCACGTTCTGCTGATCTCTCCGTTGTGAGTGGACACGTCCCCGTTTGGATGGCTGTGAATGGTGCGGCTGTGACCGGGAGTGTGTGTCTTCCTCTGAAACCTGCTTCCGGTGCCTGGGGATGAGATTGCTGGGTCCCAGGGTGATTCCAGTTTAGCTTTCTGAGGAGGTGCCGGGCGCACTGGCTTTTTGTGTGGTTTTAGGATCGTCTAACGGCTGTCCCCGTGAGCCTCACAACACCCGTGACCCTTTATTCCCCTTTGGAAACAGGCAAGCCCATCCAGGCTCTGCTTGTTCAAGGTCACCTCGTGTGCTTCACAGGCAAGACTAGAACCCCAGTCTCCTGCTCCGGGCAGAGCTGCTTGCTCTCCACTGAGCTGCCCGCTCTATGAGGCTGTCACCGCCCTAAAGGGCAGGCTTTGTCCCTGGCGCTTTGTGCTCTGCACACAGGGAGCGAGCAGACACAGGCAGACCAGCCGAAGCCTCTCTTTACATATAGAGAAACTGAGGCCCGAGGGAGGAAGCGAGGGACCTGGGTCCCTCTTTCCCTCTCTCCCTCCCCTCCCCCCTGTGCCCGGCGTTCGCCCCTCGTGCCCCTTCCCCTCCAAAGGGATGGCTGCGAGAAGAATCCAGTTAAGCTTGTGGACCCAGAGCACCTGGCCAGGCTGAGCCTACAGTAAGCGGCCATGTCGGACGGAACGGTGCTAGGGCTGCTGCCGGCTGGGACCGGTGGTGCCCAGTGCCCGGCGAGCGCCAGCCCGGCCCTCCTGCCCCCAGCGCTGCCTCCACTCACCGGAAGTGCATCCCACAACCTGCGTTCCGGTCCTGCCGCTCACACCTCGGCCTTAAGGGGCCTCGGCGCTGTGCGTGCAGGGCCAAGCATTCCCTGGGAAGTGGCAGCCGTGGTTTCGGCTGGCCATCCCAAACATGGGCTGCCGCCTGCCTGTGCCTCTGTTCGCTCCGTCCCTAGAGAGGAGGCTTGTATGTGGGGACAGGGAGCCTTGGTCCTGACACGGTGACGAGTGTGGCTTTGGGGTCAGACAGAAATGAGACCTCAGCCACGTCGGCCACTTCCAAGCTGCATGCCCTGGGAGTCCTGGGTGCCAAGCCCGTTCCCACGCCCGGGAAGTGGGGGCCCAGCATCTGTGTCAGGAGCTGCCGTAAGGATTCGATACCTCACCCCCGGGGCCAGCCCGTTGTAAGCACCGCTGAGTATGTCACTACAGGTCCTGGTCTTGCTCTTGGGACCTGGGATGTGGGGCAGGGAGGGGAGGACGACATGCTACACTCCTGCTGTGACAAGGCCCGACCGAGTCCAGGCACGAAGCTGCAGAGAGCAGGAGGAGGCGCGCTTGGCGCTGCGGAGCAGGGGACAGACAGCCCTCAGGTCTGTGTGTTTTCTGTTTCCTGGGCTTTGTCCCTCCTCAGCATTTAAGGAAAACGCCTCAGAAAATGGCAGTCTGGTTTCTTTTGTCCAGAAGTCCCCTCCTAATTGGAATTTACTGAGATAGTTAGGGTGGCAACGTCAGCAAGAACGCTCCAGGGGACCCCACGGGAGAGGGGCCTGGGGTGGGAGCGCGGGTGCCCACCCATGCCCGCCCTGAGCCGGCTGCGCCCCCACAGCTGGCATTGCGGAGGGGCTTTTTGTTTTGATAAAAGGGACAGTTCCTTCCCGGTCTCACACCGGACGGAAGCCCTCACACCACGCACGCGCACAGAGCTGACACCGTCGCCAGGCAGACATTCCTGCGCACAGTGAGCGGAAACACTCAGTGCCCGCACACCTGCTCCCGTGTGAGTGCCACTCAGCCCAAACATGCGTGCATGCCCTAGCCTGGTGTTGTAAAGCCTCACACTGTGGGATTCGTTTCTAGGGTGGACGTACCAGCTGCTTGAAAGCAGTGGTCAGCCTGGCCGGTGTGGCTCAGTGGCTGAGCATCGTCCTGTGTACCAAAAGGTTGATGGTTTGATCCTGATGTTTCTCTCTTTCTCTCCCGTCCTCTCTCTAAAAAAAATCAATAAAAATATATTTAATTTTTTTTAAAAGCAAGAAGTGCTAAAAAAAAAAAAACAAAAAAAAAAACCAACACATATAAAACAACAAAATCCACAATGATCATTTTCAATATTTTGCTGCACCAGAATAGGATGTTGGCTGCTGATGTGATAGGTGTGTGTGTGTGTGTGTGTGTGTGTGTGTGTGTTACCAATGCCAGCTGAAGCAGCAACATGAAGGCCTGGGGGGTGACCCTCTCCGATTCAGGTTAATCATGGATATTGGGGTATTATTTTGTCATGCTATATTAGGTCTAGAGTCATCAGGAGAAACAACAGCTATTTTTACTGTTTAACTCATACAACAGCTTAAATATTTCTCTTCAAAAACAAAGCCTTCATACGTGTTCTGAAATTCTTTCACATGTATATATGCTTTTCATAAAAGAAGTCAATATGGACCAGGTCAATGTTAAAAACTTAACGTGGTGTCGTATAGCTAATCAGAGTTGACCTTCTTATTCATTGATTGAGGAGAAAAAACAAATAAGCCTGACTATCTTTTTTTATTATTATTATTCCAATCTCTAATTTATTTAATGTTATAGGAAGAGTCCTGAATACAGATCGGAAATCTGCTTCTAGTCTCACTTCTGCCACCTTAGCCAACTGGTGCCCTGGGTGAGTCACTGGCCTTTTCTGGGCTCAGGGTGCTTGCGAGTAAATGAGAGACTGAGCTGGAGGATGGCACGGCCCTTTCCTGACACTGGGAATAGTGGCACTAACAAACACGTCTGCCCATGTAGGGTGTGTGTGTGTGTGTGTGCACAAACCTATGCGTGTTCTCTAATGCATACAAAGAAACAGAAATACAGAGTTCATGCACAGCCACCTGGGAGCAAACGGACACACAGCACACTGAGAAGCAGCTTCTGCTTCGAATGCATGAGCGTCTAAAGCCTTCGCTCTTCCAGGACGGGCGGTCAGTGCATTCGAGGCCATCGCGCCGGCCTCAGAAGCCCGGCCGGCTCAGCTGTTTGAAGCATCGTCCCCATCCATTAGGGCTGTAGGTTCCACCCTGGTCAGGGCACATGTGGGAACCGACCAATGAATGCATAAATAAGTGGAACAACAAATCCATCTCCCCCCACCCCTTCTCTAAAACCAATTTAAACATTAATAAGGGCCCTAGTTTGACTCAGTGGATAGAGTGTCAGCCTGGACTCACGGGTCCCGGATTGGATTCCGGTCAAGGGCACCTGTGCGGGTTGCGGGCTTGATCCCCAGTGTGGGGTGTGCAGGAGGCAGCTGGTCAATGATTCTCTCATCATTGATGTTTCTATCTCTCTCCCTCCCCCTTCCTCTCTGAAATCAATGAAAAGAAGTACAATATATTTTAAAAATTAGAAAGGCATAGGTGTCATTAAGTTCCCTGAGCCTCCTGAACCCCAAACCTGAGGCGCCCGGTTTGCTGACAGGGTCTCCCCTCGGCGGTCCTGGTCTAAGCTCCCTGGGCTCACAGCCCTGAGGCGCCTCCCCCACAGATGGGATTCAGGTCCTGCTGCCCTTGTCCAGGCCGCGGACAGGAGGTTAGTCAGGAGGCTGGGCTCCCTCAGCCACAGCAACCTCTCTGCCCCTCGTCTGTCCGTCCATCCGTCTGTCCTCTCCCAGCTCTCAGCTGACGCTGATCCGTGAAGCCCTGATCCTGGAGGTGAACTTGGAGCCGCCGTTGTCTCCAGGGCAGGGCCAGGGGCAGGGCAGGCACAGGGACAGGCACAGGGGCAGGGCAGGGGCAGGGGTAGGAGCAGGGGTGGGAGCACGGGCAGGGGCTGGGGCTGCGGCAGGCACAGGGGCAGGGGCAGGGGCAGGGGCAGGGCAGGGGCAGGGGCAGGGCAGGGCCAGAACTGGGAGAGAGAAAGGAACTCCCTGAGTGAGAGCTAACTTTGCTGCCTCCCCAGTCCCCCCGCAGCTCCTCTGACCAGACAGTGTGATTGTCAGACGACATGTAAGTGTCTTCTGTCTGGAGAGCTGCGGCAGGGCTGCTTTCTCTCCGCCTGTGCCAGCCTTCCCGCGGTGGGCGGGGTGGGCGGGGTGGGCGGGGCGGCAGCCACAGCTCCCGCCAGTCTGCCAGCCCTGCACCCGGAGGGCGTGGGGGGCGGCGTGGAGGTGACCGCCTGGGTCGGGGGCACCGTGAACATACCCTGAGGAGCCCGCCAGCCCGGGGTCCTGGCTCAGCCCAGAGGAGGCGCAGACTCAGAACAGTCTGAGGAGCTGAGGGTTCCAGGCACAGGGCCTGAAAGCTGAGTATCTTCCAACGCGACTTCATTTAAACAAACTCCACTGGAGAGGCACAAAGACCAAGCACTGTTTCCCACGTGTTCTGTGAGGAAAGCAGCGAGGGGCTAAGCGGCATAGCGCCAACCTTGCAGCTGCGAGTGTCCAAGGCGATGGACAGGCAGGTTTTCTGCTGTTTGGCTGAAGGCACTGCAGTGCCTGCTATGGCCAGCAGGTGTCGCCCCAAGACTAGCCCTGGAACCCTTGGGGCCAAGGTGGAGGCCAGGCTTTGAGAGAATCCTCTTCCATTTCCTATCCCGTAGGACTGGGGAGGGAGAGGAAGCCCAGCCGTAGGATCCCTCCGTAGTTTTGAAAGTCAGCCTCGGGTCTGGCTCCACCCAGAGTTAAAACGTGGGCTGTACACACACACACACACACACACACACACACACAGGACGCCCACAGGGAGACAGGAGGAGGGAGATCAGCTGCGAGACACCAGGAATGCGCTGAGGTCGCGCTGAGGGACACACCGTCACTCCTCTGCCCACGTCCCGCGGCTCTGCTGAGACAGGCTGAGGCCAGGCCTCGAGGAGCCGGCTGCGGCCATCCCCTTCGGAAAACTCGCAGGAGCGCAGGCGCCCCAGGGCTCTGGCCGGACAGGCTGCCTCTGCGAGTCCCTGGGCTCCGCGGGGGCCCAGCTGGACCAGGGCTCCGGAGCCCAGCCCACGGCCTGCGAGCTCGCCGGGACAGGGAGAGGATGGAGGCTCCCGGCGGGGAGAGGGGGAGGCTGGAGGGGAGGGGGATGGGGGTGGGGCACTGGTCCTGGTCTCCCGGAACTTGGATGGTGCAGCCAGCAGGGCCTCAGGTGGGCACTGGGAAAAGCTGGGCCCTGAGACCTGACTCTGAGTTCCGAGGGACAGAGCCATTCCCACTCCTGCTGAACACGGGGGCCACGGGGGTCACGGACCCAAATGGCCATCGAGTCTGTGCTGCCCCAGCGGCTGGGAGGCATGCGGTCCGGCCAGGGACCACCGGGCGGCGGCTGCTTTCCCTCCGGGACCTCGGGGTGCTGAGCGTTCCCCTCCGGGACGCGGCTCCCGGGGACTCAGGTGGAGGGCCGGACCCTCGGCGCCCAGGGCATCCGCCCCACTCCTGCAGAGCCTGCCCCCCCTCACTGCCGGGCCTGGGGGTGGCCCTGCTCCCCGCATCCCAGCCCTGCCTCCCCTTGCCAGCGCCTGGGCCCCGCGAAGCTGCCGCCCCCTGGTGCCTCCCGGCGGGACGGACGAGTGTGGGCGCTGGAGGCTCAGGCTGCTCAGAGTGTCCACCTGTGCCCCCTCCAGCACACAGTCCGGGAGCCCAGAGGCCTGAGAGCACACTGGCCAGAGGAACCCAGAACAGCCCGGCGCAGCCGAGGGCCCAGTCCGACCTCCTCAGCCCACCGGAGCCGCCGTGGCTCTCCTCTCCGCACCAGCTCACCCCGCCCGCCGTCTGCCAGCCCCTGGCAGCCGCCAGGGGGGACTGCAGTGCCCTCTGACCTCGCCTGGTCCCCAGCACGGCCGCCCTCCTGCACCCTCTGATGACTTCCTGTCTGCACAGCCGTCACCCCCCCCCCCCCACACACACACACGCACTCACTCGTACAGTCTCACTCCATCAGGACACTTTCTCATCACCCTCTCCCCAGCCACAGCCTCGCACCAGCCGCCGCTGGTCTCCAGAGAGCCAGGAAGTGAGGGGGAGGAGGACTGAGGGGGAGGAGGGACAGGGAGGAGGAGGACTGAGAGGGGAGGAGGGATGAGGAGGGAGGACTGAGGAGGAGGACTGAGGGGGAAGAGAGATGAGGGGGGAGGACTGAGGAGGAGGACTGAGAGGGAGGAGGACAGATGAGGGGGGAGGACTGAGGAGGAGGACTGAGGGGGAGGAGAGATGAGGGGGAAGGACTGAGGAGGAGGACTGAGGGGGAGGAGGACAGATGAGGGGGAGGACTGAGGAGGAGGACTGAGGGGGAGGAGAGATGAGGGGGGAGGACTGAGGAGGAGGAGAACTGAGGGGGAGGAAGACTGAGGAGGGAGGAGGACTGAGGGGGAGGAGGACTGAAGGGGAGGAGGGACAAGGAGGAGGAGGACTGAGAGGGGAGGAGGGATGAGGGGGGAGGACTGAGGAGGAGGACTGAGGGGGAGGAGAGATGAGGGGGGAGGACTGAGGAGGAGGAGAACTGAGGGGGAGGAAGACTGAGGAGGGAGGAGGACTGAGGGGGAGGAGAACTGAGGGGGAGGAAGACTGAGGAGGGAGGAGGACTGAGGGGGAGGAGGACTGAAGGGGAGGAGGGACAAGGAGGAGGAGGACTGAGAGGGGAGGAGGGATGAGGGGGGAGGACTGAGGAGGAGGACTGAGGGGGAGGAGAGATGAGGGGGGAGGACTGAGGAGGAGGACTGAGGGGGAGGAGGGATGAGAGGGAGGACTGAGGAGGAGGACTGAGGGGGGAGGGATGAGGGGGAGGACTGAAGGGGAGGAGGGAATAGGGGTTGGCCACAGCTCCCACTCTCCCTCCCGGAGCCCCTCCCTTGGAAGCCGGTGCCTGCCATTTATCCTGTGTCTGCTTTTCCCACAGCCCAGTCCAGAGGCAGACCGTGGCTCTCAGGGTCACACAGGGCAGCCGGGCCCGGGGCAGCTCTGTGCCAGCTGGCAGCGGCCATACTGAGCTGCAGGGCGTGAGCCCGAGGGGCCGCCTGGAGCCCCCTCCCCCGCTGGCTCCCTGGGCACTGGTGACAGCACAGGAGCCGGGGCGGCAGTGGGCATTCCCGGGAGCAGCCACACGTGAGGAGCTGGGGGATGGCTCCCGGCGGGTGCAGTGTGCAGGCCAGGCTGGGCGGGCTGGGGGAGGCGCCTGGGTCAGGGCCGCAGCCCCAGGGCCAGAGCAGGGCCTGGCAGGGGTCGCCCACCTGCCTCCCGACCGTGTGTCTGCCAGGCTGAGAGGCACCCCTCCGGCCGCAGCGCAGGCCCTGTCTGTCTGGAGGCCCGTCTGCCCAGTGGGAGGAGCCCAGGCCCAGCGCAGCTCCAAAGGCTGGGCCTGGCCCGCTCTCCTGCCCGCCGCCCAGCCCTGCCTCCCAGGCCCCGGAGAGGGCTGCCCGGCCCTGGATCGAGGCCGGGCCAGGGCCTCCCCGACGGCAGGACAGGCTGGTGCGGGGCCTGTGCCCCCCCGGGCCAGGCGACGGGGCCTGGCTGGATCACACTCGGCCGGAGGTCAGTGGGAGCCGGCCCCTCTCTCCGCAGCAGCCGCCACCCGGGGCCAGGAGAGAGGGCACAGGGCACGGCTGAGGGGAGACTCAGCACCCCCCGCCCTGGGCCCCCCGTCTGCCCAGGGGCCCCCTCAGCCCTAGGCCCCCTTCACCACCACCCCCGCCCCCGTCTGCCCAGGGGGAGGACTGAGGGGAGCGGAGGTGGCAGGGCAGATGCCCGGGTGCCCAGGGTGCGTTTGGGGGCCTCCTTGCTCAGCTGGGAGAGTTGAGCTTGCTTGCAGGGTCCCCAAAGTCTCAAAGTTTAGAAAAACCAGAAGTTTGTGCCAGGGGCGCCCTTCCTCCAGAAGAGATGTCAACGCTTGTGGGGTCAGAGGTCATCCATTCCAGTCCATGCCTCTGATTCTCCCGAGGGGAGCCCAGTTCCCGGAGGGAACCCACCCCCGCCCCCCGCCGGGGATCCACCAGCCAGGGGGCCCGTCAGGCCCAGAGAGGGAACCTCTGCCCTCCGTCCCCCCAGCGTCCTTCTCTGCCCCCCCCCATGTGTGGCGCCCGTTCATTAAGGGGGCAGAGGGTGAGGCTGGGCAGTAGACAGGGTGTGGGCTGATGGCTCACAGTGCCCCTCCTGCCCGCTGGTCTGCACCTGCTTCTCCACATGTGCAGTGAGGAGCCGGGCAGGCGCGGAGCGGCCCCAGGCCCGTGTCCAAGGCCAGCTCGGCCTCGGGGCCCAGAGAACACTCCCCGGAGGGGCAGGGGGCAGTGGGAGGAGCTCTGGGCCGAGGGCGGCCTCTCCTCCCCTGCACAGCAGGCCCAGCTGAGCTCCCCGAGACCTTCAGCCCCACTCCTGGGTCTGGCCCCCACTCTCCTCAGGCCCCCTCGGCCCTGCCACCTACCAGGCCAGTGACTTCCCGCTAAGTTCCTCTGGGGGTTCAAACCCCCAGGCCCCAAGCATTGAGTCAGACTCTGCAGCTGCGTCCAGAAGGCTGCTCAGCCCCGTCCCCTGCACCTCACCACGCCCTGCTGCTGGTGCTGAGGAATCGGACTGGGGTTGGAGGCTGTGGCAGCCCTGGGGAAGGTGCAGACCTCCGTACTCCCCACTTCCCAGAGCAAGTGAGGGCTCAGGACCCTGGCCGAGGACCACCCCATAGGAGGGCGGTGCCCTGAGGGGTGCCCTCAGGAACCTGGCCTCCTGGCAGACCATTCTGGGGGCCCCTCCTCGCTGCAAAGGCCCCCGCCCAGCCCTAAGCAAGAGGGTGGAAAACTCGAGATTTGAAGAGTTCCAGTAGGACACGCGCCCCCTCTGGTGGTGAGGATGGGAACCGCAGGCCCTCAGACAGGCCGTTTCTGTTGTGATGGGAGACCTGCATCCAATGGCTTCTCAGGCTGGGCTACTCCGTGATTCCATTTGGGTTGTGGAAAGTCCCAAGGGAAACGAGAGTCTAGTAGCTCCCGTCCACAGTACCTTCATGGGAAGGGAAGGGGAGGGGAGGGGAGGGGAGGGGGGGAGGGGAGGGGGGGAGGGGAGGGGAGGGAGGGGAGGGGGAGGGAGGGGAGGGGAGGGGAGGGGAGGGGAGGGGAGGGAGGGGAGGGAGGGGAGGGGAAGGGGAGGGGAGGGAGGGGAGGGGAGGGAAGGGGAGGGGAGGGAGGGGAGGGGAGAGGAGCGGGTCCAGGTCAGCAGGATGCGCCTGCAGCTGGTCGGGCGCCAGCCTGAGGGAGCCAGCCTGGTGGACGGTCCGCAGGCTGGAGGCGCTGGGTGTCTGGTGGCTGAGCAGCACCCAGGTCCTCGGGCAGACGCCCTGGTCCCCACGGCCTCGGGTTCGCAGCAGCGACAGAGAGGGCTGTCTCTCCAGCCCAGCCGCTGGCAGGCGTGGGGGGCCTGTGTGCGAATGCTTCCCTCCCGCTGTGTTCTCCCGGCGCCACGGCCTCTTCCTGGAGTGCTCTGCTCATCCAGAAGCTGCAGGAGCCCCTGAAAGCCCGCGGGGGGCCCCCTTTCCTGTCCCGTCCCCCACGGCCACGGACAGCCCACGCGTGTGCCATCTCAGTAAGAGCACTGCGCTCCCTGCAGGGCTGGGCCGGCACGTTCTGTTTGTCCCGGTGCGCCCCCTGCAGGCACACCCTGAGGAGGAGGCTCCCCTGTGCTCTGAAGGACGGTCTGTGTGCAGGCCGGGGTTCGGTGTGGCTGTGGGCCGGGTCCTGGGCAGCGGGTGAGGCAGAGAGCTCCATCCTCACACGGATGGTGTCTCACCGCCTCTGCTCCCCAGCCACCCCGCTCATGTTATGTTATTTTTAAATCTATTTTCATTGATTTCAGAGAGGAGGGGAGAGGAAGACAGAAATAGAAACATCAGTGATAGGAGAGTCATTGATCAGCTGCCTCCTGCACAGCCCACACTGGGGATCGAGCCTGCAACCTGGGCCTGTGCCCTGACCGGGAACTGAACCGAGACCTCCTGGTTCATAGGCCGACACTCAACCACTGAGCCACGCCAGCCAGCCTCCCCCGCCCCCCCCCCACACACACACACTTCAAACCCGCACACTTGCTTCCCTGCCCGTCCTCCCTCCCCTGCCTCGGAGGCCTGCAGACCCAGAGGAGGAAACAGGACACCAGCCGGTGCCAGGACCCGCCATCCCTCCAGCCCCCGGACAGCCTCCGCGGGGCAGGCAGGCGAGGGCGACGCTGCCCACGGGAGCCTGTGGCGCTGCAGGGTCCCCGGCATTAGGGGGTGGGTGTGGTGGGCGGCCAGCCCGGCCACCTTGGGCCGAAGCTCTTGACTAGAGCCCGCAAGGATGGACAGGGGCTGCAGGAAGTGGAAACAAAACCCTCTCGCTGCCCACTCCCTGCCCCCTCGTCCTGGATCAACAAGCCAGCACCCAAATACAACGCACTGGAGGGGAGTGGGGGCTCGATGAGTCTCGAGTCCAGAGCAGAAAAGGCATGGCCGGGCTCAGCACCGGGGTCAGGGGCCGGCGGGGGAGGCTGGCAGGGAGAGCACGTGCTGGGCGCAGGGCCCGGCCTGGCCTGGGGTACACCAGGGGAGATGGCGCACAGTGTGGCCACCACCGCTGCACGTGGGGCCGCCCCCAGCGGCGCCCAGGCCTGGCCAGCGCCCAGCAGCTCGGAGCCCGTGGCCTTTGGATCCTGCCCCTCCCGGCCTGGCCCTGAGGACAGGCGGAGTCCGTCTGGCACGTGATGGCTCAGGGCAAGGAGAGGCCGCGGGCTCCTGGCCCCGCGCCTGAGCCGTGAGGGGAGGCCGGGGGCGGGCTGTGCTGCCCCCCAGCCTGGAGGCGTGGGTCAGGCGGCTAAGGGGGAGGCGGGAGCAGAAGCCACGTCTGACTCGGCTTTATTATCAGGAAGAGGCGGCCCCGGGGGAGGGGGCGGGCCAGGGTGAAGCCGGGTGCTCCCTTCAGCCCGAGGGCCTGGCCCCGGGCACAGAGGCCTGTGGAGGCGGCGGTGGCCTGGCCGATCCTGGAAGACAGAGGCAGTGGTGGGCAGGACGGCCAGGCCAGGATTCCCCCGTCTCTCCTTATTCCGCCCCCCCTTTCTCCCGGCACCTCCGCGGCCCCTGGCACCCGGCCAGCGTTTGGAACCACGACGGGTGACGGGCTGCCTGGTGGGTGAACAGACACCCTACCAGCCTCCCACCCAGCCCCCAACCCTCCTCCTCCCTCCTCTGCCCCCGGCCGCCCGCCACCCGCCCGTCCTGCGCACCTGCCATCACAGCTCCTCGTCGGCGCCGGGCCTGGGGGAGGAGAGGAGGCGGAGAGGCAGTGATGGGGAAGAGGGGAAGACTGGGCCCGGGTGGGGGACCAAAGCTCAAAGAGGCCCCGGGTCCCGCCCCCCTCACCTCCCACCGCACTCACCGGTGCTTCCTTTTGCCCCCGCAGCGCAGCCGTTTGCCTGAAAGAGAAAAGCCGTCGGTGTCCGTGGGCCCCTCTCTTCCAGGAGGCTCCCCCCGGACTCAGCCCCGGCCCTTCCCGCCCCGCCGGCCGCACAGAGAGCTGGGCCGGGCCCAGGGCGCCGGCCCAGAGGGTCCACAGTGGGCCCGGGCCCTGGCAGTGCTCTCAGCCCCGTGCGGGCACAGAGCGGCTGCTCCGGGAGCCGGGAGCCGGAGCCGGAGCCGGGAGCCGGGAGCCGGGAGCCGGAGCCGGGAGCCGGGAGCCGGGAGCCGGGAGCCGGGAGCCGGAGCCGGGAGCCGGGAGCCGGGAGCCGGAGCCGGGAGCCGGGAGCCGGAGCCGGAGCCGGGAGCCGGGAGCCGGGAGCCGGGAGCCGGAGCCGGAGCCGGGAGCCGGAGCCGGGAGCCGGGAGCCGGAGCCGGAGCCGGGAGCCGGGAGCCGGGAGCCGGGAGCCGGAGCCGGGAGCCGGGAGCCGGAGCCGGGAGCCGGAGCCGGGAGCCGGAGCCGGGAGCCGGGAGCCGGGCGCAGCGGCCGCAGACAGAGCCAAAGTGGGGAGGCTGCCCGGCGCCTTAGGTCCCGGACACCGTCTGTGTCTGTCCACTCAGTGCATTCCCGTGTACTTTCCTTCTGGTTCAATCAGAACAAATCCAGGCATCCTTCTTGTCCCTGCCCCTGCCGTGCCGGAACCCGCGGCCCACGTCGCCCCCTGTATGCCCCTCCACCCTCAAGGGCAGTGGGATCGCCCCAACCTGACTCGGAGCAGCCCGGCCGGGGAGCCGGGCTCCACGTGAACGGCAGCAGCCCCGCCCTCAGCTCCCGCCCGGCTTCCGGGCAGCAGGTGGCGAGGGCGCGGGCAGCCCCGGGGCGGCTGGCGCCCGGGGCGGGTGAGCCTGCTGTCCGCGGAGACCGGGGACGGGGGCCCGGGCGCTGAGGTAGCCCAGCCAGGAACGTGCGGGTCTGAGGGTGTGAGTGTCTGGTGGAGGGTCCTCCCTGCCCTGGCCCCTCCTCAGGGGGACCTTCCCTCCCGGCAGCTCCGGGGTCCCCCGGAGGGTGCACTTGTTTTTATTTATGTTTTGTTTTATCGATTTTTTACGGAGAGGAAGAGAGAGGAATGGAGAGTTAGAAACATCAATGAGGGAGAATCATTGATCAGCTGCTTCCTGCACACCCCTGACTGGGGATGTGCCCGCAACCAAGTTACATGCCCTTGACCGGAATCGAACCCAGGACCCTTCAGTCCGCAGGCCGACGCTCTATCCACTGAGCCAAACCAGTTTCGGCTGGGGGGGTGCACTTTATTCCATTTTTTCTTTTTCTTTATCTTTTTATTTCAGAGAGAAAGGGAGAGGGAGAGAGAGAGGAACATCAATGATGGGAGAGAGCCTCCTGCCCGCCCCACACTGGGGATCGAGCTTACAACCCGGGCTTGTGCCCTGACTGGAATCGAACCGTGACCTTCTGGTTCCTAGGTCGACCCTCGACCACTGGCCCACACCAGCTGGCGAGGGTGCACTTTAGAAAGATGGACCCTCCTCTGTGCGGTCCAGGGACCAAACAGGGAGGCACCCCAACATGCCTCCCTGCCTCCCTGCATCAGGTTGTTGCTGGTCCCCACATCTAGCTTGGGGCGGGGAGGAGAGAGAAAGAGAGGGGAGGGGAGGGGAGGGGAGAGAAAGGGAGGGGAGGGGAGGGGAAGGGAAGGGAAGGGAGGGGAGGGGAGGGGAGGGGAGAGAAAGGGAGGGGAGGGGAGGGAGGGGAAGGGAAGGGAAGGGAGGGGAAGGGAGGGTGGGAAGGGGAGATTCTCCTCCCCCAGGGCCTGCAGGGCGGAGAGGGGACCCCCCCGGGAGGCAGGGCTCAGGAAGGACGTCCCCGCACCCCGACACGAGGCAGCCCACTTACTGAGGATGATGAGGAGCCCCACCACGAAGGCCAGGCCGGCAAAGATCAGGCCCCCTTTGCGGACGACCTCGTAGTCTGGAGACAAGAGGCAGGAGGGTGGGTTATGGGCAGACCCGCCTGGTCCCCGGGAGGGCGGTCACAGCCGGGGGGAGGGCTGGGCCCCGGGGGGCGGGGGGGGGGGAGGGCGGGCACCGGGCTTACCGTAGTGGAACGGGTCCACGTCCGCCCCGGGGCTGCCACCTGGGGAGACGGGAGGGCAGGTCACGGCCACAGACACAGGCTCTGACCCCGGCCCACACCCGGAGCCCAGTGGGAGGCGGCGGTGAGGGCCGTCCGAGGGGGAGCTGGCGGCGCGAACACCTCTGCCCCGGCTGCTGCCTCGGGCGAGCGGCCAGCCCCACCGGACCTGGCGCTGGGAGGCCGCCCCCTGTACCAGAAGCAGGAAGAGGCCGTGAAGGCGCCTCCCACCGCCCCTCCCCCTGCGGCCTCCCCTTAAGACTCATCCCCCAAGGGGCTTCGAGGCGGACAGACGGACGGACAGAGGGGGAGGGAGCTGAAGCCCAGATGGGAGACTCGTCTCAAATCCCAGGAAGGTAGGACGGTCCTGGACCAGGCTTCTAGACGCTTCTCTCCGAGCCGCTCTCCCGGAGCGCGGGCACTGCTGGTCCAGCAGCCGCGGGAGGGCGCTCGGAGGGGGCCTTCGCCCTGGCACCCGCCCTGGCACAGCGCGCCCGCAGCCCGCAGCCCCGCCCTCGGCCTGGAGCTGGGCGCACTCGACCTTGGGGCCTGGAGGGCAGCCCGAGCTCCCTGCACGGCCAGCCCCTCTCCTGCCCTCCTGAGCCCTCCTGGGCCGAGGGGAGCTGTGCCCGAGGTGGAGGGGTGAGCAGGGTGGCACCTCCCGGGCTGTGCGAGCTGTGCCCTGGAGGTCACAGGGCCGGCGACCCCGCTTCCCGACCCCAGCTCCCTGGGCCTCCCCACACGGAGGCCGAGGGAGGCAGCAGGCTGGGCCTCCCCACACGGAGGCCGAGGAAGGCAGGAGGCTGGGCCTCCCCACACGGAGGCCGAGGGAGGCAGCGGGCCTCCCCACACGGAGGCCGAGGGAGGCAGCGGGCTGAGCCTCCCCACACGGAGGCCGAGGGAGGCAGCGGGCTGGGCCTCCCCACACGGAGGCCGAGGGAGGCAGCGGGCTGGGCCTCCCCACACGGAGGCCGAGGGAGGCAGCGGGCTGGGCCTCCCCACACGGAGGCCAGGCCTCCCCACAAGGAGGCCTGGAGGCTGTCCGAATTCAAGCCTCATCCAAGGTGCCAGGGAGTCAGTGTCAGAGGCCTGCCTACCCGGCCCCTCACCACCAGGGGCCCCTCCTGAGCGTCTGAGAAGCCACCACAGACACAAAGGCCTTGCTGGTGTCCAAGCTGAGTCCCCTCCGTGAGGCACCTCTGGGGCTGGGCCCTCACTGGGGCCTCCGTCACCCCGCCCGGACACCGCCTGCCTCCTGTCTGAGCCCAGGAGCCGGGAAGAGCGGAACCAGGGCAGGCGCCATGCCAGGCCACGCTGGCACCCTGGGGCCCGGCGCTCTGCATTCCAGCTGTGGTGAGGGAGGGTCCTCTTACAGCAAGTGTCCTTTCTCTGGAGGCGGCCCTGGGAGGGAGGCTGAGGCCAAGGGTTGGGGTGCGGGGGGACACCTGGGACCCAGCTGCCCCTCCGACAGGTCCCAGCGGGGCCGCTTGTGCCCCATGCGTCTGGGGGACACACTCACCCTCGGCCGTGGGCACCCCTGCCATTGCCGTGGACTGGACTGATCCCGCTGCCTCGCCCGCCGCTCTGCCCGGAGAATGCCCGGTGGCCGGGGTGCCGGATGAGGGGGCATTAAACATTAACTGTGCCAGCTAATGTTTACCGCGTGGACAGGGGCGCCTGGGCGTGAGGAGGTGCCGGCAGGCGGGTCAGGGCTGGCCGGGGCTCCAGACTCTCCCCACGGAAATTTCCAGAGCGCAAGCCAGGAGGCCGGGCCTGCTGGGCTGCCACCCGCCCGCACAGGAGACGGGATTTCAAACTGTCCAGGGTGCTGTCCCCGGGCAGGGCGCCCCGGAGGCCCCACCCTGCAGCTGCCCTTGAGCCGAGCAGCGGAGGTCCCTTCTCCGAGGAGTTCCCAGGTCCTCAGGCTGCAGGGCGGTCCCCTCCCCCTCCCGCCCCTGCGCCCTCCAGGCAGGGCACCCCCCAGGCCTCTGCTTCCTCTCTCACCCCCCTCCGCCCCCAGCTGCACCCCCTGCTCCCACCTCAGAGCTCAGCCATGCCTGCCCAGCCTGCCCTGCCGCTGCACTTCCCTTCCCAGCCACCAGGGGCGGTTGGCATCCAGGCTCCAAGGTTGCGAGGGAGGACCCACAACTGGTGCTTTGTCTTATTTGCCCATCCCCAGGGGAGTGTCTGTGGCCCAGAGATCAGGGCTCTGTCCCACGGTGGCACAGCGGTGAGGGGGAGAGGACAGCCAGGCGTGGGGTGCTTTCCCACGCCTCTGACACCCCTCCCCCTCCGCTGTGGCCTCCTTTCCCCGGGGGCCCTGGCGCTGGGCACCCCGAAGGTGCTCAGCTGCCCGGCTGGGTGAGTTCTAGTCCAGTGAATCGACCTCCAAAAAGAGCTGACGCTCAAGGCCAGGGCTCCGGGGCTTGGGGGTGGGGTGGAAGGGGGCGCGTCACCCCCGGGGACCCTCCTTGAGCAATGGCGGGTCAGGGGTGAGCTCAGGGCCGCGCTGCGCCCCAGCCCCTGCGCTGCGGTGAGGTGGGTGCCCCTCTCAGGGCGCAGAGCTAGGGTGCAGGAAGTGTCATCACGGCACTGGCTGTGCTGACGGAGGGGTCGCTGAGCATGTAGCTTTGTGAGGAGCATCCGCTGTTGGACTCAGAAACCCCCAATGAGAAGGAGACGGGCCTGCAGCCGGGAGCCAGGCCCCACTCCCCTCGCCTTTGGGGATGTGGCCTGGCCCGTCACACTCGCAGGCTCTGACCCCGGAGGCCAGGGAGCTCCCTCCACAGGTAAACAGACAGGCTGACTCTGTGCTCCCACAGAAGCCCTGGAGGTGCCCGGGGTGCCACTGGGTGTGCCAGGAAGACTGGGCAGGAGGCAGGGGCTTGTCTGAGAACCCCTCAGGGGCCACGCGGGCTGGACACCCCGGCTCTGGCTGCGCCCGCAGCGCCTGCCTCTCCCAGGGCCCCTGTCCTCAGTGCACACTCTCTCAGCCTCTCGGCATCTGTGTTGCAGGCCAGCCTGAGTCTCTCTGGATAACAGGGGATGCAAGAACCAGCGGCAAGATGGATGGATGGATGGATAGATAGATAGATAGATAGATAGATGATTGTAGATGATAGATAGACAGATAGAAGATGATAGATAGACAGACAAAAGGTGATAGTATTGTAGATGATGACAGATGGATGATAGATATTTAGGTGATAGATGATAGATAGATAGACTGATAGAGGATAGATTAGATAGATACAGATAGATAGGTGACAGATGACAGACAGACAAAGAGACAGGCAGGTGGTCGTCGACGGAAGAGGATGAGGAGAGCGCTGGTACGGAATTTCTGAACTCTGGCAGGGCCCCGTGCTGAGCTCACAAACCTCCTGGCTAACCCTCAGCTTAGCAGCTGAGGAAGGCGCCTGCCCACGGGTGCGGAGAAGAAACGGGAGCACAGCGAGTTAATTAACTTCCCAGCAGGCACCGGGAAGTGGCCTCCGAGCTCCCGCACACGCACGGACGGACGGACGGACACAGGAGAGGAGGCTTTGGGGGTCGCCTCGCCAGAGCTCAGCTCAGAGTGGGACGGAGTGAGCCAGGCTCCACGCCCGCACCCAGAGGGCCCCCCTCGCTCCTGCCCGGCCCTCTGGGAGGCAGGAGGTGCACCGGGCCTGAGTCTGGGAGGGAGGGACTAGGGCTTAGGGGACTCACCCAGGTACCACCTGCCCATGGTGCAGCCGCTGCCCGTGTGGGAGAGCCGGAGTGCCTGTGGCTGAGGGCTGGGCGTGCCTCCCTCCACATCTCACCACCCGCGGGAGGAAGAGACAGCGGGGAGGAGGGGCGGGCCAGGCCGCCTCACCTGTGCCAGCATGCCGGGTGCATGAGGCTGCAGCCATGTGAGGGGCAGAGGGGGGAGCTGCCGCCGCCCACGTGGCCCTCCGCCCAGGCCCCGGCCATCCAGACCCTCCAGGCTGCCAGCTGCCTGCCAAGGTCACAGGGACCCAGCGGGGCGCCGGCTGAGGCCGGCTGGTGGCTGAGGGGACGCTCTGGGACACTGGGGGACCCTGAGCCTTTATCCAGCTGTACCTTGTTCCTCCAGCCCCGTTGGCTGTGTCCTGACAGCCCTGCCCAGCCCCATCTGCAGCAGGGGTCCTGGGTGTGGGGCAGCAGCCGGGAGCCGCCCTGGGGCATCGGGTGCTCTTGGGGGACTCCAGCGGCCACCAGCAGAATCCTGAGCTGATTCCCGCAGGAGGAGGGGCTGCTGGGAGGCTGTCCCGAGGGTCCTGCCCCCTCAGGTGCCCCCATGGGATCCTCGGGGACCACACAGGTGTGATGTAGGCCTGAGACACCAGCAGCCCGTGAGGCCTCAGGACTGCGGCTGGTGGGGCATGGCCGGCAGTTGGTTCCAGATGCGGGGCAGGCGCGGGGGCAGGACCAGCAGGGCTCAGCCTGCCCCGTCCCCGGCCACTGGCGGCAGCACCTGGCGGCTGCCTGCTTGGCCCCAGCAGAAATGAGAGCAGGGCCTCTGACCTGTGACCACCTCTCTGTCCCTCCTCAGCCACCCTCCTCCGAGGACTGGGCGCCCACGGGGAGCAGCGGGACCCCCATGGGAGTGGAGAGGGCGGCCAGGACTCTGACCGGGCCCAGCAGGCAGCCCTGACCCGGTGCCTTGCGCATCCATAGAAAATGGATTCTTTAATAAATAGGTGGATGGAAGATAGATAGATGATAGGTAGATAGATAGATAGATAGATAGATAGATAATAGATAGATAGATGATAGATAGATAGATAAATAATAGATAGATGATAGATAGATGATAGATTGATTGATAGATAGATGATAGAAGATAGATAGATAGATGATAGATTGATAGATTGATAGATAGATGATAGATAGATAGATGATAGATTGATAGATGATAGATTGATAGATAATAGATAGATAGATGATAGATAGATGATAGATTGATTGATAGATAGATATATAGATAGATACCATGTTTCCCCAAAAATAAAACATCTCCGAAAATAAGACCTACTTATAGGTTTCCTTCTGAGTGAAATATAAGGCATCCCCCTGAAAATAAGGCCCCCCTAGGATCTGTCTCAGAATGCTATTGCTAAACATGAGAGGTTTGGTCCACTGATTCTGAAAGAAATGGAGTCACAAGAAATTCACCAGGAAATTCAGGAATTGGATTGTGATGATGATGTTCCAGAAGATGATGACATGATTGTCATTGAATAAATTAGTAAATTCTTGATACTGTAGGATTCACAGTTTGTCTGGTTTGTGTTGACAACTACGGTACTACAGTACAGCATACAGATAATAAATTTCCTTTATTTTCATTTAACAGTAAATGTGTACTGTATTCTTCTTCATGGAAAAATAAGACATCTCCTGAAAATAAGACCTAGCGCATCTTTGGGAGCAAAAATTAATATAAGACACTGTCTTATTTTCAGGCAAACAGGGTAGATAGATGGATAGATAGATGATAGATGACAGATAGGTGACAGATGATAGACAGACAGGCAGGTAGGTGGTCATAGATGAGAGAGGACGAGGGGAGTGCTGGTACTGCATTTCTGAACTCTGGCAGGCCCCGTGCTGAGCTTACAAAGCCTCATTAACCCTGGCAGAGGGCGAACCGCCCGCGGACGTGGTCAGGCCGCGCCACGTTCCCGGAGGAACTCTGAGACCTGAGCCAGGAGCGGAAAGTGCCCGCGGGGCCCTGGAGGGGCTCCTGACCCTCGGGGTTCGATGGTCCAGAGAAGTGGGCATTTCAGCCAGCGCCCCCTTCCCCCCTCCCCTCCCCGGGCTCCCGCAGACCTCCCCCGAGGAAGCAGCTCTGTCTCACGGAGGCCTTGGGCCCGGCCGCCCGCCTCGGAGGGCCTGCGAGGCCGTCCCCGCATGACCCATGCAGGGCCCACTTCCCTCAGACCCCCGGGCTGCGGTCAGGCCCACCGTCCTGGTCTCAGACCTCACTGTGGCCCCAAGGCCTCTCGGCCACACCGGCCACACCAGCTTCCTGCCCGCTCCGGCCCTGTCCCCGGGCCCTGCCCGCTCCAGCCCTGTCCCCGGGCCCTGCCCGCTCCGGCCCTGTCCCCCGGCCCTGCCCGCTCCGGCCCCTGTCCCCGGGCCCTGCCCGCTCCAGCCCTGTCCCTGGGGCCCTGCCCGCTCCGGCCCTGTCCCCCGGCCCTGCCCGCTCCGGCCCCTGTCCCCGGGCCCTGCCCGCTCCGGCCGCTGTCCCCGGGCCCTGCCCGCTCCGGCCGCTGTCCCCGGGCCTGCCCGCTCCGGCCCTGTCCCCGGGCCCTGCCCACTCCGGCCGCTGTCCCCGGGCCCTGCCCGCTCCGGCCTCTGTCCCCGGGCCCTGCCTGCTCCGGCCCTGTCCCCGGGCCCTGCCCGCTCCGGCTGCCCTTCTCCGGGGCCCTGCCCGCTCTGGCCCTGTCCCCGGGGCCCTGCCCGCTCCGGCCGCTGTCCCCGGGCCCTGCCCGCTCCGGCCGCTGTCCCCGGGCCCTCCGCTCGCGCTCCGGCCGCTGTCCCCGGGCCCTGCCGCTCCGGCCGCTGTCCCGGGCCCTGCCCGCTCCGGCCGCTGTCCCCGGGCCCTGCCCGCTCCGGCCGCTGTCCCCGGGCCCTGCCCGCTCCGGCTGCCCTTCTCCAGGGCCCTGCCCGCTCCGGCCACTGTCCCCGGGCCCTGCCCGCTCCGGCCGCTGTCCCCGGGCCCTGCCCGCTCCGGCCGCTGTCCCCGGGGCCCTGCCCGCTCCGGCCGCTGTCCCCGGGGCCCTGCCCGCTCCGGCCCTGTCCCCGGGGCCCTGCCCGCTCCGGCCGCTCTTCTCCGGGAACCTGCTCCAGCTTCCAGGGCCTTTGCACTGGCCGTCCCCCCGGGAGCGCCCTCTGCAGAGCAGCCGGCCACCCGCTTCCTTCACGGCCCAGGCCCCGCTCTCACCCTCGGCCCGCTCAGCCCTCTGTCTCTTCCTGTTCCTGACCAGGTGTCCGTCTTCCTTCTCTGTCCCCCTCTTTTGACTGAAATGGTTCATTCCTCGACCCCGGCCCCACCCCTGCCCCACAGCAGGGACAGGCATGCAGTGGACCCCCCAAACCCCCTCCCCGTTCTGTGAAATGGGTACGTCCCAGAGGGAAGATGACTTACTTCCCGAACTTGCAACCTCTTCCCAGGAATCGCAGTCCTGGCCGGCAGCGAGGTCCGATGGCTCCCACCGAGCTCCCGCCCTTCTTGGGGTCCCCTGCCCCCCTCCCCAGCCCTCACCTGCGAGGTTTTCACAGAAGAACTCATCGTCCTTTCCAGGGGCCGGTGGGGACAGGAGTCCCACCCGCTCCCTCGCCCACACCCAGCCTCCCGGCTCTGCCGGTCCCACACCGCAGACGGAGGCGCTCGGCGGGCGGGCTGACCCCGGGGACAGGAAGCCCTCCTCTCCGAGGGAGCCCTGGCTCCGTTAACCGAGGCCCAGCATCCCTGAGAGCAGCAGGGGAGGGGAGGGCGCACCCTCCCGGGCCCCGCAGGCCGAGGCCAGCATCCAGACCGCCCACACCCGCCCTCCCCCGTGCTGAGGCGGCACCCACCTGGCAGCCCTCGCAGGACTGAGAGGACGGCCAGGCGACCAGCACTGCCATCCTCCCCGGAGCTGATCTGGGACAGCCCCTTCCCTGGGGGTCACCCCAACACCGGCCCCCCGACCCTCCGCAGTCTCCACCAGCCCTGACCGCCTCTCCTCCTAACCCACGCAGCGTGGCTGCTCCCTGTGGGCCCGGCCCCCTCTGTCCTCCCACTTCCCCAGGGGGCCCCACGGGTGGGAGCACCACCCTGCTGCCCAGAAACCCTCCCTCTGATTGTTCCAAGCTGAAGCCACCGCCACCAGGGCCAGGGGGCTGCGAGGAGTAGGAGAGGCAGCCCCCTCCCATTAACATGGTCCTGCCCTCCGGACAGTGCTCCCAGCGCTGCCTGTCCTCCCTCCCTCCAAGCCGGCCTCCCCCGCCCTCCCCCCCCCCCCGCAAACTGCCTGTCCCCCACCCCTCCAAGCAGGCCCTCCATCCCCAAGCAGGCCCCCCCACCCCTCCCAGCAGGCTCCCATCCCTCCCAGCAGGCCTCCGCTGGTCCTGGCTCCGCTGGTCCTGGCCTCCGCTGGTCCTGGCCTCCACTGGTCCTGGCCTCTGCTGGTCCTGGCCTCCACTGGTCCTGGCCTCCGCTGGTCCTGGCCTCCGCTAGTCCTGGCCTCGGTCTTGTGGGGCAGCAGCCTGGCTCCCTGCTGGTTCGGGGGCAGGGAGGGCCCCCAGGACAGCAGCTGAGCCCTTTGCCTGGAGCTCGAACAGGAGGCAGGGCCCCCCGGCAGCCTCCTCCTGGGGCTTCTCAGCTCCAGCAGCCGCACGGGGCTTCAGGGAGCACCAGGCCCAGGCCCAGCCATCGCCCGGCGTGTGGCTCACAGCTGGACAGAGGCCCCAAGCCCGGCTCCCAGCGCAGGGCTCCGCGGCAACCCCAGGCCCGGTTGTGCCACCAGGAGCCTGACCCTGGGCACGCCGGCTCCTTCCTCTGCTGTGCCAGAGCCGGGTCACCGGGGTCTTATAAGGCGACCTGGGAGGAGGTGGCCAAGGGTCAGCTCCCAAGTGCTGGCGTCAAGATGGCCGAGGGGGCACCGAGGTCCTGGGAGCTGCCAAGGGCCATGTACTCGGGACCAAGGTGACCGTGTCCTCTGCTCCCTGCGGGGGCCAGGGCCTAGGACCTGCCTGACCCCTCCCGCCCGCACCCTGGAGAGACGGCATTCCTGCCTCGTCCGGGCCCACACCTGGGCCTCTCCCAGAAGCTGTTTCTCCGATAGCTCCTTCCCTGCCCGGCCGCCTCCCTCCTGACTCTGACAGGCTGCTGCGGGCTCACCGCCATCTCCAGGAAGGCGGCAGGAGCCCCGCCAGCCCCGCACAGCCTGTCCTCGGGGACCTGCAGGGTGAAGGCTGCCCGGCTCAGCAGCCACTTCTGTCACCGACTCCACAGCCGTGGTGACCGGCTCTGTACTCAGCGCGGTGTCGGTCACTGTGGTCCCCTGTGCTGCCCACTCTCCTCACTGGCAGGTGCACCACCTCCAGGCTCCAGTCATTCCTGAGAGCCTGGGCCCGCCATCGGCTCCCCGCCCCAGCAGCCCAGCCCAGCGGGTTCTGGGGACCCCATGTGACCCTGGGGACCCCATGTGACCGGGGAGGGACACGGACCAGGCAGACAGACGGGACCTGCTATTAAAGCGAGAAGACAAGGAGATGGATGGCCATGTTCATGCTAACGACATGTCTTCACGTAGAATCTTCTGATGGTCGTTACGTCCACTGGTCTCCTTGACCTTGGGGGTCACAGGAAGGGCACTGTGGGCTCGTTGCCCCGTTGGGGAGACCGAGGCTTCGGTGGCCCCGAGTGCCCTCTAAAGAGGGCAGTGGGCAGAGATGCGGGGCTGTGCCACACTCACACAGCCGGAGGGAAGGGGGACCGAGAGAAGGAGAATTCCTGAGCCTCCTGCCCACCAGCCACCCCACCCTGTACCCCAACAGCCAGGGCCTCCTGTGACCTTCAGAACGTCCCTTGGCAGCACCCCCTGAGGCTGCCTTCGCCGCCTTGGCAGGCGCCCCACCATTACACAACCGGGCACGGCTGGGGCCGGCTCCGTGCCGGATCCGCGGCCCTGGGGGCCAGCGTGACAGCAATGAATCACACTAATGTGAGAGGCGGCCACGCTTCCTCTTCGTGGCCTGGAGACAGGTATTTCCAAGCTCCCCCCTGGCCAGCAAAGGCACCTGACTCTCCCTCCCTCCCCGCTGCCCGGGTGAGGCAGAGCAGCCAGGGACAAGGTGGGGCGAACCAGACCCAGCTGGACAGCCTTCCCTTAGCAGCTCTCCTCGCCGCCGCCTGCGTGCCCCTGGGGAGGGCGGGAGGAGCCGGTGACCTTGGGCTGTGCTTCACCGGTGTCCCTCTCACCCGCCCCCCTGCCCCTTGCTCTCTGCCTCTCTTTCCAGAACAGCTTGGCCAGGTGCACCCCACACCGTGGAAAACCACCGAGTGGTGGGGGAGGCAGCGTGAGCTGGTTGGAAGGGTGTTAAGTAACACAAACACCTCCACGCAAACAGACTTCAAACTCTGTGCAGTGGACTCACGGGGCGTGGCTGAGGCGGGAGGTGCGGGAGCCCGAGGTCAGTCACCAGGAGGCTCGGCGTTCCCTCCGGCTCTGGCGCTGCGGGCGGCTCTCCCTCGCAGCCGCACCGACCAGGTTAGAGGAGCCACAGACGGGCACGGCAGGAGAGACGCACGCTGAACAGCTCCGTGCGGGACCCGGCCTCTCTCCGCGGCCTGCCGGCTGGCCTCAGAGGAAGAAGGCTGATTCGCAGGCGAAGGGGCGGGGGCCCAGTTTGGGCTTGGACACTGTCGGTGGGGCAGGTCCTCAGAGTCCATCCTGCCTGGAGGACCCCACCAGCTGCTCACCTTCCTGCAGCTCAAACACCTCCCGGGGCGGGACTCACTCCGGTTTGGGGTCACAGTGCCTGTGGGGATGAGGATGCCTTCCCACAAGCCAAGTCCTGCCGCCCCTCAGGCCCCCTGCGGGCCAGCGCCCTCCGAGGCCAGAGCAGCACTGGCTGGGCTGGGCCTCGCTTGGCCCCAGGAGTGTGGACTGGGGCACACCATCTGGGCAGCGGATGGCATCGCCTAGGGTTGAGTTCTGAAGGCCCAGAGTTCAGCACAGCCAGCGCTGGGAGGTGGCTGCTGCTTTTAGTCATCACTAGAGCTCGCGCACGCGCGGGCCTGCCTTCCCCCGGCTGCCGGCAGCGGCTGCCCTTGCAGCCCCATCTTTGTCCGGAAGGACGTCCAGCCTAATTAGCATATTCTGCTTTTATTATTCTTATAGAGCTCTGGTGCATGCAATTCGTGGGGGGGGGGAGGGTCCCCTCAGCCTGGCCTGCACCCCTCCAATCTGGGACCCCTTGGACATCCCTCTCCAAATCCTGGACTGCTGGCTCCTAACAGCTCGCCTGCCTGCCTGCCTGCCAGCCCATAACCCCTCTGCCTGCCTGCCTGACTGCCCATAACCCCTCTGCCTGCCTGCCTGACCGCCCCTAACCACTCTGCCTGCCTTCCTGACCGCCCATAACCCCTCTGCCTGCCTGTCTGACCGCCCCTAACCCCTCTGCCTGCCTGCCTGACCGCCCATAACCCCTCTGCCTGCCTGCCTGATTGCCCCTAACCACTCTGCCTGCCTGTCTGACCGCCCCTAACCCCTCTGCCTGCCTGCCTGACCGCCCATAACCCCTCTGCCTGCCTGCCTGATTGCCCCTAACCCCTCTGCCTGCCTGCCTGACCGCCCCTAACCCCTCTGCCTGCCTGCCCCTAACCCCTCTGCCTGCCTGCCTGATTGCCCCTAACCCCTCTGCCTGCCTGCCTGACCGCCCCTAACCCCTCTGCCTGCCTGCCCATAACCCCTCTGCCTGCCTGCCTGATTGCCCCTAACCACTCTGCCTGCCTGTCTGACCGCCCCTAACCCCTCTGCCTGCCTGCCTGACCGCCCATAACCCCTCTGCCTGCCTGCCTGATTGCCCCTAACCCCTCTGCCTGCCTGCCTGACCGCCCCTAACCCCTCTGCCTGCCTGCCTGACCGCCCCTAACCCCTCTGCCTGCCTGCCTGACTGCCCCTAACCCCTCTGCCTGCCTGCCTGACCGCCCCTAACCCCTCTGCCTGCCTGTCTGACCGCCCCTAACCCCTCTGCCTGCCTGCCTGACCGCCCATAACCCCTCTGCCTGCCTGCCTGCCAGCCCATAACCCCTCTGCCTGCCTGCCTGCCAGCCCATAACCCCTCTGCCTGCCTGCCAGCCCATAACCCCTCTGCCTGCCTGCCTGAACGCCCCTACCTTGCCCCCCTGTTGGCCTGATCACCCCCAACTGCCTCTGCCTGGGCTCCCAGCCTAAGCCAGTCTGGCCTCCCTCTGCTGGAGGCGTCCTGGCAGATCAGGGGAAGGCACTGCCCCCATCAGCCCGCTGCTGCTGCCACTGGCGGCCACCACGGCTGCCTGAGCCTGGGCTGGCCCGGGGCAGCGGCAGCCGCCATCTGTGGCTTGCCTGAGCCTCAGGCAGCAGCTGTGGCTTTGTCTGATGGGCATCTGGAAGACGTCCACCCTAATTAGCATATTGCCCTTTTATTGGTGTAGATTATCATCACGGTTATTTTGATGACCAGCCTCTGACCTTCATGTGTGGTTCCAGGCTACTCACTGCCACACCACCCTCCCAGAGTAGCCTCGCCCCAGAGGTGGTCTCTCCCCTGGGTCTGGACAGCACTGGCCCCCATCCTCCCCCCTCCCCCCACACGCACAGAAGGGAGAGCCACGCGCATGCAGAGCCTTGGAGACACACCGTGCCCCGGGTCCGTCACGGTTTCTCAGTGAGAACACCGCCTCCCTGCCACCCTGGAGAACATGCTGGGCGCCAGGAGTGGCTGCGTGGAGCCAGGCAGAGCCGGGCGAGGCGTCCGAGCCTGTCCCAAAGGAGCAGGCTCTGCCGCGGCGGTGTCATTACCGGAAAGCCAGCGCCCCCTCCTGGACGCCCTTCCGCTTGTTGGTACAGGTGAGCCTCCTCTTAGCCGGTGTGGCCCCGGGCCTCTGCAGACCTCCTGGGGCCGAGCACAGCTAGGCCTGTGAACCCAGACCCTGTGCTCCCCGGATGGGCCCTGTGCTCCCCGGATGGGCCCTGTGCTCCCCGGATGGGCCCTGTGCTCCCCGGATGGACCTGTGCTCCCCGGATGGGCCCTGTGCTCCCCGGATGGACCCTGTGCTAACCGGATGGACCCTGTGCTCCCTGGATGGGCCCTGTGCTCCCCGGATGGCCCTGTGCTCCCCGGATGGGCCCTGTGCTCGCCGGATGGACCTGTGCTCCCCGGATGGGCCCTGTGCTCCCCGGATGGGCCCTGTGCTCCCCGGATGGACCCTGTGCTAACCGGATGGACCCTGTGCTCCCCGGATGGGCCCTGTGCTCCCCGGATGGCCCTGTGCTCCCCGGATGGGCCCTGTGCTCCCCGGATGGGCATGAGCCTATGTACAAGTGTGAGCGTGACTCCAGTGACCACTGGGTTCACAATGGTGAACTTGACCTCAACTACACGCCTCAGTCTCTCCAAGGCCCTGTAAACGGCCGGAGGTGAGGGGGTGGGGTAGGGGGTGGAGTACCTAGAGGCCATGCAGAGGCAGCATGGCGGTGGGGCAGGGAGGTAGGCAGGGAGTGGCTGCCCCCCTCTGTCCCTCAGGACCTGTAATCCTGCAGCTCTGAACTCACAGAACTGACAGACTCCCAAGAAGCCCAGGCATTCTTAGTTAGAGGGAGACACAGGCCTAGCCCTCCAGACTGTCTCCAATGAAGACCCCAGCACGCAGACGCGGGATGTGGGCGCACACGAAGACCCAGGGGCTGCCCGCTGTGCGTACGTGGCCAGCGGCACTTTCCACCAGACTGAATCGGAATGCCTTCGACGGCCGCTCTAAGGCCCCTGGGCTGCAGCCCTGAGTGCTGTCACCACAGCTGGTTCAGACGGCCTCTGCTGGCTCTCTGCGGCTCGGCTCGGTGCAGGCTGTGCCGAGAAGGGGCCCAGGGTGACTGGAGCACAGGAAAGAAGGGCCAATCCTCCCCGAAGTCCAGGAAGGCTTCACGGAGGAGGAGGCATTTGGTTTGGCAGAAAGAGAAAAGGTTGGATCATAACAAGTGTCACCTGTGCACCTCTCTGTCCAAGTCTGAGGGAGAGGCCCCCAACGGACCAAAGGGAGAGGTTAGGGCCTTTCCCCCAGGCCAGGGGCCCTCAGGCAGGCCAGAGGGCACAGGTCTTGCCCACAGGCTGGGAGGAGGTGGAGATACAGGGGAGGAGGAAGGGGAGCTAGAAGCAAGAGGGGGCAGCGGACATACAGAGCAGCTGGACCACACGGCACCGCTCAGCTGCCTCCTCAGCCCTGACCGCCTCCCTCTGACCCAGGCAGAGTCCCATCAGCCTTTCACACGTCAGTCCTCCCCAGAAAGGAGCGCAGCCCGGCCCCCAGGAGACAAATGGTATTTATTCCGTGTGGAGAGGACAGGTCACAGCAGACAGCAGCCCGTCACATGCTCGCCTCGTTTCCACGGTGACGTGATGCATGGGAGGGCAGGGCTGGTTTGGCTTCCCACTCCTTATGACCTTTGACCTCTGTTTTCCAACAGCCAGGCCACTGCACCCACTCTGGCCAGGGACAGACAGAGGGAGAGGCGGCCATCACTGCTCACCTGGCCGACAGGCAGGACAGACGGAGGCCCTGACTCCCGCTTCCTCCCGGGAAACGGCCCTGATAGAATGGACCGCCTGCCCAGACCCAGTGCGAGGGTGGGGGTCGGGGTCCAGGGGAGCTGGGAAGCGGGAGGTGGCGGGGGCAGGGCCCAGAGCCCGGGGGGTTATTGCTGAGAGGTATGCCAGGGCACATTCCCAGGTGGAGCGGGGCCTGCCTGCCTGCCTGGCACTGCTTGGGGCGGCGGAGGGAGCTGGGCGAGCCCCCGGAGGAGATGGCCTGAAGCACAGCTGGGCTCCCAGCTCCCGGCTGT